>NC_141687.1:1571103449-1572322616 GCF_964263255.1 Lissotriton vulgaris
CCTGTTGTAGCAGTCGCTGGAGTGGTAATAGTAAATTTTACCCTCCCGCTATCCTAAGGTAAAAATATTGTATATATTTTATTATTATTATGTAAATTTATATATATATATATATATGTGTGTTAAAAAATCAAATTGTATGTTTATTTTTAACTTAAATTAATTATTTAATAATTTTAAAGCTATTTAAGTATTTTTAAGTATGTTTTAGTTAATTAGTTATTATTTTATCGATTTTAAATTACTTTTAAGACATTTAAAAAAAGTCAATATTTTGACTAACTATATATTTTTGATTCAATATTTTTGTACTTACCCGTTTGTAGATAGGACTTCGATATTTTTGCTTTCTATATTTTATCTTCGATATTTTGGGTATTCTATATTTCTGTATTCTATATTTAGTCAGTGATCCAGAAAAACATATAATTTGAAGCAAATCATGAGTTTAAATAACTACATCACATAACTGAAAAACATTGCAACAGATATGATGATCACTGTAGAGCAAGCAAAGACTGCATTACTTAAATTCATGTAAAAGCAATAACTCAGGTGCAAAAAAGAACTCTAGCAAATATATGGATGCTTGTTGAATGAATCTTTTGAATGCCTCTAACGATTAAGCTGGAAACTCTACCTGTGAGACAGCCAACCTAATATGGATTGTAAAGTTCAGTCGGTAGCTCAAAAAATATCTACTTGCAGCAAAGCGCCTATGTTAAAAAAAGTTCTTCTCTGTGAAAGCGAAAAAAACCAAAAGCACCTTCTCTTGTCAGATTTTTACTCCATGTTGATCAAACAGTACACATTTCCCTTTATGTTCACTTTTTACACAAGCAGTTCTCCTGTGTGAGAGGCACACATGAACGACAGGCTCACATGAAGAGAATAGTTCGACTTGTTGAAGCACATTCTGTTGAATCCCTTATCGCTTGGAAGGAAGCACTCCATCTGTGCAGATCACAGCTCTCTGACATCCAGCTTCATCTGTATCTCCTCGACAAGAAAGAACCCCATCTGGTCTGGTCAGCCATGGATCATCAGCTCCCATCAGCCATCAACCACAGGACATTACCTACCACCGTCCTGCTTGTCAGCTACACCAGGCTTGAGGGGGAGTGGGGGCGAGGGGTTTGGGGAAGAGGAGGGGAAATAGGGCCCATGCATGCGGGGGAGGCGTCACTCACACCCCGGCACCACAATATGGCAATATGAAACGATAAACAAGTATCACTTTTCTTGCAAAACTAAGAGCATTCAAAGCGCACATTTTTTTTTACATTTCTGAAAATACAATAATTTCATTTCAAAGCGCACATTTTTTTTTTACATTTCTGAAAATACAATAATTTCATTTCTATTTGCAAAAATCTCCTCTACATCCTGGGAATTGTCTAAGAATACTACCTGTGTTATATCCTCGAAGTTTTTTCTGGTAAAATCTAACTTTTTCCTACACAGCCAGAAGGGTTGGGGCAGCTTGCCTCATTCTCCACACGCTCCTTCAGTCGCGCCTCATTTCTACTCCTTCAGACGCTGCCCTCCCTTTACAAAAGTTCCGCGGACCAAAGCTGGTCCATTGCCAATCATAACAAGCAGAGGCGTCTCTGCTCCCTGCACTAGCTCTAGCTAGCCCTCCCTTCACAAAGCTGTCAGAGAGAAAGGCTGTGGAAAGTCATGTTATCTCATCAAGGTCAGAACAAACCAGCTGGAAATCAGTCCACATGCAATATTCTTTTCCCAACTTTGCAAATCTTTTCCAAATAAATGCTCACAGCCCAAAACTGTGAAACTTTCCATCCTTAGATAGAATACACAGAATTCTACTAAACCAACCTACTCATTAGCCCACGTCTAAATGCATGCACCTTCATATATTTTTTAAGGAAGCACATGTCACACAGTCTAAAAACTCTTCTCTTGTCTCAGATGAAAAACAGCTTTAATCTCTCCTGACCTCCAGCAAAACCTTGGTTCTGTGTTTAATTGCTTCATATTTCTGTCTAACTAATTCAAGCAAATTCTAAACTGTCATTTTTCTACAACTTCATAAAAGACCAAATTAAAGCAAGCTAATAACTCAAGGACTATTGATAACAAAAAGACAAATATTTGCAACATTAAAAAGTCGCATACCAAGTCTCATGGTACTTCTGTAACAATATCTGGGGAAGCATTAGTCAAAAGGGTATATATTTATTTTGCAACAGTCAATTGTCATGGGCCAAGAATCATCATATTTGCCCGCCAGCTACATAAAACGTTTTATTCTTGTGATTGATGTTACCAAATCTGCTTCTGTCAAGTTCTGCGCAGACTGCTTTCCTGTCTATATGGGCCATTTAATAACTAATGCAAGCTCCCATAAGCAGATCACAGTTTCACCAACTCTACTCTCTCCAGTATCTTTTAGTGTGCAAAAGCAGAGTCAAGGGCATTTGTCCAGCATCAATTTAAAAATTAATTCTTTTTTCTCTGCACTTCACTGTAACTAAAAGGGGCACATTGCTTTTGGGTAAAATCACAAAATACATTTGTATACTTTGGAATTAGCCAGTCATAATAATTTTGCACAGTTTGCTGTTGTTCACACTTAAAAAAGCGAAATATATTGTGCACTGTTATGTCTGCTTTATCTCCACAACCGGTGATCATTAACTCTAAAACTCTGGTCTGTTTATCTTCCTGCACATTCCTTTCTGACTGAAAACCCTCCTCGGAAGAATTAATTGAAACTGTATGTGTGACTTGCAGGCTGACTGGATTTTCTGTTACATTTTTCACATTTAAATCATACACGTTTAATTCTGTTTTCAAAGGTTTATTTTCACACTGGGCATCAATTAACATTTCCTTCAGCTCACTGCATTCTTTTTATAAATGTTCAAATTGTGAGTGCATATTAAGCAACATATTTACCATAACCCCACTATCTCTGTCTGAAATGTTATGCCCCGTTTTAGGGTTATATTCTGAGATGTTACATTCACTTGCAGCTGAGCACATTTTAAATGCATCTTTTAATAAATGAACACTTTAAAGGGATCCAGTCCTTTCTACCTAAAATAACAAGCTATCTACAAGCCCTTTATACATAAGGCATTTAAACACACAACAATTCTCACTCAACCCAACACAAATAGCTCACTTATGAGCCAGTACACATCAAATGATACAAAACACACTTAAACACACAACAATCCTCACTCAACCCAACACAATTAGCTCACTTATGAGCCAGTACACAGGCTCAGAAGATGGAGACAACTCAGAAAATGGAGTCGCTTATGCATAGGCCACTACTCCCAGAAAGAGCCAAAATTAGTATGCAAGATGGCATAAGATTATGCCAAAGCCAATAGGCAAGCCCTGCCATTAGGCAAGATAACGTCAGAAACAGAAAGGTACATAATCAAACCATACTTTGTAGTTTATTCTTACTAGGCAGGCCTACACATTACCATGTTATATGACAGTATAAATTGCAAAGCAGGATGACATGAGAGCATGTCAAAGGCAATAGTCAGCACTGCTTTTAAGTAAGACAAAGTCAGAAACAGGCCTACACATCATTATATTAGGTAAAAATATGCTGAGAAGGTGGTGGGCAATGGTCATAATCGGGCCGTTTAACCATAAAATAGCTCAGTTACTACAAATGTCTCATGGCTTAAGGGTCTGGTTTCTAAGAACTCATTGTGATGTGGGATGGATGGATGTAGGTGACCATGCCTGTATTTGGATAGCATGGCTGATGCCTAAATAAGGACTGGGATTCTATTCCTAAATAAGGGCAATGTGAGTTGTGCCTATAAATGGACATTATTCGGAAAACCTATGTCCAGGTATCTAAATCAAAACACAACACCCACTCCAATTTCGTATGAACGACATTAGTAAATGCTAAATATGCTAATACATACTAAAATAGAGTTACACATGAGTTGCTAAAAACATGTCTAAAATATATTTTAAAATGCATTAAAACTGTTGCCATGCGTGAAGTGCAATGGTGCTGCACATATTAAAGCAATGTATGTAGGCATACTTACATAGCGCGACTGTCACCCAAAGGGCATCCTGGCGCAAAGTTTCATTCTAAGCATATATTTACAGTGAATGCTAAATGAATGAACATACATTTATATAAACATGATGAAATGGCTCGTAAATACAGAAGAAAAAGTCTGGAACCATTTCACGTAAAGTTACATAAATCAATTGGTTGTTGACAAGGTGACATATTGTCTCTGGAAGTGTCCAAAGAAATCTGTTCGCTATAAATAGTTCTTCTGTAAACAGACTACTTGGCCAAAAAAAGAAAAAGAAAAATTTGGAAAAAAATTAATCATAGGAATAAGTTCCAAGTTTAGTCTTTGTTTTGAAAAATGAACGCCAAGTTCAGAGTTGTTCCAGTACACTGTGTGCTGAATCAAAAGTCAGTGTATGGGGATGGAGAAATCCTTAAATCCTATATTCCTGTAGACAAAAAGTTGTCTACCGTTGTAGGTGAAAGTTGGATTACCTCATTTAATAGATTAACCGCACATAGATGCAAAGCATCGCCTTCAGCATTGGAAGCTTCAGCAATGTCCGATTTTGAAGTTACCTGCGTGTCCGTTGTTTCCTCTCGTACCTCAGCAGTAGCACTTTGCGTCTGTGATATCTCAATGAATGCCGTCATCCGGATTAGTAGCCGCTGGGGACAACAAAGAGCATGGGCCGTTACCGGGTACGGCACAGCATCGCTATCCATTGACATGACTGATGGAAGTGTTAGACAGATGTCTAGCACTCATTCTTCACTGCAAAGCAGGCAGCGT
Organism: Lissotriton vulgaris; assembly: GCF_964263255.1. Lineage (NCBI taxonomy): Eukaryota > Metazoa > Chordata > Amphibia > Caudata > Salamandridae > Lissotriton > Lissotriton vulgaris. The sequence goes on from NC_141687.1 coordinate 1,571,108,276, forward strand.
AGAACAGGTAAGATGCAATCTTGACAGATTGGTCTGAATGACAAACTATGTGGTATTTAATTCTTGTAGACAAGGTAAACCCAAAATGTGTACTATGCACTCATGACACTTCCTTTCCAGCAGGGCATTCTCCAAGATTCCGGGATTGATGCTGGTGTATTGGCTTGCCATAGCGTAGTAGTAGGAATAAAAACAGGATACCTGCAACGAGTGATACAATTAGCGGCAGACCACCAAACACGAGTGCATGGAGTTTGGAATGATTCCGAGGACTGCTTGAAAAGGTGTTAACCGTCCTAAACACATGTTCTTAAATACATGCACAAAACTGCTCATATCAGACATGTTTAGATGTGTTCCAACATTTCCGATAAATGTATAGGGCAGTTTGTACTCAATAGAGCCTGCATCTGACCCTGGAAGTAACTGTTACTAGATATGGGATTTCTGGCAACATGCCAAAGCAGCTGTGATCATTCAACATAATGTAACTTCCACTTAAAAGTTGTCCAAAAATTGGATTAATCACTGCTGATGGTAAAACTTGCAGGTGACAGGACAAGTTTGCAGTGGAACCTTTATAAGCCCTGTGTAAATTAATACCCTGACATAGGAGAGAACTGCTTAGCGTGTTTTCACAGTTTGTACCGCTAATAAAGACTTCACGCCCCCCACTCCAACATGTGTGTGTGTAAGGTTATTCCCAGGATGTCTTGATGTATTCTTTACACATCCTTTCATATCTGCCTGTTAGTATATTTTTGAGGCAATACTGAAAATGGAAAGTTGTAACAGGCAGAGTTATTTTGTCATGTATGATCCACTCAATAGCTGTTTTTTCGGCTACCGTGAGTGGCAATTTTTCCACTTTTTCAATGCTCAGCACTGTATACTTTGCTCCCCTTTGTTCCAGTTCAATCTGTTAATCAGGGAGATTGAATTCTGAAAACAGAGATGACGTGTTGATAAAACGCCATGGCACTTAGCCTGCACACAAGTTTTGTAGTGTCCAGCCTAATAGCAAGATATAACGTAGTTGAGACTGGCCTTGTCGCAGCATGACCAACTCTTGTTCCATAATGTCTATGGCAGAGTAAATAATGTTGCCCAATGAATATATCCTGGACGATAGAGTTGTTAACCCATTGCCGACTACAGAGAGAGATTTCTCTAAATACAATCAATGTCTCGGATTCTTTATGCATGGCCTGCTTGGGTAACCTTCCATATTTCACATCCTCTAGTGTAGATTTCTGGAGCCAATCAAGGCACAATTTTCCTACACTGTATGTTGGTACTACCCTTGGATGCTGTCTTTGAACATAGCGTGGGTATGGCCTATTGATAGTGAAACCCTGTATTTTGTTCAGGAATCGATCTTGACAGTTGTTTGTGTCTGTGGGCCAGAGCAACCATTTCTCCCATTCAGGATCTGATCTGTTGTGATGCAAAATAGTATGTTTGTCAACCTCTCCCTGTATAGTGCTAATACTTGCAGGTGCAGGTATGAGCACAGTGTTCATGTCTTTGATCTTGGCTAACCCAAGGCAAGACGTTTGTTGGACAGTGTCAATCAAAAACATTATTTGATGTGGGATGATAGAGGCTCTAAACAAAGCTTCTATCCAATGGACTTGCCACTCTTTTGTACCCCAGACAGATTTTGTGTCAATTGTCTTTCCAAAATTTGAAACCTTGTCTAGACATTTAGGCAATAAAGGCTGCACAATAAATCTCTTTTGTAGCGGTTAACCTATTTTTCATTTCTCCTTTGTTCACATTTTTAAAGTAAAACGTTTCTGGATTGGATATATTGAACACTGGAAAATATGGAATCTTCATTGAAAATGTTTTTGAGCTACCCTTTAGTGGGGTAGGACAATGTTCCCATTGGATATACATAAATGCATTTCTAGGTGATGCAGTTTTATGCAATAAATGAAGACCATAGTGTTTGTAACAATAAAACTGTTCATAGTCTGATGAACCCTCTAAATATTCATGATTAGAGAATGCAGCATACATTTCTAGATCAGACATCATGTTATTAACAGTCTTGAAGTCCCAATCACCAGAAAAGGTACTAGTGGTAATAAGGTCACTTAAATACATTTTAAATAAGTGTGGAATCTTCAAAGGTTCCGACGGGCCAACAATGTCATATTCAGTTTTGTCCCAAACTATAACATCTTGTATAGGAATGGCTGTGATGCTGACTGCTGTTGACAAGTCTCTTGCTGCACGATGGGATGATTTGTGTAGTTTCAGATGTAAGTTCACTCTTTTACTTGTTTTGTCCATTTGAATATATCTTCCATTTATCAGCATACACATAGTCATTACCAAAGCTAGCCAAAGTAGAAAGAAAAATATTCCAGAAACAATCCATAGTTCAATCCATGGTGAAACCAGATAAGTCTTTTTCAGGAGATGAAAAAAGTCTTGTGTTTGTTCTTTGACAGTTCTTTGTGCTGGCGTTGTTTCAGGTTTGCTGGGATCCTCAGAAAATGTATCAGAGTTCATGAAATAGCTAGAGGCAATTCTGTCAATGGTTGGAATTGCATCAGGATTCGTTGAAATCGCTGGAACCAGTTGATCACTTGTTATTTTGCTGTAGACATGTGTATCAGGACAAACTGTTATTTGGGTTTTAAGAGGTCCGAGTTCCATAGAATTGTTGTTTAGTCCTTAATTTCTCACTGTAGAAGCTTCAAAGGTGATGAGTCACTCAGTTTGAACCTCTTAGATAGTAGCTAGAGGAGTGCATCTGCTACTTGGTCGGTGTCCACATGGCCCACTGCTTAGTATCAGCCACATAGTGTGGTTTGATGAGGTCGATGGACACAAATCTTTTCTCCTTTATTCTAGCAAGTGGAGCAGAAGTACTGTTATTGATCTGTGGATTGCTGGGACAGGTACTGGTTTCTTGTCAAATTCCTTCTTGTCCTCAATCTTCTCTATGACTAGATCCCCAGTGGTGGTTGGCTTCAGGAACACGTTGCTTTGTTTCGATCTTAGTTTATTTAAGTCCTATAAGACAGTCAAACAATCTTTGATATCAAATGGTTTATTTTCCACCACTGTGCCTTTTAAATCAAGGTCCGGAACCAACATTCTAGTCCCAAATAGGACCTCATATGGAGTGACACCACCTAGAAAACTTCTTGGCAAATTGTTTAATGAGCGTTAGACCCCATAAAGATGTTTGACCCACCCATCTCTCAAACCTAATACTCTAGATGTTATAGACCGTTTATGTCCCATTTATTTTGTAGGCCCGAGAGCTAAACGCAGGGCCCTGGTCAGAGTATAGTGTGCCTATTGCATATGTGCCGATAAAGACTTGTAAATCTTTTATAACAGCTCGAGCATCAGCCGAGTGCTGAGGCCACATCCACAGGAACCTTAAACACAAATCCACTGTGACCATGATATATTTATAGTTACCATCCCCTTGTAAAGGACCGCAGTGGTCGAAGTAAACATATGCTAATGGTTTATCTGAAATTAACAGGGGCGTCTGCGCAGGACGTTTCACTGTAGAGACTTTCATCTTCCAAAACATAGTTTTTGGTCTGTTTCCTAGTACCTGGCCACCAGTATCTCTGTTTTAGTAATGACACTGTGGTGGAAACACCTGCATAGGCAGAGGCTATCCCTTCATTTAAAAAAAAAATCTGTTTATTGTTTTAACAGAGGCTATCCCTTCATGTGCTGCTAGGATTAGTCCTAATCTATGTCCCATATTTGCAATTACCCTAATCCCCACTCGAGGGATTCGAGCAAATGGAAAGTTGTTGGCCTCACTTATATATGAGTATTTGAGTAGAAACATTTTAGGTAACGCTGCACCGCTGCCTTTGCTTGAAGCATTGGCAGCCGTTAATATTTCACTGTCTATTCTCATTTTTTAACAAGTGATCGCAGCTATGGAAGCCATTTGCACAGCCCCCTTTGCGGCTTGATCAGCCAATGAATTCCCTCCAACGTGAACGCCATCACATTGATAACTCAGGGTGTGTATTAATTGAGAATTTTGTAGTCTGTTTCGCAACTGAACTACTTGTTCCCAAAGCGTTTTATGCTTGATTGTGCCACCTTTTGCATCTTTGAAACCATTTTAAAGCCAATTCTGCAAATATTCATTATATGATTGAACACAGTAAAAAGAATCGCACACTATGAGATTGATAACGATTCGGCAAAGAAAACCGTACGATGATCCGTATTCGTAGCCTTTTCTGTACGAATCGAAAAAAACTTTCGAATTGCGTAGTGCGATCCGTTGTCCAAAAATACGTCCAAATGTTTGCTAACCGTACGAAAAACAATCAAAGATCCGTATGATATAGACTCGGAAATTGGACCGTACGATTCGTAAACATGCCGTACGACCCAACAAGTACGATCCAGACCAGGGACCGAGAACGCGATTCGTACGGGTAGACATAGTCGCGTATGAAGCATGATTCGTACGGAAAACATCGCGTATGAGCGAGCCGCACAAACAAACACGAACCGCACCCCTCATCAATAAAGCAAACGCGTACCCCCGGAATGCGTCCCGTATGAGCAAACCGCACCCACAAATACGAACCGCACCCTTCATTAATAAAGCGCACGCGTAAACCCCGGAATACGTCCCGTATGAGCAAACCGCACTAACAAATACGAACCGCACCCCCCATTAGTAAAGCACACATGAATCCCAAAAACAGCACAAGGAGGGTGCAAACGAGTCGCACAACACCACAAAACATGTCTCCTGTGTACAAACCATCAAAAATGAATGTCCTGGCCACATCCAAACAGGCAAACAAGGGGCCTAAGTTGCACCCACCCCTTATAACAAGCCACCAACATTTCAAAATAAGCCACACCGACAAATGGACCAATAAAAGGGCCCACACACACAACCCATCATTCTTTGCAACATACCCATTTGCCTACATACACTGACAACTGACACTGACAACACACCAACAACTGCACATATCCACCTTCACACATACACCCCTATCACATTCAGACCCACACCACCCCCTTCACAATCAGATCAATACCTCCCATCCATATACACCATCACCCCCCTGATCACATTCACCCCAAACCATGACCACACCCAAGAATCCAAAGTTCACAAACCCGGAGATGGAGATCCTTACTGATGAAGTCATCAGAGTTGAGCCACAGCTGTTTGGTGCATTGGTCAGACAGACCAGCATAGCTGAGAAAGCACGCCTGTGGGAGAGGAATCGCAATAGGGTCAATGATGTTGCACCCATCAGGCGCAGCAGGAGGGATTGCCAGGCCAGGTGGTACGATCTGCAGAGGATGGTGAAGAGGAAGATGGACGAGAACTACCTCCAGAGCCAAGTCACTGGAGGTGGTGGTCACCGCAGACCAGTACAATACCATCCCTGGGAGGAGAAGGTCATGGCCCTGCTACCACCGGTGGAGATCATGGAATCGAAGGAGTCGTGGAGCCTGGTGAGTATACAAACAACTCATGTAACATGGGGGGACTCCCAGAGGTGCCCACCAGTATGGGGGTGGTATGGGGGTGGGTGCAGAGGACTCCCAGAAGTGCCCAACAGTATGGGGGTGGGTGCAGAGGACTCCCAGAAGTGCCCAACAGTTTGGGGGTGGGTGCAGAGGACTCAGAGAAGTGCCCAACAGTATGGGGATGGGTGCACAGGACTCCCAGAAGTGCCCACCAGTATGGGGGTGGGTGCACAGGACTCCCAGCATAGGCCAGACATATGAGTGGTGGGTGGATATGACTCCCAGAAGTTCCCAGACAGTATGGAGGTAGGTGCACAGGACTACCAGAAGTGCCCAACAGTATGGGGGTGGTATGGGGTGGGTGCAGAGGACTCCCAGAAGTGCCCAACAGTATGGAGGTGGGTGCCCAGGACTCCCAGAAGTGACCAACAGTTTGGGGGTGGGTGCAGAGGACTCACAGAAGTGCCCAACAGTATGGAGGTGGGTGCATAGGACTCCCAGAAGTGCCCAACAGTATGGGGGTGGGTGCACTGGACTACAAGAAGAGCCTACCAGTATGGGGGTGGGTGCAAAGGACTCCCAGCGTAGGCCAGACATATGAGTGGTGGGTGGATATGACTCCCAGCAGTGCCCAGACAGTATGGGGGTGGGTGAACTGGACTACCAGAAGTGCCCAACAGTATGGGAGTGGGTGCAGAGGACTCCAAGAAGTGCCCAACATTATGGGGGTGGGTGCACAGGACTCCCAGAAGTGCCCAACAGTATAGGGGTGGGTGCACAGGAATCCCAGAAGTGCCCAACAGTATGGGGTGGCTGCACATGACTCCCAGAAGTGCCCAACAGTATGTTGGTGGGCGCAAGGGGAGGGCCAGAAGGCTGCAAGGGGGGAGGGTCAGAAGGGTGCAAGGTGTAGGGTAGGAGGGTGCACACACCCCATATGGCCCAGGTACACACCCATGCAACATGCTCAATGCACAGGGAGTGTAAAAGTACTGACAAGATAGCTGACACTGGGCCCTGGTGTAGGTAGCACAAGGCCCTCCAAGGACCAGTGCAAACACTAACACCAGGACAAGGTCAGATATCTTGCACAGGAACTCACAACCACTGTCATGGCAGCATGCTCCATGGGGGGACACCCACACCACAAGGACGCCCACTTGCAAATCAGATTCAAACTACCAGCATGGCCTGTCACACAACCCCCTTACATAAACATAGCCTCTGGGGACAGGCAATGGAGTACCCAACTGTCACAATCGTCATGTATCACAACTAAACAAATACAGAACTGATGACGCATCCAATCAAAAAATGCACGGTGCTGAATCACAAGTCCCTTGTGCCTCTCACACAATGCCGTTGATACAGCTTTGTGATGCAGCGGATGCACTAAAGTAGCGCCATGGTCCTGGGTATTGACAAGGTGAAGCATCTGGGAGATGTGCCACGTTCTAAAGCCCTGTGCCAGAAGTCGGTGCACTGGTCCAGGGGGGTGGGCAGTGGTTGGCCCTCATGGAGCAGCAATACCTCCCAAAAGTCAATGAGTGAAATCATAAAGATTCAAATCAGTCACATCCATGCACATGTTGCCTTAAAACCCTGTGCATGTTTGAAGCAGCCTTAAAAATGTACGCTGCATTGTGCAGAAAGTGCCACAAAGAGCATAGCTGGATCTGCGTTGCGCCGGCAACACAAGCCACAGCAATGGCTGTGCCAGTCATTGTAAACAGTCCCTCATATGTCAATGACCCCTGAGCACACATCAATTTGACCACACAACATACACATCCACAAGTGAACAATGAGAACAATCCAAAGCAGGTGGAACAGCGCTCAAGACAATGGATTTAAAAATTGGATGTTGCATTAAATGGCATTACCACAGGGCAACATGCGGAATCTACCCCCAACCAGGGGGAAGATGGATCCCAGTCCCAGGCTCCGCAGGACCCTTATCCCACCGACAGCGACGCCTCTCACCACACCATGGATGACCACAACCATTCTGGCCATTCTAGAGCCCAAACCTGGGCAGCAGCTGGATCAGATACATCTGTGCCAACCACCACACCCATTCCAGCCACATCCCAGCAGACCGCTCGGAGCCCTGCCCACACCCCACACCTGAGCCAGTCTGACGATGAGGGACAAGGTAGGCCGGGAATCCAGGAGGTGGCAGACGACACCACCACTGCCATGTTTAAGGGGTCCCGTCGACTCAATGTACCCACAACAGCAGGCCAGGCTCGTGTGGGCAGGGGTGGTGGGAGTGGCACAAGGCGGAGGTGAGAACCTGACTAGCCAGCTGCATGGTCCGGTAGGTCTGAACTGCAAAACATCATGGAGGCATACCTGCGGGACACCAGGGAGTTCAGGCAGGTAGTGGGAACCCTCAACGAAATAAGAAAGCAGCAGGCTGAGCAACACTTAAATCAACGACAACACCAAGGATGGATGGAGGCAAGACTGGATGAGCTCTTGACGGTGCAGAGGGACTTAAGTCAGTCTCTCCGTCGGATTGCTGACAACATGCAGCGCCCTCCCTGTGCCACCAAGCCAGAAACATCTAGGCAAAGACCAACACCAGGCCCATGGAGGGAGGAGGAGGAGGAATTGTCCGGCGGAGCGTCCCAGGCATCGTCAAGGCCTGCACATGAGGGTCCCACAAGGAAGGTGGGTCGTCCACGGAAAAGACACTAAGAGGCAGTGGGCCATGTGCAACTCCCAGGTCACCTGATCTGGCATCTTGCCTATGTGTGCAACAGCATCACCTTATTGACTGTCCCACTCTCCCACATGGACTTGCTGGTCGCATTCTGACCAATGATGCCAAGCACTGTGGACTGGACTCTGTTGACTCAAACTGTAAGGCATCACATCTCCTGCTGCGAGCTTTGGATTCCTGGCATTTTTGTACAGCACATAGCACCTACTCATGTTTCCCGCACAAGATTGAAAAATAAATATAACAAACACAATACGCATTGATGTTGAAGTTTTGTATCCAGAGTCAAAAACACATGTGTGGGGATATGTCAAAGTATGCCAGAGTGTGGAACAAACTCAAGCCATCCATACACTGGGATCTGAGTCTGGTTGAGGACACTCATAGGTCACAATATATCATCAACTTCAAACATGGAGGGCAATACTCACCTGTGATGGTTACTATCTGCTGAAGTGGGGGGTGGCTTGCCATACTGCTATGACAGACAGTTACAGAAGAATAACATGAAGGTGTACAGATCATGGGTAATGTGTAGGTGTCCACAAAGGGAGTACCAGGTCTGTCTGTTGAGGTATGAGAACTATCACCTGCATAAAGTTGTACTGTGGATGTGATTAATCTTGTTCAGGGCAAGGGTGGCAGGACAGACTTAAGTCAACGGGGTGTAGGATGGTAGACGTCGATATTTTTCTTTTGCCTGGGCTTGTGGAGTGCCTACTGAGTGTGGCTGAGGGAGTATCAAGGTGATCCTGCAGTTGACTGTGGGACTATTGTAGGTATCTCATGTGGATGGTCATGTGGCAGTGGCAGGGGATTTTGAGGATGAAGTGTGTGAATGCACCCTGGATGAGCACAAGTCCTCCTGGAGTTGGCTCTTGTTCCTGTGTAGAGGTTGCTGCTGTAGTTGAGCTGGCTGCTGTTGTTGACTTGGGTTGCTGTCTGTCTTGACTAGGAGTGGATCTATCTGAAGATCATTTCCAGCATGTGGAGGGACTTGCAGCATGAGGGAGTGATGGTGTTGACTTTGAGAACTGGATGCAAACGTTGATGTACCAATGCAGGATGGTGTATTGCTTGTGCTCCGGCAATGAGTTGCAATACCCCTGTCTCATGTAGTCTGTGAAGGTGCGGGCCTGTGTGCAGATGTAGTAGTCCAATGTCTGAGAAGCAATCAGTAATGTCGATACCTAGCTCAGTGGTCTCAGATTGTGACACAATTAATGGGGAAGGCTCTATGCTCGATTTGCTGATGTGTCAATGCATTTCCCCTACTGACCCCTTGACTGCCAAGCAATACAATATCTTTTCTAAGAGTCACAATCACCATTCAAACGCCATTTATAACCTCAAACTCATATTGGGCTCCTATACGGATGTGTATAGACACCCAATCCTCCTGCATGTCTTAAGTATAGGCACTGCAGATCCTGACTATCCTTCAAGTTATACACCTAACTCTATTTTTCTGTCCAGGACAAGATTACTGTGAAATATTACATGCAGCAACTGATGCCCTTTGTTGTAGATAATTGCCTACTTCACGACTCTCAATCCCACTTCCATCCCGGCCATAATACGCAGTTGTCCCTCATAGAAATGGCAGACTCTATACGCTGGGAGGTCAACGGAGGTTCCAAGGAGTTGTTGGTGCTGTTACAAAGAACCGCATTGAGACCATAGATGTGGTGGCCTCAGTGCTGAACTGGATATTGTCCTGACGATCTGACAGCACACAGGAGGCCTGGATAGACCCATTCTTCCCCCCAGTCAAAACACTGAAGTGGGTCGTGCCACAGGGCTCTGGTCTGAGCCAGCAGATTTTTAACATTTACTCAAGCCCGCAGGTTGGATCGATTGCCATGTCTAAATTCAAAATCATATTATATGCTGATGATCTTCACCTTCTAATCACCAATAATCCTGTCTGTGTAGCAAATTTTTAGACACTCCTAAATTTACTCAATTTTGCGGCCTGGATGGACCACATTTACTTTAAACTTAATCCAGATAACACCTAAGCCATGTACTCTTAAACCAACCTTCTGCCCTCTATTACAAACTTTGGTGGCCAGAGTAACTGGCCATTGCTCCGGCATACAAGGATTTGGTCATGGATCTGCAACTCAGACTGGACAATCAGATATCCCTTACCACACAGGTACAAGATGCGGGTGCCATTTGTTTGTGAAACTTAAATCATCTGCAGATCCATTAGCTACCTGCACAATGTACCCCAGAAAACGGTGATTCACGCACTGATCACCTCCTATTATGAATAAGCAAAATGCTCATCTGTGTGGCACACATGATGCTTGCTACGTATACTGCAGATGCTCAAAAAAGAGGCTGACTGCATGATATGTGGAGTCTCAGTTTGGCCAAATTTCTCCCCGTTTTAGGAAAGGTCCATTGGCTGACCATGGCTACACAAATAGATTTGGATGTGCTGACATGCGCATTTAGGACAGGACAAGGCCGTGGGCCGGTCTACCTCATGAGTAGCCTCCGTCCCTATTGTCAATCACGATCTATGCGTTACAATGACAAGCACTTGCTCATTGGTCCTTGGTGTGATAAACGAAGATCAGGATGTGAAAACTTACAGGTAGGAACCACCCAATGTTGGACTACGCCACCTCTTCCGCTGCTTATAATACGGTCTGAATGTGATTATTGCAAAGCCCTTGAAACATGTTCATTCTGCAAGCTCGATTACTTGCGCCTCCGTATGCTGCCTCCTTTCTGGCACACAACAGCGCTGGAAAACCATGTTGGGTCAAATGTGTGCACAATAAATGAATATCAATATAATTGTAGATGGCTTAGACAAATCGTGTGTGTAGGCTTGGAGATCTGTAGATGATAGTTACACTGAAGGTGGTCAGGGTGTTGTTGTGAAACTGGATGTGCAGATATTTGAAAATGCTGAGTGTGTCCTTGCTGTTGTATGTGACTCTGAGGGTGTCCCTAATAAAGTTTGTCCTTTCAATATCCTGGATTGGGGTGTATTCCCTGCGGCTGATCTACTATCCGTCTGTGATTGCAATGTAGAAGTAGTGTGCTGAGGTTGCGTACTGTGATTGCAATGTAGAAGTAGTGTGCTGAGGTTGCGTACTACCACGTTACAGTAATGAAGGCGATGTGTGGTGCTGTTGTGTTGATGAGTTCAAAGTGGTGCTGGTGGAAGTAGCGGGTGTGCAGTATGAGGCACATGACCTGGTTTTACAGACATGCTCTGTAATGTGGGGCTATATCAAGAACAATGGTTCCAGTGGTGTAATCAAAATGATAAGAATTAATTATATTGCTCAATGGCGATAAACATTACTACTGAGGATTAACAGGGATCAAAAAGAAGTGCACTCACAATTATATATATTTCTCTCGTTTTTACTTTATAGTATAAGTTTCATGTTGAAGTATGTCATACAGTAAAATTCATACAAAAAACACAGACAATACATAAAAGTGCGGTGTGTCCCAAGTGTATCACTATACAGCACCATCTCAAGTTCACATCCACAATTTGTAAAGACACTATTGCTTTCCTTGACCTTAATATCATGAGTGATGGAGACAAACTGATCACATCACTGCATAGGAAGGAGACAGAAAGGAACACTTTGCTTTCTTACCAGAGCCATCACCCGAGAGCTCTAAGAGATGGCCTTCCCTTCGGGCAATTTTTGTGCATTCGTCGCAATTGTGCCCGGAGGGAAGACTATATGAAAGAAGCAAATGCCCTGAAAGTGAAACTACTAAACAGAGGATATCCTAACAAATTGATAAAAAGATCATTAAAACGTGCGTGGTACTGTCCACGAGAGGAGCTTTTGATAACACGCCCCAAAAAAGACATACAGAAGATCGTTTGTGTGACTACTTTTGGTACTCATACAAACAAAATACGCAGCTTGATAATAAAACACTGGCATATCATACAAAACATTGATCCCTCCATTGAAGTGCCACTTTTTGCATTCAAGAGAGCGAAAAATTTGAAAGATCACCTGGTACACTCTTCAAATGAAAATACCAGAGATATAAGCGGTATTTTGGAGTCTGCTTGGGGTCTACCACGGGTGGTGGGTCACCATCCATGTTGTAACTGCGTAGTCTGCCCCTTTACTTTTAAGACAACTCTGTTCCAACATGGCAACATCACACATACATTACAGACATTTTCAAATTGTAACACTCGCAGTGTTGTGTATTGCATTTGGTGCCCTTGTGGTCTGTCCTATATTGGGCAGACACAACAACCAATAAAAGCTAGAATAGGCCAACATCGGGGTCGGATTAGGAAACTCATCCTGACTGCACCCCTTGTAACACATTACAAAGATTTCAATCACAATACTGACCAAATCAGATGGCAAGTTATAGACAATATAACAATGCCGGAAAGAGGTGGTGATATTTCGCAGATCCTACAACGTAGAGAATGTCACTGGATAGATAGAATTGACTCTATCAACCATGGCTTGAACTCCGCAGATGAATGGAGAGGGTATGTGTCAAATATTACAAACTAATGTGTTTTACATTTATATGTTGCCTGTAAAGAGTGATGATGTTCAGTTTGAATAATACACCATTTACTATATATGTATACATGTACCATTTCTTTCCATCTAGGTCTTTATGAAACACCAAAGGGTTGATAAACTTTAATGTACAAAGTAAAATGTAATAATTGTAGGCTTTCATTAATTATCATCCATACCTACGTCTATTGCCAAAATTATCGAAGCGTAGTAATGTGCCCCTTTTTCGATTACTCTGAAGTCCCTTATAACCGTGCTACGGCAATATATAATTCTGATACATCATATATGAGAAATGACACGTCCCACATGTTAGCCCACTACAGAGACTATTTCCATTTATTTACAACTATGAAATGTTGATTTAAATGGCAATGTGCCCTTTAACAAACATGCCCATGCACAAGTGTGAATTGGGGTCGCCTTAACAAATACGATCGTAATTAAGGCCCCAATCAATAAATAATACCATACACAAATGTGGCTGAGGGTTGCTTTAATAAACGTGACCGAGCAAAGAACTCCGTTTCTCTACAGATTGCTCCTTATGCAATCACTCTTTTTTGACAGGGTCTAGTATCACGGTCTAGACGGCTAACTCTAGTAATCACATGGTTGGCTATCGATTCAGTGACCTGACCGTGATCGAGTTTTCCAAACTCTCACGGTCAGGTCTCAAAAGGATTTGTATCGCGGGAGCAGGGGGAGCGAGCAAACACGGAAGAAGAGAGCTGTGAGACGCGACCGGGCTCCACAGCATCGAGGTACGTTTTATTACATTGCAAATCAATCCCTTTCCATTGTGATTTGTGGAAAGTATGCTTTCCACAGTATACCTGACAAGTCCTTATTTTATATTGAAACAGGCATTATCCTCGTTTGATCCAAATATTGACTTAAAGAACCGGATACCATCGCGTTATCCCAACCTATTACACACCCATTGCAGGTATTCATTAACATCCGTAATGCGCAAGGGTAACAATTATGGCATTCTCTAGACGCAATGTAACTAGGTTGTCTATTTCTTCATTAGGTGTAACAGATATTACCTCGAAATTCTAATACAATTGACTTTGGTCGCATATTGCACATTGATATTCCTTGACCACTACAAGTGGTAAGTACCAAATCTAAATACGGTGCTTTTTCACTTTAATTGATTAGATGGTAATTCTTTCATGCATTCTCACCTATTGCTCTCTTGTTCCCCTCCGCTCCTCGACAATTTCAACAGTGCCCGGCTGGGTCACTTGTAAGTGTGTGAATCCTTTTCTTCTTCTCACCATGCATGGGTGAACATAAAAATAGAAACCAGGTATTTAGGTCCCCACTTTCCAAATAAATATTATAAATATTATAATCATATACAACTGCCATACAGTTTACTCACAACCCCTTCGTACTTTTAAATTCTAGATGTCCTTCATTTTCCTGTCCTGACGAGACCCATATCCTAAAGGGTCGAAATGCCGTCGACGCTACGTGGAATAGAACCCCTAAACAGAGTGCCTACGATTGTGTAGACTCACTCATAACAATCATATTATCTCTCCTGGGTCTTTTTCCTGCATATATATTCATTTAGAAACCACTGTGCCTTTAGAGAACTTATGTTTTATGTATTGTTAGTTTGGTTTTTTTGATACACTTGGGACACACCGCACTTTTATGTATTGTCTGTGTTTTTTGTATGAATTGTACTGTATGACATACTTCAACATGAAACTTATACTATAAAGTAAAAACGAGAGAAATATATATAATTGTGAGTGCACTTCTTTTTGCCATCCCTGTTAATCCTCAGTAGTAATGTTTATCGCCATTGAGCAATATAATTAATTCTTATCATTTTGATTACACCACTGGAACCATTGTTCTTGATATAACTGTTGGCCCTGGTTCCTTTGTGAGTAGGGTTTCCCTTGTCTTTTGTTAAAGACTGTTATGTGGGGCAGCACGGTGGTGTCAGTATGATTTGCACACACAGCCTGAGAAGCTGTCATGGGTGCGCTTAGGGGTTGCCTGATACCAGGTGGATGATTTTCTGTTGTTCATTGTGTGGAGGGGGGGCAGGAGCATGAGTCTGTTGTGTCACCTGCATCATGGAATAACCAGAGTGTCTTGCAGTGTGCAAGTTGCAGGTGCTGACGGTCCGGCCTTTGGCATGGAGGTGGTGCAACAGTGGCACAGACAAGCTGCGGCATGCTTCAAGAATGGATGAATGGAGGAGTATCTTGTAGGCATGTGTGTTGCAGAATCGGGCCACTCTGTGTAGCGTTGTCGCTGGGGATGCAGCAGCAGGAATGAGTAAAAACATGACGGCAGTGAGACAACATGCTGCAATAGCATACAAAGACAAGGATTCTTGCAAGGCACTAAGTAACATGTGTATGGAAAGGAAGGAGTGTCTGGTTACCCAAGGGTCACTGCAAGAAAATGGGTGAACCATCACCATAGATCATGGGCACAGGATTAGGCAACAAAAGGCCCAGCGGGCCACAGGACATATAGCGTCATCAGGTGTAGCCTGAACGTTGGGGGTATCAAGCGAAACAATTCATACACAACCTTGTATGTCATGCACAATATGGTCCATTAGCTATTACAAACAGCATGCATGTTGCCACAGTAGACATGACCACATATGAACAATCATTATCAACAATGCCATATACGACTCATGCAGACTGGCAAGAGAGCTGCTGTGACAGCAATGAGGCACATTGTACTGTGGGAAAACACAGTTTCTACACAATAGGATAAAGTTTGTTCTGAGGCCATGCTTCGGTAGCCAATGTACATGCCCAGTGGCATTGCTCTGAAGACAATAACAGTCATGCAATGATGTCACCTGTAATACTGGTGAAACTATCTCCACACGACTGCCAGGGACTGTCTGTACCTTTGATCCTCAGAGTGGTGCGATGCTGAAAGGGGTCCATCTCCCAATAGCCCCTTGGTCTGAGTCAAATTGACAAACACAAAAGGGTGATCAGGCAAGGGAAGGAGAGGATGGGAACAGCAGGGAGGGAGATCTGAAACAGGTAAACAAGCATAAGGATTCCACACTTCTTGTCAATGAATCACAGAATACTTCCGGACCTATACTGTAACAGTCACACCTGTGAAGTGTGACTATAGCCACTGAATCCTATTTGGGATCACAGTTTTTGCAATGATATAAGATCTGAGGATTGAACACGGACACATAAAAGGTTGCAGAGTTTGTCACATAAATGAAAGATGTGTAACGATCACAAGGCTGCTCCAACGCAATTACATCCATGCGGTCATCAAATACGTCGCAGTGTATGATTGAGGCTCCAAATCATGAAAAATTTAAGGTGTAGCAGTGCTACTCACACAAAGCCAACAATCCGTACTTAGCCCTGTGAATCAGTCAGGGTCATGAAGGGAAATTACACATCACCAGCAAGAGCCGTAAGAAGCTCATCCAACGAGGAAGGGAATCATGTAAACACAAGTAAGCCCTGCAGGAGGGAGCCATTCATTGGCTTCGTGAACTGTGCCAAATAATGCCAAACATGACAAGCAGGTGGGAACAAACTTAACTGAGAGCAATGAGGAACAGACCAAAAAAACCACCCCTACCGTGACCAGGACATGCAGCACATCACAAGAGTATCCTGGGATTAACGTCACCCGTCTGGTGCCACGTAAGCGTTTACTTTTGCTACAGCAGAATGTTGTGATGTCATCAGCGCAACATACCTGGCATCATGGGAATTGAAAGTTAACATCAACTTACAGAGAAGGCTGGCAAAGCAGTGTTCTCCACCGACACTGAGGTAGCGACATGACAGTGACATGACCTACTGGCACATGGGAAATGCATCCATACGAACAGACTCACAGGACAGTTGACTGAACATGTGGGACATACTCTGGCCCACACCTACACAACATGTTTTTTAGGAAATCAAACTGTACTGGCCCACAAGTTTGAGGGGATGAGCCAGACACATCCTGCTGCACACAGTTAGGCTGCAATTCACCACAGAGCCTGTGGTTGTGATGTCCCACACAATGTCAACCCATGGTATCTGCAATGTGTCAGGGGCAAGGTTTACACACATTGATGCATTCACCAGAGTCAGAACTCAAAAACAGTTGACTGTCAAGAAAGGTGACTGTCCTGTCATAGGAGAGTTGCTACATTAATTTTCATCCATGGTAATGAGACATGTATGTATGGTCCCACAACATGCACATGAACAATTCCCACACATTCAAATACCATTCCAAACCAAAATTGCCTGTTTGGATTCCTTATCCGAACTGACATTTGCACAGGTCTGTGCATGGAACGCTGATTCCGCACACGTTGCAATCATCATGAGGAATAGCAGGAGGACTAAGATGACACGAACAGACAACAGGCAGGGTGACCTGGGAATGACAGACACACAAGGGGTCATGTTCAGAATATTTCCATACAGACATGGTCATGTGAACACCACTAATAGTGTAATACACTTGTACATTCCAAGATCACTCATTGCGCATATGTGTGTGGCATGACATCAGCACTAGTGTGACACATCACAACAAACATCAAAGTGACGTTGCATACAGTCAGCTGGACACCCAGTATGCTACACATGCTACTCTATGTTACAAGCTTGCACACTATTTTCAAGTGACTTACCATTATGAGAAGAAGTTGCGTATGAGCTGACTGGATATCCTCCTCCTCCTCCTCCAGAAATGAAATGAAATGAAATGAAAATATATTTATTGAGCGCGATTGCTGCCCGAGGGCGTCCAAGCGCTGAGCTGAGGCGGAAATGACCGAGAACGGAAGTTTTAAGACACAAAAGATTTGGCAAACAGTAGTGTCTTCACGTTTTTTCGGAATAGGAGCAGATTTGGGTTAGACCGGAGTGAGAGGGGGAGGGCATTCCAGAGCTTGGCGGCATTCAAAGAGAACAGCCTACCACCCGACCTGGCTCTCTTCACTCTGGGAACAACAGCAAGGAAAGCCTCCATCGACCGAAGGTTCCTGTTTGGGTGATAGGGGATGACAAGGTCGTTGTTAATGGATGGGCCTGTTTTCCAGAAGGCGTGATGTGCCATCGCTTCCATCGTGGCCAAGGCCTTCTTCCTCAACGGGTGGGTGTTCCAGCTCCTCAGGATCCAGGATGTTGCAAGGCCTTCTCAACAGCCATGTTGTGCAGCATGCAGCACACAATGAAGATGTTACACACATTGACCGGGACGTATGGGAGGGATCCGCCAGTCTTATCGAGGGACCTGAACCGGCTCTTCAGGAGTCCAAACGTCCGCTCTGTCACTCGCCTGATCTGCCTGTGTGCATTATTGTACCGGTGGTCTGCAGCTGTTCTTGGGTTGCGGAGTGGAGTCATGAGCCATGGCATGTTGGGATATCCTGCATCTCCTACAAATATACATCATGGCAATGAGTGTGTAATGAGATGCCATCAGATAAAAAAGAACATTAGACATACATGAGAAACAGAGTTTACCCACCAACAAGACATGCTCGATTGTTGCGCAGCTGCAGCATCATCTGTGGTACCCTGCTACGTCTTATGATGAATGCATCATGGCATGATCCTGGAAAACGTGCACAAACATCGGAAATCAGCATGCTAGCAAGACACACCACCAGGGCATTTATAGAGTGGTAATGTTTCCTGTTGCGGTAGGCCTGCTCCTGAGCCTGTGGTGGACCAAAGCCACTTGTATTCCATCAATGGACCCAATGACAAGTGGCATCCCTCCTAGGACATAGAATTCACTCTTGACATCTGTCAACTCTTCAGGAGTAGGAAATTTGATAAATTCCTCAATGTGCCCCAACATAGCAGCTAATACATGATGTAGGACACGGCTAAACATGGTCTGTGACATCTCCCCATATCAGCTATGTTAAATTGGAACGTACCTGTAGCAAGGAAATGTAGGGCTGCCATCACCTTTACCTTGGGTGTCAGCGCAGTCGGATACCTGTGTCGCGGTTGGTGATGTGGTTCCAGCCTTTCCGTCAAGTCCTGTATCAACTCTCGAGTGAATCAGTAACGTTGGATGCAATCACGTTCCCTCATGATCTTCAAGTCTGGAAAAGGCCTTGGTAGAGGAGGTGCCCTGCACGACATATTTGTGAAAAATGGGAAAATACTGTCAACCAACTACGATAAAAATGTACATAGCACAAGCAACACTGCTACAACACATCAAATCACTTTTGACTCTGGCATGGGCAATACATCGTGTGCATTTGACAAACCAACACCACAGCCATTGTCACGAGGCAGACATGTGTGGCTGGGACTAAATGATGTATGATGCCATCAGACACAAAGGTTGTGGAAATGCACAAGTGGCATGGAGAGCGTATATGTAAAACCTTTTCAATCACAACACAGACCTATTATAGATGCACCAACAGCAGATGCTGTTTATGGAACACGAACAGCAAGGCCAATCTTTAACATGGCACACACATGACGTTAGCACAAACAGTAACGATGGAGCCCGCAAATTTAACACCTGGCTCTTACAAGCAATGGACAAGTTAGCCCCGGAAAAAGTTAAAAAACTTAAGATCTGCTCTGCAACCTCACAATGGTAAACTCCAGAGGTTAAATTGATAAAATTGAAATGCAGGAGGGCCGAGAGAATCTGGCAAAATGATTATAACCCTCAGTCCAAAAAGGAGTACACAGCTGCCCTACACGAATACAAGCTCGCCATAGAGCAAGCTAAGACCATATTCTATTCTAAGAAAATCCAAGAGTCCTCAAACTCCTCAAAGGAACTATTTAAGACCATTACTCACTTAGCTAAAAGTCCGAGAGAAATCACGTTCCAACCTCACCAAGATTTTGTGGAAAACATTGCTCAATTCTTTCAACAGAAAGCTCAGACAGTTTATAATGACCTTCGATCGCTACCCCCATGCGAAGTGGTCCCCCATGAATCAGATCCACAGACACCAACTCCGGAATTCCCCAAATTTTCCCAGCTCAGCTGTGACTACGTTGCCACGCTGCTCCTTCAGACTAAGTCTGGCTCGCCACTGCACTCATGCCCCCCTCATGTTCTATATATGGTCCCTGAGACCA
This sequence comes from Lissotriton vulgaris, assembly GCF_964263255.1. Lineage (NCBI taxonomy): Eukaryota > Metazoa > Chordata > Amphibia > Caudata > Salamandridae > Lissotriton > Lissotriton vulgaris. Next base: position 1,571,128,171 of record NC_141687.1, read on the forward strand.
TTAGTCAAGCCCTAACCCCCCTTCTTAATACTGAATAAACTCAGGACAATTCCCTAGCAGCTGTAGGAAGGCGTGCATCAGGCCTATACTCAAAAAGGAGACCCTTGACTCCAAGGAAGCCAAGCATTACCGCCCTATATCATGCTTACCCCTACCTGCCAAAATTCTTGAGAATGCAATGAACCAGGAGTTAACAAAACACCTTGAGGACAACCACCTATTAGACCCCACGCAGCATGGCTTCAGGGCCTGTCACTCAACAGAAACTGCTCTGATCGTTGCATCTGATGACATTCATCAATCTATGGATAAAGGAGGCAGAGCCGCTCTGATCCTACTAGACTTGACAGCGGCGTTTGACACCGTGAACCACAACATCCTTTTCAATAGACTAACAACGCTGGGCATTTCCCATACTGCCTTAAAACTGCCCCAGACCTTTCTGCAGGCACGCATTCACCAAATCCACTGGGACGGGCTCCGTTCTGAGGAGTTCCTCCTACCCTGCGGAGTCCCCCAGGGGTCGGCTCTGTCACCAACCCTTTTTAATTTGTATGTTACACCCCTAGCCGCACTGATTAAATCCCAAGGCCTACATTTATTTTCGTTCGCTGACGACACACAACTGGTGGTCTCACTGGCTCAGACAGTAGAAGCCACTGCCACCAGTTTCAGAAACTGTCTGTCAGACGTCAAGGCATGGATGAACTCTCACTTCCTCAAACATAACACCGAAAAAACTGAGGTGATTGAGTTTGGCCAAAAACCTTCCGTCTGGAACGATCTCTGGTGACCCCCAGAAGCCGGCGTATGTCCCACTCTGGCAAACAAAGTCAGAAACCTTGGTTTCATAATGGACAAGGACCTCTCTTGCACAGCCCAAATCAACCAGGTCACTTCGTCCTGTTTCTTCACACTGAAGGTCCTTCGAAAAATCTTGCCTTACATCCCCCTCCCCTTGAGGAAAACAGTGGTGGGTGCTCTGATTATGTCTAGGGTAGACTACTGTAACGCCCTATACATAGGTGCAGGCAAAAAACAACTTAACTGACTTCAGTCCATCCAAAACGCAGCAGCCAGAGTTCTGCTTAATCTCCCTAAACGACACCCTACCTCTAAAGCAATAAGCGAACTACACTGGCTCCCAGTCAGGAAAAGAATCCAATTCAAGGTCTTGTGCCTAGCCGACAAATCCCTATATGGGAAGACCACTAAACAGCTCTCCAATCTCCTCTCCCCATATGTTCCAGAGCACTCACTTAGATCCAGCACCCAAAATCGACTTCACATCCCTAGGATTAAGAGAGTCCGTTGGGGAGGCAGATCCTTTTCCCATCAAGTGCAAAGCTCTGGAACAGTCTACCATCCTCACTACGTTCTGAAAAGAGCATAGCCAAGTTTAGGAAAGAGCTGAAGACCTGGCTCTTTGTGCTGCCATAACTCTGCCACCTCTATCTCTCCGTCTTACAGCGCCAAGACGCCTCGGCATAAGAGCGATCTAAAAATAATTCAGTCAGTCAGTCATTGTCACATAGGGTCATGGTGAGCGACAATTTGTCAAGTGAGACAGTGCCACGGTCCCTGCTATCATGAGACAGAAGCTCATACTAATGACTGTGCCATCCCAGTGTTGATGTGCATGACAACATGTGCATGATGATACAGAAGGGACAAGTGTAAAGGTAATGTGTACCACATATTTTCCCTTCAGAAATGATATGTCTCAACAGGTCATCACACATCAACTGTGCAACAAGATCACATGCACTGTGCTATTTCATTGCCTGCCACACCTAGGGCTTGCTCATGTAAGGATGCAATGACAATCAGTTCATGGACATCCTCATTAGAACCATACCCCTACATCCCTGCCATGTTTTTTCCTGGTTTCACTATTGTAATGGTGCCATGCGTGAGCGTGTGAAACGCACCGTACCCCTGCATTCACTGGAGCGTGTGAAACGCACAGTACCCCAACTGTACATGCGTGTGTGCGGGACGTTTCACTGTTGAAATGGTGACATACGCGAGCGGTGCGTGCCCCGCCATTATGTGCGTGTGTGTGGGACGTTTTACTGTTGAAATGGTGACATACGCGAGCGGAGCGTACCCCAACTGTACCTGCGTCTGTGGGGGACGTTTCACTGTTGAAATGGTGACATAAGCGAGCGGAGCGTACCCCAACTGTACGCGTGTGTGCGGGACGTTTCACTCTTGAAATGGTGACATACGCGATCTGAGCATACCCCGCCATTACTTGCGTGTGTGCGGGACGTTTCACTGTTGAAATGGTGACATCCGCAAGCGGAGCGTACCCCGCCATTACATGCGTGTGTTCGGGACATTTCACTGTTGAAATGGTGACATACGCAAGCAGAGTGTACCCCAACTGTACGTGCGTGTGTGCGTGTGTGCGGGATGTTTCACTGTTGAAATGGTGACATACGCGACGTGAAACGCACCATATACGTGAGGGGGTCTCAAAAAATATTTTGGGGACACCTAGGGGACAAGTATTAGGCCCTGAATGCGGCCTGGTTGTCATGGATACTGAGACTTGAATGTGTGCTACAGGTGTCCTGCAAAAGTCAGTTGGTCTAAAATATACAATGTTGCAAAATGATTGGGGAGCTGATGCTCAAATTTTAAACCATGCTAATGGGTGTCGGGCCTTAGGTTCAAAGGGATTGGATGAAAGGTAGGATACAAAGTGATCTGGCCTATCACACTGTACTCCTGAGACCGAAACACCCTCAGCAGCACAGATTTAAGGCTGCATGAAGCCCTGAGAGAGCCCTTGCCTGCACAACATTGGAGTGGACCACACTGCTGCTGTCTCTGCTTCCTCTGGACTGCCATGTCGCGTACTGTGGAGAGGCCCCAGCATTCTCTGAGAATGAAAACCAGGCCCTGCTGGATGCCCTCCTGCCACAGTACTGCAAGCTGTATGGGAGACCAGGGGATCAGGTGAGTGCTGAATGCACTAGCTTTGACTGTGCACCTGTTGTGTGGGTGTCACAATAGGCATTGTGTATTGTTGGGACAGGCATGCAATGTGGTATTGAGGGAGTCACAGGGGGTGTACATGGTGGTATCTCTCATGCAGAGCATGATGTAGTTCATGTGTGTTCACTACTCACTTGCATTATGCGTACTGTGACATTCAAAGCATAGTGAATTATGCATTCAGGCATGCAAGACCATGGTGGCCTTATTCACAAATGTCCTGAGATGTAACAGTGTTTCCCACGGGCTGACAGCTGAATGTATTCACAGATGTGAAGGACTTTTGGGGACCTGTGGTGATATTCAACAAATGATGTTTCTGACCTCATGGACATTGAAGTGTGTAAATGTTCCTTGTCATCTGGGTGAGTGTGTGTGTGATGTGTTGCACCGCAGCTGCATGGCGTATGCAGCAGCTCTGGCCATCTGATGTGACAAGTGAGCAGTGCTCTGCGCATGACTAGCAAAGGTAGCATGACACCTGTTACACCTCTTTGTGGAGTGGCACATGTGCAAAGAGAGGGTTGTACCTACTGTGGTCATTGACAGGCGAGTGATCTGTGCCAGGGTGTATCTGTCTGGTCTTCTGAGGGTTATTAAGTGGATTAGGAAATGTGACTGCTTGCCATATGCTGTCCCACACCCTGTAGTTGCATGTGTTGTACAGTGTGTGCCTTGATCAGTGAGTGTGTTGCCCCACTTATGCCATCTGTTGTCTTTCATAGGCATGTAGTGCATTGGGGCTTGCACACAGGCCAAATTTACATGTAAGATGATGCAAGTTCTGTCAGCATCCTATGGCCTGTTCTCATCATCAATGTAGTGCTAGTGTGTGTCTCTGAGACACAGAGCTGGTGTAGTGATGTTGTTTCACTTTGTCTTCCTGACAGGTAACTGCTTATGAGAAGGGGGAGATCTGGAGGGACATTGCCCGTGCTGTCAGGTCTGAGGGGGGCCCTCGCCGGTGGCTGGTGAACATCAGGAAGAGGTGGCAGGACATCCGGTGCTGGACCCGGCGTATCGCCCGGGTCGAGCTGAAGCTGGAAGCTCCACGCCGGCGTGGTGGAAGCCGTCACCTCACCCCCTGCATGCTCCGGGTACTGGAAGTGGTCTTTCCAGACATACATAGGCAGTTGCAGGAGCAACAGCAGCAAGAAGGGGGTATGTACATGGCTGTTTGTAGTGTTGTGTGTCAGCTGCTCTTTGAGGTGCTCTGAAGCCTGAAAATACTTCCACAGTTGGGGTGTCTGGTCAGACATGCTATTTGTGCATTGTAGTTTCTATTCCCCATATTCAGATGGTCCCCGTTTCCATCCCTTACTCTTCTCCTCCACATGTGTCCCCTGGTCTGTGTTATTGGGCATTTGCACAGGTTATTCAAGGGTGCCAGGTAAATTAGAGTGCACATTGATTTGCACATCATGTGGGAGGGAGGTCTGTGACATGTGTTGGTACCTTGCCTGTGCCATGACCTGTGAACTGTGTTTGTGCTCCATTTTGGTATGCACTGATGAGTCTCAACATAGGAGTGTGAGGTTTTAACTGCACACCCTTGCAGCATGCATGACCCATGTTGTGTTCTCAGACATCATGTACATCATTTGTGAGATATGCATAGAGCCATGGCGGTTACTCATGGTACAGTCAGCTTTTTCCAATACCATGGATCAGTGTGCCCACTACAGTCACCAGACTCACTCTGGCCTCCTAATCATGTGTGTCATGCAACACTGTGCCCATTCAATGTGTGTTCATCATGGCTCTGCCTCAGTGGCATTGGTCCCTGGCATGGTTTGTATTAAAGCAGTGTCTGCTACATGTGCACACTGAACATGGATACAAGATTTGGCTTGTGTATGGTCACACTTGGCAGTGCCTGTGTGCCTATTCACAACAATATTTGTGACTAATATGTATTGGCATCCCTACGAGGTGAGCTTGTGTTAGTATTGGAGTTGTTGTTGCACAGTTTTCGGTACCCTGATTTTTAGTTCCCACTTCTTGCTCTGTATCAATGCCATTGACTGAGGGATGGGTGTGTTGTGCAGGGAGGTCTAATGAGCCTGCCTGATTTTGACTTGCCAGGTGTGTCCTGTAGGTGATAATTGGCTGGTCGATGTTTAACCATTCACTTCCCCTGTGATGGTGGGCAGCGCTTTTATTTTATGCTTGACAGCCTGTTATTTGTTTCCAGACGTGATTGTGCCTCATTCATTTTCTCCACATGTAAGTAGTTGTGGTGGAATACAGTTTTGTCTCAGTGTGCACAGTACTGTGTTGTCATTTTGCCTCAGTATGAGGGCCTGTCCACGATGCAGGTATGTTTTTTTTTGCTCAATTGCAGGCCCATTAGCTTGAGCATTGTCCTGATTTAGGACATGTGGGCCACTTAACATGATAGCCAGTAGGTCTTATGTGCTAGCAACTGCATGATTAGGTACTAGATGCCCCTGTGAGGACTGACATATTTCAAGTTGCCTCACATTAATGATTTTACCCTGGCACTCCCAAAACGTGTCCTTATTTCTTTGTTTTGAATGTGTACATATGATGATTTGTGTAAGTGACACTGATGTGCCTGCATGATAGTTGTCTCACAAGGCAGTGCACATGAGAAAACATTAGCAAATTTTGTGTTACAGGCTGGCAGCTTTGGAATGAGGCCAATGTTAGTGATTGATGTTGCATGTTGATCTCCATATACATGTCCACACAGTGGTCTTGGGGTCTTGGAACTCCTTTTTTCTCAGTTGTTCAGAATGATGTGTGTCAACCCATCAGGACCTCTTTTGGGCCATGTATATAGCAAATCTGCTATGCCATTTATATCTGACAGTGTTTCATCTGACCAGGTGCCAGCTGTTTCAGTGAATGTGTCTATGTATATTGGCTGCATTTCCTTGTGAGTGTCCTTTCATGCAGGCACATACGTTTTCTCTTCACAAGTTTGAGAATGTACACATTCAATACATGTTGAATGTGTGAAGTATTGTGAGTCACAAGATGTAAACTATTTGGTACATCTCTGATCACCCAAATGTACTTACAGGGCTCTGAGTGTGGTGTCCCCTTGGGGAGTGAGGTGGGTTAGTTTGCCCTGAGGGCCACCACAACTGTTATTTTGTTTGTGAACTTAAAGTGCCATCACTTCATTGTATGGGTCTGCTATCATGTAAACAAACAGAATCTTCTAAAGGTTACTCTCATTGAAGTTTGGGCCTGGTGTGCTCTTTGTATCCTTGTGTTCAAGTAGCATTTTGTCAATACCAACTGGTCAGTACTAGTCTAAAATATGTGCAGGACTATCTGGCTGTTACTCATGATGCATGCCATGATTTGCAATGTGACCAACTGATTTAGTGCTCATGTGTCAGATGTGTACAGGTGACTGATGCATTTTTGTTTCTTCTCCTTGCCCACAGCATCATCAACCAAGCCAGAAGGAGGACACATGAGCATGGACCAGGAGGAGGGACCCAGCCGCAGTGCCACCAGCACTGAGGAGTTTGAGGAAGCTAGTGTCATGGAGGGTGAGGGGAGTCAGCCGTCCGTCCCTTTGGAACCCAACACTTCCTACCAGGCGGACCTATCATCTTCTGACTCCCAGGAGGAGGGGGAATACGCGGCAACATCCTCTGCCATCTCTGTGTCTCTCCCCGGCTCCTCCAGACCCATCTCCACCCTCCCAGTTGCTAGTGTCTCTTCTTTCCGTGCTGCCCACCATGTCTCCTTGGGCCCCGGCACCGCAGCCCCTGCCCCTGTCTCCCCTGAGCTCCCAGTGCGGAGTCTGTGGACATACTCCGGCAGATTCTGGTTGGTCAGACATCAATGCTGACTGTCCCCCATGAACACACTAACATACTAGCACAGTTGTAGTCATTCATGTCAGGTATGATGTCTGACCAAGGTCGGATTCTATCGTCCATGGAGTCCAAACTGACGGCAGCAGTATCCCTCCTGCAGCGGTCCGTACTCCCCCTCCTTTGGACTCATCCACACCCCCTCTCCCATACCTGTCCAAGGCACACACAGATGTACAAGATCATGCACACCAACAGACACAAGCAGAACACCACCAACACCAAAGTCTAAGCGCAGATCTCCAGGCACGTGATCTCAGAGGGATGCAGGCACACCCACAGGGACTGGGGAAAGACGTCATGCACGCAGCCACAGACCTAGTCTGCCCGACTCACAGCCCTCTACCTCCACTCCCTTTGTGTCCCCGGGTGCAGGTGGTGGTCTGGCAGAACTGGCAGAAGTGTGCAGCGCTGAGTTTGCATTCACCTTTGGGGCTGCACACAGTGAGGCGGACTCCTCCCCCCCTGTACCCACAACACCTACCATTTCTTCTACTGTCGCTGCGGTGCCTGGCCAGGACCAAGGTGATGCCACCAACCCTTTAGCTCCAAAATGTGCACGCAAGTTTGGGGTCGACAAGCTACCCAACGTCCCCATACAGACTTTTGATGGACTGGCCACTGGCTGGCCTTGTTTGAGCCTGGACTCATTTACCAAATGATTTTATTCATGAGCTGAATAAAGCATTTTATTTTTCATTCTGAACTATTGCTTTTCAGGTACTTGCTTTCGGTGCTGTGGGCCTAGGAGTTGGTGTCATGGTATATTTTTGGGGTTCTGTACGATGTCTATTTTATGATGGTGATGATGTGGACGATGGTATCTAAGTGCCATCACATTGTTGCATCTATTTGATGCTGGGAGTCATATCCACCCACCCCTCTTATGTCTGCCCTATGCTGGGAGTCCTGTGCACCCACCCCCATACTGTTGGGCACTTCTGGGAGTCCAGTGCACCCACCCCCATAATGTTGGGCACTTCTGGGAGTCCTGTGCACTCACCCCCATACTGTCTGGGCACTTCTGGGAGTCCTGTGCACCCACACCATACCACCCCCATACTGTTAGACACTTCTCAGAGTCCTGTGCACCCACCCCCATAGCACCCCCATACTGTTGTGCACTTCTGGCTGTCCTGTGCACCCATCCCCATACTGTTGGAGACTTCTGGGAGTCCTGTGCACCCACCCCCACACTGTTGTGCACTTCTGGAAGTCCTGTGGACCCAACCCATACTGTCTGGGCACTTTTGTGAGTCATGTGCACCCACCCCCATACTGTTGGGCACTTCTGGGAGTCCTTTGTACCCATCACCATGCTGTTGGGCACTTCCTGGAGTCCTGTGCACCCACCCTGTAACCACCCCCATACCGTTGTGCACTTCTGGGAGTCCTGTGCACCCACCCCCATATTGTCTGGGCACTTCTGGGAGTCCTGTGCACCCATTACTATACCACCCCATACTGTTGTGCACTTCTGGGAGTCCTTTGCACCCACCCCCATACTGTTGGGCACTTCTGGGAGTCCTGTGCACCCACCCCCATACTGTCTGGGCACTTTTGTGAGTCATGTGCACCCACCCCCATACTGTTGGGCACTTCTGGGAGTCCTTTGCACCCACCACCATGCTGTTGGGCACTTCCTGGAGTCCTGTGCACCCACCCTGTAACCACCCCCATACCGTTGTGCACTTCTGGGAGTCCTGTGCACCCACCCCCATATTGTCTGGGCACTTCTGGGAGTCCTGTGCACCGATTCCCATACCACCCTATACTGTTGGGCACTTCTGGGAGTCCTGCGCACTCACCCTATTCTGTCTGGGCACTTCTGGGAATCCAGTGCACCTACCCCAATACCACCCCCATACTGTTGTGCACTTCTGGGAGACCTGTGCACCCACCCTGTTAGAACTGGCTATTTCTGGTAGGCTAAGGCTGATGCCAAAGCCAGGCAGAAACCACCATTCTAGTCAGGGCAAGGAAGTCACACGCCAAGATAACCCCTGCTCACCCCCTTGGTAGCTTGGCACAAGCAGTAAGGCTAAACTCGGAGGCAATGCGTAAAGCATTTGCGTCAGCGCACAACAACAACAACATACTAGGCACACCACAAAAGGAGCTCCACACAAGGTTATTATAAAATAACTTTTGTATTGTCAAAACACATATCAGATAAAAATCACACATGTACATTGTGCCAACTGGCACGGGCAATATTCATAAGGGATTATTTGGCCACATGGGCCACTGTCAGATTCAGATATAGTACTTCTAGAATAAAGAATACGTATAGCACAAGATAACAGTTATACAATACATCCAGTAACTACTGGGAACAAGTACCAGGACCTCACAAGGACCACCTGTACTAACAGAACAACCACCTAAGTATCACACAGCATTTAGGGGTCTAGGTAAGAACACATTACCCATGATGCATAAATATACATTCAGAGGAGTAGTAAAGAGAAAAACACATGATGCATAAACCTACACATTCAGCGGTGTTAAGAATGAAGCACATGATGCAATAAAATACATTCAGAGGTGCAGCGCAAGAAGACACATGACGCCTAAAACATTCAGAGGTGCAGCGCAGGAAAGAAAGACTCATGATGCACAAAAACATTCAGAGGTGCCAGAACACATTAGCGCAAAAACACACAGTAGGCAATTACTATTAAAAACATAGGAATCACATTGCGCATAACTTACATAAGCCACCACCTGTGGCAGTCCCTAGGCCAACTGGCCTTGTTGGGGCTCAGACACCCTGAGTCTCGATGTCAGGGCGCGCTGCCATGCAGCGCCAGTCCAAGCACAAGCCTAAACGTAGCAGGTGCCCACTACTTGCTGGGCACCTGAGGACAATCACAAACCCTAAACGGTGCAGCTGCCCACTAATTGCTGGGCAGCTGAGAGTCCAAACTAAAACAGGGTCCTCACTGACCCTTAGGCACAAACCGCGCCACGCTGGAGCCACACAGGCTCTGGACACCACACAGGACCTAAACGTTGGAGCCACACAGGCTCTGGAAACAACTGTGCCCCCTTTAGCCTCGGGGCTCTACACAAAGAAATGCCCCCTCAGAGCCTTCTCAAGGCTCTACAACGTTGGGGCGACCAGCTGCCAATCGGGGCCGCCCTGACTCAGTGCGTCTCAACACGAAATGGGGCGGGGAGCCTCTCAGGGCTCTACACAACGTTGGGGCGACCCGCTGCCAACCGGGGCCGCCCTTCCCTCACCACTCTCTCCACGTTGGAGCGGTCCACTGCCACACGGGACCGCTCTTGACCTTGTGCCTCTACCGGCACGGCCAGCCACATCACGGAGCCCCCAGCCCTTACACTCACCGGGCTGTTCTTGGCAGGGGCTCCTCTCTGCACCGGAGCGGCGGGGCGGGACTTCCGGTCTTCGACGTGGGGGGGTGAGCGGGCACCGGCAATGTGCCCCGCGCCCCCTCCGCCATTCCTCAACTCCTCCGGGGCTCTCACCAGCACACGGGAGCCCCGACGACCAGGCCGCCATGCTCCTTCGTCTCTTCTCTCACCGGGCCAGCAGCATCTTCTGCCGAGCCAGCCAATCCAGTCGCGGCTCTTGTGACGAGCCTCCAGCAGCACCCGGGAGTCAGCCAATGGCAGTGCGGCTCCCGGGACAGGCCAACGATGACGCTCCGCTCCTTCAGCCAATCACGGCGCAATAACACGGATGACGCTGCGCCGCACGGGCCAATCCCGTCGCGGCGTTGGTGAGGGGGCTCGGCTCTCTCAGCCAATGAGAGTGCGGCGGCTCTGATTTTCGTCGCTGCAGCCTCCATTTACAGACGGCAACTTTTAGGGATATTCCTGGCCCTGGGTAGCGGCGGTGAACAACACGGGGCAATGCCGGGTGGGCACCGGCTTCCATTCAATATGAAAATAAAAGCGCTACTAAGCGCTTGGGCAAGATAACGCGCTCCAAAGCGCTAAAGGGGCAAGAACACGCACCCTCAAGCCCAGGATTAAGAATAAAGCGCTATCAGCGCTAAGAATCAAAAAACAGCGCCCCCAGCGCTATAAGGACATCCAAAGTCCAGTAAAGTCTTCCAGGAGATGCAGCAAAGTCCTTAGCAATCCTGGCAGAATAAAGATTGAGTAACACAACTCCCAGCAGGGAAAGTCCATCAGGAGTCCAGGGGCTGGGCAGGACCCAGGGATTCCCCTGAGCCCCCGCAGCAGCATGCCCCTGGCAGATTCAAGTTAGAAACAAGAACATTTTGGAAGGGGACACAGCCCCTTCTTATACACAGAAAAGTCTTTGAAGTCTTTGTGTAGGCAGTGTGAGAACCAGCTAGAACTGGTTATAGGGAAGTCCTGTCAGTATCAGGGACAGAGGTGACAGTCGCCCAGCGGGGGGTGGAGCCAGCATTGTTGTTTGGCAGGCACAGCCCTTCACTATCAGGTGCCATCTCCTCCCACTTCCCTGGCAGCAGATGCTGCCTTTCATCCATGGGCTGACTCAGACAACCTCCTGGGCTCTCCAGCCCCTGTCACCCTCAAACCAGACAGTCAATCCACAAGCAGGCCCAGGCACTCCTGACCCAGGCTCACCAGCCAATCACACGCCAGCAACAAATTACACAAATATGCCAACCTCTGACAGTGGCACTCCTAGACTAGACACACTCATGCCGCATATACCATTTTGCAGGATTCAGTCTCACGAGTTCTCTCATACCAAACTCGCCCCTGCACTCCCCACACATCAGGAACTACCATGGGCATACATATTCCCCATTCATTCCTATGGGAGGGCAGGTCACTCACCACACATACACAGAGAGCTCAAGCACTTTACACTGTACCACAGTGAAAAAGTGCGCACAGGCCTAAAATCACCACCACCAGGTTCCAGAAACAGGCTAGGAAAAAGCAAAAAGTCTCGGGGTGAACCTGCCTAAAGGGCCGGGTCCAACACACCCCATACTGTCTGGGCACTTCTTGAACTCCTGTGTACCCACCCCCATACTGTTGGGACTTCGGGGAGTCCTTTGCACCCCCCCCCCCACACTCTTGTGTACTTCTGGGAGTCCTGTGCACCCACCCCTATACTGTTGGGCACTTCTGGGAGTCCTGTGCACCCACCCCCATACTGTTGGGCACTTCTGGGGGTCCTGTGCACCCACCCCCATACTGTTGTGCACTTCTGGGAGTCCTGTACACCCACCCCATATCACCCCCATACTGTTGACTACTCCTTGGAGACCTGTGCACCCACCCCCATACTGTCTATGCACTTCTGGGAGTCCTGTGAACCCACCCCATACTGTCTGGGCACTTCTGGGAGTCCTGTGCACCCACCCCATACTGTTGTGCACTTCTGGGAGTCCTGTGCACCCACCCCCATACTGTCTGGGCTCTTCTTGGAGTCCTTTGCGCCCACCCCATACCACCCCCATACTGTTGTGTACTTCTGGGAGTCCTGTGCACCCACCCCCATATTGTCAGGGCACTTCTTGGAGTCCTGTGCACCCATCTCCATACCACCCCATTCTGTCTGGACACTTCTGGGAGTCCTGTGCACCTACCCCCATACCACCCCCATACTGTTGTGTACTTCTGAGAGTCCTGTGCACCCACCCCCATACTGTCTGGGCTCTTCTGGGAGTCCTGTGCACCCACCCCATACCACCCCCATACTGTTGTGCACTTCTGGGAGTCCTGTGCACCCACCCCCATTTTGTCTGGGCACTTATGGGAGTCTTGTGCACCCATCCCCATACCACCCCATACTGTTGGGCACTTCTGGGAGTCCTGTGCACTCACCCCCATTCTGTCTGGGCACTTCTGGGAGTCCTGTGCACCTACCCCCATACCACCCCCATACTGTTGTGCACTTCTGGGAGTCCTGTGGACCCACCCACATACTGTCTGGGCACTTCTGGAGGCCTGTGCACCCACCCCCATACTGTTGGGACTTCTGGGAGTCCTGTGCACCCACCCCCATACTGTTGGGCACTTCTGGGGTCCTGTGCACCCACCCCCATACCACCCCCATACTGTTGTGCACTTCTGTGAGTCCTGTGCACCCACCCCATACTGTCTGGGCACTTCTGGGAATCATTTCAACCCACCCCTCAGATGTCACGCACTTATGGGAGTCTTGTGCACCCATCCCCATACCACCCCATACTGTTGGGCACTTCTGGGAGTCCTGTGCACTCACCCCCATTCTGTCTGGGCACTTCTGGGAGTCCTGTGCACCTACCCCCATACCACCCCCATACTGTTGTGCACTTCTGGGAGTCCTGTGGACCCACCCACATACTGTCTGGGAACTTCTGGAGGCCTGTGCACCCACCCCCATACTGTTGGGACTTCTGGGAGTCCTGTGCACCCACCCCCATACTGTTGGGCACTTCGGGGGTCCTGTGCACCCACCCCCATACCACCCCCATACTGTTGTGCACTTCTGTGAGTCCTGTGCACCCACCCACATACTGTCTGGGCACTTCTGGAGGCCTGTGCACCCACCCCCATACTGTTGGGACTTCTGGGAGTCCTGTGCACCCACCCCCATACTGTTGGGCACTTCTGGGGTCCTGTGCACCCACCCCCATACCACCCCCATACTGTTGGGCACTTCTGGGGTCCTGTGCACCCACCCCATACCACCCCCATAATGTTGACTACTCCTTGGAGACCTGTGAACCCACCCCATACTGTTGGGCACTTCTGGGAATCATTTCAACCCACCCCTCAGATGTCACGCACCGTACCCCAACATTAATGGTGTCTGTGCGGCTCGTATCACTATTGAAATTGTGATATACGCAAGGGTGTGGCGCACTGTACCCCAACAACAATGGCGTCTTTGCGGCACGTATCACTATTGCAATGGTGATATATGCGAGCGTGTGGCGCACTGTACCCCAACATTAATGGCGTCTGTGTCGCGCGTACCACTATTGCAATGGTGATATGCGTGAGCGTGTGGCGCACCGTACCCCAACATAAATGGCGTCTGTGCGGCTCGTATCACTTTTGCAATGGTGATATACGCAAGCATGTGGCACACCGTACCCCAACATTAATGGCGTCTGTGCGGCACATATCACTATTGCAATGGTACACTTCTGTTGTTGCGGTACGTGATACTCTCCTTCTGCGCCGTCGTTGGTTTCTATGCACCAGGTCATAGGCGTACAGCACTGGGATGACACGGACAATGGGGTTAATGGCGTGTATGTCGCGTACCGGGGTGCGTTTCGTGCTGGACTCTGCTTTTATGGCTGTCCCGTAGAAGAAAGGTCGTACGGAGTGTCGCTGAGACAGTTCGTACTTCCTGGGCCGGAAAGTGCTGCCTTTTTACGTATGGACGGCGTGTACAGCGCGACCCGGATATTTATCGTAGGTATTTTTTGTTCCTATGGTGTTTGGTACGATTCGTATGTAAATGTGCTTTGGGGTAGGATCCTACTTTATTGTACGTACGGGGAAGTTGAAGGTGTGTGATTGGTATGGGAAATGCGCTCCATACAGCTAATCGGAGCGCATTTTACTGAATTGGAATCGACCCCTATGAGTGTGGGGAATGCTTGTAGTTCAGCTTGCTGAGCTGTACAATCTCCTGGAGATTGTGTTTTTGTGACCATTGGTCTGAATATGCCTTCGCGCATACGACCTTTAACGATTGCGCATGCTGCACTATAATCTTGTTTACTCTCCGTAGCGGGTTGCGCAGAACCCTCAGTATAAATTATAAATTCATACTGGTCAAGAGGGAGAATCTCAGTAGGCAGAGGACATTTGTGTTCATATTAAAGGAATTCTTGTGTTTTCAAATAAGGATCAAAAACATATTTAACATCAGTTGCAGCAAGAGAATTAACCTATTGTATTCATCTTGGATGTAAAGCTTTTGCATTCGGAAAGCTCACTTTTGTAACTGCCTCTAAAGCTGGTACTAGAGTCACGACAATAATGTGTTTCCCCTGAGCTAGAGCTCTTTTTTTGCTACAGTGGTTTAAACAACTGTCAGAATTTTTTCTGTTGATGTAAAGCTCATTTTCGCTTGTGCATACAAATGTGATTTGTATTCAATTGGTACTTTTTACCTTCATTAACAGTTAAGTAGGTGAATCCGCATTGACACAGAATGATTCGAATCACTGAATTGCATACGTTTACGCTTGTTTGTAAGTGATTTTTAGCTAACATGTCAGCTTTAAGTGAACGCAATATATTTGTGTGTTCTTTTGTCCAATTTATGATTTTAAAATCAGGTTTGATTAATTTGTAGAGAGGTTTAAACCTTTCTGCATAGTTTAGAATGTAAGTTCTTCCAAAATTCAGGAAACCTAGAATCGACTGGAAGTTTTTCTACGTTTTTGGAGGTTGGAGCAGCGCACACTTTTCTAAAAAGTTAGCTGAAAAGCTTTTGCCTTCACTTGAAAGCTCATGTCCTAGGAAAAGGACATTGAGTTGGGCAATTCTTGATTTCTTGAAATTGAATTTGTAGCCCTCAGAGGCGAAGCCCAATATAACGGTATTCACCCTGTTCAAGTGCCTATCCAGGTCATCATCTGTCAGATAGATATCATCGACATATGACAATGCCTCGTCATCATAAATTTGTAGTAACTCTGTTACTCTTGCTGAGAATAACCCCAGGCTGTTCTTGAACCCTTGTGGGAGTCGTCAAAAGTGACGCTGGGTCACCAATATTGAGAAAGCTGTCAAATATCTACTTTCAGGTGCTATGTTTTGACAAAAGAAACCGTTAGAAATGTCTAATGTGGTTTTATATTGTTTATGCACAATATTATTTATTAATGCTGTGCTATGTGAATTTTGCACTGCAAATATTTTAGAGCAAGAGTTCAGGTGTCTTTAATCCAAAACTAGACGATATGTATTGTCTGGTTTGGAAACAAGAAACAAAGGATTGTTCATTGATATTGATGAAGAGCATGTTGTAATCAACCCTTGGTATTCAAGTTGATCATAGATCTCCCTGACCTGTTTTTTAGATTCTTGCTTAAGTTGGTACGGCCTTTCTGCAGTTGGTTGATTTTTTTAACTGGATCTTATGGTGAGGCGAGTCCTCATCCCATCCTACATGATTTTTGTATAATGCTGGGGCTTGGGCAACTGCCCATTTCCTGGCTGTGATGGGAGCACGGCCCCGTCAGCACGGATATCACGTCTCCCCTCCCGGTCACCACCACAATCCCCTGTTGCCCGGACTACCAAAACAACCCGGACTCCACCCCTTTCTCTTTCCCTGCAGGAACCAGTACCAACGCGGGACACAGCGGAAGTACATCCCCGCGACCCCGGAAGTCCCTCCCCCTTTCCGGAGGCGGATCACAGAAAAGCCGGAAGAACCAACAACACAGCGTTCAAGCAGGAAGACTCGTGGCAGGAGACGGCGTGCGAAGAACCCCCGGAGAAGAGAGACGATCCGGAACCAGGAGACGAGGTCTGGACGGAGGACTGGTGGAGTCCAGAGGAGGACGCTGGAGAGCGGCTGCAACTCAAGGACGGAGTTGCGGCGGGCCAAGTGAGTACCAGTTCCGTGTGTGTGTAAATATTAGGCGTTACGAGAGTCTGTAAATAAGTAGTCTGTAAATACCTCCGTGTACAAGATAGTCCCCTCCTCACGATTCACCGTGCACTGTGTATAGACTGTATATACGTGTGAGAGTGGCACTATCACGACTGTAGATAAATACCCTTGCACGTCCCGACACCAACGTCACCCTATTCCCTGTCCGCGCTATATCTGCACCCCTCTTACCTTCCCCTCCCTTTCCTCACAGTCGTTCTAGCCCCAACACTCCGGTGAAGGAACAGGATCTTATCCTTAGATCCACCGACAGAGCTAACGGCCCTATTTTCTCTCTCCTTTTCCCCCCCCTCCGAGGAACCACCGTCCGGGAGCTGAGCCTATTGACACCTCGAGGATCGGCCCGACTACAGTCAAGACCAACAGACATCCCTGGAAGACCACACCCGGACGACTCCCTACCTCGGACCCGGAACCCGCAATCCTTTGGAACTCTCTATTTCCTTGTATCATACCATTGCACCTTTGTACATTAATAAACACCGGCTACGAAATAGCCCACTACATACGGCCTCCACGCTTGTTATTCCGGTCTGCTACCCCCACCAGCCCACAAGTGGTGTCAGAAGTGGGATTAACCGGAAGCATGGAGGCCGCGGTGCAAAAGTTAGCAGATTCCCAAGAACAACTCGGGAAGATGATGGAGCTCTTCTTGAAGACGACAGAAGAAGACCGTGGGCAACTACACGATGTCTTGAAGGGGCAGGGAACCGCTCAGGACCAGGCTCTGGGGAAGCTCACAGATGTCTTAGGCCAACAGCGACCCACCGCGTCTCTTCCTTCAGTGGTTCTCCAGAAATATGTACCGGGTGAAGACCCGGATTTCTTTTTTACTAATTTCGAACGGCTGGCCCTAGCCGCTGCCTGGCCACCCGACCGCTGGGGTCATTACCTGGGTCCTTTACTGACTGGTGAACTGCAGGCAGCCTTCCAACAGGCTAATGTACAGGGACTGACCCCCTATGCCGACATCAAGACCTGTATCCTTGAAAGATTAGGTATCGATGATGAGACCTATCGGGTGCGGCTCCGCCAAGCAAAAGAGGGACCACAGGAGACACCAAGAGCCCTCTCCTTCAGGATTAAAGATCTGGCTGACCGGTGGTTGAAGTCCGCGACCGCTACTAAAGAAGAAATACTTTCAAAAAATTTTTTGGAGCAGTTTCTGGCTTCACTCCATTCTGCCACTCAAAAGTGGGTCCGTCAGCATGCACGTCTGACACTAGACAATGCTATTGAAATTGCCAGCGCGTACAGTCGCGCCCAGGACTTGCAGAAACCTAAGGAAGATCATGGTCACCGAACACAGCCCCATGGCCAACCCCGAGGGCCCCGTCCATTCCTGGCCAAGAAACCTGATCCTCCCCCGTTGTTCCCTTATCCAGTGATGTCCAGACCCCCACCGCCTGGTCCCCAGTGCTACCATTGTGGAGGTTACGGGCACATTGCTCGGGTTTGTCCTCAAAAAGAAGAGCCGATGGAGGTGGGAATGGCCCGAAACTATGTGTGTCTATCCTCTGGACTGTCTCCTCCCGCTTTCCATCGCCCTTTACGAATAGATGGACATCGGGTGTCGGCCCTTGCAGACACGGGATGTAGACAGAGCGTGCTCAGGCCTCAAGAGATACCCCACCCGATAGGGCCCATAACCGGTACAGTGGCCATTCAGTGTGTGCACGGAGACACAAAGGTTTACCCGACGGCCGAGGTTCAAGTACAACACTCCCTGGATCCTGGAAGTACCCTGAATGTCGGGCTTGTTCCTTCCCTGCCTGAACAGGTTATCTTGGGCAGCGATTACCCTGGTCTTCCTCGCCTTCTCCAGGACACCACCACCAGCTTAGAGAAGTGGTGGTCTGAGGCTCCTTTTTCCGACAGCTCCCCAGTAGTCGGAACAAACCCCATTCGGATGACCAAGACTAAAACCCAAAAGAAAAGGGAAAAAAAGAACTACTCTACAGCTTTCCCAGTAAGAGTAGAAGAACATCCCTGGGAAGTCGACCAGGAATTTCGGGCTGCTCAGCAGGAAGACCCTATTCTGCAAGAAGCCTGGGGAAGGGCCCTGGACCACGAAGATCCACTGCATGTAGGTCCCCACTTTTATAAAAAGAACGGTCTCTTGTACAGAAAAGGGGGACCCCAACAACCGTCCCAGTTAATAGTTCCAGGACCCTTCCGCGACAAAGTATTGTTTCTTGCTCACAGCCATCTACTCGGGGGTCACTTCAGTGACGAAAAGACGAGTCAGGCCATCCTAGAAAAGTTCTATTGGCCAGGCATCCACCAGCAAGTCAAACAGTACTGTAGGGCCTGCCCCATTTGCCAGAAGAACAGCCGGTATCGCCCTCCTAGAGTCCCTCTACAACCCCTTCCTCTGATAGACATCCCCTTCAGTAGGGTAGGGATGGATATTATAGGTCCCATGCTCCCATCCCGAAGCGGTTGTCGGTATGCGTTAGTCCTAGTGGATTACGCCACCCGCTTCCCTGAAGCCATACCTCTCCGCCAGCCTACCAGTCAGAATATTGCTAAAGCTCTAATATCCATCTTCTCTCGGGTAGGCTTTCCCAGAGAAATCCTGACTGACCAGGGAACTCCCTTTGTATCCTCCCTCATGAAGCAGGTATGCTCCCAACTAGGTGTGAAACAAATCAGAACATCCGCATACCACCCCCAAACTGATGGTCTTGTGGAGCGGTATAACGCCACCCTGAAAACTACCCTGAAAAAACTCTTGGCCGTGGAGAGTAAGAGATGGGAGGAAATGCTACCGCTAGCCCTCTTTGCCATCCGCTGCAAGGTCCAAAGCAGCACAGGTTTTTCCCCTTATGAACTTCTGTATGGCAGACCCCCTCGGACCCTACTGGATATGGCCAAAGAGGCCTGGGAGGCAGAACCCGACCGTACCCGACCTCTGCCGGAGTACGTACAAAACCTCAGAACCCACCTGGGGCAAATAAGAGACATTGTACGCCAGAATCTGGTAGCAGCCCAAGCCAAACAAAAGCAACAATATGATAAGGGTACCAAACCTCGTTCCTTTCTTCCTGGCCAATTGGTCCTCCTTTTAATGCCCTCTTCCGACCACAAACTGTTAGGGCAATGGCAAGGTCCCTTTCCGATCCTGAGACAGGTCACTCCCGTGACCTATGAAATCGAGCTCGACCCTGTCCGTCGAACCACACACATCTTCCATGTAAATCTACTAAAGGAGTGGGTAGGACCCCGTCCTGTCCTCCTGAACAACTGTCCAGAACCGGAACTCCCCTATGAGGTCTGTATAGACTCAGAACTCGGGGATCAACGGAAACAGGAACTTCGGTCCACCCTTCACCCCTTACAGCAGGTATTCTCCTCCTCTCCTGGCCTCACCTCAGTAGTCGAACATGCCATCATCACGGAACCCGGGAAAACGGTCCGTCAGCGGCCTTACCGGCTCCCTGAGGCTCGTAGACCCATTATCAGAGACGAGGTAGCCCAGATGCTCCACGTGGGGATCATCGAGCCTTCCAGTAGCGATTGGAACTCGCCGATAGTATTAGTCCCCAAACCAGACGGATCGGTCCATTTTTGTATCGATTTCAGAGAAATCAACAAGATCTCCTCCTTCGATACATACCCTCTACCCCGGGTTGATGAAATGATCGAGCGTATCGGTAGGGCCAAATTCATCAGCACGCTAGACCTTTGTAAAGGTTATTGGCAGATCCCCTTACGTCCTGAAGACAAGAAGAAGACGGCTTTCTCCACCCCCGAAGGCCTATACCAATTCACAGTGATCCCCTTTGGGCTTCACGGGGCCCCAGCCACCTTTCAGCGGGCTATGAATTTGGTATTACGGCCCCATGTTTCTTACGCCGTGGCCTATCTGGATGACATAATCATCTATAGTGATGACTGGAACCAGCACTTATGTCACCTGATTAAAGTAATCCACTCTCTGGGGTCCTATGGGTTCACGATCAACCCCTTGAAAACCACCTTGGCTGCTCAGACGGTGAAATATTTGGGTTACCTGTTGGGGGAAGGACTGATCCGCCCTCAAAACAACAAAATTGCCGCTATCCACTCCATTCCTTTTCCCCAGACCCAGAAAGAGCTACGAGCCTTCCTAGGCCTTTTAGGGTATTACAGACGCTTTATCCCCCGGTTTTCCCAGATAGCAGCTCCCCTCACCGACCTGTTAAAGAAAACCATAAAAACCGAAGAAGCCCTGAGACAACCACACCCCTCCTTGCTGGATGCCTTCCGCCGATTGAAAGACATCCTACTATCCAGTCCCGTTCTCATCAGCCCAGACTATTCAAAGCCCTTCATACTCCAGACTGACGCTTCCGAGCAGGGACTGGGAGCAGTTCTCTCTCAGAAAGATCTTAATGGAGACGAACGGCCCATCCTTTTCTTAAGTAGAAAACTGTTTCCCCGGGAGAGAAACTACGCTGTAGTGGAGAAGGAGGCCCTCGCCATCAAATGGGCGGTAGACAGCCTCCGCTACTATCTTGAAGGCAGAGAATTCATACTGTACACTGACCATGCCCCACTGGAATGGATGGCCCGTAACAAGGGACACAACGAAAGAGCCCTTCGTTGGTTCCTTTCCCTGCAACCCTTCAGGTTCAAGACTCTCCACAGGAAGGGCGTGGATCAAGCCAACGCTGACTATCTTTCTCGATATCCTTGCCAGATTACCCGATCAAGAAAGACAGCTAGGGGAAGGGGATGTGATGGGAGCTCGGCCCCGTCAGCACCGATATCACGTCTCCCCTCCCGGTCACCACCACAATCCCCTGTTGCCCGGACTACCAAAACAACCCGGACTCCACCCCTTTCTCTTTCCCTGCAGGAACCAGTACCAACGCGGGACACAGCGGAAGTACATCCCCGCGACCCCGGAAGTCCCTCCCCCTTTCCAGAGGCGGATCACAGAAAAGCCGGAAGAACCAACAACACAGCGTTCAAGCAGGAAGACTCGTGGCAGGAGACGGCGTGCGAAGAACCCCCGGAGAAGAGAGACGATCCGGAACCAGGAGACGAGGTCTGGACGGAGGACTGGTGGAGTCCAGAGGAGGACGCTGGAGAGCGGCCGCAACTCAAGGACGGAGTTGCGGCGGGACAAGTGAGTACCAGTTCCGTGTGTGTGTAAATATTAGGCGTTACGAGAGTCTGTAAATAAGTAGTCTGTAAATACCTCCGTGTACAAGATAGTCCCCTCCTCACGATTCACCGTGCACTGTGTATAGACTGTATATACGTGTGAGAGTGGCACTATCACGACTGTAGATAAATACCCTTGCACGTCCCGACACCAACGTCACCCTATTCCCTGTCCGCGCTATATCTGCACCCCTCTTACCTTCCCCTCCCTTTCCTCACAGTCGTTCTAGCCCCAACACTCCGGTGAAGGAACAGGATCTTATCCTTAGATCCACCGACAGAGCTAACGGCCCTATTTTCTCTCTCCTTTCCCCCCCCCTCCGAGGAACCACCGTCCGGGAGCTGAGCCTATTGACACCTCGAGGATCGGCCCGACTACAGTCAAGACCAACAGACATCCCTGGAAGACCACACCCGGACGACTCCCTACCTCGGACCCGGAACCCGCAATCCTTTGGAACTCTCTATTTCCTTGTATCATACCATTGCACCTTTGTACATTAATAAACACCGGCTACGAAATAGCCCACTACATACGGCCTCCACGCTTGTTATTCCGGTCTGCTACCCCCACCAGCCCACACTGGCATAAGTATATTTTAAATGTACTGGAACATGGTTGGAGGAGGCTGGCATAATGATGTCTTCGCCATGTGGTCACTCCATGACAAATTCTGATGACCAGTCCTGTTCTGCTAGAAGTATATTATAACCTCTTGAAAGTCTCTCCCAAAAGAGTGCTTTCACTTTTCTTGGTATGTCTCCCTCCATCCAGAGTGTTATTTCATATAACCTTTGTGGAGAACTAACCCTGGTGTCTTCAGTCTCAACTTGTATGTATTTAGTCAAGTCCACTGTCTCCAGAAGTTCATTCAGGTTCTGGCGAGCTGTTGTGACTTCAGCTGCGCTGTCCTGTATTGTCTGAGCCCATTCTCCGTTCTTGAGTTCAATTCTCAGAATTCTCGGCATGTCTGATTTTCAGACCAGCTACCTTTTTCTTGGTGAATTAAGGTTTTTGGTTTGTTTTTCTGAACGTGCTGATCCTCTTTGGATTTCACTTGTTCTTCAAGGATCATCACTCAGCCCCACCCTCTTCAACGTCTACATGAGACCTCTTGCAACCATCGCACGCCAGCACAACCTCAACATCATTTCTTACGCCGACAACACCCAACTGATCCTCTCCCTCACCAGAGACCCTGCCACCGCCAGAACGAGCCTGCACAAAGGGATGAAAAGCGTCGCCGAATGGATGAAGAACAACCGCCTGAAACTGAACTCAGACAAGACGGAAGTCCTCATCCTGGGACCATCGCCCTCCGCCTGGGACGACTCCTGGTGGACCCCCGCCCTGGGCACTGCTCCCAAGCCAACCGACCATGCACGCAACCTGGGCTTCATCCCGGACTCCTCCCTCTCGATGACCAGACAAGTCAACGCCGTCTCCTCATTGTGCTTCAACACCCTGCGTATGCTCCGAAAGATCTTCCGATGGATCCCGACCAAAACCAGGAAGACAGTCACCCAGGCCCTCGTCACCAGCCGACTGGACTACGGGAACACCCTCTACGCGGGAACCACAGCCAAACTACAGAAAAGACTCCAGCGCATACAGAACGCCTCCGCCCGACTCGTCCTGGACATCCCCCGACGCAGCCACATCTCCGGCCACCTGAGGGACCTGCACTGGCTCCCCGTCAGCAAAAGAATCACGTTCAGGCTCCTTACCCATGCACACAAGTCTCTCCACGACCTGGGCCCCAAGTACCTCAACGACCGCCTGACCTTCTACACGCCCACCCGTCAGCTAAGTTCTACAAGCCTCGCCCTCGCCGCCGTACCACGCATCCGAAGAACCACCGCCGGAGGAAGATCCTTCTCCTTCCTGGCAGCCAAGACATGGAACTCCCTCCCCATCCACCTCCGGCTGACACAGGACCATCTCGCCTTCAGGAAACAACTCAAGACCTGGCTGTTCGAGCAGTAGCGGACCCCTCCCCTAAGTGCCTTGAGACCCTTCCGGGTGAGTAGCGCGCTATACAAATGGTATGATTGATTGATTGATTGACTCCCTTTGATCTGACCGTCCTCTTCTTTTGGATGTATGTGATGATATCTGAAAGGTATGAGAGGAATGTGTATCAGTATCTTGATACCTATCAGGTTTTCTCAAATTATCCTTATTCCTGAAGTTATACCTCCTTTCAGAAGGCTCCTTTTCAGGATTGAGAACGTTTCTCTTTTGAATGTTGTTTGTTATTTTCCCACTTCTTTTTTGAAGATGTAGGATTGTGCTTAATGGAGTCCTTCTCAGGACCTTCACACAATTGTCGTTTAACTATGTAATTCTATTAAATCTTGTACTTGATTAAGTAGTTCCTCGTCTGACATTGCTTCAATGTCTGGATGAGGTGTGTAGCCGGCTAAAATTGGCCATGTTGCTCCTTTTCTACCTAATGGATCGAGTCTGGTAATGTGATTGAAATGTTTGAGGGCGCCTGGTAACCTCTTGAAAGTCTCTCCCAAAAGAGTGCTTTCACTTTTCTTGATATGTCTCCCTCCATCCTGAGTGTTATTTGAGTTGGATTTCAATATCCTCGAAAAGAATATATTCCTCAGGTGGATCACCTTCTTTTTTAGAAGTGAAACAAATGTGTTGGTGGATTTGACTCTGGGAATACTATCCATGTATAGAATATCTCTGTCTGAAAAGGTTCATGTGCCTCTATCAAAAAAACTGCTCTACCACCTCTCGAGGTTAGGCCATGTTTGATAAGTTTTAGAGTGATGGCTCTCCTTAAATTTGGAGGGATGTTTATACCATCGTCATCGGTTTCATTAAAACCTGTAAAATTAAAAGCTGGTGTGACTTGGTCGGCTGCAGCCCCACTAGTTCCGGTGTTGTTGTCCTCGTTAAAGGACATTGTTTAATGAAAAATGCAGAGCAAGGTTCAAGGGAACAAAGATAAGGTGCACAATATTAACTGTATCCTTCAAGGTTGAAAAAACCAAACAGCTAATACATAGGATTTTTATCCTACTCGGATATGGAGGATATTATACCTACCCACTCCAGACGTTTTATGAAGTATTAAGAGTGGGGGTTTCTGAGAATAGCACGGCTGAGTTACATCAGTATCTAGAATTAAATTAGTGCCGTACCAAACTGTTGGGCACCATGTAGTGTAGTTCGTATACCCCTTAGAGGCTCTGCAGTTTGGAATAATATACACTATAGCTTTTGTATAGGACTAAGGTCAGTATGCTCCTATCGAGTATATTAAACGTAATTACTTTGCGTGCCAGCTAACTCAGGGGTCACTAGACACTTCTCGAATGAACAAGAAGGGATTAGTTTCTGACAACCACATAAACATGACAACTTTGTTTCCCTTAGAATCAGAACAGTTCTCAGAATCTTGGAAACAATAGATAATAGTTTCACTCAGTCAATTGTGCATGCTTAGTTTCTCCAGAGGTACACAGAAATAGATAGACAGGCGTTTCAATAAAAAGGGTTTATTGAAGAGTCTTACTTCTCGTGCAAGAAATATGAGCGGTTACGATCGCAAGACGGTATTCAAAATATAATTAGTACAGCGTGAGCAGTAGGAAGAAATAATACTGCAATAGCATGGTCTTTTAGCTATGACATATATTCATATAAACATACATAAATAACACAGGCTAAAAATGTGAATACTCATCTGATGCTTCTAAATAGTTCTACCCCAGTGTACCTAACCTAAGTGTAGTACGAGGTAAGAAGTAGGTGCTGTTTTTCAATAATATAGGGTAGGTATAGTTTGTATTTGCCAGAAGTCCCTCTAGGTTCTAGTCTGCTCCATACCTTATAATGAGAGAGGTTGGTATATCTTTCCGGGTCTCAATCTCTAACACCCCGCGAAGGGAGACAGAAACACTAAGCTGGATTATTTGCGAGGAGGATGACAGCGTCTGGTCAGTGTGTCAGGCGCAGACTCGAATTCCTTATGAACTTTCCGTGGCGAGCCATATCGAGCTGTGTAGCCAAGCCTTGGTTTGCCATGGTAAGTCAAGGTATATTTATACCTGGAAGGTTCTTAGGAATGCTAGCATTGACGTAAAATTCGTGCAGAGGAACGCCACGAATGAACACCTAATGAATAGTTGTTCATGCATATTAAATGAGTTCTTTGAGAAATCAATAATCCAAGCAGAAAATGTCCTATGGCTTAAGAGTCTTGTTTCTAAGAACTCGTTGTGACGTGGGATGGACGGATGTAGGTTACCATGCATGTATTTGGAAAGCATGGCTGATGCCTACATAAGGACTGGGATTCTATGCCTAAATAAGGGCAACGTGAGTTGTGCCTATAAAACGGCATTATTCGGAAAACCTATGTACGGGTATCTAAATCGAAACACAACAGTTGAATTGTGTAAATTGGTTAATTATTTCCAAATTTTTTAAATAAGTGTAGTAGATATAACATTTTCTAAATTAATATATTTATGCAAATATGTAATGTGTTGAAAGTGAAGAAATATACCTGCTTTGCTTGGATTGAAGTCCAACGCTTTAGTTAATGTTGCTTGGACTGGAGTGAGAAGAGTAATTTTAACTGCTCCGAAGTCCAACGCTTTCCCAACTGTTGCAGAGACTGGAGTGGGAATAGTAAATTTTACCCCTCTGAACTCCAACACTTTCCTTACTGTTGCACAGACTGGGGCAGGAATAGGAAATCTTACACCACTGGAGTCCAACGCTTTGCCTACTGTTGCTTAGACTGGAGTGGAATTAGTAATTTTGACACTTCTGAAGTCCAGCACTTTCCCTGCTGTTTCACAAACTGGCGTGGGAATAGTCATTTTAACCCTCCGAAGTACAACGCTTTACATGCTGTTGCACAGACTGGAATCGGAATAGTGAATTAAACCTGTCCAAAGTCCACACTTTCCTTACTGTTTCACAGACTGGAGTGGGAATACTAAATGTATCCTCACTGAAGTCCAATGTATCCCCTACTGTTGTACACTTGAGAGTGATAATAATATATTTAAACCCTCTTAAGATGTATGCTTTTGATTAAATAAACTTTTTAGGGACTGGTGAAAGAGATACATGTTGGACTAAATGATTTATGTGTGCTTGATTGGACAAGAAGGTCTCTGAAATCTTACTTGGAATGAACACCTGAGGCTTAATTTATGGGATTTTCCGTAGGGCAGTGCAGCACGGCACCTTGCTGCGCTGCCTACGCCCAAGTGAAATCACAGGAATGCACTGTATTTAAGCAATACAGTGCATTCATGTCCTTTCTCCCTGCGCTGGCACTGTTTCAGCAGCCTAGCACCAACCTAGGCACATTTGCACTATGGTGCAAGGGTACCTACGTTGCATGCAGGTTTGTTTTTGTGCAGGAAACGGCACCTTCCTGCGCAACAACAATCCTAAGTGACTTTTTCTTTTTTCCATGTGTGCTGCAAAATGCAGCATGCATGGCAAGTAGAAAAAATGAGGAGAAATAAACATATTTCTACTCATTACCCCTGACCTCAGAAGGCGTACTGATTTGGTGATTTCCCATGTTTAATTATATTTGGAAATCTGGGGCAGAGTCATATTCTATGAGTCATCCATATTGTGACCGTTGCAGATCTCTAATGTGGGAGATGTTGGCATGTCATATTTGTAGCTTCACCAGCTTTGTACTCTATTATCCCTTTCTTTCTCTTCCTCCTTCCAGCTCTAACCCCGTGATGTGGCCCCAACCCCTCATACAGATACACGTTACGTTCATTCTGTCTCCTTCAAGGCATTGATACCTTCTTGCAGCGAATAGTGTGTATTTAAGGTCAATGTGAAATGCTCTGAAAACTCACATATGGATCTGCTGCACATGAGCGGGCAGCAGGAATGAGTTACTGTTTCAGGGATTGAATTAATTGGATGAATAATGTCCCTGCTGTGTCTTATTGTATCTCTGCTATTGTGTATTCCTTATTTCTTTTGGCACTGGAATAGGAGTGTTCACATGAGAGGTTGGACTGCACTGGGTTGATTTTAACACCGATTCTTGATTCACAAGATGAGAACCAGGTAGCTAACCTATGGAAAGAGTAACCGCTACATCAGCGAGTATGGTAGTCTGGTGTTAACACCATTGAAGAGAAGAGGTGTGCAGGGTAGGGGTCCCCAACTTTTCTTTAGGGAGAGCTACTTCTGATCAGTGAAAATCATTGTGAGCTATTGAAGGCTAAGCAACTCGCTTATTGTTACGAGACACCCCCACGCCCAGATAAATTCACTTTGAGCCTTGTGTCCACAAAGCTAGAAACTATGGTTCAAACAAAATACTTTGCCTAGGGGCACTATGACAGGGCTTCAATGTGTGTCATTGAGAGCGTAATCTTTGGGGATGTATGAACATGTGTGTTTATGATTAGGATATATGTTTGTGGGTGACTGTGAACCTGTGTTGTATGCACTTTTGACAGGACATACCTTTCACAATATGTGGCACTGTTACATGTACAACAATGGGAGTTGTTTCAATGGGAGAAATGTAAAGTGCAGAAAAATGTTCAACAAAAATCTTAATTATATGGAAGATTTTTCGGACCTTTAAATGTCTCCTGCTTAAAATAATGTCTGTATTTTTCAGTTATAAATATGGCAGTGTATACAAGTTACTGGGAGAAAGATGCATGCTTTGCGTAATGGTGACACTTTAAAGTGGGAGAAAATTAAACTGAAAAGCTAACTTTATGTTTATATGGATTACATAATACTCATTTTTAAATCTTCTCTATTTCCAAGTGTCACATTTACATACAGCTGGCATCTTGCTCGTATTGGCCTGTAGACATGGGGCAGTATTTATAACAGAAAAATACAGACATTTGTTTAAATTGGAGGAATTTAAAGTGAAGACATATGCTTCATAAAACATTAAGGGTCTGATTAGGATGTCAGTCAGAATTTCCTTCGACCAACATCCCTGCGGTTTCGAGACTGACGATCTCGGGTCGGTGACTGAAACTGCAACTATAATGCGACCGCATCTGGAGCGGTGACAGACTCCCATTTAACTATGGGAGCTTGTGCATCGGTCGGAAACCGGCCACAGCACAAGCTCCCATAGAGAAACTGGAGTCACTGTAAATCCCTGCACTGTGTGGCAGGCACATCATGGTGCCTACCACATAGTGCTGGGATTTAAAAGGGGGGCACCATAACAGAAACTGCAGTAGAAACTGGTCCCAGATAGTGGCCCCTAAAGTTGCTTTCCAACAGGCTTTCCTTGTTGAAAAGCCCGACATAGACAGCCTGTCGAAAACTGACATCATAACCCCGAAGGCAAAAACACCGTCTATAGGGGATTATGTTTTGGTGTCCGACTGGTCGATGGGCTCCTTGAGCGAATCAGAAGCCAGCCAGATTGACCAGCCGGTTTGAATTCTGACCGCCGAGATCATAAAATGGTGGTCGGAATTCAAACGAAGGATGTAGGTCGGTAAGCCTCCGACGAGCGGTTGGAGGCTTACTGACCGAAATCCTAATTACGGACTAAGTTGTAATTAGCTTAATTGAAAGTGGAGAAAAACATTCAGATTTCATATTTCATAGAAATATTTTTCTTCACTTCACAAATGACTTTATTATTTTGTTATACATATGGCAAAGGCCTACTGGTCACTGGGAGATGTCTGCTGTTTGTAAATGTAACACTTTGAAATGGAAGTAAATGAAAATAAAGAGTTAACTTAAACATTAAGGTAACTTTTAATTTTGATTTTATCTCTTTTAAAAGCATTTAGAAACATTATTTTGTTCTCCGGTTTCAATACTGAGTTAACAAGGACTTTTATTTAAGAGTTAACTCACTCAGTACTTCAGTTCTTCACCTCAGTGCTCCAGCCTTGGTCCTAAATCTGACTGAGCACCGCTCATTATCAGGTCCTGCTATCTGCAGGCTGATGATAATAATGTAAACTAACCACAGCCTTCACTTAAGTTTAAAGCCTGTGCTTATTTAAAAATGAACTCAAGGCTGTGAGCTACTCTGAAAGTGTCTGAGAGCTGCTGGTAGCTCGCGGTCGACTGGTTTGAGAAACCTGGGAGGAGAAATTTCACAATGTCTCCAGTGACCCTGAGAAGTAGGAGGAGCAGGACAGTATATCTATATCTACAGCTGCTTTTCAGGCCATGATTTCCAGTGCTGTGTCAGCAGCCCTGAATTGTCTGTGACAAATAGGTCATTATTTACCCTGACACATATGATGAGGACCCTGTGCCAAAAGGGAAATATATACAAGGAGCACAATTACTCCTTAAACAAGTAAGGGAAGTCCTACACCTTCAAGTTTCTCCACAAGACGAAGGATGAACTTACATTTTAGAATGTCATAAAAAACAATGTGTTGCAGGAAAAGAGAGATGTAGACAAATCGAACCTCCTAGATTCTTCAACAGCAAATAATCCTTGGTGAAGTTTTAGGAGGTATTTTCTCAAATGCATAAGGTGAACTCATTTCTATCAAGTATAGCCTCTTCATCCTCTATGGCTTCAAACAAATCTATTTTCACATATTCTGCCAACAACAAGATGGAGAACTCTCTAAAACGCTCCTCTCATTTTGCAATCAAGGCTGGAATATATGTGGCATATGTAGCACAACTGTTTTTAAAGAATTTCCAGTCTTTATTTCAGTCTTAAAGAAGGAGATAATCATGCTGTATTGAGGGCTGAGCCTCATTGCGCACATTGCTATGTTAACATAGGCTTATTTGAAGTTTAAACGCTGTTTTACCTTTTGCTGCTTTTGCACACAACACTCCATATAGCTGTTGTTGTAAGTTATACTCCGTGAATTACTTCACATGAGAAAAGCTTGTTTTCGGCATCCCTAGACTTACATCGTGACCGTAGTCTGCACAGTGAGTGCTAAAGCCTCCAAGGTTATCATAACAAGGTAGCATTTGTTCAGGCTGATCGGCTAACGTTTTAGACATAATACACATGCAGCTGCAGTCAACTGTGATTCTGGCGCCGTTATTATCGCACTGTAGGCATGATTTCAGGCACTTGGAAGAAATCCGTTTCCTGAGAGAAAAACCTTTTGCAGATCCTGATGTGAGACACTCCTGCTGATCTTGGAGGTATGGAGTCCCCTGTTCAAGCCTAAGAGATCTTCTATATTTTATTAAACATAGTTCCTAGATAGGGAGGGTTATATACTAGGAGCTATAGAACCTGTTTTCGCCATCATTATAATATGATTTCTCCTTTTGTGTTTTATGGAATTGTAACAATGCTGATCATATTATTTCTAATCATATGTCTGCTTGTGTTAGCAAAAATATTGCATCTTAGAGCACGTCGTAAAAATAAATATTTTAAACTTGCCTGTGTCTCTTTTTTACCCCTGTTGTGGACTGGTATGAGAATAACAAACGAAAGAGTGTTCTTGATTCCCACCATTCTTGAGTATAACCTAAGTCGCATGTTCTGGGATGTCTAATCATTGGTTCCTTTGCTATAGGATTAAGAGCTAATGTAACACTGATGCTAGCTGGTTAGGAGGTCCTGGGTCTCTGTGGTCAGTCTGTGTAGGAGCAGAATTCCTACATCAATACCTACATTTTGCCAACATGGAATGGTTGGCCCAGTTATTGTGATCTACAATAATTCTGGTCCTTTGAAACATCTGCTGGTGCATTAGTAGCAGGGAGAGGGATTCTGTTGATGAACTTTGGCATCTCGATGTTGGTAAAAAGCTCTAGTGCATCATCTACTTTGGTCCAAAGGTTTTTGTACCTGAATTTAATGAATGTTTTAAAAAATCAGCTAACAAAGATGATTATTACAACTTTTTCAGCCACATGTTCTAAACAATCCTTTGTCCAGAGATACAGAATCTAAGACTTTCTGGATGGATGTCTCCCCTTTCAAGGCAGGGCTGGGATCTTGCACACGCTGAAAAATGTTGTCTCCACTCTCCAGCCCACCAAGCAACAGCCCTGAATAGCATAATTATCACTGCCCTAAGGTGGGAGGCAGTATGAACGCTTTCTTAAGAAAATGGAAATAAATGATACAAGATAAATGGCTATTGTCCAATACCCAAGGTGGCGATCATATAAAATTCAAGGTCCTAGTCCTGAACCTCTGCCTATTCCCAATCAGAAATCAAGAAGAACTCTCTTTTTCAAGATATGGAATACCTACTAGAAACATATGCAATGATTCGTGTCCCTCATTCTCATAAACATTTAGGAACCTATTCTATCCTATTTCTGGTGCCTAACTAGGGCAGGAGGGTTCATCCAGTTTTATACTTACAGACAGTAAACCGTTATGTCCTCTATACTCTGTTCAAGACGGTGACTTTACAATCTGCGATACCTTGATGGTGCCCTCTGCTTGTCATCAACTAAAATATCTACTGCCTCCATTAGTGGCTTATTGATCTCCGGAAACAAAAAGGTATGAAAATATAGTTCTGAAAGGAATCTAAAGTGGCTGGTTCATGAAAGTCCACAGAAAGGAGTTATAATACTTTTCCAAATTGTCATTTTGGATACAGGTGCAAGTCATTAGGCATGGGGCTGGCTAACAGTGAGCGGATTAGAATTGAACAGCAGTTGGTCTCAATCAGAAAACCTGCGATCATCAAATGTGTTATTAATTTTAAATGATTCTAAAATCTCTGCTGTGGTTTTCCCTTCAAATGATAGGGAAATCGGTGATACCACAGACAGAAAATCAGGAGGCTCACAGTTATGTATTTTTTCTGGGGGGATATGACCACCAATCTCCTAGTGCACACAGCCACAGTGATATTGATGATACGGTGATATTGATGGTACAAAAGGGGGTCCAGGGTAGGCATGAATTGGCAGTTCGGGCTGGACTGTTCCCATGAGGCACAGGGTCAGACTGATTTCCATATGGCCATGTCTGAACTGGGGTGGCAGAGTGGGCTAAAGAACGTTGATGGATTAAACCCAGATCTGTTGACTGGGTGTGAGTGTTTGATTGGTTCAGATGCTCAGTCCATCACCACCCCCTTTTGTACCGCTTTGTTCACCATATGTTGGCAGGGTATGCTCAGACGTGAGTCCCGCGCTCACTTTGCCACTGGATTCAAGCAAGCCGGGCTGAAGATGGATGAAATGCCAGAAACTGGTCCTCTGAAGCTTGTTTCCGGTCCAGGGAAGGCATGGCTTGGCAGTTCGGGCTCGACTTTTCCCATGAGGCACAGGGTCAGACTGATTTGCTTATGGCCATGTCTGAACTGGGGTGGCAGAGTGGGCTTAAGAACGGTAATGGATTAAACCCAGATCTGTTGACTGGGTGGGAGTGTTTGATTGGTTCAGATGCTCTGTCCATCACCATCCCATAAATCCCACAATCCCATCCCACTTGCCCATAAATCAGCAGTCATTATTCCTATTTTGAAAAAGCCTGGCGCCGATCCCTCTGCGCCCGCCAATTACCGCCCGATCTCTCTCCTCCCTTACCTCGCCAAGGTCTCTGAGGCTCATATCACCAGGTCCCTGAGCTCCTTTGTGGAATCCACAGGCTGCTTGGCCGCTCGCCAAGCGGGCTTTCGCCCGCTGCACTCTACCGAGAAGGTAGTTGTGTCGGTGATGGATCAGTTAAGAGAGGGCATTGACATCGGCCGGCCACAGGCTCTTGTCCTGTTAGACCTGTCCGCCGCGTTCGACACGGTGGATCATGACATCTTGTTGACCCGCGTCGAAGCGGCAGGGATCGGGGGCTCGGCCTATGCCTGGCTCCGTTCTTTTTTGACGGACAGGGAACAGGCTGTCCATCTTGCCAACTTCTCTGCTCCTCCTAGGAGGGTGACTTGCGGAGTTCCCCAAGGCTCCTCCCTGTCCCCCTTGCTTTTCAATTTATACATTTCACCCCTCATTTTTTCTTTACAGCAGATGGAGGTCTCGGTGTTTAATTACGCCGACGACCTCCAACTTGTTTTCAATCTTTCCTCTTCTCCTTCCTCAGCTTCTAATTTCCAGAAGGTTATGCTTTTTATCCAAGGGTGGATGAACTGCAACCACCTCAAACTGAATCCGGACAAGACCGAATTGGTCCTGACGGGGGGTGGTTGCAGTCCCTGGTCCCCTTCCTTCTGGCCCTCTGCCCTTGGCCCTCCCCCTATTCCTGTTCCCAAGGTCAAAACCTTGGGTATTTTCATCAATCCCATGCTTACCCTTCATACTCAGATCAATGCAGTTGTATCTGCCTGTTTCCTTTCCCTGCGGATCATCCGAAAGGTCGCCCGCTTCTTCTCAACTGCTGCACTCAAGCTCATTCTCATGGCCATGGTGCTTTCGCGCCTTGACTATGGGAACGTCATCTATAATGGGGCGCCAGCTTATCTGTTTCGCCGGCTCCAACAAATTCAAAATCAGGCGGCTCGCCTGATCTACGGACTCCCCAGGTTCAGCCACACGACCCCTCTGTTGCAGTCTCTCCACTGGCTCCCAGTGAGGGAGAGGGCCCTTTTTAAGCTTGGATGTATCACCTACCAGGCTAGAGCAGGGACCGCTCCCGTTTTCCTGTGTGAAGCCATCTCCCCTTACCTTCCTTCCCGAGAACTCCGTTCCACTCACTTGGCCCTTCTGTCAGTTCCTCGCTTTAGGAAACAGAAGTCCGGTGGGGCCAGATTTGCAGTGCTGGCCCCTTCCTTCTGGAACTCTCTCCCTTTTTCTCTTAGATCGTCATCTTCCTACCTGGAATTTCGCAGACACCTGAAGACCCTCCTGTTCTCCAGATTTGTAGCCGTATAACCGTATAACCCTTTTTCTCCGCACCCACTGGTCCTCTGCCTCTAGCGCCATGAAACCGATTTCGGTATAAGAGCGCTCTATAAATATTTTAAAATTCAAAAATTCAAATTCCCCTTTTGTACCGCTTTGTTCGCCATAAGTTGGTAGGGTATGCTCAGATGTGAGTCCCCTGCTCACTTTGCCACTGGATTCAAGCAAGCCGGGCTGAAGACGGCTGAAATGCCGGAAACCGGTCCTCGGAAGCCTGTTTCTGGTCCAGGGAAGGTATGGCTTGGCAGTTCGGGCTGGACTGTTCCCATGAGGCACAGGGTAAGACTGATTTGCATATGGCCATGTCTGAACTGGGGTGGCTGAGTGAGCTAAAGAATGGTGATGGATTAAACCCAGATCAGTTAACTGGGGGTGAGTGTTTGATTTGCTCAAACGCTCCGTCCATCATCCCCTTTTGTATTGTTAGGTAATTGCAGCATTACTCTACTAGAGCACAATTGAATTTAAAGTTGAATTCATATCACACCAGCAAACATTAGTATACCAAATGTTTACTTGAGACTTTGTGCTTTCCTGTTTCAATGAAACAAGAAATGTAATAGCTCTTGTTTGCAAATATCATAGTAATAAAGATCATACCATATCATTATTCTTTTCATACCATATAGCTGAATATTTGCCTTATGGATCTGAGAGCATAAAAAGTTACACACTGTAAAAATATAAGTGGCTTGAACATAATATCCAAGCTATTTTCTAAAAGTTATTTTCATTTTAATTTCAGCTAAGAGAACTACCAGGAAAGGTGAGAAGAAAAGACTGAGTAAACTCTCATTAAGTTGAACTTTTCATTAATTTTTGACAAGGCAACCACCATGGCATTTTCCCCGAGAAGCTTTGCATCACATGAAGTCCATTATGCTCAAGCATTCAAAGTGTTCCTTGACAAGTCGACAGAACATATGTGCATGCAGGAATTTATTTCAAAGGATTTTCCAAAAATAATTTCAGGGTAAGTTATCTGTTTATTCATTATATACTGTTGTCACTGGGTAGTTACAGTTAAATAAGCATTTCCATTCGAAATGCTGTTTGCATGGTTTTAAATAACTTTGGTGCAAACTGACAAATCTCCACAACATTTTCTAATGCTTTTTCATCAAGTTTTTCTGTGGGAAGTTTCACAGTGATCCATCAAGCAGGTGTTGTGAAAAAAAGATGGCCTCAAAATGCAAAATCCTCATGCATTTTCCAAAGATTTCCTTAACAAGCGCTACCGCAAAAACTGCTGAACGCAATTTCACCACATTTTGAATTTGGATGCTTGTGATTTGGTGTGAATCTGTTCAGTAGTTTTTAGGAAATGAAGGTTAAAATATATTTGTAGATCTTGAAGGTGGGGTGTGCAGGACTCTTGCAAGAGTCCTGCAGGAGCGCAAATTAAAAAATGGAACCATATGTTTGAACAAGAGGCCTTGTGTCCTCATCAGGAATCTCGGGATGCTCCCTTAAGCCCTCTCATTGACTGGCTGTTGGAGGTTTAGAAATGAAATTGCCAACACTGCACTTGTGTTTTGTCTTTATAGAGACAGTGGTCCCTATCAAAAAAAATTCTAAAAATATAGCAAAGAACTCCAATGACAACTGTTTAGGTTTGGGAGCATGGGAAGCAAGATGGCGGCAGCCTGAGGCCTTTGTAGCGAGCCTGCCACAAACACTGTGAAACAGAAAGAATTTTGGAGTGAGGGGGAAAGGGATTAAGAGATTCTACTTACCAACGGGAAACTAATGACTCTTCGATGTAGGTATCTTCAGCTCTGTTGCTGACTCCTGATCAGGGCTTGGAGGCTACCTGGGGGCCGCGCTGTCCCAGGCGTGCTGTGCGGTGCTTGATCGGCTGGTGAGGTTGGTCTTTGGATACACGTGGCTGTCGGCACTGCCAAGGGAGACCGACTGCATTGATTGGGTCCCACGACTGTCAGCACCACTAAGGGGAAGCCGGCCGCACCCGACGGCGATTGCAGACTCAGCAGGTGGCAGGGGGAAAGGCAGACAAGGTCCAAGACAAAGGCCTCATTCAGTGAGTTTGGCGCCGGAGAATGTGATGGCAGAAGAGAGGAAAAGGTGGAGTTTCCTCAGGATGACGCCTCCCTGGAAGTACAGTGTTAGAGCTGCTACGCGGTCCAGGTGGAAAACAGGCTGTAGCTGAGGCAAAGGCGGAGACTTGCTGAAGGATTGGTGCAAAGTAATGGATCTGTGGCTAATGAGGTTGCTGTGCAGCACACTAGCATGGTGGAAGAGCTACACTCAGGGGCTGAGAGTGTAAGTACCTTAAAAGAGGGAGAGCTTTTGAATCAAGAGGTGGCTAAAACATTGGACAGGTGTCAGTAGGAGGCTCCTGGACATCTCATATCATCCCTGAATCAGGACAATATGAATGGGGGAGCACAGCAGGCAGGGGGAGGACCGCTAAGGAGACTCCCAACCGTTAAGGATCCCCAAGTCTCTAAAGCACCTCAGCAAGTGGATGCAAGAGGTCAGTCCCAAGCCCAAGATTAAGGCACTTCACATGCAAATCTCGAGGCTGAGATAGACCCTAGTGTTTTTTCTCCCTCTCTGATGGTCCAGAGTGGTTGACTGATGGCTCAGGATCCTCTATAGCCTCAAGAAAAATTGACAGTGACCCAGATGCAGCTGGAGACTCCCTCTTTACGACAGCCTGACTGACTGGGGGAAAGAGAATGGGGCATCATATGCAGAGGGCTGCCACCTAAGAGTAGTTGCATGTGTGGGTATTTAAAGTATAAGAGATATCAACATATTGTAACTGATGGGAGTGTAAACTTGTGAGCCACCATAAATAATTTTACATTTTCAAAGGTACCATAATGGTAAGTCTCCAGATGGTTTACAACAAAATGGGTGTGCGATCCTTGATATATGCGAAAGTGATGAGCCACATACAAAGAAGCTAGAATGCGGGTTTGAATTAGGAAAGTTATAAATCATAAAGACATTAAGTCTGAATTAGGAGACTTATAGAATCATAAATTATAATAAGGAAGACACAGGCACAGGAAACCGCAGTTGGTATTACTAATAATACATGAAGTGTCTTCCATTGTTTTAATTTACGTGAGAATACAGTATTGACTATGAGAATTGGAAATAGAAAACTGGAAGAGGAGGGCAGAGACAGACAAGGAGATCATAATGAAAAGATATTGACATTTTCAGAGCTTGTGGAATAATTAAAACAACAAGATAGTTTTCAGAAAACAAATACATGGATCTTGTTGTATGCCTCAGAGCAGATTAGTCCAGCCCTCCATTTGGTTAAGGCCAGCGTGTAAACTGTTGGTTTTCAGGATCCACTTGAGTTCCTCTTTGTTTAGAATTACAGTGATATCTGTACTTCGAGGTGGTGGATAGATCACATTGACAGCTTGCCATTTCAGATGTTCCTCCATATGTCCCAAGTTCGTGAAATGTTCAACCAATGGCGCATTTGGTGTTTTACACCACAGATGGCTGTGATGCTGACAAATCCATATTCTTACCTTTTGAGTGGGTGTGCCAATATAAATTAGGTTGCATGGGCACAGAATAGCATATGTAACATTTTGTATATCACAATTTGAAAAATGGTTCAATGTTACATCCATGCTGCCCGGGGTTGAATTTCTTGCTTTCAATAGTTAAGTGACAAACCCTGCAACCACCACATTTAAAATACCCAAGTGTTGGAGATAGCCCCCACATTTCCGTTGCTGTGCTGGAGGTTTTTTTGGAGATGGGAGGGATGCCCTGACCAAATGATCTTAAATGTTTTTGT
Organism: Lissotriton vulgaris; assembly: GCF_964263255.1. Classification (NCBI taxonomy): domain Eukaryota; kingdom Metazoa; phylum Chordata; class Amphibia; order Caudata; family Salamandridae; genus Lissotriton; species Lissotriton vulgaris. The sequence goes on from NC_141687.1 coordinate 1,571,166,429, forward strand.
TTTTATGGAATGCAAACAGTGGTCGACCAAGGGTCAGACTCCCTGCATTCAATATTGTCCAGTGCTTAAGAATGCACTTTTTTACTTGGTTGAATATAGGGGAAAAAGTGGTGACACATACCAAGCGGCTGTTTTCTGCCTTGGGTTTGGGCATTAAAAGTGCCTCAAGTGGACAGTACCTAGCTTGTTTCAGGGATCATTTAACGAGTTTGCTGGGATAACCTCTTTTCATGAGTTTGGTGGATAAGTTCCCAACTTTGTGAAACTAATCTTGTTTGAAAAAACAATTCCTTTGTATACGAAGAAATTGTGAGAAAGGTAGAGAATGTCTCAATGCCAGAGGGTGATTACTACAGTAGGCAATTAAGGTATTCCTTTCAATAAGTTTCCTGAAGAGTGTAGTACATAGTTTGCCTAATAATTAGTAAGTCCCAAAAAGCTATCTGAGTTGGACTATGTTTAAGTGTAAACCTGAGACCGTTGCAGTGGGCGTTTAATCCAATGCTGGTAGTTTAAAATTAAGCTGAATGACTTGCTACTAATCTATTTTCTACTGCTGCTATTTTAGAAACTTATTTTTATAAATTTTGCCGTGTTTTAAAAAGCACTCCCATTTCATTCAAGGCAACATCTTATTTGTGTTGTTGTGCTCTGTTCCTTGCTGCTTGTTCCCTACCTGCCTGTGCCCCGTTCCACCGCGGGTTTTCCGGTTTGCATGGAGGGCACGTTGGCAGACAGCTGGTCCCCGCTACCATTGGCTGTTCCCGGTCAGGTGGGGCGCCAGACTCGGGCCCGGCCATATTTAATCGTGATGTTTGGAATCCTCGGTTGGTTCCAGTTACCTGTGCATGAGCTACGATGCCTGGTAGTTTAAAATTAAGCTGAAGGACTTTCTACTAATCTGTTTTCTACTGCTGCTATTTTAGAAACTTATTTTTATAAATTTCGCCGTGTTTTAAAAAGCACTCACATTTCATTCATAGCAACATCTTATTTGTTTTTTTGTGCTCTGTTCCTTGCTGCTTGTTCCCTACCTGCCTGTGCCCCGTTCCACCGCGGGTTTTCCCGTTTGCGTGAGGGGCACGTTGGCAGACAGCTGGTCCCCGCTCCCATTGGCTGTTCCCGGTCAGGTGGGGCGCCAGACTCGGGCCTGGCCATATTTAATCAGGATGTTTCTCTCCACGCACAGCGGGCGTGCGCCAAAGTTAAGCCCGTCTGCGCCCGTCCGCGCTGAGGACACACTAGGGACTAGCCAGGTTGGACCTCGTTTTACACTTTATGAAAATCATGAATTGTATTCCCATTCTGCCCTTCTTGCACTTAGACCTGGGTTTAACCTTGCCACTTTGCGTCAACTCCTGATAACCTGGCTATGTTCAATTGATGCAGAGAGGCTTCAAGACCCATTCGCCCTCGCCATCATTGTCATAGAAAACCTAGGAGACATGGAAGTCAGTTTCCTGCTCCTAATGATCTAAGTGAGGCTGGCCTGCTCCTTCATGCTAGATCGTTGGTTCGTAACAATGTTGCCTTCAATGATTTTGTTTCCCAAAAAAGACCCTCTTGGGTCTTTATCACCGAAACCTGGGGTTCTGAAACCTCCGGCCATGACTTTGTGGAGGCAGTCCCGAGGGCTATTCCTTGGCCAGAATGGATAGGTCAGGACGAAAGGGAGGTGGCCTGGGTATCCTTTTTAGAGACACTTTTACTTGCACTATTGAGCCTCTTTCTCTGCCCTCTGAAAAGTTTGAGGCACTGTATTTTTCTATTAATTTCCTTCCCTCAGCCTCTTTTTCCGGTATTCTCTGTTACAGACCTCCTGGCCCCTGAACGACCTTTGCTCTTGACATCCTTAAACTTATTGAGCCCTACGTTGATAAGCCTCATTTGAGCATTCTTGGCGATTTTAATTTTCATTTAGAGGCCATAGGCTCTAAGGATACGTCAGTACTTGTAGATGGTCTAGCGGCATGTGGCCTGGGTCAGCTGGTAAATGGCCCCACACATTTGGCCGGCCATACGCTGGATGGTATTTTCTCAAATGACTCTAGACATTCGTCTGGACCTCCCATCCCTCTTTCATGGTCCGACCATTTGGCAGTCCTCTTCCATCTTAATGTTAATTCCTCTTTATCTAATAAACCCAAAAGTAGTGTATGGGAAATTAGAAGGAATTATAAGGTAATTAATGATGACACGGTGTCACCGTTTCTTAATGCCCTCAGCTGCCCTATCCAGGGTGATCCAAATAGGGCTGCCCTTGACCTTTCAAATGCCCTATTCAGTGCTATAGATTCTCTAGCACCAGAAAAACGCTACCACTCAGCTCGCAAGAGCAATTCGCAACCCTGGTTCTCTGCCCATTTAAGATCTTTGCGTCAGCAATGTAGGAAACAAGAGAGGTCCTGGACTGCTCACCCTGATCTACTGGGGAAAGCCCGGCATAAATCCCTGCTCAGAGACTACAAGAAGGCGATTATAGAGGCAAAAAGGGTTTATTTCACCAACCTTACATCTTCTCTTAAATCCCCCAGAGATCTTTTTAACATACTTGACACTCTGTCAACACCTACGTCAGTCGATCCTACTATTGAAACCCAGGAATTGTGCAACAACATAGCAAGCTTTTTCCATTCTAATATTGGCAATATTTATAGAGCGCTGGAAATCAACAATCAAGAACTTGATGCTAATGTGGTAGGCTCCCCTCCTCAACGTCATGTAATGCTGAGAAGGTTGATGCCCCGCTTATACCACAGCTCTTAGGTTTTCCCCTTTTGTCTTTAGAAGACCTCAATCTTCTTCTCGATGCTACCAAGGCTTCTTCGCCCCTTGACCCATGCCTTTAAAAATTCTGAAGACCTGCAGACGTTCTGTTCTCCCTCCTTTATTAGAGGTGATGACCCTGGCAATCCGCGAAGGGATTTTTCCCTCCCCCTGGAAGACTGCTGTTGTCCGACCTTTGCTAAAAAAGCCCTCCTTGGACCCAGAAATATTAAAAAATTATCGCCCTATTTCTTTACTTCCGGCTCCAGCTAAGATCCTGGAGTCCCACATAAACCGCCATTTATCTGTTTTCATCGAGAGTTCCAACCTTTTAGACATCTCTCAGCATGGGTTTCGATCATCCCATAGCACTGAGTCGGCTCTCATGGTCATGATAAATACAATCCGAGCTGAGGTTGACAGGGGACACCCATCGCTGCTAGTGTTATTAGATCTCACAGCAGCGTTTGACACCTTGTCCCCGTCAATATTGATCTCTAGGCTCAGGGACATCGGACTAGGGGGCTCGGCCCTTAGTTTACTCTCTTCCTTTCTCCATCATAGGAAGCAGAGAGTTAAAATGGGCAGCTTCCTCTCTGATTCTCAAGACGTGCAATGTGGGGTTCCTCAGGGCTCTTCATTGAGTCCCCTACTATGTAACTTCTACGTTACCCCACTTGCCAAGGTGATAAGTTCCTTTGGTCTGGATGTGTTATTGTACGACAATGACACCTAGATCCTGGTATCTATCACCCAGCCGGCCAGTGAGATTGCCCCTAAGTTTAGAGCCTGTATGGAAGCTGTTTCTACCTGGATGTTTCGTAATTTTTTAAAGCTTAATGGCGATAAGACCAAAATTATGGTCTTTGGTGGGAGCCAGGAGCTTTGGTCTAAGGATTGGTGGCCTCTGTCCCTGGGAGAATGTCCTCGCTCCACTCCTGTTGCTAGGAACCTGGGTGTCCTAATTGACCCAGCCTTATCTCTTGACTCTCAGGTAAACAGGATGGTGTCAACATGTTGCGGCATCATTAGAATTCTCAGGAAGATTGCCCCCTACCTTTCCTTGGCAGCTCGGAAATAAGCCACAGCTGCCTTGGTTTTATCGAGGCTTGATTATTGCAACGCCCTTTATGGTGGCATTAGCAAAGCCTCCATTTATCGTCTCCAAATGGTACAGAATGCAGTGGCCAGAATAGTTTTAACTCTCCCTAGGAGATCTTCTACCACTATGGCTAGAAAAGACCGTCACTGGCTTCCGATCCCCTCTAGGATTTCCTTTAAACTCCTCTGCTTAGCCCATGGTGCTTTTCACAGCGCAGGTTCAGAAGGTATCAGGGCCCTTCTGTGTGTGTACTCCCCTAACAGAACCCTCCGGTCTTCCTCTAAGAATATGCTTGTGGTTCCCAAGTTTAGAAAGGCTAAGTGGGGAGGCAGAGCTTTTTCTGTCTTAGCTCCTAAACTCTGGAACTCTCTCCCTTTGGAGCTCACTAGCCAATCTTCCCTAGCGGTCTTCAAGAAACACCTGAAGACCTGGCTTTTCTCCCAGGCATATTAGAGGCTGCGCCGTTAGTAGCTTCCTGGTTCATCTATCTGGTAATGTGGACTCTCTGTTTGTTTGTTGGGCCTTGATGCCTCTTGGGGCTAAGCTTTGTGCGGTATAAAAAATGCTATTCATTCATTCATTCAGGTGCGGATGCACAGTGGACAGGGGCTGAGTCTGCCGGCGTCTCACCTCTTGGCTTTTTAAAAGGTGACTTTTCAACAATTTTAAAAGTTGCTTCTGGTTGCAGAGCATTAGGCTTTTATCGTAAGACTTGAGGGCACTTATTCTTACAATACAGGATTACCGTGTTTCCTGCTCTGATCCGTCGTGGCTGCACTGCCGATTGTACGGAGGGCAGAGCGCGCATTTCAACTTCCGGCTTAGCACTTCCGGCCGGGGACAGTTGGGCTGCTAGGCTGCCTATTTAATCCAATGCAGGTGCAGATGCGCTGGTAACGCGAGCAGCGGGCGAGCTGCTGGTGTGTCAAAGGCAAGCCCATCTGTGCCCGTCATCCTCCGGCCGGGGCTAGGAGCCAGGAACCCTGGCTGTCACAATTCAGACACACAGGGAGTAATAAGATATGACACAAAAGAATTGGTACAGCTGAGACCAACTTCCAGCCCACTATGTAGCCACTCAATTGCACTGCAATACCTGACAGTACGTAAGATCACATGCACCCACTGCAAATGGTCAGTGAAGGATGAAAGTGTCTGTTTAAAGGGGTACCCAACAGAAACAAAGGAAAAACCAAGATGGAGAATGGGGCTAATAAACTGTAGGTATATCCTAGCACATAAATTGAGATTAGATATCTAATTGAGGAAGAGCAACTGGATGTCTTATTTGTAACGGAGACATGGCTTAAAGAATGGTCTACGACAAATCTCACACTGGCTCTTCCTTCAGGATAGAACATGAACAGGCAGGACAGGGTGGGAAATACTGTAGGAGGAATAGCCATTATATCCAAAGATATACACAGTTGTTCTATTACACCTAAACCCTCCTTAACTGTGACACTATACTATTCAGCATTAGGCTATCACCCACCCAAACCTTTTCAGGGATACTCATCTATTGACCACCGGGGTCCTGCAATACCTTCCTGGAACACTTCCCAGACCTCATAGCAGAGAGTATCACTTCCAAAAGTGCAATAACCCTTCAAGGCAATTTTAACATCCACCTAGATAAACAGAACGACCCCAATACAGATAGATTTATCAAAGACATCAATGCCATGCAGCTGGGCCAGAGGGTGCAGTCAGCAACACATGAAAAAGGACATATCTTAGATGCAATATTCACCAGCGATCTTAAACTAAAAGCAGCATCTCCTACACCAGTGCCTTGGTCAGAACATTCTACACCCCTCTTCACTGACCAACGTGCACCTTTACAAATAGGATACATTGTACCTAAATTAGGTAGAGACCCCGGGGTGATTACGCGCTATATAAATCAAATAAATAAATAAATAAATAAATAAAATGGACGAGAACCATCCCAAAAACGCTGATAGAATCCCTAGAGAGACATACACCGGAAATGACTGGGGATGTAGAGTTCGCAGACCCAATCTGGACAAATGGCTCACTAATGGGGCAGAGCACTGTAGTAAGAGAGGACAGGAACAAACCAGATACAAAAGAAACTAACTTTGTTTAACAGCCATCTGTCATCCCTAAAAAGAGCCTGTAAAAAAACAAAAGAACCTGGTGGAAATCATATGGCACTACCTTAAAGCCACAATATAAGAAAGAGATTAGACTCTACCATAACAAAATCAAGATAGCCCAAGCTAGATGTTTCCAGGAAAGAATAAAGTTAGCCACTCCCTCTTCCAGAGAACTTTTCAAGGTGGTTAAATCCCTCACATCAATAGAACCGGATGCCTCTCCACAATTCTCGTCTAAGGAGAAATGCAATCAACTGGCAGCCTTTTTTAAAAATAAGGTTGAAAACATCTACAATTCCATGGCAGGGAGTAGAGATAATCCAGACCCTCAAGGCTCCAAAGCTTTTATTGGACACACAGCGAGACCTATACTAAAGGAATTTCCAGCAATAAATAAAGACACTACGACTAATATCCTACAAGGCATCACAACAGGGTCCACCTTAAATCAAATTCCCCCTCACATTCTATTACAGGGGGGAGACCCCATCCTGACAACCGACACAAAGTTCCTCACTCTATCCCTCAGGCAAGGGAAAGTGCTGAAATCCTGGAAACACGCCATAGTCTGTCCATTGCTTAAAAAGCCACAAGCCGACCCAAAAGATCTGGGGAATTTCCGCCCCATTTCACTCCTACCCATCTTAGGAAAGATGGCTGAAAAACATGTCAACCACACGCTGTCCCAGTTCTTAGAGGAGAATAAGGTACTACACCAAACCCAAATGGGTTTCAGACCAGCACACAGCACTGAACCTGCCCTACTACTGGTCAAAGAAGAACTGAAGAGAATCATCGATCAAGTAGGTGCTGCTGCTGTCCTGCTCCTCAACCTGAGTGCAGCCTTTAATACAGTGGATCATATAATACTCATTCTTAGACTAGAGAGAGCAGGGATTCAAGACCGCTTGTTAAGGTGGATAGTATCATTCTCAAAGGACAGATCCTTTCAAACCATAGAAGGCGGACACTTCTCAGATAGTCTAGAGGTCACATGTGGTGTGCCACTGGGCTCCTCCCTCAGCCCTATGTTGTTCAACCTGTGCATTCAACGTCTGGCCAAGATTGTCCAAGAATTTGGAATGTCAATCGTATCATATGCAGATGACACCCAACTGGTAGTTTCAGTGGCAGGGGACCCCAACTCGAAACACAACCTAGTGTCTCCTTGCATGGAAATGGTAGCTAGCTGGATGACAAGCTTCAAGCTAAAACTAAACAGGGACAAAACTGAACTCATGTACCGAGGTAACAATGTGCAACAAAAAGTCACCATGGAATGGCCAAAAGAATTGGGATGTCCACCGGTTCATAGAAATTTCATAAAGAACCTAGGGGTGTGGATAGACCAAAACCTCACCATGGAAACTCAAGCCAGGAAACTGGCAGCCACCTGTTTTGGAATTTCGCGGATGCTCTGAAAAATGTTTGAACTCATTCCAGAGGAGTCCCAGAAAACAATGATACAGTCTTTGGTGGTCTTTGCTCCTAACTTTGCCATTCTGTAAATGAACTGGCTTGAAACCAATATGATTTTGTCCGAATGTAACCCTTTCCCTCCAAATATTCTAGAATGGAAGCAATATAGTGACAATATTTGCGTGATTTGGAAAGGTCCCGAGACTGAGTTGATCATGTTCCATGAGTCGTTAAACGCCCACTGCAACAGACTCAGGTTTACACTTACACATAATCCTACTTAGATTGCTTTTTTGGATTTAGTAATTTTTGCCTATGAAGACAAACTATATACTACACTCTTCATGAAACCTAATGAAAGGAATACCTAGTCATCACTCTCGGGCATTAAGAGAGTCTCTACATTTCCCACAATTCCTTCATATACGAAGATATTGTTTTTTCAAACAAGATTACTCTCACAAAGCTGGGAACTTATCCATCAAACTTATTAATAGAGGTTATCCCTGCAAACTCGTTAAACGATCCCTAAAACGAGCTTGGTGCTGTCCACGTGAGGCACTTTTAACGCCAAATCCAAGGCAGAGAACAACTACTTGGTATGTGTCACCACCTTTTCCCCTATATCCAACAAAGTACAAAAGTGCATTCTTAACACTGGACAATATTAAATGCAGGGAGTCTAACACTGTATCGACCACTGTTTGGATTCCGTAAAAGCAAAAACATTAAAGATCATTTGGTCAGGGCAGGCCTTCCCTCTCCAAAAAACCCTCTAGCACACTAATTGAAATGTGGGGGCTACCTCCAACACTTGGGCATTTTAATTGTGGTGGTTGCAGTGTTCATCACTTAACTATTGAAAGCAAGAAATTAAACTTTGGCAGCATATATGTAATATTGAACCATTCTTCAAACTGTAATACACAAAATGTTATATTTTCTATTCTGCGCCCATGCAACCTAATTTATTTTGTCCAAATGACTCAAAAGGTAAGAATATGGATTTGTAAGCATCGCAGTCGTCTGTGGTGTAAACCACCAAATGCACCATTGGTTGAACATTTGCAAAGAAGAACGAGGAATGGGGTCAAGCACAATTGCACTTATCCTTAGTACTAATTCGTAAACATTATAGGTGCCACGGACCGGAGATTCACAAGCCTCTACGGGCCAGATGCAGGTGGCCAAATACCGGTCGGTAACGGCCGATTTTGGCCATTACCGACCGGTATTTGGAGTTTGAGATGTAGGGAGACTAAATATTACTGATTCGGTAAATTTACAGAATCGGTAAATCTAGATGTAGGTGGCACTGAAAACAGTGCCACAGGCCCTAAAGAACTCGTTATTTACTCCAAAATAATATTTTGTGGTAAAATATCGAATTCCAGTGTACATGCACATCTGTGCATGTACCCCTGTGCCATGTGGCACACACACATGCCCTAAGGGCATGTATGTGTGTCACATGGCATACACGCCAGAATCAGGGGTGCAACAGGGTGTTAAAGTGACACCCTGTCCCCCTTGACAATTCGTTAATTTTACTGATTCGGTATTTGCCATTGATTCCTATGGGCCTCAAGGCCCATAGGAATCAATGGCAATTACCGAATCGGTACATACCGATTCGGTAATTACCGAATCTTAACGATTGGGTAAATGTCACCGAATATTTGACTACATGGCATTTACCGATTTGTCAATACCGAATCGGTAAAATTCGGTATTTATGAATCGGTAAATGCCATTTACCTATATCTGGCCCTACATCTCCTAAGACAAAGATTGTCCTTTTTACAACTTTTAACACACAATGGTCCAGCACACTAATAAAGAATATAATCTAATATTTCAACAGTGATAACAATATTTCAAATCGATGAGGACAGTAATTCAGTGGAGTTGTTTGCAGTTCGTTCATTTATTTTTCTTCCGTTTCGTCCTTCACAGACTTCTTCAGGTCTACAATTAACACATATACATATATTACAATTATTTTACATACATTTACACTATTTACAGATAAAAACATTTTCTTTTCAAATAATTCATGTATTTTCAAATGTCATTTTAAACATCATTTTTGAGAGTCACATAACTATAATTTACACCGTATTTACCAAGCATTATATAGTGCCGCACAGTATTCTTAAATGAAGAACAATTCTATATCACTCCACTGTTACTATTTTATCATGTTCATAGCAATTCACACAACCTGAACAATATGCAGATCAAAATGAAGGCATTCAAAACCTTTTTATCTTCAGTTTAAAATCTGGTGGGCTCGCAGAGAATAGCGTTATAAAAAATCACCAATGGGCACAACTTGAATTAGAAAGATAGCATTTCATACCAGAAAAAAGTGTAAAGACACACGGAGTAACATCTGAAATGGCAAGTTGTCAATGTGATCCATCCTCCACCTCGAAGTACAGATATCACCTCAATTATAAGCAAAGAGGAACTCGAGTGGATCCTGCAAACCAACAGTTTACACACCGGCCTTAACCGAATGGAGGACTGGACTAATCTGCTTTTAAGCATACAACAAGATCCCTGTATTTGTGTTCTGAATACTGCCTTGTTGTTTTAATTATTCCACAAGCTTTGACAATTTCAATATCTTTACAGTATAATCTCCTTGTGTGTCTCCGTCCTCCCCTTCCAATTTTCTATTTCCAGTTCTCATAGTCAATGCTATATTCTCACGTAACTGAAAATAATGGAGCACGCTTCATATATTGTTAATAATACCAACTGCAATTTCCCATGCCTCCTTCTTTCTTATCATTCTTTATGATTCTATAACTCTCCTAATTCAGACTTTACGTCTTCATGATTCTATACCTCTCCTAATTCAGACCAGCATTCCAGCTTCTATATATGTGGCTCATCACTTCCGTATATATCAAGGATCGTACACCCATTTGTAGATTTACCATTATGATACCTTTGGAAATGTTGAATGATTTATGGTGCTCACGAGTTTGTACTCCCCTCAGTTGCAAAATATTGATATTTCTTATGCTTTAAATATCCACACACACAACTACTCTTATCATTTTGCTCTTCCCATCAACCTAATTGCACTTCCCAATATGGCGTTGACAATTCACCTACATTCATGGTTACACGCATGCGCATCACATGTGGCTTATATCATGCTCTAAACACAGCCATTCCGCACATCGTAACCAGGGTGCGCAGCCTGTCAGAACTACACAATCTCTCGCTGGGAACAGTCCAGCCCGAACTGCCAGGCCAGTGGGAACACTCACCCAATGGGAATAGTCCAGCCTGAACTGCCAGTACAGGTCCTCCCTGGATGGGAAACAAGCATCCTAGGACCAGTTTCAGGGTTTCACCCCTCATCAGCCAGGATATCCTGACTCCAGTGTCAAAGGGAGCACAGGAACCATGCCTGGGCAAAATGGCCCCACTCGGGGGGAAAAATGCAAAAACAACAATTGATAGACAGAATGCAGTACAATGTCATTCATTCACCCCAGTACATATATCTGGGCCTAAATCCATTATTTTTTCTGCTCACCATACCATTCCAGTTTGAATCCAGCTATCACTTTTTGCCCTGAGTGGGATGGGTATGGCCAGACGTGGGTCCCTTGCTCACTTTGCCACTGGATTCAAGCTAGCCTGGCTGATGAGGGGTAATACCCCAAAAACCTCCCAGGATGCTTGTTTCCGGTCCAGGGAGTTCGGGCTGGACTGCTCCCATGAGGCACATGATCAACACTGCTTTGCAGATAGCTGTGTCCAAACTGTGGTGGAGTAGTAAGCAGAAGAACAATGGATTCAACCCAGATCTCTTGAATGGGGTGAATGTATGATTCATTCAGCATTCTGTCCATCATTTATTTGCATATCACTTTTTGCCATAAGCAGGATGGGTATGCCCACATGTGGGTCCCTTGCTCACTTTGCGACTGGATTCAAACTAGCCTGACTGATGAGGGGTAATACCCCAAAACTGCTCCCAGGTTGCTTGTTTCCTTCCCGGGAGGACCTGGCTTGGAGGTTCGGGATGAACTGTTCCCACGAGGCACAGAGTCAAGACTGAACTGTATATAGCTGGGTCCAAACTGGGGTGGCATAGTGAGCAGAACAAAGGTGGATATAACCCATATATTTTGACAGGGGGTGAATGTATGATTCATTCAGCATTCTGTCCATCATTTATTTGCATATCACTTTTTGCCCTAAGCGGGATGGGTATGCCCAGACGTGAGTCATTTGCTCACTTTGCCACTGGATTCAAGCTAGACTGGCTGATTAGGGGTAATACCCCGAAACCGTTCCCAGGATGCTTGTCTCCGGTCCAGGGAGAACCTGGCTTGGCAGTTCGGGCTGTTCCCATGAGGCACAGGGTCAAGACTGATTTGCATATAGCTAGGTCCAAATTGGGGAGGCACAGTGAGCAGAAAAACAATGGATTTATCCCAGATCTTTTGACTTGCGTGAATGTATGATTAATTCAGCGTTCCGTCCGTCTTTTGTATATAACTTTTTGCCCTAACCGGGATGGATATGCCCTGACGTGGGTCCCTTGCTCACTTTGCCATCGGATTCAAGCTAGCCTGGCTGATGAGGGTAATACCCTGAAACCGGTCCTAGGATGCTTGTTTACAGTCCAGGGAGGACCTGGCTTGGCAGTTCCGGCTGGACTTTTCCCATGACGCACAGGGTGAAGACTGATTTGCATATAGCTGGGTCCAAACTGGAGTGGCGTAGTGATCAGAAGAACAATGGATTTAGCACAGATCTTTTGACAGGGGGTGAATGTCTGATTCATTTAGCATTCCGTCCATCATTTGTTTGCATATCACTTTTCACCCTAAGTGGGATGGGTATGCCCAGGCATGGGTCCCTTGCTCACTTTGCCACTAGATTCAAACTAGTCTGGCTGATGAGGGGTAATACCCCGAACCAGTCCCAGGATGCTTCTTTCCGGTCCAGGGAGGACCTGGCTTGGCAGTTCGGGCTGGACTGTTTCCATGAGGCACAGCGTCAAGACTGATTTGCATATAGCTGGCTCCAAACTGGGGTGGTGGAGTGAGCAAAAGTGCAATGGATTTAACTCAGATCTTTTGACTAGGGGTGAATGTATGATTCATTTAGCATTCTGCCAATCATTTGTTTGCATATCGCATGATTTATGTGTAGCATAAGATGTTTCTTACAATTGTGACTGTTGTAAATATATGTGTGAAGTCACTATACGAGTAATTGCCTGCGGTATGGAAATATGTTGATTTTCAACCCCGTTTTTACCTACTGCACCTTATCTATGCTTTGTTTCCTTGTCGTAATAACTGTTTAAATAAATACAAATTGCTCATTTGAAAAAAACCTACACGGTTCTCATTGCAGTTCTGTGCTATATTTTAAGAAATGTTTGTGATAGGGGCCACTGTCTCTATAAACAAATTGCACGCCCTTGTCCCTCTGGACTCCTAGGGTTCTCTGTTTCCTTGTAAACCACCTCTGCACTTGAGCACAAAGCTTCAGGAATGATGGACACAGAAAGGAAGGAGAAATATGGCAAGCGCAAGCAGTGTCAGGTTCCTTATTGGGCATGGAACTGTGGGGCCATATTAATGTTGACCAGCTGGAAGTGACTGGGAACAAATTTGAGAGGTCTTTACTGAAATTGCCCCAAAGTACTCATGTAGTACCTTTTAGAGTAGACCTAAACTGAAAATGTATAAGGGTCCTAAATAAACTAAAGCCATGTCCGGATCTGAGCTGTCCCTGATCTAAAACAGTGTAGGGATTGCTTGACCAACATCTTAAATTCTCTGGGAGTGTTGAAATTACCTTGGCTCCAGGTTTTCAAGACATTTGTTGAATGTTTGGGGTTAAGTGAACTGTGGACGTACAGGGAGAGCATTGACCAGTCTTCCAGTAAGCTCATTAAGTTGCGCCACTGGGAGTGGGAAAATTGCACCGTTGCCCAAATTTAGAGAGATTAACCTGGTAGTTTTTGGTATCCAAAGCAGCTCCCTGTTGTGAAGTTTTTTTCTATTACATTAATTCCCCGTCTGTAAGGTACATTTTTGTTTGGTGTAGATTGTATACAATGCCACTCGCCCACTTCACAGACATACTGAAGCACTAAAGCATGGTTGAGTCCATGTTTAGTTTTAGGTTTGAAAGTTTCCAACTAACATGGCAGACCAGTATAGGTTTCATCTGAGAATCGCTCGCACCTGTGTGATCCGCCATGACATGTTTTATTCTAGCCATGATGCTTGTATGTATATTCATTTTTATTGGAATAAATTGTACTTTTTACATATGTTGATAATTGGGGGAGGTCTGTAAGGCATAAGCACTGTGATGAAAATAAGTGGAAATCCTTTTTTAAAAATTGTTGTAATCCTGTGAGACACTTGTGGGATCGTAAACAATTAGGGAGGGGTAGATAACATCCCTACTATGAACATCCGTAGCCCTAGGGAGGAGTCTCACTGTAGAGGTAGTTCATCATTACCCCCTTTTATGCTTATTTCTAGGTCTGTAGTGTAGTCTCTTTAGAGAGGCCAGTCCCTTCCCATACAGTGGATGCCTGTCTTCCTGTAAATGGATGCTAGTGGATAGTCCAGTCCTTCCCGACACCCTACTAAGTATACCCATCACCCTGAAGCTAGCCATCAATGGGGAGGTCAATCCTTCTCCATACCCTACTATGCACACTCGTCCTCTAAGAGAAATCTCACTGGAGAGGCCAGTTCCTCTCCATACTCTAGTATGCACAGTCAACACCCTGAAGATATCATGCCATTCTTCCCTCACCTGTTATCCCAGAAAGAGGTGTTAGCGGAGATGCCAGTTATTTTTTTTACACCCTTCTATGTACCCCCTTTATCCAAAAGACAGATCTAAGTAGAGAGGTCAGTCCCTTTCCACACCCTACATAGCACACCCGTCATCCAAGAGCGAGATTGCAGTAGAGAGGCCATTTCCGCCCCACACCCTACTATGAATGCCTGTTAACCTGGGCATATGTCTCAGTGGAGAGGGCGCTCATTTGTCACAGCATATTATGCACACTGCCAACCTGGGGGGAGGTTTCAGCGGAGAGGGTAATCGCTCCCCATAGCGTAATACATGTGTTTGATAACCTGGGGAAAGGTCTCAGCAGAAAGGCCACTAACTTCTTGTATCAAACTACGCAAGCCCATCAACTTGGGTAGAGTTCTTAGCGGCTTAAATTTGTTGTTGATAATTTTGTAGTTGATATTGAATGAATCGGTATTTTTTAGATTATATGTTTATTTAAAGGCAACAATATATTTGTTTTCAATATATGTAAAAATGGATATTTCGAACAACAATATTTGTGTTTTTTATAGTTACGTATACAGTGGCGATATTTTGGATATCAATATTCTATTTAGGATATTTTTTGTTTGGATATTTTGTGGATCGATATTATGCCAGGGGGCTTAAATCAAGCTTTTGGACTTTTCGCAACGTGAACAGGCCCGTTTGTACTGAGATCACGCAGATCACACCAAAAACCAGTGTGAAGTGTCATCAGTCCATCTCTTCACACAGCAGCATTAACCGTTCATGGGGGAACACCAATACAAAGCTCCAGCCTGCCCATCCATGATACACAGGCCTGTTCTTTGCCATTTGCAAGCCTTCCGCGATGAACATCTTGCTTCTCGCAGCCCTCTCCAATGCAATTGGGAAGGTACCTTTAAGAAGTTAAATCTTCAGTGGGACTAACATAGGACTGTATCCAACATGCGCTTCATTGCAGTTGGCCTAAACTTATGAATTTTATCCAGTTTAGTACTACTAGATATCCCAAATTGGCACTTTGTGGCACTATATTCTCTTTATTCTTTTAAAATTCATATCACGGGGTCTACTCATTGGATCTATGTTGTTTTGGACTTGTTTAATTTATTCAATTCAGCTCAACCCTTTTAACTTAGTGTCGGATACTTTCTCTGTGGTATTTTCACTCTGCTGCTGTTTGAGGTTTTTCACAAATACTTTACACATTACCTCTAAGTTAAGCCTGACTGCTTTGTGCCACCCTGACAAGGATTGTGGTTGCTGCTAGAACAGGGCTCACACCCCAGTCATCCAGTAACTCAATTTCTCACATTGGTGATCAGAGGTGAGGATCAGGACTTATGTTTTCCCAGTGCCATATTTGCCCTATAGTGATTTGGTGTACGCCAACACAGAGCCGGTCCTAGGCCTTCTGAGGCCTCGGGCGAAAGGGAAGATGTGAGGCCCCTCTAAGTGCCTTACTGTCTGCACGAGTGCGCGCAGCGCTTTTCTTGCATTTCACATCGGGCCCCCTGCTCTGTGGTCTACTCTGCGGGGCCAGCGGCGGGGCCCCCTGAGCGGGAGGCCCTGGGCAGCTGCCCATACCGCCCATGCCTAGGACCGGCCCTGCGCCAACACCCCCTATCTGAGACCATTTTGAGTTTTAAATGCTCCCCGATTAGCCTTTTTGGATTTGTAAACATTTTTTGTGTCTATGGGCCAATCTGCAAGAATAAAGTTCACCCTTTACAACCTGGAGGGCTACATTGTGGCTGAGCTCAAAGAGTTTTGCCAGGAGTGGGTGATGTCTGGCAAAAGGAGCACCAGAAAGCGGAGCTTTAAAAGGCTTGGAGGGCATGGGCAGAGACCCAGCAGTTGACAAGCACAATAGATGACCAGCAGGGTGAGGATGATGTGGAGGGATCATAGGAGGACATTCAGGAGGGTCTCAGAATACAGCCTGTTGAAGTGGAGGATGACTTGCCTCCAGGATTGGAGATCCCTCTCTTCGTTCAGGAAGCAGTGTATTCTCTTGCAACCTGTTCTAAGAGGAGCTGGTACAGAGGAGGGAGCAGTGAGCATTTAAACTGCAGATGGTCCAGTTGATAAGAAAGAGATTAAACTGGCCATGGGGAAAGGAAACTGGTCACAGAGGAGAGAATGATTTTGGAGAGGTTGGCACATCAGAGGAGCCATAAGGAGCTGGACATTAAAGCCAGGCAGTCAGAGAGCAGTAGTGATGGAGGCAGCATTTGTACAACGCCCTCTAGAGACAAGAGGGTCCATATTTCTAAGGGTCTGGTGCCTGACTTTGTTGTAGGGAACAATATCAATAAGTGGTCTGAGTCTTATGAGATTACTTTACAGATGCACTGGATCTCTAAGAAGGATTGGCGGGCTGGTCTGTGGACGCATATCCCTAGCAAAGGGAGGGACATCCTACTGACCCTATAGGGTGACAGGATGAGGGATCTCACCATGAAGTAAGCCCTTGTCAGAAAGTATGCCTTACCCCAGAGAAGTAGAGTCAGAAGTCTAGGAACAGTAGGAAACTGGCCCAACAGCCCTGGGTAGATTGTGTGAATCCTTTTTGCAATGCTCTGGATGGTTGGGTGAAGGACAGTGAAGTAAAAGATTATCAGGGTCTGGACAGTTTGAATGAAAAGGAGCACATGTTCAGTCTTTTTTGGACAGATCACTTTCATCCCAACACCATTACCCCCATGGTTCCACTCAAACCCCACACCCCTAACTCCTCTCATCCCTCCTCACCACCCTCCCTTATCCGCGCACCAGTACTCCCTCTGTCCCACTCACACCCCTTATCCAATCCACCTTACATCTACAGGGTGCAATACATCTCCCCTACGCTTACTTCTCCCCCAAATTACTCTAAAACCCACACCATTCCAAACACACCAGAAATCACTGCCCCCCTCATCCCACCATCCCACTCATCCCTTCTCCCCTCACATCTACTTCCACAGTCCCACACTTGACCCATATCCAGACCCCCACACTCCAGGCCTTTAAACTCCCTTCACCATAGATAGCAACACAGAAAGCCGCCAACACAAGCTACCTGATTACGACTCCCCCACAAATGACATACATTACTCAACTACATATCCCTTACCCACAATCCATACATGAAATATGGAAATTTGCACTACAGAACCCAGACTAGATGAGATATTACTATCACTACAACAAGTCAAAGCTGACATCCAAGCTCCACACAATCTGATTCTTCAACAACCAAAGCTCGCGCACCCTGAACTAGAATCCAGATCACACTCACACATCAAAAATTCGAAGCACACCCAACAACTGCACGTAAGCTTCCAGAAGCAAGAACCCCCAAGATAGAGAAGAGTGCCCTACCCCTACGCCTTATCCCGTCTAGCTGGGATGAGAAAAGCCCTATTATCTAAGGACTTAAACTCCCTACTCCGTTCTTACGAGCTCCCACTTCACTCTGAGCTCCCTGATAACTTACCTATACATTCCCTGATCCAAACAATCCCCATCAATACTCACAGAGCCTCAAGACACAATTCCAGAGGCATAGTTGAAAACAACCTCACTCGAATCCCCCTCACACTCGTACCCAACACAGCATCCAACAAGGCGCTGTTAAAATGTATACTCCTAAATTGTAGGTCGGCATCAAGACATGCAACCGATATAGCTGACCTTTTACTTGCTAATTAACCTGATATATTAATCCTTATAGAAACATGGGTAAATGAATCATCTAGACTCATCCTGGACATACTAGTACCACCAAACTATAACATCATAAGACTAGACAGAATTGATGGGCCAGGTGGTGGTATTGCTTGCATACTTCAGAGCAATCTAACGGTGATGAGTTACACCGCCCCTGCACTTTCATCCTTTGAATACCTTTGTTTAAACATCTCCAGCAATAAAAATTCAATGTGTTCACTAAACACATTCTACCACCCTCCAGGGGATAACCTCACCTTCACAGATCACCTTATGGATATACCATCTACAAATAATGATCAACAAAATATTCAAACATTCCAGGGTGACTTCAACCTCCATTGGGATGACCAGAAGACCCAGGGGTCAACAGCCTCAAAGCTTTTCTCTCAGACCTTAACCTTAACCAAATCTGCAACAGCCCCACACACGATAAAGGCTCAACCCTCGATCTTGTAATCTCCAAAACAGACACCACCCAACTTGAATCGATACTTCCTTGTGACTGGTCTGACCACCACATCAGTAAATTCCACATTAAGGAATCAGTTAAACTACTCTCTGTACAACCCATAAGAACAAAAATCTGTAAGAGGAATCTAAAAAATGTCAGTTCCGACCGACTTTCAACCTCTGATCCCAACATCCTGCTTCCCCCTGAAGGCCTAGCCGATGTACCAGACCTGACTAACCATTACTAAGCATGGGTGAATTTTGCGAATTAGCGATCTGCGAATTTGCGGATTTGCAAATTCGCAATCCGCAAAATTTGCAAGTTCGTGCGAATTTGCGGATTTTTTATTTTTGCGTGTTCACGGGTGTTCGCGGGGAGCCTTGCGTGTTCGCGGGGTGCTTTGCGTGTTCGCGGGTTTTTTTTTGCCTAGTTCATCACTGCCACCCTCTCGTTTTTTATGCCCTTCTGCCCTCTGTACCACTTGTTTTTGTGCCTTTCTGCCCTCTGCCCCACTCTTGTTTGTGCCCTTTTGCCCTCTGCCATACCGGTTTCTGTGCCCTTCTGCTCTCTGCCTAACTCATGCTCTCTGTCCCACTTTGTGCCCTTCTGCCCTCAGCCATAAGTCAGCTTCAACAGGAAGCACTAATAGATAAAGTAAAGCAGGTGCTCGAGTTGAAGGTCAAATTCAGTTACACAGTCATTAATCACCCCAAGTTTGGGGTGATTAATGATTGTGTAACTGAATTTCAGCTTCAACTCTAGCACCTGCTTTACTTTATTAGTGCTTCCTGTTGAAGCTGACTTTTGTAACTATTTTAGAGGCTCTGGCAGCTTGCCGGCGCCATTCTAAAATAGTTACAAAAAGTCAGCTTGAACTTTTGACCCAATCCGTTCCTCTCACGGATTTTGCGGGAAATTCGCGAATCTCGCGGATTGCGAATTTACCGAAAATCCGCAAAATCCGCGAGCGGAACGGATTTTCCACCCATGCTTAACCATTACTTCCACTTCATCAACATGGTATTAGACAAAAAAGCATCTCTACAATTGAAAAGAGTCTACTCAAAAGACTCTAATCCCTAGTATGATGGTAGGCTAAACGAAGACAGATGATCACTAAGATTAATTGAATGTCGATGGAGACCTGCACCATCCTCGGACCACCTCAAGCTACTAAGAACCACGAGAAACTCCAACTTTAGAAATATAAAACGATCTAAAGCAGACTTCTTCAGTTATCAAATAGACCAAGCCAAGAACCGGCCCAAAAAGCTATTCGAACTAATCAAAGCCCAAACTAAGGGAGTACACACCCAACCCCAGGCTATCCCAGACACACTACCCACCAGTGAGGAATTTGCCTCCTTTTTCACTAGGAAGACAGAAACCATAAAGACTGACCTGCACAACGATTGTATATCGCTTACTGACACTCAAGAAACACTTCTCTGCCCTCGAAAGGTGCCCCACTCATATACCCACAAAATTCAGCCTTAAAAACAAGGCATCCTGGTCCTCCTTTAACACTTACAGTGAAGATACTCTACTAAAAACACTCTGGGCTTTGATTCCTTCCAGCCACTTCACAGACCCTCTTCCCACAAACTACTTAAAAGACTTCATTCCACTGGTATGGGCCAAGATTATAAATACCTCCCTCCTTCAAGGAACCATTCAAGAAATCCTTAAAACAGGTCAGGTATCTCTTACCCTAAAGAGACCAACGGCCGACCCATCTTACTTAAATAACTATCGCCCAATATCCAACATCCCCACTCCGGCCAAACTCTTTCATAAATGTGTTCTCTCACAGCTTAGCAACCGAATTGAGCGATTCAACCTGCTCAACCAATACCAATCAGGCTTCTGTGCAGGTCACAGTATGGAATCAGCCATGACTCACATAATAGATGGCGCACTAAAAATCATCAACCAAAATTAAGCTTGTTTATTAATCTTACTTGACCTTTCAACGGCATTTGACACCATCAAACATGACCACCTGCTGGAGCTCCTGAAATACAGAATGGGATTGTCTCTTTCCTCCAAAATAGATCGCAGAGGTTCAAGGTTAATCAATCTCTATCTAACCCAGTCCCAGTCACTTTAGGAGTACCCCAGGGATCCTGCCTCTCACACACACTCTTCAACCTTTTCATGGAACCACTCATCAAACTTCTCAGTCTCTCCAAGTTCCACTTTCACACGTATGCATTTACACCCAACTCTACTTAAAGATCCACTCATTTGAAGACATCAAATCTCTCAACGCAACGCTACAAAAAACTCAAACATGGCTGACCAAAAAGCATTTGAAACTAAACACCCTCAAAATGAAATTCCTCTTAATCGCCCCGCCAAACCAATAGACCACCATCCTCGACTGGCTAACTCACCTAACAGCACTCAAAGGGCAACCTCTCTGTTATTCTTAGCTTTGGTGACTTCCCTGCTACTCAGCTGGTGTGGCTCTTGGAATGCTTGATGACATAATAGAATCCTGGGTGCCTGGCTTGTGTGGAGTGCTTTCTTTGCCTGCCCACACAGTGTTCGTAGTGTTCTTATGAATG
The DNA here is from genome assembly GCF_964263255.1 of Lissotriton vulgaris. Classification (NCBI taxonomy): domain Eukaryota; kingdom Metazoa; phylum Chordata; class Amphibia; order Caudata; family Salamandridae; genus Lissotriton; species Lissotriton vulgaris. The sequence continues at coordinate 1,571,187,414 of NC_141687.1, forward strand.
GACAGCTGCTGTGACACCTTCAAAATTGACACCAGCGCTATATATTGTGAGAACTGGTACTCCTGTGAAGTTGTACACCTACAAGTCGGAGCAGAGTCTGGTAGGAGTGTGGCTGCCTGGCACAAGAAGTGAGTTGGAATTTCCTGTAAAGGAGTCTGCAGTACATAATTGGTGCCATCGGGCTGTCAGCTGTTATGCCGGCGTTAAGAGGTAGATTATGCCCTTGAAACTACTGCTTGAGCACCAATGCCCGAGTGCTGTGTTTTGACCTTTGGTGTTTTTACAATGTTTTTAATTTATTTTTACTTAAGGAGTGGACGGTTTAGCAGTCAGATTGTTTTAAATTATGTGCGAGCTAAGTAGTGCGCATTCATCTTACCTGCTGTGTCCTGCGAGAGTTCCAAGGCTTTTCTGACCTCGTGCATTCCCCCATGTTGTTTTCAAGCACAGGCGTGCCGAGAGCCACCCGGTGCGCCGTGCATTACGAACCGCCATCTTATGGTGCACTATATTGATTGCTACCTGTTTTCTGCCAACTACTTTGTCCATTTTCATGTCTTCAGAACATGACTGCAGACGTTGTTACACCTGAGTGAACTGGTGATCATTTTCACCAGGGTATCACAAGTAAAATAAGTACGTTTTTAGGTTTTTGCATTACTAAGGAATATTCGATGTTTTGAAATGGATCAACAGTGCCATCTATTGTTTTTTTTGGCACAACGGCACCAGAGCTAGGAAGGAAAGATCATTTCATTTTGGAAGGAAGAATCGGATATCTGGATTTTCTTTTCCTGGAGTTCTGCAAGCATGATGTCAACCCGCTATTTGAGCATAACTTTACTGAGAATTGTGCCTTCAAGGGAATAATACAGCTACTGGCAGTTTAAGCCCAGACAATCCTCTTTGGTTGGAGACCTCGGGTGAGAGATCGCTCACCGGAGCACGGGACTTTCATTTCATTATAATGCTGGTCACTATAATGCATGTCTTGTTTTGTGTGTGTGGGTTTAAGGTCTAAGGTCTGTATCAGTTTATACTGCACCGGGGTCATGGGTGTGGTGTATCCTGCCCTAAAGTGATTTGTTAGTTATTAGGGTGGTTAGTGCCCCGTGTTGTTTATTTTGGGGTGGTGAGTGCCTTGTGCAGTTTGTCCTAGGTTGGTGAGTTCCCCATGGTGGTAAGTTTGTGGGGTGGCGAGTTTCCGGTGTAGTTTGTTTAGGGGGGTGAGTCCCCTATGGTGGCGATTCTTTGGGGTGGCGAGTGTCCCATGTAGTTTGTTTTGGGTGGTGAGCTCCCTATGGTGGTCTGTTTGTGGGGTGGCGAGCTTCCGGTGTAGTTTGTTTAGGGTGGTTAGCGCCCTATGGTGGTGAGTTTTTGGGGTGGTGAGTGCCCCGTACAGTTTGTTTTAGGGTGGTGACGGCCCTATGGTGGTGAGTTTTTTGGGGTGGTGAGTGCCCCGTGCAGTTTGTTTTAGGGTGGTGAGTGCCCTATGGTGGTGAGTTTATGGGGTGGTGAGTGCCCCGTGCAGTTTGTGGGGTGGTAAGTGCCCTATGGTGGTGGGTTTGTGGGGTGGTGAGTGCCACGTGCAGTTTATTTTATTTCTGGAAGTTTACTGGATTTTCATGCATTTATTGTTATGCTAACTAGTGTCCTTCATGCTTGTTTTAATTTTTTTTTCCTGAGGGAGGGGGATGGGCAATGTAAATGTTAAGTTTGAAAATGCATTGCTTATTTTGGGAGATAATGTTTTTCTCTTTATAATGCAATGTAAATGCTTAATTTTCACCATGCATTGTATATCTTCATTGTATATTCTGAAGGTTGTTCACATTTCCTTCCTTCACTTGTGAATTGTTGTTTCCCTAAGGAAGGGGGATATGTTATACTTAGCTTTAGTGACTTCCCTGCTACTCAGCTGGTGTTGCTCTCGGAATGCCTGATGACATAATAGAATCCTGGGTGCCTGGCTTGTGTGGAGAGGCAGTTGATGGCAGGCAGGCTGAGTGGCAGGGAGGCCGCTCCTGGTGGGGTTTTTGTCATCCTAACTTATTTACTTGAAACTGAACTTGGAACTAAGTTTTATTTAATCCAGCTTGTTTAATATCTGGCTGTAGGACTTCTTTAATTACAACACTCTCATTGTCGACTCAGCGAAATCGCTGGGATTGACGCTGGACAGAAACCTAAATATGCAAAAACATATCAGTGCCTCTGAGAAAACTGACACCCTTAATGCCAGCATACGATTTCAAGCAGACAGTGCAAGCCCTAGTAATCCCAAGAGTGGAATATGGGAGTGGTGCCATATGCGGCCTCCCCACATCGACGACGGCCCCGCTAAGAGACTCAATCCACTCAGATGCAGGACTCATCACTGGCTCAAAAAGAAACTGTCACATGTCCCCAGACCTTAGAACCCTCATCTGGCAAATGTTCGAGGCTAGCATTCATCTAAAAATTGCTTGTTTGACACACAAGGCATTACATCACAATACTCAAACTAGTACTCTCCTGTGGTAACAGATCCTCCAGGAGCTCCAAGAATCTTGTACTGAAATCTCAATGATTCGCTAAGAAGAAGACTTACAACTGGACCTTCTCAGGAATGGTGCCCAAGATTCTGAATGCTCTGCCCACAGAAACAAGGCTGAACCCTTCTACTGTCTACTTAAAAAAAAGTGAAATCGAATCACATGGCTAAATTCACTTGAATGACTTACTTAGCAATATATTATAATGACTAGATTGGCCTAGTGATCACCTTGTGTTTGAATTTCCTATACTTGTTTTTTGTTTTCTTTTTCTCTATGCTCGTACCTTTTTCCAACTTCTACCCTGTAAAGTGCTCTGATACCTGGAAGGGTCTTTTTCACGCTATATAAAACCTTAAAATAAATACATAGATCTACACCAATGCTTGATTGATAGTAACCTCACTGACCCCAGGAAGCTTGCTAAAGAGGCAGACCGCTGGGTCAGCACCAGTCCATCCATGCCTGTGGATTATTTGCTTGGCAATGACCAGGAGCATACCATCTGGAAGGAGGTGGAGCACAGGTAGCACTTGGAAATGATAGAATTGCTTGAGTGGGTGTGCCTGACCACACTGTCCATGGATGCCCAAGAGGGTAGTTAGGAGGATCTAATAAATGTCCCAGGAAGGACAAGGGGGATGGGAGACCCACTCCTGAAACCCCCACGGTCCAGGAGGAGACTGATCCTGAGGGAGATGTCCCAGAGCCTACAGATGAGGATATTGCCATCCAGGAAGAATCTACTTGAGAGGGCCAACTGGCAGCAGGAAGAGGGTCCCCCGGAAGGAGATCTGTAAGGTACAGATTGAGCCCCCCACTCCTGTGAGCATAGAATAGCAGGTTGAGGCCCAGGCAGATGGTGACACCTCTGGTGATCACCGGATTTACTAACAGAATGTTTTCTTGTAGAGCGAGGCTAAGGTGCCTGGGCCAACATATGTGCTAATGGCCCCCCAGTGCTACAGGGCCATTCTACAGGAGCTGGCTCATTATGTACCCCTGACAGGTCATTTGGGCTGGACAAGAACTTTGACAGGCTTGTCATCCACTTTTATTGGCCTCAAATGAGGAGGGCATCAGATGCCTACTGCAGGTTCTGTTCTACCTGCCAATCCAGTGGAAAGTCAAGAATGAAGCGCAAGGCTCCCCTGCAAACTTTTCCTGTTGTTGGCACCCTCTTCGAAAGTGTGGGTATTGACATGGGTATGTCTCTGGATCACAAGACAGCCATGGGAAACAGGTTTATCCTGGCCATGAGGGACCATGCTACCCAGTACGTGGAAACTATCCATTGAAGAACAGTGACTACGCCTGCAGTGGCCAGGGTACTGATGGGGATCTTAACCCATATGTGGTTCCCCAAGGAGGCTGTGTCAAACTATGGTACCAACTTAATTTCGGCGTACATAAAAGCCATGTGGAAGGAATATAGGGTAACCTACAAGTTCTCCTCTCCTTACAACCCCAAACCAATGGGCTTGTTGAGAAGTTCAAGAAGAGCCTTAATGGTAAGATCATGGGCCTGTCAGAACCCTTGAGGTGGAAGTGGAACATTCTCTTGCCATGCCTGTTGTTTGCGTACCGGGAGGAGCCTCAGAAGGAGTTTGGCTATAGCCCGTTTGAGCTCTGTTTGGGTGCCCAGTGCAAGGACCTCCCATTGTGGTCAAGAAGGTGGGGGCAAGCTCCCAGGAAGGCCTCCAGGGTATAGCCAGCTACATGCTAGTACTGTAGACCCAGATGAAGCATTTCTTGAAGCAAGCTTAGATGAATCTAGAAGGCAGCCAAGACGTCTCATGAAACAGTGGTATGGCCACTGTGGTTGAGTTTCAGCCTTGCCAAAAAGGCTATCTAGGAGGATCCACAGGCCCTACAAGACCCTTGGTCTGGGCACTATGAAATGCAAGAGTGAGGTCGCCTACCCTGGTGGACCTCAAGATTTCCAGGAACTCTTTAAGGGTGTTGCAAATAAATCACCCCAAACCTCACTTTGAGAGGTCTGGGTTAACCGTGCCCATGGTCACGAATGATGGAGTGGAGAAGGAAAGTGCACCTCTCCCCGGCCATCTTTCTTCCAAGTAAAAGGATGGGTCAGTGGAGATTAACAGCTTCTCTTCTACATTGACCCTAGACCAACAGAGAGGCTGCCACCAATTGTTGGGCAGTTTGTCTCATTATTCTCCCTACCCCAGGTACATTCTGTACCCATGGTATTGACATTGGGGACAGCACATTGGTGAAGAGTAAAACCTACAGAATGTCTGATAAGGTGACAGCCACCATTATGGAGGAGGTCTCCAAAATGCTGGAGTTAGGGGTAATTGAGCCCTCAAACAGTCCTTGGTCCAGACCAGTGGTGTCGGTCCACAAGTTGCCCCTCCTGGTTCCAACCCAGAATCCACATTCTCTGTGGACTACCTGGGTCTCAATGCAGTCCCCAAGACTGATGCACACCCCATTACAGGAGCAGATGAGCTTATAGATCAGTTGCCAGCTGCCATGTTCCTCAGGACGTTGTGTTCAAAGTCTAGGTACTGTCAGATTGCCCTATTTGAAGGGGCCAAAGAGAGGTCTGCACTCTGAACCCCAGAAAGTCACTTCCAGTTCATGGTAATGCCCTTTGGGTTGAAGAATGCCACATTCCAGAGGTTGGTCAACCAGGTTCTGGATGGTTAAAGAACTTTAGTGCCTGCTGTATACACAACATTTCAGTCTTCAGTTCTAGCTGGGCGAACCATTTGTGTCATCTCTGGGGAGCGCTGTAGGTTCTCCAGAGGGCATGCCTGCCTATCAAGGCCAATAAGTGCCAGATTTGGTAGGGTTCAGTTGTCTACATGGGTCACCAAATGGGAAGTGGCAAAGTGAAGCCTGTCTGGGCCAAGAGTGAAACCATTGTGTCTTGGGACCTCCTCCCCTGAGACGCAGACAGAAGTTAGAGCAGTAAAGTTGCACTCGTCCTTTGAGTTGGTAGAGAACTGCGCGACGCCAGTTCAGAACTGAGTCCCAGTTGATTTACTCGTACGGCCTACCCATTTGGAGATTAACTGCAAAATTGAATGTGCAACTTTACCGTCCTGAAGATGGTCTCTGGATCTTCAAGACCGTTAGAGAGACCGAAACGTCGACGCTCTTGCACCTTTTTGTTTGTATTTATGTTCTAAACAGGCATAATGAAAGGAATATGAAAGGACCTGTTTAACTCTGATATAAGGTGATTTTCATCCATATGCATATAAAAGCAAAAGGTCTGGAATTACTACTGCAAAATATAAAGATATTATCAGTAGTACTTTAGTTGCCGTACATGTTGAATTGAATATTTTTCTCAAATAACTGGATTAAAGTAACAATTTGTATAACATTTCTTTTGAGAAATTTCCTGATTGTGAGAAATGATGTTCACTTTTGTGACACGATTTGAAATAAGAAATAATACTTGAATGATTCCTCTAGGGACATTTGCTTTTTGTGATTGATTATACCCAGTCCCAAGGGGATAATTGGGTTGCCCTATTGTATATTAGACAAGTACCATCTGCAACAACGACGTGTGGCAGCAAACTTTCTAACTCTTTTCTCATGAGGAAATCATGAAAAGATGCTAGGCCTGGATAGGTCACACCCTCTGCAAGCCCGCATGAAACAACACCCAACATGCTCTCACCTGGAACCACCAGGGTGAAAAGAAAAGATGAAGGCAAATAAACACCTGGCTTCAAGTACTCAAGACTAACTGTAAGGAGAAGGAGATGGGTTACACCTGGAGTTTTATTGGAAGAAAATCCCAGGATTGTGATGGCTGTAGAGTCCTGATAGATAGCCTATCAGGAGGGGTAATAGGCATAGCTCTGGGCCCTATTCATAGAACTAACATAAGACAAAATCCTAAACTTACCACCATTTTGGTATTCACAGAAGGCACTTACTCATTTTGGTATTCACAGAAGGCACTTACTCATTTCGGTATTCACAGAAGTTAGGACTGCTAACTTTATGACTCCTAAATGCCTTCCATGAATACCAAAAGTCTTAAAGTTAGGATGTTTATCAGTTTAGGTGTAGTAAAGTTAGGACTCCTAACTTCAGGACTCCTAAATGCCTTCTGTGAATACCGAAAGTCTTAAAGTTAGGATTTTTCTCAGTTTAGGAGTTGTAAAGTTAGGACTCCTAACTTCAGGACTCCTAAATGCCTTCTGTGAATACCGAAAGTCTTAAAGTTAGGATTTTTGCTCAGTTTAGTAGTAGTAGAGTTAGGACTCCTAACTTCAGGACTCCTAAATGCCTTCTGTGAATACCGAAAGACTTAAAGTTAGGATTTTTTTCAGTTTAGGAGTAATAAAGTTAGGACTCCCTACTTTAGGACTTCTAAACTGAGAAAAATCCTGTGCGATTCGCAAAAATCGGTTGTTTGCAATCGCAAAATTTTAGCTTTTGCAATGCATCAAGGGTCAAGGCCCTCGCAATTTGAGAATTTGCAAATAATTGCGAGTTCTCAAATTGTGATTGCATTTAAGGAATCGCAAATTGAGATTCCTTAAATGCAATGCATTAAAGTAAAAAAATTGCAATTTCGCTAATAGGGGACGATATTACCATGAAGTTGAACTTCATGGTAATTTGCAAAAACTTTGGAAAATGCACTAAAGTGCACTTTTCAAAATTCCATTTTACACACACACATGCCCTTGGGGCAGGTGTGTGTGCAAGATGTACTCATATGCAGATTTCAGGGGTGCAACAGGATGTCCTTTTGACACCCTGGCACCCTTGAAATTGCATTCTCAATTTGCGATTCTCTACTTGAGAATGACAAATTGAGAATGTCTTCCCATTCATTCCTATGGGCCTCTAGGCCCATAGGAATGAACGGGGAGGTATTGCTTAGTTGCGAGTCGCAATTAAGGAATGTTTAGCAATCGCTATTTTTTAAGCGATTTCTACATGCATAGGCTTGTGTGATTTCTTACAAATCGCAATTCAGAAATCGCAAAATCCAACATAGATGCATGTGCCAGTATGTCCGAGTCTAATAGACTATATCTTAGTGGATGTTAGATTATGGCCCTGTGTATTGGATATGACAGTGACTAACTGAATAGACAGTGATCACAATGCATTTGATCTTTCATTGAGTCTAACCACGTGTAAAGATGTAGTTACAACTTTTAATCCCCTAGTTAGGCTCTCAGAGGAAACTATGAGACATATATTTATATAACCTAGTTGAAAGCTGTCCGGGGGCTTATTGTTACTTAGACCTTGATTTAAATTAAGGAAATTCTTTGAATGCAATAAGGGAGATCCATTCCAATCTTTTTGAGGATCTCAACAATGTTTTTATTTATAGAAGATGGCAAACAGGACAACATTAGTGAAATACTAATAAGCGATGTAGACTGGCTAAAGAATGCAACAAAAAACGAGGGAGGGAGAAGTAGAGGCTAGGTTTGTCTTCAATATAGATATTTATTCACAAAATCCGGAAGAATCGAAAGAAACCCAGCCTGGGAAACAGTGTGAAACGAAGCAATAGATCTTCACAGAAACAGTTAGTAGGAAAGATTTCAGCACTTTACCTTGCCTGAGGGATAGAGTGAGGAACTCTGTGTCGGTTGTCAGGATGGGGTCTCTCCCCTGTAACAGAATGTGAGGGGGAATTTGATTTAAAGTGGACCCTGTTGTGATGCCTTGTAGGATATTAGTCGTAGTGTCTTTATTTATTACTGGAAATTCCTTTAGTATAGGTCTCGCTGTGTGCATAATAAAAGCTTTGGTTCCTTGAGGGTCTGGATTATCTCTACTCCCTGTCATGGAATTGTAGATGTTTTCAACCTTATTTTTAAAAAAGGCTGCCAGTTCATTGCATTTCTCCTTAGACGAAAATTGTGGAGAGGCATCCGGTTCTATTGATGTGAGGGATTTAACCACCTTGAAAAGTTCTCTGGAAGAGTCAGTGGCTGACTTTATTCTTTCCTGGAAACATCTAGCTTGGGCTAACTTGATTTTAGGGATGCCAGATGGCTGTTAAACAAAGTTAGTTTCTTTTGTATCTGGTTTGTTCCTGTCCTCTCTTACTACAGTGCTCTGCCCCATTAGTGAGCCATTTGTCCAGATTGAGTCTGCGAACTCTACATCCCCAGTCGTTACCGGTGTATGTCTCTCTAGGGATTCTATCAGCGTTTCTGGGATGGTTCTGGTCCATTTCCTACCTAATTTAGGTACAATGTATCCTATTTGTAAAGGTGCACGTTGGTCAGTGAAGAGGGATGTAGAATGTTCTGACCAAGGCACTGGTGTAGGAGAGGCTGCTTTTAGTTTAAGATCGCTGGTGAATATTGCATCTAAGATATGTCCTTTTTCGTGTGTTGCTGACTACACCCTCTGGCCCAGCTGCATGGCATCGATGTCTTTGATACATCTATCGGTATTGGGGTCGTTCTGTTTATCTAGGTGGATGTTAAAATTGCCTTGAATGGTTATTGCACTTTTGGAAGTGATACTCTCTGCTATGAGGTCTGGGAAGTGTTCCAGGAAGGTATTGCAGGACCCCGGTGGTCAATAGATGAGTATCCCTGAAAAGGTTTGGGTGGATGATAGCCTAATGCTGAACAGTATAGTGTCACAGTTAAGGAGGGTTTAGGTGTAATAGAACAACTGTGTATATATTTGTATATAATGGCTATTCCTCCTACAGTGTTTCCCACTCTGTCCTGCCTGTTCATGTTCTATCCTGAAGGAAGAGCCAGTGTGAGATTTGTCGTAGACCATTCTTTAAGCCATGTCTCAGTTACAAATAAGACATCCAGTTGCTCTTCCTCAATTAGACATCTAATCTCAATTTATGTGCTAGGATATACCTACAGTTTATTAGCCCCATTCTCCATCCTGGTTTTTCCTTTGTTACTGTTGGGTACCCCTTTAAACAGACACTTTCATCCTTCACTGACCATTTGCAGTGGGTGCATGTGATCTTACGTACTGTCAGGTATTGCAGTGCAATTGAGTGGCTACATAGTGGGCTGGAAGTTGGTCTCAGCTGTATCAATTCTTTTGTGTCATATCTTATTGCTCCCTGTGTGTCTGAATTGTGACAGCCAGGATTCCTGGCTCCTAGCCCCGGCCGGAGGATGACTGGCACAGATGGGCTTGCCTTTGACACACCAGATTTGACATTGGATTAAATAAGCAGCCTAGCAGCACAACTGTCCCTGGCCGGAAGTGCTAATCCGGATGTTGAAATGTGCGATCTGCCCTTCGTACAATTGGCAGTACAGCCACGACGGATCAGAGCAGGAAACACAGTAATCCTGTATTGTAAGAATAAGTGCCCTCAAGTCTTGCGATAAAAGCCTAATGCTCTTCAACCAGAAGCAACTTTTAAAATTGTTGAAAAGTCACCTTTTAAAAAGCCAAGAGGTGAGACGCGGGCAAACTCAGCCCCTGTCCGCTGTGCATCTGCACCTGAATGAATGAATGAATAGCATTTTTTATACCGCGCAAAACTTAGCCCCAAGAGGCATCAAGGTGCCAACAAACAAACAGAGAGTCCACATTACCAGATAGATGTACCAGGATGCTACTAACGGCGCAGCCCCTAATATGCCTGGGAGAAAAGCCAGGTCTTCAGGTGTTTCTTGAAGACCGCTAGGGAAGATTGGCTAGTGAGCTCCAAAGGGAGAGAGTTCCAGAGTTTAGGAGCTAAGACAGAAAAAGCTTTGCCTCCCCACTTAGCCTTTCTAAACTTGGGAACCACAAGCATATTCTTAGAGGAAGACTGGAGGGTTCTGTTAGGGGAGTACACACACAGAAGGGCCCTGATACCTTCTGAGCCTGCGCCGTGAAAAGCACCATGGGCTAAGCAGAGGAGTTTAAAGGAAATCCTAGAGGGGATCGGAAGCCAATGATGGTCTTTTCTAGCCATAGTGGCAGAAGATCTCCTAGGGAGAGTTAAAACCATTATAGACCACTACTAACATACTACATAGCAATTATAATCACTAAATGATATAAATACTGGTTTACTTCATAAGTAAGTTTAAAGCACAGCAACTGTGTCTGACCAGAGTAGGAAATCATGCAGTGAGTGCTGCTGTTTCTGAGTTTATGGCAGTGCAGTAGTGATTCAACAATATACAGACACATGGTACACACAGAGGATAAAATGGTACAACAGAGAAGAAATGCTGGAACCAGTGAGACAAATGCTACATGCAGAGGCAAATTGGAGTACACAGAGGGGGAGATAGTGAAGACAGAGATAAAATGGTACACGCAGAGAGTGCGAAACTACAGGCAGAGAAAAAAAAGATTTAACATGATGGCACAGTCTAATACACACCAGCAGCCATATCATTATAGGCCTCTGCAGATGTACATGAGAGGGTGCAGGCAGAGGGAGAGGGATGATATAGACAGAAAACAAAATAATGCAGGCAGAGACTAAACTGGTACAGGCAGAGGATAGATGGTAGAGGGCTGCAAGCAGAGGGACAGATGGCGTAGTCAGAAAAAAGATGGTGCAGAGAGAGGGTGAGATGTTTAAGGCAGAGACACAGATAGTGCAAGCATACACAAACATGGTACCCACAAAGGATAAAATGGTACAACAGAGAAGAAATGCTGGAAACAGTGAGACAAATGCCACATGCAGAGGCAAATTGGAGTACGCAGAGGGGAAATAGTGAAGATAGAGATAAAATGGTACAAGCAGACAGTGTGAGACTACAGGCAGAGAAAGAAAAGATTTAACATAATAGCACTGTCTAATACACACCAGCAACCATATTATATTAGGCCTCTGCAGATGTACATGGGAGGGTGCAGGCAGAGGGAGAGGGATGGTATAGACAGAAAATAAAATAAGGCAGGCAGAGACTAAACTGGTACAGGCAGAGGATAAATGGTACAGGGTGAAAGAAAAGATTTAACATGATGGCGCAGTCTAATACACACCAGCAGTCATATCATAATAGGCCTATGCAGATGTACATGAGAGGGTGCAGAGAGAGGGAGAGGGATGGTATAGACAGAACATAAGATAATGCAGGCAGAGACTAAACTGGTAAAGGCAGAGGATAGATGGTACAGGGCTGCATGCAGAGGGACAGATGAGGTAGTCAGAAAAAAGATGGTGCAGAGAGAGGGTGAGATGTTTCAAGCAGAGACACAGATAGTGCAAGCAGACACAGACATGGTACACACAGAGGATAAAATGGCACAACACAGAAGAAATGCTGGAAACAGTGAGACAAATGCTACATGCAGAGGCAAATTGGAGTACACAGAGGGTAAATAGTGAAGACAGAGATAAAATGGTACAAGCAGACAGTGTGAGACTACAGGCAGAGATAAAAAAGATTTAACATAATAGCGCTGTCTAATACACACCATCAACCATATCATAATAGGCCTCTGCAGATGTACATGAGAGGGTGCAGGCAGAAGGTGCAGGCAGAGGGAGAGGGATGGTATAGACAGAAAATAAGATAATGCAGGCAGAGACTAAACTGGTACCGGCAAATGATAGATAGTACAGGGCTGCATGCAGAGGGACAGATGATGTAGTCAGAAAAACATGGTGCAGAGAGAAGTTGAGATGTTTCAAGAAGAGACACAGATAGTGCAAGCAGACACAGGCATGGTACACACAGAGGATAAAATGGCACAACACAGAAGAAATGCTGGAAACAGTGAGACAAATGCTACATGCAGAGGCAAATTGGAGTACACAGAGGGGAAATAGTGAAGACCAAGATAAAATGGGACAAGCAGACAGTTTGAGACTACAGGCAGAGAAAGAAAAGATTTAACATAATAGCGCTGTCTAATACACACCAGCAGCCATATCATAATAGGCCTCTGCAGATGTACATGAGAGGGTGCAGGCAGAGGGAGATGGATGGTATAGACAGAAAAAAAAATAATGCAGGCAGAGACTAAACTGGTACAGGCAGAAGATAGATGGTACAAGGCTGCATGCAGAGGGACAGATGATGTAGTCAGAAAAAAGATAGTGCAGAGAGAGGGTGAGATGTTTCAAGCAGAGACACAGATAGTGCAAGCAGACACAGACATGGTACACACAGAGGATAAAATGGCACAACACAGAAAACATGCTGGAAACAGTGAGACAAATGCTACATGCAGAGGCAAATTGGAGTACACAGAGGGGAAATAGTGAAGGCAGAGATAAAATGGTACACACAGAAGGTATGAGACTACAGACAGAGAAAGAAAAGATTTAACATAATAGGGCTGTCTAATACACACCAGCAACCATATCATAATAGGCCTCTGCATATGTACATGAGAGGGTGAAGGCAGAGGGTGCAGGCAGAGGGAGAGGGATGGTATAGACAGAAAATAAGATAATGCAGGCAGAGACTAAACTGGTAGAGGCAGAGGATAGATGCTATAGGGCTGAATGCAGAGGGACAGATGATGTAGTCAGAAAAAAGATGGCGCAGAGAGAGGGTGAGATGTATCCAGCAGAGACACAGATAGTGCAAGCAGACACAAACATGGTACACACAGAGGATAAAATGGCACAACACAGAAGAAATGCTGGAAACAGTGAGACAAATGCTACATGCAGAGGCAAATTAGAGTACACAGATTGGAAATAGTGAAGACAGAGATAAAATGGTACAAGCAGACAGTGTGAGTCTACAGGCAGAAAAAGAAAAGATTTAATATAATAGCGCAGTCTAATACACACCAGCAGCCATATCATAATAGGCCTCTGTAGATGTACATGAGAGGGTGCAGGCAGAGGGAGAGGGATGGTATAGACAGACAATAAGATAATGCAGGCAGAGAATAAACTGGTAGAAGCAGAGGATATATGGTACAGGGCTGCATGCAGAGGGACATGGGACACACAGAGGATTAAATGGTACAACAGAGAAGACATGCTGGAAACAGTGAGAGAAATGTTACATGCAGAGGCTAATAGGAGCACACAAACAGGCAGATAGTGAAGACAGAGATAAAATGGTACACACAGAAGGTACGAGACTGCAGGCAGAGAAGGAAAAGATTTAACATGGTACCACTGTCTAATACACACTAGCAGCCATATCATGGGTGCAGTGCAGGCAGAGGGTGCAGACAGAGGAAGAGGGATAGTGTAAACAGAAAATACATTTCCAAATTACAGCACTATCTCTATATCAGCATTCAATCAAAACATGAGACACAATATCAAAAATAAAGATTACCCTATAAGCAGAGAGATGCAAACTGTGAATAGACACAGGTGACATTATAGAAAAGGTGCAAATATAATTCTTTAAATTAAACAGACACTCAGTGTGATCCTAGTCAAAAATGTTAAAACCATACATTTTACCAAAACACATATACCACAGTAAATTGTTAAAGAAACAGAACACAGCCCATGTAAATGAGCACTACATTACAGTGCAGAAACCAGACTCATTTCCAAAATATATTTCCAATATGCACCATTACTTTTTAGAAAGCATTACATCCAAACATGAGACACATGGCAAAAAGAAAGAGGCCCCATATGCTTGTAAATCTGCCCAAGAGTGTATACAGTACTCTATCTATATTAAGTGGATCATTGCTAAGAAGAGATCTAATAAAATAGACAGTATTATGAAAAAAGCACATGAAAGGGTGCAGGCAGAGGTTACAGGCAGAGGAAGAGGGATGGTGCAGACAGAAAATGAGATAATACAGGCAAAGACTAAACTAGTACACGCAGTGGATATGTGGTGCAGGGCTGTATGCAGAGAAACATATGGTGCAGTCAGAGAAAAGATGGTGCAGACAGAGGGTAAGATGATTCAAGCAGAAACACAGATAGTGGAAGCACACACAGACATGGTACACACAGAGGATAAAATGGTATAACAGAGAAGAAATGCTAGTAAAAGTGAGACAAATGCTACATGCAGAGGCAAATTAGAGCACACAGAGGGAGAGATAGTAAAGACAGAGATAAAATGGTACACGCAGAAGATACGAGACTACAGGCAGAGAAGGAAAAGATTTAACATAGTACCACTGTCTAATACACACCAGGAGCCATATCATAATAGACCTCTGCAGATGCACATGAGAGGGTGCAGGCAGAGGGTGCAGACAGAGGAAGAGGGATAGTGCAGACAGAAAATACATTTCCAAATTACAGCACTATCTCTATATCGGCATTTAATCAAAACATGAGACACAATATCAAAATAAAGAGTACCTTATAAGCAGAGAGATGCAAACTGTGAGGAGACACAGGTGACATTATAGAAAAAGGTGCAAATATAATTCTTTAAATTAAACAGACACTCAGTTTGATCCTAGTCAAAAATGTTAAACCATATATTTTACCAAAACACATATACCATAGCAAATCGTTTAAGAGACAGAACACAGCCCATGTAAATGAGCACTACATTACAGTGCAGAAACCAGACTCATTTCCAAAATACATTTTCAATATGCACCATTAGTTTTTAGAAAGCATTACATCCAAACATGAGACATAATGCAAAAAGAAAGAAGCCCAATATGCTTGTAAATCTGCCCAAGAGTGTATACAGTACTCTATCTATATTAAGTGGATCATTGCTAAGAAGAGATCTAATAAAATAGAGAGTATTATGAAGAAAGCACATGAAAGGGTGCATGCAGAGGTTACAGGCAGAGGAAGAGGGATGGTGCAGACAGAAAATGAGATAATGCCGCGAGGGAGAGAGAAAGAGGGAGTAAATCACATGGAGAGACGGAGTTAGAAAAGAGGAGCAAAGGAAAGGGATACTGACAGTGAGGAAAGAGTTATGAGGGTAAGGAAAGGAGAGTGAGAGAAAAAAAGCATATTAAGAAAAAGGATAACGGAGTAAGTGAAACAGAAGGATTTATAGAAAAAGAGAGGAAGAAAAATCAATAGTGGTGGAGAGAAAGGAAGACAGTGAGACAGATTGAAACAGAGGGAAAGTGAGTTACTTCCACATTAGAATTCATTTTTAATATTAACTTACACTGCACAACATATATCCATACAAATTAATAACTCACCTTTAAAAATGCTTTTAAAGATTTAGAACAGTGTCAATCACACACCAGATTTTCTTAAGCAGAATCTCTGAAATGTACCTCAGAAACTGCAACCTCAAGATGGCCCTGATTCCCTCTCATTTGTCACACATATGTCTATACTTGACCAATTAAATTTCTTCCAACACAAATTCAAAACAAAACTGGCATTTTAATTGGTTGTACATTTCAACACTATCAACCTTCCCCCACTTCTCTCTCTGCCTGTTACCACGGTAACTCTCCATGGAACACATAACTGAACTCAAAAGGTGAAAAGTTCATCTCTCAATGTTGCAAACCAAAACAGCAAGTGTGTTTGACTTCTCAATATTCCAGCTTATCCTGTGCAATGTTCTTTTCAATGACTTTTTCTAAACCAATAGTATTATTCCTTTTAAAAAACAGTAATATGCACCCTAGTTTTCAATGGTAAATTATCAGAAACCACCAATCATTTCTTTGTTTTTCAAGTGCACTGAATCTCATCCACCTTGAAACCTATGGTTGTTTAAGTGAATTTGCAAGGTTTTTAAAATGCTAATTCCTAACTATATAAGGGCTGAAACCCAATGGTTTTGTAAGTGAATTTGAAAGTTTTTTTTAAATGCTAATTCCTAACTATATAAGGCCTGAAACCTATGGTTTTTTAGGTGAATTTGCAAGGTTTTTTAAATGTGAATTCCTAACTATATAAGGCTTGAAACCTATGTTTTTTTCAGTGAATTTGCAAGGTTTTTTAAATGCTAATTCCTAACTATATTAGGCCTGAAACCTATATTTTTTTTCAATAAATTTCAAAGGTTTTGTAAATGCTAATTCTATTAGCAGATAACGTTTATATATGTTATATTCTGGGACCACCTAGGCAGCCATCTTGTTTCTCAGGAGAAGTGTGGCACAAGAGAGCACAAAACAAGAGTGGAAAACGCGAAAAGGGAAAAGGGTTGAGACCCCCTGAACCCTAGCCCTTCTCAGGGGGTCCCAGAAGAACCACCAGGTGCAAAAAAAAAGTATTTTTTTTAAAATCACGGGGTATGCGCACGGTACGCGTACCGTACGGGTACAGTGCGCGTACCCTGCGTTTTTTTGGATTTTCTTTTTTTTGCCCTTGGTGGTCATTTTGGGACCGCCTGAGAAGGGCTAGAGGGTTGGGGGGTCTCTACCCTGCCCCCTTTTCAAAGTTTTCCACTCTTGTTTTGGGATCTCTTGTGCCTCAGTTCTCCTGAAAAACAAGATGGTGGCAAACACTTCCTGGTTTGGACAGTTTGGAATGTTGACAGTCGACTGCCAGCCAATCAGAAACTCGCTCACGCACGTAAGGGTATGCGCACGTACGTGTACGGTATGCGACCGTACGCGTACGGTGCGCGTACGGGGAGCGCATATAGATATATAATTTGCTCAAATTCAATTTTCTCAACAACTTCTTTAGGGATTTTCACCAAATATAGAAAAGGCACTACTGCATACCTGTCCCTACCATTTTGCCAAGTTTGGTGTAATTCCGTTCAGCCGTTCAGCTGTAGCCGTGTCTAAAGGTCCCATAGAAAATGCCATTTGAAAAATTTCAAATTCACATTTCTCAAGAACTACTGGAGGGATTTTCACCAAATGTAGCAAAGGCACATCTGCATACCAGGCCCTACCATTTTGCCAAGTTTGGTGTAATTCCATTCAGCCGTTCGGGCTGTAGCCGTGTCTAAAGGTCCCTATGGAAATTAACATGGGGAAAACACGTTTTGGGACCCCCCTTTGGGCCCCCCCTTGACGAATCCCCCCTGAATATAAAACAAGGGACAATGTCAAATGAACTGATTTTCTTACCAGTGAAAAATGCATGAAAAATGGACATAAAATGTAAAATTGAAAAAAAAATGATAAAATAAGTAAAATTGTAAAAAGAAATAATTCAAATGTTTAATATGAATTCACTTTTGTAGTGGTTTTTAATTAAAACTACAATATCCACAATGCAATGTGATCAGGAAACAGGAAGTGATGTAACACCCATCCACGAATGCATTTAAATTAGTTTGAAAAAAGTGTAGAGTTGATCGTGAGCAAGATGCTAGCAGCATCTAAATGCGTTGATCACTCACTTTCATGTTGAAAAGATCTAAATAAAAATCCTGTTGTGGAAATTCCAGAGGAGTGCGCCCCAATTCTTTCACGAGTCAAAGGAAGTGTTGGAATATATATAAATATATATATTGGAGATCCTGCATCTGCTAACCAGGAGTTGGAACGTGACGACATGTTAGAGAGCCGATTACTCAAACCGGCACTCTCTGATACAAGACATCGGAAAGCGGTCGATGAAATGGGCTGTAAAGCTAACCGAGGGGCTTCATAATCAACCACCCAGTGATATGACAATATCGAGGAGGCATGTTTCTCTTCCCATTTAAGAATGGAAATATTGCAACAAACAACTACAATTTGGCAACAGAAAAACAAAGAAACAGACACTCCAAGATGGCGGCGTAAAATCAGAAGGGAATGCATCTCAAATGCAGTCCCTCCTTGCTGAACACTGGGTAGGAGGAGCCCAACAAGGCTTTTAAATGAACTGAAAAACACAAACTTCCTGAATTACCAGACAGCATCTGAGGAAGTCGGAACAGACGAAACGCGTCATGCTGTACGTAATAAAGGACTTCAGAACCCCATTGTGTGCTCCGTGAGTGTTCCTGAAGGAGGGACACTTTGTTCAACCCTATTTCACGTGCATGCTGCTTGCACGAAGGAGGCACCCATTGAGTAAAGTGTTCGTCAGAACGGGCGGCTTTGTGTTGAAATATATATATATATATATATATATATATATATATATATATATATATATATATATATATATATATATATATATATATATATATATATATATATATATATATATATATATATATATATATATATATATATATATATATATATGTATATATATATATATATATATATATATATATATATATATATATATATATATATATATATATATATATATATATAAATATATTCACTGAAAAAACCATAGGTTATAGACCATATATAGTTAGGAATTAGCATTTACAAAACCTTGAAAGTTCACAGAAAAAACCATAGGTTATAGACCATATAAAGTTAGGAATTAGCATTTACAAAACCTTGAAAATTCACTGAAAAAACCATAGGTTATAGACCATATATAGTTAGGAATTAGCATTTACAAAACCATTGAAATTCGCATATATAGTTAGTTGCACTAACTATATATCGCGCACCCGCAATCCACTGCTGATGATGTCACATATTTCATCATTCATGACATGGTCAGTGACATCACTGATGACATCACTGATGACAACTCAAATGACATCACTGATGACAACATCCAGTGACTGTATGTTTCTGTAAAGTTAAAATATGTCTTACATATTGAAGAATGAGTGGATGTATAAGTGTCTGGATGAAGGATTTAGTAGGTGCATGACTGACTGTATGAGAGAGTTATTGAATGTGTCTCACTGAGTGCATGGGTTAGTGACTAAACTGTCTTAATTTGTGCATCATTATATCTGTTGTTCGGTTAACTGCTGCATGTGTTGATCAGTAGCTATATGATTAACTATATGGGTTATTGATTGGTTGCCCAAGTGTTTGTATGGGAGAGTGAGTGTGTGTGTGGGTGGCTGGGAGGTGTGTGACTATGTGCATAGATGTGTGAGCAGTTCATTCACTAGATGTATGGGTTCAAAACTGCATGTGGAAACAGCTGTATGGGTGGTTGACTGTGTGCATGAGTGTATTGGTGAGTGAATGGATATCTCAGTGCTACAAGACTAATTTGCATATAGCCAAGTTCTGAGCTGGGATGGTGCAGTGAGCTAAAAAACGGTGATGGATCAAGCCCTGATCTTTGGACTGGGTAAGAGTGGTCTGCTTAATTCAGACACTCTGTTCATCACCACCCCCTTTTCTGAATCATTTTTGTCCACCATAAGCGTGGAAGGGTATACTCAGATGTGAGTCCCTAGCTCATTGCACCATCAAGATTCAAGCAAGCCGGGCCGAAGACGGCTGAACTGCCAGAAAACGGTCCCCGGTAGCTTGTTTCCTTCCCAGTATAAGAATTGGCTTGGTAGTTTGGTCTGCCCTGTTCCCATGATGCACTGGGCCAGGGTCAGTCTAATTTGCATATAGCCAAGTTCTGAGCTGGGATGGTGCAGTGAGCTAAAAAACGGTGATGGATCAAGCCCTGATATTTGGACTGGGTAAGAGTGGTCTGCTTAATTCAGACACTCTGTTCATCACCACTCCCTTTTCCGAGCTAAAAGTGAGGCCAAACGCCCTATGGAAAAATGAATGGGAAAAACGCGTTTTGGGACCCCCCTTTTTTCTCGGCCCCCCCTTGACAGAACCCCCCCAAATTTTCAGGGGCTGCTCGGAAACAAAATGTGCCATTTTCCTGAAAATTTCAGCCGATTCCGTCCACAAACGCCAAAGTTATTAGACATAGAATTTTCAAAAGTTCCATAGAGAAAAAATCCTAACTATATATACTTACTGGCGACCGCCAGTAGGTAATATGTATATATATACATATATATTGTCGCTCCAGGTTGTCCACCTTTGAGTAGCACCCGAGCAGCAGCTTTATTTATGTGTAGGTGAGGACGGGGATCCGCTTGTAGACGCCGCTCCGTAATGGATCTGCCCGACGCGTTTCAAAGCTCCATCTGCTTCTCTTCAGGGGCTTTAACGGAAGCGGTGTGCGCACCCGTTACACTTCTCCAATTTGATATAACTCAGCCGTCGATGGGAGGCTCCAATGAGACTTCTGGGAAGTGTAGTGCGGAAAGCACACAATCAAGTCCTGTATGGACTCCACAAGTGGGCCCGTCCTCGATCCCATGTACGGCTGCTACTTCACTGCCGTGACCCCCACGTTAACGGGGTGGTGCAAACTCCGCGGCTGGACTGCCGCGTGTAAATTGTCGCTCCAGGTTGTCCACCTTTGAGTAGCACCCGAGCAGCAGCTTTATTTATGTGTAGGTGAGGACGGGGATCCGCTTGTAGACGCCGCTCCGTAATGGATCTGCCCGACGCGTTTCGAAGCTCCATCTGCTTCTCTTCAGGGGCTTTAACGGAAGCGGTGTGCGCACCCGTTACACTTCTCCAATTTGATATAACTCAGCCGTCGATGGGAGGCTCCAATGAGACTTCTGGGAAGTGTAGTGCGGAAAGCACACAATCAAGTCCTGTATGGACTCCACAAGACATATATATATATATATATATATATATATATATATATATATATATATATATATATATATATATATATATATATATATATATATATATATATATATATATATATATATATATATATATATATATATATATATATATATATATATATATATATATATATATATATATATATATATATATATATATATATATATATATATATATATATATATATATATATATATATATATATATATATATAGAGAGAGAAGTGTGGCTCACTGGTTAGAGGGGGCAGACCTGGAAGCAGAGGTCAGCTCGGGACCAGGGTTCAATTCCCGGCTCGGCGGGTCTTGAGTCTTAAAATGTCCACGGACTCGACAATTCTCGCTCCGGTGCCTACTCGATTCATGGGTTCACACTTTGCGACTCTGGGCAATAGCTTGCTTAATCTCCACAATGGCTCCTCGCTGCGGGATGCCTGGCTTTCACCTTGAAGGATACCTGCTGGGGTTATCTCACAGGGGAATACCAGGATGGGTTCCCTAAGCAAGCGCTTAGAGACCGCTTGGTGATTTGCGCTATATAAATTCATTTACATTTACATATATATATATATATATATATATATATATATATATACAAAACATCGACCCCTCCGTGAAGAAAGCCAGAGGACACAAGGGGACTTTTCGGGAACACTTTAATGACTGCTTGTAGATGGCATGATGCATTTCGGCGTTTTGCCTTCTTCGGATGCCGCAAGCTGAACGGGAACATTCCTCCTCTCACCCTTGATATTCACAGGTCCTCCCAATTAACGGAGGTCAGCTAGCTCCACCCACTGCGAAGTTTCAGCTGCAGTTCAAAGTAGTTGGACTGCATTACCCAACATGCAGTGCATAGGTAAGTACCGTTGGTGGAGTCAAATAACGCTGTAAATCCTTGAAAGCAGTGCGAGTGTTGTGCACTTAAGGAGAGCCCCCGTAAGTAAAAGTCCAAGCGCTCCCTCGGGTCCCCAGCGTTCCGGCCTCATATCCAAAGTCAGACCGAGCCATGAAACTAGGATGCAGTGGTCCCGTTTCCCTCGTGAAGTCACGGGCTGTTCTTGACAGTGGCCACTTGCCTGATCCGACCATGAGGCGGTCCTGCAAAATCCGAACCTCGGGTAAATGACTTGTCACCAACATATTTGCAGGACGCTTAAACAGAACGGGTCCTCTTCACGTGCTGCTGGCGGGCACGTCAGATATGCAAAACATCGACCCCTCCGTGAAGAAAGCCAGAGGACACAAGGGGAGCTTTCGGGAACACTTTAATGACTGCTTGTAGATGGCATGATGCATTTCGGCGTTTATATATTTATATATATATATATTTCATCTCCTCTCAATCTTTTCAAGGAAGGAATCAGCACTCAGGTTGTAGTTTGGAAGTATTTAATCTACAAAGGACACAATCCACATGTTTTGGTTCGTCCGAACTTTGATAACGATACAAGACGTCATTGTACCTTCCTTATAGAAATGTACAAATGCTTCCAGTAGCCAACATTAACAAAGGACTACATATTACTTTAATCCAAAAAACTGGCGGACATATTGGCCTGGTCACAATGTGAAAATTCTGGAATTGATACAATAAAGAAAAGAAAAAAAGTGTTAATAGGCACACAAAGTCATTTCAGCATATATTGCCCTATGACCTCCATGCCACCGCCCTCCATTTAGCATGATGTACCAGTCCACTACTCATGCCCCCATTGCCCAATTCCATGCCCCATTATTGACCACCTGCTTAGCCTCTGTGCTTAGCTTGCTGTGCCTATTCTCCTTCCCCCTACCCTCCGATGTCTGTGTGCATTCCCATCCTTTTTGCCCACCATGTTCCATGGACCTGGCCCTCCTATCTACTCTGAGTGTTCTGTTTTGCTGCCACTCCCCTCCCACCTGCCTAGCATTTCCAGATGACTGTAGCCTATCCCTGCCACATTCACCCTGCCTGTCTACATTCCGTGCCCCTACCCCCTTCCTCCTGTCCTCCATGGTCCATTTTACTGCCACACCCTTCAGCCCTCCCTGGTCTGTTGTGCTGCAACTACTTCTCCAGCCTGCCCCACGTGGTCTGTTGTGAAGCCCCTTCCC
This sequence comes from Lissotriton vulgaris, assembly GCF_964263255.1. Lineage (NCBI taxonomy): Eukaryota > Metazoa > Chordata > Amphibia > Caudata > Salamandridae > Lissotriton > Lissotriton vulgaris. The sequence continues at coordinate 1,571,210,386 of NC_141687.1, forward strand.
CTGAACTCTCTTGTCTGTGCCCAGCTCCTGACTCACCTGTCTATCCTTTATGGGTCTTTGTGCATGCCCCTGCCCCTCCTTCTTACCCATCATTGCCATTGTGCTGCCACTAACCCTCCCGCTTGCCATGCATGGTCTTCTGTGCTGCCACGACCACTCCCAACATTCCTGTGTGGTCAGCTAGTTTCTTTCTATGGATTGTTGTGCGGCACTCCCGTCCCACATGCCCTGCGTGTATTGTGCTGCTGCAAACCCACATACCTGCCCTGTAAGGTCAGTTTGGTGTACCTCTCCATGTACCTCCTGCCCTCTGTTATCCGAGTCCATGTCCCTACCCCAATTCCTCCTGCCTTCCATAATCCAATGTACCATACTTGCTAACATTTTGAACTTGGTAAGAGGGAGATTTTGAAAACAAACTGGTATTGATTTTCCCATTGACTTACATTGAAAAAGAGGAGATTGTAGACAGGAGACAGATCAAATTAAGCCCAGTTGGGCTAAAAAACATTGGGCTGAATCGGGTCTGCTGGCAGGTATGGTTGTACTACTACTGCCTCTTCCTTCTGCCCAAAATGGTCTATTATATTGCCAAAACCTCTCTTGCCTGTCCTGTATTGTTGGTTTGTTGTACCTTCCCCCCTTTCCACTGCCCTCCATAGTTTGTTGTGCTGCCACTGCCCCTCCTGCTTGTCCAGTGTGGTCAAATTGTTGCCTCTGCACCCTTCTACCTGCCTTCAATTTTCTGAGTCTGTGCCCCTAGTTCTCCCTCTCAACAGTATCCTAATGAACAACTAGATTGCTAACATTCTATATTTATTACAAAAGTGTGGCACACCTGACGGCATCTTGATGTAATCAAATCTGTAATACATAGAGCATTTCCTTTAGAAAATACATAGATAAGAGAGTCTTATTTGCATCACAATTATGGTTCATGCTGTAAAAAACTAAAATGAGAACATATCTGAGTTTTCAAATAGCGACAAAGCACTTTTAAATTAATTTGTCCTTGTGTGATATAACCATTGCTCATGTAGAGTACTCCAATACCTGACCAGTCTGCACTATATAAAAGTGCAAAAACACAAAAAAATTAAAAGTGTTTTGCACACTTCTGTCATTGGGCTACATGTGGGCTACATCTGGGTGATATTTGTGCTACACTTGGGCTCTTTTGTCTCTGGTGGCCATCTTGGGAGATTTATTTGTTATGAAGTTTCCTAATTTCTGCAGTCTCCTCAGTAGGAAATACTTTCTGTTTTTTACTTTGATTCCATCAAGAAGGCACTCAGTTATTTCACACATTTGCCATAAATTCAGAATGTTCGCACTCTAGTTGCTCATTAGTTCACTGTAGTAATGCTACTGCTCACCAGGGAAGTCTGCCCTAAGTTTTCTTTCTGCAGCACTAATAATGATTTATATGGCAAAAGTAACCCCCCTCATTTTGTTCCTTTGCACAATAAATGTTTTAATTTTTACCACTTTATTCCAATCAAGATGGCATCAGATGTGCCATACTTTTGTCGTAAGACTGTTAGCGCTCTAGGTGTTCTTTAGAACACTCTAGGGCATTCTGTCATTAGGCTATACTTGGGCTAGATCTGGGTGATATTTGTGCTAAATTTGGGCTCTTTTGTCTCTGGTGGCCATCTTGGGAGACTTATTTGTTATGAAGTTTCATATTTTCCTCATTTACTAGAGTCTCCTCAGTAGGAAATTCTTTCAGTTTTTTACTTTGATTCCATCAAGAAGGCATTTGGATGTGTCACACATTGGCATTAATCCAGAATGTTAGCACTCTAGTTGCTCATTAAATCACTGTAGTAAAGCTACAGTTCAACAGGGAAGTCTGCTGCGGGTATTGAAAGTGCATGTTTCAGTCTGCATATCAGAATGTTTTTAATGAAATATAAGAGGATTTGAGAAGTCACTCAAAATGAGCCCTAAGTTTTCTTTCTGCTGCACTAATCATAATTTCTATGGCAAAATGAACCCCCTCATTTTGTTTCTTTAAAAATTAAATGTTTTAAGAGTTACCACTTTATTCCAATCAAGATGGCTTAAGGTGTGCAATACGTTTGTCATTGTTAGCGCTCTAGTTGTTCTTTAGAACACTCTGGGAAGCTGCAGTAGAACACAAAGGAATCAACTGACAGTCTCTGCCCTTGTTGGATGTACATGTTTTACTGAGACTGGCAGACTTCATTCTCACATGATCGAGAAAGATAATGTGAATTTACAGAAAATATGCTTTCATTTTAGCTTCTAGATTACCTTCCAAACCTCTGTGGGAAAAGTATGAGAAAATAGTTTTCTCTCAAACATGACTCATGATATCCCAGCAAAAGGAAATCACCTTAGAACACATCACAATTCCTAAAATTAGTATGGTACCATCAACAAATGATTTATAATGTAACTAAAGTCTTAAAAAGTTCTATTCTTTGCAATGCTTTTTAATGAGGTGCTATCATGTATATTGGTCCCAAGATGGCTGCCAACACTTCTTGGATGAAGTGCTGACAGCTGTTGTAATGTACATATGCTTGTTTCTTCTGGGTTATTCTATGACATACTGCCATTCCTTTCTCTGTACATTCTCTTCTCTTCCTTGTGATTCCAAGCTCAGATAAATCTTGGAGCCTGGAGGAGCTAGCTGAGTTGTCAAGAGCTGTTGGTGATGTTTCTACAATAAAACCTACTACTGAACTTATCTGGTGTTACAGTGTCCTTTTAACACTGGCGACGATTGGCTGCTTGGAAGGGACAAGCCACATCACCACTTAACCCTGAACCCACCTTGGATTTTGAATATTAGACTTTGACTTTACTCCGTGGATTTGTCATATTATTTTATTCTGGAGTTTCATGATTATATTCATCGGATCGTTTTCATTTCAAGACTTTTGGACTTTTCTGTCTAGCTTGGATCGTTTTGCTGGACTTCCTTATTTTTGGATATAGACTGGTGTTTGCCCTACACACCCTTGGACCTTTTCAGACTGTGGCGGTTGCTTTCTTATTTCAAGTTCACTCCAGGTAACCTTTCATTTTTTGCGTTTTTCCCTATTTCCTTACACCTTTCTCCTTAGAAACGGTGCCCTTGTTTACTTTTCATTACCAACGGTCCTACCTGCCGTTTGGTCGCGCTCCAACTCTTGCCTCGCTCCCCTCCTCGTTCTGCTGTTAACGCGGTGTTGTCGCGCTGATCACTCGCGCACCCGCCATTGTGTTTCATCGCCGTTCTTCATGGAGAATCCTCGACTCGCTCTGCGTGTGACGTGAAGACACTGTAACATCACACGCATACGCACCACCATTTTGTTGACACTAGTTGGCTGGTTACCGCGTGTGACGAAAAGACGCTGTGACGTCACACGCATACATACCGCCATTTTGTATCACTCGTTGCCTGGTTACCGCCCGATGCCCTTCTCTTCGTGAAAGGATCTTCAGCGCCTTCCCGGACTGTTAGAAATTCACATTTTCAATTGGAAATTTTTGGGTAATACTTTTCCTCATCCAGACTGTGTATCAACATTGCTTCAGTGATACACACACTTCGTTTTGATCTTCAGTTTGGTCATTTCATCATCGTTTTTTCTGCTTTGATTTCAGTTTATCAACCTTACCTCAGTGATACACACACTCTGTTTTTATTTTAATTATTACTTGTTGTATTTGTATTCTTATTTATTTCATTCTCACATACAAAATGGCTTCATCCTCCTCAATGACCAGCCTCCCGCTTTTCTTTGTGAGAAGGGTGAACCCATTCTCCCTTGGAAAAGGTGGAAAAACCTTTTTGATTCGTATTTACTGGCTATAGGGGGAGAAAAGTTTTCAGCTGTAAGAAAGCAAGCAATATTACTACACAACTTAGGAGTTGAAGGTCGTAATATCTATGATAGCATTGATGAAATACCTATAAATGATGGTTCTGGTGATTTACCTTCAGATGTTTTTCACATGTCTCTCAAGATGTTAGAAGATTATTTTGGGCCCAGAATTAATGTAGTTTTAGAACGTCATAAGTTCTTTGCGAGAGTACAAGAGTCTAAGGAAAAGGTTGGTATATACATTGCTTCTTTAAAAACATTGGCACGTACTTGCGAGTTTGGAGAACTTACTGATTCCTTGATTCGTGACCAGTTGGTCAAATGTACGAATAGCTCAAGAGTACAAGAGAAACTCTTGTCTAAAAATCCTTCCCTAAGAGAAGCGCTAGCCATTGTTGAGGGTATTGAGAATACTTCTGGTTGGGCTAAAGAGATGAAAGAGCACAAAGTCTCACCTGATGGTTCCTCCAGCTCCAGTAGTATTCATCAAGTTGTCCAACCCATGATTCCTTCTCAACCATCTACTTCTGATGATAGCATTTGTAAGGTTATGCAAAACACCAAGCCTAAAATTCCTTTTGATCGTAGTAAGATCGAGTGTTATAGATGTGGCAGCTCTAATCATTCTTCTTCTTTTCCCAACTGTTATGCCAAATCTTCCACTTGTCTCAAATGTGGTATTAAAGGACATTATGCCAGGGTTTGCAAATCTTCTACTAAAGTACACTCTATTGAATGTCCAATACCTTCTTCAGATGCTCCCAGATTGGTAATTTCAAGTGTCACAAGTGATGGCAGCATTGACACTGATCCTATCTTCATGCCTGAGTGTAATGTGATTATTGGACTTATTGTTGACTTATTTAAACCTGATATTAATACTGTTAGTTACAATGGTTCCCGTATTGAAGTATCTGGTTATACTGTCATGAGAATTCACTTCAAAGGTCGTGAAACTGTTGGTAAGATTTATGTTGCTTACAGAGGTGACAATCTATTGGGCTGGAGGCACCAAAGGGATTTAGGCATTATTCTCAATCCTAATGCCCTCAAACCCTCTGACCAGGTCATGCTTATTGACCAGATCTCTTCTTCCAATATGTTTTTTGATGAATTTCCTCATGTCTTTTCTGACAAATTGGGTTTATTGAAAGACATTGAACATCGGATTATCTTAAAGAAGAATGATGTTCCTTGTGTGTATAAGGTTAGAAAAGTTCCTAACATGATGCTTGCCCCTCTTAAACAGGAAATTTCTAGACTTATTGAATTGAATGTTATAGAAGAGATTGAGTCATCAGAATGGTTGGCCCCAGTGGTTTTGGCCCCCAAGGATGGTGGAAAGAACATTCGCATGTGTGTGGACCTTAGGGGGTTAAACAAGTGCATATGGGTGGATCGACAACCCCTACCTAATATCCCTGAATCTATCACCATGCTGTCTGGGGCTAAAATTTTCTCTGTTCGTTACTTGTCCTCAGCGTACCACCAAGTTCCACTTCATCCTGATTCAAAACACCTCACCTCTTTTGTCACTCCTCTTGGAGCGTATCGTTTTATCAGGATGCCTTTTGGTTTAGCATCAGCAGCAGCTTGTTTTCAGAGGATTATGAAGTTGGTTGTAGGTGACGTCTCTAACCTCATTTTCTTCCAAGATGACATTTTGGTTTTTGGCAAAGACAATATTGAACATGACAACATTTTGAGGGCAGTTTTACTGAGATTAGCTGATAAGGGTTTGACCGTTAACAAAGCTAAGTGTAAGATAGGTGTAACTTCCGTTACCTATCTTGGTCATGTAATTTCTAGTGAAGGAATACAGCCTAAGTTGGAATTAGCGAAGAGTATTGCAGAGGCTCCCACTCCATGTGACAAGGATCAAGTCAGATCATTCCTTGGACTTGCTGAGTTTTATTCTAAATTTATTAAAAATGTTGCCTCTGTTGTGGAGCCTATTAGAAATCTTCTTAAAAAAGGTGTTCATTTTGAGTGGAATTCTGGATGTAATGAGGCTTTTCAGGTGGTGAAGAAGACAATTGGTCAACTGCCTAGTTTAGGTCATTTTGATACCAAGAAGAAGACATTTCTTTCTACTGATGCTAGTTTAGTTGGTTTGGGTGCTGTGCTTTCTCAAATGGATAATGGTGAGGAAAGAGTTATGGCATTTGCTTCTAGAGCCCTCAAAAAGGCTGAAGGATATTATTCTTGTATCGAAAGAGAAGCTCTTGCTGTGGTCTGGGCTATTAAGCATTTTAAAATTTATCTGTGGGGAATTCCTTTTATTGCAAAATCTGACCACAAACCATAATTCAAGTGTTTTCTTGCATGGAGAGTGAGAGATTAACTCCTAGACTTAAACGTTGGAGCGAGGGGTTAGAAGAGTTTAATTTTGTGGTGCATTATTTTCCAGGATCTTTGAATAAAGCTGCGGATTGCCTCTCACGTTTACCTTTACAGGAGCAGTCTGAACATCTTGACTTGGGTACTGTCAAGGTGTCCTGGGTTTGTGAAAGTACCTTTTCTTTGGAAGATTGGGTTGTTGCTCAAGCTAATGATCAAGTTTTTCCCTTGGTAAAGGATTTTGTGATTAAGGGTTGGCCTTGTAACAGCAAAGATGTTGGCAAAGATCTTTTGCCTTTCTAGTCGGTTCGTGATGAACTTACCATTGTTGATGACATTGTGATGCGTGGTGAGAGGTTGATTCCTCCTTCTGTAGTGAGATCTAAATTGATCAATCTTGCACATGATGGACAAATGGGTACGAGTTTTACCAAAGCGCGTTTGAGAGAAAGGTATTGGTGGCCCAATATGGACAGTGAAATTGAGTTGGTTGTCAAAGATTGTTATCAGTGTGCTCTTAATGACAAATCTAAGGTTGTAAGTAAGGCCCCTTTGTCACTGGTAACAATTCCTGACCAACCTTGGTCCAAATTGGGTTTAGATATCATGGGTCCATTTGATTTGTTGATACCTTCTGAGAGGTTTGTGATTCTCCTTGTTGATTATACTTCAAAGTGGGTGTCCACTAAGTGTGTAGCCTCTGTCACTTCTAAAGTGGTTATTGATTTCTTGCGTGATGAGTTTGTGTCTGAAGGCATTCCCAAGTGCATCATTACAGATAATGGTGTGCAATTTATTTCCACTGATATGGAAAATTTCTTGAATGACCATGGTATATCTCATCTTAAAACTGCACTCTATGCACCTCAGGCCAATGGCCTTGCAGAGCGGATGAATCGTATTGTCAAGGGGTGTGTACAGAGAACCATTGAGATGAAAAGTTCTCTCAAAGATGTATTACGTGATACCTGGTGGGCACATCGCACCACTATTAATTACGTTTCCAAGTCTTCCCCGTTTTTTTTGTTATGAGGTAGGCATGCTTGTTCAAAATTAAACCCTCCTTGGCTCCCTTCTCAATCTCTTCTCCCTTTGGATAGGGGGAATGTTGAGGACAGAATCCTCTCTTACCAGCAAAAATATAAAGAACGTTCTGATGAGAAGAATTCTACCAGACCTGTGTCGTGGAGTGTTGGTGAATGGGTGTTGGTCAAAAAACCAAGGTTTTCTAAAAAAGGTACCTCTGAGTTTATGGGTCCATTCATGATTACTAAAATTTACAGAAATGTTGTTACAATGCAAAACGGTTGTAAATGGAGCATGTCCAGGCTTGTTAAGTTCTCCCCTGTGTTTCCTTCTTCTTCTCCCAGTTTGGATTCTTCTTCCCTTTCCTCTCCTCCTGATGGTCAAAGTGCTGTGTCTTCTAGAAGGTTTCCACAGAGAACTCATCAAGCTCCTGTACGCTACAGAGATTATGTCTAAGTCATTGCCTTTGCTCTTATTATTCTGTTGAAGTATCATTCCTTGTTTTGATGATGCATTGTACCTTTGTTCCTTTCCCTTTTGTTCCGTTTCCTTATTTTTCCTTAGTATAGGGGATGTGTTTTAATGTACATATGCTTGTTTCTTCTGGGTTATTCTATGACATACTGGCATTCCTTTCTCTGTACATTCTCTTCTCTTCCTTGTGATTCCACGCTCAGATAAGTCTTGGAACCTGGAGGAGCTAGCTGAGTTGTCAAGAGCTGTTGGTGATGTTTCTACAATAAAACCTACTACTGAACTTATCTGGTGTTACAGTGTCCTTTTAACAACAGCCAATCAGATCTCCCGATGAGATGTGTAGTTAGGCTCCGCTCAGATATATATATTTCTTTTTCCATTAATATTAAAAGAACTACTGAATGGATTTACACGATTTAATAAAAATGGCTCTTTCTGAACCAACAGCTACCTTTCTGCCAAATTTGGTATAATTCCGTTCAGCAGTTCTGGCTGCAGCTTTGTCTAAAGTTTCCTATGGAGATTTACATGGAGAGAAAATGTTTTGGGACCCCCCTTTTTTCTTGGCCTCCGCTTGCCCAATCACCGCAAAACTTTGAAGATAGGAGCAGACTGGAGTGCCCCATGAGTTTCAAAAATGTCGCGAACATTTGTCAATAAGCGCCAAATTTATTGGGAATAGAATGTTGCGATTTTCCTTATGGTAAATAGGTCCTAACTAAAACTACCTACTGGCGACTGCCAGTAGGTAATATATATATGTACGCCAAGGTGTATTCGAAGAATGAGTGGCTGCATGAGTGTCTGTATTGATGATTTAGTGGGTGCATTACTGACTGTATAAGTGAATGATTAAACGTTTCTTAGTGAATGCATGGGTGAGTGACTAATCTGTGAATGTGTTTATCAGACTATCAGTAGGTGTGTAAGACATGAGTGTCTCTATGGGTATAGATTAGCTGTCTGAGTAACTGTATGGGTGCCAGAGTGTCTGTATGGGTGGTTTATGGGGTATGTTAATCCCTGCACGGATGTATGAGTGAAACCCAGGGTGTATGGGTTCATCAGTGCATCTGTGAGGGACTGTAGGGGTGAGTGTGCGTATGGCTGTGTCAGTGAGTGAATACATGTCTCAGTGGTATATGGGTGAGTAACCGCATATGTGAAAGGCAGTATATGTGAGTGTTGGAGTATATAAGTGACTGTGTTTGAGTGAGTGATTGTGAGAGTGGCTGTATGGGTGAGTGTGTGCTTGTGTTAGTGGCTGTATGGATAGTAATTATTTGTTAGTGTCTGTATAAGTAGTGAGTATTTGTGTGTTTCTATGTGATTGAGTGTTTGGGTGGGTGAGTAGGTGTGTGAGTAGCTTATGGGTGACTGGTGGTGCATGAGTGACTAAATGGGTATATGCCTGGATATCTCAGCTGCTCTATTGGTGAGGGAATGGCTGTATGAGTACCTATATGGGTGAGTGAGTGTATGTAGACCTACAAATCCGTGAGTGAGTGTGTATGTACTGGCATTGGTGTGTCAATAGTTTCAAGAATTGTAGTCTGAAATTTGGAGTGGGTGATTGATAGGTTATATTGGGGTGTGAGTAGGTACATCAGAGATTATGTGGATGTCATCAATAATGTCATTTTGAGATGTCATCGGTGTTGTCAATGACCATGTCATGAGTGATGTAAAATTTGACGTCATCAGCAGAGTATTGTGGGTGCGTGAGTATAACGCTGAATTTCTCTGGTTTTGTACAAGTGAAATGTCAGCCTAAACTATAACATCCCTGAACCCTGTGTTTTTTTTTGTGAATATCCAAGGTTTTTTAATTGCTAATTCCTAACGATAATGTCCCTGAAACCTGTGGGTTTTTCAGTGAATATATACGTATACAGAAGAGGGTGGGAGCACACTGCATCACCTCCCAGCACAGTTCACCCCTTAGCATTATGGTAAATGCAGTTCCTGGTAAATGTTCATTTGAATATTTACGGGAGTATTACCAAAGTTGGTGCAGGTTAGTGCTGTAAATCTCTATCCACACAGGTGTTTCTGAATATCATCCATCATCAGTAGGGATACAAACAATTTAATCTGGGGTTGCTGAGCAAGCTGCCACAATCCCCTCAGTCCCAGTACCTCTCACAGGCACATCACCACAAGCTCGTCAGCTCAATGCCTCAAGAGAGCTTTTTCAAACAGAAGGGGATGGGAGTTCACTGCTTCACCTCCCAGCACTGTTCACCCCTTAGCATTATGGTAAGTGCAGTTTCTGGTAAATGCTTTCTTTTCCTTTCCTATATATCCCCTCACTTTTGTCCCACAGTAAATCCGGTCACATCCACATCACGGGGCTTGTGCACAACAACAGGTGTGAGTCCTATTAGTCAAAAATAATTGCCAAATCTCATGAATGCTATCAAGGAAGAGGGACGAAAAGGGCTTATGGAGTTCCAGCATACAGGCACTAGTCTAAATACCAAACAAAAAGAGTATTCAGTTCTGAGGGGATTGAAGGTGGATACTTGTGGGATGGGATCTAAAAGTGGCTAACGAGAGGAAGGATGCCCTCACACACCCAGCAGGCTGGGTGTCATGCTTCATCATAGGGCATGCTACTCATCGGGTCGGCACTAACATACCTGATGGACACCCTATGTAGAAGCTCTTTGGCAGAGATCTTTCATTCCTTGCTGTATGGTGCAGTGCGTGTGAGGGGCCCTAAAAGTGTAGAAGTGCAGATGATCAGGTTCTAGTAGACCATGTAGGTTAAATCAGGGAAATGGGAGGATCAGGGAGACTAATTTTAATGATCCTGACTCCCACCCGGAATAAAATCGGTATGGCAACTATCTACAGTGATGTTGTAGAGAGTTGAGCTTAAATTACTTTGGCAGACACGTTTCTTGCCTATTTAGTCGGATGGATCTGGCGGCAATTCTTCAGGACCTAAATAAAATGATGTATCTACACTCAAGTCAGTGGTAATGTGATGTATTAACCTAGTTTTATAGGCTTGTTGCACCAGAAGGATGTGATATTCATCGGTGCAGTAGTCAATCTTAAATAGAAGCATGACTGGCCCCATCGAATAGCGGCATAAAATGGACACATTAAATTAACGAGTGTCGTTTGACTCGGGCCCCTCAGCGGAGGACCTACCCTACGGTGCCGAATCTGGGAAGAATCACAGAGGCAAGGAGAGTCTGCACTCAGCGATTCAATTAAAGATGCAATTTATTCAGCAATTGAAGCGCAGAGTATGGACTCTCCTTGCCTTTGTGATTTGTGACGTCAGGCAATTATTTACATATATATATATGTGTATATATATATATATATATATATATATATATATATATATATATATATATATATATATATATATATATATATATATATATATATATATATTTTTTTTCATATATATAGATATACATACACACTCACACACACACACATATAATCAATCAATCAATCAAACAGGGGGTTTATATAGCGCGCTACTCACCCTTGAGGGTCTCAAGCCGCTTGGGGGGCGGCAGCTCCAAGTCAGTCAAAGAGCCAGGTCTTGAGGTCTTTCCTGACTGTGTGCAGGGTGGGGGAGCGTCTGATGTTCACAGGGAGCTCCTTCCAGGTTTTTGCTGCGATGTAGGAGAAAGCTCTCCCGCTGGTTCTCTTTCTGCGTATGAAGGGGACCTCCACCAGAGCAAGGTTGGCGGAGCGGAGGTTCCTCTTGGGTAAGTGGAAGGATAGTCTCTCGTTGATGTAATTGGGTCTGATGTTGTTGAGGGATTTGGAGGCTCGAAGAGAAGTTTGAAAGGGACACTCTTCTTGACAGGGAGCCAGTGGAGGCCACGTAGGTGTTGGGTCATGTACTCATGGCGTAGTGTTCTGAGGACGAGTCTGGCTGCAGCGTTCTGGATGGTTTGTAGTTTGCGTAGACTAGTTTTGTTAATTCCGGCGTAGAGGGCAATGCTGTAGTCCAGTCTGCTGGTTATGAGTGCATGGGTGACGGTCCATCTGTAGTCGGGGGGATCCATTTGAAGGTCTTACAGAGGATGCAAATGCAGTTGAAGCTAGTGGAGGCGATGGCCTTGATCTGGTGGTCCATGGAGAGGGAGGAATCAAGGATGCTGCAGAGGTTTTGAACTTGGTTTGTATGGGTGGGTGGGCTCTTGTGGGTGGGTGGCCACCAGGAGTTGTCTCAGGCAGTGGTGCAGGGTCCGAGGATGAGGATCTCAGCTTTCTCTGAGTTTAGCTTGAGGCAGCTGTCCTTCATCCAGACTGCTACGTTCTTCATTCCTTTCTGGAAGCAGAGTCTGGTGTCTTTGGGATTCTTTGTGAGCGAGAGGATGAGTTGGGTGTCGTTGGCATAGGATACGATGTTGAGCCCATGCTGTCTGACGATGGCGGCAAGGGGGTCCATGTAGATGTTGAAGATCGTGGGGCTGAGAGATGATCCCTGGGGTACTCCGCAGCTGATTTCCATGGTTTTAGAGAGGAAGGGTGGGAGTCGGATCCTCTGGGTCCTGTCGGAGAGAAAGGATTGGATCCAGTCGAGGGCAGCTCCCTGTATTCCCGCGTCGTGAAGTCTGGCAGCGAGTTTGGGATGTGAGCCGGTGTCGAAAGTTGCAGAGAGGTCTAGAAGAATGAAGGCTGCGGTGTGTCCCTGATCAACTAGCATGTAGATGTCATCAGTGGCTGCTAGGAGTGCTGTCTCAGTGCTGTGGTTACTGTGGAATCCAGACTGAGAGGCCTCCAGGATGGAGTTGTCTTCAATGAAGGTGGTCAGCTGGGTGTTTACAATTCTCTTAGTGACTTGCACCGCAAAGGGAAGGAGAGAGATGGGCCGATAGTTTTTCAGGTCTAATATACACATACAAATGTACAAACATATATTTACAAATCGATATACATATATGTATACATTTTTATGTGTAGGTGAGGACGGGGATCCGCTTGTAGACGCCGCTCCGTAATGGATCTGCCCGACGCGTTTCGAAGCTCCATCTGCTTCTCTTCAGGGGCTTTAACGGAAGCGGTGTGCGCACCCGTTACACTTCTCCAATTTGATATAACTCAGCCGTCGGTTGGGAGGCTCCAATGAGACTTCTGGGAAGTGTAGTGCTGAAAGCACACAATCAAGTCCTGTATGGACTCCACAAGACATACATATATATATATATATATATATATATATATATATATATATATATATATATATATCGACAGTCACTCCAGGAAACCACCTCCGAACCAACAGGGTCGGCGAAGCCGGAGACAGACCACAGCATTCAGGTGAATAGATTTATTTTTCCAGATTATTCTGCAAGTAACCAAACATGACGCGTTTCGGGCTATACAGCAAGGCAAAAGTGCAATAATAGTGCTTATAAAGTGTTTAAAGTGCTCCGCCCACCAATCTGTTTCCCAGTGGGTCACGTGAACCCCATCACAATGGAAAACAGACTATCTCAAAAACATATAAATATAAATGTATGTTAAACTGTCGCTATGAATATTTACAATTCCTGCATAAATGCGCATTGTGTAAAAAAGGTCTAAAAACAGTGTTAGTATCCTTTTAAAATTCATATACACAAGGAAATTCATGTTCTATGGACACTTGTCCAGCTGAGGGAATTATAACAATATATATATATTACTTTGTATAGGGAATTCGCAACATTCTATTGGGAATAACTTTGGCGCCGGTTGAGGAATCTGCCTGAAATTGTCCTCAAGCTTGCCTCGTGGCGCTCCGCTCCTTCCCTGAAAATTTGGGCGGGATTCGTCAAGCGGGGCCGAGATAAAAGGGGGTCCCAAAACGTGTTTTCCCCATGTTGATTTCTATAGGGCGGTCAAACTCACTTTTAGCCCGAACGGCTAAATGGATTTCCACCAAACTTGGCAAAATTGTAGGGACTGGTAGCCCGATGTGCCTTTGCTATGTCTCAAGATATGTGCTCCAGTGAATTTTGAGTAATTTAGATTCAAAAAAATATATATATCTATAAGCGCGCTCCGGTACGCGCACCGGGGCGCGAACCAGCGCGCTACGTGAGTTTGCGTGCGAAAAGCTGATTGGCTCGCAGGTGTCTGTCAACATTCCAAACAGTCCGGAGCGGCCGCCATCTTGTGTCTCGGTAGTATCGAGACACAAGAGGTGGCAAAAACAAAGGGGGAAATGACCAAAAGGGGGCAGAGTAGTCCCCCCCTGACCCCCTAGGTTTAATGTGGAGGCCATAAAGGGCAAAAAAAAATATTTTTTTTCAATTTGCGCGGGGGGAGCGCCCGGTACGCGCACCGGGTAGCGTACCGGGGAGCGTACCATAAGGAATAAAGAATGACAGATTTTTTTTTTAAAGTAGCATTTTTTTATTAATTGGAGGTAGTTCTAAAAAGAACTGTTTTTTTATTCTTTTTGTTGTTTTATATATTTTTTTTGTTTTTCTGAACATTTTTTACTTTTTTTGGCTTTTATGAACAGTTTTATATTTTTTTGTAATTTTTATGGGGAGAAACAAAAAACAGGGATTTGTAAATGGCTCAACTGGAGCAAAAAAAATCAGGAAAAAAAATTAGTTTTTTTTTCTGCAGATATGGTTATCTCCTGCACGGTTGATTAGGTTTATACTTTTTTCGCCATATGTAATTGTAGTCCCACAATAGATACAAACAATTTTAAGACATCCAAACTTGGTTTGGATGTTTGGGACCATCTCCCTTGCCTCTGGACCCAATGGAGTGGGTTCTTTGCTTGTTGAGTTTCTGGAAGAAGATTGGGGTAGGTTTCTGGACAGTTCTCTCACCTCTGCCGCAGAATAGTTGTTAGGATGCTTGCGTTGCATATGGCGAATCATGGTGTGATTACCAAAAGAATATTTTTTTGTAGGGTTCCCCCTGGAAAGTTCACAGCCACAGATCAGACAAGTACTTTTGCTGCATTGACTTTCTTCTGGCCTCTTGGGAATTTAAAAAACTCCCACACAATGTGCTCTCTCGGTTTGTAAGGGGGATTGTCTTCAGGATGGAACGTCCTCTCCTCCTCCTTCTCGTCCTCCTCCTCCTCTTCTTCACCACCAATGTGGTGTTGTGGTGGTCCTTGTGGTGGTGGTGGTGGTTGTGGTGGTGGTGCAGATGCTCCTGCTGCTGCTGCTACTGTAGCCATTTCTCAATGAATGAAAACAGGTCTTCCTCACTCAAGGAACAAACAGAGAATAAAGAAAAAAGGTGGTTCTTTCAGGTCACATGACCAGGGTTTTCATCATTTGGAAACCAAAACTGTCCCAAACCAATAAAAAGTGTTATTCTAAGGTCACATGACCCGACGCCCAGGGGCGCGTCGCGTAAACGCGTCGGATGGTTACGTAACGCGATCGTATGCGCTCGAGTGCTTCCGGGTGCTCTTACGCTGTGCATATCACGCGGATGCGGCTACGCGATACGTCACGATAATGTTTTCATTCGCGCCAAAAGCGCTAACGGGACGATCACCGGTAAGCGCCCTGGGGCGCGCAGCAAGATTGCGCTTACCGGTGCGCTCACCGGGAGCGCTCCAGGGCAAAAAAATAAAATTTAAAAAAAACCATGGACAATATACTTTAAAAAAATAGTATAACATAAATATACAATATAGGATTCATTATAAAAAATATTACATTTCATACCTATAGAAATTTGCTATTAAAAAGCCTTTGAAATTCACTGAAAAAATATAGGTTTGAGGCCATATATATAGTTAGGAATTAGCATTGAAAAAACCTATGAAATTCACTGAAAAAACAAATAGGTTTCACACCAGTTATAGTTAGGAATTAGCATTTAAAAAACCTATGAAATTCACTGAAAAAAACATAGGTTTCACACCAGTTATAGTTAGGAATTAGCATTTAAAAAAACCTATTAAATTCACCGAAAAAACCATAGGTTTCACACCAGTTATAGTTAGCTGGAAATTTTACTGACATAAAACCATTGAGATTCCCACGTTATAGTTAGTTGCACTCACTATAACTTGCGCGCATGCAATGCACTGCTGATGACGTCACATATTACATCACTCATGACATGGTCAGTGACATCACTCATGACACCATCCTTGTGACAGACTGACAGACCTCCTTTCAGTGTAATGTAACCCCCTAAACATATATTCAAAAATAGAAACTAACATTTTCAAAAAATGGAGATACCCATACCAGTTAGAACAACCAATTCAGTAATTCCACCATCTATATACACATCCACTCATTCAGCAACAGTTCTATAAAGTCACTCATACATATACTCACTCATCATATGTAGTGATACACATATACATCCTGTTACACACCGACAGTCATCCAAAAGTTACTCACACACATACTCACACATGCAAAGAAACTATTGAACATCCATTTATTTGCATATAGAGCTATACACACACTACCACCTGGCCCCCACATCAAACCTAGGGGGTCAGGGGGGGTCTACTCTGCCCCCTTTTGGTCATTTCCCCCATTTGTTTTTGCCACCTCTTGTGTCTCGATTTTACCGGCCGCTCCGGACTGTTTCGAATGTTTACAGACACCCGAGAG
Source organism: Lissotriton vulgaris (assembly GCF_964263255.1). NCBI lineage: Eukaryota > Metazoa > Chordata > Amphibia > Caudata > Salamandridae > Lissotriton > Lissotriton vulgaris. Next base: position 1,571,226,656 of record NC_141687.1, read on the forward strand.
CCAATCAGCCTTCTGTGCGCACCTCGCGTGGCACGCCCGGTACGCGCCCTGGTGCCTAAATTACTCAAAAACCACTGGAGCACATATCTTGAGACATAGCAAAGGCACATTGGGCTACCAGTCCCTACAATTTTGCCAAGTTTGGTGGAAATCCATTTAGCCCTTCGGGCTAAAAGTGAGTTCAACCGCCCTATGGAAAAAACATGGGGAAAACACGTTTTGGGACCCCCTTTTATCTCGGCCCCCGCATCACAAATCTCCCCCAAACTTTTAGGGAAGGACCGGAGCTCGACGAGGCAAATTTGAGGACATTTTCAGGCAGATTCGTCAACTGACGCCAAAGTTATTTACAATAGAATTTTGAGATTTTGCATTGAAAAAAATCCTAACTATAACTACCTACTGGCGACCGCCAGTAGGTAATATATATATATATATCCCACAAGAGACAAGAGTTCCAAGAATAAATAGAACTGGAGAGACACAGCGGGGATTTCAGGTGAGAGCTTTAATTCAATATAGCAATGGCATGATGCGTTTCAACATAATGTCTTCCTCAGATGCCTGCTCGATATTGCTTTTCATGCCAGGGCACTTTAAATACCTCCCCTCGTTCTGTCATCAGTGGAAAATCCAGGTGCATCAGTTTAAGTCAGTACAGCCCCCTGTAGCTGCGTCGGCAAACTACAGTGCCCAGAATGCTATTCTCACAGCAAACTGGGAACGTGACATATACCTGGTGCATGTGTCCTTCCTTGGGTCCTGGATTCAATTAGGAACGGGGTACTTGTGCTCTGGAAAGCACAATCCCCGAAAGAAAGTTCCCTCTCGCCCCCCGTACGCCTCAACCGTAACAGTCCTTTTTCCCTTCGAGCCTGGAAATGGCAGAAACAATGTCCTGAAACTCCTCCGTGCAGTATATATATATATACATATACACACACACACACATAGATGCATATATGTATATATATATCACGAGCAAATGTCCTAGACGGGGGGAGCAACTTGATAGCTGGTGCTGGCGGCGAGGTTAGGACAGCCTCGCAAAGTATTTGTAAGCAAACTGACCTTCAATCAAGAAGACGCCGCACACCACTCCAGAGATTATTTTGTTTTTTTACTTCATGTAGGTATTCCCCACATATGCGTTTCGGACAGTAAATGTCCCTGGTCACGGTTAACAAACATTTGTCCTTTGTTTGTGTTACTTATTTATACCATAGTCACCTTATAGCAGTGTTACGTTGCATTATGGGCTTGGTTGTTTTTAATGCTTGCTGATTTTCGAAGCTCATCCTTATCTTTCGGCAGACCGGTGTCCGACATTCATGAAACATTATGGGGCGTAATTAACATATCTATGTTATCAGCAGTATGCCATTTCTCTAGATGTGATTGCTCGGATACATTCCTGAATCATCATCATGAGATAGCGTGTTTCACGTGTATGATTTATGACTGAGTGTCATTTGACATAATTAGCTAAGTGCCTTTGTTTACTTTTTGCCCCACTGGCTCATTCATGTCGATCTCCTGGTGCCAGTTCATCATTAAAAAATTAGTTTACTTCACATGTCTTCCGATCTTAATTAAGTAAAGTATAAGTTCCAGTAGACCAGATTGATGCTGGTCCAAATTCAAAGAAGAGTTCCAATTCGTTGACAACATCACAATTTTCAATAAGTCCTTGATTGTTCATATTTGTTCTAGGTAACAGAGATGTACATGCATTTCCTCATCCGCGTTCAGTCCCCATGGGCTCAGGGTTTTGAAACGTATTATTAGTTTAGATTCAAGACATCTCAATTGTTTGTTTCTGTCTCCACCACGTTCATTCTCTTTTATCATTGCAATTCCCGCATACTTTATATCTTTCCAGGTTTTGCCTGGATGACTTTTCAGATGTTTTGCAATGGCATAACTGTAATCGTTGTTTTGAATTGATCGAATATGTTCAAGTATTCTCATTTTGAGAGGGAAAATAGTTGATCCGATATATTTCAGACCGCAGTAGCATTGTAATTGATAGACCACAAACTGTGAATCACAGGTTATCTTGTCTTTTATCTCAAAGTTTCTTCCCTTTGGATCTTTGCATGCCTTGCATGATTGCCATTTGGTGAAACCTAGTTGTCGTTTGTCCAGCCATGTAATCGGTTTGTCTTTTTTGAAATGACTATTTACCAAGGTGTCTTGGATTGAAGGAGCTTTGCGGAATGCAATCAATGGTCTGTCTCCTACCAATGATCCTATTTCTGTGTCTTTTTTTAGGACACTCCAGTATTTTGTTAGAATGTGTCGTATCTTGAAGCTTTCCTTCGAGTACGTGAGAATCAGTCGTGGTTTATCATCATCTACTTTGATATTGTTTCTGTCCCTAGGTATGAGGGTTTCTGTTCTTGTTTTGATCCTTGCTCTTTGTTCGCATCGTTGGTTAGTGTGTTCCTCATAACTTCTAGTTCTGCCACAACTAGGTCATGGTAGGTGTCTATGTGGTTGCCTGGGTATAAGACAGGACAGAATTGGGATTTACTTTTGAGGTTTGTTTTGGAACATGAATTTGTTGGGATTCCCATTTCAGAGATTGCTTGAGTGTCGGTGTGTTCAGTTTCTTCAAGTTGGTGTGCCAGCTAGTATGCAGTTCATAGGCTAGTTGCATCGCCAACTGAGAATTGTTCTTGATCTGTCTTTGATGTGGGTTCAGTAGATGTTACGTCAGCTCTTTCACCACATCTTTTTTTTACGAAAAACTTTTTCAGCTTTAACTTTCTAATATATTTGTACGCATCGATTCTTGTTTCAACCTAGTCTTGATGCTTGTCAGGGCAAAAAGTGAGACCTTCTCTCAACAGCGTACATTCGGGTTCTGTTAGTGTGTAGTCCGATAGATTGACAACCACATTTGGATCCGTTTTTGTTAACTTGGTTGTTGTTACTTCTTTAGTGCTGTCCTGTTTCACTGAGGATACCTTCGATTTGTGGCTTCCCCTGGTTTTCCTCCTTGGCTTTGGCTCGCCACTTGTCCTCTTCCTCCTCCTTTTGCTTGGGGATTATATATATTGAGATATATATATAAGTATGGGCGAAGTTTGCGGATTTGCAGTCTGCAAATTCATGCGAAATCGCAAACAAATCTGCGAGTTCACGAAAAAAATTGCGAACTTGCGGATTTGCACAAATAGACTGTTTCTGGCCAATCAGTAAGTGCTAGCTTATTGGGTAAATGTATAGTGCTTTTCCTACACCACAGCTGCGTAATGTGCCAGAAGAGTTGTCTCCAGTGACCAAGTGTGTGTAACTTTGCCATAGTGCTGAAGGGCGCTGGGGTTCCTTGAGTGAGCTGTCCATAATGCAGTAGATAAAAAACACTAGTGGTCTGGCTCCAGGGGTGGGTGGGTGGGGTTCCTTGCTGGAATGATGATAGAGCCATGTGGGGGACAATCCCACATACCCACTGTTTCCTATTTTTCCATGTTTATGGGGGGGGCACTCACTCAAAAATGTTACACCTTGAGGGACCAACAGCATCCCCTGCCCTCTCCTTCAGAACCTGAATCCTGTCCATGAGCTGATACAATTGTGCCTCTGTTTCTCAAGCAAGAGGCTGCAGTGTAGCAATTGTCTGTTCTGCAGTCCGAACTTTGTCTGCCAGCTTACGGTGATAAGCGTGCAATAGCGTGATCTGATGCGCTACAGTGTCTGTTTTGCATTCCAGAGATTACCTGCAATCTGCTTCTTCTGTTACTCGTGCTGCTGGCCGAGGGTGCGCCACTCCGAGGGATCCTTTGCTCTTCATTTTTGACTTCTGACCTCGCCGGACCCGCTTCGCGGGTCCCGCAGCGCCTGGTCATCTGGGGCTGCTGTCTGTGGAGAGTGTGCGGCTGAGGAGCGGGCAGGCAGAGGAGCCGGCGGGGCTGCGAGCACAGGCAGGGACTCCAGTATCCAGGAGCCCCTGCGCGCCCATTGCTCACACCTGGGCTGCTCTCCCCGCTGGCCACGCCCCCCGCTTTGGAGCTAGAAAACCGGGTTGTGTCCATCGACCCGTGGATTACCTGCAATCTGCTTCTTCTGTTACTCGTGCTGCTGGCCGAGGGTGCGCCACTCCGAGGGATCCTTTGCTCTTCATTTTTGACTTCTGACCTCGCCAGACCCGCTTCGCGGGTCCCGCAGCGCCTGGTCATCTGGGGCTGCTGTCTGTGGAGAGTGTGCGGCTGAGGAGCGGGCAGGCAGAGGAGCCGGCAGGGCTGCGAGCACAGGCAGGGACTCCAGTATCCAGGAGCCCCTGCGCGCCCATTGCTCACACCTGGGCTGCTCTCCCCGCTGGCCACGCCCCCCGCTTTGGAGCTAGAAAACCGGGTTGTGTCCATCGACCCGTGGATTACCTGCAATCTGCTTCTTCTGTTACTCGTGCTGCTGGCCGAGGGTGCGCCACTCCGAGGGATCCTTTGCTCTTCATTTTTGACTTCTGACCTCGCCGGACCCGCTTCGCGGGTCCCGCAGCGCCTGGTCATCTGGGGCTGCTGTCTGTGGAGAGTGTGCGGCTGAGGAGCGGGCAGGCAGAGGAGCCGGCGGGGCTGCGAGCACAGGCAGGGACTCCAGTATCCAGGAGCCCCTGCGCGCCCATTGCTCACACCTGGGCTGCTCTCCCCGCTGTCCACACCCCCCTGTCCACCAACCAATGACAGGCCCTGATAGAGAATAAAACGGAACAGGATACCCGCCTCGCGGGAGCGAGCGGGGAGAAGCCCGGGACAAGGGCGGGACCGTCTGTGGCCGTCCGGGGCCGAAGGAGGCCGGGCTGGGCCACACCCCTTTCCAGTGACCCATAGCATCTTCTCCAGTAAGTGGCATTGACACGTTGGATTTGATTAGTGATGAATATGGCAATGTCCACATCAACAAGTTCTGCAAATAGCCACCTGATAACTCCCCCTGTTGAGTCTGGTCCACTGGCAATTGGCCCCCTAGACAAATTCTTTTTTAATCGTTCACTGTCAATAGACAAAGAGTTATCCTTGGCAGAGAGGCGCGCAGAGCGTAGATTATCAATTGAAATACTTAAGAATTCTACGGATAAGTTTCCAAATCTAGCGTACCCCACCCTGGTAACTCCTTTATCATCAGTGAACCTCCCAGTTGCAAATGTACATTTTGAGGGCCAGGCCCAAACATCAAACAAGGACGCTGTGACAGAATCGAATAATCCCTGTGGGAGTAAAATCCAACCTACATCGCTCCCTGACTCTGGTGCTCAGGTTACATTGGCCCAACTCAAGCTTGGGTCTAAAAGGAAAAGACCAGCGTCAGTAAGAAAATGTAAAATGTTGGTCAAACCCCCTCAAAAACACAGGAAGTTACACAAATCCGTGAACATTGGAGAGGTCGTCACCAAAGAAACTCAAAGTACAGAAAGTGTCTCACCCATTAATCTTGTCCCCTTGGATAGCCAAGACAAAGAAGACAATCCTTGTACTGACTCCACTGTTCCATGTAAAGAAAAGGTGCTATCACTTGTAAATGTGCTCCCTGAGTTGGAAAAATTGTTTAGATTATTGCTTACCCCCATCGAGGATAGAATTGCCAAGCTTACAGATAGGCTAAACCATTTCGAACAGACAACATTAGACAATTTCTATTCTACAAAATCGCTGATTAAAGCGAACAGGGTGGATGCAAGCACAAACTCTCAGGTCCTTAATAACCCTGTTAACCAGGATAAGGGAAGAAAGCCCCAAAATAACTCTCCTTTACCTCCCAAGCAAAGCAAACTTACAGCCAAAACAACTGTAAAATCCGCAGATAGATCTGAGAGAGCGAACGTTGGTTCTGATCTATCCCAGCCGACCACTATGCACCCTACACAGTCCACAATTCCCCTGACACAAAATCCACCAACCGTTATGAGTGCTGAGGCTACAGCTCATCACCAAGCGGGCAAAGCACCAACAACTGCAAAAGTAATTATTAACATGCAGATAGCTTCAAGCATTCCGGTGGGAGGGAATAGGGCTAACGTATGCCCGCTGGTAGATAAAACTCCAGTACCGACCCAAACAAATAATAAACAACAGGCGTGGAAGCCTGCTCCCCAACACGTCCCCCAAGCTCCCAAATCTATCCCACCGCCCTTGGCAAAGCCACCTCACAGAAAACCCCCGATTAATCTCACCCCAGATTCCTTCCCCTATGTAGCAGTTCTTATAAATGTATCACCACTACCCCCAGGACAGAGAGAAACTTTCCAGATGCTTAAAAACAAGATCATGCACTGGTTAAAGGAAAATCGTCCTCTGCCTGGTGATATCGACGGGCTAATCATAGGGGTAAGGAGAATAGACTGGATGGGATATACACCGAAAACCTTGGGTGGGGATTGTATAGTGGTTAATTTTCAAGATCCAAGGGTGGCGGGATGGATAACTAGGCAGGGATGGGGAACAAACAAGGGAGGTATTGGAATTGTAGACCTTACCTTTTTTTACCCCGACTCACCAGTGTAACGACTAGCTTGCTCAATGAACCCCTAATTCCCCCTACTGTATCATGGCCAGTCAATCCCTTACCACCTCCTCCAGTTGGTCATAACCATACCACATATACAAATTACAACTCTCATGTAGGATGGCAGGACCCGGGATGGGGATATTGACAAACCAGCACAGATAGTACAGGAGGGAATAATAACGAGCCGAAAGGGGTTTGTGATGTTTATGTTAATACTATTGTTACAAACCTAACGGCCAATAATATCGAGACGGGGGGTTTGGCTGAAGAAGGTGGTTTTAGATTGGGAATCTTAAACACTAATGTTATGACACCATACCCAGCGACAGTTAACATGACTGCAGATCCAATAGATGACCTAGAAAGGCTTACTAATTCTACTGAAAGCCCAATGATAGCTCAAGTATTTCCAATCACCAACACTCGAGATGGGCCAGAGGCTAGCATTGGTACGCTTTTATCTTGGAATGTTGCGGGGTTGGCCAGTAAGTTGGATTCCCAATCCTGGGTGAACTATATAAGTGGGTATGATATCTGCTGTTTTCAAGAAACCTGGGCTTGTGATCCCCTCTTTTGTTTTGGTTATTTGAACTATTGTATACCAGCGCTAAAAGGTGGAAGAGGGCGGCCCAAGGGAGGCCTAACTGTATGGGTTAGACAGGACCTGCACCTTAACATCAAAATGCTGGACCTGGGAAGTAGTGATTTACAAGTATTAAGAATCTCTGCAGGCAAGGGTCTACCAATAGATTTGTATAATGTCTATGTGAGAGGTAACAATGTAACCAATTTATCCACTATTGAGCTGTTGTTTGCTGCCATAGAGGCCAAGTCCCAAGAAAGTATGATGATAATCGCAGGGGACCTCAACAGGACTTTTGAACCCTTGGACTGCACAAATGACCCCTTGGAGAGTGAAGAGGATAATCTCTGGGGAGTACCATCTCTATGCCTAAAACCTGTAAAGAGATGGACAAAAGAGATTTTATTATTGAATGGAATTTGTATGGAACATGGTTTAAGAGCATTGAATGGGAGGACACCTGGGGACAAGGAGGGCAGCTACACTTTTGACAACGGTATCAGCAGGAGCCGAATTGACTACATATTGTGTAGTTTCCAGCTGTGGAATGGGGTTGTTGATATGACTGTTAGGCCCCGGGTTGAAAGTGACCACAACCCCCTCTGTGTGACTCATAGGTGGTGGAACACTGGTGTGGGAAACTCTCTAGAAACATACGATGAAATCCCTGTTATGAGTAATGATGAACGCAGGTTAAAATGGCCCAAGGTATTGGCAAATGAGGCTACTATGACCTACATCAATAATGTGGTCGATAGTGCAATTTCCGCGATGGAAGCAGCGGTTCCAGTGGTTCCAGGGGATAGTGGTATCACCGAAATCCACAACAAGTTATTCTCCCTCCTGAGACCATGTTTCTTCATCAAAAACAGGAAAGGGAAGAAAGCTAAAGATGTGGGAAGGTGGTTTGACAGTCATTGTAGATCAGCACGACTAGACCTGGGACAAGCCATAAGGAATAGGGACCGTGCTGCAGTGATAAAGAATAGGAAACTGTACAAAATGGCCATTTATCGAGCCAAAAAGAAATGGGATGAAGACCACTGGGCCGAACTAAAAGAGGCCTCTGATAACAAAGACTCCAGGACATTTTGGAAAATTATCAAGTGGGGTAGAGGAGCTGGTCCTGCGAAGCCAGATAATAATGTAGCAGAGGATGCTTGGGTTGACTATTTTAGACCACAGTATGCTGAAGTCAACCATCCCGTGGTGGCTGACAGTATAACACCAGTTTATGCAACCGACGATCTTTTTTCCCTTAGAGAAGCGGAAATTGCCATTAGTTCAGCGAAATGTGGGAGGGCGCCAGGTCTAGACGGTATTCCCCCCGATATTTTTAAATATGATGTGACTAGATGGGCGAGATATACCCTCCTTGTAGCAAATGCCCTAGCGAAGGGGGAAGTGGTCCCAGACCTCTGGAAAGGTGCAACCATTATCCCCATCCACAAGAAGGGTGATCGTTCACTGCCTGCTAATTATAGGCCTATAAGCTTAATAGCCACCATACAGAAAGTAGTTGGGAGAATGGTAACAAACCAGCTTATGGACTGGGTTGAAGACAACAACGCCCTTTCTCCATACCAAGCGGGATTCAGGCGAGCAACCAGTACCATTGATCAGGTCTTCCGCTTCACCATATTGCGGTGGAAGACCGTTGTACTGGGAAGGGGCTGCCTGTATGTCGCGTTTGTCGACCTGCGGGCTGCATTCGACCTAGTCCCCCAGTTTAAGCTATGGTTGGTTCTGCAAAAGATGGGGATTCCTGCTGATCTGCTAACACTAATCATGCGATTGCATGAATCCAACTTCGCAAGAGTCCAGTGGGGTGGAATCGGGGAGACAACCGCGGATTTCCCAGTGGAAAGGGGAGTCCGACAAGGCTGTTCCATGGCCCCTTTACTTTTCTCGTTATTTATCAACGGGATTGTTGAGAGAATGTTGAAGGCTAGTGTAGACGCCCCGTCATTAGCGGACACCAGGGTTCCGATCCTGATGTTCGCTGACGACACTCTTATCTTGTATAAGACCCCCATGGGGCTGCAACGTGCATTAAACATTTTCGATGCTTTTTGCACAGAGCATGGGCTAGAGGTGAATGTGGGAAAAACAAAATTAATGGCCTTTTCCCCAGGACGCAGGAATTACCCCAAGGTAACCTTAAACAGCAGCAGGTTAGATACTGTCGCGGAATTTATGTACCTGGGAGTACAGATTGCAGAGGGCACTGGCTGGACGCATCATGTGGATAAAGTGGTCTTAAAGCACCAGCAGCTTTCAGGTGCTCTAAGGGGGGAACACCGTAAATCCAAAACAAAACCTATAAAACCCGCACTTATAGTGTATGACGCGAAGGTCTTGGGTGCCACATTATATGGTGCGGAGTTATGGGCTTGGGATAGTCTAGCGGCTCTTCAGACTTCTGAGAACAAGTTCATGCGAGGGATCACAGGACTCCCACAGAGCACCCCCCTAATCCCATTGTTTTTGGAGCTGGGTAGGCGTCCTATTGTCGACAGAGCTCGATTGCGCCATGTCCTCTACTGGAGACGCCTCTGGACGACTCCAGAAATAAGACAATATGCGGAGGGTTTTCTATGGATAATCAAGGAAGATATCTTCCACAAGATAAAATGGCTAAAACATCTGAAGTCCATGCTAGTTAATTAAGGGTTTTCAAATCTTTGGAACAACCCTGAGGGAGAAATCTTCCCTAGCAAAGAAGCCCTCAAAGAACAATATTGGGATTGGGTGGGTGGTAAGCTGCTGAAAGACGCCAGGGCCGACTCTATGTCTGGTCGCTTCCTGGAGACAAAAATCCTTCCTGTCCTAGAAAACTACTGGGATAACATCACGGTACCAATGGACAAGAAACTCGTCTTTCAGTTAAGATCTGGATCTATCGCCCTAAAGAAACTGACAGCTGGCTGGCACAGACCCACCAATAACTTATGTCCAGCATGTGAAAATGCCGAGGAGAGCATAGGCCATTTTCTTTTCGTATGTCAAGCTTACACAAATCCGAGGAGAAAATGGCTTACGCCGGTATGTAAAAACCTGGGGACACGTGACAGTGCAGTGGCTTTAAGAATCTTATGTACAACAACTCAGGATTCGATAGTCATAGGGGTAGCCAAATACCTGGGTTGGGCTTGGGCAATTAGACGACGGTCTCTGGGGGGAATCAGGTAATCAGGTATTCCTTTTAATAACGATTCATGTAATATTACTTGTTACAAATGGTTTTTATACGCAAACGTAGTATGAGCTGCACTCCATGTTTAATGAATTTTTAATCTGTAATTATGTATTATTGTGTAATTGTTTTAATTTTATGTGCTTTTATGAGAATTGTCTCGAATAAAGCTTATACAACAACAACAGCATTCCAGAGAGACCAAGGATTTTTCCATAGCTGTCAGGACAATATCCAATTTGTCATCAAGGGACTCAGGGTCTTTGGGATTGCCCGAAGAATACGCAGATTCTGCTGATGGACCAGAAGTTATGGGCGGGTGCGAAGGTGCTTCATGTGTTTCTGTGCATAGGTGACCATTTGGAACCAAATGGAAGAGCCATAGGAGTAAAATCAATTCCAAAGAGAAAGTGGGCCTGCTTGTGGGTGTCTAGAAGTACACCACAACACTGCAGCATGAGCTGCCCTGTCTTCACATCTGAAGGTAGGGCAGTCTATAGCGATCGTGTGGGTTGCCTATCCAGCATGGAAGGGCGATGATAATGGGGACACGCAGAGGCCCCTAGTGTGATTGTCCAAAGCCAATAATGAGGTACAATCAATGCAGGAGCCAGTGGTAGGCAGAGCCCACTTGCACTCACATTTGGCCCCTGGTGTGTAGTGCAGCACGTGCAGCCCTACAAAGTGAAGGCCACAGCAGTCACTTCACAGCCACAAGAGGTTATCTTGGTCATCCGGATCACTGCAAGGCTGTAACTGAACTGTGTAAAGGCAGATCTAGGCAATGCCCCATCCAGACTTGAATGTGAGCTGCTTAAGTGGTACTGCCAAATTGTCTATGAACGGTGAAAATCTATGCGGACATCCAGGCCGTTGACAAGGGAGATACAGTAACTGGGAGAAGAGGAAGGGAGGTGAGGATGGAGGGCCATCCTACCTCACCGCATGTTGCTTGGGGTGGCGTGTGTAAGAGGGCAGTACCTCCCACTTCACAGGGCAAGCTCCAGTTCTACAGCTCTTTAATGAGATTCGTCTCACTCCAGCGCCCTCAAAATCAATACTGGCAAGGATACTGTCCACAGTGCCAGGTAGAGGGGTCTTGGGGGAGTAAGTAAAAGCTTGAAGAAGCACAGCTGTCATGTGGCTACTGGCATCAGCAGCTTCGCCACCCCTGAATGGGGCAAAGCCACGTTTATGTCACATGAGGGTAAAGGGCAGGAGGACAGTGCACACTGCACGTGTGTTTGGGTTGGGGCCAAATGGGCGGGTCTTCAAGGCGAGTTCACATGCCTCTTCTGCTTATAAAAGGTCAGAGAGCAACAGAGCAGCAGATGAGGAGAAAGTATCTCCTGGTCACAGGAACTGCACGGGGATTGCGCTCGTGCAAAGTGAAGGATGCAAAGGCCTCCATCAAGCACCACAGCTAATCTTCGACGGTAGATATGGGGAGTAAGCACACCTGTCCAGCCTCGACGAAGCTCACGATTATTTGGGATGATTAATGTGTTACTTAATTTGAGCTTCAACTCGGGCACCTGCTTTATTTATATCTGTAAGTGCTTCCTGTTGAGGTTTAATTTTGTGACAGGAGCATTGTGCCAGAATGAATCCTGCCCTGCATAATTCCCCAAGAAGAGCCCACCGATTTGTGCGATACCTCTACTCAACTGGAGTACTTTCTACTGGCTAATCAGTAAGTGCTACCTCGTTGGGTAAATGTATAGTGCTTTTCCTACACTGCAGATGTGTAAAGGGCCAGAAGATTTTCCTCCAGTGACCGTGTGTGCCTGTAACTTTGGTCCCCTTGAGTGAGCTGGCCATAAAAAAAAAAATCCGCCCGCAAGCGAATTTGACGAGATTTGTGGATCGCGAAATTGCCGAAAATCAGAAAATTTCGAGAGCGGAACGGATTTTTGGCCCATGCTTAATATATATATACACACACACACACACACAAAACAGTGTTTCAAACAACATGATAAGTTAATATGTCAATGACAGCATTGATTTATTCGAATTTAATAAAACACAGGAGAAATAGTAGAAATCTGTGATAACCTGATGCTCAAACATCCATTTCCAGTGGCTAAACTATGAAACTTGGAATCATTGTGGCATCAAAGGGTTTATCCCGGGTTAAAGTAAGCATCCAGTAATTCCTACATACTCAGAATGTGGGTATATGTTGAACTGGGTTTCTGGTTGTCAGAAAAGGAACACTTTCCAAGCAGGAACCACCTCTCTAGTCAAGATGAGCTTGATACACTAAAAGATAACCTGTGCTCACCCTCTATTAGCTTGGCACAGAGCAATCAGGCTTATATAAAGGGGCAATCGAAGGGAAAAGTGTGGGTTCCGACTGGCACAAAGTTATTACTGCATCAAAGTTGATGATTCTGGAAAGCAGAAGTCGCTTTGAAAGGCCCAGAACTGGGATGGCATTACTTTCTTGGGGCAAGGCTCACAGATGGCAGATTCCAGGTGCTGCTGCAAGATTGAAGGAGGTCTTTGATGTCCCTGAGACTTCAGAACAGAGGGCAAGGCAGCAAGCCCTTGAAGTCACTTTGGGTTGAAGTGAGATGGATCCAGCCCTTGTCCTAAACAAGGCAGAGATCAGTAGACAGCAGGGCAGCACAGCAAACCTGAAAAACAGTTCTTCCAGAGCAGCAGTCTAGCAGATTGGCAATCCTTGAAGCACAGCAGTCTTTACTCCTGACAGACTTCTTGACTGGTCCAGTAGGGCACTATCTTGGTTGATTCAGAGCCCCTGTACTTTTACTTAAACCCAGTTGTGGCTTTGCGTTACTGTGGGAGTGACTTTGAAGCCAGCCCTGGAAGTGCACCCTTTTTCCCCCAGTCCTGGCTTTGAACTATTAGTAGGGGATAAGCAGCCCTTTGTGTGGCAAACAATACACTGCTTATTCAGGAACAGCTGTCAGCTCCCCTCTCTCTTCCTGCCAAGGAAGAGCTATCAGGATGCAGATGAATGCAGATGAGTACTCTGTCATAACCACCCTTCCTGTGTTTTTGGCTGTCTAGAGGGAATGCACAAAGTGTAGCTGTCACCCACCGCGGACATGTATTAGAGACAGGTTGTAGGCATACATAGCAGTAAGAGTAGAGAGGCCCACTTTCTAAAAATGGCATTTATTTAATAGTAATGTTAAATCCAACTGTACCAATAAAGAGGATTTAGCATTACCATTCCAAGGATGTAATACATAATACAGTACTCCTTTCTGATCAGGAATTACAGCTTATATGGGTATTAAAAAAAATCTTAATGCTAGCCTATGAGAGGAGTAGGCCTCACAGTGGTGAAAACCGTGTAGTTTGTTACTACCAGGAAATGTAAACTTAAAATGACATGTCCTACCTTTTAATAAGACACTACCCTGCCCTTACATCTACCTAGGTCCTACCTTAGTGGTGAGGTATGTGCAATAAAAGGGACGTTTAAGGCTTGACAAGTGGTATTAAATGCCATGTTGAAATGGCAGTAAACTGCACACACAGACTCTCCAGTAGCAGGCCTGAGACAGGTTTGAAAGGCTACTTATGTGGGTGACACAATCAGTGCTGCAAGCCCACTAGTAGCATTTAGGTTACATGTCCTGGGAATGTGGTATACCACTTTACAACAAACCTACAAGTAAACTAAATATGCCATTTGTGTATACACCACTTTTACCATGTTTAGGGGAGAAGCATATGCACTTTCATACTGGCCAGCAGTGGTTAAGTGCTCAGAGTCCTAAGGCCATCAAAAAGATACAACAAAATAAACAGGCTAGCAGGCAAAAGGTTTGGGGAACCACCACCCTAAGGATGACAGGTCTAACATGGGATCCTCTCCAGCTGAAAGTAGGGAGAGCTACCCAAACCTAGAGAGTTCTCATCACTAAGCAGAAGAACCTGGATAGACCATCAGCATTGGCGTGGTCTACCCCTCATCTGTGTCCAACCCTGATGTCCATAACCTGTAGGGAAATGGACCACCTCAAAAGTTTTGGATTCTCACTCCTCATTTGCATAAGCCACTTGAGGGGCCTCTGGTCAGTCTGCATCAGGAAGTGAGTGCCAAACAGGTATGGAGGTATGGTCTGATCTTCTTCAGTGTCCAGACCAAAGCAAAATCTTCTCTTTCTATAGCATTCCACTTCTGTTCATAGGGCCCAGTCCAACTGTCCTGGAGGGCCCTGGGTCCCACAGGTACCATAACCCACACTTTCTGCCTGGGTTGTAATTCTACAGTGGTAGAAGTTTAGTCATACCACTCTTTCATCACAGCTTGACTGGCTTCTAAGTGGTCAGAAGCTTGCTTCAACAACTTGCGTCCTGAAGGCCAGCATGTAGCTTACTACACCCCGGGGAATCTTCCTGGAAGCTTGCTCCCATTCTTCCTTGACCAAACTAAGAGGTCCTCTAGCAGGGTGCCCATACAGAAGCAAAAATGGGCTGTAGCCCACTACTTTCTGTGGTACCTCCTTGTAGGCAAACAAGAGGCATGGGGCACCATTCCTTAGGCCCTCAATGGGCCTCCAATCATGCCCTTTAGGGTCTTGTTTAGTCTCTCATCAAGCAGGTTACCACACACTCCTTCCACATAGACTGGTTGTATGCAAGCACCTGCTCGAGCACCTGCTTTATTTTATCTATTAGTGCTTCCTGTTGAAGCTAACTTAGTAACTATTTTAGGATGGCGCTGGCAGCTTGCCGGCGCCATCCTAAAATAGTTACAACAACTTCAAGCTTGAAGGCTTGAACTTTTGCCCCCGGATCCGCCGCTCGCGGATTTTCGGTAAATTCGCGGGAGTTCGCGGATTGCGGATTTACCGAAAATCCGCGAAATCCACGAGCGGAACGGATTTTGCACTCACGCTTACTCCACACAGGGTTAGTGAAGTAAACCATATTTTTAGGAGTAAAACAATGCCAAAACAATCGAACTCGATTAAATAGAACCAGGTTTATGAATTTTTAAGGAATTCATCAAAATGTAGTGCTTTAGGGGTTACTTGAGGTTGTCCTGGACCGGTGTGAATCCAAAGTTCAGGCGACCACGATGGAGGGCATGCAGGCTACAGGACTTACACAGGTCCTGCTGAAAAAGAACTTTGGGTGGAGGAAGCATCAACGTTGAAGACTCAATGCGTCTGTTCCAATCTGCACAGGCAACGATAGCTTCTTCAACAAACCCTTTTATGATGCAGCGGATGCGTCGTCCTTGAGCCACGCTGTCCATCATTGTGAAGCAATATTGAAGCAAGGCCGCCCTTCGAAATGATTTCCTTGATTGTCTCCTGCCTCAGTGTCAAAGGGCAATGTGTTGGTTTCCGATTGGCACAAAGTCATCACAGCACCAATTTTGATGGTTCTGGACAGCAGAAGTCATCTTTTAAGGGTCCAGGCTGGGTTAGCACCACTTGGCAGAGCAGGACTTACAGATGGCAGAGTTGAAGTGCTGTTGTAGAGTTGAAGTACATTTTTGATGACCCTGAGACTTCAAAATACAGGGGTAGTCAGCAAGCCTTTAGGGTCATCCTGGGCTCAAGTGAGATGGGTCCATTCCTTGTCATCAGGAGAGCAGAGATCAGCAAGCAGCAGGGCAGCGCAGCAAAGCAGCAGTCAAGCAGAGTATCAATCCTTGGAGCACAGCAGTCTTTACTCTTGGTAAAGTTCTTCACCGATCCAGTAGTGCAGTCCCTTCATAGGGTCAGAGCCCCAGCACTTAGAGCCAGTTGTGCCTCTGAAGTGGGGGTGACTTCAAAGCAGTCCCTTAAAGTGCACAGGTCTCTATTTCTTCCCAGGCTATTAGGTGGGTGCAGATGAGTTCTCTGTCACAAGAACCCTTCCTTTTTTTGTGGCTGTCTAGAGGGAGCCACGAGCTGCTCTGCGTCTTTCGTGGGCGCTGATCGTGGGGGTAGGTTCTAACGGCCTGGACCGCGCGCCGCCAGAGGTACCATACCGATTTTGCCGGTCCCACAGGAGCAGTCTGCGGGGCACCTTTGGTACTTTCCCAGGGTCGCATTACTTAAGCAGGACCAATTGGCCTGCCCACCCACAGACCTACAAACTAAGGTTGTATCTTACACTTTGTGTTTATAATTTTCCTTTGTGTAGTACTGAACTATTAGGTCCTGAAGAATTGCCATTATGGCAAGAAACATGTTGACCTGACCTGAGGGTTGTAGATATACTGCTTCGACTCTTCCAAGCATATATCTCCCCTCCCACCCTTTCAATCAAGGGAGTCAACCACGCTAATAAAGTTCTTTGTGGAATGACCCACCTTTTTAATTCACTTTCACTTCACGACTACACTTCCCCTGCCCTCTCACACGCATGCACCATATGGCTGGAACAAAAGAGCCCCGGTTTCGGGAGCCCTTCAGACATTGCAGCGAGGAGCAGAACCCATATGACGAAGCATGACACCTAGTTCACTGGGTGTGTGAGGGTTTTAGTTCCAACAAGGGAATTCCCCCCTTCTCGCTCTCCCTAGTACACTCACTTAGTTTTCTCTTCTCCTGGGGAACTTTCTACCCTTCTTGTGTTACTGTCTATAGGGAAGGGGAGTTAGGAAAGGTCTATAGCAAAGTGACAGACATTGATTAGATAGTACAATTTGCGTTTTTTTATAAATAAAAAACGTAGACTGAAACAGTATATTAAAGTCCACTTGTGTACAGAAACCAATGAGCAAAATAATTTCTGATAGAGCTTTATTGTTTATTGTTGTTGACTATTTTTCTTTTGTTTTCTACTATTTTTTATATATATAGTTTTTATAAGTGATTATGTGTTTATATTTTATATAATCTTGAATTAAAAAATACAGAAGAGAAAATACAAAATCAATAGACATGAAACATATATACAGTGATGTAGGCAAAGCGGTAGACACCACTACGCGCGTTTTGGATCTTGAGCCTTCTTCAGGTGGCCGTCTATTGTTAGAGTTTTAAAGAGTCCAGGGCTCACAGTTAGGTGTGGCGTGGATATAAAAGGTCAGTCGGTAAAAGCAGCTTCTTAAGATCTTGAAATGTGGAACGATGTAGTCCTATAACTTGCCATATGATGCTATGACATCAGAGAAAAGGAGGTGGTATAACAGTATGGTGGAGGTAGCTTAGATTCAGATCGTTATTTGTGTTGACATTATAGAACCTCCACGAGGATAACTTCCTGTGAATAGATGATTAGATGATGAGAGCAATAGTGAAGGAAGCGAGTATTTTATCTCCACAAGTTGATAAAATATCCGGAGGCGAGCAATAATGATGTATAATTGTTAGCGCGAATATTTTGTATCTACCTAAAGATAAAGTAGAAAGGATGTCCCAGGAGCGGAAGATACTATGGAGGATGATCTGGTCATAGCATTGCCCGTGAGGTTTGAAGAAAATAGTGACGCTCCTGGTAGAAAAGGACTTGTAGCAGTACTCGACCGCCAAAAGACCGCACACCGGTATGCTAGAATGCAATAGGGAATGCACAAAGTGTAGCTCTATAATATTTTGGAGCAAAGAAGAGGAAACTTGTTTGGACTGTGTATCTGGGACTACATGTGGTTAGGAGGATATATCTATCCCCATTGATCTTTTTTAGAATTAATTTGTATTTGTTGATTTGATCATGTGGTGTGAGACAGTGTTTTTGTATGAATATTGCCAATTGTAAACCTAACCTTAAATATATATTGTTTATGTGATTATTACTCTTTGTACGATAAATAGAAGAATTGTGAAAATAAATAAGAAACATTTTGTTTGACCAGTATGCATAAGTATTATTTCATTATATTGGTTATACTGTAAATTGTGTCTTCTGCCTAATAATTATAGTGTTGGATTTAAAGACCAGCAAAACACAGAGTATACTGGAAATAATCCCACCAGGGACATTTTGTTTTTTGACGTAACTACCCAGTTTCCTTGGGGAATATTGCATTGCCCTAGTGTGGTAAAATATACTTTCTAAAAGTGTAATTTTAAAATAATAATGTTAAATACAGCTTTACCATTAGAGAGGATTGATCTTTACCATTCGAAAGATTCAATGCAGCTAGTCCTTTCTACTCAGGAATTACAGCTTAAAAGAGTATCAAGGAATTTCCAATGCTAGCCTATGAGAGAAGTAGGTCTCACAGTAGTGAAAAACAACATTAGCTGTTTGTCATTACCAGGACATTTAAAACTTTAAAGGCCATGTCCTACCTTTTACTAACACATTATCTTGCACTTATGGCTACTGAGGGCCTACCATGGGGGGATATATATGTAGTAAAAGGAGAATTTAAGGCTTGGAAAGTGGTTTTAAATGCCAAGTCGAAGTTGTAGTAAAACTGCACACATAGGCTCTACAATCGACTTTAGCACTGGTCAGCAGTGGTAAAGTGCTCAGAGACCTAAGCCCAACAAAATGATACAGCAAAACGAGAAGGTAAGCAGAAAAAATTGGGGGGGAAGACTACCCTAAAGATGACACGTCTAACAGTATATATATATGAGACAATACCAAAACCGAAACTAATCATGATGTTTTGATTCAAAAGTATTTTCTTTTTGATGCCATTCATTCGAAAAAATACATACAATATCTCAGCAGTTCAAATACCTCTTCCATTAAACTGTAATTCTGTAATAATTCAGAAATGTGTGATTAGAAAAACAATGGTCCTCAGGTGATAATACTACTACACATTTTCGATTAAGCATAAGTATATCGTTTAATTGATTCACAGCAATAAAATGTTGTATCCATTTTACTTTCAGGACTGGACAAGGGAAGTCTTCAATCAATGTCTTAGGAATAGGGAGTGGAACAGGTTTGTAAGTTTGAGTAATTTCAATGTATTTATTTTTCCTAATGCGTTGCTTTTTTGGGGGGCTTTGATTAAGACACCACTTGAATAATGTGTGCAATGTGACTGACGTAACATTTGGTCTAATGTACTGTAAAAGCTAGACGATAGCCATGCAAATAATCCCGACGAGTATGTGCATATTTGCCTTTTTCAGTGACACAAGCAATTGGTGAACTTATATTTAGTCATATGAATGTTAACCGAATCTATGTTCTTGATTTCGCATGTTACAAAACATAATACAATATGGCTTGAACTATTGTAAATTTCAAGCGTTCAGCCAAGTTCCTGGTAATGTAAGAGTCTGGCTTGTGTTACGAAGTGACCGGAAAACACAATGGAATGGCTGCTATTTCAACTATTGCTAGAAAATAACGGGGCTATATTTAGAGGGCATGGGGAAATATTGTTTTAAACATATCAATAAAATATGTCTCCTCCAGCACAGAAAGTGGTCTGTAAACATTTTCGATTATTATCAGGGGGTGTTTAGTGTCTCCATCGTACCTCTTGGACATTTACAAAAGTGTTTGTAACAGTGAGCAAAAACAAATTAGGTAAAATGATGAAAAAAAAGGCCTAGCTAAAAGTATTGTCTTTCCTGCTCTCTCAAATGGAAAAAATTACCCTTGCAAACTGCACTCATCCATCCAAATGTGTGCAGAATATAAACTTTATGGGGATTATTTATTTGCCCTTGCGTCACATTTGCAGCACCGGTGCGTCACTTTTGGTGATGCACCAGCAGGGTAAAAGTGTGCCATGTTGCATCATATTTACAAAGTGATGCATCTAGGTAGATGCTTCCCTTTGTAAACCACTGCCCCACATTATACCTGCGCTGGATTTAATTTATGCAGGGTGGGCATTTTGACACAAGTAAGCCTTGTAAAAGTGACACAGTGAAATCTGAGATTTTACTGCATCACTTCTAGGATGCAAATGTGTCAATATCTTATGTCTGCCTCACAGCAGGAGAAAGACTGACGCAGGTGCATTTGAAATGGGACTTGCCCATGTGAAATGACCAATTGATGGAGTTGAGCCTCTTTCGTGACACACTCTAACAAAGTGTCATTTTTACACCTACAGATACGTCAGAAATACTGACATATCTGTAACTCCTTGCAACGTGATGCATCATACTGTAAATATGACGCATCCAGCATGTTTCAAGGAGGGCGCAATGAAAAGTGACGCATTGCTGTTTCACGCAGCGATGTGTCACTTTAAATAAATGAATCCCTATGTGTTCCTTCATAAATTATCAAGTCTAAGGAACATCATAGAAACAATATTCAAGTCTAGGTTCCCTTGTAGCTAACACATTCCTTCAGTTTAAGGTTTAAATTATCCAGGATGCTTAGAGATACCAGAATGGCCTCATTTATCAAATAGTGTACCTAGTTTCAAAGCAGGCTCCTATAGTCCACCTTTTATTTGTAGTTCATCCACCAGAAAAAAGTCTGGAATTCTCTGATCTTCTTGTTTTAAAAAATTGAATGCTTTGGGCATCAAGATGAAGATGAACGCATTGTGATACAGCAGCGGCTCCTCCGGTAAGGCGAAGGAGGGTTGCCACACTGCTTTGCGAGCAAAAAAGTAAAAAAGAAAACTAAAATGATAATAACTAATGTTCATATCATTTTAGTTTTCCTGCCTGCTCGGGTGCAGGGTGGGGTAGGGGAGCCGTGCTAGGCAGTGCAGAGTGTAAAGCACACCCTAAAGTGCGCATGACGGTTTGACCGGCCCTCTTGTATCTTCCCCACCAGGCTAGCTGCATTAGACAACCTGATGAGGAAAAGTTTAAGGAACAGTTTAAGCCTCCAAGTCCCTGTGTGAGTGCCGAACCATGGCGCTCAGACCAATCACAACGTTGCTTGAGGCAGCGTTATGATCAGACAGGGGATTTTAGAAGGCTGAGAGCTTCCTGTTGCAGCGCGGAGGAGATGGAGCAAGGCGGCAGCACCCTTCGGCTCCCAGGTAAGTGTGTTTATTTTTTTTTTGTATTCCCCCCTCTGCTCCCCCTCCGCACCTCCACCCATGCCCCATCACTCACGCTTAGTAGAGACCACTACTATTGTGGTGTGCTTAAGAATGGAGGAAAACTCAGAGAAAAGCTGTGCAGCAGCAAAGCATTCTGAGTCAGCTAATGTGAGGAACCAGGCTTTTTACAGGTTTCCACCTGCCCCTACTTTTTGCCTCCATTTGGAATACTAGCTGCCGGTTTTTCAACTCTGAGAGTGCACGGAGGTCAGCTAACCAGATCAAAAGGCCAGTGTTCTAGCCACGTACAAAATGTATGTTGAATTGGATCTCCTGAAATGGCATATGCAGACTTACTTATAAGTTCCTAGTATATAGATCTAAGGGGACACAGGAAATTAAAGTTAGAGCATCCACACAGGGCCTCAGCACTGGTTGTGCCATCCTGCATGTGAAAAAGTAGAAAATGGCTCCTAGCCTGCCACTGCAGTCTGACAGAGCAGTTTTAAGGCTAGTTCGACTTTGCCATTCAAGCCAATGGCATAGCCCCAACTTCCCTCAACACTACATGTGTCTGCCTTAAGGAAGGCATATTGATCCCATAGGCAGAAAGCTGTATATTTTTAAGTAGGACAAATATTAACATGTCCTAACAGTAAAACATCCAAATTGTCAGTTTTACTTGGGGAAGGTTAGTAGCTCCATTGGCTAATACCGAGTTACAGGCTGACATCTCAGTTCTGTTAACCTCTGAATTAGTTTACCAAAATGAGTACTTCAAGATATCAAATTAATCACAGCATTACACCAGACTAGATGCCTACGTCAAATTTAATATCACTTTTAAAGAAAAGTTGCTACTCTTTTGTCCAGTTTATCTGGTGGCCTTTTGCAGTTGGTGGCCAACAGACAGTCTTCTGTCGTCCTGGGGAGTTGTATGAACGACTCCCAGGCTCAGGAAAAAGAAAGGCCTTCCAGAAAGAGAGGTGTTACCTTGCCCCTGTAGGAAGCCAAAAAAGATGCTGACCAAAAAGGCAAGCTTCAGAGGGTGGTCAAATGGTGATCACACTCGTGTAGGGCTGCCCTTTCATTCAGGTAGATGGGTTAACGCCAGCAACACAGAGGTAAAACCAGTTTTTTTTGTGGGAGTGTAGCTCAGAGGTAGCCACACTTCTAGGGTGGGCTACCAAGCTTCTAATATCCAAGGAAAGGTTCAGACTTTCTGGAAGTGGCCATAATAGTGCACTCTGGGATTGCTAAATTCTACACAGACCTAGAAGTCATCATAAGGCAGGAGGGATCCGGGTAGCCCATTGACTAGTGACCGCATCATCTTCCCAGGGCACTTTTTGGGCATACATATGGCACCCCTGGCACCCTGAACCTCACACCACATCTGGATTGGGGAGAATACCAAAGAAGGACTGCTCTGCTGACCCCTGTACCTGGCAAGAGAGGATGAACCTTCCACTGCACTGAACCTGCTTGCCCTTGGGCTACTGAGGAGAGGACTGTGCCAAAGACACTAGCCCTCACCAAAGGATACAGCTGGACCCACTGTGATCGAAGATCGGTAGCCCAGCTGCTGGTGGGCTTCTACTGGTCTGAAGAAGATTTCAAGGGACTCCAACCCCTGTAACTAAAGTCACCCCACCTTACCCATGGACCGAGAAATAACCCCAGGCAGGCCCCTATCAACCACACAGCGCCATAAGCATCTTTCAGCATCCTCAGCATCCTGCATCCCCAGCATCAGGACCACTTCATTGAAGTCTATGTTGGTCTAGATGTAAAGCGTGAAATTGGATGACGGACTTCTTTGGTGACCAGGTAACAGTCCAAATACTCCTTATTGCCACCTTGACATTTTCCTTGTTGGAATTGGTTGTCCAGTCTGGGCCAAAGTAGCCGAACACAACTTTCTCAAACTTTTCAAAAGTTTACATACTTTATGGTTACCACTGCTTGTTTGACCTTTGGACTTAAAAGTAGGGGTGGGTGGAACTCACAGAGTTTTCTTCCGTGGAATTACATGAGTTACATGAAAACTCCACAGGATTCTGCAGAGTTCCGCTAATGGGAGGAATTAGGCAAGTTGCCCTGCTTGTACTGATTTTTAGCGCTGGGAGCTCGTTCTGGCCTGAAGAATCAGCGTGAATGGCACTACGTGGAGCGCGAGTAGATTTTCTACTCGAAAGGCATCTTTCTGACCGCAAATGGTCGTCACTTCCTGCTATTGCCCTCATTGGGAAAATTACGCCTGGTGCCCTACCAGTGACTTGGGTACGCTAAATCTTGCTCACTCTTGCCAACTTACAATTGGTGAGCCGTGTGTGAGAAAAAACTCTGGCATGAGGAGGTTGGTGGAATTTGGCCTGAATGCCGGGTTACATGCAAAATCTCCACCTACTCCACTGGTGAAGCAGAATTTATCACCCACCCCCACTGAAAAGCTGAGATGTAAGTTTTCCTGAACCCTTCAGTGGATTTTAATCATCTTGGTGTCCAAAAATTCATAACAATATAATCTATCTTTGTAAGTTGTTGTAAGATTTCTTTTTTGTTGTGTCACTTTCTGATTTTGTTGTTTGGTGGTTCCTAATGTTTTACATTACTTCCTTTATTTAAACCTTGCTGCTTAAAACCACAACTACCCATGGTTGAGCTAGAGGTTTAAAAAATTAGCCTGACCGGACCCAACATTATTTCATGAGTCTACTACCCAGTAAAGTTGCACAACCATACCATATAATACACCACAATCCTCACATCTCCAAAGTGTCATGTCACTACAATACCATCTAACCAAGGCAGTGGTATGAGACTTTTGGTATTACTCCCATGGTCCACAGATATACATATCAGTAAATATGTAGTTCATAGCAGTGTCCTATCAACTAAGTCAAATGTTCAGTGAGGTCCAGATAAGCGGTACACCTGCTCCTGAACACAACATGTATAGTGATGTATTATCCATATAGTTTAATTGCCTGTGGTGACCCATTTGGTGTAAATTTTGTCACCTATAACAAACAAGGAGATGGTGCTAATTGATGCTGTTAAATAGTCCCATTTTTAACAAGATACAATCCACTTTTCTTACTTTGAGGTTGTGGATTGTTTATGTTTGCTAATTTTCTGTAAATACGGGAAGCAATAGTTGGCCCACTCTCCAGGATTTCTAGAAAAAATGTCAGCAGTGAAATTGTGAATTCCTGCACCTCCCCCTTCACCTTGACAAAAGAACAGCAAGCTAAAAGATCAATATTGTTGATGAAACAAAACTGGGACTGTAATTTCAAGAAGTCCTGTTACATCATCATCAATTGATCCACCAATTGACATTGGGTATTATAAGGTGCTCTAACAAAATTAAATCTCCTGGGACCATTTGTAAAGTGCTATTTTGTTGTGGAAAATGCTCTGAATCATTTAATCTGAGTCTTTGCATCTGCTAAATAACTTTTGAGTATGTTCAGAACACAAATTGCAATTAATAACTCGTTACTGAATAGCAAAATAGGTGTGTGACTGCATATTGAATCACAAATGAAAAAGGACATGTTTAGGGTGTCCCTTCCAATATGCGATTCCTTATGGTATGTACCAGTGGATTGCACCCACAAATCATTGATAGGTTTCCGACACCTCAAACGAGTAGGTAGTGGTCCCTGGTACCACTGTTTACTTTTTAAAAAAGTTTTGGAAATGTTCCTTTTTCTTCTTTTAAAAGCATCCCGTTTCGTTCGAGGAAAACAGTCTGTGTTGAAAAAAAAAATTGCTTTATTTAAAATCAATCACAAAGGGGTGTGGCCAAGATTGCAGGCAGTTGAGGTGAGTATCCTGATCTCTCCGTCCCGAGCCAAAGGGCCTTCTCTTCTAGAGTCTCAAGTCAGGGTCTGAGGCCCCAATTCGGACAGCTGTAGACTTCGTGCTTTTCATTGCACCAGCAGAGTGAGTTTTCCAACCCGTCCTGCCGTGGACACACTACTGTGCCAGCCGAGAGAGATCAGTGCCGCATCTTCACAAAATGGAGGTTTAGGTGCATCGAAGATCCAGACACTCGGCCCTCTGTTGAACACCTGCTTGAGGGAGCCGTGGTGGCCACCAGTTCATTGCTGTGCAATGGCCCGAGTGCTAGCGCTCCTCCCACTGCCCAGATGGAGGTGCTCCATCCTGGAGACCTGAATATGCCTTACAGACACTCCCACATTGAGCCTGTGGTGTTGCTGCCAAGGCACTGCATGCTATGGAGGAGAAAGCAGCTGGTTGAGGAGGTGATCGGCCTCCTCTGGGGCCACCCTTGGTGGACTCTGGAGCTGATCCTCAGCTGTGTTGATGCCCCCCCAGGAAGACTGACAGAGAGAGCCCATGAGGGCCTTAGTGTGGAGGACCACAAAGTGTTTGGCTGATGATTGTCTAATTTCCTCTACCTCCCTGCCACCTGACTGATCTGATGCAAGGGAAAGTGTGGCCTGCTCTGGAGGAACAACAGTATCTGCGGCTACGGCTGGTGGTCCAGGTTGCCCCCCTCTGAGTCCCTGAGCTTAGAACTAGTTCCAGCTCTCACGACAGCTTTGCACCTGACAGACCCTGTGGATCAGCAGCCGCACAATCTACATACCTTGTGCTGCCATATGGAGCCTTCGACCTCCCTCAACCTCAGATAAGTACCCCCTACCTCATTTTCACATTGCGCTTTCAATTGCCTCTTTGGAGTTATGAGACGGTGTGTTCAGTGTACCGCACCCTGTGTATTGACTGCCTCTCTTGGATATTGCTAGTGGGACAGAGGGCTTAGAGGGCAGAATCATGATTGTTTTCTGGACTCTCTGCTGTGGCTGACCCCCATATTTGGCCCTACGTGCTTAGGCATTATCGGACGATGCTGAACAGCCCTTGGAATTACAGACTCTGAAGCACACACTACATGCACCGCTATTTTGAGGGCCACAAGTAAGCACCTGCATATTACTCCTGTTGTACATGCCAATATTGATCCTACTTTAGCAGTCACCTATAGAGGCTGAAAGATCCCTCCTCCACCCGCGGGCCTCACATCTATATGGCTACATGTTCTTCGCCACTCCCCTCAAGGTCTCTTATTAGTCCCCTAGAATACTCTGGGAGGTGAATTTGGCTTCATTGTGGCTGTAAGAACACCCCAGGGTATATTCACCATGGACATTGAACGGGGGAAGAGACACTACATGCTAAAGGACATGCTTATCAAAACTTCTGAACCTCAGCTGGAGGATGCCGCTGCGGCCTTGGGTAAAGATGAGACACTAGATTCTGGGAAACCTGATGCTCCAATCACCATCTCCTTTATTAGAGAGCTGTTTGCTACCCTGAGAAATGATATCCAAGCCTTAAAAAAGAGCTCTTTAGTTATCTCAAGGAGGTTCGTCGAGACAGAGAGCATTAGAAATGGAGTCTTGGTGCTCAAAGATCAAGAATCAAACTGAAACAAGGAAGTTGAGCAACTCCAGCAGGAAGTCTTCGCCTTCAAGACCAACACTTAGACCTGCAAGCCTTTGTGGAAGATTTAGAAGTAGGTCATGGCACAAAAACATCTGTATTAGGGGCAACCCCTCTGGTACGGCTGGCTCAGACATCACATCATTTGTGACTGAACTTTTTTGCTCAATTCTTGAAGCACCTTCAGACACTAAAATCAAATTGAATCGCACCCATTGAGTTGGTCCTAAAAGGTCAGCTCCGGCACACCCTGCAGACACCTTTCAGTTCCTGCTGAAAGGATACATCCTCCAAATGGCTCGAGACAAGCACCTGATCCAGTTTGAAGGACACAATTTGAGTCTTTATAAAGACCTTGCAGCATCCATGCTTCAAAAATGTGGCCTTTTATCCTGTCACTACCCACCGTAGATCAACTGGTGTATCATATTCATGGGGACACCCCTTCAGAATGGTCTTCCGCCTTGATGAAAAACTTCATTAGCTATGCTCACATGAAGAGGCATGTGAAATATTGAAAAAAATTAAAGATGTCTCCCCGGAGCTGTCTCTCAATGACCGGCAGGATCAAGAAACCTGGCGAACCTGCAAAAGGCGAGCCAGAAGACTATCCCCTGCAGAGCTACGCCCAGACCCAGAGACAGGCAGACCTGGTTTCGCTCAGTGGAGATTCAGCCAACTCAACAGCAGCATGAAGCAGACCACATCCTTTCCTCCTCTGCTTCTCATGTCCTCTTCTTCCTTTCTCCGCACTCTTGGCAGCTGACCCAGGTGGGGGCGGTAAAAAGGGCGTAGTGGCCACTGTACACCCATTTTTTCTGTATTCATTTCCATAGGGTGCTGAGCCCTGGACATTGACACTGTTCACAATGTTTCTACAACTGCTTGTTTTTTTACCCTTTGGGTTGTTTATTCCTTTGTTTTTTGGGACCTAAAAACTAGAGATCCCCTTTTCAAACACCAGTACTCTGGATATGGGCTTTCTCATGACACTCAATGGGATCCATACATGCGGCTTAAAACACCCCATGGAGGTACCTCTGGAGCTCACCAACCCCGCTCGTGCAGATGATCGATGACCTGATGATTCTCACCCTCAATGTTAAGGGTCTAAATAATCCCACTAAAAGACACGCATGTAAGTGGGGCTTTCCTCTCGCATACGTTTTGGCTACTTATTTTTAATTGCGCCTATCGGTGATTTAAAAAAAAATATCTTTGTGTGTATTTTATGTTGGGCGGCATAGGTCTAGGAGCTGTATTTTTCGTTTAGCCTAGCAGTCTCCTTACACCCCGGCGATTCTTTTGTATTTGCCTGTAGGTAACTTGTCTTTTAATTTTCGGCGGCATAAGTCTAGGAGCTGCTATCTTTCGTTTAGCCTAGCAGTCCCCCTACACCTCGGCGATCTTTTTTACTTGCCTGTAGGTAACTTGTCTTCCTGCCGGCGTCTCGGCTCCCAGTCCCGGTTTTCACATCTTCACCCCCCCGTTCTGACACAGGCTTGCTTGATTGAGCGGAGGGTGTGTGAGGAGGCAGAGGAACCACCTGATCCTGGGGGGGCGGAGTCTCCGGCAACACCTTCTCTTCGCCTGCCTACATAGCCCACATGCCTTACATCACGCGCAGCGGACGCATGTAAGTGGGGCTTTCCTCTCGCATAAGTTTTGGCTACTTATTTTTAATTGTGCTTAGTGATGATTTAAAAAAAATTATCTTTGTGTGTATTTTATGTTGGGCAGCATAAGTCTAGGAGCTGTAATTTTCGTTTAGCCTAGCAGTCCCCTTACACCCCGGCGATTCCTTTGTATTTGCCTGTAGGTAACTTGTCTTTTTATTTTGGGCGGCAGAAGTCTAGGAGCTGCTATCTTTCGTTTAGACTAGCAGCCTCCTTACACCTCGTCGATCTTTTTTACTTGCCTGTGGGTAACTTGTCTTCATGTCGGCGTCTCGGCTCCCAGTCTCGCTTTTCTCATCTTCACCGCCCCGGTCCAACACAGGCTTGCCTGATTGAGCAGAGGGCATGTGAGGAGGCCGAGGAACCACCTTATCCTGGGGGTAGGAGTCTCCGGCAACACCTTCTCCTCTCCTGCCTACATAGACCACATGCCTTACATCCCGCGCAGCGGACGCATGCAGCGGGCGCGCCGCTGGTGTGCCGAAGGTAAGCCAAAGGTAAGCTCGTCTGTGCCTGTCCGCGACTGGCCGGGACAAGGGGCAAGACACCCTGCTCAATTTCACAGGTATTCTTCTCAAGAACTTTTGGACCTGCAGAGCAATTAGGCGTTCCTGGACCATACCCTTTTAAGAATTCAAGAAATAGGTATTTCAAACGCAATTTTTCCGCACAACCTCTCCCCTTGTTAAGTCCTTTATCATGTTCTTTGCCCCTTGCTGGACACTCTCTTCCATTATTATTTAACCATTGGCTTTTCTCTGCTTGTGACCAGCTTGCGCCCCTTAAGTTATTGAAAACTCGATGCCTTCATGAGTCTAATAGATGGTTCTCACTTGAGCTAAAATTAAAAAAACTGGCTCTTAGACGCGCGGAACAGCAATGGAGGCTTGGTAATTGCCCTACTTTAAAATCCATTTATTGCACCTTGCTTAATGATTATAAAAAATCTATTCTTTCTGCTAAATCGGTTTACTTTAAATCCAAAAATTCTCATCTCCTCAAATAAATCTAAGGCTATCTTTTCCATTGTCCATGACCTTGCCACAACTACAAGGGCTATCCCTAAACTTTTTCCTTCACAAGCGCTTTGTAATTCTCTCAATGAGTATTTTGTTGAGAAAATTATCACTATTAAAGCAAATATCTCCCTTTCCTCTCCCAATTTTTGTTGTCCTGTTCTTCAGCCCAATACTCAATCTTTAGACAAGTTTCCTCATATTTCCAGGGGAAAATGTTTTATTCTGCTTTCTAAAGTCAAATCGGGCTCCCCTCCTGATAGTTGTTTTGAAAAGTGGTAAGTGTGTTCTCCACATAAAATTACAACGATTTTCCAAGATTAATATCCATTCTTTCCAGATCGTAGTATGGAGGACAGAGACATTTTTGTTTGCAGTGAAGTTTCTTTATTTTTATTCATAGAACAAGGACAGCCGACACGTGTTTCGCCCCCTCTTGGCGATTTGCGCCGGGGCTTTCTCAAGGCTGTTGAAAGGGATAAGAGAGAAAGTTTAAGTTGTGTGGTCTGAGAGCAGTTGACCCCAAGAAAAACAGAGGAAACACCTAGTGTGAGGAAGTGGTTAGGGTAATTTTGTGATACCATGACAAGAGAAGAAATTAGCTTGGTGCTCAAAGAAAGGTGGTGATTCTTAAGTCAAATGCAGTGATTTGGAGATTTCCCGAGCCGCGCAAAGCAGGATTAAGAAAGAAATGATATAAAAGTTTTTAGAATTATTTTTGAAGGACAGCAAGATCATGGTAAGCGTGGAAGGAAGTGTCACGATATTCAGTTTGTCAATCAAGAAAAAGATCCCAAAGTGCCAGAACAAAAAACGGTAAGTGAATAGAAAAAAGTACAGTGTGGTAGATGAAATACAATCATAATACCAAGGTTGGTTAAATCACGTAAACAGTTGTCATTTCCAAATATTTACAGTGTCCAAAATACGAAAATATAGTTCTTCATAGGTAAAACATATTTCTGTCAATTCAAACAGAACAATTCATAAGTACGATAGTATTGACATCCAGTCTTTTGTATAACATGTTTGAATAAAACATTGTGAAAGATACAGGCAAACTTGCATTATATAAAAGCATCTATCTATATAAAAAAAAATTTGCCAAACGTGAATATCCGGGTTCGTGATATCTTTACATGAGGTATATCTAACCCATTGGCGGTAGTTTGCCTGTATCTTTCACAATGTTTTATTGTAAGAACAACCTGAGTGTCACCTTTGTTGGCCTAAAAAGACTAAAAATCCCCAAACGAGGAGGAGATTTGGACCAGATGCTTCGTCGAGAAGAGAGTTCATTAATCATTGGAATGGAAACTGTAACAAAAGGGCTTAACCAGGAATATGAGTGGCATCACTGGCTGTAACTGACCACACGCCTCTCACTGTGAGATGATGTAATAACCGCATGGACACAAACACAGGTTTACAACAGTTGAGAGAAATTATAGACTATAACTTTTTTCCACTCTCCCGTAAGTGAGATATTGAAACAATGCCATGGACAAAGTTACATACACAACAGATGAGATGTACAATTACATCTGCGTTTGTAAACTGTGTATTCGCTCTGGAAATAGCCAATATGTTTGATTATTTGTCTGACAAAATCCATTTAGTTTTTTTTTTTTTTTTGTGAAAATGCTGAGACCGAATGTAGCAACACATTTTTAAGTGGACATTAAGGGTGTTACAAAATGATAACAGTTCATACCACCTTTTAAAAAAACGATCATTAGATGTGGACTGATCAAATCCTAAGTGCCCAAAAATGTGTGTTTACATCCCTGCTTCTGCATGCCCTGAGACTAATCCAATAACTGCCATTTGACAGTTGGTGGTAATGTAATTCGAAACTGAAAAGTTACCTGCTATTCAGAACAAATCACTCTACTTTTCTTGTGCTTTAAATAAATACAAGATATATGGGTGAACATACGTTACCCGCTAATAGGACATAAGGTGCTAAAACGTGACATTTTGCTTAGCAGGCACTCACACCTCTTAGTAATGGCGCCCGCTCTAACGAGCCGACCGGGACACCATTTCGAACAAATCCTGCAGCTAAATACCTTTTTTCCTTTCGCATAAACTATTTTACTGCTAAACAACTAAAAATAGCACAGAGAATTTTCACATGTTTATCTTGCCTCTTCAACCACAATAAATAAATAAACACTTAAAAATTTAGATTAACCAAAGGCCAACCCAACCTTGAGGTTACCACTTCCGGGTCGTTCTGTTTAACTACCGGGTTCCCGCGACTGTGAGAAGCGCGGGGATTGAACCCAAGAACCACCATGTCGGAAGGACTTTAGGCTCAGGGGCATTAGCCTAATAAGTAAGTCTCTTGTGCATGCCGCTTAAAATTGTTCTATGCGTTTCTCTGTAAATTACGGATGTATACCATTCCCTTCCCTCATGGACGGAAACGTCCGAAATTATACGCCATTCTCATTATACGTATACAATTGGTCTAATTACTGCTGCACGCCGTCCCGTTTTTTCGCGTATAACCGGCCCATTAAATTGTTCATGTCCTTTGCTCATTTCTCATATAATCCTAACACGACGAACGGCACTTTTACCCTTCAGGTATAAACCATCTTTACAAACAGATGTACCTATTAGGGCGATACTGCCTTTTAAAAGCAACCCTAATGTTTGTACAGAAATGTGGCTTAGCGCTTTCCACATGCCGATTTGTCTATGTCACAATAACAGCAACTTTAGGAACTCATTAATATCTGCACTGCTATGCAAATAATGCCCGTTTTGACAAATCAACAGAATATAGGAATGCTTTTCCGTTTTAAAATAATGCTACAAAATGTGTAAAAAATATGTAATGAAGATGTATAGATCGGTTAATATTTTTAATTATGTATCTCCTGAATATAGAAACTAAGCAAACTCCTCTTAATAGAGGTAAGCCAGGACTTTGCTACATGCATGTGATAACCCAATATAAGTCACTAGGACCATTATCATCTTGAACTAATTACCAATATATGATCTTTTGGATGGCAGTCCTCATGGTGCAGGCACAATAGCCATGTTTAAACCAACTGAATAATAGGCACTACCGCCAATGGGTTAGATATACCTCATGTAAAGATATCACGAACCCGGATATTCACATTTGGCAAAATTTTTTTTATATAGATAGATGCTTTTATATAATGCAAGTTTGCCTGTATCTTTCACAATGTTTTATTCAAACATGTTATACAAAAGACTGGATGTCAATACTATCGTACTTATGAATTGTTCTGTTTGAATTGACAGAAATATGTTTTACCTATGAAGAACTATATTTTCGTATTTTGGACACTGTAAATATTTGGAAACGACAACTGTTTACGTGATTTAACCAACCTAGGTATTATGATTGTATTTCATCTACCACACTGTACTTTTTTCTATTCACTTACCGTTTTTTGTTCTGGCACTTTGGGATCTTTTTCTTGATTGACAAACTAAATATCGTGACACTTCCTTCCACGCTTACCATGATCTTGCCGTCCTTCAAAAATAATTCTAAAAACTTTTATATCGTTTCTTTCTTAATCCTGCTTTGCGCGGCTCGGGAAATCTCCAAATCACTGCATTTGACTTAAGAATCACCACCTTTCTTTGAGCACCAAGCTAATTTCTTCTCTTGCCATGGTATCACAAAATTACCCTAACCACTTCCTCACACTAGGTGTTTCCTCTGTTTTTCTTGGGGTCAACTGCTCTCAGACCACACAACTTAAACTTTCTCTCTTATCCCTTTCAACAGCCTTGAGAAAGCCCCGGCGCAAATCGCCAAGAGGGGGCGAAACACGTGTCGGCTGTCCTTGTTCTATGAATAAAAATAAAGAAACTTCACTGCAAACAAAAATGTCTCTGTCCTCCATATTACGATCTGGAAAGAATGGATATTAATCTTGGAAAATCGTTGTAATTTTATGTGGAGAACACACTTACCACTTTTCAAAACTGTCTCTTTATTTGAAGCCCAAGAGGTCCAGAGCTTCGAGTGTGTCTCCACCCACCCATCAAGACTACTTATTCAAGTGTTGTTCAAAGCCTTAAATTCCCTGGACCTTTGCTACCCCACTCACACCTACTGATAGTTGTCCAGCTTACTTATTAAAGGAGGCCTTTTGAGTCTGTCCCGACCCTCCCCTATCTTTGTTAAACAACTCTCTCACATTGGGGGTGGTCCCTGATCTTTTAAAATCTGCTAAAGTCATACCTATATTGAAGAAGACAGGGGCCGACCCCTCCCTTCCCACTAGTTTTTGTCCCATTTCCTTACTCTCCTTTTTGGGGAAGCTTTTAGAGAGCCATGTCACTTCCTGTCTAAGCCAGCTCGTTGAGGCCTCTAATTTTTGGGATTCCCATCAAGCGGGCTTTCGTCCTGCGCACTTGACGGAGTCCGTCATTCTTACGGTTCTTGATGAACTTAGTCGTGGCTCCGACATGAATTCCTTCCAGGCCTTGGTCCACCTGGATCACTCGGCCGCAGTTGACACGGTCGACCATGCTATCTTGGTCGACTGTGTCAAGAATGCTGGCCTACGGAGTCCCGCCTTTGCTTGGATTTCCTCATTTCTGGAGAACAGTTATCAGGCGGTTCAGCTAGTTGGCTTTTCAGCCACAGCCTGCCCCATCACTTCTGGTGTCTCCCAGGGTTCTTCTCTTTCTCCTCTTCTTTTCAATCTGCACATTCTTCCCCTTATCTTGGCTCTTCATAAACTGGACGTCACTAGTTTCAATTACGCTGACGATCCTCAGCTTATTTTTAATATCTCATCTTCTTCTTCTTCTATTCTCAACTTTCAATCTGTTATGATCTTTATCAGCGACTGGATGAGCATGAACCATCTCAAGCTCAATCCAGATAAGACCGAGCTGGTCCTTACTGGTGGTGCTCCTAGCCCCTTCTATTTTCTGCCCCCTTCTCTTGGCTCTCCTCCCTTCCCTTCTCACACTGTTAAAAGTTTAGGCATCAAGTTAGTGCGGTAGTGTCCTCATGTTTTCTTAATTTGCGTATTATACGCAAAATATCCAGTTTTTTTCCTATTGAGGCACTTAAAACGATCTTGCTAGCTATGGTTATCTCGAGTCTTGATTACGCAAATGCTCTGTATGTCGGTATACCCGCCTACGAGCTTCGCCGTCTTCAACTCATTCAAAATCAAGCCGCACGGCTAGTTTTTAAGCTTCCTAAATCCCATCACATTACTCCCCTTCTTAAATCCTTCCACTGTTTACCCCTCACTGAACGTTCTTTGTTTAAGCTTGGCTGTTTGATATTTAAGGCATTAACTGGATGCGCCCCGTCAATTGTGTCTATCAAACTTAAGCCTTACATTCCCAATCGTGATCTTCGTTCCTCCACTAAAAACCTATTGCGCGTTCCCCGCTTTAAAAGTAAGAAACATGGTGGTCGGTGTTTTGCCTATTTGGCCCCTGCTTTTTGGAACTCCTTACCGCTTACTATCAGAACCACAGCTTATTATATGGAGTTCCGCAAACTGTTGAAAACCTGGCTGTTTTCACAAGCCTTTGCTGAGTGAGTAGTTCTTCCTTTACATCTGTCTTTAGCGCCAAGGAACCGCCTGGTCATCGTGAGCTCAATAAATTCCTTTCAACTTCAACTTAAACGCTATCCTCTCATACTTTGTGCATTCTGGGGTTTATAATTGTCTTATTTATGAAAAGCACCTTCTTACCAGTGATACTCACAGACTGCAATCTAAAGCTTTTTCCCACCAATATTTCCTTATCCCTTCAGAGTAAAACGGCAGGAGTGGCAATTCTAGTCTCTAACTTCTTTCAAGAGAAAGTAAGTCCAAAACAGGCCGGCTGAAATTAAGGGCAGATTTCAGGCATATACGTTGATAGTGGAGAAGTGTGGCTCAATGATTGGAGCGGCAGACCCTGATGCAGAGGTCTAGCCCGGGACCAGGGTTCAATTCCCCGTCTCGGCGGGTCTTGGGGTAAAAAATTCCACGGACCTGATAATTCTCGTCTCGGTGCCTATTCCAATCATGTAGTCCCACTTTGCAACTCTGGGCAATAGCTTGCTTAATCTCCACAACGGCCCCCACAACGCTAAGGATGCCTGGCCTCCACCTTGTGGGTGCTCAGGAGTGGACGCCTCACAGGGAAAGCCAGGATGGGTTCCACAGCGGTATTCGTACAAGCGCCTTGAGACCCTTGTGGGTGAGTAGTGCGCTATGCAAGTATCAATTTACATTTACATAGTGGGCTCTTATACTTTCACCTAAAGAATGGCAGGAACCCTTTTTCTGACAAGCAGTGCAGAGGTGATAAACACCCCAGATCAGCTGATTTTACAGGGAGGGAAACTGAATTTGGTTTTACAGGTCAGTCCAACTTCACTGACAACTGGGAGCCCTTTCCCCTGAGTGGCGCTATGGTTAGGTGACATAGGCTTAACGGACATCTGGCTGGCCATCCAGGTGCACAATCGGGATTACACATTTTATTCCCAAGCACCCAAAACACATGCTAGATAAAAAAAATGTTTTAGCTCACCTGAGGTCAGGTGCATAGGGAACGTCCTCCGAGATGGAACCCTGTTCTTTATCGGACCATGCATCTGTAACTATTGCCTTGACTGTATCCCCAATCAGACCACCACCCAAAAGCGGGTGACTTTGAGAAACCTCAATGCAATGCTCTGAAGTTGTAAAAGAAAGCACTAAATCGATGGAGGAATTCTTAGCTATTAATAACACCCCAACATTACTATTACTACACTATGGGAAACTCTAACGGTTGTTGTTAGCGGGGAGCTGATTGTGATTTTTGCTGCAGACAATGAAATACGCAAGGAAAACTCGAACACCTGTCCCACCTGGTTTTAGAACTGGAATGCATTCTCAAATGGATGAACTTTCCCTGGATATAGCAAAAGCTCGAGGCTGCCCATTCCCAACTGGTGGGTACTGATCTGGAAAGAGCGAAATATGCAGTACTCTGTCTCTGCAAATTGTATTATATTGGGTGCAATAGATGTTGATGCCTTTTAGCTAATAGATTGCAGGTGCAATGGCAGACGATGGGGCTCCAGACAGAGTTTTATTTCTTTAAAGACATTTATACGGCCCAAAGCCTGTCCACAGACACGCCAGCCACATACCTCCAAGAGGCCCACACTCCAAAATTAGCAGCAGAACAAGCAGCCAACGTTGGCTGTTCCATCCGGATTGAGGAGGTCATCTTAATTATAGCCCTAAAAAACCACTTAAATACTTAGGCCCAGATGGCCTCTCTGCACCCTTTTACAAAACATTTTGCTCGGTTTTAGCTCCCCCCCCACACCAGATTATTAAATATGATTGAGGATCTTTCCTCAATTCCCCCTTCAATGTTGACAGAACCCATTGTGATTATTCCAAAGCCAGGTAAGGATAGACAGTATTGTGAATTATATAGACCAATATCACTTTTAAATACAGATCTTAACCTCTTCACTGGCATCCTTAAAGCCCGTTTGAGCCCCTTGTTGACTGGCCTGATAGATCTGGATCAAGCAGGTTTTGTACCCAATCGCCAATGTAGTGATAATATGAAACGAGTACTCCATCTCATTGACAAAGCCCAGCGGTCAAATCAGGAACAGATGTTTTTAGCAATAGATGCTGAAAAATAAATTGATAGAATTCATTGGCTGTACATGGCGGTTCACTGGTACAACATCGATGTCACAAATATTGATGTAAAAAAGTATTGAGGAAAAAATATAGACTAAAAAAATATCGATTAGCATACCTAAACAAGAAAGTACAAAAATATTGACTCATAAATATTGATGTTAAAAATATAGATGTAAAAAATATCGATTTATATATATAAATATATATCCATCACAAACAGTTGCCCACTGTGAGGAGCCCGCACAATTCTGTATCTTAGTACAATGAGGTCACAGCCAGCTCGCAGTCACCAAACTGGCAATGTACAGTTCTCTTGGCTCTACGCGTTTTGAAATTGCTTTCTTGTTCACAAGCCTTAATAACATTGCAACACCAGCGAAGGTTTGGACCAACTGTTCTTTATTTGAATCAGACCCCGCCTTTCTGAGCGCGATCTGCAGCTTGCACAGGTGTGTGCCGTAGTGCATCATGGTATTAGCAGTTCAAGCCTTGCAGTACTACCCAAGTGGGTGCTGCCGTTGCAAAAAATATAAAATCAGTGAGTGTTCTGTGCAAGACAGCAGGCGCTGCCACCCAACTGACATTGACCCACTTGGGGGACACTTTGATTTTATATTTTTTGCAACGGCAGCACCCACTTGGGTAGTACTGCAAGGCTTGAACTGCTAATACCATGATGCACTACGGCACACACCTGTGCAAGCTACAGATCGCGCTCAGAAAGGCGGGGTCTGATTCAAATAAAGAGCAGTTGGTCCAAACCTTCGCTGGTGTTGCAATGTTATTAAGGCTTGTGAACAAGATAGCAATTTCGAAATGCGTAGAGCCAAGAGAACTGTACATAGCCAGTTTGGTGACTGCGAGCTGGCTGTGACCTCATTGTACTAAGATACAGAATTGTGCAGGCTCCTCACAGTGGGCAACTGTTTGTGATGGATTAATTTGCGGCTTGGTCCAAGTCGCGAGGAAGCCCTTCCGCAGTGCACGGACATGTGGCGTTGGAAAGGTTGGCGCCGCATCAAGGACAATTCCGTTTAAACAGTGAGTGTTCTGTGCAAGACAGCAGGCGCTGCCACCCAACTGACATTGACCCACTTGGGGGACACTTTGATTTTATATTTTTTGCAACGGCAGCACACACATGGGTAGTACTGCAAGGCTTGAACTGCTAATACCATGATGCACTACGGCACACACCTGTGCAAGCTGCTGATCGCGCTCAGAAAGGCGGGGTCTGATTCAAATAAAGAGCAGTTGGTCCAAACCTTCGCTGGTGTTGCAATGTTATTAAGGCTTATGAACAAGAAAGCAATTTCGAAACGCGTAGAGCCAAGAGAACTGTACATTGCCAGTTTGGTGACTGAGAGCTGGCTGTGACCTCATTGTACTAAGATACAGAATTGTGCGGGCTCCTCACAATGGGAAACTGTTTGTGATGGATATAAATATATATATATGAGTGGGTGATTCACGGTTGTATGGATTCAAAAGTTCATCTGGAAAAGGGATGTATGGGTGAGTTAGTGTGTGTATGGGTGTGTTGGTAAATGAATGAATGTCTCAGTGGAATATGTGTAAGTAACAACATATGTTTTAAGGCAGTATATGTCAGTGCTAGAGTATATAAATTACTATACATGAGAGTAAGTTATTTGAAGAGTTGGTGTATAAATGAGTGTCTGCTTGTATCAGACAATAAGTATGTGTTAATATCTGCATGAATAAGTGTTATGGTGTGTGTAAAAATAACTCAGTTGGTGTGTATAACTGTATACATCCGTAAATGAGTATGTAGTTCATTCTTTGCATGACTGACTAGGTGTGTGACTAACTATGGATGAGTGGTAGAGTGTGACTGTATATATAGGTATATGAGTACATGTTAAAGTACTGTATTGATGAGTAACTGTATGAATAAGACACTAGATGTGTGTATAGACCTAGGAAATAGTTGGTGGTATGTAGTATCTGGCATTGTTGTGTGTATGGTTTTAAAAATAGTAGTCTGTATTTTAGAGTGGGTGTATCAAAGTTTATCGTAGAGCATCAGTATGTGCATCAGATTATCACATGGATGATGTCATCAGTGATGTAATTTGAGATGTCATCAGTGATGTCATCAGTGAAGTCACTAACCATGAGTGATGTAATATGTGACGTCATCAGCAGTGCATTGCGGGCGCGCAAGTTATAGTTAGCTCAACTAACTATAACTGGTGAATTTCTCTGGTTTTATATGAGTCAAATGTCCAACTAACTATAACGTCCCTGAAACCTATGGTATTTTCTGTGAATTTCTAAGGTTTTTCAAATGCTAATTCCTAACTACACCGTCTGTAAAACCTATGTTTTTTCAGTGAATTTCAAAGGTTTTTTAAATGTTAATTTCATATTTTAATATTTATAAAACCTATATTTCTTCTAATTGTTTTTTATTATTTTCTTTTTTTTTACTTTAAAAATTATGTAATGCAAGGCGATTTTAATTGCAAGGTGTGCCCCCTATCTAAGTGTTCAGCTTGTCATTTACTGATGGGGGCAAGCAAAGGTGGCCAACACTTTAACCACAACCCTTGTGGGAATATGTTTAACTCGCTGTGGATAAAATATTCTCTTTTTTTAACTATTGATCTCCTAGAAGAAACAAGTGCAGATTTAGTAACATATGTTGGGAGAGGCCGAGGCACCCTAATTGATTTTATTGTCTTATCTGATTATTTTAACTTGTACTCAGTGTTTTTTAACATCCATAAAAATGGTTTTACTGAGACAACAAGGGTGATACTCACTAAGAAATCAAGCTGTAAACAACAGAGCATCAATTGGTGATTTAATAGCGAATGCACACTACGGAATAATAAATTAGTAAAGGCCTTAAAAGTAAAACCCAGAAAGCCCATGGAGATAAAATATTTACAGTATGCCTATAAACAAGCGCTGAAGAAACGCAAAATGAAAATTAGGCAAGAAGCGTTGGGCCAACTCCATGTGGCAAGTCAAAGTAAGGATTCTAGGTTTTTCTGGTGCATCGTAAATCAGGAGCACTTTAATAGCTCCAAAAATGGCAGTTTGGACATGACAATTATGCCTGTATCCAGGGTAGACCATTTCGTTAGACTTTACAAAAGTTGCAATATTTCATATGATAGCCCTAACTTTCAACATGGGGCTCCCACCCTGGCACCGCCGGTGTTAGATGAAGTGGACAGAGCCCTTTACCAGACAGTGAAAAATAAGGCATCTGACCCGATGGTATACCTGCAGATCTGTTTTTAGCCAATCTTCCCCTGTGGTTACCGCTGCTAACGAATTTATTGATATGTTATGCATCCCAGGGTCCCCCTGACTCCTAGAGAACAGTAATAATAGTTCTTATTTTTAAAAAGGGAGACAGGTTGGACCCTAAGTGTTATCAACCCATATCTTTAATTGACTGTACCTGTAAAATTATGGGTCGAGTTATATTGGAGAGGTTAAAGTCCTGGGTAGCCGAAAAGGGGAACTTCTCCGATGTCCAATATGGGTTTAGGAGATGTCTGGGCACAGTTGAACAGTGCCTCAACCTGCACCTGGTCATCGCCAAATACACCTTAGCCAGGCCTGGACCCCTTTATTTAGGGTTCATGGACCCGACATCTGCCTTTGACTGGGTACAGAGGGGGAGACTCTGGGAGAAGATGCAATACATGGGGATTTGATTCACCAATTGTCCAGTTTTCAGCAGCAATGCATCAGGGTGTTACGGGTAGAGTGCGGTACGGTACAAATGGTGAATTAACCGCTCCAATAAAGATGGATCGCGGGGTCCGACTGGATTGCGTACTTGCCCCTTTTTTATTTTGCCTATACATTAATGATTTAGAAAGCAATCTTGATAATGGGGATACAGACGCACCGTTAATAGAGCACAGACCTCTCCCAGCACTTTTATAAGCTGATGATTGTGTGTTAATGTCCAGAACTGGAGGGGTTGCAGAGGATTTTAACTGGTTTTAATAATTTTATGAATGACCTTGGCCTGAAAACAAATTTTATAAATGATGAAAAGTTACTTTACGTACCCACCTTTTCTTATTTGGGCATGCTTTTCAATCAAATAATTCCTGGTCTCACTTAATTGAGGCAAGAATTGGGG
This sequence comes from Lissotriton vulgaris, assembly GCF_964263255.1. NCBI lineage: Eukaryota > Metazoa > Chordata > Amphibia > Caudata > Salamandridae > Lissotriton > Lissotriton vulgaris. Next base: position 1,571,267,784 of record NC_141687.1, read on the forward strand.
TTTCTTATCAAAATATTGAGGCCATGTTCAGATTTACAAAAAAACTAGGCTCTCTGCCTATAAAAACCATTATAGTCATCAATAAAGTTTGTACGTGTGCCATCATTATGTATGGTGCCGGTGTCTAGGGATTTTGTAATGTTACGGCATTACAGATCGCTGAAAACATGGTGTTGCAAAGATTATTGACAGTCCCGAAAAGTACTGCTGCTACGATTTGTCATAACAAACTAGGTGTGACCCCTTTATCTTTTCGTATACAACTAGCACCTCTTTTGCTCTGGCGTAACATCTGGGCAAAAGAAGAGACAGGCGTGAATCGTGCTATAATCACTGAGGGCCCGATTCACAGAATGAACTTAAGACTTAATCCTAAACTTACTACCATTTTGGTATTCACAGAATGCACTTACTACTTTTGGCATTCACAGAATGCACTTACTACTTTTGGTATTCACAGAATGAACTTACTACTTTTGGTATTCACAGAAGTTAGGATTTTGTCTTAAGTCTGTCTTAAGTCTGTCTTAAGTTTGTCTTAAGTCTGTCTTAAGTCTGTCTTAAGACAAACTTAAGACTAAATCCTAACTTCTGTGAATACCAAAAGTAGTAAGTTCATTCTGTGAATGCCAAAAGTAGTAAGTGCATTCTGTGAATGCCAAAAGTAGTAAGTGCATTCTGTGCATACCAAAATAGTAGTAAATTTGTCAATTTTCTAGACCTGAACATCCTACATGATAATGGTAACTTAGTGGTAAATTTGTACACGAAACCCACGTCACGTAACACTCTTTTAAAGTATTCCAGCCACCATCCCAGGAACTTACGAGATAACCTCCCTTTTGGCCAGTTCTTAAGAATCAAACGTAACTGTACCAAAAGGGAGGATTATTTCAGGGAGGCTAAGATTTTACAACAAAAACTGGTGGCCAGACAATATCCTAACAGACTGGTAAAAAGAGCTCTCAAACGAGCATGGTATTATGACCGGACATCACTTTTGGATCAAAGCAAACAAAAAGAAGTACTAGACAATACCATAGCCTGTATTACTACCTTTGGAACTGAATCCAATGAAATTAAAAAGATTGTAACAAGAAACTGGCACCTAATACAGAAAAGTGAATTACAGCTGAAATGTCCATACTTTGCATTTAAAAGGGCTAGGAACCTACGTGACTTCCTGGTCAAAACATACAGAGAACCAAGGATAAATACCATACACAGTCAATGGGGTTTGACACCTAGAGTGGGCCATTATCCATGTGGACAATGTGTAGCCTGTGATACAACTGCTGTTACCAAATCGTGTACACTAAACGGTAAAGAATTTACGATGAGACATCATTCGAACTGCTTGACTAAGTACGTCATCTACTGTATACTATGTCCATGTAACTTAGCTTACATTGGGAAGACAACCCAAGAGGTGAAAAAAAGAATAACCCAGCACCAATCTAGGATTAGATGTAAAGTGTTGACAGCACCCATGGTAGAACACTATATTGAAAAGTCACATGGTCCACAGGACATGAAATGGTTTGTATTAGAGGTGATTAAGGGGTCTAAAAGAAGGACCAATGTAGATCGTCTGCTAACCATTAAAGAAAACAGATGGATATGGATGTGCAGGACGACGGTTCTGGGTCTTAACCAACATGTTGAATGGCACAGTTTGGCAACCCTGTGATTATGTCCCTTATGTCATCAGTACACTGTAATTTATCTTGTGGATGGTGGTTGTCTTAGACTGGTCCCGATTGTAAGGCCGACTTTTGTATCTATAGTTGGTTTCACTGAGACGTTAACTGGATTCGAATTGTATATATTTTAAGTATTTTTCACAAATCTATATTCGGTTACACTTTTTTACACTTTAGACTGTTGGTATTACTTTATGTTTAGTGGGATAGCGCAGGTACGAAAACCATTTAGAAATGGCCGCCTCATAAACGAAAGCGACGTCCCCGTTCTGAGCATGCGCGGAGTCCGCAACTTTGATGTAGTCTCCTCCGTTACCAGTGTGTGCTGGCTTTCGAAGCGAGACGGAGTAAATTGGAATCCCGCTCGATACTCATTGTGGAAGTAAGTGCAAATGGCGGGTTACAGAGATAACGTCAGTCTTACTAGGTTTGTGCAGGGACTTATGGAAGTTTCCGTTTCTACACTTTAGATTGGAACCACACCAATCGAACACGGTGGAAATACGAAAATTCACCTAGCCAGTTTGAAATGTTTCTATCTCTGTGAGGAGGTAAGCAGAACAAGTGTCTTGTATGGAGAGGAGTTAAGGTTGGACGGTTGTAGTAATATGAAGGCATATGCTCAGAGTGTATATATGTAAGTGTTGATATATACTTGTTTGTACAGGAACAACTGAAAGTGGATGGTCTATGGTTAAGACTTCTATATTGGTCTATGAAGATTGAGGTTTTTCTACTTGGAACATAGTGAGTAATGTATTTTATGTGTAGTCACACTGGGTGTGGTGACGGTTAGTGTTAGCAGACAATCAATTATATTGGACATTAGGAACGGGGTCTAATATATTGTACATATTGTATATTTTGTAGATATTTTGAGCAACATACAGTCCTGAGGATGGTCTTGGTGGAAATCGCTGTGTAAAGACCGAAACATCGACGCCTGTATACTGTCTGGTTACAAATAACAACCACAACATTCATGTTTATAGACTGTTGCATGAGCTGACTGAGGCTTCAGGAGCACGATATGTATATATGTATATAATACATACAGTACCAACAGTATAACACACTATCGGAAGGATATTGATTGTAATAGTGTAGTTTGTGTTGCCTTTTTCTATTTTGTTGCAAATTATTAACATATGATATAAAGCTGAAAAATGATTGACACCATGGTTCCGATGTTTATTTAATTTTATGGCCTTTCCAGCATCTATTAACTCATATGCTATTTCTCCTGGACTACCCATCCATGTGCATGGCTGTATGTTCACGGAACCCCACCCTCTAAGTCAGCTCTTTTAATTTTTTCCACAGTGCTTTTGCACTTGGTTAAAGTTCACTGTGCACTGCTTCCACAGTCCCTCTGTATTTTCCAGCTTCTTCTGGGTTTGTCTAATTATGCCATGAGTGATTATGATACACACAAAAGGTGATGGGTTGCAGCTTGTAATACATCTAACCCACTGGCAATATCAAGGGGTAGCTCTCCAACCCATTGTTCTTTTGCTCACCATGACAGCTCAGTTTGGAACCAGACATATGCAAATCAGTCTTGACCCTGTTCCACATGGGGACAGTCCAGCCCGAACTGCCAAGTCATGTCCTCCTGACCCAGGACACAAGCAACCCAGGGCCGCAGGCAACCCTAGTTGGGGTCTCATCAGCCGAGTACAACTTGGTTCCAGTGACACAGTGAGCATAGCACCCACATATGGGTAAAACAATGCCACTTAGGGTGGTACAATAAACACACAAAGATGATGTTTGGCAGCTTGCAATAAGTCTAACCTCTGACAATCGCTCGGGGTAGCACTTCGACCCAACGCTCTTTTACTTACCATGCTACCTCAGTTTGGCCCCAGCCATATACAAATCAGTCTTGACCCTGTTCCTTAGGGAAACAGTCCTGCCTAAACTGCTAAGCCAGGTCCTCCCTGGACCACATGTAAACCAGGACCGGTTTGACCCTAGTTATGTCCTCATCAGCATGGAGTTAGCAGCTGGCGCTTATTCCACATGCGGCACAAGCCATTCGCATTGAGATCGACATCTTGAAATTTATAACACCTTTGGAAAGGAATAAATCCCTGAATCACATCTTTTAGATTTCTGCATTACACAGGATATCAAGATTTAAGGTTGTGGCTTCTCATGATGAAGGCACTTTGAGTGCCGAAACGTGGGTAGATACCAGCTGGGTCCGTGCCAAGTTCTTCCTGTCATTTTCTTAATGCAGTCATTATTTGGGTCTCAGTCATATCTTACCCATCATCAGAATACTAAAAATACATTTTAACCATTCATATATATATCAAGGAGATTGACTAGCCATTGCAGAGTTGGTCATATGTATTGAATATCATTGTGTGTTTTTTTGTCATTCTGATTTTAGATTTGTGGATGTTTGAGTACCTGTAGACATGACTGAAGCAAGTATGTGAAATATTTTATTAAATTTTGTATTTGCTTAAAATAATAAAATATATATTGCATTTTTGTACAACTTGTCTTTTTCAAGATTATTTAACAACTTTTTTCTTTCAAGTGTCCTTTGAGTTGCCTTAGGACTTTCCACGTATTAGCTTGCTGTTTATGCCAGTCCTCTACTCTCTATATATCTATTGTCCAGGAGTGATCCAACTCTCTTCCCAGTAGTATCACTGCACTGCTGCCGGGTTACAGCCAGTGAAAGTGGGTGGTGGCTTACCAGGAGCATTCAAATTGAGTATCTGGTACCTAGAATTTATTCGGCCTGATTTTCTGTGTATCCAGACACCAAAAGGTACAATCTCAGAATCTCACTTCTCACTCCAGCGTATTCAGAATTTTCAGTTGCCCACAGCAGAAGTCTTTTACCCACTCTGGCAAGTAATGATTCCTTGTGCAAAATCTGGACAATTGAGGAGTAAAGAGGAACAAGAAGAGATCTGTCCTCTAGTTCCTGGGCAGTCATCCTCTCCTCCATTGCCACCAGGACCAACACCATACATTTGGTACCCTTGCGCAGTCCACTGCTCCCCAGAGTTTACTCTCTACCAAACAGGATTATGCAAGGGGGCAGCACTCTCTACTTTCTGCGCTAGATCACTCCTGGCATTCACTCATGTGGGCCTCTGTTCATCACAAGCCTTCTGCCCAGAAATGATGATACTTAAGTTGCTCACTAGTTGATTAGAAGTGCTTGGGACGCATCGGAGGCTTTGATAAACACCATATTGGAGAAGTCTAGAAGCCAGGAATACCTGCTGTCTAGACTCCAGTCCTCGGTTTGCAGCAGCAGCGAGGTGCAGAAGCGAGCGAGCGGCGAGTGGAGAGCGCCAAAGCAGCTGGAAACCCTACCAAGGCCGAAGCTGAGGCGAAGCTGAATGGGTCGCTAAAGGCCGCCACCCTCCGCCACGCCGAGCCGCAAAACCAGAGAGCCAGGGACCGGGCCCCTTCCACAACTACCGGCAGCATCAGCAGCAGTGGTAAGCCCTTTGGTCTCCCCTTGCCACAGCAGTTAACGCAGCAGGGGCATACACATAACACTTAAGTTTTCACATTGCAAGGAGCGTGTTGGGCAGGGGAGCGGAGGGAGAAAGGGTAGTCAGCACCTGGGAGAGGCTGGGGCCGCCAGCCACCAAGAAAAGCAAGATCAGGGACTAGCCCGGCCCTCAACCTGGTCTCTATCCTCTCTTCCCTTGTCCTCCTCCAGAGGCAGTATCCAACCATTCAACCTACCCGACCGAGCAGGTGCTTTACACAGCAGGAGCAGCATTCTAGCTTCTCCTACGCCTAGCCAACCCCACTCCCCTGAACTCAGCATCTTGCCATCAAGGGAGGCAGAGGGTGGAGACAGCAGTGCAAATTACAGTCAAGTGGTGACTAGAGAAGTCAACAGACGCACAGAGGCAACTAGGTCAGGCAAACAAGGCGGGCAAGGCTTGCTCTGCCTTCCCTGCTTCGCCCTGCCTCGCCTTGCACAGACAGAGAGCCTGAGAGTCAGAAAGCTTCGCCCATAGGGCCTCGCTCTCATCTCGGGGGGGGCTGAGAGAGAAGGAGTCCCACTTTCTGCATACATCCTGCAACAGTAGCCCACACCCCTCTATACGACTCTACCCACCCCAGCACCTATTTTCAGGAAACAGAGGCAAGCAACCAGAGGGAAGCAACCAACAGTTGACAGTTCATAATCAGCAGCCACTACACCCAACTACCAACCACCAACTCTCTCCCCCATCATTATGCCCCCCGCGGACCTCCTTGGAGTGAGTCAGGAAAAGCAACAATGGGGCAGGTGGAGGGGCGGGGAAAAAGCAGAAGCAAGCAGGAACCCTATTCTTACTAAACCACTTGCAATACCACAACCATCATATTAACTCAACACAGCCTTGGCTCCAACCTCATTCATCCCTCTCTCCTCAGTATGAACATAAGGTCTGGAAGAGTAAGAAGATCGATAACAAGACCATCACTCAAACAAAAAGAAAGAAGGTCGCATGTGAAAACCACGGATGCAAATTGACTCCAGATAACAACAATCTGAATGAAATTAGCATCAAGGACAGCAAAAGCACCAGTAAGGAGAACATCAAGGACACAAAAACATGCTCAATCGATTGTCCGATAGCTAACAAAGAAAACAGTCCATCATCCATAACAGAGCTAAAAAATGCAAATCAGCTAAACGAAACACCCAAAAGTGACAAAAGAAAAAATCCTTACAAACTTATAAACAAAGACGGACAACCTTCAAGGAAGATCACAAACTCTTACCAGCCAAAAAACTTTACGAAATTCACTTTTCTAAAAGATCCAGGCAAAGTAATCTACTCAAACAATGACACCATAATGGGTCTACAATCCCCACTGCGACCCGCTGGAGCAGACAGTCCCTTACCCCGAACATCAAAAATCACAGCTGCGATAATTCATATGTTCAAAAACCATACAGAGACCACAGTCCACCTGAGAAGTATAATGGGGGATGGAGCTCAACGGGGGCAAGATGGGAACACCATTGAAGCAACTCAGGGGGCCAGCACCCAAAACAACTCCCCAAAAGACTCCGGTGACCAGGAAAAAAACTCAAGGGGACTCGTGCCCGAGAAGGAGAACGAGAGCAAAAGGGCCGTAGAACTAGAAGGGCTCCCGGAGCACCAGAGTCCCGACGACTCAAAAGGTCCGTTATCCTCCATCTACATTTCCCCATCCCATCAGAACACATTGAGCAAAGATGGAGAGATCATACCATCTTACGCAAAAAATAGTTCCCTCCATAATCAACCGACCATACAAGGTGACACTCCAACAGAAGACAAACAGCAAAGGAATATTGACCCAGCAAATCTCCCTCCACACTCGCTACACGAGGACTCGTCTACCACAGAGAGTGACATGACCTTTCTGGCGTCACATGAATGGGAGGACCTAGTAGCAATGTAACACCAACCTTCAATAGCTCCACCGAAGAGCCGCACACTGAGGGGAGTAGAGGCCCCACTGAAACATTCTGGGTAACCTTACTAAACACAATCCAGCTGTCGTGAACAGCACTGCATTAACGACAGAGGCTGTCCAATACCCCTGAACCAGGGACAATTAATAATAACACCTAACAAGAGGTTCAGGTACACAGATACAATAGCAACTATAAATTCATACTAGAAAATTCATTCAGGTAAAGAAGGAAGAAAAGAAAGAAGCCTATATTTCAGAACTAATTATAAAAAATACTCATAATTTATTAGACATATAATTTCAAGTAAAACACTTTACAAATCAAATGAACGCTCACAGAAAAGTGTTGGCAAAACTAGGACAACCAATTCATATTACCAAACATGTGGCTAACATACAACCATTACATGTACAGAAAGAACAACAAAAGCAATTATAATGTGTCCTTCACAATTTGTGGCCACAGAATGCGTCGACGGCGTTTCTACCGCTGATTGACTATGCGGTCATCATCAGGACAAACAATGGTTTGAGCGTTTTCAGTAACAGCATTAAAAGCAGACCATTCAAGATTTGAACGGCAGGTGCTGTGCGTTAAAATGTATTGAACAAATCACAAGTCCTCATAACACAAGTCGAGGACTGATAAGAAAGCTTGCATGCAAGTGTATCTTCAGTAAGAAAAGAAGTCCATGGGGAGCATTTAATTATGGCCCAGCGTTTGCCCAATCAATCAGCGTAAGTCGCAGTGCTGCGAATTATCCCGTCTGACCCATTCTATGGCCACAAATTGGGAAGGACACATTATAATTGCTTTTGTTGTTCTTTCTGTACATGTAATCGTTGTATGTTAGCCACGTGTTTGGTAATATGAATTGGTTGTTCTAGTTTTGCCAACACTTTTCTGTGAGCGTTCATTTGATTTGTAATGTGTTTTCCTTGAAATTATATGTCTAATAAATTATGAGTATTTTTTATAATTAGTTCAGAAATATAGGCTGCTTTCTTTTCCTTCTTCTTTACCTGAATGAATTTTCTAGTATGAATTTATAGTTGATATTTTATCTGTGTACCTGAACCTCTTGCTAGGTGTTATTATTGTCAACAGCACAGCAGCACCAATCCGATAAACTAGACATGCAGCTGATCGTTCTGCAAACGCTAGCAGAAGCTATCTCTGGGATAGAAAGAAAACTTGCGGATCTTAATGGCCTCATAAAAAGAGGACAAGAAGCAGCAAAACTATCTCCAATAGTCAGAACTAACTGCGTCTGTTTCCCAATAGTCGACAAGCTATCTACACTGCCCACGATGTTAGGGAACCTCCTGGTGGATCTAAAACTAAACACAAATACGCTCCCTACAACGGAGGCCAGGTCCGGAAGAACAGGCCTCAGCAAAAAACCACCAGGAACTGGCAACGACCATCACACTGCCATCAAGCAAGGGGACTCATCTCCAGAACACAAACATACACCAGAAGTGCAAGTTTTAAATGTCTCACGCAATGAAAGAGCCGGTGCAGAGATATCTATGAACGCGCAAGCATGCCGCAAACAAAAAAGGAAGGGTAGGAACAAAAAGACAAAAGGAGTAGGTTACTTTGACGAGAACCAGCAAATTGCATATGGAGATAAAGAGCAAACAGGAGAAACCATGAAGCTCATCGAAGAAAAAAAGTCATCACCTCAAGACAAAAAATCATCAGACACAAAGATCTTAAATGCAGCAGAGACCCCAACATCAACATATTCCAATGAGAAAATAAATAAACAGACAGAGCCGAAGGACATCGGCCAAGCCAAATGCAAGCAAACCAGTAACAGACCAGAACCGGAAAATGACACACGGAGCTAAGGAAGGAGCTCGGCAGAAAACTTACAAACAGTAAAAATACAAACCAGTACACAGGTCACAGAGCAGGCCCTAGAGGAGCCTGTCCACATTAACACAAAAGCAACAAACACTGACCTACCTACAAACAGTGTTACTTATCGCAATGAAATTACCTTCCAGGAACAAAAGCTCGAACAAGCCAGAAAATGAACAGGCAAAATAGGACTTCTACGGAGTCAGTGCAGCAAGCCACGACATAACAAATAAAATCCAGCCCTCTCACGGGGTCAAACAACACGAGCTCACCACCCATAAGCGAGTACCAACCCCTAAAAAAAAAGATACTGACATTATCCTATTTATCCCAAAATTCAAATCCAGAGGAAGAGTAGATACCCTAAACAGGGGTAACATACTAAGACTCATCCAATCAATTGAAAATGAAAACATATTAACACAACAGACCTGCTTGCAATAGAAGTTCACTCTTCCTCAGATCAACATGGACATGAAATGACAAAAACAATATGGAAAACAAACAACTCAGCAGAACAAATCCTGGGGGAAACGCTCAGATTCTCTCAGTGGGGAATAAAGCTTGAAGCAGAAAAAAGACTAGCCTACCCCACCCCACACCTAGAAGAAAGTAAAAAAGAATGCCCACTAACAGTCAAATAGATATTAAAAGGAGCACGTAGTTATTCCGCAGGACCCAACAGTAATTTACCACACCTAAAACACCTAGCAACTCAGCAACCAGATCTAAACTAGGTTAACATACAGCAGACTATAACCACAGAAGATACAAATTGACAAAGGGAACCAGGCCAGTCCTCTACAAAAGTTGACACCTCTAATATTAAAATATGTATCTGGAACATAAACGGTTTTTCAAGCAAACTGGAAGACCCAGATACATTAAACTATTTAAAATTATTTGATATGATTTTACTCCAAGAAACCTGGGAAGAAAAAGTTACCCCTACAAGGATACACAACTTAAACCGACCGAGCAATTAGAGGTTCTCCTTATGGTCACAGCTCAGGAGGCCTGGCGTTACTTGCCTCAATACTAACAATAGGAACAATTGAAGAAATCAAGGTAAAATTCACTCCCCCTAGTGCCATGCAGGCAATAGCAATAACAATTGAATAAAACCAGGTGACTCAACCACTACATATAATAAATACATACATACACCCCAAAGCACAGACTAAAAGGGTCAAGAGAACTGGTCAGTGAACTGGTAAGGCTCATGGAAGAAAGGGAAATGGAGAATTTACTTCTGGAAGGCGACTTCAAAATCAGAAGATGAAATAGCACAGGAATTGAACATTGCATGGGGAATACGAAACCAATCCCCAACCTCTCCAAATAGGCAAACAAGATGCTCAACCCAACTATTTAAAGATCTGGAGCAGCTAAACCTGAGAGTAATAAATGGTCGATTCAAAGGGGACACACCGCCAGCAATAACATATTTTTCTTCAAACACCTCTTCTTACCTCGACTTCTCCCTTGCAACATTACCACTGTTTGATATAATAAGTTCATTCAAGATTGGAGAAAATGGCCAAAGCGACCAGCTGCCACAAAAAGTGAAACTAGGCGTCACTAGTGGGAACTACATGGAAGCAAGAGAAAGTGTCGCGACAGAGTATACCTCCAACTTTAGACGCTAAAATGTGCAAGATCGATAGAGTAGAAGAATTAACAATCAACGCAAAGATAATCTTCAACCGAAAAACAAGTTTGACAAAGAACATATTGGAGGCTTGGGAACAATTTGTAAAGGAACTTGGAACAACACACGCCACAGTGCAAAAAACCCACAAAGGGAACATATCATGCAACATATTGGGAAAGGTAACCACATCAGAGATAAAAAAACCTAAAATGGAAAATAAACCAGATCCTAAAGCAGCTCCACAAACAATCTAACAATGAAGCTCTGCAAAAGGAGTTGCGAACCCTAAAGGCTCAGCAAAAGAAGAAGACTTGGGAAAGAAAAAGGCAAATGAACGAGAAACTCTGGGCGAAAATCGTGTTTGATTCGAAAAAGAAAAACAGTACAAGATTCTGGAAAACAATCCATAGCCTCCAATGGCCAGGTCACAAAGTAATACACTCACATATGTCTGAAACCGAATGGGCACATTCTTTATCAAATCACTTCAACGACAAAAACATAGAGGGGGACCCATTCAGAGTAAAAACTCGGACAATCAAGATGTACCCTATCACTAACAAAACTGGAACACACAAACAGGAAGTATATGATGACTCCAACCTTACTGAGACCAACCTTGCAAACCTGGAGGAGGAAGGAACAACAAGCTCCATATTATTCACAAACAGGAAGGAATAAAATCACGCAGCAACAGCGGCTAGGATCAAGGCACAAATATCAAAAGGGAAACTAGAAGGTGCTCCTAGCCCCAATTGAACCCCACCAATAATGTACAAGCAAGACACTGACTTCTGGAGCGACACCCTGCCGCCAGTCTTCCAGGAAATTAGGGAAACAGCATTATGTCCATCATCCTGGAGAGGATCAATAATAAGTCAGATCTATAAACAGGGCGAAAGGAACAATCCAAATAACCATCGACTTATCGCCTTAATTGACAAAGAGGCAAAGTACTATGCGGGACTTCTCTTGGAGGAACTAACATCCTGGGCTACTTCAAAACACATCATCCCAGTAAATCAAACCAGTTTCTGTAGAGGTCAGGGCACAATAACTAACAGCATGGCACTAACTCTTCTGCCAGACGTGGTTAAGACAGCTAAGAGCTCTCTATTTCTTTGCTTCATAGATTACATCATTGTGAGACCTCTTGGTAGATGATAACCTGATTGTAATACAGAGTACAATTTCTGTGCTTTTTTGTTACTGTAGCCCAGAGGAAGTCATTGGGTGATTTGTCCCCAAGACGAAACACGTGTCGGCTGTTTGGCTACATCGGATGATATCAACTACACAGGATCATCTTTGAGTACATGTTACCTCAAATCTCTACATAAGAAAATAAAGAAACAATTTTGTGAATAATTAAATCTGGAGGATTCTTTTGGACTGAAAATATATATATGATTATTCTTTAATACTACATCCTGGTTGCTCGGGGACAAAATATTGTTTGTAGCTATTTCTCTGTGTTTTCACACTAGATTGTTTGGCACGCTGGTGGCCGTTGCCTCTTGTGTTCCCTGGAGCATTTATCATTATTAATTTGTTTTTCCAACACTTACATTGGTTTTGCGCGAGACACTACCCAGCCACGTCTTCTTAGTAGGATCAATAATAAGTCCAATCTATAAACAGGGTGAAAGCAGCAATCCAAGTAACCATCGACTTATCGCCTTAATTGACACAGAGGCAAAGTACTATGCGGGACTTCTCTTGGAGGAACTAACATCCTGGGCTACTTCCAAACACATCATCCCAGTAAATCAAACCGGTTTCTGTAGAGTGCAGGGCACAATAACTAACATCATGGCACTAACTCTTCTGACAGACGTGGTTAAGACAGCTAAGAGCTCTCTATTTCTTTACTTCATAGATTATAGCGCTGCATTTGACCATGTAGACCGTAGCAAACTGTGGCAGAAACTGGAAAAATTGAGGATTCCCAGGCCACTTTTAAAACAGCTGATACTATTGCATACCAACACTTTGGTCAAAATTAAATTGGGATATGGAACGCACCTTTCAAGGCAAATCAACACCACCAAAGGTATAAAACAAGGATGCGTTCTAGCCCCCATGTTATTTAACCTTTTACTCATAGATCTTCCTGGAGAACTGGATAAAACCAAATTGCATGCCCCACGGTTGGGAGACATCTAGCTATCAAATCTCCTGTACGCAGACAACCTGGTATTAATTAGTCGGTCCCCTATTGGACTACAACACCTTCTGGACACCACCAACAAATTCTCAATAAACAATGCATCAACTTAAACTTAACTATAATAAAACAACGACATTTTCATGGTTCCTGGAAGGACAGAGGCTAGGCCACGTAGCCAATTACAAATACCTAGGGGTACTATTAGACAGCAGAGGTTCGTTTAAACCCCAACTAGAGGGTATCCGTCAAAAGGGCACAACATTCTATCTTTCAATAAAACCCCTGAAGAAAGTTCTCCCAGATCGATCACTGTACCCCCTCTTACAGGTGATCAGAGCACGTCTACAGCCAATGCTCACATACGGCAGCGAACCCATGCAAGGGAAAGACGTGACGGCTCTAGACAAAATAATCAGTAGAGCATACAGGGCAATTTCCATCCACTGAACTACATGTTCCCTGCCCAAATCTGCCTTGAATTTGGTCTCCAGAGACAAACGGTGGAGAGAAGAGGCACCTATTTAAAAAACTGATTTACAAAAGGGGGTGGTGATGAACAGAGTGTCTGAATTGAGCAGACCACTCTTACCCAGTCCAAAGATCAGGGCTTGATCCATCACCGTTATTTATCTCACTGCCCCATCCCAGCTCAGAACCTGGCTATATGCAAATCAGTCTGTCCCTGGCCCAGTGCATCATGGGAACAGGGCAGACTAAACTACCAAGCCAATTCTTTACCAGAAAGGAGACAAGCTACCGGGGACCGGTTTCTGGCATTTCAGCCTCTTCGGCCCGGCTTGCTTGAATCCTGATGGAGCAGTGAGAAAGGGACTCATGTCTGAGTATACCCTGCCACACCTATAGTGGCCAAAATCGATTTACAAAAGGGGGTGGTGATGAACAGAGTGTCTGAATTGAGCAGACCACTCTTACCCAGTCCAAAGATCAGGGCTTGATCCATCACCGTTATTTATCTCACTGCCCCATCCCAGCTCAGAACCTGGCTATATGCAAATCAGTCTGTCCCCGGCCCAGTGCATCATGGGAACAGGGCAGACTAAACTACCAAGCCAATTCTTTACCAGAAAGGAGACAAGCTACCGGGGACCGGTTTCTGGCATTTCAGCCTCTTCGGCCCGGCTTGCTTGAATCCTGATGGAGCAGTGAGAAAGGGACTCATGTCTGAGTATACCCTGCCACACCTATAGTGGCCAAAATCGATTTACAAAAGGGGGTGGTGATGAACAGAGTGTCTGAATTGAGCAGACCACTCTTACCCAGTCCAAAGATCAGGGCTTGATCCATCACCGTTATTTATCTCACTGCCCCATCCCAGCTCAGAACCTGGCTATATGCAAATCAGTCTGTCCCTGGCCCAGTGCATCATGGGAACAGGGCAGACTAAACTACCAAGCCAATTCTTTACCAGAAAGGAGACAAGCTACCGGGGACCGGTTTCTGGCATTTCAGCCTCTTCGGCCCGGCTTGCTTGAATCCTGATGGAGCAGTGAGAAAGGGACTCATGTCTGAGTATACCCTGCCACACCTATAGTGGCCAAAGCTTTCTGCTTAATTCAGAGACTCTGTCCCTCACCACCCCTTGTTGTAAATGTTTTTGTCCACCCTAAGCGTGGAAGGGTATTCTCAGATGTGAGACCCTTGCTCATTGCACCATCAGGATTCAAGCAAACCGGGCCGAAGACGGCTGTCATGCCAGAAACCGGTCCCCGGGAGCTTGTTTCCTTCCCAGTGTAAGAATTGGCTTTTGTAGTTTGGTTTGCCCTGTTCCCATCATGCACTGGGACAAGAACAGACTAATTTGCATACAGCCAGGTTCTGAAACTGGGATGGTGCAGTGAGCTAAAAAACGGTGTTGGATCTAGCCCTGATCTCTTGACTGGGTGAGAGCTTTCTGCTTAATTCAGAGACTCTGTCCCTCACCACCCCTTGTTGTAAATGTTTTTGTCCACCCTAAGCGTGGAAGGGTATTCTCAGATGTGAGACCCTTGCTCATTGCACCATCAGGATTCAAGCAAACCGGGCCGAAGACGGCTGTAATGCCAGAAACCGGTCCCCGGGAGCTTGTTTCCTTCCCAGTGTAAGAATTGGCTTTTGTAGTTTGGTTTGCCCTGTTCCCATCATGCACTGGGACAGGAACAGACTAATTTGCATACAGCCAGGTTCTGAAACTGGGATGGTGCAGTGAGCTAAAAAACGGTGTTGGATCTAGCCCTGATCTCTTGACTGGGTGAGAGCTTTCTGCTTAATTCAGAGACTCTGTCCCTCACCACCCCTTGTTGTAAATGTTTTTGTCCACCCTAAGCGTGGAAGGGTATTCTCAGATGTGAGACCCTTGCTCATTGCACCATCAGGATTCAAGCAAACCGGGCCGAAGACGGCTGTAATGCCAGAAACCGGTCCCCGGGAGCTTGTTTCCTTCCCAGTGTAAGAATTGGCTTTTGTAGTTTGGTTTGCCCTGTTCCCATCATGCACTGGGACAGGAACAGACTAATTTGCATACAGCCAGGTTCTGAAACTGGGATGGTGCAGTGAGCTAAAAAACGGTGTTGGATCTAGCCCTGATCTCTTGACTGGGTGAGAGCTTTCTGCTTAATTCAGAGACTCTGTCCCTCACCACCCCTTGTTGTAAATGTTTTTGTCCACCCTAAGCGTGGAAGGGTATTCTCAGATGTGAGACCCTTGCTCATTGCACCATCAGGATTCAAGCAAACCGGGCCGAAGACGGCTGTAATGCCAGAAACCGGTCCCCGGGAGCTTGTTTCCTTCCCAGTGTAAGAATTGGCTTTTGTAGTTTGGTTTGCCCTGTTCCCATCATGCACTGGGACAGGAACAGACTAATTTGCATACAGCCAGGTTCTGAAACTGGGATGGTGCAGTGAGCTAAAAAACGGTGTTGGATCTAGCCCTGATCTCTTGACTGGGTGAGAGCTTTCTGCTTAATTCAGAGACTCTGTCCCTCACCACCCCTTGTTGTAAATGTTTTTGTCCACCCTAAGCGTGGAAGGGTATTCTCAGATGTGAGACCCTTGCTCATTGCACCATCAGGATTCAAGCAAACCGGGCCGAAGACGGCTGTAATGCCAGAAACCGGTCCCCGGGAGCTTGTTTCCTTCCCAGTGTAAGAATTGGCTTTTGTAGTTTGGTTTGCCCTGTTCCCATCATGCACTGGGACAGGAACAGACTAATTTGCATACAGCCAGGTTCTGAAACTGGGATGGTGCAGTGAGCTAAAAAACGGTGTTGGATCTAGCCCTGATCTCTTGACTGGGTGAGAGCTTTCTGCTTAATTCAGAGACTCTGTCCCTCACCACCCCTTGTTGTAAATGTTTTTGTCCACCCTAAGCGTGGAAGGGTATTCTCAGATGTGAGACCCTTGCTCATTGCACCATCAGGATTCAAGCAAACCGGGCCGAAGACGGCTGTAATGCCAGAAACCGGTCCCCGGGAGCTTGTTTCCTTCCCAGTGTAAGAATTGGCTTTTGTAGTTTGGTTTGCCCTGTTCCCATCATGCACTGGGACAGGAACAGACTAATTTGCATACAGCCAGGTTCTGAAACTGGGATGGTGCAGTGAGCTAAAAAACGGTGTTGGATCTAGCCCTGATCTCTTGACTGGGTGAGAGCTTTCTGCTTAAATCAGAGACTCTGTCCCTCACCACCCCTTGTTGTAAATGTTTTTGTCCACCCTAAGCGTGGAAGGGTATTCTCAGATGTGAGACCCTTGCTCATTGCACCATCAGGATTCAAGCAAACCGGGCCGAAGACGGCTGTAATGCCAGAAACCGGTCCCCGGGAGCTTGTTTCCTTCCCAGTGTAAGAATTGGCTTTTGTAGTTTGGTTTGCCCTGTTCCCATCATGCACTGGGACAGGAACAGACTAATTTGCATACAGCCAGGTTCTGAAACTGGGATGGTGCAGTGAGCTAAAAAACGGTGTTGGATCTAGCCCTGATCTCTTGACTGGGTGAGAGCTTTCTGCTTAATTCAGAGACTCTGTCCCTCACCACCCCTTGTTGTAAAAGTTTTTGTCCACCCTAAGCGTGGAAGGGTATTCTCAGATGTGAGACCCTTGCTCATTGCACCATCAGGATTCAAGCAAACCGGGCCGAAGACGGCTGTAATGCCAGAAACCGGTCCCCGGGAGCTTGTTTCCTTCCCAGTGTAAGAATTGGCTTTTGTAGTTTGGTTTGCCCTGTTCCCATCATGCACTGGGACAGGAACAGACTAATTTGCATACAGCCAGGTTCTGAAACTGGGATGGTGCAGTGAGCTAAAAAACGGTGTTGGATCTAGCCCTGATCTCTTGACTGGGTGAGAGCTTTCTGCTTAATTCAGAGACTCTGTCCCTCACCACCCCTTGTTGTAAATGTTTTTGTCCACCCTAAGCGTGGAAGGGTATTCTCAGATGTGAGACCCTTGCTCATTGCACCATCAGGATTCAAGCAAACCGGGCCGAAGACGGCTGTAATGCCAGAAACCGGTCCCCGGGAGCTTGTTTCCTTCCCAGTGTAAGAATTGGCTTTTGTAGTTTGGTTTGCCCTGTTCCCATCATGCACTGGGACAGGAACAGACTAATTTGCATACAGCCAGGTTCTGAAACTGGGATGGTGCAGTGAGCTAAAAAACGGTGTTGGATCTAGCCCTGATCTCTTGACTGGGTGAGAGCTTTCTGCTTAATTCAGAGACTCTGTCCCTCACCACCCCTTGTTGTAAATGTTTTTGTCCACCCTAAGCGTGGAAGGGTATTCTCAGATGTGAGACCCTTGCTCATTGCACCATCAGGATTCAAGCAAACCGGGCCGAAGACGGCTGTAATGCCAGAAACCGGTCCCCGGGAGCTTGTTTCCTTCCCAGTGTAAGAATTGGCTTTTGTAGTTTGGTTTGCCCTGTTCCCATCATGCACTGGGACAGGAACAGACTAATTTGCATACAGCCAGGTTCTGAAACTGGGATGGTGCAGTGAGCTAAAAAACGGTGTTGGATCTAGCCCTGATCTCTTGACTGGGTGAGAGCTTTCTGCTTAATTCAGAGACTCTGTCCCTCACCACCCCTTGTTGTAAATGTTTTTGTCCACCCTAAGCGTGGAAGGGTATTCTCAGATGTGAGACCCTTGCTCATTGCACCATCAGGATTCAAGCAAACCGGGCCGAAGACGGCTGTAATGCCAGAAACCGGTCCCCGGGAGCTTGTTTCCTTCCCAGTGTATGAATTGGCTTTTGTAGTTTGGTTTGCCCTGTTCCCATCATGCACTGGGACAAGAACAGACTAATTTGCATACAGCCAGGTTCTGAAACTGGGATGGTGCAGTGAGCTAAAAAACGGTGTTGGATCTAGCCCTGATCTCTTGACTGGGTGAGAGCTTTCTGCTTAATTCAGAGACTCTGTCCCTCACCACCCCTTGTTGTAAATGTTTTTGTCCACCCTAAGCGTGGAAGGGTATTCTCAGATGTGAGACCCTTGCTCATTGCACCATCAGGATTCAAGCAAACCGGGCCGAAGACGGCTGTAATGCCAGAAACCGGTCCCCGGGAGCTTGTTTCCTTCCCAGTGTAAGAATTGACTTTTGTAGTTTGGTTTGCCCTGTTCCCATCATGCACTGGGACAGGAACAGACTAATTTGCATACAGCCAGGTTCTGAAACTGGGATGGTGCAGTGAGCTAAAAAACGGTGTTGGATCTAGCCCTGATCTCTTGACTGGGTGAGAGCTTTCTGCTTAATTCAGAGACTCTGTCCCTCACCACCCCTTGTTGTAAATGTTTTTGTCCACCCTAAGCGTGGAAGGGTATTCTCAGATGTGAGACCCTTGCTCATTGCACCATCAGGATTCAAGCAAACCGGGCCGAAGACGGCTGTAATGCCAGAAACCGGTCCCCGGGAGCTTGTTTCCTTCCCAGTGTAAGAATTGGCTTTTGTAGTTTGGTTTGCCCTGTTCCCATCATGCACTGGGACAGGAACAGACTAATTTGCATACAGCCAGGTTCTGAAACTGGGATGGTGCAGTGAGCTAAAAAACGGTGTTGGATCTAGCCCTGATCTCTTGACTGGGTGAGAGCTTTCTGCTTAATTCAGAGACTCTGTCCCTCACCACCCCTTGTTGTAAATGTTTTTGTCCACCCTAAGCGTGGAAGGGTATTCTCAGATGTGAGACCCTTGCTCATTGCACCATCAGGATTCAAGCAAACCGGGCCGAAGACGGCTGTAATGCCAGAAAACGGTCCCCGGGAGCTTGTTTCCTTCCCAGTGTAAGAATTGGCTTTTGTAGTTTGGTTTGCCCTGTTCCCATCAAGCACTGGGATAGGAACAGACTAATTTGCATACAGCCAGGTTCTGAAACTGGGATGGTGCAGTGAGCTAAAAAACGGTGTTGGATCTAGCCCTGATCTCTTGACTGGGTGAGAGCTTTCTGCTTAATTCAGAGACTCTGTCCCTCACCACCCCTTGTTGTAAATGTTTTTGTCCACCCTAAGCGTGGAAGGGTATTCTCAGATGTGAGACCCTTGCTCATTGCACCATCAGGATTCAAGCAAACCGGGCCGAAGACGGCTGTAATGCCAGAAACCGGTCCCCGGGAGCTTGTTTCCTTCCCAGTGTAAGAATTGGCTTTTGTAGTTTGGTTTGCCCTGTTCCCATCATGCACTGGGACAGGAACAGACTAATTTGCATACAGCCAGGTTCTGAAACTGGGATGGTGCAGTGAGCTAAAAAACGGTGTTGGATCTAGCCCTGATCTCTTGACTGGGTGAGAGCTTTCTGCTTAATTCAGAGACTCTGTCCCTCACCACCCCTTGTTGTAAATGTTTTTGTCCACCCTAAGCGTGGAAGGGTATTCTCAGATGTGAGACCCTTGCTCATTGCACCATCAGGATTCAAGCAAACCGGGCCGAAGACGGCTGTAATGCCAGAAACCGGTCCCCGGGAGCTTGTTTCCTTCCCAGTGTAAGAATTGGCTTTTGTAGTTTGGTTTGCCCTGTTCCCATCATGCACGGGGACAGGAACAGACTAATTTGCATACAGCCAGGTTCTGAAACTGGGATGGTGCAGTGAGCTAAAAAACGGTGTTGGATCTAGCCCTGATCTCTTGACTGGGTGAGAGCTTTCTGCTTAATTCAGAGACTCTGTCCCTCACCACCCCTTGTTGTAAATGTTTTTGTCCACCCTAAGCGTGGAAGGGTATTCTCAGATGTGAGACCCTTGCTCATTGCACCATCAGGATTCAAGCAAACCGGGCCGAAGACGGCTGTAATGCCAGAAACCGGTCCCCGGGAGCTTGTTTCCTTCCCAGTGTAAGAATTGGCTTTTGTAGTTTGGTTTGCCCTGTTCCCATCATGCACTGGGACAGGAACAGACTAATTTGCATACAGCCAGGTTCTGAAACTGGGATGGTGCAGTGAGCTAAAAAACGGTGTTGGATCTAGCCCTGATCTCTTGACTGGGTGAGAGCTTTCTGCTTAATTCAGAGACTCTGTCCCTCACCACCCCTTGTTGTAAATGTTTTTGTCCACCCTAAGCGTGGAAGGGTATTCTCAGATGTGAGACCCTTGCTCATTGCACCATCAGGATTCAAGGAAACCGGGCCGAAGACGGCTGTAATGCCAGAAACTGGTCCCCGGGAGCTTGTTTCCTTCCCAGTGTAAGAATTGGCTTTTGTAGTTTGGTTTGCCCTGTTCCCATCATGCACTGGGACAGGAACAGACTAATTTGCATACAGCCAGGTTCTGAAACTGGGATGGTGCAGTGAGCTAAAAAACGGTGTTGGATTTAGCCCTGATCTCTTGACTGGGTGAGAGCTTTCTGCTTAATTCAGAGACTCTGTCCCTCACCACCCCTTGTTGTAAATGTTTTTGTCCACCCTAAGCGTGGAAGGGTATTCTCAGATGTGAGACCCTTGCTCATTGCACCATCAGGATTCAAGCAAACCGGGCCGAAGACGGCTGTAATGCCAGAAACCGGTCCCCGGGAGCTTGTTTCCTTCCCAGTGTAAGAATTGGCTTTTGTAGTTTGGTTTGCCCTGTTCCCATCATGCACTGGGACAGGAACAGACTAATTTGCATACAGCCAGGTTCTGAAACTGGGATGGTGCAGTGAGCTAAAAAACGGTGTTGGATCTAGCCCTGATCTCTTGACTGGGTGAGAGCTTTCTGCTTAATTCAGAGACTCTGTCCCTCACCACCCCTTGTTGTAAATGTCCTATTTAAAAAACTGGCGCAAACAGGGGAGAGGGAGTCAGATGTGCATATGGTTTCTGCTGCTAATGTTATTGTTTCTTGTTTATATGTACGCCATCTGTTTGCATGCCCAAGATGCAGGGTCAATATTGGACCATACAGACAGTTGAGGAGTTATCAAATCGGTCCTCACTAGTGGCCTCAAAGACTGCATCAGGACTGGTGAAAAGTAGCATAGTTACCTCCTGGGAGAGCATCCTCTGTTCCATTCACAGCAATGTTTGTATGCTTGTAAAAACACCATGGCCATACGCTGACACACTTATGAATAACCTGTGCATGATTGTGAGGTACTATGTGTGATGTTTGCGCTGTCAAGTGTAATCTTAAAACAGTAAAAACAGATTTGACAAGACAAAAAAAAAAGCTGGTGCACAATCAGAGATGCGGAGCAAGGCTCTCTAAACACCATCTCTGGACCGAACTGTCTACCCAAGAGAACTCACCCGCTAGGAAATATCTATTCGAATCATTGGAGTAACTGGAACTAACCAATCTTTGAGAGTCATCCACAGAAAATAATAGCTTCAAAAAGGTGGTAACAAAAGTAACGAAAATGATTTCATCTATAGAAGATAAAGCAATACTGGCCACGAGGGCTCATGGATGGACAATGCTGGAAGATTATAAAGCTCTTAAACCGCAGGAATGCCTGAAAACGGGCCTCACGCAGAAGACAAAAGACAATTTCTTAAATCTACGCTTCGGCATACTACCAATACTACCTCATCTGGCACCTTGGAAAAGGGGAGCAGAAGACCACCTATGCTGTCTTTGTAGAACAGGGAAAGAGGACCTAATACACATATTTTGCCTCTGCCCAAACCTGATGGACATAAGGCGCGCCTTACTCCGAGTATTATGGTAGCAAAAGGGCATAACAAGTTGCAGGCAGGCCGTGAAGCTGTGCTTTAAACCTGAAGAGATCCAGCTAAATTGTAGACGAACAAAGTACTTTAATATAGTGACCAGAAGACTCATGAGCTAGCCATATGGTACTTCTGAAACATAGCAAGCAACAGCACTCTAATCAAATAAGTAACAGCCTGCTAAAACACTTGCCAAGCCATAATATCGCTCAGGCATACTGTGTCACATTCAATTTATAAATTTAGAAAAGGACAACACAGACAATGCAATTGAGACTGGCACATTTTTATAGAGTATAAAACACCGTTTTCTTTTTATTTTAATAATGTAAGTGTAAAGCAAGGTTCAAAGGATTTTTTAATGATGGAAGTTTTTATATTGTGAGTATGTATTAACTGTACAATAAAGTTATTCTATTTCTTTTTTTTTATTATATTGGAGTACATTTTGTGGGAAGCTCCATCCATTTTTTAACAGTTATGCACATGCTTTTTAGGTCTAGCCTACCCAGTGCACATGCGCTGCATAGGAGAAAGACCATTAGTCATCGATGCGCCTTTTTAGCCAAAAACGTGCGCGCTTTGCATTGCTTTTAAAGACAACGCGTGCACATCTGGCGATTCCCTTGCGGGAGCGATCTTTGACACCATATGTTTGCATTAAACTTGCAAACATATGATGCCCCTGCTCACTCCCGAAAGGGTAACAGGTGCTGCCTCCTTCTTTAGCGTGAGGCACGCGCGTGTTTGTTTTTCTAGGTTTTTTTCCTTGTTTGTATAGCGGTTTGGTCAGTTGCTGGCTGCCCTGTTGGTTGACAGGCTGTAACAAATAAACTTCTTACTTCAACTCGGTTGCTACCATCCTTGGAGTGGCACTTCTTTGCAGTGGCATCGACCGGAGCCCCCTCATGTGTGGTGGGGCAGCGGATGTTTCATCTGAATCCTTGAATTCAGGGCAGTCTGACGCCTGGTAGCAGTGGTTGGACCAGGACGCAGGCGGCTGAGAAAACTGTTTTGATCCCGTCCTATCTACAAGGATTTATTTTATTTGATCCTGTTTGACGGCATTTTCGACAAAGCAATGCCAGCTCAACGTCATTGCAGCGCTCAGAACGTGGCCGTTTGCATGTAGAATGTCAGCGGCCAATTGAGTGCATTTCCTGGAAACCAACAACTTCGGCATCGCTGTGCCCTGTCGAAACGGAGAGGAGTACTCGGAGCAGCTGTATTCTGTGCCCATCATTGGATTAAAAGTGTTTCTTGGTTTTTTTTGCACACTTCTCATCAAAGCCCAGTCTCTTGAAACCACATGACCAAATCCATGTATGTGTAAAAGGGCACCTCAATGCCCCAGCTGACGTCATCAAACAAAGCCTCATTCTAGAAGACCTGTTGCTGGTGATTGTTAGAGATACAGGACTAGACGTGGCGGTGCCCTTGAGTATCGACCATGGCCCCCGCAGCATCTTTCCCAAACTGTACTCCTCTTATTCTCTCAGGCACGCCCTGTGTTTTATTGGGTACTTCTCTGTAATTATACCCGACGATGACGGTATATTATTTCGCTGCCAGCCTTGCAGCGCTAGCGTTGGTGCATTTACGTAAAGGAGATAACTGTGTGTGCTAGGGCGTCAGGCATTTCAGTGAGGACAGTGCCAACATTCATGTATCGTGGGTGGATAGTGGCGGCATATGAGGCAACAGTCACGCCCTTTGCCACTTCTCTGCCCGCTTTTTGTGAAAAACACTGCAACACTCATTACACATTGGGGCGGGGTTCATGCCAGCAAAGCTGAGAGTATGAGAGTAACAAAAAGATCGTGCCAGAGAATGAGACGCTCCTGGTGATGGTGGAGAGATAGATATATAGCAATGCCATTTTTTCCGGGAGACTGGCGGAACGTCAATTTTTAGACACTATCACCTCGCCCCTTCTAGACTGTAATATCATTTACAGAGTGAACAGACTATTACGAGGTTCGTCGCCACGGCAGGTAATATGTAGTAATTTGCGCTCGCTTAAAATCGGAATCACTGTGATACTAATTTAGTTCTGGTGTTATCGAGGCACTTGTGCTCTTTCTAAATTCATACCCATTCACCGCACCGTGAACAGTGAACAGTGACCAATGGCATTTCAATGTAACACTAGAGCGCACCGTCACCAATCAATCAATCAATCAAAGCATTTATATAGCGCACTACTCACCCAGAGGGTCTCAAGGCGCTAGGGGACGGGGGTCCGCTACTGCTCGAACAGCCAGGTCTTGAGTTGCTTCCTGAAGGCGAGGTGGTCCTGGGTCAGGCGGAGGTGGGTCGGGAGGGAGTTCCATGTCTTGGCGGCGAGGTAGGAGAAGGACCGTCCCCCTGTGGTGGCTCTTCGGATGCGGGGGACGGCGGCGAGGGCGTGGCCGGTCGATCGCAGCTGGCGCTTGGGAGCGTAGAAGTTGAGGCGGCTGTTGAGGTATCCTGGGCCTTGGTTGTGTAGGGCTTTGTGTGCGTGGGTGAGGAGTCGGAAGGTGATTCTCTTGTTGACTGGGAGCCAGTGCAGGTCTCTCAGGTGTCCGGAGATGTGGCTGCGACGGGGTATGTCCAGGATGAGTCGTGCTGAGGTGTTCTGAATCCGCTGGAGTCTCTTCTGGAGTTTGGCGGTGGTTCCGGCATAGAGGGAGTTGCCGTAGTCCAGACAGCTGGTGACGAGGGCCTGGGTGACCGTCTTCCTGGTCTCGGTGGGGATCCACCGGAAGATCTTACGTAGCATGCGCAGGATGTTGAAGCACGACGAGGAGACAGCGTTGACTTGTCTGTTCATGGAGAGGGAGGAGTCCAGGATGAAGCCCAGGTTGCGTGCGTGGTCTGTTGGTTTGGGTGCGCTGCCTAGGGCGGGGGGCCACCAGGAGTCGTCCCAGGCAGAGGGTGAGGATCCCAGGATGAGGACTTCCGTCTTGTCCGAGTTCAGTTTCAGGCAGCTGTTCTTCATCCATTCGGCTACCTCTTTCATCCCTTCGTGAAGGTTGGCTCTGGCGGTGGCGGGGTCGTTGGTGAGGGAGAGAATCAGCTGGGTGTCGTCGGCGTAGGAGATGATGTTGAGGTTTTGCTGGTGTGCGATGTCTGCGAGGGGGTTCATGTAGACGTTGAAGAGGGTTGGGCTGAGCGAGGAGCCTTGAGGAATGCCGCAGATGACTTCGGTGGCTTCAGATCTGAACGGGGGGAGGCGGACTCTCTGTGTCCTTTCGGCGAGGAAGGAGATGATCCACTCCAGTGCCTTCTCCTGGATTCCGACGTTGCTGAGTCGCTGCACTAGTGTACAGTGGCAGACCGCGTCGAAGGCCGCGGAGAGGTCTAGGAGGATGAGGGCCGCTGTTTCTCCATTGTCAAGCAGAGCTCGGATGTCATCGGTGGCTGCGATCAGGGCGGTCTCGGTGCTGTGGTTGGCCCGGAAGCCAGACTGCGAGAGGTCGAGGGATCCGTTCGTCTCAAGGAAGGCGGCCAGCTGCTTGTTGACGGTCTTCTCGATGACTTTTGCAGGAAACGGGAGCAGCGAGATGGGGCGGTAGTTCTTGAGGTCGGTGGGGTCGGCTGATGGCTTCTTTAGTAGAGCGCTGAGTTCGGCGTCCTTCCAGCTCTCCGGGAAGGTAGCGGTGTCGAAGGAGGTGTTGATGATGTCCCGCAGGTGGGGTGCGATGACAGCGTCGGCCTTGTTGAAGACGTGGTGAGGGCAGGGGTTGGTAGGAGATCCGGAGTGGATGGAGTTCATCGTGCGGACGGTGTCTTCGGTGCTGATCGGGGTCCAGGTGCGGAGGGTGGTGGTGGGGGGCGGTGGTTCGGTCGTGGCGTGCGTCGGTTGAGTGCTGAAGCTGTTGTGTATGTCCGCGATCTTGTTGTGGAAGTAGAAGGCGAGGGAGTTGCAGAGGTCTTGCAAAGGGGTGATGTAGTTGTTTCCGGCGTTGGGGTTGGAAAGCTCTTTGACGATGTTGAAGAGTTCCTTGCTGTTGTGTGCGTTGTTGTCCAGTCGTTCCGTGAATGCGGTTTTCTTGGTGGCGTGGATGAGTTGGTGGTGTTTTCGGTTGGCGAGCTTGAGGGCAGTCATGTTGTCCGGTGTTGGGTCTCTGCGCCAGGTTCTCTCGAGGGCTCGGCAGTTCTTCTTGGAGCTCTTGAGTTCGTCGGTGAACCATGGGGCTTTCTTGCTACCGGGTCTGCTAGGCGGGGTCTTCAGAGGGGCGAGGTCGTCTGCGCAGTTGCTGATCCACTTCTCAAGGTTGGTGGCCGCCTGGCTTGGGTTTGTTGCTCTGGTGGGAGGGTTCATGCTCAGGGAGGTCGCGAGCTGGTCGGCTGTGATCTTGTTCCAGCTTCTGCGTGATACCTGTTGCTGGTGGTGGTGGATCGTGGTCCTTCTGAAGCTGAAGTGGACGCAGCTGTGGTCCGTCCAGTGGAGTCCAGTGGCGTGGCTGAAGGCAATGTCCTTGCTGGATGAGAAGACGGGGTCGAGTGTGTGTCCGGCGTAGTGGGTTGGGGTGGTGACCAGCTGCTTGAGTCCGAGGTTTGCGAGGTTGTCTAGCAGGGTGGTGGTGTTGCGGTCGTTGTTGTTCTCCAGGTGGAAGTTGAGGTCCCCGAGCAGGATGTAGTCAGCGGATAGGAGGGCGTGCGGGCTGATGAAGTCGGCGATGTCTTCGCTGAATTGTGTGCATGGTCCCGGGGGTCTGTAGATGAGGGTGCCTCTGAGGGTGGTCTTGGGGTTGATGTGGACCTGGAAGTGCAGGTGCTCGGCGGGTGCGAGGGTGTCGTCGGTGTTGGTCGTGATGCGGATGGTGTTCCTGTGGATGATGGCGATGCCTCCTCCGGTGTGGTTGATGCGGTCCCTTCGGATGATCTTGTAGCCGTCTGGGATGGCGAAGGCGATGTCGGGCGCTGAAGAGGCGTTCATCCAGGTTTCCGTGAGGAAGGCGACGTCTCGTGAAGTTGTGTCAAGCAGGTTCCAGAGCTCGACAGCGTGTCTGTGGACGGAGCGGGTGTTGAGCAGGATGCATTTCAGGTGGCTGCTGCTGTTGTTGCTCGTCTTGGTCTTGGTTGGTGCTGGAGTAGTGCAGGTCCGGATGCAGGTGAACTTGCAGGAGTTGCAGCAGAAGGGTCCGTGGGTGCGTCTCGGGGTGGCTTGGTAGCATCCTGGGATTCGGCCGGCGTGGAGTGCGTTGAGGGTGGCGGCGTTGTACGTCCGGCGGGTGGGCTGGGGTCTGCGGGGGTCAGGGCTCCTGGCGCGGACCGGCGCAGACGGGCTTACCTTTGGCGCACCTTCGGCGCTCAGTCGGCGCTCCCGCTGTGCGCGTCTGCTGCACGGTCGCTCTGGGGGCATCATAAGAAGGGGGACGGGAGTGCGGGTCAGCTGGGCGGCGGGAGCGGCTCGGCGAATGGGCCGGTGGTGGGCGGGGCCTGTGGCGAGCTGCTGCGGGAAACTGGCGAGCTGCTGCGGGAAACTGGCGAGCGGGCGGCTCTGCTGTGGCTGGGCCGCTCAGAGGGCCAGGGGGGCGTCTGCGGCGGAAGAAGGCGTCAGGGCTGGCAGGCAGGAGCAGGAGGCGGCAGGAAGAGCAAGGGGGTGACCCGGCCTGGTGAGAGGCGCAGCGGTCACCAATGGCGCCTGTTGCCCAGTTTTATCTCAGTATGGGCGAGAACCATCAACAATGGCGTCCGCTTTCACTGTGACCAGTAGTGCGTCGCCCGCTTTTATCTCAACCCAGGTGCACACTGTCAGGGGCGGATTGGCAAGGCGGGCATTCGGGAATGGGCCGATGGGCCGATGCCTCAGTGCCCTCTGTGGGCTGTTTTTTTTCTCCCCTGTCCCAGTCCACAGAGAGTGGACTAGGAAAGGGGAGAAAAAAAAACGGCCCACAGAGTGCACGGAGACAGAGACTGAGAAAATGAAAGCAGCCTCGCTGTGCGGCCAGACAGCGATTGTCAGCTGTGGGCTCTCCTTCACCCCTATCCTGCCAAGCAATCAAGCTGAGGCTGGGCTGGGGAAGGGTGATTGTTTGCAATAATCGGCCTCCCTGGGGGCCAGGTGTTTCTCAGGCCTTTGAGCCATTTGCACCTCGGCCCCCTGGCGCCCATGCAGCCCAGAAACGGTGTTAGTCTTAACACCTCGCCCACAGCCCTTCACATTCAGGGCATAGTGGGCGAGGAAGAATGGGTCTTGCTGTGAGGGCCTGGTGATGTTTGGAATTATTTTGTTTTATTTATTTATTTATGCGATTTTATATAGCGCTGACTTTACCCGCTTCACACTAGGAACAGCAATAATACATGAGGAGAAAATTATAAATGGACAAATTACAAAAGCAAACGTTAAGTTACATGAATCAAAAGTGACAATAGAGAGCAACCAAAATACAAGAGGAGCAAACAATACATTACAGGAGGAAAAAGAGATATGTGTGCAGGTTACAAAAGCGTACAAAATACAAGTAGAGGTATTATACTGCAATTAATGGCAGACACTCCAGGACAAGAACAAACGTTACGTAGGCAATGGTGGCACTTGTGCAAGTATCTTAAGCAAACAAAAGTGAGAGGTAGCAAACAGTGTGTTACAAGAGAAAAGTGACGTGTGCAAGTTACAAAAGGGTACCATACACAGGTACAAGGGTAATACTACAGTAAATGGTAAATACTCAAACTGCCAGAACACACTGGGAAGGCACTTCCCATGCACCAGCTTCACCTCAGCCTCCCCCCTGGCTACCTGGCTACCTTGGATGACCCAGAAAGCTGTGCTTTGTGCTCCCCTGCCAGGACATTTTCCCAAGGCCTGGATGGTTGATTAATTTACTAATTGCAGGGGCCTTACCTCTGTTCATGTGCTCCTGAGCTGAAGGTCTGAGGAGGGCTGAGTAGGTTAGTAATAGCAGGGGCTTTGCTGCTTTTCAGGTGCTCCTGTGCTGGAGGGCTGGAATAATTGTGTGACAAAAAGGGGCCTTGCTAATTTTTTTTAGTTGCTCAGCATGTAGGCCATTGTCACCTTGGCCCTGTGCCATGTGCAAGAACAATATCCTACCACTTTCATTCCTTGTCTGTGCAAATGGTGTTTCCCTTAAATATGGGCCACGCCTCTTGAATGTGGGCCACTTTTTTCGTCAGTGCCCGGGCCGAATTGTGATCCCAATCCGACCCTGCACACTGTCACCAATGGCACACGCTATCATTAACACTAGTCCGCACTATCACCAATGGCGCCCGCCGCCTGCTTTTATCTCAAGGTTGTGTAGTGGAAACAATGTTTTTCCTTTCACAAAAGATGATTACATAGTCCCAAATATGCTTGCATAATTTAGCCTTGAGTAAGTCATTGACTGTGATGCTTGCATAGTCTCAAACACGGCTTCAGGGCGCTTCGGACTGAGACGTTTCTACAACACTAACAGCCACATGCATCAAGCGAATTTGGAGTCGCAAACATTGCGAATCGCAAAATTCGGCCGTTTGCGATTCCAAAATCACTATTTGGGATGCATCAATGCAAAAGTACAAGAAATCGCTATTTTTTGCGATTTCAGAAAATGCAATTGCATTTAAGGAATCACATTTTTGCGATTCCTTAAATGCAATGCATGAATGTTTAAAAAATTGCGAATTCGGAAATAGGGAAAATGCATTTTTGAAAGTGTCATGTTACACACACACATGTTTGTGTGAAACTTGCACTTACATAAACATTTCAAGGGTGCAGGGGGGTCCCTTTGGACCCCCCTCAGCACCCTTGAAATGCATTAACAAATTGCGATTCGCAAAATGAAAATCGCAAAATGTTAATCTCTTCCCATTGATTCCTATGAGCCTTTTGGCCCATAGGAATCAATGGGAAGGTTTTCCTTAATTGCGATTCGCAAAATGTGAATCGTAATTAAGGAAAAATAAGGAATCGCAAAAAAATTTGCGTTTTTTTGATGCATTGCCGTTTGCGATTCCTTAATTGCGATTCCTTAATTTCCGCAACTAAGGAATCGCAAACGGCACCAATGATGCATGTACCTGTTAGAGGCATGCACAACAGAAAGGATTCTCTCCTCACAGAAACAGGATGGAGAATGATTCCATGGCCCTTACAGAGCCAGTACAATGTCGAGACAGTCTGCTTACTGGTGAGGGTTTGTTGTCCAGCAGCCATAGTACTTTGCGGGGCTCCAAGTTATGTGCTGCACACTTTTCCCAGACCTCCAGGCAGATTTTGATTAGGGGTGCAAATTGGTATTATTAACCAGATCAGTATCCCAGTCCTGGAAGGAGGACCAACTGAGTCATCCCTGGCATGCTTGCTGGCAGATTAAACAGCATCTCAGCAGCAACGATGTTACCTGCAAGCAGGGACATCCTGAGGATGGAGGCTAGAGCTTGCACTAAAGTAGGGATGACTCGTTTTCATAGTTTGTAACGATGCATGATAAAATGTATACTGGGACAGACTGTGAACGTGTTAGTAAAGGAGTAAATTATATTTATATTGCTGTTTTATTTCAAAAACATAAGGTGCAGGCCATCGACATCGCCGGACCTTAGTGCCTTGATTGTACTTTCAAAGTAGCTGATATAACTTATAAAATAGATGTGCTTTACTTTGTAACACACGCACGTCTTTTTGTATCTGTTACAAAACCTCTAAAGTGCTCTGACTTTCTCTGCTCTCCTATATCCCATTAAGAATGTCACTAGTTAAAATAACAAAATAGCCTAAGAAAGCGGTCAGAGACCTGAATAGTAGACACAGCTTTCTGTGTTTAAAGAATTACAATACTTAAAGGTGCCTGTCACGAAGCGGTTTGAACTTCAGCACACAGTAAATGCCTGAGGACTAATAAATGAAGGGATTTCCATTGATAATGCTCTATCTGAACTGCGAGGATTTATAAGTGGGCTGCGGAACCCCTTCTTCCAGCGCCACTGTGTCTGTCAAACAATAATACACAGCCCCCCCCCCACCCGGTTCCATCGACTCATTTATTTTCAGAGCTTGGCCCTGGTGCATCAGTTTGTTAATTCCAGGCACTCGGCAACAGCGCATTCAGAGATAGCCACTCACCTTGTTTCCCAAAGAAAAACTACAACCTGGGGGGGGGGGGAAGTGCAAGGGCTCCACATGCAGCAGCTCCTACAGCCGTACAGGTATGTGCTGTTGCTGCCATTTTTGGAAAGCCGTCCGTTGTTCGTTTACTATTCATTTTGGGCCATATGTATCAACCAGAAATTAGCTCGCAAACGATGCGAATCGCTAAAAATAGCGTTTGCGAACATAAAAATCGCAAATTCCAATGTATGAAGTTGAAAATGCAGTAAAAGAAGGAATCGCTATTTAGCGAGTTCCAAACCGTGCAAATGTGCTAATTAGCGATTTTCATAGCGAATTCCAAATTAGCGATGAAACTGGTTAGCGAAAATAGCAAATCTGGAACTCGCAATTAAGAATCCGCAATAGAATGTATCAACCAATCGCAAATTGCGAAATAAGGGAATTCGCTTATTAAGGAATCGCAATTACCATCAAGTGGAAGCAGGTGGTAACCAGGTGCAAAGTATAAAATGAAGCCCAGAATGCAACACACTCTTATCCACAATGTCTGGGCTCTACATGATAGTGAGGAGGCGAAGACTGAGAGCCATGGCGCAGAGGAGGAGACGGCAGGAGAGGATAGTCCGGTTGCGCACCACCATCTTCCAGCGCACTGAGGAGGACATCTACACCCATTACAGACTGGATGAAGGGAGCATACTTGATTTAATTGAGGAACTCAGGCCCCACCTAGAACACCCCACTCGCAGTACCCAGGCCATACCCACACACATCCAGGTCCTGTGTTCACTACACCTGCTGGCCTCAGGCAGTTTTCAGGGTGTCATAGCCTCAGCAGGAGGGGTGTCACAAAGTGCCCTGTCGCGCTTCTTCCATTCGTTCCTCGACGCCATGACACATAGGATGCCAGACCACATACACTTCCCCAGCACCCAACAGGAACTAGCACAGACCAAGCAGGACTTTTACAACATTGCCCAATTCCCCCACGTCATAGGATGTATAGATGGGACGCATGTTGCCATTCCCCCCCCCCCCTCAAACATAAGTATGTATTCCGGAGCAGGAAATGCTACCACTCACTGAACATACAGATGGTGTGTGATGCCAAAAACATAATCACCGACATAGTGGCAAAGTATCCAGGAAGCACACATGACGCCTTCATATTCCGTCAGAGTGGGCTATACCGTACACTCTCAAGAGGGGAATTTGGAGAGGGATCCTACTAGGTAAAAGCACACAATGACAGCTCACATTCCAAATGGCCAGCATGTGCATGTCAGTGACTGACCTTTCTACATTTCCACCCACAGGGGACAGTGCGTATGCAGTCCCGGATTTCATCCTGACACCCTACCTGAATCTTGCCACTGCTGGGAAGCGGCGCTACAACCGGGCACACATTTCAACAAGAGGCACCATCGAGAGAACATTTGGCATATTGAAGAGCAGGTTCAGATGCATTCACAAAAGTGGAGGAGCCCTCCAATACAGCCCAGAAACGTGCTGCAAAATTGTAGTAGCTTGCGCCATGCTGCACAACATTGCTACCAGGAAAGGGACACCAATGGAGTTGAGTGACTCAGAATCCTCCGACGTGGAGGGACCTGGACCTGTACACATGGAAGCTGGCGTAGCTGCTGCTGCAGCTGGGCGACAGAGGCGTGATGAGATCATGCACAACTACTTCTAGGTGAGAAATAATGATACCATGACAACATAAGCCTTTGCTAATGTGTTTGATTCCCAATAGCAACAATGTCACACATCCAAAGAAATATAAAGGAACTCTCCCAATCCAATGCACATGTTTAATTCACAGTGCAACAATTGTAGTCTAATTAGAGTAAATACAACACTGTTGCAGGCCCAATGTCACCCCTGTGTGAAATAGTCATTTTGTAGCAGTTCCTATTGGTGTGTGGCAGGCCTGGTGCTCCTGCCACTAAGGCGCCTCTCAACAGTGGGTGGTGGGGTGTTGGAGCTTCGCACTGACTGTGAGTACTCCTCACTGGGGGTCAGCACCCCTGGACCAGCAGTACACAGTGCGCGCAGTTCATCCAGGCTAGCAGTTGACTGCACTACCACAGTGGCAATATCCTGGATTCCGTGAGAGAACTCACGCTGGGTCTCTATGGCACGCCTTGCCAGCATATTGGTGGAGGAGGTCAGCCGGTTAATAGCGCGAGTGTAGTGGTCCATTCGGGCCATTTCTTTGCTCCTGGCTGCGCGTTCTGCTCGCAACTCGGCAGTCAGCTCCTGCACAGCTCCCCTGATTTCTTGGCGTATTCCCCTGTCCCCTGTCCTAATCTCCCGCTGAATAGCCTTCATATGTTTCGCTTGCAGGCGGTGTACCTGGAGCATGTGCATTTCGAGGCCAGCAAACACAGAATCATCCTGCTGCTCACTGGAGCCGAAGCCTGTGCGGGGTCTACGGCTGCCTGTGTCTGTGGTCTTGGCTCCTGCTGCTGGGTAACTGGTGCTTCAGACTGCGCTGTCACATTGTCCTCATCCTCATCTTCCATGATCCTCAATGGCCTCACAATCCTCCTTCTGTGTCCCTGTGGTTGGGTGAATGGACTGTCCTCCCCATCTGTATCCTGGCCCTGGCTAGCTTCTCCAGAGGCTTGGGGCCCTGTGTCACTTGCACTGGCTGTTGCCTTTCCACTTGCAGGTGCTGTGGATAGAACAGCACACATTAATATTTTGCTCCTGTCATGTGATGTTCAAATAAATAATTTCACAGTTTTCCCTGACTTTACTTGTGTCATTCAACTTTCCAGACCTGAACATGTGAAATTTGCTTTAGTTGGACTAACTTCAAACATTACTGACTTTTGTGACTACATCTCCCATAATGCATTGCTGTGATTGCCTGTGTACTTGCGCAGGGCTGACATGTGGTTCCCCTTATCCCTAGGTTGGTGCAGGGGGTTGCTGGGGGTGGTTTAGGGTTGGGAAGGCATGCTCCTTACCTGGTCTTGCAGCTGGTTGGGCAGAGCTGTCTAGCAGGGACATGCCCGCAACACTCTGTGGAGGCAGTGTGCCCTCTACTAGTTCCTCCAGTGGCGTTGAGTCTGTGACATTGGCGGTTCCCCTACCGGTGAGCTGGGACTGCTCCAGCCTGGCAGCCAACTTCTCCTTGTGGAGCTGGCGCAGGTCGTACAAGCGCTTCCTCAACACTTCTATGGTACGGTGTGTCACTCCAAGGGCATTTACTTTGGCTTGGATGCCTTCCCAAATCCTTCTCTTGCTGGCTTCAGGCACCTTGTGTGAACTCCTCCCAAATAATGCCTCATGGTGTGGCACCATTACTGTGATGAGGGTTTCTAATTCTGCCTCAGAGAACTTGAGCTTTCTCTTCCTGGCTGCTTCCCCCTCTTGCTGCTCCTGCTGGGTTGCTGGAACATCCTGATTTCCTCCTTCTGCCATGGCTCCTGAGTAGCAAACAACAGTCACACACTCTCTCAGTAGCAGTGCTGAAGCACCATGGGAAATCACTCACTTCCTGGATGGTGATGTCATCATAAAGCATCAGGATTGCGATTGGAAGTTTCCAGAAAATCGCAAAATTGCGATTTTTCCCGTTGGAACGTCGCTAAATTGTGATTTTCGGGCTGCGATCTCGCAAATTTGCGATTTATTTAAATTAAGGAATCACTATTGGCCATCGCGCAATTATTTAGCGATTATGGACGAATCGCTAAATATTTGCGATTGTGTTGATACATTCCGATTCTGAATTTGCGATTCGGTAAAATTCGCAATTTCAGAATCGCAAATCGATTTCTTGATACATATGGCCCTTATTTGTCTTATGCACTTTTATGTGCGGCGAACTTTGCCCGAGGGTGTCAGAGCGCTTCGCAGTGGGAATGGTAATTATACATGAGGAGGAAATTACTGGTGAACTAATTAGAAAAGCGAACGTTAAGTTACATGAGGCAATTGTGACAATTGTGAGAAAGCAGGATATAAGAGGTAATAGGGTGCATTACAGGAGGACGAGGTGATGTGTGTGCAGGTTACAAAAGCGTGCAGAGTACAAGTGGAGATATACACCCACATGCATCAAGGTATTTAGGAGTCGCAAACGGTGCGAATCGGTAAATTCGGCCGTTTGCGATTCCTAAATATCTTTTTTGGATGCATCAAACATTTTTGGGAAAATCGCTATTTTTAGCGAATTCCAAAAATGCGATTGCTTTTAAGGAATCGCAAATTTGCGATTCCTTAAAAGCAATGCATGATTGCATTTTAAATTGCGAATTCACAATTAGGGGGTGCAAATTACCATGACGGTGAACCTCGTGGTAATTTGCGAAAAAGTTTAAAAATGCTCAAAATTGCATTTTAAACACTGTAATGTTACAGACACACATGTCCTTAGGACATGTGTGTGTGAAACATGCACTTAAAAATGCATTTCAGGGATGCAGGGGGGGGGTCATTTGGACCCCCCCCTGCACCCATGGAATGCATTAACATTTTGCGAATCGCAAATAGAAATTCGCAAAATGTCAAAGCCTTCCCATTGATTCCTATTGGCCTTTTGGCCCATAGGAATCAATGGGAATTGCGAAATCGCAATTTAGAATTCGCATAATCCTTGCGATTTGGTAAAAATTGCGATTTTCACCGAATCGCAAAATTGATGCATCCCATTTTGCGATTCCTTATTTGCGATTCCCTATTTTTCGCAAATAAGGAATCGCAAAATGTCCCAATGATGCATGTGGCTGATAGTGCTGCAGTGGATGGCAGACACTCTGGCACAAGAACCGACGTTGCGTGAGCGGTGGTGGCACTTGTGCAAGTATCAAAAGCGGGCACAGTGTAAGAGGTAGCAAACGGTATGTTACAAGAGAAGAGTGATGTGGTGTTGGTTGGGAAATGAAGCAATAGGGGCAGGTGTACAGAGAGCAAGGTGGCGTCAGCTCTTAAGCTGAGCAAGTGACAGTAAGTGACTGCAGCCCCGGGGATTTGCAATAATGATTTCAGCAGGGCTGGGAAGCCTCAGCGTTTTCATTGCGGATCCCCCCCAGCCTTGGCTAGTGAAGTTTTGCCTGCTTGCACCCCTTGGGGCTTGCCACATGGAGGGGGATGTCCAGACCAGGGAGGGTTCCTAATAGTGCAGGCCTATGGTGCGGGGGGACATGGTGACGCAGACCGAGTTCCTGGATGATGCAGAGGGAGTGCAATGGCCTATTTGGTCCCAGCACGTGGTTGGTGCAGGTGCCCGGTTTGCGCAGAAGGTTGGCACAGGTGTCAGGCCTGCTAAGGCTAGAACCAGAATTTGGCATGATGTTTGTGTCTTGGCGAATGCACAAAGGAGAAACATTGAAAGAACAGCTATGCAAAATGGCAATTGGACTCGGGCGGATCATTTGCGGAATTTCAAGATGGCCGCCAACCTGGAAAGCGAGTTGGCGGTCTAGTGCTGTTCTCCGTTTTCAGGTGTACTGCTCTAGGTGAGGCGCTTGAGCTAATTCTGCTGCGCACTTCACCAGAGCTTTTGGATGATTCAGTTGCACTTCCTCAGGTCCCAGTTTCAAGAGTAGAATTGCGTTGCGTGTATTATTTTGTAGTTAGAGTCCCGATACTCTTATTAGCCCTTCATTCTGTGATAAGAGTATTCATTTGTTTACTTAATCTCAAGTACCGCTTTCAGCGCTTCTGAAGTAAGAAGACTCTCTTTGACAAGCGATCCATTTTGCGAAGGAATACTGTCAAGACAGAAAAGATAGTTATTGAATTAGCGCTTAATATTAGTTTCACCGCTACGACAACTCCGAAGTAAGAAGACTCACCTTGAATAGCGGTTCCGGCTTATGAGGAGTATCTGTGAAGACAAGAGCATTCAGATAAGTTAACGAATTGAGAACAATGGTATTTAATATTGAATAATGAATGATAAGTAACTTAGAGATATTACGAGTAGAATACTTACCACTGGTCAGCAAATCTGTATCCTTCAGAAAGAGTAAGTCCAGCTAAGTCTTCATTCGACATAAAAGAGACAGATAGAATTCAAATACAAGGCAATTCAACTCTAAAATGAGGTATGTTAAGTAGATAAACAGCTAATAGAAAGATAGTTAGGACTTACTACAGAGTGTAATTACATTATCATTGGTTGTATGTGTTTCCTGTAGAAAGAGTACCAAAGACAAATAAGAATAAAAGAAGAGAGAGAAGAGTAGCTAAGCCTTAGATCAAATAGGTGAGAATGTAGTAAGATATATATAAAGCCCACAGAAGAAGAGAGGAGGAAGAGTTTGATCTAAATATTGTGGTGTATTCCAATTAGGTCTTCCACGGTCTCTCCGAACTGACGACATTGGAGAAGCCAAGAAGAAGAAGACGATCAAGGGCAGCCTCTTCTTGTTGTTTATTATTTTATCCAATTTGCCCCTTCCCCCTTGAAGAGTCTTGAGGGTCCAGTTAACTGAATAACGGAGTCTGGGAGTTTTTGGGGTGGAGTTGGGAAGAAGTCTGCAGACTGTTCCCGTGCAATTCGTGGAGAGCACGTATCCTTTAAAAGTTGATCTGACAACAGGTCAGGTTACAAGGCAGTTGGTTCGCCCCTGCCTTGATGTTGGATCAGCAGGTAGTGAGCATGGGAGGGCCAATTCAGGGGGTCGCCCAGGACTGTGCGGGAGGTCAGTGGGTATGGGTGGGTAGGGGTATCACGTCCAGTGAGGTGCAGGGTATTAGGTCTGAGGACATGCAAGGTCCATCGGGTGCACAGGAACAGCATTGCAGGATGTCAAACCAGCAATTTGCTAAATATTTGAACTATTTCCTGTGGATATAACATGGAATAAACCATGATGGAAATGACCATTTCTTGAAGTTTGATTACAATTCTTCAGAACGTCTCTACGTCCAATTGGTTGTGCCCAGAGAGACGGCACTTATCTCAAGTGTCGCAGACTGTTTCTTGATTACCACACCTCGTCGGGGAGTGATATCTTAGGAGCACACCACAACTTATAACACATCAGCAACTGCGGAGTGCGTTACCCTAACCCTTTTTTGTTTTCTATACAAGAAAACAGGTTGAGAATTTGGTTGAGAGTTTCAAAGACGTTTCAATTGGGCAGGAGAAAATTGGTTTTTTCTTGAACAAAAAGGGGGGTGGGGGCTTTGCTGTCCTCTGGGGGATTGGGAGGTCTTGAAAGCTTCTAGAAATTTCACTTCTGGCATTATATTTATATATAGTTTCCCATGTGGTTTCTGATGTGTTTTTTGGGGGGCCTCAGGATTTGCTGGGCATTTACCTGGATGAGAATGATCTCGTTGGTTTACCTGGCCTAATTCTAATAAAATTAATGAAACTGGTTCTCGCCGGCATCAAGGCTAACTGGGAGGGCACCACGGTGATTTGGTCTGAATTCATATTGCAGCTTGGCCGCCCGTCTGAGAGAAGGAGCTGTCGGTGCACTCCCCATGCTCCATCCGACTCCATCCTCCCCGCGCGCCGTCACTCCTGGCCAGCCACTGCCATGTCTGAGCAGATGACCCTTCGGGGTACCCTTAAGGGTCACAATGGATGGGTGATGCAAATCGCCAGCACCCCGCAGTTCCACAACATGATCTTGAGTTCTAGCCGGGATAAAAGTTTAATCATGTGGAAACTGACCCGGGACGAGACAAACTATGGCATCCATCAGCGTGCTCTTCGAGGACACTCTCACTTTGTCAGTGACATGGTCATTTCCTCGGAAGGCCAGTTTGCGCTCTCGGGTTCCTGGGATGACACCTTGATGTTGTGGGATCTTACTACAAGCACCACCACCCGCCGCTTCATGGGCCACAACAAGGATGTTCTGAGTGTTGCCTTCTCCGCTGATAACCGTCAGATTGTGTCTGGCTCCCAGGACAAGACCATTAAGCTGTGGAATACACTTGGAGTATGCAAGTACACCATGCAGGAGGAGAGCCACTCGGACTGGGCTTCCTGTGTCCGCTTCTCACCGAACAGCAGTAACCCCATCATTGTGTCCTGCGGTCGGGACAAGATGGTCAAGGTGTGGAACTTGGCTAACTGCAAGCTGAAGACAAACCACATTGGACACACTGGCTTCCTGAACACCGTCACAGTCTCCCCTGACGGCTCGCTTTGTGCCTCTGGCAGACAGGACGGACAGGCCATGCTGTGGGATCTGAAAGAGGGCAAGCACCTGTACACTCGAGATAGCGGAGACACCATCAATGCTTTGTGCTTCAGCCCCAACCGCTACTGGCTGTGTGTGGTCACTGGCCCCAGCATCAATATTTGGGATCTAGAGAGGAAGATTATTGTGGCCGAACTGAAGCAGGAAGTGATCAGCAACAGTAGCAAAGCTGAACCACCTCAATGCACCTCACTGGCATGGTCTGCTGATGGGCAGACTTTGTTTGCTGGGTACACGGATAACCTCATCAGAGTGTGGCAGGTCACCATTGGGACGCGATAAATATGCTGATAAAAAATATGCCTTTATTTCTGTTCATATTGCAGCTGCATTGGAGAGGAGCAAGAAACCACACACCATTGGAGAAGGCGAGACGTAATCTTAATGGAGCCATGGGACTCTTATGGGGGGGCATCAGGGTCAAGGTTCTATGTCACTCTGATATACAAAGCACTGAGGGGTATCTTTTTGTGAGGACGGGGTGCGTTTATCTCAGATGGGGCAAGCGTACTCTTTACTGGAATTAAGGGATTGATGGCACAAACATGGAAAGGGAATATATGTCATAATTTTCTCCTTGGTGGGGCAGGAAAACTCTTCGGATTTCCTGGATGGCGGAATTTCCGGGGGGTGGGCAGTCTTGGGCGGGATTGTCCATCCTCCAAGGGGCGAGGTGGGGTACACAGTCATGTGGAAAGGAAATGAGAATGAGGGGGATCTCTCAACAGGAGTCAGTTATTCTGGGTTTGCTTGGGTCAACATTGGGGTTGCGTTTTTGTAGATAGGTTAAGATAAGCTTGGGGAATTGCAAAATGTGTTTTTGAGAAAATATACTTTGAACCTGTCTTAATAAAGTGGCCTTTTTTGCTAAGAAAAGAAGTTGTAGATCGTGAGATAGTGTGTGGGGGGGTCCCAGGGGGAGCTGGGCACGAGCTAGTCTCCCCCTTGGATTTTTCGCACAATGGAGCAGCCACCCCAGGTGCAGAGGCAGGGAAAATTAGGGAGGCAATAGGCGTGCGGGGGGGTTATTTATAGTAGGCTGGCTGGCGGGTGGGAAAGTAACTGTGCCAGAGGGAGGCGGGAGGAGAGGAATTTAGTTTGTTCCACCCACCTTTCCCTCTTTGTTCATCTGTTCCAATTTTTGTCAGGAGTAAATTTTTTATTAGCCTTGGTTACTGCCAGAGGTGTCATATGTTTTTCTGCCACAATGAGACAGTTTTTCTTTTAGCCATTTAGAACTGGTAGGTGGAATTTCTGGGGGGTGGGCAGTCTTGAGTGGGATTGTCCATCCTCCAAGGGGGGAGGTGGGGTACACAGTCACGTGGAAAGGAAATGAGAATGAGGGGGATCTCTCAACAGGAGTCAGTTCATCTGGGTTTGCGTGGGTCAACATTGGGGGTTACGTTTTTGTAGAAAGGTTAAAATAAGCTTGGGAAATTGCTTTATCATATAATTGCAAAATGTGTTTTTGAGAAAATATACTTTGCACCTGTCTTATAAAAGTGGCCTTTTTTGCTAAGAAAAGAAGTTGTGGATCGTGAGTTATTGTGCGATGATTCCAGTGTCTCTTCCGTAGAGCCGCTCTGTTACTGACAGGCCGTCCCTGTGTTCGCTCTCCCCATTTTCACTGGCGCTGGGGTGCCACGTTGTCTAAGACTACACCGCCCTGGAGCGGTTGACTCAAACATCATGAACATTATTTTGACCACATTAGACTTACCTGTCAAAAACCTGTAAAAGAAACAGTGTAATTTAGTGTGCTAAATTATTGCTGCACCTGCCAAGCTCCTGGAAACAGCAATGACGCTGTCAAGCCCCTGGAAACAGCAATGGCGCTGTCAAGCGCCTAGAAACAGGCGCTACCAATTGTCTAGAAACAGTAAGGCGCTGTCTAGCGCGGGGAGGGGCACCAGCGCTGCGGCTTGTGACATCCCAGAGCCCGGTCTGCTCTGGGCGCTACGCTCATCTGTGGCGGGTGCTGGCTGTAACAGAGCTGGTGGTAATAGGCCCATCACAGACAAATAACCTAGCCTTTGAGCGCTCCAATTTTCACGTTGAAAATTAAATTACCTCTCTCTCACCCAGAGCACAAGTCCTAAACAAGCATTAAAAATGCAATAGGTCTCACCTTTCATTAAGTTAAAGCCATTTTCTTTGCTATACAATACCATTCGCAAAGAAAATGGCTTTAGCTTAATCAAAGGCAAGACCTATTGCATTTTCAATGCTTGTTTATTATTGATTCCTTGGAAATATGTGTAGCTTTAATACTACTATGAGCAGAATGTTGGAAAATAGTTTGTCCTGTTGAAGGAGTCTCCTAAGTAGGTGGATACCTGAAATATTGATGTTTGATATGCTACAAGAGATATGTACGACAAAATAGAAACATGCGAAGAATTAATATAATATGCAATCTGACAAGAATGTTAGGAAACTTACTCCTGCCAGCTCTTTGCGCTCCTTCTGGCATTGACAAATGTATTACCAAATGTGAAGAAATGCATTAAAATTGTGATAGAATTTAATAGAGCACTTTTGAAACAGGTTAGGTAGTTTGTAGTACAATAATGTATTTTTAAACTATTTGGAAGGTGTAGGAAAGTGCTATTTTTGGTATGATCACCTATATATTTTTATTGGACTAATGCTGCGTTTTTTTTTAACGCTGACAATGGGGCGCTGCAAAACAGGTGACTGTTAGGGATGGGCGGGTGTATCTCATGTAATTTGCAGTAGAGTAATTATGTGAGTGCTAAACAGTATGTAGTCCTATTTTCTTATTGCAAAATGCTGCTTCCGTAGTGCAAAATGCACCCAGGCGTCCAAAATGGACACAAGGATGCATTTTGCGCTAATAAAATTATTGCTAAATGCAACAGAACACAAGCAGCAGAAGCCAGGTTCTACTTGCTCTTGCTAATTTTGTTTTACCTGTGCTCCTGCTTTGGCATTTTTGTGCTAACTAAGTATGCAAACTGCTGTAATCGCACAATTTTCAGTAATTTTACATCAAAAGACTAACCGAAAATTACTTTGATTACTCCAGCATAATTGAAATGTCCCCTGTGCCTAGTGTTTAACAAAATGCGAAAACTCCTAATTGCCAGCCTTAACATCTCTATAAGATCATGTTATATGGTGAGGAAATACACCCATGGCATTATAGGTTATATGACTAGTATCAGGAGAGTATAGGGGATTCCTATACTGAATCCTGTGGTGCTCCTGTGGAGGATAGTGACCTCAATGTTCAGAATTTGTGAGTCAGCAAGTTCAAAAGACCAGAAACGTTCATCTGGATATACTTTATTCCAAAGTTCATATATTATTTTTCATATAGACTTCGATCAAGATTAATGTATGTTCAACATGTTATTCACCACCAAAACGATTCCTAAATGCCAAAATCCCAATGCATTACGGGACGAGAGTCCCTTCGTCAGGGGAATAACGTACTCTGTGAAAGAAACCAAACACTGTTTCAGGGGGCGGACATTATTTACAATGACTAAAAAATACAAAAAGGAAAAATACCAGAGATGGCCTAGAGACCCCACCATTGTAAGGGTGATTACAGGAAACGGATCATGAGTGACAAAGCAGTGTTAAAAGAAGTCAA
Organism: Lissotriton vulgaris; assembly: GCF_964263255.1. Lineage (NCBI taxonomy): Eukaryota > Metazoa > Chordata > Amphibia > Caudata > Salamandridae > Lissotriton > Lissotriton vulgaris. The sequence continues at coordinate 1,571,310,600 of NC_141687.1, forward strand.
GTAATGAAAGGTGCACCGAAAAAAGGACCGTGAGTAGCAAAAACGTGTTGTAAACAGGTGCGAAGGTAATCAAATAACAGGAGAAACACCGCGGGTACTAGCGTGAATTTGGTAATCAACAGTTGTGAGTTCAAGGAGAACCGTTCACCGACACACAAAGAGATTAAAAGAAATTACAGTCCACCGATTTCCCAAAAATTGTGCTTACCAGAATCTTCAGAATCTTATGTTCAAAGACAACATACTCCCGAGCGTAGAGGTGGAGAGTTTGTAAAGAAGCTAGCCAGAGTTGCGTGCAGTGCGTGACATAGAGAGAGGACTTCCCGTACGGGTGAAGGGGTTACTGTAGATTAAAACGTACAAAAGAGCCCTGGTAACCTACATAAATGTGAATAATGGGAGAGGATGAACAAATAGGTACTGGAGTCAGCGGGTCAAATGAATAATAAAATAAACAATAAATGCAATTGTTCATGTGCATCAAGGTGTCAGCCATCTTGGATAGGGGAAAGTAAACGAAAGCAACAGAAATTAAGATCAAAGTTATAACAGGAACAAATAATATTCATGAAAAGTAGTGAACAGTGCTAAGAGGTTATAGGGATGAACGATAAATCAAAATAATAATAAAAAAATAAAAAGTGGAGTATAGAAAAGATGAATAATAAATGAATAAGTAGGAATGGGAGCTGTACAGTTGAGAAAGTGAACAAAGATGATTAGACAGGTGACAGATAAGCAGCATGTTATTAAAGGAAACAACTAAATTCTATCTGATCATTAAGTCCTTTCAGTTGGCATGATTCCAACAACTTAATCCAAAATAGTTAACGTTGCAGTAGTTTTTTCCGGTTGTCAACGCCAGGTCTCGTGGGGACAACCTCAAGGACAAGGAACCTCAGCTGGCTTATGTTGTGTTGGGAAGAGATGAAATTTGCAGCTACAGGAGATTTCAGGTTCTTGTTCCTGATTGTGCTTTTATGTTCCGTGAGACAGACTTTTACCTTCCTTTCGGTTTTTCCGATGTAAGGTAAGCCACAAGGGCACTTCAGTAAGTACACAAGATTCATAGAATCACATGTGGTGTTTGTTCTTAGTTTGATTTGTTTACCAGACCGTGGGTGATTGATGTAATTTACCCCGATTCTGTTATTGCAGTGACTGCAGTTATGGCAAGGTTTAGTTCCAAAAAAAGTACAGTCTGATGGCTTGGGGTTGATTTCCAGCATATTTTTGAGATTTTTGGCTCTTTGGTAAGCAAACAGTGGAGTACAATTGAAAATTCCTTAAAAATCAGGTTCAAATTGTATCATCTGCCAATTCTTAAGAATAATATTTTTTATCTCAAGACTTCTAGAAGAGTATTTGGAAACAAATACAGGTCTGATCTGTTTATTAGTTCTCGGGTTGGAGACCAGAAGGTCATTTCTGCTTTTTAGAGCAATTCGATCACTTGCGGCTTGCAGAGTCTCTTCGGGATATTGTCTGTCTTGGTATTTCTTGAGAATGATCTTAGCAGTGTGGGAATATTCCTCCGGTTCAGAACAGATCCTTTTGGCCCTCATTAATTGAGAAAAAGGTAGATGCTTTTTCAATGGGGTAGGATGACAGCTGGTGTTTAGGAGGGCATTGTTTCGATCAGTGGCTTTTACGTACAGTGACGTATTTAGACAACCATTGTCTAGGGTGACTAAAATGTCCAAAAATGGTAGACTCACAGGGTTGACACTGTGGGTGAATTGAATGTGATCATCAACTCCATTAATGTACGAAATAAATTGGGATATTTCATCAGGGGGTCCTGTCCAAATCAAAAAAATGTCGCCTATATATCTCCAATATGTGGCGATTTTGTCACACCACTGGGTGTTTTCCAAGATATAGTCAATCTCAAAGTGATGCATGAACAAATTCGCGTAGCTGGGGGCTGCACAATTGCCCATTGAAGTGCCCACTAGTTGAAGGTAGAAGTCGTTGTTCCATGTGAAATAGCTGTGATACAGCATGAACTGCATAAGTTCAAGCAACAACACTTTCAAATCATCGTTCATGGAGTTTTGGAGTAAGAAGGATTCCATTGCTTCAATGCCTCTGTTATGAGGTATTGATGTGTATAACACACAGACGTCAATGGTAACTAGAGTGTACTGGGTATTAGGTATTACCCTCACTTTTCTCAGTTGGTTTAGAAAATCGGTAGAGTCACGTATATAAGTAGACATGCCCCCTCACTATGGGCTGAAGATACATATCAACGAACTTCCCAGTGGGTTCATGAATGGAATTCCTGGTGGACACAATCGGTCTAAAAGGTGGTTGCTGCAGGTTTTTATGGATTTTGGGCAGCATGTGGATGCTGGGACAATTAGGGTACGGGTGAATCAAATATTTCAAGTCTTTCTGTGTAATGGTACCCAATTCCATGGCCTTTTCTAGGATAATTTTCAAGATCTTAGAGAAAGTTTTGGTAGGATCGGACAGCAGTTTCATGTAAAGGTCTTTGTTGTTTACATGTGTAGTGACACTTTTTTGATAAAACTCCTGGTCCAAAATGACCAGGGCTCCGCCTTTGTCCGCTTTGCAACAGGTGATTTTCTTGTTCATCGTGATTTCTTTAAGAGCTCTGTAATCTCTGATTTTGAAGGTGGTAAACTTTGGAGATGGTTTCTTGAAACTTTCTTTCAGGGCATTGAGGGTAATTGTTTCATAAGAATCCAAAATCCTATGACTCACTGGAGCCATAAAGGAGCTCTGGCTTCTGAGATGTTTACAAGCGTGTTGAACCCGCGGTGTTTCTCCCGTTATTTGATTACCTTCGCATCTGTTTACAACACGTTTTTGCTACTCACGGACCTTTTTTCGGTGCAAATTTTCATTACTTGACTTCTTTTAACACTGCTTTGTCACTCATGATCCGTTTCCTGTTAATCACCCTTACAATGGTGGGGTCTCTAGGCCATCTCTGGTATTTTTTCGTTATTGTATTTTTTAGTCATTATAAATAATGTCCGCCCCCTGAAACAGTGTTTGGTTTCTTTCACAGAGTACGTTATTCCCTGATGAAGGGACTCTCATCCAGAAATGCATTGGGATTTTGGCATTTAGGAATCGTTTTGGTGGTGAATAACATGTTGAACATACATTAATCTTGATCGAAGTCTTATATAGCGCGAAAATGACCCATGAGGGTATCAGAGTGATTTACAGATACAATAGAGTAATACAGGGTCACGGCAGTTCATAAAACAAACAAAAAACAGGTAAAACGATAAAAAATTGTACATAGGAGAGCTTACAGAGGTAATAATGGTAGAAACATGTTGACCAACACATAATTGAGATACGTAGGTCGTAACTCTCCTTCCAGTATCTCACTGTCATTTTAACATTGTCCAGTTGCTTTTTTATTAAAATCCTTGTATAAAGTTATAAACCAGGACAATTTTTAACACTCTAACTTTTTTTGTTTGCACCCACACTTCACAACCTGCTCCACTGCAACTCAGGTGTCGAAGCACACCCAGGTGACGCTAGGCCACTTGGGTGGACCCCGATGATGAAGCAAGTCACCACTAGGTGTTGAGTGAGGGTTTTTTTAACAAGGAACACTGATTCCACATTTGGAAAGCCTTCATCCCACTCATCGGGTAATACTCCTTCATTTGTTTCCTGCATTATTTATATGACAAATATTTTCAAGACTCAAATCATACACTGGCTCTTAGAGCCAGAGTCAGCGATGGCTCAGCTTTGGTTCAGATCTCCCAGTTATTTCATTGGCTTGCCAACTTCTAGTGCTAATGACTTCATTAGCACATATGAGCACTGTGAAATACGTGATATCAGGATGCACTTTGTACTAAAACCAATCCTTTTTTGTTCATTTCACATCCTGAGCTCACAAATTTTAAGCCAGTCATATTCTCAAATTATGAAGGCTTATCATGAGTGTCCCAGTTTAGTATTACAGCCCTCCCCAGCCCTCGAGCTCTGCTGCTGGCTCACTTTATAATAAAAAGGATTCCTGAAAGGCAGACACCAGGGCATCGCAAGCAGCCTCCTGTAAACCAACCTGTGACATCATACCCGGATCTTTGTGGAAACATACTATGTATTCTATGTGGAACCTGACTATGTAAGGGAGTTCTACTGTTGTCACTTACTGAGTAGCAGTTGATGATTGAGGTGAATAAATCAGACCAGAGCCTTACTTGGTGCTTGTCTGTTTATTCCTGATGTGGAAGACACAACATGTAATCTGGCGACGAGCAAGGGCATCACCTCAACATCAGACAAGAGCTTTTTCCCTCCTTTTTCATTGTTAGAGAAGTTGTGGTCATCTCTTCTCCAGTGGCGAACATAAGGCAGACAAGTAGGTGTGCTCCCACTCTTCTCCAGTGGCTGTTTTCGGTTTCATGGAGGAGAGCCTACTGCCAGGGAAACACCACAGTCAGGTAATCTACGGGACGGGAATGTGGTGAGACGCATGTGCGTTCCACAGTCCTTGCACGTCATCTCTAAACAGGTTAGTTAGGCCTCAATTGGCCTGTGGGACGATCAAGTGTTGGAACACATTTGGGTTCCAGTGACGTAACGCGCATAGTCAGTATACCACAAGCATCCTGACGTGTGTTGTCAGACAAAGGCGCCATCTTGGAGGAGTGGAAAGTTTTTCATAGCACTGCTCTGTGGTTAACGTGGTGCACCGTGTGTGTCTGGACGTGTGTTGCCACACACGGGTGCCATCTTAGAAGATTGGGAAACTTTATATAGGACAACGCATAATTCAAGTTGTTTACGTCCTACGTGCAAGTGTGTTGCTGAGCAACTGTGTAACACATAATCTGTTCTCTCTGTTTGGGAAGTTGATTTGTTTCGCAACGACCTACGGTGATTGGCTAACCTCTGCTTTTGCTTCATATATTTTGTGTGTCAATGACAAGTAACCACAGTGATTGGGACACCATAGCATAGTTACTGGAGCAGTAAGCCTTCATCTCTCCTCATTTTATAAACTGAGTACTGCTTTGTTTGAGCTGATTTGTATTCACTACATTTATCAATATTTTTTTTTAAATGAGGGATTTGACAATTTTGAAACAGAAGGAAGATTCAACACAAAAAAGTATTTGAAGGAAATTAAGACTTTAGCATCATCCAAGGCGTAAGGGTCCAGTAGCTGGCTTTGATTTTACAAAGTTAACATGCAGAATGTAACTTAACCACCATTTTTCTTGACCAGTCCTGGAGAGACAGCAATAAATTGGCAAAAATGAAAATTGATCTTCGTAAACTATGCGAGAGTCTGTGGGAAGAACAAGTGCAGAAAGTAAACATTCTTTGTTACTTCATTGTCTAGGGGGTGGGGAGGACAGGAGGTACTTGAACGTTTGCCAGAACTCAGTGCTGCTGATCAGAGGGCATTGAATGAGTATTAGATATGTGTACTACAACTAGATCAACACTATCTCCCACGTGTAAGCACTATAATAGAAAGATACCATTTTGGTTTGCGTGAACAGAAGAAGGATGAGTCTGTTGAAGAGTTTATGACAGGGTTAAGAAAACTTGCTGCCTTCTGCAAGTTTGGTGGTGCGGTAGAGGAAAGAATTAGAGATCAATTCATTTTGAAGTGTGCTCATCATAAAATAAGAGATGGAAATATGGTAAAAAGATGACCCACCCTTGGATGAAGTTTTGGCGATTGGCAAAATGGTTGACTTTTGATGAAATGTGTAGACGAGTTAAGTAATGCAAAAAACAAGTCAAATGCTTTCACCACTAATGTTGATGAAGTTATTTGTCAGGTAAAAAATAAGGCATCTGATGATATTGAAATTGGAAAGCCTTCTTGTGTCGTGGAAGGTACCAGTTTGCACGATAGCAAGTATATCTGTTTTAGATGTGGCATGTCAGGCAATAGAGCTAATGCTTTCTTCTGTTCAGCTATGCAAGTCTATTGCAATGCCTGTGAGAAGAACGGTCACTGTGCAAAATGTTGTAAGAGCAGGGTGAAAAGAAGGGAAAAACCACAGGTTAAAGAAATTAATTATCAAGTAGATGACAGAAAAACAAAAACATCTCACTCATGTAGTCATAATTGAAGGAATTGAGCTTGAAATTAAGTTTGACTCATGTTCTCACTTCACTATGATTAGCAAAGACACTTTTGAAGAACATTTTAGAGACAAGGTTACTCTTCTGAAAAATGATGTCCCTCCCGTTGGTTATGAAGGTTTGCCCATAAACATGTTGGGCTATTTCTTGGTTTGTATTGAGTTGAATGAACAAATGACTGCTGGTAAGGTATACGTTGCCAGGAGAGGAGACACACTCTTAGGGTGGCCTCACCTACATTTGCTTGGAGTTCTCCTTAACCCGAATGCTGTACCGCAAGTTCAGGTACAGGTGGTCGACAATCCTGTAGCTGTCCTAGGGGAACATTTTGCTGATGTCTTCAAAGACAAGTTGGGATGTCTTAAGGGGTACAAGCATCATATAAAACTAAGGAGGGTGCCTTCCCCTTTGTTGCCAAAATTAGAAGGGTACCATTGAATGAGCAAGCAAGTATGCAGAAGGAGATTGAGAGTTTGGTTGTTATGGGTGTCATTGTGTCTTTCGAGGCAACTGAGTGGTTAGCTCCAATAGTCATTGCAAAGAAAGCCAATGGCAAGATTCATCTCTGCATTGATTTGCACTCTCTTAACAAGGAGGCAGTTGTGGATAGGTTTCCCCTACTAAACATCGATGAGATTGTCAACACCTTAGCAGGTGCTAGGTACTTCACTACCCTAGATTTCGCGTCCACCTACCATCAGGTGGAGTTGGACAAGGCTTCTCAATATTTGACCGACTTTATGACACCCAACATAAATTCCTTAGGATGCCATTTGGGCTTGTTTCAGCTGTGTCTATATTTCAGCAGATCATGTTGAATGTGCTCAAGGTCTTTCTGGGGTGAAGTATTAGTATCAGGATGGCGTGCCAATTTATGGTAGCACTAAGGCTGAACATTTTTCAAGGGTTTGTGCTGTGTTGGAAAGACTGAGGAAAACTGCTTTGACGCTTAAGAAGGAGAATTGTAAGTTTGCTGTTGAAGAGGTAAACTATCTGGGTCATTTCATCACTTGGGAAGGTGTCTTCCCTAAAAAAGAACTTGTTAGTACTATTGTGAAATTGAATGAACCTTGTAACAAGGAGGAGTTACTGTCCTTTTTGGGCATGGTCAATTTCACTGTAAATTAATTCCAGGGTATGCTGACAAAAAACAAAGTTTTAGGAGATTGACAGGCAAGAATGTGGTCTTTGAATGGACTACGGGGTGTTCAAGGGAATTTCCTTCCATCAAAAAAGATTAGAGGAAAGCTCCCTCCTTACAGGCTTTTTTCCAGGTGATGAGACTCACATTTTCACTGATGCTAGTGCAAAGGGCATAGGAGCAGTGTCGCTTCAGAAAAGTTGTGGAATAGAACATCTGATAGCTTGTGCTTTGAGGTGTTTGAGGGGCTCTGGGCTGATGGCCTTGGCCATATTTTGGGCTTTGAGGAAGTAAATGAATTTGATTTGGGTTACTAAGGTAAAAGTACTTTCAATAAGCCCTTAAAGGAAGTTTTTTCAAAAAAAGGTGAAGATTCAATTTCACCTAGGATAAGGAAGTGGATCATTTCACTTCAAGAGTATGACTTTGACGTTGATTATATTCCAGGAGTGATGAACAGCTCAGCCGACTGTTTGTCTCATTTGGTAGATGTCAAAGAGATTGATTATGGATGAGGAGAGCCTTGTTGTTGAAGTGAATAATGTCTGTGAGATTATGTTGGGTGCAGTTGACGAGAGTGAGTGGAGAGATGAGATTGCCAAAGATGTAGAAATCTCTAAAGTGATTGAGTTGCTGTCGTTAGGGAAGAACAAGTATCTTGAAAAGCCTTGGTCCATGGTTTGTGAAAAGTCATCAGTCATGGATGGTGTGCTTGTACGTGGTACCAAGCTAATTCCACTGTTGGGTGTACGGAGTAAACTCCTCACTCTTGCACATGTTGGTTATCGAGGCATAGTTAAAACAAAGAAGTATTTGAGCATGCAATTTTAGTGGCTGGCGATGGATAAAGAGGTTGAGAGGATGGTCCGGGATTGCCTAAAGTGTTGTGCAAGTGATAACATTTTGAAAACCAAGCAAATGCCCATGGTCTGAAGGAAGTTACCAGAACATCCCTGAGATGAAATTGCCACCAATATTGTTGGGCCCTTGCATGGTGTGAGTGATACCCTTTATTTGACTGTAGTTTTGGATCTTTATTCAAGATGGATTGAAGTAAACTCAGTAAGGGAAATATCTTCGACAAGTGTCATTAAGTTCTTAGAGGAAATCTTCAAGAAGGAAGGTTATCCCAATTTTCAGATAATGGTCCACAGTTCTGTTCTTCTGAAATGCAGACCGTTTTGAAAGATTTTGGAATAATTCATAAGAGGAGTTAAGTTTACTATCCAGAAACAAATGGGCCTGTATAGAGAGTAAATAAAACTCTCGAAGAAAGCATTCAATTAGCCAGGGCCAGTAATTTAAACTGGAAAACTGTCCTGCAAGACAGGATCACTGCCTATCGTATGTCACCCCACATGACCACAGGAAGGACACCCTTTGAGTTATTCAAGGGAAGGGCATCCAACTCTAAGTTGTTTCCAGGTTGGATGGTTTTGAACAAAGGGCTGAAAAACAACCAGCTAGGGGATTGGAGGAGCAGAGAGCTTTATAAACAGTGGGCAAGGAAATTGTACTTTGATGAAAAAAAGTGTGTTCACACCACTGACGTGAATGTAGGGGACTATGTGAAAATTAAGGCTCCTGTTGTTTGGCAACATGGTCTAAGTACACAAGAGTAAGAACAGTTGCTAAAATATTTAAGAATACAGTGAAAACTGATAATGGTAGGATTTTGAATAAAAGCAGAGTTGTCTTGGTCAAAACAAATCCAAATTTAGCTTTCAGTAAAAACGGTCATACTGGCATTATTTATCAACATGTGATGGTGATTCTTCTCCGACAGGGTCTATTCCTTGCCTGTTAATGTTAGAGAGAGGAGTCAGAGGGTGCACAGACCACCTGTGTATATGAAGGACTATGTTAAGTTCTCTTTTATGCTTTGTCAATTACCTCCCGTTGTTAATTCATATGCCATGTTTGTAATACTTCATTTTCCCTCTTGCCTTTTCATGTTTTGTTTTATTTTTATTGTTTTAAAGAGGGAAGATGTGTGACATCATACCTGGTTCTTTGTGGAACATCACTATGTATTCTATGCGAAACCTGACTATGTAAGGGGGGTTCTACTGTTGTCAGTTACTGAGTAGCAGTAGATGGATGAGGTGAATAAAATAGGACCAGAGCCTTACCTGTTATGCATCTGTTTATTCCTGATGTGGAAGACACCACACCACCCTTTCCCAGATCGTCGTGTGGTGGGGTCAGTGAGACTTGTGCTGGCCCAACCCACCCTGGGACAACCTGGGAGATGGTAGGATGGTGAGGAAACCTCAGCAATGACTGACAAGCAGCACCGGGAAGTAAAGAACTGATTCCCTACATGCCCGTGCAGCTTCTAAAATATGATGCTTCTACACATCATCCGTGGGAGGTCCTCCATGTCTCAGATTCCAGCAAACATGTGCTGGTGCTAGTTTAGTCCTACTTAACCCCCCCCCCCAAAAAAAGTTACCTGGCACATGTGCATATGCAACTATAAACTGGCTTGTTGCCTGAACCTCAAGTGAGCAAGGGTTAAAGAAAGGCAGACACTGAGGCACAGAAATATTTTGTTATGCATGTGAATGCTAATTGTTGAAAGCAATTCCTAGCAATTAACAATTTAGCAATTAACATCCACATGCCTGCATAATTAGGAGAACGAAACCCTGATGCTCAAACACAGGAACCGCCCCTGAATAGAACACGTAATAAAATTCATGAAACAACTATTTTTAACAGTATTAAAAATCCCATTCAAAGGTGAAGTTGGATTTGTTATAAATATTTTGGATAAGTAATTTAAAAAAGTTACATATTCCATGTCTGAAGTACACATTTTTATTAACACTCCAGATACGGCCATCCTGAATGAGGTGTGACTGAGGTATGAAATTCATCCCAGGACCTACATAACAGTTTATTGTGGTAGACAGGTCACACTGAATAGACCGAGATTACTCCTTTGAACTAAGCAGAATAATGGTGTCCTGCCATTTTGCTGAACCTCAAGGTCAAATCCTACCTGAGAGGTCTGGTTGAGCAACAATTTACATTTTGACACCCTTGAAAGGGAGCAAACAGGATACCCGGTAAATTCATGTGCATCTTGTTTTTGTCTTACTAGACTTCTGTCTCATTCTTCAAACTAGCTTTTAGTGTTAGCTGTGGGTGGACACCGGTGATTCCCATAGTGCACTCTCTACAACCCCCCAGCATTCAGAGCCCAGGTTCAGTATTGCTAAAGACTTAGGCCATTTTGAAATTGCCCTGACACATGGCCCCTTGGGGCTATTTGTGATCAAGCAAAGTGGATCTACTGCATATGTGAGTTGGAGTAGCCCCAGGAACCTTTACTCCATGGGTTAGGGAGTGCCTAGGATTTACACTCACCCACTAGCTTGTGCTAGACATACATGTGGCATGCCAAGGCACCTCCAGAGAAATACTTTCAGGATTTGCAAAAGAACAGACTGACTTGCTGTCTTCACCTGAAGAACTGGACTGCTGCCCCTTGTACCTAGGTCGAAGAAGCAGACTCCAAAGGCAAGATGAATAATCTCCTGTGTGACTACATGGACATAAACAAGCTGCAAGAAGCCTTTTGCTGGAAATTCACAGCTGGAGAATGGCAAATAGAACTTAGACTGGAGTTTTCTCGTGGCCTCTGCCTGACACCATGGAAATCTTTAAATGTCCCTTTGTGGTCCTTAGAAGTGTACACCTGTGGTTGTTTAGATACTAAAGCCATTTAGAAAGTTTAGAAACACTTTTGATCCAGAGCTTCAAGAGTACCTGCTGAGAAAAGTATCCGAACGGCAATTCCTCAGACTTTTTAGACTTGTGTAGTTCCAAGCACCAGCGGGACCAATTTATTCAGTGTATCGGACCTGCGCTTCATCACAGTCGGTATAAAAACACTCCTAGTTGACGGTCTACAGTGACCATTGACCAAAGTTCATGACTCCTATTCCCCTCATTGGATTTATGTTGTTTTGGTGTAATTTTGTTTATTAAATTTTTCTCTATATGGATACATTGGATTGGGATTTGTATTGTGTATTTCTTTGACTTTCTAATTTTTCTGGTACTGCTGAAAACTTTTTGTGTTTTCCTTAAGTTAAGCCTCTCTGTTCTCTGCCATATCTACCAAGAGGTGGGGCTCAGGTTAAAATGATTTAACCTTGTGACTGGACCTACCAAGTTAGTGGACGCTATTACTCATCTACCATCCACCCCAATTAATAATTCACTGTGTCACAGATGGTAAATGCTCATAGTATACAAAAAAAGTACAACTTGGTGAATTGTCCTTTTAGGTGAAAAATCATTTAAATAAATTAAGGGGGGGATTTATAACTAGAGGAATGGCCCCATGATGGAGGTACCACCCACGTAATTTATAAGACGATCATTTATAAAGGCATTGACCAAAACCGCTGTGTTAGAAATGGGATCTCTGGTTGGCTTAGGCTTGCGCCAAAGCCAGGCAGAGACCACCACTCTAGAAAAGGGCAAGGGAGTTACACTCCAAAGATAACCCCTGCTCACCCCCTTGGTAGCATGGCATGAGCAGTAAGGTTTATCCCGGAGGCAATCTGTAAAGCATTTTGCAGGCACCCACCAGCAACAATATCCCAGGTCCCCCACAAAAGGAACTCCACACAAGATTATATCAAAAATAGCCTTTGTATTCTCAAAACACATTAGAATAATAATCACATTATGTAACTGTGCCAACTGGCATGGGGCAATATTTACAAGGGATTATGTACACCTGACAAGGCCACCTGGACCACTGTCAGAATTATCACAGAGTGAACTTGGTAAAGAAATAGTAAAAGAATATATATGAACTTAGAACACAGCCAGAAATCACTGGCAGACACTTTACTCAGCGTCAACCTGTAATATAAATCATAACAGGCACAGTAACCCACAATTCTTAATACATTAGACCATACCCACCTAAGTAAAAATTACACTAGGGGCGTAAATCACACAGTGAAGTATAATCTCCCTAACACAAACCAAGATAGGTAAAACAACCTCATAATCAACCATATTTAGCGGTATCAAAACAGGGTGCGCAAAACATACTGTACAGAATACATTTCCTAGCACCCAGAGCATTAGCTCATAAATCACATTAGGGCCTGGCGACCTATATATGTAAAACCCCCCCTGGCCAACTGGCCATCTTAGAAAGGGGGCTCAGGGACTCTCTCAGGAATTGCGCCTAAACAGTGCAGCTGTCCACTACTTGCTGGGCAGCTGTAAAAGTAGAAATGCGGCATAGGCCTGCACTGGCCCTTTAGAACATTTTGTGCCAAACGTTGGAGCCATCTAGGCTCTGAGAAGTGAGTAATGCCTCAAACACTAGTGCTGTAAATAAATGAGGCCAGGGTAGAGCCACACATGCTCTTTAAACAAAACATGCACTCTGGCTCCTAAACTAATTAATTGCCCAAAACAGAAGGGCTTGCCCCCAACACTGAGGCATCTCACAGGGGCGATAACATGGGCCCCTTGGGCCCTTGGAACACTCAGGGCCACGGGCAGCTGCCCTCTCAACTAAGGCCTTGACACCACGGGGAGGACCTAGAAATGCCCACGGGCCCCTTTGGCCCCGATGAATAATTATGCCTGCAATGGTGAAGCGGCCCGCTCCCCTGGTGGGACCGCTCGAGCTCAGAGACAGCCCCTACTCTCTAGAGATTTTTCTTCCAAAGCGGGGCTCCTCACAAGGAGGTGGAGGGGGCAGGCACCAGCAATGTGCCTCGCACCCTCTCCGCAGGAATCACTCTGCTCAGCTTGCGGCTGGGATCAAGTGGAGTGCCCCGCACCGCTTGACGGGGCATTCTTGCCTTCTACGGGGTCCCTGGGGCTCCCACCAACTCCTGGGAGCCCTGAGCAGCAGTCGGCTATTGTTCGGTCGGCTTCTCTGTCGGCAACGTGGGTGGGCGCGGGGCTTCCTTCCGTACACTGGAAGTCCCGCCCGCCATTAGGCACCATTCTGCCTGACGTCCGGGTCGCATCTGGCAGTGGCCCAGAGGTCTACTCCTGCACTTGGGCTGCGGCAGGGAAAGCGCGGGGTGGGCACCCGCTTCAGGTTTAAATAAGTAAAAAAAAAGGCTAAATGAGGGGTAGGCTCCCTCCAAATCGGGGTAAAAAGCAGGTTGGGCTCCTGCTAGTTAAAGTATATAAATAGCGGCCATAATGCAGAGTGGGCACTTTAAAAGTCCCGGCAAACTTGTGGGAATGCCTATGCCGGCGATTCCTTCTGGGAAGCTCAAGCAACACCGCGCTGTGGAGGTTATTTAAAATGAAGCTCTCGCTATGCGCTGGGACAGGAAAAAGGTCTTCAGAGATACAGAAGGGATCCTGGGGCAAAGCAGGAGGGTCCCAAGGAAATAAGGGCTCCAAGGCATCCAGGGGCAGGGCAGGGCCCAGGGAGGCAAGCCTTCTCCTGGGCCCCAGCAGCAGCACGCCCCTGGTAATTTCAAGTTGCAAAAAGCAAGAACATTTTACATGGGGTCACAGCCTTTTTTTATACAAACATTATCTTTGTCTCCAAAGGTGCAGGCAAGGGGAGAACCAGATGCAACTGGTTCTGGAGCACTTTGTTTTGCTCCTCTCCACTCTATTCACAGGACATGCCAGGGACATTAAAAGCACCTCAGGGGGTGAAGCCAGCATTGTGGAGGGAAGGCTCAGCCCTATTCAGGTCCCATGTGCAACTCCTCCCTCGCATCTACATGCAGATCTCCCCATTCACCACCGGGCAGACCCATCCTGACTCCTGGAGCCATGAACACCAGCCAGCTCCCGTTAATCACAAACCAGACAGTCAATTCACATTCACTGCACACAGAAAGGCAACTTCTAAAAGTTGCACTTCTACACTAGACACATTAAATCTGCGCACACTGTCGCGCAGCATTTAACCTCACGAGTTCGCACATACCAAACTTGACCCTGCACTCCCCACACATCAGGAACTACCATGGACACTCATATCCCCTTGAATTCCTATGGGAGGGAAGGCCAATCTCACCACACACACTCAGAAAGTGCCCGCGCTTTACACTGGGCCACAGTGCTAAAGTGCACAGAGACCAGAAATCAACAAACATCATGTCATATTAAAAGGCAAAATGTTCAGGGGTGAACCTGCCAAAAGGGCCAAGTCCAACATACTGTAATTGCGGTTCAGTTAAATGCATTTTCCTATTCTTTTTTTCTTTAAAAAAAAGAAAATCCAGTCCTGCCAAGCGTCACGCAACAGGTGTGACGCTCACGCATTTCAGTGCGGTGATCTGCATCACCTCACTGAAATGCATTGTCACACATTTTGCCACCTGCTGCCAGGCGCGCCACCTGCAGCGCCTGTCACTGTGCCCGGGCTCCATCTGCTGCTCCAAGAGAGGTGCGCCTGCTTCCGAGTTCCTAAACAGCTAACCAGGGACTGCTCTCAGCTCTGTGACTGAGAGCGCTACAATGTATCTCTCTCGGCCAGGAACTTCCTCCTGCTCTGCATTTGCTGTGCCAGCGCGGCTACTCTCAGACTCATCACAAACTGCAGGGGGATGCCCTCTCAGTCAATACTACAGCTGTCAATCACCGACCGTTGCACTAGGGGGCTTGGATTAAATCCGGATGTGCACAACCCACGCAGCGCTGCGCACGCGACACCAGTGTCACTTATTTATGTAATGTTCAGCACGTAGTGTGTCCAATGAGAGACTGTAACTGGATGGCCGCCCCTCCGCCTGTGGCTCAGAGGAGTCGGACACCCTCTGCCTGGAGGAATATCACCGCAGGCATCCTGGCGGCAAACCTGATATGCCAGGGCGGGCCCGTGGTGGCTCACGCCGCCCTGAGCCTGCCTGCTGCAGCCAGCTTTGCAGAGCACAGTCACTGCCTGCAATTATGGGGCACCATTCGCCACACTCTAGTTCGGATTGACTCTAATCTGCTGCTTCCTCGGCCCAAGTAAGTGCCTGTGTGTGTTAATATAACACACAATGCCGACTGACAACAGACTCACTGGTCAGATTCCTAATACTGATCTATTTTCAGCGAGGTTTTAGAAATGAACTCACCTCAGGTAACTTCTCAGCTGAATGGAAGTGTCTGGGAGATGCAGGCGGCGATGGGAGCGGCTGCCTCGAGTCGTGACCAGTTGTGCCTATCTCCCAAGTCATCCCTGTTCGCTGCCTGTACATGTAAAGGCCAGAGTTTCGGCCTCTCCGGGGAGTCCTTGACCTCACCTCCGAGGTCACTGGCCCAGAGAGCCCATCGATTCCTGCTGCTGAAGTGCCATGTACGGACCTCGGCTCCTCTTTGTTGGCTTCGGGGGTGTTTGTAATTAGAGTGATAAGAAGTCAGTCCACTGAAACTTCAAAGAACGTGGCGATTGCCCAGCCTCTTAACCTTGAAGGCCCTGGCACCACCCCTGGGCACACGCCTTGGCTGCTTATTTATGTATGCAGGAAAATCACAATATTTACTTGGGAATGTTGTGGTTTTCAACTTCCTCCTCTATTTTAACCGGCAGGGTGGACTATAGGTTGCTCCAGGTACCGAAGTTAATATTGAGCCAGGTCCATTGGCAAGGCCGCAGCAAATCTTTTTTTTGTCCTGAACCTTACTATGTCAGAGAGGCCGAGAGTAGTGTGAAATCAACGAGACACATGCTTCGAGGGCCGCAGGGGGTCACGCACAACTTTACAGCTGGGCCTGGCACATTTTAGGAGCAATCAACAGTCACTCACAACTCAGGGAGCAGTTACATATCAAAGGCTCACATCGAGGATCTAACACCTTGATTGAAAACACAGAAAGACAACCATTAGGGCAAGAGCATAGACAGGCAGCACACCACCTCACTGCTAAATGAAAGGAGAAAATGTACATCAGCTGTGTCTTTCCCCTACTGAAAAACCCAGCAAAAAAGACCAAACATATTCACTACAATTTAGCAACACATCAGGCAATATATTTTAAACAATGCACACCTGGCAAATTACCCGCAAAATGTTCATCTCTCCCGCAGATGCACAGCAAGACCTGCTTATCAGTGTAATTTGATGAGAATTCTTCTCTTGCGGCTGTGAGACAAGAATTCTTACCTGCACAGCACTATGAGTTAGAAAAAACAAATTGTCACTTCATTGTCTTTTTATTTGTAGCAGCACCACTAACCCCCAAGCAACAGGCTGAAATAGTGCCCACGTCAGTCACAGCAGCGAGTACAGGGAGTAGTTTTGTGCAGCAATGCTGCACTTCCAGACTTCAGTAAAGCTCTGATACATAGCTCAGTTGGCTCGCTTCTAGGCACTACTCGCTGCTTTGAAGACTGGAGTTTCAAACTGTGGTTGACGTTCTTGTGTCTTTGCCATGGTAGCTCGAGGGAAGTATTCAAGGTGGAAAACATGTTTCTGGAGCACCAAAGACACTGCAGTTTCTGCACGAATCTCGTGCAAACAGGGCATGACTTTCAACACATTCCATGTACGGACACTGCCTAATTTAAACTATACAAACATGTGACCCCTAGAGTGCACTGCTACTCCTTATATATCTGACATTATCTGGTATTTTTATATGTTTGCAATGTATATCCCAAGAGTAGCGTCAGTTGTTGCCTTTTAAAACAGGTGGACACTTTCTGTCCAAAGGCTACCTGTGTTTTTGTTTAAGGAAATATATATATATGTTCTGTTAAATCCTGCATTTGTTAGGTCTCATGACCTATCAATGCGCATGCACATTGAGCGGAGCGAGAATTCAAGTGCTCAAAATACTCGTCAAACCAAGGGCTTTTTGGTGCGTTTTTCTTTGAGTTCACGTGAATCACGTGACCAAACAAGCACGCGCATCAGCCTCCCTCCCTCCCTCCCTCCTAATTGCATTTTTTAACGGTGCCACCACATCAAAGGGCTTCGCCCAGCGTGCGCTCTGCGGCTTCTCCTTCCCTAATTAATCATGGCTGGCCAGCCGTACTTTCAGTTTCCCGGCCGCTCTTGTTTTATCTCTCCCCCACTGTATCTGTCACTCCTGTCTGTCTATCCTCGGCCCCTGTGTCTCCTCTCCACTGCTGTCCCCCCCTATCGTTTCTCCTCGTGTCCGTCTGTTCTCCATGTTACTCTCAGCTTTGGCTGCCTCTCTGCTGCCCTCTTCTGTGGCTCACCCCCTTATCTATTCTCCTCTGTGCCTCTTTCTCTTTTGCGCTTCTCGTTCTGCCCCATCTCTTCCCCACTATATCTGTCACTCCTGTCTGTCTATCCTCGATCACTCTGCTGCTCTCTAGCTATGCTTGTTATTTATTCTTTTTCGTGTCCGTCTGTTCTCCATGTTACTCTTAGCTTCGGCTGCCTCTCTGCTGCCCTCTTCTGTGGCTGTCTATCCTCGATCACTCCGCTGCTCTCTAGCTATGCTTGTTATTTATTCCTTTTCATGTACGTCTGTTCTCTATGTTACTCTCGGCTTCAGCTGCCTCTCTGCTGCCCTCTTCTGTGGCTCACCCCCTTATCTATTCTCCTCTGTGCCTCTTTCTCATGTGTGCTTCTCGTTCTGCCCCATCTCTCCCCCACTGTATCTGTCACTCCTGTCTGTCTATCCTCGGCCCCTGTGTCTCCTCTCCACTGCTGTCCCCCCCTATAGTTTCTCCTCGTGTCCGTCTGTTCTCCATGTTACTCTCGGCTTCGGCTGCTTCTCTGCTGCCCTCTTCTGTGGCTCACCCCCTTATCTATTCTCCTCTGTGACTCTTTCTCATATGTGCTTCTCGTTCTGCCCCATCTCTCCCCCACTGTCTCTGTCACTCCTGTCTGTCTATCCTCGATCACTCCGCTGCTCTCTAGCTATGCTTGTTATTTATTCCTTTTCGTGACCATCTGTTCTCCATTTTACTCTCGGCTTCGGCTGCCTCTCTGCTGCCCTCTTCTGTGGCTGTCTATCCTCGATCACTCCGCTGCTCTCTAGCTATGCTTGTTATTTATTCCTTTTCGTGTCCGTTTGTTCTCCATGTTCCCCTCAGCTTTGGCTGCCTCTCTGCTGCCCTCTTCTGTGGCTCACCCCCTTATCTATTCTCCTCTGTGCCTCTTTCACATGTGTGCTTCTCATTCTGCCCCATCTCTCCCCCACTATATCTGTCACTCCTGTCTGTCTATCCTCGGCCTCTGTGTCTCCTTTCCACTGCTGTCCCCCCTATCGTTTCTCCTCTCTCCGTGCAGCCGCTTCTCTGTGCCTGTCTCTCTTCTGTGCCTGTCTGTCTCACATCTGTGCCTGCCTGTCTGTCTCTCCTCAGTTCTGTGCCTCACACTGTTACCCTGCATGCTTCGAGTGCAGCGCTCAGCACGCCGCTCGCTTCCTCATTCCTCCGACAGAGTTTACCAGAAAGGTGCTGAGGAGAGGGTGTCTCAAGAACTTGTACAACATCAGCGTTCTCTCTATTTCTCACACTTCCATCTTCTTGCCTTTCCATCTTTCCCTCCCTTTTCACCTCTCCTTTTTTTCTTCTTCCTTTTTCCCCCTCCATCTGTTTCCTTATTTTTCTGTTTATTTCATTCTTTTTTGTTTCCTACTCCTATTTTTGTGGCTTGTGTTTCTTTCTCTTCGTCCCCTATTTCTTTCTTCCTTCTTCTCTATTTCTTCCTATCACATCTATCTACCTTCTTCTGTTCCCTCCCTTCCCTTCTTTTGTGTAGCACACTTTTACAATGTATTTTTTCTAAGCATGGGCGAATTTTGCGAATCTGGCGTTCGCGAATTTTGCGAATTTGCGAACTCGCAATCCGCAAAATCCGCGAATTCTCGCGAATTTTCGGATGTTTTTTTTTGTGTTCGCAAGGATTTCTGCCAGTTCGCAAAGATTTCTGACAGTTCGCGAGGGTTTTGTAACAGTTCGCTATTGCGAACTTACATGTCGGCTCGCAACGGTCACGATTATGTTGTTTCTACGTCTGGTTCATCATCACAGGTTCCCAGCACCCTCTGTTTCACCCCTGCCACCCTCTGTTTCACCCATGCCACCCTCTGGTACATCAATACCACCCTCTGGTTCATCATCACTGTAGATTATGGGGGGAAAGAGCAAGCACGCCTGCCTGCTTCAACTGACATGAATTAATTTGGGGTTGATTTATTAATGTGTCACTGTTTTAAAATTCCAGTCTGGCACCTGCTTCCTTATCTGTAATTTGCTTTCTGTTGCAGTGCAATTTTTTTTCCAGGACTTTTGTGGCCTACTTGTAGCTATTCTATGAGCCTGCTGTGAGGGTCAGAGCAGGGTCATACAATTGTTGCAACTAGCAACTGAACTCTGGAGGGGCCCTTGTCAGGAAGCGCTACAGGGAACGGTTACTAATGATGAGTTTGAACTTTTGAACCTGCTTTCACTTTTGCAAAACTCGTTTTTCTGCAGAACAGCATTACAGCAACTGTAATGCCCCACAAAGCTTATATGAGAAAGTTGATTTCTAATCCAAAAGTTATCCAAAGAAAATCAAAAGGCCTCAAATCCAAAAAAGTGCAGGCAAATGTCAACCTGAGGAGTTATTCTGATAAAAATCATCATTTTCAGAAGGTCTATGCTGCTTGCTAGTAGATTTCTTGTGCAGAATTGCAATTTTTGTAATTTCGCGAGTGCGAGATTGTTGCTGCCCGCCGCACCTACATGTTTGCAATTGCGAACTTACACCGCAAACAAACAAAAAATCCGCTGCGTGCGAATTTGCGGATTTTCGGTAAATTCGCGAGCGTTTGCGGATTGCGAATTTACCGAAAATCCGCAAAATCCGCGAGCGTAACGGATTTTCCGCCCATGCTAAATTTTTTCCTTGTTTTGGCCACCCCTCTTTGTGTTTGGGTGGCCCTCAATAAGCAGCATTCCACCCATTTGATTAAAGTGAGGTGCACTATGAGTGAAGTTTTAAAGAGGAGAGGGAGGTGGCTACTTAGAACTCGCTAGATTGTGTACAAACGCAACAGAGCAAAGAGACTGAAAGATTCAAACCTGGATGTGGTGCCACGCAGCTTGGGAGTGGATAGTTAACAAGATTAACACGCATTGGCATAGCCAATAGGTCAAGCATTTGGGACCTTATATGTGTTTAGCCATGCAACAGTTGGTGTTGTTGCACCAAGGATATTCTGCTGCATAACTAAATACTTATAGGGTCCAAAAAGCGAGACCTATTGGCTATATTTATACGGGCTTGCGCTTTTGGGCCATAAACTTTCACGGCCATCTGTTCCCCAGCTCCAGCACCTCCCCTCTCTCTCCCCGCGCACAGCCTTACTTGCATTTCACCTCCCCCTCCCCAGCCAGCTTCCCCCAGGCCATGTTCCCTCCCACCTTTCCTCCTCTCTCCCTGCTGGCATCCCCCCTCCCTTCTCACCCAGTCCTTCTTGTTTGAGTCTGTCTTGCCCTTTGCCCTCTTCCTTCCTCCTCCATTTGTCCTGGCGCCTCCATTTCTCACCCCGCTTGGCTGCACCTCTTGACACCTCCCGGCTCCTGCTCATATCTCTGCTGTAACGCATTAGACCCAAGATGGGTATTCGCCGATTCATCGCTTTCCTGCCTCTTAGACTTCCAGTTCCAGCGCTTAAAAGCCTCTTTTCCCACCAACACCGTCTTGTCAGGCCTCAATCGCGTTCTTTCTATTGTCACTGTTATGACTCCATGGCGTCTTTCCACATAGGTGTCCTTTCAGTCAGAATCTCTGCCTCCAGTTTTTCCCCATCCTCAGAGTCTATTTTACGTTTTTGTCTTTTTGCCGATCTCAATTCATCCCCCGTAGCCCGTCTCCAACCATCTGTTTACTTCCATTCCTCTTCCTGTAGTCCCTTCACTTCCATCTGCTGTGGCTCCCCCTCGTCTCTTTTCACATCGTTTGCTCTCCCTTGTGCTTTTCTATCCTTTTCTTTGTCCACTTCCATCCCACCCCTGGTCACTCATCTAAACCCAATTCTTCCGTTATGTTTAATCCCCTTCTATCTCGCCGAAATTTCCCATGTCTTCACCTTTACTCGCATTCCGTTCACGTCAGACTAAATTCCCCCCTCATGCTGATCTAGAAGTCCTATCTCTGCCATCTAGGTTTCAGTTCTATCGCCACCCTCGTTCACTGACTAATATCTCTCCCAGGAGTTGAGTTCCTTGAAGTAAGTGGGCGGTCATGTGGGCGCTATCTGCCAGCACCAAATGTGCACACCAGGGGCCATGGATGCTAAAACACCATGGTGAAATGAAGTCCCCACAGTACCCTCGTGAGCCTTCTGCCTCCTCCCGCGTGCACGACCTGACCTGCCGGTGACTCACGCGCCACACACTCCCTGAACCTCGGCCGGTCACACTCTGAGCTGAGACGCGCGCCTTTATTCCCTCAGTTTACCCGAGCTGCGCTGTCTTCACAGCCGGGTGATTGACGCTGTAAGGACTTCCCCAAGGAGAATGCCTTTGAGTGCCCCAACCGATCACCGCCGCCTCTGGGGGTGTCTAGTTACACTGGGCTGTACACGCCGCTCAGCTGCCTCATTGTATTGGTGACCCTTCTTTAGTTCAAGGCCTCTGTTTGGTGCATGAACGAAGCAGGCACTAATATTTCTTTAGGTGTTTTTTAAAGCACCTTTTGTAGATTTATACAGTTTAAGTGCCAGGTCGTTCATAACAATACATCTTGGCTTTGGGGATAGATGCTCCACTGTGGAGGTGCACGTGTGTTCTTTTACATCTAAACCATCTTACGGTGTACATTTCTCAGCAATCCCCATACAGACAAGCATTTGCAATGCAATAGGTCTCGCATTCACGAGAGTTTGAGCTATTACAATTGCAAATAACAATGCCTTTTATTTTTGTTTTCATTTTAAAAACATAAAGGGCTTTGTCATTTACAAAACCAATAGCTACAACTTTCCTACTGCGAGACCTATTGGCAACGCCAGTGCTTGTTTAAGTAGTTCCTACACTGTCTCATGAAGTTTATGCTGCCATGGAGACCGGCAGCTGGGCTGCAGTGTGACAGAGCCTGCCTGTTGCGCAGCTCTAGCTCACCAGATTCGCAAAAACAGTAATTCCCTGAAACTGAGTGACAGTATATCTCATAGTTGCACTTGCTATGCTATCAACCATGCTTATCTAGGCTAACACACAGTCCATGAATGATCAGATCAATGAGATTGTCTTCTGAGCAGCTGGAGTGCCTGCCTACCCTCTGTTACTGAGAACTGCAGTCATGAAGTCTGTCTCTGCTGAGTACCATTCCATTTCTGGTGCTTCTTAGAGGTTCTTGCTGCTCAAATGGATGTAAATGTATGATATTTATATGTTTCCTTCGTCATCATTCCTTGATTTTGCTCGCGAGAAAGTGTCACTCATAGTCATTAAAATGTCACTCATAATTACACTGAAATTATAGAAATGTCACACATAGCAATTTGAAACTTTGGCAGCTATGAAAATTCTGAACAGGATTTTTTTTGTTGTAAAGAAAATACACATTACTCCCCTTGCATAGGACTTTTCTCCCATGGCTGGAGTAACATTATAATGTTTTAATTGTTCCTTTCTGACAGGTTTTAGGATTATAGTATTATTATTGCATTATCAGTGGAACCAGCTTGTTATGGAGCTTTAAGATGCTTCATATGCCCCCTGCAGTTTGCCCTGCCTCTTCCTGTTTGTTTCCAGGGTCAGAGGTTTTCATTAAAGTACCCACTGTCCTTGAAATTTAGCAACCATCTTTGATCGACTGAGGGCCCCAAGTTATCAACGGCTGTTTTCCTTAGAGAGTAAATGTTGTGAGCAGGAGTTGAACAATGTAGTGATGTCACAATTAGTAGTTTTCATTACTATCCATCCAAATCTTCCTTGAAACACTCTGCATTCATCCTGCAGCTATGCACCTGGACTAGGCATTTTAATCAAATTACCCACACTGAAACGAGAAGAAAGACATGTTACAAAGAAGGATCTCCTGCATAACAAACAAAAAGTGGAAAACAGTATTGTACTTTTTTCATACTCTTTGGTCTTATGCAGCATTTATTTTACTTGATAACTGTCTTCTGGAAAAATCAACTGAGAAAATGATATAGCGCATTTCAACGATTATTGAGATGCATATTGTCAGGGAGCGTTTAATCAAGAATAAGGAATGTAAAATGTTTCTTTTGAACTGAGAATTTTTTTTTTCAAGTTTCTGTGTTTAGCAAATATACCTCCTCAAATGCCAAAGACAATTCACCTCAAGCAGAGCAAAGTAAGCCCTCCTGGGAAGAAGAATACTATGCCAATCAACAAATTACTGTAGTTCAGAGAGGTATACCTGTTTGGACTGATACAAGATGTGATATACAGTGATGAAAAGGGGATGACTCATAGTTCACACTAGGCATATTATAGAAAATAAGCCTTGCAGAGTGTTGAAGCGAACAAGACAGACTTAAAAGATGCAGGAGTTACTAGGAAGTGTTTTCAGCTTGAAGCAGTCTGTGATTTGCTTACATTTTCAGATTTTTTAATGTCATATATTTTCTACTTAGGAAAAACGGATATACAGCTTTTGTCAAAATTACAAGCTCAGTGCCCAGGAGTCCAAGTCAATAATCATGTGGTTGAACCAAGTTCTGTGCATCTCTCAGAATACCAAGGTAATGTATTCAGAAACATGCATACTATATGTAGTTTAAAGTGTGTTTAACTGAACATCCTTTTACAATGTGTTTCCAAACTTCTATCATTGTTTAACTTCATTGCAAGGTAGTATTTAATATGGTTAATCGTATAATGAGTTATATTTATGTTTTTCTGAAGTAACCCAAAAGACCCCACTCCTCCTAGAAGTAACAGTCCAACCATAGGTCTTAATAATAGTTCAAAGAAAACAATGAGGTAGGCAGACTATTCAGGGTAAGGGTGCAGCTTTGATGACTGTGTCACTACAAGGGCCCCTTCCATCCCGTGCAGAGCTCATGGGGCTTTATTATAGTGATAACAATATCTTAACCCAATAATATGCCTAATTAGGTATTGTATTTGCAATTATTTCATCATATTCTTTCTTCACCTTAATAATAATTAAGAAGACCTGCGCTGTTGATTTTGCTGTCAAGAAGGACCGGAGAACGTACTGCCAAGGGACACCAGGTCCCAGGGGGCCACAGGAGACGCCACACCTGCGCCGCATTGCCTGCATCTAACAGCGTTAAAGACAGCTTGCTGCTCCCGCTCCGCGGGAGCCACTGCGCTGTTGGTTTTGCTGCCAAGAAGGACCGGAGAACGTACTGCCAAGGGACTCCAGGTCCCAGGGGGCCACAGGAGACGCCACACCTGGACTCCAAGCTCAAAATGGACCGCCAGATCAACTCTGTCTCATCTTCCTGCTTCCACACCCTCCGCCTCCTTCGGAAGACCTTCAAATTAATCCCCCTCGAGCACCGAAAGACAGTCATTCACACCCTGGTCACCAGCAGACTCGACTACGGCAACGCACTCTACGCCGGAATAAACAAAAACCTCATCCGCAAGCTACAGAACATCCAGAACGCCGCCGCAAGGCTGGTCCACAACCTGCCAAAACACTGCCACATCTCTCAGCACCTGCGCACACTCCACTGGCTCCCCATCGAGGCGAGAATCACCTTTAAGATGCTCACCCACGCACACAAGGCCCTCCACGGCACCGGACCAGCATACCTGAACAGCCGACTCAAATTCCACGCACCCCAAAGGACCCTACGATCAGCCCAGCTTTCCTACGCCGTGGTCCCTCGCACCAGAAAGACCAGATCGGGAGGCCGCTTCTTCTCCTTCCTCACGGCCAAAGCATGGAACGCCCTTCTGCTCCACCTCAGACAGACAACATCGCTCCCCATCTTCGCAAGAAACCTCAAAACCTGGCTCTTCGACAGACGCCCTCCTTGATGGAATGGAACCTGCAACCCCCCTAACCCCCCACCCCTAGCGCCTTGAGACCCTCACGGGTGAGTAGTCGCGCTTAACAAACTCCTGATTGATTGATTGACCTGCCCTGAATTGTCCACTGGCTATTAAAGTGCACCATCATCACCGCTGCGCTGTATGTGCGTGGGCGCGGGCAGCCCATTTGAGCCCCTTGGATACCGGTGGAGGCTGGGCTGGGCCCCCCTCTGAACCCTACGCTCCAAGGTTAGTGCTTATAAGACTGTCGCACATTTGTGTTACTATCTCCATCTGACGTCTATGAACTTGGGCTTGGCTGTAGGGGTGGCTACAAAGTTACGATGTCTATCAGAGGAGGTAATGGGAGGAATTCAACCACTAGTGGGTCAGTGGTGGGGACACTGGACCAGTTTTTAACTATAGCAACATCTGTATTGGAGCACGAAATTAAATTAACTGAACGACGTTCATCCCTTGACCCCATGTTAGCCAAACGTTCATCCCTGGGTGGGTTAATGCATGTAAGGTCACCCGAGCAATCTTTAGTCTCTGCCATTGATCCTCTAACCCCACAGGATGCGCCAGCCAGCCACAGCAGGATCTATTGAACCCAGTGAATCCAGTCAACACTTCCTGTACTCTGGAGTCTGCAACAACGATCTCGCATATTAATTCTGCGAACAAAAAGTCTGCTAGTATTACATCCTCCCGAACTCTAACAAGGTCTGCTTGTAGTTCCTCATTACAAGCGGCAGCTCAATTGCGAGAGCCGGCAGTAAAGAGCAAGCAGGGTGGAGGTCCCCAGAGAAACAAAAATGCCAAAATCAAAAAATCTACACGGTCAAGCACAACGGAAATGATAGAAGCGCCAACAACATCCGAAACCTGTTCCTTGTCTCACATGGAGGGCATGACTGCTCCAAATTTGGGTGATGTCCATCTGTCCCAAATTGGGGTGGACTTTTGGGCTAGAATGGAAGCGCTATTGACTAGATCACTTCTACCACTCCTGGAAAGACTCTCTTTATTAGAGGAAAGGCTTTTGCAATATGAAACATTATTTGCTCCTGATCAAGCTAATATTGCTAACTCGATGGGGGGGGGACATTGGGCCTTCTGAAACAACAGCTAAAGTACTGTGTTCTCCTTCTGCCCCCTCTAGCTCATCTTTTCCAGTCTTGTCTAACCCACCTGCATCCTTTTGTAGTGGGAGTGCTGAGGCTCCCACTGTTATAAATTCTGCTAGTATGATACGTGGGGTGGTAGACACTACTGAGAATACGAATAGAGCGATATTGATCAAGGGGGGGTGGTTTGGTGTCTGAAGCCGTGAATAGAGATAAAACGTATGCCCTACACACGAGCTCGCTGAGTCAGGGTGCAAAGAAGTCAACCTTGCAAAGTATAGATTTACCACCCGCATCCACTCTGTATGTTGTTGTACTAGCTGGGGTCCCTGCGTTGGAAAGAGGAGTCGTGTTTTGACCTCAAGAACAAATGCATCCATTGGTTAAACATTAACAGGCCACTTCCACCAATGGTACACAGAGAAATTTTATTTGCCCATAGAGTCAACTGGGTGGGCCAAAGAACAAAATATATTGAGGGCGATTGCATCCTGATTAACTGTAGGGACAGGCGGGCGGTAGAGCACATATGCCATTGGCAGTTGACATCGTCTTCAACCCGGATACATTCTCTCCCTTTAACTTATTTTTATCCTCCCATTCCCTTTCAGTCATCAATAGAGGGAAGGAGCGGGGCATGGGAAAATTGGGTAAAAGGGGACTTGAGAGCGCAGGCAGGAAGTCCTTACAATGGGCGTTGTATTTATGACACCACCCTACCAGTCACCTTCCCTGTAAGCAACAGATTTAGTGTTCTAGATCAAGTAGACTAACTAATTACCAGCAGCCATTATTTAATTCCTGAGGTCCAACGGCTAGGCATCCTTACTGTTGTTGAGGGAGTTGTCGCCCATGAGCCGTCATTGTTGCCGAACAGGGAACTGGTGAGTAAGAAATTGTCTATGGGATCGATTGATAAAGGTTGTGCATTGCCCGGCAGGGTGAGGAATAAGTCTACTGAGACTCATTGTTCGAAACCTATTTCCTTACACCAGGTTACAGAAGCCAAAAGGCAACAGGTAGTTGAGGCTCCTGATAATCCGGTGAAGATGGGTAATGATCTGGTTTTAATCGAGAATCTTAACGGGTCACTCGCTTTCCATCCCGAGGTCATTGTTGAAACTATTGTTTGCCATGATGAGGAAGCATTGCCTGTGTCCTATGAGAAAGGGGATCCCATTTTAGATCCACCGAGTAATAAGGTACCCATAGCACAGGGGCTAAGGATGCTCTCCTGGAACATTGCTGGCTTGAGTACCAAAATGGATCTCCCCGATTGGGGTGAATTCATGGACACTCATGAGATCTGCCTATTCCAGGAGACATGGGCCTTGAAGCCTATGCTTAGAGTGGGGTTTGTAACATATTGTAAAGCAGCGGCACAGGGTTTGAGAGGAAGACCGTCGGGGGGTTGGGTATCTGGGTTGGCGTCCACTTAGACTGCTCAGTTAGGACGATTGAAACTCACTGCCCTGATATCCTCTCTATTATCCTCTCCCTCATTAATTTCCCAAAGGTGGCCACTAATAACGTCTACTCCCATCCGGTTAGTTATGGCCAGACATTGCAGACGTTAGATCACCTATCCTCCCTTCTTTCTACGCTGCCTGATGGAGGTTTTCCCATAATTAGTGCGGATTTCAATTGCCACTTTGAACCTTTGAATCCTCTATCTGATTCCGTCACGAGTGATTAGGATTCATCGTGGGGAATTCCAATGTGTAACCATTACCCAGTGAAGGGTTGGACCCCTCTAGTCCTGCAATTGACCACTCTTTCTCTCAGCCATTCATTGAGAGCATGTAATGGCCGCCTATCTGCCGATAACCCAAGGAAATACAACTTTGAAAGGAATGGCCAATCCTCCGCAATAGATTATATTTTGATCAATGTGGAGGTGTGGCATAGGATTGTGAACTTTCTGGTGCAGCCCGTACCGAAAATGATCACAACCCGTAGGTTGTTACAATGGAGTGAAGCCACTTGGCAGAGGGACAGGTTGTGACCATCCCCCCCCCTCTGATTTGCTTGCTGTTCATGGAGGCAGAGGAATTCGATGGGGAACCTTTCTACAATCCTCAGAGGGATTATATAAATCTATAATACCCTTTCTAGGCAAGCTCATTTGTAGATAGCAACGGCACCACCGACCCGTTAGAAGTGTTGGGGGAAAACCATGTGGCTATGGTCAGCACCCTAGCTCCGTTTTTTTAGTGCATCAACCCACATAAAGAATAATCAAAGAACTAATAACCCTTGGTACAATAGGGCATGTAGAGAGGCAAAGAACGCCCTGTTGACCCATTTATGACAGGGTGAAACTGTACGTATAAGGAAGGCTAGAGAATCTTTTAAAAGAATTATTTTAGAAGCTAAATCAGAATGGGAAATTGACAGATGGCAGGCTATTAAGAAAGGCCTAAAAGATTAAGACTCCAGAGGGTTTTGGAACTTGTTAAAGAATGAAATGCCTGAGGGCAGGAACGCCATTGAACCAAACCTCGGGGAGGAGGTTTGGTGCTCCCACTTTGAACCTCTGTATTCCAAACATCAAAATGGAGTCATTGTGATGGGGTTGCCCATTTTGATTTTATCCTCGTCCCGAGGCAGATATACCCCCCTGTTCATTGGTTGAGGTCATAGTGGCCCTGTCCAAAGTCCTCCCAAACAAGGCACCCGGACTGGATAGGATCCCAGTAGACCTGTTCAAATCTGAATTGGCGGTCTGGGGCTCGTATCTGCAGAGCCTATTTAATGCAATCCTCCGCGGCCTGACACCACCACAAACATGGGCAGGTGCGGAGATTATTACCATTTAGAAAAAGGCTCCCCCTTAGAACCGGCAAACTATAGGCCTATCAGCCTAATTGATGTAACCCAAAACATTTGTGCTTGTGTTCTCTTGGGAAGACTGCAGAGTTGGATGGACGACCATAATATACTTACTACCCTACAAGCAGGCTTTAGGTCTTAAACCTCCACTATAGACCAGTTCTTTAGACTTCAACTGATCTATTGGAAAACTATACTGTTGGAGGGAGGTTCACTCTATCTAATGGTTGTGGACCTCAAATCTGTGTTTGATATGGTAGATAGAGACCAATTTTGGGATTTACTGCTTGAAATGGGGTCTCCAGTTTACCTTTGCCAACAGCTTAAACGTTTACATGAAGGTACATTTGCCAAAATAAGATTCGGGAAAAGTGGGAAACTTTCTGCACCATTCCCTGTAGAGAAGGGAGTGAGACAAGGTTCTGTGCTTGCACCAACTCTTTTCTCCCTCTTCCTAAATGGGCTTATATAGGACCTTTTAGCTGTTAAGGACATAGACTCGCCAAAACTTGATAACCACAGAATACCAGCGTTAATGTTTGCGGACGACACGCTGCTCCTATCTAAAAAACCTATGGGGATGCAGCGTGTCTTAGATGAATTCAGCTCGTTTTGCAAAAAAAGGAATCTGGAGGTCAACATTTTGAAAACAAAGTATATGGTCTTCAACGCCGATTCTACCAACTGCCCCATCCTAAAATGGATTCTAGACCACTAGAAAGGGTCAAAAGGCTTAGAAGCAGCACCAGCACTTCGTCAGGGCAGATAATATAATGTGCTGAACACAGATAGTTCCAAGTCCTAAGCAATCAAAATCAGATGGCGCCTAATTGAATCCAATATCCAAACGGTGTTTAGGCCAAGCTCCTGTTCATATATTATATAAGTTGTATTCAGAAGTATTCAGTTAGCTTCAATTCAAATCCGCAAATAAGTCATCAAAGTGGCGCAATTCACAATAAAATAATAATCATTAATGTAGCCGGCCAGATTTCAGCTGAAATCTAGTCGCCTACATGAATGATTATTATTTTACTGGCTGTTGTTCCAATTTTAACACTAAGAAGAATAAAAGAATACTGATAAAAGTTTACTCCTGACTCTTCTGTGACTGCATACCTGGTGCTGCCTCTATGCCTTTTGAAGATTTTCTATCTGGAATTCCAGTGGGACCCAACCACAGAAGGTCCCGGAGGCCCTATGCACAGAAATTGATATATATGGGACTTTAGGATTGAGGTGCTCAAATTTGTAATCGGCTGTGGGTGCTATAGTGTTTCTTTTTCAACCACTAGAAAGGGTGCCTGTTTTTGACTATCTGGGTCTCACTTTGAATGAGAAAATGGAATGGGGGCCACAGATTTTTAAGGCGAATCTAAAATTAACCCAAGCAAGTGGGGGAATTCTAAAAGTCTATAGAAGTTGCGCTGTTAAAGTGATTGGCCCTCCTGCAGAAATATGTAAGGTCCAAACCAGGGCAGCTTCTTTATACGGTGCAGAACTTTGGGGTCATTGCCTAACTAATACCCTAACTGTGACAGAAAATAACTTTTTAAGGCAACTCTTGGGTCTACCTCAGAGCACTCCCCTAATTCCATTGAGGATGGACTTGGGAATCGCTCCCATTGCTGACCTGATCACCTCTCGTCCACTACTCTACTGGCGTCGGTTATGGAGCACTCCAGAGTTGGTGGATTATAGAGAGGAACTGAAATTGGTTATGTTATGGTTATTGGTCATACTGGTTCTGAAGATCCCTTGGCTGTCCTTCATTCGGGACACTCTTCGTAAAATAGGGAGAAATGACTTGTGGTCTGTACCTGAGGAGACTTGTACTGTCACTTCCAAACAATCATTAACCTCTGCCTTGAAAGAATTTAGATTGACAAGAATTATGTAATCAACCAAGTCATCTAGTTTAACCTCCAGGTTTCTGGATGTAAAATTGCATTACACCCTGGAGCCGGCTCTAGACCTAATACAACCTCTTGTAGCTAAGAAATTGTTTCTCCAATTCAGGCATGGTACGGTCCCCCTTCATGCATTTACCAATAGGTGGTAGGTGCCAAATAACTCTTTATGTCCCGGGTGCAATGAGACAGAAGAGACGGAGATCCATGTGATCTTTCTCTGCCCAGCATACCATCCAGCTAGATCTAAATGGAATCTCCAACTGTGTAAGAACCTAGGAACAAGAAACTACAGAGAAGTTTATAGACTACTAAAGCATGATACGTACCCGGCTGTTGTTTTTGCTATAGCAAAACTTTTATTTGCAACGTGGTGCAAGCGCAGATGTTTAGTGAGATGCTCAGACATCAGCAGTCCGATGCCACGCTAGAATGGCTGCCTCTTCTCCAAGCCAGCGAGGTTAACCTACAGTGCATGCTGGCCGAGAATCCTTCTCCACCGTTCGACACCGCAGAAGCCGGAAACCCGGGAGGTCATCAGCAGGGGTTTTTGCCTCCTTTGATGTCTCCGCGCTGAGGATAATAGAGGAGGATTGAATGCTGGATGCTGGATGCCGGATTCAAAATAGCTGTTGTTTTTTCCGGGAAAGAAATCTTGTAACCGCAGGTGAGCGCAGCCTTGGGTTTAAGTTAATGCTCCCCGGAATTGCTTCCCTGCAATACAGACTTTGCTCAACTTGGCAGTGTCCCATGCATTCCTGGATTTTGGACTGAATACTTTTAAACTTTGTGGACTGACCTGGACTCCCTTTGACTACCTGCTCCCTGCTTGCAGCTCCTGGCTCCCTGCTCCTGGCGCTGGTCTCCCCCCTCCGCCACAGCCTCCTGATCTCCTGGGGCGTCGCAGAGAGGGGGGGGACTACATTACCCAGGGACCCTTGCGGCACAAAGCCCACGCAAGCCTATTCCGCACCCGGAGTCGCTTAAAAAATTGATGAGAGCCGGGCTAAGCCTGGGCAAAGGGCGGTCCATCAGGGGCCAAAAGAGGCCGGGCCGGGCTACGTTATTAACATTATTCTCACAAAATGAAGTAAGACTTTGGTGTAAATTGTGTACATAGGTTTGGAAATCATATTGGAAATCATATTTTACCAAAACTTTTACCAAAAATTGTGTTGGGCAGCGGCCACTGTAAGTTTTATGACCTCTGTATGTTGCTTATTTATGTAGGCGTCTTTATTGTTGATTAATTTAGACAGTATTTTGTGTTAGGCAAAAATGAATAAACCGAAGGAAGGCAAAGGGAAAGGGGTAGTAGGCACTCTGGATGCCTTCCTGGTAAAAGCTACTTCAGTAAATATAAATGTAATCAAGTTGACAGAACGCAGGTTGTCATTAGATTTGCAACTGCATCAGAGTCATCATGGTACCCCTAGCATCACCAGCCTAAATTTAGAGGAGGGACATGTGGAAGGAGGTCCAGAATTAAACGAGTGCCCCTTATCGTTGCCAGAGTCTCCTTGTATTCAAGAGTTTTTAGAATCCCGGTAACCCCGATAACTGTTACAACAAGGGCACAAAAAAGTGGAAGTAGCCCTGCTGTTATGGGTAAAAACTGAAAGGGCCAGATAACTAGGACGCCTCGTAAACAATACATACCTAAACTTCAGGCCAAGAAAGGCACTCAAGAGATCACCGAGCCAAGACTAGATCCAACTACTGAAAACTATGATTCTCCAATGACAAATATTACATCTACACAGATTCCACTCATTATGCATCAGAGTACGGAGGAACATTTCTGGTCTAAGATGAAAGTATTGATGAATGCCCATTCAGAACCCATTTTAACTAAATTAGTTGACATCGAAAACCGGCTATCTTATATGGAGAGCCAACAACTAAATATTAGTACACCACAAGCTGAACCAAGGTCTGGGTTAAATAAACAAATGGTTAAAAACAGAATTGGCGATATTGCCACAGTGGACTGCTCACGGCAAAGTAGATACAGCTTGGGATGCCTAAGAACAAACTATCAGGGTAGGAAAAACCCCAAAAGAGGATAGAGGGAAAGAAACGTGGCCATTGAAGGTCCCCCACGTCATTTGCATGTAGACAGACCAGACTCCATCCTAAATTTGCCACCCCAAGCTACACCATATATTGTTGTTTTAGCAAACGTATGTCCATTAACATCAGGGGAAGGGGAAGACTGGTTGTCTCTGAGAAATAAATCATTGCACCTCATTAATGCTAAGACAGGAATAGATAGTAATGTCTTTTTTTCTGAACTCATTATGGCTCGAAGGGTCAGATGAGTTGGAACAAGTAAGAAATCATTGGAGGGGGATTGCATAGTCCTAACTTTCAGGACCCCAGGGCTTGCAAGAGCCATAATTGACTGGATGTTTGGTCAAATCATGGATAAATCAAAAGTCATGATTTTATCACCCCCCATATGGCAATCCAATCTAGCAAGAACAGAGTGCCAATATAAAGTAAATCAGCAACCAGAGTGCCCACCATGGTATCATGCAAATCGTTTTGGCCCCCTGAGCACATTAGCTGAGGTTGATTGACTACAAGTAGGGACCTCAATAAGAAATGATGTTAAAGATACGATTGCTCCCTCACTAAACCTTGAGGATATTAACAAATGCATTTTATTTATTGACTCTATGGGGGAAGATGGAGATCCACAGTTGTCCGAAAATACAGATAACATAGGGGTATTGATTATGGATTCTGAGGATAATCGTGATATGTTGAATGCTGACCAAATGGGGGAAGGGATTAGCATAAGTAAACAAAGTAAACATCCAGAAATAATAAGTAATCGATTGGACAGACGTGCCTTCCGCATAATCTCCTGGAATGTAGCAGGTATCTCACGAAGATTGCGGGATGAGGCATGGTTGAAATACATAAAAACTTTTGACATCATCTGTCTCCAAGAAACCTGGAGCAGAACAAATCAAAATTTGGATGGATACCATTCATTCACTGTTCATGCTGTACCTTCTTTCTCAGGGAGGGCAAAGGGTGGCCTAATTACATCTTTTCCGGTGAAATATAATTCACTGAAAACACATGAAATAGTGGTCTCCCCGTAGTATCAACTGATCTTGATCACAAATTTGTTTTCTGTCCCCCTGCTTTTAATTAACTGGTATCATAACATCTTTGAAACTCATGTTACATCTGTTGTTGACGGTTTACAGGTTGAAATAGCTAAAGTGACTGAAAGTTTTTCATTCCTGTGTATCATGTGGTTAGGGGATTTTAACTGTACCTCATGCCATTAAAATGGGAACAAGGTTTGCGGTTTACTTGATACAAGCGAGCAACCACTGGCACATTTTAAGCACACCACACAGGGAGATGCATTGAATAATATTATTATGATAAACGATCTCTGTATGCTAGAAATGTCAACTAATAGCTCATTGGCGCCGATACCAACCTTCCAAGGGACTGGGGGTCAAATGAGTGTAATTGACTTTGTATTGGTCTCTAGTAGGTATGTTCATCTTATAGATGATTTTAGAATAGAAGTAAATCCAGCTAGTGATCATAATCCTCTTGTTTGTCTGTTGAGTACTGTTGTTGACAGGAAGCAGTCCTTTGAACAACCAATGAAATACAGTCAAAATCAAGATCTTAGGTTAAAGTGGGATAGGGTTGATTCTAAAAAGTTGGAGGAAACGATTTTTGGAGCCAATTATCTTCAAGTAGCTACTTGCCTAACGGGCACCTGTGAGCCTGAACTGATAATCCAGAACTTTGAAGTTATTTGTGGGAGTGTGGCCACATACCTTCTTAATCCTTCTGGGAAGGGCGATAGCCTGGAGTATAAATGGTTTGATGCTGAATGCTCCGCAGCACAAACATTATTGAAGAAGGCATTACATCAAGTTCCTCGGGACAAGGAAATGGTAAAAAAGGCAAGGAGAAATTATAAGGACACCATTTACAAACGAAAACTGGAATTGAAAAAGCAAGCCTGGGATGACCTTGAAAAAGCATCTGATTTGAGAGACAGTAGACTGTTTTGGGAGGTAATAAATCGGCCCTTCCTCAGTAATGAAAAAAGAAGTATGATTACCCATATGACCGGGGAGACTTGGGAGACCCATTATTCTATAATTTTTAACCCGAAGGGTGCCGTTTTGACGAATGAAGGTGAGCACAAAATTGGCTTTAATACCGAAACTGCACAACAACTCAGTCTCTCACTTTCTTTGGGTGAAGTTGAGTAGGCATTAAGAGAAGGTATTCCTCTCAAGGCACCAGGTCCTGATGCTATACCATTGGATCTTTTTTAACATAATGTTGATGTATGGGCCTCATTGCTCCTTAATGTCTTTAAGGCAATTATTGTTGGGCATATCCTGTCATCCTGGAAAGAGGCAGTAGTTGTGCCAATTTTTAAAAAAGGTGAAAAAGCGACCCTTGCTGTTACAGGCCAATTTCTTTAATAGAAGCCTCCTGCAAGTTAATGGGGAGAGTAATTTTGGCCCGTCTGGAGACATGGGCAGATTCCAGTGGCATTATCGTGGACTCACAGTATGGGTTTAGAAAGTGTAGGGGGACAATGGAGCAATGTCTCAATTTAGCCCTGATCATGGGTAAGTACATGAAGGCCAGGGGTGTTTCTATACACCTGGCCTTCATGGACTTATCCAGTGCCTTCGATACTGTGTGCAGGGAGAAATTGTGGTTGTTAATGGAGGCCACGGGGTTTGAGGAACCCTTAGTCACCCTGCTGCACAGATTACATGCTGCTACTTCAGTGGCCATTAGATATGGCACTGGGGGCGAAAAGACAAGGCCTATCCCATCAACCGAAGGTGTCCGTCAAGGCTGTATTTTGGCTCCCTTTTTGTTTTTAGTTTATACAAATGGATTAGAATTTTTTTTATTGGAAAAATGTTCAGACTTCCCTAAAATAAACGTCAAACAAATACCTTTATTGTCCCACGCTGACGATACAGTGTTAATGACCTTAACTGCAAACAGTTTGCAAATATGTTTGAATGCTTTTAACAAATTTATGCTGGGTTTAGACCTTAAGGTCAATTTTACAAAATCTTTTACAATGGTCTGCGGTCCAAACTGAACAAAAACTCGTAGGTTTGTTGTAGATAATTTGATCATTGAAAAGGTCCCACATTTTAACTGCTTGGGAAATCTTTTTGACAAAACTCTGAGCTGGGACCCGTTAATAACGACACAAGTACAAAATACCACGAGATCAATAAAGGCCGTCTTTCATTTTGCAAGTAAATTAGGCCAAAAACCTATTGCTGAATTGAAGATATAGTATAAATCCAAATGCTTGCCTGTCACGATCTATGGAGCGGGGGTAGGGGGATATAATAAGTGCGCCCAAGTTATGGAGAACAAGTTTTTAAAATGTCTTTTATCAGCTCGATTAGTTCTCCAAACACTTTTTGTCATAATGAGTTGGGTTTAGAATTTGTGAGTGATATTATCCATGTGTCCGCATTGCTCCTATGGGGAAAAATCTGGTCCTCAGAGGATTTGCAGCTTTCAAAAGAAATCCTAAAAGATTGTGTAAATTTGGATCATGCCATGCAGATCCCATGGTTGGGTTATGTGAAGGAAACTTTTTATAAAATTGGCCTTGGAAACTTTTATGATAACCCAGATTCTATGAAATTAGATGCAAAGATGGTAATTAAGAATGCAAACTGTAATAATTTGGGTTCGTCAAAAAATGATGAACTACCATTACACCAGGCAGGTAAACTACAGCACCAATTTTATCTATCGGTTACTATACACACACAATGGCGTTTATATCTGACAAGATTTCGATTAAATACACTGCACTTTCTATTTGTCTTCCCGAAGCAAGGAGGTTGGTGTGAGAGGCTACCTCCATGCCCATGTGATAATGAAGCCCTACAATGCACTTTGCACTTTGTACTTTTTTGCACTCTCTATAAGACTCCAAGAGACCGATTTATTAAGCCCATTCTTAGGGAAATCAGACTATGTAATTTTAAAGAAGGTTTTGAGCATTTAAGATCATTACACACTGCTGCTATATGTAGCGCTATGCTTAGCTTCATAAGACTGGCACTTTTAAGTAGGAATCGTTATTGATAATATATTTCTTGTTTTTACAACTTGTATTTAAAATTGAAAGAAATTGAAAATCATGAAATTTATAATTTATATGAATATATTTTTTGTTCATCTGTTCTTCGCTTTGCAGCTATCTCTCAAAAACCAAGTGGGTTGAGAGGTTAACACACTAATATATATGATGCTGTAGTTTGACAATCTATAGTACATTTTATTTCGGTCTCTTTAGTTGACAGAATATGTAAATATGCAACTAAAAGTTTGTAAAATTAGGTTGGATAGTGTGAGAGGCTAACCAACTTATATATGTGATATTGTAACTTACAAATGCACAATGCACTTTATACATGTTAGATTGTGTTTTTTAGATGTTTTATTGAACTCTGTGTTTTTATAAAATATAATGTTTACTGATAATGTGCTTATGACCTTCTGTATGCTGTGTGTCTGAACCTTTTTGATATGAAATACAATTTGTCAATTTGTATGTTCCAAATGTATTCTTTTATGATTCTTTTCGAATCGAATAACGTTTTATGATGATGAGATGTTCGGATTGAGTACTAGATGGTGTTACTTCACTACTGATCAATTTTCTGATTTTAAATGGTATTAATTGTTGTTGAAATCTTTTAACCTCCCCTGTTAGTCTATTTATGTTTTTAAGCTTACATTTTTAGTATTATATGACAGTATTTTTCCATCTTGATTTTAAAGATTGATTATATTTGGGATGCTCGATTTTGCCCAACTGTTACCAATGGTTAACCCGTAGAGGGGTAGTCTCACTCTTCATATTGCTTAGTTTTTGATATTTAGGGTTTAAATGCTAGAGAGCAAGTATTGTAATTGTTTTTATACTTTACTATGCTATTTTATGCTGTGGCACTTTTTATGTGTTCTACTACTGTACTTTTATGGCAGCATTGCCGAAATAAAGTTTTTGAACTGGAACTGGTATTGTATTTGCATGAAAACAATTGTTTCATCATATTCTTTCTTCACCTTAATAATAATTAAGAAGACCTATTAGGTTTCTGTAGGAGTCGAATAATGGATCATTTATCTTAGTCCTGATGAAAAGCCTTAGGGGATAGACTAGAAACATGTAGGCCAGGAGACAGACACCGATTACAGTGTATTTTAATAATACCAGCTACAGGATTTAATAAAGTTTAGCCTCCATGTAGCCAGGTATTTTTTAACAAAAACTCACCTTCTTGACCCTCCCACTTTCATATCACCAATCACTTAATTACCCAATGGTCAATACCCTACAAAGTGCTCCCCCTTCTCCGTTGGTTGTAGCATGGCCCATCCCGCAGCGGGGCGGGAAGAATCTGATGATGACGCACGCCACCATGGGACATCTTGGTGGGTGAGGGTTATTTTAAGAAAACTCATTGTTTTCCTTGAACTAATATTAAGCCCTATGGTAGCACCATTACTTCCAGGACAAGTGGACTCTTTTTGGTTACTTACATTAGATAGGAGGCTGAGTCCACATTGAACCTGACCTCTCTCTCCCAATTTGTTTGTTTCATATGTTTTTTTCGAAACAATGAGTTATTTTGCATGAAATAGTTTTTTACTTTCATAAAACATGTTATGTTTCCTCATCTCTTGTTACCATGACCCTTTCAATATTAGTAAATATATTGATCCAGGTAAGAGAGATTCTTCAGTATGAAGTGTGGGTGGTAGCTGGTTGGATTTTAAAGAGGGAACAGAGATTCCCCTAGCAGTCAGGTGCTATGAGTGACTGCACCCATCTGCAGGTCGATATCTATGGGGCAAATCACAAAGAAGTACGTCCAGTACAAATAGAGTAAAATGTGACTGGGCCTATAAAAAAATGGGAGGGGAACCTTTTTAGGACGAGATCCCTCTCTCACCCGAGGGTGACATGCTTCATCATTGGGCCCCCTCCTCACACTCAGACTGCAAGGTCCATGGTGTGGGCTACAACTCCACAATCGGAGAGGAGTGTGAGGTGTTTTAGATGAGTAGATTATATGGGGTGAGGGAGGAACAGAGTGCCAAAAATGAATAGTGGTGATTAAATCTACCTCCAGGGTATCAAATAACTTTATTCTGTGGCCTACTGTGGATAGATTTAAAAAGAGGACCTGGGTTATGCAAAATATTAATCCAATTCGAAGGTCAAGAGGACAAAAGGTCGACATGTTTCTATCTTCAGAGGTCCCACAATTGGGAACCTTGGCATTCCTCAGGACCAATGGAATAATAGGCACTATGTACAAACGTGAATAAGGAAATGAAACTGGCCAATAAGAGTAACCTTATGTGTGGTGGACCATATAGATTCGGGGTCCACCGACATTCAATAAATAATACCATGGCTAATAAGTGAGGA
Source organism: Lissotriton vulgaris (assembly GCF_964263255.1). Taxonomy (NCBI): domain Eukaryota; kingdom Metazoa; phylum Chordata; class Amphibia; order Caudata; family Salamandridae; genus Lissotriton; species Lissotriton vulgaris. The sequence continues at coordinate 1,571,350,132 of NC_141687.1, forward strand.
ACTCCATAATGGCAGTGTTCGTGAAGTGATAATCATGCACTTCAACAAAGAATATTACAAACATAATAGAAGTCAATCCTAGAAAAATGTGCGCAAAGGAATTGGTTCTATTCATCATAATTACAGTGCTCAAATGAGGGACCAACATTCATGTTTACCAAGTGGCCCTCACGTGTCTACACACCCGTAAAGAACCTAAGAAAACAGCAAAACACACACGGAAATTTTGCCAGACGAATGACGGGCATAAAATTCAAAGTTGGAAGTAACAACCTAAAGTCTAACTCAGTTGCATGCCCCACTCCAAGCTCAACTCAGGCATGTGCCTCAACTGCTCGCCCCGTTCCAGATTCCCACTTCACGGTTAAAATCTTACAGTAAAGGGCCCCCAGAAAGTATGATAAGTAACGTATAACAGCGAACTCACCTCAGAGTGTTGTTGCTCTGACTGTGGATGTCTCGGAAAAGGTAAAACCGGCCACCATGGGTTCTCCTTAAAAGTAGGACCGGATGTGACACAGGTACGTGAAAAGTCCTAGGAATGCTGGGGGTAGTAGTCTATCTAGCTAGATTCACAGTCTTTAACTATGATAAGGAATATTCACGTGTCCTCGCTAAATATTTAATTCAGAGAATAATTCCAAATCACGATCATAAGGAGCATACAAGGCGGACTCACCTCCGTGAGTCAGTGCTCTGACTACGGACGTCCACAGGCAAAAGTGAATCAGGTGTTGTGTAATATCTGGTATCCCCGCAATATCGTATATCCCCCGCTCTTCGGCACTTTTCAGAAACAAAACTCAGCCCGGACAGGTTCAGACTGAGGCAGCTGATTACTGCTCGCGCTGAGTTAGGGGATACACGATTTAACAGGATGCCAAAATCGGATCTGGCGATAAATTAAAAATTTGCGATCATTCGTGACAAGAATTTTAAATTCTATTAAGGACAATGGAGGCGAGGATTACAGCAGGCAATAAATAAACAATCTTTTTTATTCAACATATTATCATAAACTACAAGTCCATGAGCACACTGCTCTGTCTAACCATAGAGACTGTGCCTATATATTGTCCAACTGAGGCACACACGTCCTCTTTCTTTGCGTAACTGTAACAGCCCAACATCCTCAACTTAGCATTTTCTTGCACGTCGTACATGAGAAAAAACGATCATAAGAACCAGACAATCTGAAGACCAACGGGAAAAAATTTGGATTCAACGCCAAAGTTTGGTTGATAGACCTGGTGAAGAAACACCAACTTCGTAGAGGGAAAATCACTCTTCATGGCAATTTGAAGCCACCAATACGATCCTCACTTGCCATTTGAATCTGAAACAAGAAAGAAATTACATAATAACGAACATCCCTGAACTAATTGCCAACAGCAAAACATAACAGGGGGGACAGTAAAAATCATGCCATTAGATCGCTATACAGACAGACATCATATTTTCACATTGTATGAATTTGTAAATAAAGACATAATTGCTGGGTGGGATAATCCTCACCTCCGTTGTCCTTAATAGAATTGAAAATTCTTGTCACGAATGTTCGCAAATTTTTAATTCTATGTCAGGACCAGAGGCTCTGATTATGCTTGTTCAAAGCTGAGCCACCACCACCGATGCAACATCCCCAATAGGTTTGTAATAGAAAGGTTTAAATGTAGATTCCGTTGACCAATCGGCCGTGTTCATGATGTCAGCGAGGCTTACTCCCAATGAGAAGGATTTAGACGCCATTGCACCACGAACAGAATGGGTGCCACATTTAGATATATCAATGCTTGCTTCACTCATGAGCCAATGTACCTATCTAGCTAAGGTAGCTGGAGTCACTGGCCTGAAAGGTTTTTGCAGTGCAATAAACAGTTGACCCTGCATATCAGAACGAAATTCAGAGGTACTTACCTCGTACGCTTTTAAACACTGCACCACACTTTATTTGGGATTATGTGGAAACATTGGGTAAGACACCGATGTAGAATTACATGTGGTGCGTCTAGAAATAGTAAAGGTGACCCCTTCTGGGGAAAAGCGACTACTAGCCAGATCACAAAGCTCTGATTTCGGAAACTCGTCTGCAAGAAACTAGACACAAGAGCATAGCCAACTTGGCCGGAAGTTGCAATCGAGATAAATACTTATTCGCCGGCCAAGTTTCTAAGAACCAGAGAACTACTGACACATCCCACAGGAATGAATACTTGGGGCATGGTGGTCTGGCCATCCTAATGACTCTAAGCAATTTACAAACCAAGGGATGCTCCCCCACTGGTTTGCCTTAAATTGGGGAATGTCCTGCCAAAATCGCGGACTGAAAACTGTTAACTGTCCTATATGCTGAGCCCGAGGAAGCCAAAGGAGCTAGGAAATTCATGACCATGGAGATATCAGCTGTAGTGGGATCGACGTCCCGTCGAATACACCCGCTTCGCCACCTGCTCCATGCTGATGAATACCGCTTGTGGGTATGACTTGACCAAGCCTGTTTGAGGAAGTCCGAAGCATCTGTCCCGGAAACTCGCCATGCCACCAGTGGCAGTTGACCCCCGCCTATTAGAGGGTGAGGGATCTTGTGAGGATCCAGCAACAGGTTCCATCTCTGAGGGAGGAGGACTGGTACAACACAAGACATTCCCAACACCATTGGGAACCATGCCTGTGCTCTCCACAGAGGAGTTATTAGGAATAATTCCGCCCGTTGACGCATGGCCTGTGCCAGGACTCTGGTGATCATAACAAATAGCGGGAAGGCATAACAAAGGACTTGGGGCCACGTCTGAAGAAACGCATCCGAGGCCAGAGCATCCGGGTCTGGGCGCCAACTGTCAAACTCCGGGAGCTGTTTGTTCAGATGAGACTCAAAGAGGTCCAACTGACAAGGACCCCATAAGAGGTTCAGCATCTGGAAAACTCGAAGGTGTAACCGCCAATCGCTGTAATCCCTTAGATAACAGGAGTTCCAGTCGGCTACTTCGTTCTTGCGTCCCAGAAGGTATTCCGCCACCACCAACAGTCTGTGTTGTAGACAGTAATGCCAAAAATCCTTGGCTTTTTCGGCCAGGATACGAGACCTCGTACCTCCCAGCTTGTTCATGTATCGAACCGCCAATACATTGTCCATCCGCAACAGGATGCAACAGTCAGTCTTCTGTGGGGAAAGACTGCGGATGGCGAACCAACCTGCCAGAAACTCCAGGCAGTTGATATGAAGAAAGAGCTCCTCCGAAGACCATCGACCCCCCGTTGAGATCGGACCGCAGTGGGCACCCCAGCAGCTGGCATCTGAATCGATCACTATTTCGGGTTTCGAGACGAAGATGGCTCTCCCATTTCACGACTCCATGTGATCTAACCACCACAACATTTCCAACCTCGTGTCCTCAGAAAGAGGAATCTGTTCGGCATAACCGAGGCCTTTGCGGAGATGCTGGATCTTCAAGCGTTGGAGTACGCGGTAGTTAAGGGGTCCTGGGAAGATTGCCTGGTTCGACAAGGCCAGTAACCCCACTACTCGGGCAATGGACCTCAAGGACACAATCTGCCTGCTCACAATCACTTTCAATTCTCTCTTGATCGCTCTGATCTTGGCAGAGGGCAGGAGAAGCTGGCAGTTTCAGGAATCCATTTGAAATCCCAGAAACTCTATGGATTGTTCTGGGACCAGGACTGATTTCTGGGAGATTACCACGAATCCGAGGCTCTGAAGGAGCTGGATGGACCATTCCAGATAGGTAGTCGCTAGTTGAGGGGATTGCGCCATGAGGATGATGTCATCCAGATAGACGATCAGACGTACCCCTTGCGCGCGCAGGGACTCTACCACCGGACGAAGGAGTTACATGAAGCACCAGGGTGCTGACGAAAGTCCGAAGGGAAGGACGGTGTACTCGTAAAGACACCTTGCCAGAGAAACTGAATGAATCGCTGATGCGGGGCATAGACGGGGACAGATAAATATGCGTCTTTCAGTACATAGCAAAGGTGCACCACACAATTCTTATACTGCAGTACTAATAATCACAGACGTAGATTTTCTTGGTTGTAATTTTCTTTATTCCAAAAGGGAGTACAATCAAAACACGGGTGTTCGCAGCCGAAGTGTTTCGTCTTCTACGGACTTCTTCAGGGCTGCCATAAAAACAAACATATATAAACATACAATTAAAATCTAGGTTTAAAAAAGATTTGATTATCGAGATAGCCAGACTGTATTACAGATAATGACCTATAAGTTATATTATAACAATCAACCATTGTGGTCAAACTCATTAGAGCCTATGCAACCAATTTCATCACTTTTATCACAAACTGATTTGCAAGAAAAGTGAGAGAACAGAACAAGATAATAAATTCATCATCATATAAACTTTTGATGTAATGGATAGTTTAATCCAATATCCATAGAGGTCAATAAGGAAGGAAGAATAATTAGAAGAAGAGAGAGAGAGGCGGAGAAAGTTAAAAGGTAAAGTCAATGGAAGGAACAAAATCCAGGAAACAAAAATGTGTGCTAAAGGGGAAAACACTGATTTACTTCTTATCATGCACATGCTAGGCAAGGAATCCCACATACCGAATTCTTTTGGTCATGGATAGTAGTCTTACTGGGTAGATAATTTCTTTATAACACAAACGACTCAAAAGATTTCTTAATTAATAGTGCTGGGATGCCTAAAAAGCATGGAACAGATTCACATAAGAATTTTGCCAAGAGGAAACAAAGGCGCTTGAATATCCAAAATGGGGTTAGATTTACCCAACTAAACAACCATGTAAGACCTTACAAGGGACTCAATGTTCAATATAAAAACAGGACAACTCTCTGCCTAGATCATATTTCCATAAGTCGTACAAATCTAAATTTTAGCAGTAATGGGAATTCACAAATATAAAGTGACAAGCTATGTTTCCAGTAGACAAAGGCTTTACAAGTTTCCCAATGAGCATTCCTATACAACTCAATCTTAGTGCCTTTATATTGAAGCATCCCTAAGGAAAATGTCATGCTTGTTGCTAGATGCAAGCCCTGTCCCAATTGGTATCTCAAGTATATCCTAACTAATATTTTTTAAGTTGTGACTCACCACATAATTGTTGTATTGTGCGCAAAAGTAGTCAAAAGAAAATCGTCTTCAAAAATTTGACAGGACGTCTATGGTCAGTCCTTAGGAAATAATAAACCAAATGGGTAGTAATGGGCCAGTGTAAAATATGTATGTTAACATGAAGCCAGCTACAAGTAGGTTCATCACCTTACCTCTATAGTTGCATTATAGTCTAAAGCTCAGAGGAAGATGGTCAGAGAAACGGTTGTTCCAACAAGGGTGACTCTGAAAAATAGGAAAACCACATATATTGTCTATCAGTCTAATTTTTATGGACCGCATCCATTTCCTTGAACTTGTGCACATTGGGGTCATATAGTATATTTAGCCCAATTCCGAATAAGAAAGAGTGTGTCTAACACATTATTTTGTATACTATGGGACTCACAGATTTAAAGACCCATTTACAATACCCAAAGTGTATTCCCAAGACATCTATGATGGTTGATTTTTGAGGGGGGCCTCAAGCTACAACTGGACATATCCTCATCGGTAGTTTGTAATAGCCAGTAGTACTAAATGCAAGAGCAATCTAGGGAGGGGAAGTTCAATCTGAACATGACAGATACATGCACAAATATCAAATTCAAATACCCATAGGGGGACCAGTGACAGTTTACTAAATGTATAATGAAATGGGCAACACTATCCTCCTAAGGAGTAAAGACTATCCCCAGTTGGTCCAAAACGAGCTTGTAAGCCCAGCAGTTTTCTATTGAAAGAAACACCCCTACAGCGCTTACCTTGATAAAGTCCTATGCTCCCTGCGCCATCATTCTTCGTACCGCACCGAGTGAAAACAGCTTCCTTCCCAGATTAAAGCACAAAAGTGTTCCTCCCGCTCGCGATATTTATAGTGCTACCTCATTCCAAATGGGATACACCTGTGTTCTAATCTCCCGCCACCGGCACATCATGTCGGCCATCTTGTGTCAGGCCAGAAGGCGATCTCCATAAATGGCGGCCATATTTGTAATGTGTCGGAGTTAGGTGAAAACTAAACCTTCGAGACATTCGCCCAACGGCCCAATAAATGAATGTTTTCTACTAAATTCGTTTGAGTCGATTGTTTATAGTGAGTACTATTACAAAATACCAAACATCTGTGTTACAATTTACGCCGCCAGCACTCCGTGTCAGCCATCTTATGTAAGACATGAAGCCGACCTCAAAGAACTATAGCCATGTTGCATAAACGTGAAGGTTTGTATGAGACTGGATTCTCAAAACAAAAAGACACAGCATCCGCATGGGCAAGAGTGTTATCCTAACATACCACTGTGATTAAAAAATATTCCTTTCTTTAAAAAGATATTTGTTATATAATCACGGAAGCACCGTATTAGCCCGAACCTACAGTCTCTCAGTCCTCATTAAGTTTGAATGTGTGCCACGTACAAAGGTAATCTGTATATCCAATGATGGTAAGTAATTAGGATTATCATATTTGAGAGTAATTTTAACTCGAGCAGATAGTGAGATTATAACAGGAGAGCAACGGAAGACGGAAAGCAGCAGCCATATTAAAAGGTCCAAGGTTGCACTAATCTATGTGAAATCGTACCAATGTCTATTTGAAGGTCCCCCAGTATTTTAAGGGAAGCCCACAGATCACTAGCAAATCAAACAAAGAACATCAGTGACTTAAGAATAAGACCCCAAAGTGCTTAATAATCCATTACCCCAAACTATGAACGGTAAGAGAAAAACTTTATAAAAAATATTAAGTAAGAAAGGAGCAGAAATTTTCTTTTTAGAGTTATAAGAAATGGGCACGTGGAAAATCGGTATGGGAAAACGGAAATAATCAAACAGGCTGGCAATACGAACCAAGTCACAATGATAGTAACAGATTTATAATTTGTTATAGTAATAGATTCGTAATTTGTTATGGAAACAACTGACTATATCTCCAATAACATTGGTGTTCCTAAAGGCAAAAGACTGCAATGATTCCAGTAAAGTCCTTGCCAACATTTGTGATAGGTGTTTCACACATGTTCAACTGTTGTTACAAATAAATAATTCTAACATGGGCAAACTTACACATTTCTTAGTCCTACCATAGTGAGAAAAAACCCAAAACTTTCACATTGCAACATGTAATTTTGAGTGCTATTATAACAGCTCAGATCAAACATGGGGAACTATTAGTTTAGGGCATACTGATAGTTTTTATCATGGTTATTCGAACATTCACTATGTTTCTGCATGTTAATACTATAACAAGACTCCCCAAGTATCCTTTCTCTTTCCTGAAACAAAATACATAACCTAGCTAGTCTAGAAAATAGCTAGTAATGACTCTTATGTTACAGTTAGATTTCGATGGGTTTCTACACTCAGCAAAAAAGGGAGGATCACACTAGTAGATGATGCATCTCGTCATCAAAATTATGACTCAATTCTACACTTCTCAATCTGCAAATCCACTCTGCGTCCTTCTTTCTGAGGGCCAGGATCCTGTCCCCACCTCGCGGGTGTGCAGGTACATGGTCAATCCCCATAAACAACAGATCATCTTCGGGTTAATGCTTTTCTTGCATATGGAAGGTCATTGCATATTTATGATCACCATTTCGACGTGCTCGGACATGTTCTTGGATTCTCAATTTGAGGGCTTGTTTTGTGCTGCCCACATAGATTTTTTCGCAGGGGCAGCCAACAATGTATATTACAAAGGTCATGTTGCAATTGATTAGATGTTTGATCTAATGTGTCTTTGTCGTATTGAAGCAAACCTCCTTTGTTTTGTCCCAGCCCATTTTACAGACATTGTACCCCCTACAGGTGTGGAAGCCCAAAGTCTTGGGTAAGAGCCAACACGGACCATACAATGCCCTTCCTGTAGAAGAACGCGCAACAGGTGGACGCCTTCCATTTTCAAATGGTGATAGACGATCCAGCCATTGAACTCTTTGAGATTTAGGACTAACCTGGACCCGCCCCCTTTCTTCTCGACCAGGATGACATTGAGTGATCGCAATCGCCCCTTTCGCCAGAAGGGCACGTATCTCTTCCGAGATAAAGTTCTTATCTTGTTGGGAAAAATTTAGGGGCAGGGGGTGACGAGTTTGGGAGGGTGTCTCGTAGATCTCTAGTTTGTACCCTTGCACCGTCTCCAAGATCTAAGAATCTTGCGAGAGGGTGCGCCCTCTTTGCAGAAAAAGTTGAACACGTCCCCTCAAGACCACCTCCGTGTATGGGATTAACCTCACCTGTAGATCCGGTATCCTGATGATTTCCGTGGTTGCCTCCGAACCGTCCCCTGTGGAACCAGTTCCTCACTCTTCGTGAAGGGTAGAAATTTGGGTTGCCGGCGGAGTTGTCTTGGTAACCACCTCTGTGGTGCTGTTGGCCATGTGGGGCGCCTTGGTTGTTTCCTTGGCCGAACGACCGCCCTCGACTTCGTCCGGTCATGGTGAAAACCGGTTTAAAGTTACGGCGAAGAGATTCCTGCGCCTTATCCAGGCCACTAAAAGTGCCCACGAATTTGGTCAGTTCCTTTAAGAACGGCAGGCTGAAAAGGAGACCTTGGGCTACCGGACCCGCCTCTGACGAGGACAACTCGGCAATTTAGGGCCCAGCTTGAGGAGAATAGATCTCCTCCTCTCGCTGAAAATGGCGCAATTGGCGTTGCCTAATAGGCACAACGCCCGTTGCGGCCATCCAATGAGGGCGTCAGGACTTATTGATGTTCCTGATTCCTTGGCATGGAACCCTAACTCCAGAATTTTTGTTAAGGGCCCTGAGAGATCCAGCAGTTTGTCCTGGCATGACCACCAGGCGCGGTCAATGCCCTTTTTGGGATCCTTTGCATATTTTAGTAGGTGAGCATTATTGGATCCACTTCAGGAGTTTACGCGACTCGGGCCGCCAGGTACGGTCTGGGGCATTCTGACCGCAGCCAGGCCCTGACATCATGATTGAGAGGTCCGCGTAGATGAGCCTGAACGTAGTCCGCCACCTCTTGAGGTGGGAGCCACACCAAAGAATTGGGGTGGACAATGTCCGTTGGATCAAAGTTCAATACCTTGGGTTGCTGAGGCTCGGTGTGGTGCTCTTTCCTGAGCTTCTTTGTCGGTTAGGGGCTCACCTCTACCTCTGAATCCGTATCGGTGTTTGAGGTGAAAGAGGTATCTCCTTTGGTGCCTTGGGCAGACTCATTCTGATCTGAGCGTGCGACATACGAGTGATCATTGGCCAAGGCCTTGAAGAGGCGAGCAAAATCCTCAGCATGCGGGTTGGTCGCTTTAGGGTCTTTGGCATTGTGGTGCTCGGCTGCCGCCAGGATCCATCCTGCTGAATGGCATATTTACTCAAGTGTCGCTTGAAGGGGGGTGCTATAGCCCGCACCAGGGCAGAATTCACAGAGTGCTGCACACCAACATCCAGGGCCTCAACAAGGTCCTGCTCCAGGGAGCCTGACGGCTCTTCACCATAATAATTATCCTCATAAACGTAATCTGCAATGATAAAAGGACAGCACCAGCTATAATGCTGTAATAGATACTGAGAAGTAAGGGGGGAGAGGCACAACCCCCAGGCAAGCCAGGCCAGACAGCCAAATAAAGTAATCGCGAGTGGAGGGAGGCCCTTCCTACACCAGAACCTCTCTAAGCAGTGCCTATGCTAATTATACAGCCCGCAGCACTCTTCAGCGTTGGGCGTCCACGGGACACCAATCTACACGGGCTTTGTTATTTGAAAACTCGTCAATTTACCGCTCCGATCTAAGCAGAAGATCGCGGCGAAATTGACAGCCAGACAAAATGGCTGCCGCGCATGTGTGGACTCGGCTGCCCGGTAAAACAGAAAGAGGACTTAGCACGTTGAAATACGCGGTCCTCAAGCCCCACAACTCCCGCTCCACTTAAACAGGACTCGGGTGCGTCGCGCCCGGCCGGGTAGGCTGACGCGCTCCCTCCTGCCGCGCGCCGAACATAGGTGGAATCAGGGACAGCGGACAAGCGGGCTCAGCGCTGCGAGTACCACCACATCAGGTACACGCCAAGACTTGTGCAAGACAAGTAACAAGGGGGAAGGCACTTAACTGGTTGCAGAGCAGCAAAGAAAGAGGACGTGTGTGCCTCAGTAGAACAATATATAGGCACAGTCTCTATGGTTGGACAGGGCAGTGTGCTCGTGGACTTGTACTTTATGATAACATGTTGAATAAAAAAGATCGTTTTTTATTGGCTGCTGTAAAAAAGGCAAAGAAAATGAGAAGCATAATTGGAGCCTCTGGTCCTGAGATAGAATCACCTGAAACTTTTGCACGAAGACAGGCAGAGAGCGCAATAAATACAGAAAATGAATCGGAATGAAAATAGCAATTAACTTAATAAACATTGTGAAAGCAAAGCAACTATAATTGCTGAAGCATATCGAAACGTTACGAAATAACATGAGGGGAAGAGAATAGAAACAACGGCAGGGGTACAAATAAGGGGAAAATTAGTATCAAAACGTGGGAAATATTAAAGGGTGACGGTTAAATAAAAGGCAATGGAAAAAAGCAAAGTATTAAAATGGGGAAATAAAGAGTTTTTATTTTCACATAATGACTATGTTACAAGGTTTTAATGACATACATATAACTTGCACAGTAAGTTGAAAAACAGTGCATGTTTAGTTAGACTCATACAACATACTTGGCATTTTACCAGCTGCCCTATATTTTTGTGTCCATGCTAGATAAACAAGCATTGGTAAATGCAATCGGTATCATACTTATGTGAAAGTTAGAGCTATTGGGGTTGTAATGGCAATGTTTTTTACTTATTTTTTAGGTGGAGCCTGGGCAGCAAATGCGCTACTCTGTGGCATGATGTATTGGAGTATGGAATAGAAGCTCCACCCATTTTCCTCCCATATTTGCCATTGGCTTGTGTCATTGTCCTTCGCAAATGCTCCCTTCAGATTTGTTAATATGCTTTTAAGTCCCTCCTTAGTACTGCCTTGTCCTCATTTGTAACCTTCCATGAGGATTGGCCCTTTTATTTCAGTTGTTACACTGTACATCTTTTTTAGTTTGTAAACACTATTTACTTTAATGAGTTTCTCCTACTGCTGGCACAATGTGCTTTCCTGCAAAATTTAGTGCACCATGCGTGCTTTTACCTTCCGAGAAGTCCGGGATAATGGCGGATGCTTCTTTGAATAGGTCTCGCATTTACAAGAGCTTGAGTTATTGGCATTGTAAATGACTATGCCTTTTATTTATGTGCTAATTAGCAAAACAGATAAATAAAAGTAATTGTCATTTACAAGGCCAATAGCTTAAACTCTCGCAAATGCGACACCTATTGCATTGCAAATGGATGTCATACATGGGTCCTGGTGCACACTGGTGGCGCACATTCCAATGTTTGTTTTTCACATTGCTCATTTTCGTATGCAGATACTGGTGCACACTCGTGTCTCAGGCTGCACCGCACACATTCTGTCACTAGTTCCCTTACTCCCTTTGTTCGTACACGGATCCTGGTGCACACTGGTGGGTCGCGGCATACATTCTGGTGCTGGCTCCCTATGTGGCAGGTTTTTGTACAGGAATTCTGGTTCATGCCCATGTCACTCACTGCACAGCACACTCTAATGCTGGATTTCCACATAGCAGGGCAGGTTTTCCTACATAAATCCTGGTGCACGCTTGTGTTTCATGCTGCACAGCACACTCTAATGCTGGTTTTCCCCAAGGGTATTTCTCATGCACTTATCCTGGTGCACGCTCATGCCTCATGTGGCACTGCACACATTTTGATGCTGGTTTTCGTGCAAAGATCCTGGTGCACGCTCGTCTATCACTTTGCACAGCACACACTATTGCTGGTTTTCCGCAGGGATGGTTTTAATGCATGGGTCCTGGTCGCGCTACACAGCAAACTCTAATGCTAGTTTCCCACACGGATGGTTTTCGGGCACAGATCCCGGTGTACGCTCATTCCTCATGTTGCACAGCACACTCTAATGCTGGTTTCCCACATGGCTGGTTTTCGCTCAAAGATCCTGTTACACGCTCATGCCTCACGCTGCAAAGCACATACAAATGATAGTTTTCATACATAGACCTGGGTGCACGCTCATGTCTCTCGCGGCACAGCACACTCTAATGCTGTTTTTCCATAATGCTGTTTTTAAGGCACAGGTCCTTTTGCACGCTAGTGTCTCACGCTGCACAGCACACTTTAATGCTGGTTTCCCACATGGCTGGCTTTTAATCATAGAACCTGGTGCATGCTTATGCCTCATGCTGTACAGAATAATTTAATGTTGGTTTTCCAATGAATGTCTCCTACAGAAGGCAGAACGCGCTGAATGTCCTGCAACATTCAGAGCGCCATGCGCACTTTCACTTTCCAAGCAGCCCAGGACAATGCTGCCTCTTTGCTAAGAAATAGGTCTTGTATTTACAAGAGTTTGAGCTATTAGCATTGTAAATGACAATGCCTTTTATTTATGTGTTAATTACAAAACAGATAAATAAAAGGTATTGTCATTACAATGCCGATAGCTTAAACTCTTGCAAATACGAGACCTTTTGCATTGCAAATGCTTGTTTTTGTTTGCAGTGGAGTGATCAGTTAGAAAATGGAAGTAAAAGCTATTGGTGTTGTAAATGTAGATATTTATGTGTTATAGAGTAGGGTCGGTGTATGTCGTGTTTAGTGGAATTATGTGGCTACCAGCCAGATAATGTGAGCATTCAAGCATCAGAGGTGCAGTTAGGTTGGATGGGTCGGTAGAATGATGGCTATTTGTATGAATGCTTGAATAGATGAATAGCTGTATGAGTACATGCATGGATGTCTGGGTGATCAGATGAATGAAAAGATGGTAGGTGATGCATGGGTAGGATAGTTACAGATGGTTGGTATGGAAAGAAAAAGATGGATACATAGGAAAATATTTATAAAAAGGAAATTTGAGTAGCATTATCAGCTTTTTGTTCTGAGGACTGCAACATTTCTGAGTGAGCCTTCACAGCAGCAGCTTCCCAGTATCTCTGTTGCTTACTCGATTGGAAGATCAAACAAAAAATATATCACATCTGAGGCAGTAATACAGCTGACTGCGCTAGCGCTAATTGTCGCTGTACACCAGAGTATTCGGCTGACAGCATTACAGAGGATCGGTCTGTGATGCGCCGTGATGTTGGCTCAGACTTTGAACTATGTGTTTATGTACGTTTGTGTCTGTGGGCATATTGTATTAGCGCACAGACGCAAACACACATAAAGACAGACATACTCTGGTGCACAGCGACAATTAGCGCTGGCGCACTAATCTGTAATACGGCCCCAGCATGTTTAATGTACTGCTTAAGTTGATGGGCTAGGCGAAACTCCTTATTCTCTCACCAAACACCTGACCTATGCATTCACTGAAGCACTACGAAGAAGAAATAAGGCTGCACTGTGCTCTGAAAAAACCTTAGTCTAGCCTCACAAATCAGAAGTATAACTATACCCAAAGCACGCTACAGAAACATTTTGTTTGCCTTACAAAGATGCAAATAACAGTTTCAGGTGTTCAGCATGTTTTGTATTAGAAAGCACTCCTGCCGAACTTGTGTTGCTTTACCTGCCCGGACAGCCCACCACCCCTGCCCTACCTGAACAAATGGAGCTCCGAGGCCATTTGTATTGCCTGCTCCAGCTTCGTCAGGCCTAGTTTCACCTACTGCTGCAGCAGCATAGGCACCATGGGTTCGTTGCTGCCTTCCACGGCCTCTAGCAGCTCAGCCAGTACTGGAGGCAGAAGGAAGGCAAAACGGGATTACTTTGACAAGCGCAGCACCCGTACATTGTCACTCTAAGGGCGCTATATTAGTAAAGGTACTATCAACGCTGAAGGTAATCAGCGTAGGATCCGCCATTTTGGTTAAGGGATCGCAAACTGTGTAATCATGGTTGAAGGCTCGCAAACATAATACAGCGGCAGCAACACAAAACAGCCACTAGCGAAAGAAGCGAGACGGCTCTTAGCAGAGGCACTGTCATACGGAGGGCAGACTTCATGACTTCATGCATTTAAGTTCACAGCATCCAGGCGAGCCTCCACTATTTTATTCTCACCACTGACTGATGAGTGAAATGGGGGGTTGTGGGCTGTGAATAAGAGAAATGTAGGGTTCGTCGGCTGTCCATACGAGCTGGGGTGTACATTTGTTGCACAGTGGAAAAGCATGACAATAAGAAAAAATAGTTATCCCCAACAACAGATGAAAAATGCAAGCAGAAAGAAACTATATTTAGCTGGTGCTCTTCTGCGAAAAACCGAAGCGAGGTATCGCCACGTGTACCAATTAGGAGGCAACAAAGTCGAACTACACTGGACTGAACCAATGGTAAGCAGCAGGCAAGAGAAAACTCTTTTATCAATATAACAGGTCTTCCAGAGAGCACATGTGCATTGGCTAGACTCAGCATAAAAAGAAATGCAACTTTGTATTTGTTTTTTCCTTTTCACATATACACCTAAAACAAGAAGCACACAAAGCAGTCCTTTAAAAATATGCATTTTTTCTATGATTGCGAAAAATCGGAATCATACTTGGGGTGGACAACCATCCATCTCAAGGAATAATCACAACTCGAGACAGCGTGGACCTTTAAAGTCGCTAATTAACCTAAGATTCACCCGCCAATAGGAATGGTGTTAATAAGAGAGGCTTAATTTAGGACAATGTGTGACTTATTTATCCACTGTCAGAACAGTAATAAAGTAAAAACACCAAGAAATAAAAATCTCAAACCAAATTGTAAAAATAGAGTCAAATGTAATAAGCAAAATGACACCAAAACAAGAATAATCCATTAAGGTATATTACAGATATAAATGTTAAAGATTAAAGTGATAATAGCACTGAAAAGGATTATGCGTCAATGATAGTCAATGACCACAGTAGAGTTTTTCCTTGGGACTCAGTCTCTGAAATTGAAGTCAAAATCCTTCAGTAGGTCAAGCTGCCAGGCTGTATCCGATGGTGTGTTCCATGAAGCCGAGTCCCTTATCAATCAGAGCCCCCTGATTTGCTGCTGCGGAGAAGCTCCAAGTGGAAGAAACCACTTTCTTCAAACCAGCATGGCTATGCCTTGGGTGGATAGAATGCGTTTGTGTTTTCCAGTTCTCCTGAGAACTGGAAATCCAAAACCTTGTAAGTTCCAACTTTTCAGAGTTGGTATGACAAGTGCATTTAGACACAGCTCAGCTTTCCAGGACACGATAAACAACATTTGGGAGTCAAGACTCACTCCAGGAGAGGCCAACAGCAGGTTCCAAGTCAGGTCCTGTTGATATTGGTCAGCTGGGCACTTCAAGGAAAATTTCTCTTTCAGCTTGTTGTGGCCCTAAACCTGCACAGTTCACTAGAAGTCTACTTTTTTGTCCTGGTTACAAGGGGAAGCAAGTCCAATCTTTCAAGGCTCTGCTATAGTTACAGAGACCAGGTCCATTCATCTTCTCTTCTTCCACAGATACATAAAGTGTGATTAAAAAGGATATCTAGAGGTTCCATATTAATGCTTGGTACTGTTAGATCTGGGGGTCTATAGTTGGCAATGGTATTCAGCTATGTCCAAATAGGGACCCTTACTTCTAAGTCAGGATAAGGGGATTACACTCCTTAATAACCCCTGCTCACTCCCTTGGTAGCTTGGCACGAGCAGACAGGCTTATCGTAGAGGCAGTGTGTTAAGCATTTGTGAATATACACAGTAATACAGTAAAAATACTACAGATGGACACAACACAGGTTTTTATAAAAATAAGTATTCTTTATATAGACTTAACACAAGACCTCAAACGAGAAAAAATCCACAATACTAAACTTAAGATTGCTTAAAGATGATAAAATGTTGCTTAGTTCAAGTTAATGATCAATGCGACAAGTTTCTCAACAAAGTACCTGGATGCGTAACGCAAAGTAAACAAAAGGCTCGCAAAAGGGGAGTTGGGACGATTCTGTGATCCAGGGAAAATGACGCATCGTGCCTCAATGCTAGCCCAGAGTAGGGGATGCATCGTGATCCTTACCGGTGCGGGTTGATGCGTAGATTCTCAGTATGCTGGCCCATTGCAGCGCGCAAGATGGAGCCTTGATGCAATGCGATGATCCGGTTGCGATGCAATATGATGGCCCCCTTGATGCGACAATTCGATGATGCTGCAATGATGATTCGTAGGCGCCCTGGCAGCCTTGCGACGACTCTGTACTTTGAAGCTGCGACAGGCCCTGCGACACGCTTCTCTGGTGATGCGATGGCAACTCTTTCGATGGTGTCAGCCTTCTCCGGTGATGCGACAGCAGGCAGGTTCGATGAAGACACGCTTCCAGGGAGATGCAGGGTAGGCACGCATTTACGGCGATGCAATGATTTCATCTGCGGCCGCGACACGCTTCCTCTCGGTGTGTTGTGCTTCCAGCTCCCAGCGACACGCAAATGTCTGTAGATAGAATTCCCAGCAGGGAAATTCAGAGGGGCGCTGGAGACGAAGTCTTTTGTCCCTGAGACTTCAGCAGGAGGCAAGCATAGTTCAAGCCTTTGGAGAATAGTCTGTAGATGATGAAAGTCCTTAAAAAGTTCCTTCTCCTTTGCTTGGCAATGAAGCAACCACTGCAGGCCAACCCAGCAAACAGCACACTGGCAGAGGGGCAGTCAAACTCCTGCAGCTTCCTTGGTTCTTCTCCTTGGCAAAGGGTCTCTTGTTCCAGAAGTGATCTAATTTCTTGGGATCAGAGGTCTCTGCCTATTCCAGACTAGTTCCTGAGCACTTTGTTTACATGACTCTTTCCTTCCTATCACTGAGCAGGACAGAGACATCAGACGCCCCGCAGGAGGTGGCGCCAGCACAGGGGAGGGAAGGCACAGCTTTGGAGCACTTTGTTGATAAGATTCCTTCTCTCCTTTCACAGTGCAGGGCAGAGACATCAGCAAGCCATAGGAGGTGGAGCCAGCATTGTAGAGGGAAGGTCCAGCCCAATTCAGGTCCCAGGTGCAACTCCTCCCTCCCATCTAGATGCAGATCTCTCTATTCACCACTAGGCTGCTCCAGCCTGTCTCCTGGAATCCCCCTGCCCTGTCACTCACAAACCCAGACAAGAAATACTGTTGTGAACCATTTTAGGACACTATTGTAAATTTCCTGATTCATGCTCTTATATAGGTATAAGAATCATAACCATATTTAGACATAGCTCATCCAGTCCAAATACGGCAGGGCTAATTTAGCTAGTTTAGAAAATCTACAACGATTTCTTGGAAAACTCAGCTTCAACGACTAGGGACTTCCCCTTTCTTGAACACTGACTTGTCCAAGAACTCATGGTGTTTTCAAAGAACTGAGAGTCTTTAATGACGTTATTATGTCCACCTTTACCTCAAACTCGCCAACTTAATGGTATAAATATGCCCACACTTGCCATAGCAAACACACAGTGGTTTGGTTTGTATCTACTTGCCCGAGAAGCCCTGCTACTGCAAGTGCCGAAGGAAGCCGATCCTCCAGCAGACGCACTGAGAGAGACGCTGGCTTTTCTCCTGCAGAGAAATCCAGCTCCAGTGTTTCCAAGCTACCCTTGTGGGTTGTTGGGATATCGAGTCCCGAGCCTGAGCTTCTTCATTCCAAATTAAGGTACGGAGCTGATTAGACCCTAAGAGAACTCTTGGCCAGATTCTTGGCAAAAGAATAATCTATTTATTCTACACCTCACTTACATCGTCCCTCGTACTAAGATTCGGTTAGGTTCACCGGGGTAGGCGTATTTTAGAAGCACCAGTTGAGTACTTTTAGACTCTGTTATTTATGTATGTAATTATTTATGGTCTAGGCACCACACGATGCTCTTACAGTATTATTTTATTCTACTCTTTTAACAGTATGCATTATATTTTGCAACCAGTTTCATGATTGTGCCAGTTCATTTCTTATGCTTGAGAAAGAAGACTGTTCAATAAATCCTTTTATTGAAAACGCCAGTCTTTCTATTTTCTCTGCACCTCTGGTTAAACGAAGCAAGCACGATTGACTGAGTGAAATATCTATCTATTGTTTCCACGACTCTGAAGATCAGTTTTATCTTGGGGACGCTGTTGCTGCTATATCAGTCATCTGCTGGTACTCGGCGTAATTGGTTTCCTTCTATCACACCTCGCGGTACCCGCTTCGCGGGTCCCGCTTCGCTCCAAGGGAAATCTTTTGTGCACGACTGACTTGCTGGAGGCGCCAATTATACATCATCCGAGGGAGTGCTGCAATAGCAAGCAGGGCTGCGAATGAGCAGCGGGCCCTGGACTTCGTATCCCAGGAGCACCCGCCACCCCTCATCACCGGCACCTGGGCCACTCTCCCTGCCTGCTCCGCCCTCTAACTTTACCCAACCCCTATATCTGCAAGAAGGCACTCTCGCTGCGCGAGAGCGCGCCCGGGAGAAGCCCGGGACAAGGTCGGGGCCGTCTAAGGATGTACAAGGACGGGACGGGCCATCCCTCGAACATCTGTTACTTCATACCTCCTGGTAAGGATATTGCCTTTTTCCAAAACGTGTTTACTACTTTTATGCCACACAGAGACTGTATACCAGTGATAGTATACTTCCCAGCAAGTCGTTGAACATCCTAACTTTGTATTTTTCTAAACATGGCTTCTCCCACGGGGTCAAGAAACAATATCACGGTCAAAACCTCCAAAGAAGATGTTACTGGTAAAATCGACCTATCTTCAAACGCATCTCTATAGTACTGGAGAAAGAAATTGCCGACACAGAGAAGCGCCTCTCGCTTGATCTGTTAACGGGAAAGCGGTCATCACTAGGACAATTAGCCCAAGCACCCTCTCCGGGCACGCCAAACTTAGAAAGAGGTAGCACCTCACAACTGGTTATTAGGGAGGAGGACGACGAACTGATCTGTCTTACTGGAAACATATCCTCTCAAAACTTGTTAGGGGAAACAGACTCCACGGGCCTATCAGGCTCTCCAAATCTACTTATTTCCCCCCCCCCCCCAGTGACAATCCAAACTAGGGATCTGACCACCAAAGGAAAGAAAAGGAAAAGAAGGGGTTCTTCTCAAAAGAAAGGACGGGCTAAACGTATAAACAAATCAAAGGCATTACCCCAAGCTCCCTTGCAGCAAATAGTGACTGGTAATCCCTCCTCCACTAACCCCTCAGCGACATTACAAGGCCCTAATATAGAGGGTGAATTGTTATCTAAATTAGAGGTTATGGTTAGGTCCCTTCCACTCCCACTATACGAGAGAACTAGGTTGATCGGTGTTAAGTTAGATAAATCAGGTGACCAGCTAGAAGGAAACAAAGCGGTTCTAGCGGAACTAGTAAAAACGCACTGGAGGACTTGATGTAACGTCTAATCTGAACACAGAACAATCCTCAACCAGTAATACTGGGACTGCAAAGGGGAAAAGTAAAGTGGCGACAAAATCCGTAAAACTCTGCCCACGAAAGAACAACCAACTCAACCCCCAAAAGCCCCCCCCCCCCCAAGCAAAGGGAGACTCCAACTGATAAAGAGAAAAAGGTACCTGAAAATAACCCTTCAACAAGTAAAAATAGATTAGAAAATGAGAAGGGGGAATACCCGACACAGCGATCAAAAAGACATATGCCTAGAAATGTAGATTTACCACCTGAATCTGCCCCTTTTACCATAATATTGACAGGAGTACCGGAACTAGCAGAAGGGGTGAGGGAAAATCATTAAAAAACAAAAAAATTCATTGGCTAGAACAAAATAGACCACTCCCTGCCCACGTAGATGGAGAAATTTTAGCTGTAAGGCGTGCTAACTGGGTGGGCTCAAGGCCAAAGGATAAAAAAGGGAGACGTAGTCATTGTAAACTTCAAAGACCACAGAACTGTGAGATGCATAGGAGACTGGTACGAAGCGAGAGGGGGGGACTCCATCTCTACCCACTATGTTAGCTATTTTTACCCTAGAGATCCATCTTCCCTTCAAAAAGCTAATCAACTAAGAAATAACCTGTTTCAATGGAAAGAAATGGGCCACCAACCCCTTTTTCAAAACCCCTTTAACCATCTAAATTGGGCACCATCACACAGGGGGTTTAATAATTATAACCTTTCCAGTACAACAGGGTTTTTATTTCCCCACTTCAAACCGCTTTTCAATCCTTTATGGGTTAGATGGGGTGGACTGACTCACCTCGAATATAATTGGGGGTGACAGTTCTCAAAAAAATAAAAAATAAAATCCCATAGAGACTATTAATATAAATGTGGCCGAAAAAATAGAGAACAAGAGAAATGAGGAAATGACAGCACATGATTACCGGCCTGTATCTCCTAATTTAGTATCCCTAGAACTGGGTAAAGCCAGGATCTCACAGAATGTATTTGATGAAATAATAGACTCCGGAAGAACATATGGCCAAGCTATAGCACATAGACCCTCCTTAGAGGAAATTCCCCAAATTGAGGCAATGAAATCACATAGAGGTGGGACAGTTTCAGTCTTATATTGGAATATAGCAGGACTTCGTGCTAAGATTGAGGACGACAGCGCCCTAAACTTTGTAAAAGAATACGGGGTTATTTGCTTACAGGAGACTTGGGCCACCTCGGAACACCATCTGGTGGGCTACAAAACTTATTTCTCCTCAGCAATAGCTGGTACCCATGGAAGGGCAAAGGGAGGTTTGGTCACTTATATATCAAACACTATAGCTTGGCTAAAAGTCACGATTCTCCATACAGATTCTAATTATCAATTAATAAACCTGCCTTTCAGGGAGAAGGAGACTGTTCTCCTGGTAAATTACTATTACAATTTACTGGCACAGAGGTGATCAAAACAAACGGTGAGCTCCGCAAAAAACGTAGTGATCATATAATCCAAACAAAATTTAAGGGCACACTGAATAATATTTGGGGAGGGTACTTTAATCAGCACCCCTGCCCTAAAACCAACACAAATATCTGTGGCCTAGCGGAGAATCAAGACAATAACATAATTCACTTCAACCATTCTTTGGTAGCAGACTATTTGAATGAAATACTCTCTGAACTAGACCTAGCAATAATAAATGAGGAAAAAAATTCTCAGGGAGGATTGGACCCTACTTACCTTGGGAGAGGATGTGAGTCGACTATCGATTACATCATGGCCTCAAATATACTGGCAAGTAAAATGAATGATTTTAGAATATTAGTAAACTGCTTAAGTGACCATGCGGCCCTGGGAGTGAATCTATCTTTAGAACAGGGCTAGCTCTCACCCCACCTTATAATGACCGCTCTTGCGCAAAATAAACTATACCTCTCCAAAATGAATGGCTACGCTTTGGCCTGGGAAAAGATAGACCCAGCTGAATTAACAGCTAAGGTGGTACGTGCGGTTTACCCAGCCATATTAAAATGCCTAGACACAGACATAGGGGAAGAGGAGGTCCTTCAAAACTTTGATTTATTCCTAGAAAGCGTGAAAAAATGGTAACTATAAAAAACAAAGGGAATAGGGACACAAAAAAAGGATGGTTTAATCATAAATGCACACTGGCCCACAAAAATCTAAAAAGAGCGCTTTCTAATAAACCAAGAAATCAGGAAAAATTAAAATCATTAAGAAGGTCATATAGACTAGCCTGTAAGGAAAGGAAACTAGAATTGAAAAAAAGCCTTGTGGAATCAACTGCATGAAAGGTCCCTAAGTAAAAATAGCGAGGTATTCTGGAAAGTGATTAGAGCCCCATTTTTAGCTGATAAAAAAAATCAACCAGCGATAGAGGTGGCTATAGATGGAAATACATGGGTAAATCACTTTTCAAAAATCTTTAAAGAACAGTCTGAAACAGATATTATAGGGGGGATAAACAGTAATAGTAACATTCAGCAGATGAATTCTTTTCCCATTGCACTGGTTTTTACATTAACTGAAGTAATTGCTGCAGTAACGACCATTAAAAGTGGGAAATTCCCTGGTCCAGATATGGTACCAGTGGACTTTTTTAAACATAAACTAGATCTGTGGGCCCCAATTCTGAAAAGGGTCTTTTATTCCGCTATGAAGTGTGGCCTATTAAAATCTTGGAATCAATCTATCATGGTCCCCATATTTAAGAAGGGCGAAAGACAGAGTGTTACCTGCTACCGTCCAATCTCACTTCTGCACTCACTGGGGAAAGTACTGGGCAGAGTGGTTCTCCAGCGTCTACAGGAGTGGGCTGAGGACAGGGAGATTCTGTCGGATATTCAATTTGGCTTCCGAGAGGGCTTCGGAACCACAGAACAAGCTTTAAATCTATCTTTGATGATGGGGAAATACGTCTCAGCCAAGCGGGGTAGGTTATTTATGGTTTACGTCGATCTCTCCGCAGCGTTCGACTGCGTCTCCCATTCAAAATTATGGTCCATCTTCACAGAGATAGGGATGGAACAGGCCCTTGTAACCTTCTTGAGAGAACTCTATAAAGACGCCTCTGCTAGGGTACGTTTTGGAGCACAAGGCGAATTATCCGAATCATTTAGAGTAGAGCATGGGGTTAGGCAGGGTTGTGTCCTGGCCCCCTTTCTTTTTTCCCTCTATACTAATGGCCTTGAGGTTCAGATGTTGAGGGGGGGCCAGGATCTTTGCGAGTAAGAAACCACCTAATCCCCGCTCTGCTATATGCGGATGACGCCGTGATTCTCGCAAGAACATCGCGAGAATTACAGAAGGCCCTAGACAGATATGCAAGGTTCATGGGAACTTTGGATCTTCGCATAAATATAAAAAAGACCTACGTCATGGTGGCAGGAAGGAACAAAAAAGGGGGAAAAGGTATTTTCCTGGATAATGAAAGGATCGATACAACTGCTCAATATCCATTCCTTGGCATCATGATGGATGAAAAGATAAACTGGAAGCCAGCAATAGAAGCTAGAAAGCACCAGTTCCTACGAGCAATTGCGGCGCTTATACAATTCTCCCAAAAATTAGGCAAGGCCAGTAGAATTGCTTCAGATTTTTAAAGCAAAATGTCAGTCCACTGCAATATATGGGGCCGGTCTCTGGGGTCATAAAAACACCAAATCTTTACAGGTAGCACAGAACACCTTTTTAAGATTCTTGTTGGCACTCCTGAGAAGCACATCTACCTATGCATTGCATATGGAGTTAGGCATTTCGCACATAGTGGATCTGGCAAAAATACAACCGCTCATGCTCTGGCGACGTATATGGACCTCGACGACAAATATCTTATCGAAACAGATAATAAGAGATTGTATGTTGTTGGATCATGTGGGAAGAATCGAATGGTTAAAGTATGTAAAAAATACTCTCACAGATCTGGGACTCAGTAAATACTATTCCGCCCCGGAGTCAATTGCCGAAATATCCAGAAAAGATCTAAAAGTAAAGGCACTAACCCACATGGAAGAGCTACGATTTTGTACTGAGGCAAGAAAACCTTCGGTTCAACACTCACTGGCAATCATGACCACCTTGGAGATAGAGACTTATTTGACTTATGTTGACTCACAATTCGAGCGCTTTCTCTTAACAAGACTTAGAATGAACATCTTCCATAGATTGGTGGCTTTTCCGACAAAAAATAGTTGGGAAGAGTGTTAAACTGTGTGTCCATGTGACGACATGTCAGAGCAATCCACTATGCACACGTTTTTGTTCTGTACCTTCTACTCTGCACATCGCAAACTTTGGACAATCCCACTTTTAAGAAGAATGGGCTTAAGAACTTGTCGCCCTGCCATGCTACGTATGCAATTCATTGAATCAGAACTAGTTTGTAATTATATAGCGTCCTTTTTAAAATGTATTTTTAAACATGGAGTAAATCTTTGACCAAAACGTATCCCAAACAATATGAAAAACAAGAGGTTTTGGAAAATT
This sequence comes from Lissotriton vulgaris, assembly GCF_964263255.1. Classification (NCBI taxonomy): domain Eukaryota; kingdom Metazoa; phylum Chordata; class Amphibia; order Caudata; family Salamandridae; genus Lissotriton; species Lissotriton vulgaris. The sequence goes on from NC_141687.1 coordinate 1,571,374,126, forward strand.
CCCCGATTGGTCTAAACTCATTTTTTGAGAGAAAATAACCTATTAAGGACTAAAACTGACCTAGGGAAATGTTGTTAGTTTTAAAATGTATAGAATATTAACCTGTTGATTGTAATGTAATGATTTATATGTTGGAACTCTTTTATGGTTTTTATAAATCTAAAAATCGAATAAAGATTTACTTACTTACTAGTTTAGAAAATCTACAACGATTTCTTGGAAAACTCAGCTTCAACGACTAGGGACTTCCCCTTGCTCGAACACTGACTTGTCCAAGAACTCATGGTGTTTTCAAAGAACTGAGAGTCTTTAATGACGTTATTATGTCCACCTTTACGTCAAACTCGCCAACTTAATGGTATAAATATGCCCACACTTGCCATAGCAAACACACAGTGGTTTGGTTTGTATCTACTTGCCCGACAAGCCCTTCTACTGCAACTGCCAAAGGAAGCCGATCCTCCGACAGACGCACTGAGAGAGACGCTGGCTTTTCTCCTGCAGAGAAATCCAGCTCCAGTGTTTCCAAGCTACCCTTGTGGGTTGTTGGGAAATCGAGTCCCGAGCCTGAGCTTCTTCATTCCAAATTAAGGTACGGAGCTGATTAGATCCTAAGAGAACTCTTGGCCAGATTCTTGGCAAAAGAATAATCTATTTATTCTACACCTCACTTACTTCGTCCCTCGTACTAAGATTCGGTTAGGTACACCGGGGTAGGCGTATTTTAGAAGCACCAGTTGAGTACTTTTAGCCTTGGTTATTTATGTATGTATTTATTTATGGTCTAGGCACCACACAGTGCTCTTACAGTATTATTTTATTCTACTCTTTTAACAGTATGCATTATATTTTGCAACCAGTTTCATGATTGTGCCAGTTCATTTCTTATGCTTGAGAAAGAAGACTGTTCAATAAATCCTTTTATTGAAAACGCCAGTCTTTCTATTTTCTCTGCACCTCTGGTGAAACGAAGCAAGCACGATTGACTGAGTGAAATATCTATCTATTGTTTCCATGACTCTGAAGATCAGTTTTATCTTGGAGAAACAAAGTTGTCATGTTTATGCGGTTGTCAGAAACTAATTCCCTTCTTGGGAATGTAGGAACTACACTACATGGCGCCCAATGTTTGGTAAGGCACTACTTTAACGCTAGATACTAGAGTAAATCAGTCCTGCTTTTCACAGAGACCCATTTATCCCATAAAAACTCCAATAGACGTCTGGAGTGGGTTAAAGGATAAAATATCTGCCGATAACTAAGTAGGATGAAAAACCTATGTATTAATTTTGGTTTTGTTCAACGTTGAAGGATACAGTGTTCCAAAATATTGTGCACCTTATTGTTATTTCATTGAAACTTCTTAAACAAAATGTCAGACGAAGACAATCCTGGGGGCAGTGGAACTGCAGTAAATGCAAACCAACCAGGTTTTGACACTATAGGTTTCTGACATGACAATGCTATAAACATCCCGGAAAATGTGCGGAAAGCCATAGGTATAAAGCTTATAGAAAATGGTCTATCACCAAGAGGTGTTAGTCATATTTGTCATAGAGGCACATGAATATTAGCAGACAGAGGTATTCTATTCATGGATTATCTTTCCACAAGCAAATTCAACAACACATGTGTTCCACTTCTACAAGATGGAGGAACCTCCAGCGGAATACGCTCCTTTTGAGGATGTTGAAATTCCACTAACTTACCAAGAGCATCAGCTCTGGTTTAAAGGCACCCTACAACATCAAAATCACATTAACAGGCTCGGTCCACTAGGTAGACTAGGAGCCACATGGCAGGCACTAGCCAGCTATACCCCACATCCTGCCATAGAACAAATGGCAGGTCCAGAACTGTTAGCTCAGCTAAAACAATTAATCAAAATACATAGACAATTGTTACAATATGTCATGCAGACTTTAACCGTCCAGCCTGCAATAAGAATTCCACAGCACACCCCTCATCAGGGGAACACAAACAAAATCACACCACAGACTATACAGTCAGTCATCAGTAAGTTGCCCGCAAAAAGCAAACAAATTCCATTCTGGTTAGCCCAGAAAATTACTCAAATAGAGGCAGTATTTCCCGATAGTACACCTCATGAGAAACACAGGATTCTAACAATCTGTTTACCAATGGGGATAGCACCACACATGGAGGACTGGACAATTGGGGTGCAGTCTTTGATTCAATCTACACAAAAACACATGGTGTCCCGTCTATGGCGGTAATACCAGACGTTCTGAGACAGATTCAAAATGAATACGGTCCAGAACCAGCTTTGAATCTTGGTATGAAATTACTGAAAGATTTCAAACAGGTCTCAGCTATTCTATTAGCTAACATTAAAGGTGAAGCAGCATTGTTGGCAATCCGCCAAAAATTAAAAGAACTCGATATTACTGAGCAACCGTGTGAACTTGCCAGAATTATTGAAAAATCCTATGAAGAACTAAGATAGTTTGGGAGGAAAACCTGTAAAGCCCAACTAACAGAAAATCCTGAAAAAGTTTTTATCAAAAACAATCTAACTACTCCTAAAAAGAAATGGGAAAATGGTAGGCAGTCACTTCCTAAAGAGAAGCACTCTCAGTCCAGAGGTAGATCTCCTCAAAGGGAGCACTCTGAAAAGAGGTATAACCTTAGAAATAGGGATAATTTAAGAAAACCTGATAGATATCAAGATACTGATACACGATCAGCGACTGACTAGAAGCCAACAAGCCAATAGGTGGGCAACTAGGTGAAGCAGGAACATAAGCAGCCCCTATCAGCATCAAACAACATATATATCTACAACTACAAATACAATCACTCCTGCTTCCTTCCTACAAATATCAAACGCTAATTTCTGCACACCAATGGCACACCATTGGCATACCACTGGCACCGCTTGCCAACAGCAGTCGCAACATTCGCAATACTTGTAGCAATAAGTTAGGCCCCAAGTGATCTGAACTACTCTAAAGGCCACTTTAAAGAAGGGTTAACAACGTGTTACATGAGGATAGATGGGTACAATGACACCAAGACTGAAAGAATTTTAAATCTTCAAACACATTTTCATCAACGTCGAACAACTTTAGAGGACACTTCAAACCAGCAAGATCTGAGCAACACAGAGTGCAGGATAAGAAAAGACAGAAGGTGGTGCCAGTAAGCATGTCTACTTTAACTCCATGTACTAGCTCCAACTTAGACCCGTCTGCCTAAGGGCAAGAGAGGACAGATAGCTAAGGACAGCCAAGGAACCTGGTGTGGAAGGATAAGGACAAAGGCAATAAAGGTGATCACTGACTCGCCGTTGAAGGAACAAGAAAAGATGAAAAAGGAAAAAATAGGAGGGCCACCACCAAAAATCATAATGAGATCAAGGAAAGTAAGACAGCAGGTGGTAACAAAACCGAACAAAAGGATGCACAAGACAACTAACAAGCCTTTTACTAAAGCAAGCAAAGGGGAACAGGTGAAGAAGGAGGAGGACTGCTCCTTCATCTCACCACTCCTCACCAGCCCGCAGGGTCTGATAACCACTACAACGTATAGTGCGACCACTCCAATCAAATTTAGCCATCAACCAAAAATATACACCAAATTCTCTTTTTTAAAAGACATCGGGGAAGTTCTGTGCTTGAGCAACGATAAAGTAAACAGTCTTCCTTCCCCTCTCCAACCAACCATAGCACAGCAAATAGTACAAGGGCAGCTGAAGACGGAACTGGGAGAGCTCGTAACTTATAGAAAAGGCACAGGCGCAACAAAACTAGAAGCGCTTAGAGACCTGACTGTGATAACGCCTCTATAAATATTAAATACAAATACAAATACAAGAAGCAAGGGAAGAAGAGAAGGCTAAAGGAACCCTGGAAAGGGGGCAAGCAAGTCAAGATCCTTTGTACCAGCCAGAGAACGCAATGTCTCAAAATTCCGCAAAACTCACTGAGAGTGGGAATGAGGGCCCAGGACAGGCTATGATCTATGCAGCGGCCACGAGAAAGAAGGGAAAATACAAAAACAACGACCTTAACCCCAACAGGCACACACAGGAAGAAAACCCAGATAGATGGCTCACAAACCCCATGAACAAGGACGAGGACGAGCCACAAGCAAACACACACCTCCTTCATAACAACATCACCTCAAAGGGAGAGGCAGGACTCTTAGAGATGTTCCAACAACATGAGTCAATCAGGGCACAGGCAGAGGCAGAATCTAAACTAGAAAGGCAACTAACCCTCTCAATCATGCCTGACGTCATCAAGGTCACTGAGGGGAACAAAGACCCCACAACTTGATAGCCGTTAAAGAAGTAAGATAATCACCAGACTCACTACAAACAACACCAGTAGAGCAGTCCAGGAACAACTGCACCACCAACTCCTGCAAAACATTATTCAAACTCAACCACACCAAAAAATGCAAGTGAAAAATGCATTAAAAACCTGGGATTTGGACTTAGAGTCATTTTACCTCACAGAAGAGGAATGGGAGGAACTGGTAGCTTCATACACCTAGGGCTCCTGAGATTAACTAAGGAAAAAACAGGAGCTCTCCACAACCGAACATCAAACAAGGCAAACTGCAGGACAAAGAAGACATCTGGACCTCACTGCTGCATACAATTCAAATGTCCGCAAAGTACATGCAATACCAATCTGACAAGATGGACATTCAACTGTCAGTTTTAAACTCACTTTCCATCTTTGTTGAAAACATCGATGCTAAACTGGCAGACCTAAACAACCTCATTAGGAGGGCCCAATCGGAGACGCAGCTCACTCAGGCCAGCTGCACCTGTGTAAGAATTGTTGACAAATTGTCAACACTACCAACAGTAATGGACAATCTCTTATCTGACATAAGAGAGGCTGTGACAAACCAAACTGCGAAAAGTACAGCACCTTCCAGAAATAATAAGCCACCAGTGACAAACTCAATAACCCAGGTTCAGGGCTAGCTTACTTACAACTTAACATCAGAAGCAAAGCCGTCTACGAGATCATGGAGCCAAAAGGAAAAGATTCTAATACTCCATTGTCTCAAAGAGCTTCAACTCCCCCAAAGGGAAACTTTGCCCTTATTAGTAAACCCTCACAGGAATATGACTCATCAGTAAGTGCACAATCCTCTAAACAGTGGTGGAAACAGAGGAGGCCAAAATAGAAATAGATCTAACCAAAATCTCCCACTAGGGGCCAGAGCCCTGGCAATCAACCAAAAGGAAGATTAACGAGACATCTCAACCTCGGTGCGAAACCCGTCCAATCATAATCACGAGCCAGCAGAGAACACCACTCTGGAAGGGCGGCAAGAGGGAACAGGAAGCATTATGCAAAAAAACATAACAAGCAACGACAGAAACACTAAGGATAAACCCGGAAAAGGAAGAGAATGCACACATAGGGACCTCGCACAGAGACTGACCGGGCAGGTGAAACGAGCTCATAAGGCCTGGTACCAAAAATCAAACTGATTTAGTCACTTGGTGAACAAAAAGCTCAACAGGACTGAACAACAATTGTGTTTCACCAAGAGTATAAATCAAAGGGATGAGTCAAAACACTAAATAGGGGAAATATCTTGCGTCTCCTAAAGTCTATCAGCCGCCTGAAGAACTTAAACACCAATGACCTAAAGTTAATCAAAATTGTCACGGCACCAGATCAACATGGAGTCGTAGTAACCAAAACAGTCCGGGCCTCCCCAGACTTAGCTGAGAAAATCTTAAAAGAGCACGCCCAACTTAATGCCTGGGGCATTAAATTGCGGCCCTTTATTAAACCAAGATACCCAGAGCCCCTACTAGCCGAACTAAAAAATCTACCAGAACCCCGCCAGGACCAACTCAGTACCCAATCATACTCAATATTGTGAGGAGACTTCTGCAAATCCCCCAAAAGCAATGAATACATCAAGCAGCAGAATATTAGGATAAATACAAATCAAAGTATAGCTGCACACGAGTGGGTATGGCTATCCAGGACTATAAATATAAAAAGTCTTAATCTCTGACATACCTTGCCCACAACACCAAAAGCAAAAAACACGCTGCTCCTGGAATATCAATGGCATTGGAGACAAGACATCGGATCCGGAACTGCAACTATCAACATTATTTCATTGCAGTTAACGTGGTGCGAACTACCAATAGACCTGCAAGGATGTAACTCACACCATTTACCAGCTACAAATTTGGCAATAGTAACGTGGGTCTTGCCACTTATAGCTCTATAAGGAGCATTTATGCAGTGGGGCCTCTGCCCCACAACTTAGCGTCCCCCAATGCAATGCAATCACTTAGAATTAGGACATAGGCGGTGGATAAAAACAAACATATGATACTTATAAATACTAATAAATGTATATCAATACCCGTGTGATAAAACCAAAAGGCAGCCACCAGCTGGGGAAGAACAAATGAAAATATTAGCGAAGGAGTAATTGAACATCTTGATTATTACTGGGGATTTAAACCTATACATGTTCAGCGAAACAGTCGACGACAACCACATGGACAAGGACTGATTTGCATAGGACACACTACCACAAGAAAATAATACTTGCAGAAGACATTCTAAAATAGCACAGAAGCTTCTTGCAACCTTAGAGCAGCTGGGCTTCCACGCACTAAACATCAGACTTCCAGGAGTACGCCCACAGGCATCAACATTCCATAATTCAGAAGCAAGTACAACAATCTCCCGTCATATGTTCTCAAAAGTAGAGGATTACCACATCGGAACCCTGGACTGCAGCATCACCTTCCCTAAGAAATCACAATAAAAGCGTTGCTAACAACTCAATAAAAGCTAGCAAATGTACACTGCCCAGAGTATACAACTAATAAGAAAAGAATAAAATGCAAAACAGATGACCCGGAAGACCTTTTGGCCTCTGCAAAGCAAATTCTCGGAAAATTCAAGCTGCAGAGCTTGATACAATAGAAAGGTTGAGACATTCACTAAAAATGTATGAAACCAATATGGAGTCAAAAAGGAAAACCAAAAGAATATGAGAACAGTTTGTCCTCAAAACAGATCCCTCGCGTGCACCGTTGGAAATAACGCACAAGTAAAACATCTCAAAGCATCCATAAATTGCGCACTTTGGAAATTAAGAAAAAGGCGGTCCTGACCCCATTGCCTTGTATAAACTGAGGCAATAAAAAGTCACTCGCAGGACACTAAATTGGCGCCTCAAAATAGAAGCAGAAGAGACTCTGTGGGCTAAACTACTTCACGATATTAAGACCAATACCAGCTCGTGATTTTGGCAAAGAATCAATATTCTGGCTAATCCATTGAGCCAAGGCATCAATTCATATGTGACCGAAGAGGTTTGGGCAACTTTTCTCCAATCACATTTTACCAGAGGCCTAAGAACCCAAACTTGTACAAATATACTTTCAACCAAATTGGAAGCATCATCGTCCCAAACCGACTCCATTTCTACATCGGAACAGCTATTAACAGTTACAAACAATCACATTTGTAAAATAATTTCTAATGGCAAGCGGGAGGGAGCTCCAGGCCCCAATGAGATCTCGCCAATATTGTTCAACCTTGATCAAGAATCAATCCTGCAAACATCAATGATACCGTCAGCATGGAGGGGCTCCATTATCTCTCCGATTTATAAAAAAGGTAATAGGAACGATCCAAAAAACTACTGGTTAGTAGCGCTATTGGATAATGATGCCAAATATTATACAGGGTTAATGCTACAAGAACTAACGACTTGGGCTACAGAAACCGTAGAAATACCACCAAATCAATAAGAACATGGGGACCACTACCACTATCTTTTTTTTATGTTCAGAAAGATTTTAGTAAATTTTAAGACAAAAGGAAAAAGAATAAGTACAATACAAAAAAGAGGAAGGAAGTTACAAGCGTAAGCGATCAAATAACCAATATGAAATGCAATCAATCATAATACGCAATATTAACATATAATAATACAAAAGAATCGCAATTAAAGAGGAAGGGTAAGGATGAAAGGGAGGGAGAGGGGATGGAAAATAACATGTCATAGGAACGTGAATTCATAAACTACAGAGTTACAGTTAAAATGTAATGTAAAAATAGAACATAAGAAAATGTATAACAATATCATTGCAAAACATATGAATCAATAGGAGACCAAAACGATTGAAAAGATTGTGGATTATGAGTAACGCCTTTAAGAGAAAGCTGCACACCTCTCCTCGTAAAGGTAATCCATGACCACCAAGCATGAACTGAAAGAGAAGAAGCATCTTTCCAACATAAAGTAATGGATTTTAAGGCAGCTGTGATTAGAAAATTAAACAATTTTGCCTCTGACTCAGAAAGGGGATGAGTTAGGGCAATCGATTTGCAAATTAAAAAATTAAAGGAAATATCATCTTGTAAAGGTAACATTTTCAAAATTACATTCCATACTTCCAACCAAAATTTCATAATAACTGGACACTCAAATAACATATGACGAAGTGAACCAGGGCTAGCGTTGCAGTGCCAACAAACATCAGAAAGTAACAGTTTTGCATGGAAGAGACGTGATGGAGTCCATAAAGTTTTAAATAAAATATAAGCATTGGTTTGATAAAGGGACACTGGGAGCCAGCCAGAGATACTGTCAAGCAATATAGAGGACCATGAGTCATCTGACAGGGAGATGGAAAGTTCATTGTTCCAAAACGACGAAATAATCTGGACATTGGAGCCCTGTGAGGAGGAGAGTTTTTTATAAAAAACAGAGACAGCTTTAGGGGAGGATGTTACAGCTGTGAGGTAAATTAATAGGTCATTTGTGGTGGAAGAGGGAATACCATTGGGGAAGGAATCCAAAATAGAGTTACACAAAAAAAAGTCAGTAGCTGGGATACCAAACTTTAACTGTAGCTGTTCAAAAGGAATAAAAGCATTACCATTAAATACGTCTTTAAGATATAAAATTCCTCTTGAAATCCAAGAGGACCAGAAGGAAATGTTTCTGTTCAATTTAAGTATCGCACTGTGCCATAAAGACAAGTGGACTGTGGAGAGTAGGGGTAATTCAAAATTAGAATCTAAGTCATTAATTATCAATCTGAAGGACTTAATGATAGAGGAAAGATGAACAACCCTCGCTGTGGATGACATTGACATCTATGAAGGTAAAGAAAAGGGCCGTACAATGGATGCTTCAATATCCAACCAAATTGGAGGTTTTACCATATGTGAAGTATTAAACTAAAGGGCACTCTGCTTTAAGATAAAAGCTTTATGGTATAGGTGAAAATCTGGCAGGGAAAAACCAGCACGAGACTTAGGAATTTTTAACTTTTTGTAAGCAATACGAGGGACTTTGTTAGACCAAAGGAATTTGAACAAGAGTGAGTCAACAGTTTTATAAAAACTGAGAGGAAATTGGGTGGGGATCATAGCTAAAGAATAAAAAATTTTAGGCGCTATATTCATTTTTATAGATTCCATTCTTCCCCACCAAGTGAGATGAAGAGCAGACCACTTGGACGTTTTGTTTTTAATGTAGTCAATTATGAAATCAGAGTTAAGTTTTAATGTAGCTGTCAGCGATGAAGCAAATAGAATACCCAAATATTTAATTTTGGTTGATTGCCAAAGAATATCTGTGTTCTGGAGCATCTCTGAGGTACAAAACATATTTAAAGGAAAAAATTCAGTCTTGCTTACATTTAATTTGTAACCTGAAACCATAGAGTATTGAGCAATAATGTCTAATAGGGACGGAACAGAAGAAAGAGGGTTATTAATAAATAATAAAACATCATCCGCATAGGCTAAAGTTTTTACCATAACATCATTGATCACAATACCCTGAATGTCATCACAAAGGCGAATATAATTAAGAAAAGGTTCAATACCTAAGAGAAATAACAGTGGAGAAAGGGGACAACCTTGCCTAGTTCCTCTAAAGAGAGGAAATTGATTAGAAATTTGACCATTAATGAACAAGCGAGCAGTAGGGGCAAAATATAAAGCAGAAATCATGCGAATAAAAGGAGCACCAAAATCAAAAGACAATAAAGTTTTAAATAAAAATTGCCAGTGAATCTTGTCAAATGCTTTTTCTGCATCTAAGGCCATCACTCCAGCAGGAGAAGTAAGGTGAGAGCTTTGTTCAATAACATGTAGTAGAGTTCTAGTGTTATTAGCGGAATATCTATTTTTCATGAAACCAGATTGATCTGGGTGAATAATGGAATGGAGGACAGGAGCTAATCTAGTAGCAAGGATTTTCGCATAAAGCTTACAGCCTTCATTTATTATGGAAATAGGGTGATAGAAACTAATTAGGGAAATAGGGCGATAGTTAGAAACTAAATTAGGGAAATAGGGCGATAGTTAGAAACTAACCACTACCACTATCTTAACCCTCTCACTAATGATAGGTGCTACACTTGCACTAAAACAACCCCTGTAGATATGTTTTATTGATTACAGCTCAGTGTTTGATCATACAAATAGAAACATACTGTGGTAAAAATTACAAAAGCTGAATATTCCATCTTTACTTTTAATACAACTAATCCTCCTACACACAACACCTTGGTGCAAGTAAAACTAGGTGCAGGAGAATATTTAACATACAATATCTCCATGGCCTACGGTTTGAAACAGAGCTGCGTACTGGCCCCAATACTTTTTAATCTCTTTATGACAGATTTATCAGCCAGGCCAAATGAAAGCAACTCACATGCCCGAAGCTTGGGGGCCTGCACCTGTCAAATCTATTTTATAGGGATAATCTTGTGCTCATCAGTCAATTGGCCTACATCGCTTGCTCAATATAACATCCCAACATTCAGAAGACAAAGTCACTCTATCACTAGCATCTGCCAACACTTAAGATGGAAGAGTACAAATTCCTGGGAGTCATCATTGACAATAAAGGGAGGTTTTCTGCTTAACGCGAAGCCATAAAAAAGAGGGAGATAGTGACAGTTGTGGCACTATGAAACTTAAATCATAAGATCTCTGGCAAAAGCTTCTCCTTGCTTACTTAGGTGATACAGGCGAAACTCATACCTTCCATCACCTACGGAAGTGAAGCCATGAGAGGGAGAGATGCAGAAACATTGGATGGCACCATAGAGGTAGCACTGCGAATGATTTATGGGCTACCAAGAGATACATCCCCTGCACAATTGAGATTAGAGTTCGGGATACAGAGATAAGAGCTGGCCCGTAAAGGAGCTTATATTAAAAGCTGGTATAAAATTAGAAAGGGGAGGGGGGGCGGAGCTTGCTGGCGTCCATGAAAGACGTGTGAGAGCTGAGCTCCTCGCCTGAGCCCCTTTAATATTCGTCAAAGATATCCTTTTTGGCGCCTCACTGGCCCTAGCAGGGGCAGATTTTGCTTCTACGATCCCTGGAGCTGCTGGGGGCACCTTCCCGGGTCGAAATCGGTGGTGGCATCGATCAACAGGCCGGCGGAGTTTGGCGTGGCGGACCAGGCCGCAATCCGCGGACTATCCTTGGAGGCTGCCCGCCCTACGTAACGCTACGTGCGGCGTGAGGTCCCTGTGTGGTCCCGGACTGCCGGACTGCCTTCTATCCTGTGCTTCTTCTGGACTGGTTCGCACCGGTGCTTTCACCATTGATCACCGTCGCACTGCCCCTATGAGTGTGTCTACTGCGACTCATCGGCGGAGGCCTGGGGCACTCCGGAGTGGCCCGAGAACCAGACGGCGGGAAACTGCACCCTACGAATGCCGGTTGGCGGGCGACACCGCTACTCTAGTCTGCTCGGGGACTGGAAGGACACTGGTACCGGGACGTGTTCTTTGGAGTGTACTGGCGCATCTCGGCATTCGGCGGTGTGACCTGCAATGTGGCGAGAGTCTGGAGGTTGGGATCGTCCCCCTAATCTAGCCTGTACCACGCGGCCCGCGGCCGCCATTTTTGGCCTCCATTCTTTGCTACGCACCGCACTGCTTCACGGAGTTCGCCTTCCCGGCGCCCCCCCTGCATTGAGCCGCCTCTTGCTCTTTGCTTAGTCAACACACTGTGAGCACCACCATGGGAAAGGGCGACAGAAACCAGCCGAAGCTCACATTCGAACAACGGAGACCAAGGGGCGCGGAGGGGACTCCCCCGGAAACCTCGTCGCAGACGGCTGATAGCTCGCTCTGCGCGGACATTCGAGAAATGCTCTGTACCATGGACAAAGGTCTGCAGGAGAGTATGTCCGCGATTGGCACAAAAATTGACGCCTTATCATTCAGAATGGACCGGATGTCTGAGAGGGTGGACAAACATGCAGAGAGGTTGGATATGGCGGAGCGTAGGCTGACGGAGGCGGAGGAAGCCCAGGCGGAGTGGGATAAGGACCGTAAGCAATTCGGCCGTCTCCTCCAGGTCATACAGGACAAAACGGAGGACCTGGAGGCGCGTTCACGGCGCTCCAACGTCCGCATCACAGGGGTGGCGGAATCCACCAACACTGGAAAGATGGAACTGTTCGTTGAGAAGTTGCTTCACACGTTGCTGGGGGAGGACGTCTTCTCCCCCATGTTTATCGTCGAGAGGGCACATCGCACCCTGGGTCCCAAGCCGCAGCCCGGCCTCCCACCGAGGCCAATCATTGCCAAACTTTTGAATTACAGGGACCACGATCTGGCTCTACGGCTGGCGAGGGAGAAAGGGGAATTACAGTTTGAAGGCATGAACATTTCCCTCTATCCTGACTTCACGGCGAGGGTACAAGAGGAACGGAAACGCTTCGCCCCCTATAAGAAACAGATGAGAGATATGGGGCTGGACTATGCCATGTTGTACCCGGCGAGACTCCGGATCAACAAACAGGGACACTCGCACTTTTTCACCGACCCAGCGGACCTGAAAAAGTCGCTTAAGGAATGGGCCAAGGAACAGCGCAACAGCCCGAGGGGTCAACGAACAGATGAGGAGGAGGCTGTGTCTTTGGATGGTCAGGGCTGATCTGTCCCTCGCCACAGAGCCAGGTTTGGCTACGTCGTCGTGAATGTTTGTGTTGCATTACAGAACCCGATGTGCCTTTTCTTTGCCTTCATTTTTTTTTGAACCACGATTGCTGAGCCCGGAGTGGTGCCACTGAGCGGGGCTCTGACTTCTACTGCTGTACTTTTGTTTTTGGGGGGGTGCTCCCTGTAGAACGTTGGGACTGGTTATCCACCACTCTATTTGCTTTCCTGCTGGAGCTTAGGTGGGGTGTCGATAGCAATGGGGGTGGGGCGGGGAGCGACGACTGTATTTGGTCCTTGTCAGAGAATATTATTGTCTAGCTAGAACCTCTGCCCCTGCGCTTTCGGCTTTTTGACTCTCTAGGGGGTCTTGGGTTTGTAGTGGGTTGTTTCGGGTGGGTTCGGGGTGGGTAGTGCCATGCTCTGTCTGACCGGGTTGGGGTTGGTCGGCTGTGGGTGGGTAGTTGTTGGCTATGTTCTTGTGCTGCTGCTGATATGTTGTATGGGGTTCGGGGTCTGTTGGGTGGGGGGTCTGTTTTTGCCGACTACTGCACTGTGTCTGAAGCTTCGTCTGCTCTGCCATACTATTTTCTCTAACCTGCTATGTCGACCACTGAGTCTCTAGGCACAGAGAGCGCCCTAGGCTCTCTGCGATTGCTATCATGGAACGTAAGAGGGCTTAACGATTTCCGCAAACTCAAGAAGGTCTTAGCGTACTTGCAGCGCCACCGAATTGACTTTGCTTTGCTGCAGGAAACACATCTGCCGCTTTCCAGTCCTATGTTGCAGATGAGGGGTCTTGGTCCCGCTTGTGTTGCTGCGGGGTTCACCACGCATGCCAGGGGGGTGCTCACCTGGGCTAATCCCAAATCCCAATTGTCGCTGACACGGGTGGCGGTGGACCCGGAAGGGAGGTATGTGGTTGCACGTTGTGTTGGGAAGGATCATGATCTTTTGCTGGTGAATGTGTATGGCCCCAACTACGATTCCCCAGATTTCTATTCTTCGCTGGCCGACAGCTGCAGGCAGTTTGCGGGCTCTAGAATGTTGTGGGGGGGGGCTTTAACTTGGTGTTGAACCCAGAAATGGACAGAACTGCGGGCCCACCTAGATCCCCTGCTGCTTCGGCGTTGCTTCTATTGTCGGAATGTGTGAAACTTGACTTGCTTGATGTGTGGCGTCATAGACACTCGGGGCGAGGGGGGTTCACTCACTACTCGGCCTACCACAACATCCATACGCGCATAGATTACTGGTTTGTTTCCCGCTCCCTGCTAGATGCGGTGAAGGGGTGTACGGTGCTGCCGCGCACGCTGTCTGATCATTCGCCCCTACTCTTATTGCTGGTGGCTCCTCCTAGGAGGATTCCCCCGTTCACCTGGAGGTTCCCTACGTATTCCCTCCTAGACGAGGTTTTCAGAGGGGAACTAGCCGTAGACATAGAGGCCTATTTCGCAACCAATGTGGGTTCGGTAGACAGCGTTCAAGTGCTTTGGGATGCGTTCAAGGTGTACATCAGAGGGATGACTATGGCAAAGCACTCTGGGGTGCTCAAGGCTATCAGGCGCCGCCTGCAACTGCTTGAAACACAGCTCACTGACCTGGAGCGGCAGGCGGTGGACTCGGGTGATGCCACTGACGCAATCACACTTAAGTCCCTGCTAGAGGAATTTCAGGAGGAGGCGGATAGGGAAATTAAACATATGGGCAAATATGCGACAGCACGGGTTTATGGGGAACGGGAGCGGCCTGGTGCGCTCCTGGCTAAACTGATGCGCAACAGCAGGCCCCCATTGGTCATTGAGGAGTTAGTGACAGCTGCTGGGGAGGTGGTGGCGGAGGAGCATGATATCCTGGCGGAATTTCACTCCTACTACACGGCACTCTACTCTTCGAGGGATGCACACCTTGAGGAGGAAATCGACGACTATTTAAGCTACATCCAAATGCCCTTCTTGGCCGACTGGCAGAGGGAGTTCCTTATGGCCCCAATCCAGAAGGAGGAGATAACGGAGGCGCTGGAGGGCATGAAGTCTGGTAGCGCTCCTGGAGCGGACGGTCTCACGGTGGCTTTCTACAAGGCCTTTCAGGACAAACTTGTCCCGTACTTGATGCTCTTGTTTGATGACATTTGTCAGCAGGGCAGCATGTCGAAATCCATGAGAGAGGCGCTGCTTATTACCATCCCGAAGCCAGGTAAACCCCCTAATCAATGTGGCTCTTACCGACCGCTGTCGCTAATTAATGTGGACGCGAAACTGTATGCCAAGGTACTTGCGACCCGTTTGGCGTTGCTGGTCCCGGACCTTGTTGCCCCAGAGCAGGCTGGGTTTGTCCCCTCACGCAATCTCACTTATAACATCCGCACGGTACTGGGCACGATCCAACATGTCAAGCACGAAAACAAAGCTGTAGCCATCTTCTTAGACATGGAGCAGGCCTTTGATTCTGTTGAGTGGTCGTTCATGCTGAGGGTCCTTCATAAGTTTGGACTCGGTGAGCCGTTTCTTCAAATGTTGGGAGCCCTATATTACAAGCCCACAGCGAGGCTGAAGATAGGGTACCGAGTCACTGCTCCTATCGAGATTGGAAGGGGCACGCGTCAGGGTTGCCCCCTCTCTCCATTGCAGTACGCCATGGTGGCGGAGCCCCTCGCCTGCGCTATACGAGAATATCATCGGTTCGAAGGGATAAACTTTCCGACGTACCAGATTGGTATCTCAACATACGCGGATGACACTCTCCTATATGTCCGGGACCCGGAGACTAACCTCTCTGCGGTGCTGCCGGAAGTGGTGAGGTTCGGGGCTCTATCGGGCCTTCGCGTCAACTGGAACAAATCAGTGGCGTTGCCCCTCACACCGGTGACACTCCCTTTTGACTCGGAGTACCCATTGCAATGGACCACGGACTCCATCCGTTACCTGGGGATACGCATACATACTGACCCGGAGATACTGATTCGCGAGAATTATGGGGTCGCCTACTCCAAACTGGTGGATGATGTCGAAGTGTGGTCCAGACTCCCGCTTTCTCTCATGGGCAGGATAGCACTCATGAAGATGGTAGTGCTCCCCGGGTTTCTTTTTCTATTTACGAATATACCGGTGGTCCTTTCCAAAGCCTTTTTCCGGCAACTTACCCAGACGCTCATCCGCCTGGCGTGGGGGGGGAAGCAGCCGCGGGTGCAGTGGCAAACGCTCACCCTTCCGTATGAACAGGGGGGCCTTGGGGCTCCAGACCTGGAGCGGTACTATAGGATCGCTCAGGGAGCACATCTTCATACATGGATTCATGGGGATCCTGGTATCCCTCATGTAAAACTGGAACAGCTCTTTGCAGACCACATCCCGCTCCCGGCAACAGTATGCTATCCGCCTGATCGGAGGGTCGGCAGTCTGGACTCTATAGCTGCCACGAATCATGCTTGGCATGCACTGGTTGGCTCCCGAGAGAGTGTGCTGCTGTATTCACCTTTGCTCCGCGTGGAATGGGCAGCCTGGTTGGCCCCACTGACGGAGAAAGGCGTCCTGAAAGCGTTACGTGACTTGGGTATTGTTACCATGGGAGATCTCTTCTCAAATGGCACCCTGAAGACGTTGCAGCAGGTCCTTCAATCCTGCCCTGGGGCAACGCTGCTCCATAGCTTTCAATATCATAGGGTTCGTAGAGCGGCCCTCGCCATGTTGGGCCCGGAACTGGCTGAACCGCAGGAAGTGCCGGAGCTCACGTATATAATCAATACCCCCTCTTCTCGCAAACTGGTCACAGCTCTCAGGACACTGGGTGATAGACATCGGCAGTGCCCCTCCTCCAAGGCCCGGTTGGCCTGGCAAGCTGACCTCCAATCTCCTATCACAGACGACATGTGGCGTTATTGCGCTGCCAACACTAGGAAAATCTCGCTCAACGGTCGGCACCGTCTGGTGCACTTTAAATTCCTACAGCGTGTCTACTACACGCCCGAAAGGCTGCATAGGTATGGACTGAGGGACTCGGCGGAATGTGAGCGCTGCCACTTTCACACGGCAGACTTTCTCCACATGGCCTGGACTTGTCCCGCCATTCATAAGTACTGGGTGGAGGTCTTTGCGGACCTCAGCACTATTCTTGGTGAGGAGATTTTGCCCAGTCCGGCGCTCGCATTGCTGGGTTTTTCCAAACCGCTTCCGGTGGCAGTGAGGCGGCTTGCGGACATGGCATTATTGACGGCAAAGCGTCTGGTAGCACTGTGTTGGATGCGGGGGCCAGTTCCCACTAAGAAGCGTTGGGAGGCAGACTTACTTTACTGTTGCACGCAATCAGAGGTGTATAGTGAACTTCTGCCTCCGAAGAGCCGCCCCAAAAATTTCTGGGGGTTGTTTAGGGCGTTTCAGAGTGAGCAAGAGGATGGTGAGTCGGATCCTGAGGGGGAGGAGCTGGATGTGCTGCAGGAGGATGGGGTTGCGACAGCTGTGGATGAGGAGTGTGGTAGTTGAGGGCCTTAGCGGTGTGAGTGAGTGGTGAATCGTGCCTGGTCTTCGAGGTGTGTGGTGTTGAAGGGTTGCTTGGGACGGCTGTCCTAGTTGCCGATGGGCGCTATCCCCCACCCGAGCTTTATTTCGCCTTAGTAGTCATGTGCTTGACACCCATGGCCCTATTGAGGGGTTTGTGGTAGTGGTGACGGGTGGGAGCAGGCGGGTGGACATAGGTTTAGGTAGTCTGGCTAGTTTTCTTGGGGTGGGTGGGCTTGTGTTTGTCTGGGGGTTTTGATTCCCCTTTATACACCTTTTCTTGGTTCCCCGATGGAGAAACTCCGTCCCTGGGTTTTCACGCAGTTCTTACTGGGTGTATACACTGATCGCACCATCCTGACATGCCAACCTGCGCTACGGACTGATATTGCTGGCGCTGCTGGGTGTGCTTTCTTTTTATATGTTGCGTTCACTCATCGGCTGCTCCCATGGACTGAAACTACTGCACACTTCTTCTACACCTGCAGTTACGCCGCCAGGCCTCCGGGCTGTTGGTCTTTACGGCTGTGTGTTTCACCTTTACCCAGGGATTGGAGAGTGACCTTTTGATGCCGCCGGCCTCCGGGTTGTAGGCGATATTGGCTGTGTATGCAACTTGAAGGTGTAATAAAGTACAAATTTAATTAAAAAAAAAAAATTAGAAAGGGGAACCTGGAAACCCTAAGTGCCTACTTATGGAAAGAACTGCAAGCTAAAGAGCCAGGCCCAGCTAGATGCTACCTGGAAGACTCACTAGATCAACTAGATCTACGAGACCTCTGGGAGACGTCGGGAACTTAAGCAAATTTTAAACACAAGTTAACAACACTGTCAAAAGAGAGTCCCCTATAGAAGAAAAATCCACCTTCTCAGAGTGAGCACACGGCTGATTTGCCATTGAAACCTATATCAGGCCACGCGTCAAACGTACCTTCAAAATGGCTTTTCCAAAACCACCAAAGAGAAGTTCCTGAAATTCCCCCTAGGTATACTACCATCTGCATACCACCTGCCGCCATGGTTAGCCCCCGATGCCAGCAACCTGTCTTCTCTGCTGGAAAGGGGAGGAGGATATCCTGCACCTCCTAACTATCTGCAGGGAACTAATATGGGAGTGCCAAGTGTTACTCAGACTACTTTTTAAAAGGAAAAATATACCGTCTTGCAGACAAGAAGTGCTAGCAAGCTTCTCCGGAAAGGATGTCCAATTGAGCTGCATTTTGGTAAAATTTCTAACCATGTGGACACAAGAATGAAAAAACTAATCAACAAATGGTTGCATAACAGCACAACCAAATGAACTTAAAGGCAACCCCGGGCAGATGTGGCCGTTATCAAAATTGCAGCAGAAGGTTCTATCGCGCAACAAACTAAAAGCTGCTGCAACTGTTGGTTTTTAGCTGCACTGGAATGCTCTTGGAAGCTTGCCATTGCTGCATTCATACTTGAAACACATCCACTTCGGATTCTCCGAAGTAAACAAACTCAAAGTGACCTTGGGCAGATGAGGTCTTTACCAAAACTGCAGCAGATGATCCGACTGAGCTATAAAATAAAAGCTACCACAATCTTTGGCTTTTAACTGTACTGGAAATCCTGCTATCTTTGCACATAGAACTTGCCCTCTTATCTCCCTTACGGGGGACTTGGAACCACAACACCCTAGTGATGTGATTTTGAATATTGTAACCAAACTCTCTTCGATTTTATATGCAAAACCATGTTGTTGTAAAAATGGATAATTTCTTGCCTATTTATTTCAGTGTTAGGTAAATTATTGCAACAGTTTTAATTAATCATGCAATTAAAGTATGCTATGTTATGCTATGGTAGCTTGGCACAAAAACAGTCAGGCTTAACTTAAACTGTGTTAAGCTTTTATGCAGCACACAAAAAATAATAAAGTGAGAGCAAAACATGTGAAAAGTTCCACACCAATTTACACAATACCATAGTAAATTCAATAAATAATTTGAGATGCGTATGATAAAAATCCAATCAGTAGAACCAGAGATATGAAATTTCTAAGATTTAGATGCAAATAGCACCTAAAAGCACAAGGTGCCACTCGGGGTCATCTGGTCGTGCTACACTGGGGAGAAGTCACAAGTTCAGGCCAACCGTGATGGAGCATGGGCAGAATACTGGGTCCAGGTTAGCTCCACTGAAAAGTTAACAACGAATTAATTGTCGATAACAAAATATAATTAATAATAAAAATGAATACCAAATCAAATTAACAGTAACTTAATTATCAATACACAAAAATTATTTTTAATATGTAATTAATTACAATTACATTACTTCACACCCTATTACCCTATAAACCCACAACCCACTACAGAAAATAAATTCATAAAATAATCATAATTACCAAATAATTAATTAATAAAAACGAATTACCAATGAATAAAAATTAATTACCAATTAAAAATTAATTAACAATAAATAAAAAATCAATACCAACAAATAAAAATAAATTATTTCCTTAATTACAATTAAGTTACTTCTGACCCTATTCCCCTATAAACCAACAACCCGCTACGGAAAACAAATTAATAAAATTAACATATTAATAATCAATTAATCAATCAATTAATAAAACATTATTACCAATTAATACAAATTATTAACCAATTAAAAATTAATTTACAATTAATTCAAAATGAATACCAATAAATATATAACAATATTTAATTCATTGCAATTAAATTACTTCCCACCCTATTCCCCTAAAACCCAACAACCCACTACAGAACTAAAAAGCTAAATTAAATTAAAAATAATTAATAATTGCTAAAAAATAATATTTAATTTAATATAATTAAATTAATTCCCACCCTATTCCCCTATAAACCCACAACCCGCTACAAAATTAAATTAGGCAAAAAATAAATAACATAAAATTAATTTCTTTAAAATAAATTAAACATACTTTACAAAAATAATATACACTTTTCACACATATACTAACATACAAAACACTTAAAAAAATTCGATATTATTAAAAATTCGATATATTTTAATGCCTATATTATATACTTCGATATTTTAAACTTCTTTTTTTGCCAATCGATATTATATTACTCACCTTCAATTCGATATTTTTAACCACATAATGTCCATTCGATATTTTGTCCATTCTATATTTTTACTTCGATATTATGTCTAGTTACCTCTCTGACAGCATGGGCCTCACTCCAACTATGTCCATGGCCGAGGTAGCCGTCATTCCCAAGCCATGAAAAGACCACTCTCAATGTGCATCATACCGCCTTATCACCCTCCTCAACACCAATGCAAAAATGTACACTAAAATTCTGGCACATGGACTGGAACCCTATCTACCCGCCTGATCGATCCGAACCAGGTTGGGTTCATACACCAGCGTAAGGGGGCGGACAAAATACACCAGTGGCTCATTTAGTGGAAAAAGCTCATACCCGCATTTTTACTCTCTTTAGATGCAGAAAAAGTATTCAATCGTGTTGACTGGACCTCTAGAAAATAGGCCTGGACCTGGCTATGCTCTCTTGAATTATGGCCTCTTACACCTCCCCCCATGCACAGATCAGGGTTAGCGGCAAACTCACCCAGCCCATAAATTTATATAGGGGCACCAGGCAGGGCTACCTGCTCTTGCCCCTACTTTTCGCCCTCGTGGTTGAGCCATTGGCAAACGCTATCCGATAAGCTGGAGACATCAAGGGCATCCCCTTTAAAGGCACTGAGCACAAAGTAGCACCATTCACTGATGATCTCTTGCTTATCTTGACTGACCCTAGGAACTCCCTGTCCGCACTGATATCACTCCTTGCTCTTTTAAAGGAACCACAGGTTTTAAAATCAACTTTGCTAAATCCCGGACACTTAATCTATTGATTCCTAATAAAGATATGCCAGAATTGCAATCGCTCACTCCTTTTAAATGTGCTCCACACTCACTCTGCTATCTCAGGCTGAACTTAATCCCGTCTTTATCAATATGGACCCAGGAAAACTGGCCGGAGTGTAAGAAATAAGTATTAGAAGAGCTACGAACTTGGAAGCTGCTCTCAATCTCCTGGCTTTGGAACAACTTAGCGCGGTCAAAATATCTATTCTGCCAAAATTCCTATACCTATTCCAAATGCTGCCAACCCTTATACCACAGGCAGACATACTGCATCTATAGAGGGACATTACCGCTTTTACTTGGGGCAGGAGACATCTGAGATTTTCCAACAAACTCCTCATGCTACCCAGGGATGGGGGGGCCTGGCATTCCCAAGCTCCTGTAGTACTACTGGGCGTCACACCTCTGATTCATTATGGAATGGGTAGTCCGCAAAAGTGAGAAATACAAGTTCCATATGGATCGGTCGATGGCCTGCAGACCGCTTTGGGACATGGCTTGGCTCCTGCGGCATGCCCGGCCTCCTAGTGCTTATATAGCCACCCCCACGAAAACAGTCCTAGACATCTGTGACAAAATCACAGTACAAATGAGCCTCACCTCCTTTCCCTCTCCCAACACTCACACTCCATTGGCGCACAAACCCGACTTTCCCCCTGCTCTATACTCGCAATCAATCTCAACATGGAGAGAGGGCAAATGCTGTACGATCCAAAATCTCTTTGAGGGAGATACGTTCAAAACCATTGATGAGTGCAGGCGCAGTTTTCACCTACGAGACGAGTCTAGACTGCAATATTACCAAACCTCACACCACTGAACACTCAAGGGGCAACTCGGCCACTCACCTCTTTTGAATCACTAGTGCGCTCCTATGATGGCTCGCGGGGCATGGTCTCTCACACTTACCAAGTACTACAACACTCTAGCCCGACCAGACTTCACTCATACCGAACACGCTGGCATGCTGACGCTGCAGAGGAGATCCGCTCGAAACAATGGGAGCAGTTATGGCACGACATTAGCATAATATACAAAAGCATACCCCAGCATGAAAGTGCTTATAAACTTATGACAAGATGGTTCTACAACCGCTGCACTTGCAAAAGATGTTCCCTGCTTCCTCTCCCTTCTCTGTCACTGTCAATCTGTGACTGGGGACTTCAATCATATATGGTGGTCCTGTCCCTCACTGACCCTTAATTGGAAGGATGTTCTGAGCCACATCAAATGCACCATCGGCTTCCCCATACCAAACATATACACTATGGTTATATTGGGAGTACGGCTTCCAGCACTCACTGCCATGACCCACTCCGATTGGCACCTCATCTCACATATGCTTGGTGCAGCTAAACAATTACTAGCCCTCCATTGGAAGAAGCCCTCTGCCCCCTACATTGCCCTACTTTTTTTACTCTCCTCTGGCATGTATGGCGATGGAACTTCTTTCATGTCGGGTGACACTCACAGAACTCTGGCAGCCATTGATCGACCACTTCTCCAACTGAAACACATTTGCTTCACCCCTACTCAGCTCTGTGACCTCCTATTGTTTAAGGACCCTTCGCAAGTGCAGGGTGCTGAAACCCCTCGTGAAAATCCTTGGCTTGAAATTGAAGAGAACCCGATGTTTACCCCTTGACCCCTATAAAAGGCCTACTTGAGATACCTCCCCCTTCTCCCACTCCAACCCTTTCCTGGCTCCTTCTCTTCCTTCTCTATTGCTCTTTCTTGTCCCTTTCTATTTTTGTATTGCCACAGCTATTGCTCCTTTAGCAAGATACAGTTATAATCTTAGCTGCTATGCTACTAGAAATGTGATGTACAATGTTAACGTTCCCACTATAGTTGTGGACCCCATAATGCAAGATGTACACTATTGAAACGCTTGTCATATGTCTCCATGCTGCGGTATAAGATTTCAACCTTTCAATAAATAGATTTGAAAAGATAAAAAAGAGATGATTTACTTCTTGATTTTAGATACATAGTGAGTTTTATATGTAAAAAGATAGGACTAATTAAAAGTGCAGAGTCAGTAAAACCTTTCAGTGATATTAATGAAGCCTTTCCTCAAAAAAACCCTCAATGTAATCTTACATGAGAAGTAGAGGAGGGAATGAAGCCCGTAACTGAAAATACTATAGAACATTGAATTCTAAAGGAAGTGCTAGGTTGTGCCCATAATTCCCCTGTGGTGGGAATTTAAAACAACAAGCGGAAAATAGCGGTTTGTCCCAGATCTTGAAAATATCAACAAAATTGCTGTTTCATGTTGTCCTGTGGTACCTAATCTCCTGCTGTGATTATATTTCACATTCCTTCAGATGCAGAATGGTACACAGTTATCGATTTATGCCAAGCGTTCCTCTCCTTTCCTCCTAATGAAGATAGCCACTATCTTTTCACATTCAGATCCTCAATAAAGTTCTTTTGATGCTCTACCCTACAATGTTATGCAGAAAGCCCCTCAATCTTTAATTACATTCTAAAGAAGAATTGGAAAATCTGCAACTACCCTGTAATTCGGTGCTCGTGAAATATATTGACTATTTAGTTGCAGCAAAAACAAAAGAAGATTGCAAGTTGGATGCAATTGCGCTCTAGAAGCATCATTCTGATAATGGTTGTAGAGTGTCTCTCACAAAAATGCTTTATCGTGTGAAAGAAGTAATCTATTTGGGTCATAATATTAAAAACAGGGCAAGAAAGAACATGTTTCTGCAATACTGAGACTGAATACTCCAAAAACATGAAGAGAAGTAAGAATGTTCTTGGCTCCTGGGAATAGTAGAGAGTGGATTCAACACTTTTCCTTCTTTGCAAAGCCTTTACTGAGACTTCCTCACAGCGTAGTTCTAATCCTGTGTAGTTTGAAGACAAATACATGGGTGCCTTCCTTGTGCTCAGAGATAAACTCTGTAGTGCACCTGCTCCAAGAATGTAAAATGTTCCAAAAGATTTCTGCCTATTCTGCCATGAGAGAGAAGGATGCACATTCTCTGTGGTTGTTCAAGAAAATGAGAAAATCAGGAGAACCAGGGCTTATTTTTCTGCCACATTAGATCTAACTGCTGCTGCACGTCTTGGATGTCTAAAGTCGGTTGTAGCAGTGTATCTTGTGGTTCAGCACAGTGAAGGGATTGTGAAGGAAGGGTAACATATAGGGACCTTGATTCACAAATGTAAGCTTACACTTTGCGTAAGTTTACTACTTCTACTTTTAGTTAGCCACAAACTACGTGCAGAGTTATAAGACTCCGCACTCCCTATTACTTATGTGTGCAGAGTTTTTTGGCTGAGAACTCCACACACATAAGCAAAGGGAGTTCAAAGTCATAGAACCTGTCATGTAGTTTGTGAATATCTAAAAGTAGTCAACCTACACAAAATGTTTAATTTACCTTAGTGAATCAGGCCATATTCTGTTAGTCCCTCATTCAGCTGGGATTGTGATGACTCGTAGACAAACTCAGCATCTGACAAACAGTTGTTTTTCTACATTGCAGTGAATAATTTTGGCGGCTGACAATATTTCAATCAGAACAATACTATGAGTTAATAGTAAGTTTACGATTAGGGATACTCCACAGTCGGGGTGGAAAACTCTGCATATAAAAGATAAGCCTGTCTTATATTTTTATTGTAGAGTTCCCTGTCCTGACCATGGAGTTTCTCTTGTCATAAACTTACTATTAACTATTGCACCATCTTTTAGCCCTTTTTTACCCATCTGCCAGATAAACAATTCTCAACCAAGTTACACAAAGTTAAACGGGATAGAGCCAACTTCTTGCCCACACCCCATACATCAGAAACACATTTCTCAAAGAAGCTACATGGAGTCAAATGTGATAGAGAGAATGTATTTTCTTTTAACTGGACTGTTCTTCAGAACTCCTTTGTTATTGACCAGATCAAGATCATATCCTATTTCCTACCCCTTTTCCTATACTCTTAAACCTGCCTAATGGTACTTCTCTCGACCCAGGATGGTCCGCACTGTAATTTTGAGGATCATGTTTTCTGTCCTCAAAACTGTAATGACTATAGAACTCCGGGACCATAACCTGAGATTTTAATCTAATTCATTACCTGACGTTTTCCTGGCCCTGACAGTATGTTGCTATGCACCACTCAAACCACAATACATCCTGTCTCTCTTCTTTGATCCTTCCATTTGCGTCCAGATCCCTATCAGACTTGGATCCTGTTTAACTCAATGCACCAGACACCTACCTGGAATTTCACTGCTGCAATGCCCATAAAATGAAATACCCTTCCAATCTAACAAAAAAAGCCTCCAAGAACTTCAAGCACAGACTTCTCCATCTGTACCCAGAAGCCCTAATCTCTGAGCCATACTTCTGCACCAGGAACCATAATAAATGATCTCATCTTCTACACAAAAAAAGAGCTCAATGAAGGAAAGCCCTCTACTCGATGCTCTTGATCTCTACATCCAGGAAAACCTTGCATAGTCTAAGACTATATGTTGCTCCCTCACCTGCCTTCAATGCAAAAATAATCATCTCCATTTATGACAATGGGATAATCCTCATCCACACACCAACAGGTCCCTTGGTGTCATGCTTCATCATTGGGGCCTTCGCATCCCTCTATGGGATGCGGCGTGCTACGACTCACGACTGCGTAGCAGCACTTGAAGTGTACTATGTGTTGGTGTGTGTAGGGAAAATATGTGAGAGTGGTGAGGTGGTGAAATGTGATGGTTAAAAGATACCTGGCTCGTAGGATGAAAAATAGGATGTATTAAGCCCTCGGCTGGTATCGTTAAAAAGGGTGCAGAGTGAGGTTGCTTCTGTGTATTAAGGTACATCAACCTCAGAAAGTGCGTCGCAGTGTAAAAACTCCTTCAGGACGAGGAGGGGTGCGAAGACCCCAATGATGAAGCATGACACCAAGGGGCCTGTTGGTGTCTGAGGGGTATTCAAAACAATACTATGTGATCCCCACCATTGTAGGGACCACTACCACTACCTGAGTGGTTTCCATTTTGTTTATGTAAATTGTCAGGGGAGACCGAATCCACTTTCCCTCTCCCTCCCTCCTTTGTTATACATTAATCCTCATCCAGTCATCGGACCACAACCTAGATATATTCAGCATATTCTTCCCTATCATCAAACAATCAGTATCCAATAAGGACTCAGCCCTCTCTCTAGATCATCCTAGATCTACACACGACCCGCAGGTGCCCCAAATATTGTCCTCGACCAGGCTTGCTAGATTAAATTGTCCACCCTTATCCCCTACACACTCCACCACAGCAATCAGCCCACACAATACCAACTCTTACATACCTCCTGATGGACCAGAATAATTCCCATCGAATCACCCAACCAATACACACCCACAAATAACTGCTAAAACAAGGGCCACCGAGTCACAAAGCAACGAAAATATCTTCACCACGCCGACTTCACCCCCGATCTCGGAATACAATCCAAAAACTATCTCAAGGCAGACCTCACCATCTCTCTCAGACCAGCACCAACCCAAATACAGAATCTAGAGCACCCCCCACCTCTGCATCAGGGTCTGCCGCTCTAACCATTTGAGCCATACTTCCAAAATGTGTTGTCCTCTGACACACATCCGTAGCTACTAATGCCTTTTCCCAGAACACATGCATCTGCCACTTCAGCTCACTAGCCTTGTGCTCTTAACCAAGCCATTTCAACCCTTACTATTACAGATTCTGACCTCAAGACAAGTTGCTATTGACCTTCACAACCCTCTCAGTAGACTGAAAACATCAACCATTGTTTTTTTATATGCTTGCTTCATTCTTCCAAACATGTCACCCCTAAAGTCATCTCCCCCTATATGGCTTGACCCTTTATATTTGGGAATCCCCCATTCCTGGACCACAACATTGAATGTTAATTTATTTTGGCAGCAGAATACAAACATTCCTACAGTGAGAGATCCAGATTGATAACCAATGAATAGGCAGCCTTTGGCTGGGACAGGAAAGTGAACTGATGTCTCCATTGGACTTCACGAGAGAAATTTAAATCAATTCATTCAAGAAATGATTGAGTTATTTGCTGAATACAATAATCTCTTATTCTGAGTTTTCCTCTGAAACATGCAGAATTGGCATTTTCTGCACCACATTCTATAGGTATTGAAATGTAACTAATATTTTACACCTGTTGAGTTTTACCAATGGGAAATGGCGGTAGCGCAATATTTGCTGCACATCTCAGTATTCAGTTTTCTATGCAAAGATGAGATTGCATACGGATCCGAATTTACCCTTAACTGTGATCTGGACCATAGTCTGTTTGTGCCAGCTAGGCCATTCAAACGTTTAATCGATTACAACACCAGTAGACAGTCTACGACAATTTTATCTGCATTAGGGCTCAAAAACGCAATGGGTTTCCAATTGCATTTACTATGGAGTACAGCTGTTTTCACTGTAAACTCAACTCAGCAGGGATGTTTTAATAGTTCTGTAAGCAAGGCTTTGTGTGTGGTAAATGGCATTTCTATATGTACTTCGATCTGTGCTCAATCATCGCTCTTTCTTTCCTTAGACCTATACTTTCCCTCTTCCTATAGTCATGGGTTATTATAAACGTGCTTTCTCCTTGTCTTAGCCAGACAATCTTAATCCCATTAAACTGCTTTCAGCACGTGGACACTTACTTCATTGGGAAAAGCCTCAGGTAAGCCAGCTCCTTCAACCGAAATACCTTATTGCTGTTGAAGCAATTTTCATGAAGCTCCCGACTATCCAGAATGAGCGAGATTAATTTCTAGAATGAATTGGAAAAGAAAAATATTAAAGAAAATGACAAACAATTTTTTTTTCAGAGCTTGTCACCAAAACATCACATCTTGAAAATATAAATTTCACCTGGAATGAAATGACTGTAGAAGAATATCAAAGCGAAATGGAGGATAAAAAAGAGCAAATCAAATATGACTTTATCCACATGATTCAGGTAAATATCCACATGGTATATGAACTCAGAAATAAAAAAATCAACGTATGCCAAATAAAAGTGATGTACACATTAAGCTGTCAGGCCATATTCTTGAAAATAAAGTTTCTTTAGCGAATATAAAAAAGCCTGGGTCACTGAGAATTTTACAGGAATAAAGAACTCTTATAAATCTGCAGTTCTCCTGCCCTCTAAACTTATAGCTCCCCTACCCCATTCAGAACTGGGAAACCACGATTGACTCCCAGCAGTCAATAAAAGCTTTGCCTTATCTACCACACTAGGCTGCTTTTTAGGCACCAAGAGGACCACCCTAAAAGGCCCCGATGTATATTTTCCAAATGACAAATAACAATGAACCTCACACACTGGGAAAAAATACCAGCTGACAATCCACAGTGATCCCCACACATGGAGAAAACGGCGTGTGCCACAGGACCATATATTTCCTTTTCATAAACAAATGACCACGTTGGAAGAGTTGTCAATGAAAAATAACAAGCATTGGAAAAACCAAAAAGTCCCGTCTTCCCCCTCCTCCGCGGAGCCTATCGTCTTGGTATTTTCCCCATAGATGGACACCGAATGTGTGCTTTTTTTCTTAAAGCAAAATAAACATTTTCAAAGATGGCTGCCATACAATATACGGAGGTCATCTTTGAATGATTACACTGTACATGCACACACAAATGCAGCAACGGACTTTCTAATTTACTGTAGATTTAGAGTTCTAGAATTGCAGGAATGAAGTATTCATGAGCTTCAATGAAATGGGAAAGAAGTGAGCTGCCTGATATTAGTGTGCCTCTGCTGGCACTTTACAGAAATTATTTAAAAATAAGAGAGAAAATGTGGCAAAAGGGCAGTTGAGAGTGTCGAGAGCAGAATATGTAGGAGCAAAGCAGATCCCCCAAAGAGAGAGGACCTGCCGCAGGTCTGCCTCATGCTCCACAAAATGACCATCAACAAGTGACTCCTTATCTTGAATTACTAAGGACACCTCCTTCAAGGAGAAACATAACTTCAATGCAATTCAGCACACCAAATAGCTCTATCAATTGATGACCCTTCTGTCTTTTATATACAATGTGGGTGTGAACAATGGATAAAGGATTGGCTTCATTTTAAATTGAATTACTTACTTTGTTGCTCTAATGTTGCTGGAGTATGAGTCATTCGGGAACTGCATTTCATATCATGGAAAGATGTCAGTTTATTATATTAATGGGATTTTGTTTTGGCATGCTCATTTGGACTCCAAATTAAAAGGTCAAATAGACCTGAACCTGGGCTGTGCCACAGGCGTTTTGAATTTTACAGAACAGTTTCTTTCTTTGTGTGCTGAGGGGGTTGATTGAAAAGTACCTGGTCAATTTTGAAGGGTGCAGTTCATTAAAGGGAAAGAGCAGTTCCATCACTACGCTGACCTGCAACACCACCATCCTGGAACAGCTGCTTAGATGATGACACTAACTCAGGGAATGTGTGACTGCCATATATGAAGTTCCTCCTCACGGATGCACATATACACCTCTCCTAGCAGACATCCACCACTGCTAATGTTACCAGCAATAAGGTATGGACACCTCTGTTACCTTGCCTGATCAATCCTCTGAAGCATGCAAAGAAACAGTGTAAGGGCAAGGGCAGACGCCAATTGGAACACAGTGGCAGATGGCTTGGGTACAGGTTGGTATTCTCACTCAGGACCCCATGCACAATAGTCGGAGACACATCTTCACCATTCTGCACACTATAATCAGTGAATGTCTTCATGATCATCCTAATAAGACATAGAGCAAGTCAGTATGCTTACAATAGAATGACCAATAACTGTGCCCTCATTCGCACTATTGAGCAGACAAAACCAATGACAATGAGATCTCCTTATAATCATCTTTGTCCCGTTGGCTGCTCTGAACATTGTGCTGTTTCACGGAAGCCTTTTTATTGCACTTTCAACATCATGCACATCACCAATGTGACTAGTCACCACCTTAAGTCTCCCTGATTTGTAGTGTGACTGAGTCAAAGCTGCCCACTCTTGCAACTGTTGACCCACCATTTTCTGTTAGTCACATAACTCTTATTGCCACTTTCTTATAGTGCTCCCTACCCTATGTATTTGGTACATCACATTCAACTTTTGCCTAGTACCAGTCAATGGTAAGAGGCAAATGTTTCCCCCACTACTGATAATGTCAATATGCTTAGGCAGGGCTTCTCCTCTACCAGCATTTAAAGTTTCTTGAGTTCCATGTAGTGCTCTCAGGGTATGTACTCATCCTAGCTTGCCTGTTGAAATGACATTCTGGTCACTCAAAACTATGGAAGAGTCCTTTCTAACCAGTACAGTCGAGGTTCTAACATTAAGTCAATCCATTTGCATGTGTTTCTATGTTTTTCCATCATCTAAGAAAGGGTATAGTAATGATCCAGTTATTCGCTCTGGTGATCGTAAGGGGGCGGCTGTCTCCCCTCTTGCTCTTACTTTTGACCGCAAATGAACACAGGAATTGCCACCCCCGCTCTTAATATATGGCCGCCGGGCAGCAAAAGCAGGAGGCGCTATGGGTGGCAAAAGTTCTAGATACGCCACCGCTGGTGATGGAAAGGTTACTCTACGCTAATGTTCACACATGGGATTTCTGGTAAATGCCAGGGAAAATTGCATTTTGTTGTTCAGAAGTTGGTTCAAGACATATGTATCATGTGGTTGACGGAGTCCAGCATCTATGTTGTTTATTTATGCCCATGCCTCTCTTAGCAATTAAAATAAAAAAGGAAGTGAACAAAAAATCCAGATGCAGATTTGGATCTCTGGCAAGGATGGTGCATCTCAATGAACATTCCATGTTAAAGCTAGCTGAATTTCCTTCTGGAACATATAGACATATATTAACTTCAGCACCATCTCCTACAGTTTCACAAGGGGCCTACTGTAGATCACTGACAGAATATCGACGTAGAGAATATCGAGCTCCAGGAATATCGAGTCCACAATATCGATGGACATATCAACAGCCTATCTCTACACTGGTAAGTACAAAAATATCGAAACCAAAATATTGTTGTTTAAAATATTGTTCTTTTTAAATGTCTTAAACATAATATAAAAATTATTAAATAATACATAAAATTAATAAAAACATAGTTAGAATGTTAAAAACTGATAATTGATAAAGGTAATATAAAAAAATTAAGCATGCCTATGTATATATTTTTAACCTAATCATATTAATTCATAATTATTTAATTTAATTATTAAATGTTAGAAACATAAGAAAAGGTATAAATATATACATATTTACATAAACATGCACTGTAATTATAAAAATCATATATATATAATACATTAAAATATTTAAATTATTATTTAGTTATAAAAAACAATTACACTACATTAACTATAAAAGTAAGGAAATGTTGGATAGCATATGGATAAAATTACTATTCCTACTACAGAAAGTAGGGAAAGTGTTTGATAGCGGAGGGGAATAATTTACTATTCCTACTCCAGTGAGTGCAACAGTAGGGAAAGTGTTGGATAGTGGGTGGGTAAAAATGACGATACCAACTCCAGCGAGTGCAACAGTAAGGAAAGTGTTGGATAATGGGTGGGTAAAAATTACTATACCAACTCCAGCGAGTGCAACAGTAGGGAAAGTGTTGTATAGCGGGTGGGTAAAAATTACTATTGCCACTCCAGTGAGTGCAACAGTAGGGAAAGTGTTGGATAGCGGGTATATAAAAATTACTATTCCCATTCCTGTGAGTGCAACAGTAAGGAAAGTGTTGGATAGCTGGTGGGTAAAAATTACTATTCCCAATCCAGCGAGTGCAGTAGGGAAAGTGTTGTATAGAATGTTGCAATAATTTCCTATTCCCACTCCACCAAGTGTAACAGTGGGGAAAGTGTTGGATAGCATAGGGGAATCATTTAGTATTCCCACTCCTGCAAAATAATTAACAAAGAAATAACTTTTCAAAAATAATTTACCTCCCACTAAATTCCACTATAAACGTCACCACCAATATTGTAAAATATTACACAATTACCATAATTATTTAACAATTAATTCATTAAGTAATAACAATTAACAACCAAATTAAAAACAATTAAAAATATATTAGTTCACACAATTAACATATAAAATTACTTTAAATAAATATTGCATACAAAAATGAATACCATTTCTATTAAAATTAAATACTCTCCTATCAACCCACAACCAACTCTTAAAAAAATTACATAATTAACATATATACAAATTATTTAACTAATAATTAATATCCAATTAATACCTAATTATTAACATTTTTTAACACAAATAACAATATAAAATATTAATGACATAACTTGTAATTAATACAATTATTAATATTTAATTATTATTACATTATTTCCCACCCTACTCCCCTATAAAACCAAAACCCTCTTCTAAAAAAATTACACAACATATTTACCACTTAATTATTAATAACAAATGAACAATGAATTAACAACAAGTTAATTAACACAACTAACAATATTAATTATTAAATACAAAAATATTAATTACTACAATTATTAATTAATTCATTAAAATTAATTTACTTTTCACCCCAATCCCCTTTAAACCTACAACCCACCATGGAACTAAAATGCAATATTAATGTTTTTTTTTTTAAATTATTAACTTCTAAAAAAATATTATGAAATATATTATAATTAAGTTACTTCCCACCCTATTCCCCTATCAACCCACAACCCGCTACGAAACTAAAATACGAAAAAATTAATTAGCTTAAAATTGCTTACTTGTAAAAAGTTCAAACATACATTACAAAAATAATCTATATTTTTAACACCTATACTAACATGCAAAACACTAAAAATAAATGTGATATTTTTAACAACAATATTTTGACTGACAATATTGCTAACATCGATATTAGTTAAAACAATATTCCATACCTACATTTCAATATTTTGATCGACTATATTCTTGATGGTCCATATTCTGTCATATCGATATTTAAACATCGATATAATGGTATATCGATATTTAAACTTCGATATTATGTCTGCATACCGCCTACTGTGATATGCTCAGCACTCTTGTCAATGCCACTGAATGATGTATCTCTCTATGAGGATATCAATAGAGCTCCTCAGTTAGGTGCACAAAAGACAATGTCCGTCTAATATTTTGACCCTTGGGCATACCTAAGTGCCATCAGAGCAAATGTCCCAAGACAGAACCCACAGGGATGGAGTTTGTAGACTCTATACCCCTCATGTGATTTGTTGACATGGATTTCTTCTCTCCATTGCTGTTGTAGGGAAGCACAGATGTCATAAATGGCACGCGTTTTCAAGATTCATCTATGATTGGGAATGTTTGTGGGCCTATTGTACTAGTGCACATAAGGTGGAGCAGGGCCAGTAGTTGTCAAGTCACAGATTATAGTACAGCGTCTTTGAGCAATTCTCAGCGTGCATACCCAGGAGTTGTGCGGCACTGCATATTAGATACAGTAACTGTTTGTTAAGTGGATGTTCTTAACTTACTAAATCCTATAGCGTACTTTCCAATGACATGCAGCCCTGCCCTTATGGAAGCAAGAGGTAATATTTTAGGGCCAGCAAAGGTGGCATTCTTGGAAAACATACTTTTGAAAGCCCCTTAGCCTGAACTGCAGCCCTAAACTCATTCTGTGGGGGAATAGTTTTAATATGTTAAGCAGGTGACATTGTCAATAGGCCGACTAGAAATTGCACTGAGACCCTAAGTATATTGGAATAGTATGTAACTCTAGGATATATCATGTATCTAGAGTATTGTCTGATCCGCATTGAGAATACACTTCTCCAAATGGTGGTCAATAGGAATATTATGTTGCTCCTCACCAATATAAGGAATTCTGTTATAATGATTTTTATTAAAAGTGTTTAGTCTCAGTTAGCTCCAGAGATATGGCTGATTATCCTCTGTGTATTAGGGCACAGGAATGCTTAACTAACTATTGAAGACTATCAAAGATCTATTGTACAGACTGAACAATACAGGTTGCAGAAAGGAGCCCTAATGTGACCAAATGGCATAGGGTTGGGGAAAACTCATCTAGCCCGCTGCAGTCATTTGGTACAGAATGAGGCAAGCCAGACTCTCTCCATGAGACCAACTATGCTGATCAGGATTAGAATGAGAACATTACCATGTAGCAATGTAAAGCATCTGAAAGAACTTGGAAATAGGTACCCACAACTCTAGTGCAGATGACTTCTCATCCAGCACCAATACATTTGTGGGGGCAGATTTACAAGAAAGTAACACATCTGTAAAGATGTGTCACTTTCCCTGCGCCACCCTGAGAAACCCTTGCACCTATAAGGATGTGCCGTATTTACAATACGGCGCACCATGGTGCAAGGATTGACAGATGAGTCAGAAATTCTGACCCATCTGTTGACGCAAAAGTCACGCTGGAGTTGTGTCGCAAGCACGACACAACTCCAACAATGCAGGGGAGGCCAATCCTCATTGTGCTGCTTCAAGTAGGCATAAGAATTTGATGCAGTGGCTTATTGAAATCTTGTAAATTTCACTGCATCACTTCCAAGAGGCTTTTTTTGTGTTGGAACGCCCCGCCTGCATATATTATACCTGACGCAGGTATAATGTGATGCAGGGCTTTACAACGTGACACATCTTCCTAGATGCGTCACATTGTAAATGGCCCACATTTTTACGCTGCTGCTGCTGCGTCACAACAGTGGTACAAAAATTATGCAAGGGGCTTGTAAATCTGCCCGCTGGTATCTCATTGTGTATCGCAACTTGCTGACATTTTTGACCAGTACAGCTGGACCTCATGCTTATCAAGTTGTCGAAATTAAGGTAAACACCTTCGAGACCTACAATTCTTCCGGAGGAAGAAAGATAACAGAGAATTACTTGTACATTGCATTAATCCAAAACCGAAAATTGCTGAGTAGCCACAATGCCTTCTAAGTGATACTGCTATTTTAAACATCTCAAAGACATTCCTTGTTTGGTACCTTTTTAGTGGAAAAAATATACATTTTTAATGTATTTTGTTAATTGGGTAATATTCTTAGCACAGTTTGTAGCACATTGTTCTCAATATATCTGCATTATTATTTGTAGGTGCTTTATTATGTGAAAGATGTCAAGAAAACTATAAACTACTTCAGAAATTGCTTGGCACCAGGTGGGAAACTTCTTATCATTCTAGTATCAGGTGGGTAACTTTGAATCTTTACTTGCCTCGCTAATCCGTATGTATTGCACTTACTATTTGCATTTCACTTGTGATTTTAATATAGAGTTCACCTTGTCCCACACTCACTAGCAATTATTCAAAGAAGATGCAACTGAAGACATGAGATAAGATTAGAGGATGTGTCACATGCAGGTTTCCTCCCACACATTTAAAAGTATATTATGTGTTCGCTACTGCACTTTATACTCTTCTTGTTTTTCCTCATGGCATTCTATAGCACCTGGTCCTTGTTGTAGCTTCTATTTCAAAATGTAACATTCTCTTTGCGTAAAGACAGAGATACACATTTAGATAGCATTACAATAATAATTTTGTCACCCCTTGTGGTTTTTCAAGCAACCAAGATCAAACTTTCATTTTTCATTTTGTTTAAATAACTTTCTTTATCAAAATCAGTTTTCCTCCTTTCCCTATACTTAGTGAGAGTCACTGAACTCAAGATTTTAAAGTGCAAGTCAGTTAATTTGCATACTTTGGTGTTGTTTTTTTGACTATGTAAAACATTTTTCACTCATGATCTCTTTCAATTATTGCTATGACTTGTACTGCTAGCAAGAGGCCTTTCCCTGCTCCCACATCACATGGCTATTTCATCACATTCATGTGGCCATATCGGAAAGGTACTTAGGCATCCAGATGTTCAAACAAGCAAAAGCAGTCTGCAGCATGGATGGACAACAACAGATGCTGACAACTACTCAAGTGACCCTGAATTTCCATTTACTATGATAAAGGGCCCCGAAATGCAACAACAATATTGACATTTAGGTCTGGCTGCCCTATGGAGGCTCTTTAGACCCCAGATGTTGCTTTGCAGAAGGGTGAACACGGTGTGTGTTACAGCAGTTGGAGGCCTGAGCAGCACCGTCTTTTGGCATCAAAGTTGTAAGAAATTGGATTATTACTATTTGAGAGGGGTGGAAGCCCCTACTCTAAAACTAAACACAATCCTTCACGGGGGAACCACAAAAAGTCACCAAAATAACTTTAGCTTAGCCCTCTGATAGCTTGGTACAAAAGCAGTCTAGCTTAACTCAGAGGGAACGTGTAAGGTATTCATGCAGCACACACAAACAGTAATAATAGAATAACACAACACATGAAAAATTTCAATTCAATTTAGCAAAATGGAGTATATTTTTATAAATAAAATTATACCAAATAAACAAAATCCAAATAGTGGAACTGGAGCTGTGGATTTTAAAACTTTTTTGTGATGTTTAGCGCCAAAAAGAACTAAGTGTATCTGGTGTCACATGACTGGAAAAAGTCAAAAGTTAAGGTAGGCTGCTATGAAGTTACAAAGGGTGGATTGGGCCCGGCCACCGCTTACCTTCAGACTAAAAAGAAATTTCAGAAAATGTTCTTAGAGTCTCAGTGTAGCAAGGTACCAGGCTGTATCTGAGGATGTCTTGTGGACAACAGGGAGCCACTGGATGAAATCTCAGTAAAGCTGTTGACCAGGCTTACTCAGAATGGGAGAAGTCAGTAATTCATGCCAAGGAGATGTCATTGTCAATGGGGTACTACTTGTCATCGAGGCAGGAGAAGTTTTCTACCTTTAGACTTAGAAGTTTTTCTGGAGCAAAATTCCTTCAGCATGTAGAGGCTAGAGGTATAGCCAAAGAGGGCTTCATGAGGCAGGATACCGTCAATGAGAGGTCCAGCTGAAGAGGATTTGCTGCTGTGGAGAAGAACATAGTAGTGTTTGTGGTAAAGTCAATCCCACTGGCAATGCGCCTTTTTCGGATCTGTGTGCAGGTAGGCCCTGGTCTCCTGTCCGTTCTAAGAACAGTTTGTGCTAGAAAAAGTTTTAAGTCCAGTTTTGGTAGGACATTGTCATTTTAGCACAACACTAAGAGTACCAAACCGGGTGTGGTCATTACTTGAGGGTCAGGACTCACTCCAGCAGTGACCATCAGCAGCAGGCAGGCACGGTGCAGAGTCTCTGGAGGTAGTGGTCCTTCATTCAAAGAGCAGGTCCAGTCTTTCCCAAGCAGCATGGCAAACATTCCAGCATCAGGGCAGTAATAAAGTCTTTCTTCTGAGTCTTTCACAAGCCCATAAGCGATTTGGGGGTCAGAGAGTTACACGTTTTTATCCCGAGTGCCATATCTTTCTGTAGGGGGCAACACCTGGCCTACTCCACTGCCCTTACTAGCTTTGTCTCCCAAATGTCTAAGGTGACAAAAGGCTCTTGTCAGGTCCTTTGTGTGAGCTGCAGAGAGGTCTTTCGAAGTGTAATTTAGGTCTGGGCACAACTCATCCCCAGCCATTCTGCTAAAAAGGCCCATACTGTCACAATTATGTCCTTTTTTTCCTATGTCTGGGAGGAGTACACGGTACAGCAGGAGAGCCATTCACATTTATGTGACCCAGTAGACTGGCGGTAAGGCACACTGGTTTAGGCACAGAAAATGCCAACTTCCCAAAAGTGGTAGTTTCAGAATCAAGATTTCAAATCCAACTTTACCATTGAATAAGATTTTGAATTACAATTCATTTGAGTGTAAACATAATTTCCCTACCTCATAAAAAATTACTTTAGGAATTTTACACTGTAAGGACATGTAAAACCTAAACCCAGATCTCCTACTTTTCAAATTCCTTGCACTCTGCCTTAGTGCCTACCTTAGGGGTGACTTATACGTATTAATAGGAAAGGTGTAGGCCTGGCAAAAGGTTTATTTTTCCAGGTAGAAATGGAAGGTTAAAACTGCACTACAGGCTTGAGACATGTTTTAAATTGCTACTTTAGTGTGGCACAATACGTTTTGTGGGCCCATTAGCAGCATTTAATTTACAGGCCCTAGGTATGAGTAGTACCATTTACTAGCGGGTTATAAGTAAATAAATTTGCAAATTAGGTACAGGCCAATTTTTCCATGTTTTAGGGAGAGAGCACATGCACTTTCTGCATTTTCCCACTGCTAATCAGTGCTAGAGTCCTAAGACCAACACAATAGAATTCAGCAAAACATGAGGCATTTATCCCCTTCTCTGCAGGGGTAATTCCCCCGCTGTGCTGGGGGAGGGGGGCGCGCAAGCGTCCGCATGCTCATGACAAGCTGAGCTCGTCATGAGCTACAGTGCTCCTGTTCTCCTGACGAGCTCAGCTCGTCACAGGTGCATTGGCTCCTGTGGAACGCTCAGCACAGCAGGGGAATTCTCCCCGCACCTGAGCATTCCACGGCCCATGACGAGTTGAGCTCGTCATGAGCACCGGAGCACCGGAGCACGGTGCCTCATGATGAGCTCAGCTCGTCATGAGCATGCAAGGTGTTAAAGCAAAACATTTGGTGGTAGACCATCCTAAGGCTGGCAGGTGTAACATGTGCCAACCTCCTGGGAGTTCCCATCACTAAGATGGAGGAACATGGACAGATCTTTAGCACTGGAGTTGTCTCTGTAGGATGGTGCTCCACCATAAACTCCATCCAACTAAGGACAACTAAGGACAAATCCTGTTATTCAGTAGATATAAACCATGACTGTGGTGCCCACACCATCCATGGAACATAATATTCAGGGCCATATTTGTGTGGCAAGAGTTTGCTGAATGAATCAGGCAATCCTGGGCACAGCGTAATGTATACAACTAGAGACGGTCTGATCGACGTCCTTACTCCATCGCGGTAGCAGCCATGGAGTAAGGACGTTGATCAAATCGTCTCCAGTTGTATAAATTATGCTGTGCCCGGACCAATTTCCTCTTCTCCATTACACCTGTTTACAGCCTTAAGGAAACTCTCCTTACAACTTTAGAAAATATATTTCAAATGAATTATTTGCATGTGGCTAGGTTGCAACTAACTGTTTATTGGTTATCAGTTTTGTACAGTCTTGTAAATATATGCCCTTTACTTTTCTACACACTTTATATATACACTTGAGCACTCTTTCTTATACGTTATCTAGAACATTATCCTAACTTCTTGACCCTCTAATGACTATTCCTTTAAATGACTAAATAAATACATTGAAATAATGCACATCTGTTTGTTGTAATTATTTTCACGATTTACAGTTGTTTGTGAGCTGAATAATGTAAGCTCAGATAAGTTGATCATTCTGTTAATCTAACTCTTCCTTGAATAATTGGTGCAGGACCATTGTTTCTTTATAATAACTGATACCCAGGTCGAGGGACCATTTGGGAATACCCCATTGTTTATAATGGCCTTCTCAGTAGGTGGCTGAATAAACATGACCGGATGGATCACACCCACCTTTTCATAGTGGTGTGACTGAGCATGAACTAAATCATGTATTGAAACATTCTAAAAAGAAAATGAAGAATGGTGCTGGGGAGAAAAATATTACTGAATCAATGATGAGACATAAGGTGGTAGGTTCCAAAGGCACAACGGCTGCCCTAGACACTGTTTTCAAGACACTTGATGAAGTTGAGTAGTTATTGGTCGTGGTCAAGTGTAGACTGCAGACTTCAGCGAAAAAAGTAAAAAAGCTGGCATGCTCAGTGAAGGGTTTTTGTCTAAAACAAATGGCAGAACAAATGGGCTATTGAAGAAGGATTCAAAGGCCCATAAGGAGTTTAGGAGTGGAGTGCAGAGGGCTCTGTTGGTTCTGTAAGAAAGAACTACATTTAATCAAAGGTAAATGGCTCATGGGATGGCTGAAAGCTTTCCTTGCCAACAGAAGCTTTCAGGTCCAAAGAGGGACTTTTCTCTCAGACAGCATGACACTAGAACAGGGGGTACCCCAGGGCTCTGCCCTGAGCCCCACCCTGTTCAACTTATATATGGCGCCATTGGCAGAGGTGGTCCAATCGTTCGGCGTAGATCTTGTCTCTTACGCCGACGATACTCAACTCCTGATCTCCCTGTCTCAAGCTCCCTCCTCCGAGGCCGACAATTTCAAATCCTGCATGTGCAAGTTGGCTGTATGGATGACTGAGCACTGCCTCAAATTAAATGGAACAAAAACCGAGGTGCTCATAATAGGTGGGAACAACACAAAATGGACCAAAGACTGGTGGCCTACATGTCTGGGACCCGTACCTACTCCCAGTCAGGAAGCTAAGAATTTGGGTGTCTGGATAGACAACAAGCTCTCCTATGACAGTCATGTCAAAAAAACAGTTGGTAAGTGTTTTGGAGTCATGAAAACGCTTAGCCACACCCTGTATCTCCTTCCATTGAATTCCAGGCGCACCATGACTCAGGCACTTATTACCTCCCGTATAGATTATGGGAACGTGCTGCTGCTGGGCACTTCCGAAAAAAACATCAGGAAATTACAAGTCCTGCAAAATTCAGCGGCACGTCTTGTGCTAAGACTCCCTCGTAGAGCTCCCTCTAAACCTTCTTTGGATACCTTGCATTGGCTGCCTATCAGCAAGAGGATAGTATTCAAGGCACTCCTCTGGTGCCACAGGATCATTCATCACAAAGCCCCTTCCTACATGTCTGATTTAGCTTCGCTCTATGAACCCAATAGATCCCTACGTTCCAAAGGAACAGGTCTGCTCAAAACAATGCTCCCAAAAAAGGCTAGATTGGGAGGCAGGTCCTTTCGCACTCTTGCGGCTAAGAAGTGGAATACCCTCCCCATGAATATCAGACAGGATAAAAATGAGGCATCCTTTAGAAAACTGTTAAAAACTTATCTTTTTACTCTTTAATTGCTTGTTTTTGGCTCCACCCTTCTAATACTCTCTCTCCACAGCGCGGGGACACGCTGGGAGGCGTCACCAGGCGCTTTACAAACCCCTATAATAATAATAATAATGTTAGAGTGCTGGGGCTCCCTGCGCTGGTACTCAAAGCATAACTGACTGAAGCAATGGAAGCATTTTTATTGGATCACATCTCCCCTGGGCACACTACCGAGAACTGATCACACTAGCTTCTGACTTTCCTCTGAGCACACTGGGTATTTGGAAAGGAACAGCAGCAGGGCCATACTTGTGGTTCTCAGGGACTCCTAGTTTCCAACAGACATCCACAAAACCACAGTAGTGTTTGAATCAGCCTCACAGGCTGCTGATAATAGGATCTTTCCATTCACAAATCTAAGCTTAATAGCCCAAGTTAAATGGGAGGAGTCTGTAACTGACTAACTGCTGATGCCAGATATCACATCTTCCCTCTGCTTTCTGCCTCATCTGAAGGTGACGAGAGATTAAAAGACCTACGTGTAGGTTTGGTGG
This sequence comes from Lissotriton vulgaris, assembly GCF_964263255.1. Classification (NCBI taxonomy): domain Eukaryota; kingdom Metazoa; phylum Chordata; class Amphibia; order Caudata; family Salamandridae; genus Lissotriton; species Lissotriton vulgaris. The sequence goes on from NC_141687.1 coordinate 1,571,415,914, forward strand.
TATAATACAGTGTCTGTAAACAACGTGAGTCCCTTGAGTCCTTTGGACCCATGAGTACTTGAGGAGAGAGGTAGTGTAGAGGATTTGGTTCGAAGGATAGGAATTTGGAGCATTATTATTATAGTACAGTTGCTGAGAGTTACATTTTTTTAGTGTACCATGGAACAATGGGCCAGGCAAACAATATATGGTTGAAGAATAATTTACATGTTATCGAAGTGGTGCACTGTTCTAATATTGGTATCTTTGACCTTCTATTTAATAAAAAATTAATTGGGGAAAATGTATCACACCAAACCTGTTTTGAAACAAGCGAATTGGAACCAATAGCAAAGAGGATTGTGTTCAAATCATTGTGTGTGTTTAATTGGAATTTCCATGACTCTGACCCTATATTTTAAAGTGTAACATTGTGCAAGTAAACACCTACACAATGGCTCAGTTTGTCTTTTAACCTATTCAGGATTCCTGCTGTCTAGCTAGGGACCTAATTACAGGTATGGTGGACTGATGATGGGGAGATATGTGTGTATGATTAGCTATTCCATACAGTATCTCACTGTCAACATGCAGCCATTGCTAGATAATACCCCCGAAATGGGGAAAAACCATGTCGATCTGTAAATGCCTGAACCTTTTCAATGGGTTAGCCCTAATTCTGGAGACATTTCTGGTAACATTTACTTCCTGCTTTAGGCAGGAGGGTGTGGTTTGACAGGGCAGGCCCTGATGTGACTGGAGGGAGGGTTGCATGATCCCAATGTGCTGTGTCAGTGGGTCAGGTGTAGGCCTAGCTGAGGCTCGTCTTCATGCGTCAGACATCAGGTTCAGGTGGTTTTACCAGGTGAGAAATCACACCCAGTAAAAGTGTGAACGGAGCTTCTGCACCAAGTAGACCCAGGTGCGGAAACCAAGGGGGTACCTGCGATTGGGTGGACTTACTTCTAGGAGTTACTGCTTTTCCAAACTCGTAATGCAACCTTTAATCTATTGTGAAGACACAGGAGCTTATTTACAATCCCCTTGCGCCGCCAGGACGTCACTTTTTCCCATGGTAAAAGTGACTCACCAGCAGCACAAGGGACCTGTAAATAAGCCCCACAGTTTTCTAGGTCCAAGTTCCAGTGCACTGTATTAAAGCATGAGCCAAGCCAGAAATCCTTCCCCATGGCCTATCTAAATAGCTACAAATAAATCAAAATTGGTGGTGGGGATCTATATTCCAAATCTTCAGGGCATTTAAAGAGACTGTGGGCCATAGATTACCTGAAATAGGAAGCTATTTAAACTTTAGTGAAACCTCGTGCTGTTGTCTTCAACTTAAATGGTGATGGGGAACCATGTCAATAAAATTGACCTTTGCATATGGAGGGATTTGCTGAAAAAACAGATCCTGAAATGGAAACTAATCTCCCCATTGTTTTAGAGATTACATTAGTTGACACTGCAGTTGCAGATTATCTTTAGGACACTGATAAATGCCCAAAAGACTGGGAAATCAGGCTGCAACTCTAGACAAGGTTTCAGATATACAGACATGATGCATGCCAAATCCAACTTTGTTAGTAAAATACAGTTTACATGTGTCATATATTTGTGACTCTCAGCATCCTAGATGTATGTCAGAATAAGGTCATTAAAAACTTGAGGTTATTTCCAGATCCTGGGAAGTTCTGAAAGCTATCTGATGTCCCACTGAGACTCCCAGACATATGTTTTGTTCTTCAGTAAATAATTCCCCAGTATTATACATGTTTACATGTACTGTAAACTACGTCAGCATAGAGAAACTGGTATTACCACCACCATTGCTGATGACTTTCCTTCCTCAAGCAAACCCTCAAACATCCACCTGGTTTCTCCCTGAGCACTTTCCTGCTGTTTTTTGTTTCTCTGATTCAGGATCAGATGCTATGGTATGACAAGGAGATACCTTTTGTATTAAATGTTTTAATTATTCTACATTTTTAGGTGTCGGCTGCACAGCGCTTTTGCTGAGCTTGGGAAATGTATTGTTATAAATAGAAACTTAAAAGGGGCTTACATCCCACCCCCTCTCTTTCCCCGCTTTTCATTGGTTACTGTGTGTGCCACTTAATTTTCCTCTATTTCTATTGGCTGCAGCATATTTTCCTACATTTACCAATCCTTGTTCCTCGTCTGCTTCTCTTATCAGTAGTTGAAATGATTTTAATATCCGCTTCGATTCAACTATTATTTCATAAAGCTTTGCCTGTTTCTGTTTTTTTGTCTTGAAGCAGATTTATATAAAGAAAGTCCACCCGTACGTCAAAACATTTCTATCCTTCCAGTAGATGCTTTGTACTAGTCAGGAAAAGCAATGAGATTTCTTAGAATAACCCTCACCCACCAAAAGGTCCTTTGGATGCATGCTTTATAATTGGGTTCTTCCCGCCCCGCTGTGGAACAGGACGTGCTACTACCGACTGAGATGTGGGTACACTTTTGTGTATGACTACTGTGAAAGTGGAAAAGTCGAGGAAATGTTGTTAAAATATACCTGGCTATGTGGAACCTAGACTTTATTAATTCCTGTGGCTGGTATTGTTAAAAATGGGGAGAGGAGAAATGTACACTATAATTAGTGTTTTTCTCCCTGGTCTTCCTGTTTCAAGCCTTCCCCTAGACTTTTCTTCAGGACCAAAGTGATTGATCCCTTTGAGCACTCATTAATAACCTATTTGGTCTCCTTGATAACTGTCAAGGTGGAATGTGTATATGAACACGCCTGATATAGTGTACGTTTCTCCTCTCCCCATTTTTAACAATTCCACCAAAATACGTTGCATCCTTTGCAGTATTTTCCGAATTTTTTTTCAGGATGTACATGAGGCACATAGATTATGCGCTAGTTCGCGACGCCTCGCATTGTAAATACGATGCAGTGCTATATACTTTCACTCACATAGCGCTAAGGTTTTCTCGTGTAGAGCGAATTCTACTCAACCTTTGAAAATCTGTCCCTTGGAGCCATCCCTTCCCGAAAAGCATAGACACAACGGGGCAGATTTTCAAAGGTCGAATAGAATTCCCGGTGCCCCAGAAAACCTTAGTGCTGCACAAGTGAAAGTAAATTGCGCTGCATCACAGCACACAAAGAAACAGCAAAAACAAAGAGAAAGGGAACATTTCTCCTTGTTGCCCCTGTTTGAGACCAATTTTATCCCTGGACTTAATTTTGGCACTGCCCTATATTTATGCTGCCCCTGGAAATATAGGGCAGCGTCAAAACCAAAGGGTGTTGCGGTGGAACGCCCACAGCAGCACCCATTGCCTACCCTTTTCACGCTGAGTATAGCGTGAAAGGGTGCCTTATTTACAAGGTAACATTAAGCCACGTTAAGTGGCTTAACGCTGCCTTGTAAATAAGGCAAAGCCCCTATCGCCATTACTACGTCCTGAAAAGTGGGCATATTTACCACAAAGTGGTGGAAGGTGGCATTAGTCTCCTTGGCTTAATGTCACTCTGCCACTTCTGAAATGCAGGGGTGCGCCATATGTGCAACAATATGATGCAGCTCTGCGTTTCCCCCTGTGCTGGCACTAAATTTAGCAGCCTAGTGCCAACACAGGCCCTTGTGTACCATGATGCAAGGGTGTCTGCCTTGAGGAGAAGATTGTTTATGTGCAGAAAGGTCTCCCTTCCTGCACATAAACAATGTTTAAATGGCGTTATGTGATTTCTATGTGTGTTGCTTAATGCAGCACACATAGAAGTTGCAAACATCATTTTTTTATTGAAGGTTCACCGTCCTGCACATAAACAATCAATGGCCTTTTGCTGTTTTTATGTGTGCTGCACCATTAAACATTTCTCCTTGTTGCTCCTGTTTAAGACCATGTTTTCCCTATTCTTAATTTTGGCAATGCCCCATATTTACGCTGCCCCAGTAAATATGGCGCAGTGTCACAATCAATGGGTGTTGAGGTGGAACACACACACCAGCACCCATTTTCCATCCCTTTCACGCTAAGTATAGTGTGAAAGGTGCCTTGTTTACAAGGCAGCATTAAGCCATGTTAAGTGGCTTAACGCTGCCTTGTAAATAAGGCTAAGCACCGAATGCCACTACAACGTCCTGAACAGTGACGTTATGGTGGAGATAGGGGCTTGTAAATATGCCCCTTAGTTTCTCTCTTTTCCATGACCACCACTGCTATCTGTGGAGTTTTAAGGTACCGTCATTTCACCAAACCCCGCAAGCCTAGATATGTGTCCCCTGACTTACATTCTGAGATGGCCACAATGTGGTATAACAGATGTTCACAAAGGCACACATATTCACATCAAAATAGAAGATATCTCTGGATGATGCACACCCAGCTGCTTGAAGAATGTCCAACATTGTGTGAAACAAAATGCACTCTGTCTGAACAGCCAAAAGACTAGGACCATCCTCTGGGCCCTGCAATCCCATCTTTGCTTCCTATCGACTGTCTATATTCTAAGGGATTTTCAACGACTTTCCAGGGTGCGGAATGATGGTGTCTTGTTTAACAAAGATTTCACTTTCCTCCAACTATTGAACACAATTACCATGAATGCACTTTGACATCTCTTTCTGGCCTGAGGTATACTCTCTGTATGTCTTCTTTCACAAAACTTTCCTTGCTACTTTCATTGTTCTCATCTTGCCTAGGCTATAGCAACATGATGCACATGGTTCTGCCTAGGTAGACACTTAACAAATTGCAACCCATTCCCAAAACTATCATGCTTGGTGTATATTTGTTGTAAGACAATTGGATCTTCTAATACTCATATATAGGACAATCTACTGACATCTGATCAGGAAGAGGACTTGTTTGCAAGGTAGGCCCAAGGCTACCTTGCTAAAGTAATTTACCCCTATCAGCGTTCCTGAAAATCAGCCAATGTGAATATAGTGGACCATTCCTGTAAACTCTGGTGAAAACGTTTTCTGTGTACAAGATAATCCCTCTGGACATTTCTGATGATTGAGGAAAGCTTGAAACCTATCTCTTCTGCTTGGCCCCCAGTTCGATTTGACTGAAGTAGAATACATGCTCCAAACATTGCCTTATGTGCACTTGCCCCATTGCTGGTCAGAGCCAAAAAGTTGGTTATGTTCGTTGTTAGATTTGGTCTCCAGCTGGCAAAGGTAGGAACCTGTGACAAATAGGGACCCTTGTGTCTAGTAAGGGTAAGGGGGTGCACTCCTAAAATAACCCCTGCTCACCCCCTTGGTAGCTTGGCACGAGCAGACAGGTTTATCTCAGAGGCAGTGTGTAAAGCATTTGTGAACACATACAGTAATCAAGTGACAACACTACAGATGGACACCACACAGGTTTTACATCAAAATAAGTATTCTTTACATAGACTTATCACAAGACCACAAACGACAAAATCCACAATACTGTACTTAAAATGGTAGAATTAGCTTAGTTCTCTTTAGGATGTAAAATACGACACTTTGAGTCAATGTACCTCAAGATGCGACATGCAGGGACACAAAAGTGTTGCAGGAAAGGTGATGCGGTAGTCCCTTACACGCAAGGACGGTGATGCGTTGAAGATCTGGTGCAAAGACATAAAGATGGCGCTTTCTCCTTGATGTGACAAGCTTTCCAGTGGTAAAGTGCCCAGAGTCATAAAACAACCAACAACATGTAAAAAAAAAATACAGGAGCCTACCATCCTTCCATGAGCATAAAGTTGATGCCATTAAACTGGATAATATAATAATAGAATATAATAAATTCAAGGCAACATGATGGGCGAGCAGTACCTGATTATACAATCAATAAAGCAATAAGTACTCTTCTCAATGAATTTTCTATACAACACTATTAGAGTCCTACAGTGACAAGTGATAAGGCAGTCAAAACTGCAGTTATCCTGCAGGCAACAGGGTCATTATTTGAATGATGCAACAGGTGCAGTGACTCCGGGCCCAAAAGTTGGCAGAACTCTTCTAAACACCTAATATTGCTATAGTTTACAACTAAACAGGCAGTCATGAGTGCAGTTATCTAGCAAGCACTAGGGTCGTGATTTTAGTAGTGCAGGTTTAGTGGCACCCCCATTAAACACCTAATTGTGTTATATAATATTCCTAAACACACAACCACAAGTGCAGTTACCCTGTAGACAACAGGGTCATGTTTTAAATGGTGCAGCAGGTGCAGTAGCACCGGGCCCATAATAACTCCTCTAAACACATAATATTGCTACATCTGACTACTGAACAGGCAGTCACAAATGCAGTTACCTTGCAGTTAAAAGGGACTGGATTTGAATGGTGCAGCAGGTGCAGTGGCACTGGGCCAAAAGCTCTAGGGAGCCCCCTAAACCCAGATTACTGCTAAATATTACTACTAAACAAGATAGTCACAAGTGTAGCTATCTAGAAGGCAATAGATTCATGATTTGAAGGGTGCAGCAGGTACAGCAGCCTCAGGAACAAAATCGCTAGGCACCACACTAAACACCTAATATTGCTATATTTTACTACTAAACAAGCAGTCACAGGTGCAATTACCTTGCAGAAAACAGTATCATGATTTAAATGGTGCAGCAGGTACAGTGGCACCCAGCCCAAAATGTGTCAGAACTCCTCTAAACCCCTAATATTGCTAAAGTTTACTACTACACTGGCACACACAATTGCAGTTACAAGGGGCCTGATTTGAATGGTGCAACAGGTGCAGTGGCACCGGGTGCAAAAGCTTTAGGGACCCTTCTAAACGCAGAATATTGCTACATTTTGCTACTAAGCAGGCAGTCACAATTGCAGTTATCTACCAGGCACTAGGGCCATGCTTTCAATTGTGCTGCTGGTGCAGTGGCACCGAGGCCAAAAGCTGCCAGAACTCCAACAGGGTCATGATTTGAATGGTGCAGCAGGTACAGTGGTACCAGGCCCAAAAGGTTTTAGAAGTCCTCTAAACTCTTAATATTGTTAAAGTTTACTACTATATAGGCAGACACAATTGTGGTTAACTTGCAGTTACAAGCGGCTTGATTTGATACGGGTGCAGTGGCACCAGGTCCAAAAGCTTTAGGGACCCCACTAAAGTCAAAATATTGCTTAAGTTTGCTACTAAACAAGTAGTCACAAGTGCAGTTATCTATGAGGCACTAAGCCCATGCTTTCAGCTGTGCTGCTGGTGCAGTAACACCGAGGTCAAAAGCTGTCAGAACTCCTCCAAACACCAAATATCGCTATATTTAACTACTAAACAAGCAGTCACAAGTGCAGTTACCTTGCAGGCACTAGAGCCATGATTTCAATGGTGCAGCAGAAGTAGTGGCACTGGCCCAAAAGTTGTCAGAACTCCTCTAAACACATAATGTTGCTATTAAATCAAATAATTCTATCATTTCCCTCTTTCATTTCTTTTTTCAAAGTGTTGCTTTTACTTGTTCGCACGATACCACTAGTAACATGACAATATATTGCCTTTTTGTACGTAAGCAAGTCATAACACATTAACAGACTTTCTGTAACTTATATTTTTTAACGACTCAGCAAGCTACAACTTACAGCAAAAAACTGTTAATTATTAATCACATAGGTGAAACCTAATGTCTTTGCCAATGCTTGTTTGTTCTTAGAGTGACGTCAGGGGGGTTCAAGCAGATCCCAGATCACACATTTCATCCACTGGCACATTCTGTACCTGATGTATGTAGTATGTTTATTCAGGTGCACAATACCTTCAATAAGGCACTCTCGTTCTCTTTGGTCTTCTCAGTCTTTGTTGATCTTCCTCTGTGTCACGTGCACAACTTGCCTTTCTTTCTTCAGTGATAGTTGGTAGTATTTGATCACCTGACATGATTCTTATCAGTTTCCTTCGAACATAGTTTTGTGGCCACTCAGCATTACAGGTGACTCTTCTTGGTTTAATGCTTGTTTCTTCACCGGGGTCTTCGGTTTATGCTGGTGCTATCGCAACAGCTTTCTCAAGTTGAGGTTTAGTCTCTTCTTTTTTGTCAGAGACTTCAGTTCCACTTTACGAAATCCCAGGAACTTGTATCGGTGTCACTGGCTGTAGCTCTTCACCCCTTTCTTCTCCTTGCTGCTGTGATCTAAGTGATACTGCTCCTTGCAGTCGATCAGCTTGTGGTGATACAATCAATCAATCAATCCAATCAATCAATCAAGCATTTGAATAGCGCACTACTCACCCGGAGGGTCTCAAGGCGCTTGGGTAGGGGGGGTCCGCTACTGCTCAAACAGCCAGGTCTTGAGCTACTTCCTGAAGGCGAGGTGGTCTTGGGTCAGGCGGAGGTGGGTCGGGAGGGAGTTCCAGGTCTTGGCGGCCAGGTAGGAGAAGGATATTCCTCCTGTGGTTGCTCTTCGGATGCGGGGGACGGCGGCGAGGGCGTGGTTGGTCGATCGAAGCTGGCATGTGGGAGTGTAGAAGTTGAGGCGGCTGTTGAGGTATCTTGGGCCTTGGTTGTGGAGAGCTTTGTGTGCGTGGGTGAGGAGACGGAAGGTGATTCTTTTGTTAACCGGGAGCCAGTGCAGGTCTCTCAGGTGTCCGGAAATGTGGCTGTGTCGGGGGATGTTGAGGATGAGTCTTGCTGAGGTGTTCTGGATCTGCTGGAGTCTCCTCTGGAGTTTGGCGGTGGTTCCGGCGTAGAGGGAGTTGCCGTAGTCCAGTCAGCTGGTGACGAGGGCCTGGGTGACCGTCTTCCTGGTCTCGGTGGGGATCCACCGGAAGATCTTACGTAGCATGCGCAGGATGTTGAAGCACGACGAGGAGACGGCGTTGACTTGTCTGGTCATGGAGAGGGAGGAGTCCAGGATGAAGCCCAGGTTGCTTGCGTGGTCTGTGGGTTTGGGTGCGCTGCCCAGGGCAGTGGGCCACCATGAGTCGTCCCAGGCGGAGGGTGACGAGCCTAGGATGAGGACTTCCGTCTTGTCTGAGTTCAGTTTCAGGCAGCTGTTCATCATCCACTCGGCTACGTCTGTCATCCCTTCGTGTAGGTTGGCTCTGGCGGTGGCGGGGTCGTTGGTGAGGGAGAGGATCAGCTGGGTGTTGTCGGCATAAGAGATGATGTTGAGGTTGTGTTGGCGTGCAATGGCCGCGAGGGGGCTCATGTAGACGTTAAAGAGGGTGGGGCTGAGCGAGGAGCCTTGAGGAACGCCGCAGATGACTTCGGTGGCTTCTGATCTGAACGGGGGGAGACGGACTCTCTGTGTCCTTCCGGTGAGGAAGGAGATGATCCACTCCAGAGCCTTCTCTTGGATTCCGACGTTGCTGAGGCGCTGCACTAGGGTGCGGTGGCAGACAGTGTCGAATGCCGCAGAGAGGTCCAGGAGGATGAGGGCCGCAGTTTCTCCGTTGTCGAGCAGGGCTCGGATGTCATCAGTGGCTGCGATGAGGGCGGTCTCGGTGCTGTGGTTGGCCCGGAAGCCGAACTGCGAGAGGTCGAGGGATCCGTTTGTCTCGAGGAAGGCGGCAAGCTGCTTGTTGACGGTCTTCTCGATGACTTTGGCCGGAACCGGGAGGAGCGAGATGGGGCGGTAGTTTTTGAGTTCGGTGGGGTCCACTGATGGTTTCTTCAGTAGAGCGCTGAGTTCGGCGTGCTTCCAGCGTGATACAGTTACCAGTTCTGTCTGTTCAAGGTCAAAGCACACTGTTTCTTGATATGGATTCCTTACTCTTTGGGGGTGCAAAGCATGCACCCTTTTTGATACTAAGGCACACTTAACAGTAGTGTTTGTGATTAATATCACCTGGAAGGGACCTTTCCATCTTGGTTCCAAACAAGTCTTCCGAACGTGCCTTTTGAATTCCAGTCGCCAGGACTGAGGCCATGGCATTGTATTTTATGCAGGTTTAGAGTGGCAGCTTCAACCTAGTGCCAGACGGAGCGCACCACGTTAGACAATCCTTCGCATTAATCGAGTATCATATCATCTGTCATGTTCAAAAGTGCATCTGCAGGTACAGCAGACAGTATTACAGCACACCCCATCAAGATCTCATGAGGAGATAACCAATGTTTCTGTCGGATATACTTTGGAGACTCATCAACACCAACGGTAAAGTATCAGCCGTTTCAGCGATGTGGAAGCACAAACGTTTGTTAATCAAGTCTTTATGATTGTAAAGATCTGTTCAACTTTGCCAGAGGCTTAAGGTCGATAGCTACAGTGCAATCTCTGCGCAATCTCTAATGCTTTACAAAGCATCCTCAGGACTTCATTATTGAAATGAGTCCCATGATCTGACTCCATAAAAGCAGGCAATCCATACCTTGGTATGAACTCTTGCAACAGTAATAGTTACATTACGACAGTCATTCCTCCATGTTGGGTAAGCTTCCACCCATCAAGAGAAAATGCATTCTATAGCCAGTAAGTATCACAACCCATTACAAACAGACATCCCTATAAAGACCATTTGCATCCTATTGAAAGGACACCAGATCTACTTATGTTAATCAGTGTTACTGGTGTTCTTTTCTCCACATTCATTTGTTGACATATCACACAACAATGGCACCATTCCTCTACGAGCGTACTGAATCTGGGGTTCAACAAATCTTGTCTGACTAGCCTCACCACTGCGTCTCTCCCTAAGTGTGTTGGGCCACGGAAATGTGTAATTGGGAGCAACAAACTGTCAGGTAAAACTGGTATTTAATCAGCTAACAACCAGATGTCATTTGAATTTTCCTCACAGCCTCCTCTGACCCAGCCCTGCTGCTCAGCTTTTGAAACATTTTACTGCAATCTTTTGAACTCTTCCCATTTGTCAGTTACTGGCAAAACATTGAAAACACAGTGACCTGCTCATATTCACCTGTGTAAGCTCCACTAAACGTCTTTGTGACCATAACTGTCTAAAATCAAGAAAAACACCATAGCCATACTGACTGTCTGTAAATATAGTCACTCTCAATTTGTGCTGTTAACCTGCATGCTCTCGTAAGGGCACTTAGTTCTGCAACTTGCTGAGGTAACGCCTCGAACCCTTGAAGCATCCTCATCATTAATTGTACAGACGGCGCAAGCAGCTCTCAGGGTTCTTTCATTATTTCTCAAACATGAGCCATCAACAAAGATTACAAAATCAAGCTCATTCAGGAGTTCATGTTTAATGTTGGCGGGTTGGTGCATAAGTTTGTACCATCTAGACAATCATGTTCAACTTCATCACAATTTGGTTGATGGGTATTAGTGTTTAGAGATTCAGAATTTGGCATCACCTTAAAATCACATTCTCCGATACCAGGATTTGCTGCTCATACTTGGTGAGCTTATAGTCAGTCATGTACTGGGCTTTTGTTCTGGTAATATCTCAATGGAATAAGGAACCATTACAGTGAAAGGATGTCCCATCACTATGATCTCACTCCTCTCAATACTGAAACATAAGGCTGTGAACGCTTTAACACAGCGGGCTATCCTGCCGAAACAGGGTCAAGGCTAGTCAAAAAATAAGCCATAGGTATTTTTGCTTTTGAGAATGCACTGAAAGAGTGCTGCCCTCTCTCACACTGCAAAACAATGTAAACATCTAACCATAATCCGGCATTCCTAGTGACGGGGCACAATAAAGACTTTCTCTAAGCTCTAGGAAAGCTTTCAAGCAATCGTTGCCCCATAGACGCAGATCTGGCACATCTTTGTCTGTCAACCCCAGTAAAAGCCTAGCCACTAGGGAAAAGCCAGGTATCCACTGCCTGCAGTATCCAACCATTCCCAAAAACATTCTGACTTCTCTGTGTGTTTGAGGTGGAATAGTCTGCAGAATTGCCTCCACTCTCTCTGGGGACACCTTCCATGCTCCTTTCTCAATGATACGCTCCAGATATTGGACTTCTTTCTGATAGTATTGCAGGTTACCCGGAGACACTTTGGGCCTTATTTACAAGAAGTGACACATTGCTGCAGTAAAGCATTGATGTGTCAAATGTATTTGCACCTGCGGCAAACATCATTTCGACACCATGGGTGCGCTCTTTTTACAATATGGGACTTCATGGCAACAGGACCCAAGGATGAATCCAAAATACCAACAAATCTGTGGGAAGAATGCCAAAAGGCATGAGGCCAAAATGTTGTGCATTGTTATAGTAGGACATAAGACTGACACAACTGCAGAAATGCATCAAAAAAACAGAGGCAATGCATCTGTATTGACTGGCAAAAGTAGCCTACTGAATGGGGACCAGGTGAAAAACTCACCTTGGACACTATTACATTGGTCCTGTATGTCTTGCATATAAGTGGACATAGTTTACTTCTATGAACCACAATACCTACGTATGTGTGGCTTATTCTGTGAAACTACTATATGTGTGGATACAAGTCATCAAAGTTGTGTAACGTGGCATTTACTGTGTTTCCTGCCATAAGTGTGCACTTAACTATTGAGGGGACGTGAGTTCCTTGCAGATTAAATTGTTGGAAGTGATTTCAGCTGGCCAGATTTGTATGCCACAGCCAATGCGCCATTCCTATGCATGGTTTTTAGAGGCGTACAAATTCTGAAGCATTGCAAGCGCAGCACCCCCTTCCTGATAATACATCACTTTTCCAAAAAGTCCTAAATACCACTGCATCAGTTTTACGTGGGATTTTACGTGGGAACGCCTACCTTGCATATATCAATTTTAACGTGACACAGCTGATTCAGATGAAGGTAAAAATCAATGCAGGCCAAGGAAAAGTGATGCACCTGCCTAGATGCATGCCCTTGTAAATATGGAGCAAAGAAAGTGCAGCCAGTATTTCAAAAGAATGATGCAGCAGCTGAGCAAGGTCCTTGTAAATTATCCCCTGTGTGTTCATTCTCAGTCAGGTGATTCAATAATGCAATTGTATCTTGTTAGCAAGATTCTCATGTCACTGATGCCACAAGTATGTCATCAATGCACTGCACGAGAATTAAACTGTAGAACATCTGTAGTTTTTCAAGATCTGCTTGAGAATGGAAAGACTCTCTGTATACCCTTGTGGAACCCAGGACCATGTCAAAACCCTCAGTTGAAAAATGAAGTAAAATAGAAGAAGATAGTCTGCACAATCCAATATTTACCGTTAGGTTTTTGTAAACCCATGATTGGAGAGTTGCCAAAACTTCCAACAAGTTCTTTTAAAATCCATGTATTCAACATGTCTTCAATTACGGGTATTATTCCTGCAATCGTTTATGAAGTCAAATTGTATGCTGTTGTTCTTGGATACACCAAGTTTGGCTTCACTGTGAATCAGACAGGTTCTTCATTGTTAATCAGTCCTCTATCCTTTCCGGTGAAATCAAATACTTCTGGGTTCACTGTCTCTTTCAAATCAGGAATTAACTCTTCAATTGTTCTCACTAGAAATAATGCTACTTTTAACAATGGGGTCTCTAGTTGGCAATGGTTTGTACCCTGTCCAAGTAGGAAGTCTCACTCTAGTCAAGGTAAGGGAATTACACAGTAAAGATATCCTCTGCTCAACCCTTTAGTATCTAGGCATGAGCACTCTGGTTAATCAGTGGAGGCAATGTGTAAAGTATGTTTTACACACACAAAAGTAATTCACACCAGTTTAGAAAAACAGCCAAGATTTATCTGAGTAAAACAAGACCAAAATGACAAAAATCCAACATATCAAATCAAGATATTACTTTTGCAAAGATCACTTAGCAGTATAGATCTTAGAAAACAATAGTGCCAACTGGAGCTATATTGACATTGTGACAGGTACAAATCCAACAGTTTAGCACCGACCATAAAGAACCGTGGGCCGGCTGCGGAGTCAAACAGACCCCCAGTTACAGAACCTTAGAAAATGAGAAAGCAAAGATTTGCACGGTGTCAGGGAGGTGAGGCATCGCTGGGCCAGTGCTGTGTCAGTTCCTTACTGCTACAGGGGAGGTGAGGCATCGGTTCCTTACTGTTGAAGGGGAGGTGATGAGGATTCAGCGGCTATGCGTCGGTGTTGATGAATTTTAGGAGGTCACACACATCGGTTATCGATTCCGATGTGTTGGGGTTGAAGCGTTGGCGTCAACAGGTGTAAGTGAGACATTGCATTGTGAGTGGGGCCCTTGGCTCTGGTGCGGACAGCAGAGCAGCATCAGTGCAGAGCGCTGTCATCAGGGAGGTCAGGGGTGTGGCATGAGTCAGGTGGTGCATCGTGCTCTTCATGAGTAGTGCCCTCGGATCCGATGCAGGCAGCGACCTCGATGATGGAGTCAGGGTCAATTAGTTGCTGCACCAGGGCTGTAGTGTAAACCAGGGCAGTGCCTACTGCTTTTTACGAGCGGTGCCCTTGGCTCAGGTGCAAGCAGTGGCATTCCAGATGGTGTCAGGGTTGTTTTTCTTGAGTTGCAGCACCAAATACACAATTCCAATGGCCTGGCAACCAGATTTAAAACCATTTGGCAATCAGACCTCCCAGCCAAGATGTTCAGGAGCTGTTAACAAGGTGCAAGTGAAGTCTTTGATGGCCCCGAGCCTTCTTACCAGGAGTCAAGGACACAGAAGCCCTTGGAAAACCTTGGAAGCAGAATGTAGAAAGCAAAGTCCAGTCTTTTCACTCCCAGAACAGAAGCCGCAGCAGACGGCCTGCATCATTAGAACTTGTTTCTGCAGGTATAGGCCTGCTCTCCATCAAAAGGAGATTTTGGAGAGCGGGGATTGTCCTATGATAAATCATGACACCAGGAGGGGTGTGAGGACAATTCCCATTTTTTTATGCCCAACACTTGTACTGAGTAGTGTTGGGATGGATGCATCACATATCTCTATAAATTGCAAAATTCTCAGGGAGTCTATTTTTTGAACATATGTTTCTTTTTCTTCTCATGCTTTCTTGCTCACTTGCTCTTTAATTTTTCAAAATCACTCCATTTATGAATGAATTTTACTGGTTAATGTATGTGTAATCGCATTCCTGAAGAGCACATTGGGGGTCATTAGGATATCAGGTGTATCGCCACCACCTGGTGGGCGGTGGCCACCCTCGGCCCAGCAGTGGCGATCCGCCCGTCAAATGTCCCTGGTTCATCCCCTGCCATATTAGTATGGCGGGGGCACCGCGTGGCGGACGGAAAGACCATCTGCCGCTTTTCCAGCGGTCGGATTGCCGGCCAGGCGGAAAAGGGACACAATTTGGTGGCGGTGCATTGCAGGCACTGCCATCCATATTACTATGCCTGCGGTGGGATGCCTTTCCATGGCAGAGACTCCGCCATGGAAAGGCATGCAGTGAAAACGTTGGCGCCCGTAACGACCCCCCGGAGGTAGGGGGGTGGGTGACTGCACCTAGGGGGTACCTATGGTACCCCCTACATTGGCGTGCACAAGTTGGCAGGCACCATTCGGTGCCTGTCACGTTGTGAATGTCAATGTACAACATGCATATTTGACATTGTGGCGGGGCTGCAGAAAGCACCGCCCGCAACAATGTTCAGTATTCAGGATGCGACCGCCCGGGTGGCGGTCGCATTGTAATGGGCACAGCTGGATCGCTGCACCTCTGACGGTTGGTACAGTTTACCGTTATGGTGGTGGGTGGACTTTGTCCACCCGTCATCGTAATGGACCCCATTGTCTCAATAGCTTCATCATCTAATTGTACCCTATAACTCAGTAACGGAAAACTCTTTCAAAGATCGACTCTGGCTAAATCATTTAATTTATCATGTGTCATTGCTGTATACCTTGTAATTTGCTTAAGTAAATCAATTATTTTTCACGATACTGGTTCAAATGTTTGAGTTGAAAACATTCCTTAAGTATCTGCTCCAATTCAACCTTTAATTGTGAAATATTAAGGGCCCTCTACTTTTCAGGTTCTGGTGTAACTTGTCGTTCTTCACTCGCTGTCTTTTTAAGCCCTGCAGATTCCTCAACCAAGGTGGAAAAATTCCGTCTTCAAAAAGATGTGTCTCTCCCTTGACTTTTGGCTTCATAAAGACAATCCTTCTCCCTTCCTTCTCTAAATGCATCGTTTGTGGTGGTGTCCATGTAACTATCTTGAATTATGTGATGCCAGGATGAACTCTGTTGCAGTCTTTCCTTCACAAGCTCCTTGACCTTCTAAATTAGGGGAAATGTTTTTGTGGCAGTCGCAATTATAACTGGGGCAAGGTCAGTCTGTTCTGTAGCAACACATGGTATTTGCACTTTAACGGTTACAATCAAAGCAGTAATGCACGGTGTTACCACAGTTGATGTTATACCAACAGGTGCAGGAGCAACCTGGAATGTTTGAAATGGTATTTCAATCTGAATTACACTCTGTTGAACAGGGGCACTAGCCACTGTAGTAGTGAACGTTCTCTCTTTTTCACCTCACTGACATTCTCTCTCTTCACCCAGTGTCATTTTAAGGAGTTTTGGAGCCTTTAGAAAGACATATTTCAACTGATTTTGTTTAACTGCATTTCTGAAAGTTTGTTTTGTATCATGCATTTGACATGAAATATGACTAGCTCTGCTTGAGGAAAGGATGGGATAATCTGGAAATTTTCTGAAATGGTTTGAATCCTTCCTTCAGAACAGATCACAAAGATTCCTATCAACCAGACGCTATTCCCATCACGCCCTAATTCGATTGGAGTTCCGCAAGGATCAACAATATCTCCATCACTATTTAATCTATATGTCGAACCCCTTACAGAAATCCTCCAACACGCAAACATATCCTAACGCATGTGTTCTGATGACACTCAGATCTACATAAAAATCACATCACTGGAAGAGATAAACACTGTTAGATCTGGGGGTCTCTAGTTGGCAGAGGTAGGTACCAATGTCCAAATAGGGACCCTTGCTTCTAGTCAGGGTAAGGGGATACACTATTTGGCTAACCCCTGTTCACCCCCTTGGTAGCTTGGCACGAGCAGACAGGCTTATCTAAGGCAATGTGTAACGTATTTGTACCAACACTCACAGTAACACAGTGAAAACACCACAAATGGACTCCACACCAGTTTAGCAAAATAATGTATTTTTATGTAGACTACACAATACCAAAACGACAAAAATCCAACATACACAGTTCAAGAATATGATTTTAAAAAAAGTTCAAGGGTTTGCGTCAAAATAATCCACAGTTGCATCACTTTCAGTCCAAAGTACCTGTAGAGGCGCCAAAGGTTCTAAACAGCAACTGCAGCGTTGAAAAACAAGCGATGAGTCACTCCTGAGACCCTGGGGAGGCGATGCGACAACCCCGCTCCACGCAGCAGGCGTCTTACGACGAATCCGGTCTCTATGGGGAGCGATTACCTTGTATGGACTCCGGGGTGCAGCTTTTCCGGTAGGATGCGTCTCGCACAGGCACGATGCGACTATCTTTGAGGCGGTGACGATCTTCGGTGCGGCGGGGATGCGCGGCGCAGCATGGATCCTCTTCTGCCACAGCCCTTTGATGCATTGATTCTGTGACGATGTTCGCAGCGACGGGATGTGGTCAGCAAGCAAGCGGTGCGACGGTTTCTCACAGCGACGACAGGGTCTCTGACGATACTCGCAGCAACAGGAATCTCCTGCAATGGGGCGATGCGCTCCGCAAGTGAATGATGCATCGGTTCTTGCAGCAGCAACTGGCGCTGCGACGATCTTCGCTGCGATGGAAATCTTCTCGCACTGTTGACGATGCGCCCCGCAAGTGAGCGATGCATGCAAATGATAGATTTTCTTCTTTACTTCTTGTCCAGCTCCCCAAACAGCAGGGAACAACCTCCAGAGGCCCCACAAATGGATCAAGCACTCAAGGCAGGTCAGAACTCACACTGCAGATCAAGCACTCAAGGCAGGTCAGAACTCACACTGCAGAGTTCAGGAGGAAAGCTTGGGATGAAGTCCTTTTGTTCCTGGGACTTCTTAACAGGAGGCCAGCTCTCCTCAGACCCTTGGGTATCTTTTCAAGCAAGGGACATAGCAACAGCAAAGTCCTTTCCCTCTCCTTGGTAGAATAGCAACTGCAGGTCAGCCCACAAACACATAACAGGACAGTCCTTCCTCTTCAGTCTTCCAGCTTTTCTCC
The DNA here is from genome assembly GCF_964263255.1 of Lissotriton vulgaris. NCBI lineage: Eukaryota > Metazoa > Chordata > Amphibia > Caudata > Salamandridae > Lissotriton > Lissotriton vulgaris. The sequence goes on from NC_141687.1 coordinate 1,571,433,913, forward strand.
TTGGCAGAGGTTCCTTCTTGATGCCAGGATGATCTTGAAGGACTGGGTTCTTTAAGACCCAGCGGTGCCAGGGGACAACACCTGAAACCTTCGTGGGTAACCTGCTCCGGCGTACGAATGACAGAGACACGGGACACTTCCTTCGGCGTCAAAGATTCAAGGTTTATTTGCTGCAGGGAAACACAGAAATCAAGAAGTACAACGAGTGTAGTTCGGGGAGACTGCTTCAAATTGGTTCTGTGGGTCGCTCCTTTTATACACGATTCTCCCATAGGTTTGCATAGCAGACAAAGGTTTACAACCTGGTTCCCACAATTATCCCCGAGAGGGGTCGCTTTGGTCGCTTTGATACACACAAGGTCCGGAACATAAGTGCGGAAACATTTGGCGGTTCCCAACTGTAAAAACCCATCTTCCCACCATTAGTACATTCCAATCAGCAGTAAAACAGATCGAAAAAAGGAACCAAGACAGGTGTGGAGGAAGATGGAAACAGTGGGGAGATTGGAAAAGGGTGTAAAAGGGGAGGTATCAGGAAACACGAGCTACAGGCATCAAAGGGACGTGCCTAATGAGATGCACGGCTGAGACAATAAACCGGCAAGGCAAGATGAGCCTCGAGCGGGGCCATCTGCCTTACAGTATCATCCCCCTCATCATAAAGACACTTACAAAGGACATGTGTCTTCTGCAAATATCTTGGGAGCCCCAGGGTCGCGAAGCGGACAACGTCCGTTCGCTGGCTACTTGAGGGCAAGAGACAAAATGGATGCCGTATCTAAGATGGAACCCGTGGGTACAGATGAAAAAACCCACGTAACAAACGAACGGTTTAAGTTAGCACAGCGAAACTGCGCACACTTACTAAACTCGTCATTTGCGGTTCGTAGATACCAGACTCGACTATATTCGTGCGAGTCGAAAACACCACTTACAATTGTCACGGAACCTCAATCTGAAGTTCAGGACTCTGGTTATCCCTTTTTATACCAATATGTTCTTTGTCCTCTGAAGGCAGAGAGGATTTTGCCTAGTCCAAACCAGTTCTGGTCAGTCCTGGAGCACTCTGTTTACATGACTCCTTCTTTCCTTTGAGAGAGAGGGGCAGGGTTGTCAGCCGCCCAGCAGGAGGTGGAGCCAGCATTGTGGAAGGCAGGCACAGCCCTATTCAGGCCAAAGTGCTGTCTCCTCCCACCACTCAAGATGCAGATGGAGCTACTCAGCCCAGTGATGAATCATTCAGCCTCCTGGAGCCACCCCAGCCCCTGTCACTCACAAACCAGACAGTCAATTCACAAAGAGGCAGAGGCACACAGAAAGGTTAGACAAGAAAACCGCCACTTTCTAAAAGTGCTGTTTTCAAACACAGGATTTAAAAAACATCCTTCCTAAAAGATGGGTTATTAAATTCTGAGTTCAGGGATACCAGACTTCAAATTTCCATCTGGCTCCTATGGGAAGATATGCAGATAAGCATTATACACAGCATTCCCCATTCTAGCCAATGGACAAGATAGCCTTTCAATAGTGATAAACAAAATTGACAGTATTTCACTATCAGAGCATGTCACCCACACTAGTACATGCTCTACCTTTCACGTACACTGCACCCTGCCCAGGGGGGTACCTTGGGCCTTCCATAGGGGTGTCCAATGTGCACAGAAAGGGAAGGGTTAGGCCTCGCCAGTGGGGACACTGGCCAGGTGAGCATGGCTGTTTAGCATTTGCACACAGGCACTGCGGTGGCAGGCCTGAGACACTATTTTAGGGCTACTAATGTGGGTGGCACAATCAGTGCTGTAGGCCCACTAGTAGCATTTGAATGACCAGTCCTGGCACACTCAGTGCACTTTACTAGGGACCTACTGATGAAACAATTTGGCCAATCATGTATAACCAATCATATTAACAATTTATACAGAGAGCATATGCACTTTAGCACTGATCAGCAGTGGTATAGTGCCCAGAGTCCTATTGCCAACAACCACGGGTCAGGAAAACAAAGAAGGAAGAAGCAGAAGGTATGGGGTAACCCTGCAAAAAGGGCAATTTTTAATAAAGACAATGAACGGGCCTCTAAAAATGGCAGTACAATGGTTAACTATCAATCATCTAAAATTAAATGCACAAAACAGAATTCCTATTAATATCACCGCCAAAGGTCCCCGCAAATGTGAAGGAATGGACTAAACTGATCACAGCGCTAAACTGCACCTCTACCCTAGTTGACTCGACCAAATCACTAGGAGTCACACTTGATAAGAACCTAGACATGAAAGCCCACATAAGAGTAATGGCAAAAAGTGGACGGTTTCACCTGAACTGTATTCGAAAAATTTTAAAAACTCATTACTGCGGCGGAACTCAAACAGTCCTTAGTTATATCAAGGATTGAATATGAATGTACAACACTAACAGGTCTACCTCAAATCTCGACAGCACAACTAAAAGCCTGTCTCAATGCGGCTGCAAGACTCATTACAGGCTCCAGAAAATATGACCACATTTCCCCACACCTGAAAGCATTAAACTGGCTACCATACAAAGCTAGAATTCAACTTAAACTGGCATGTATTACCCACAAAGCACTACACTACAAACCACCAATGTAATTAGCCCAGATAATTGAGCTCTCAGGGGGAAGTGAACCTTCCAGGAGTGCCGTAAACCTGTTGCTGAAACCACCCATCTTTCAGAAGAGGAAAATGTATGAGAGAGCATTCTCCGGAGCGGGCCCCAGTTTCTGGAATTTACTCCCTCCAAACATTAAAAAAATTACAAACATGACAACGTTCAAGAAGGAAACAAAGATCTTCCTAATGAGCAAGTTCCTTCGCTAGACAAGACGGATCATCATCTGCATCGTGTTAAAAAGACAGACATATCACAGTCCTATCATAGAGGGATGCATCCTGCACTCAAAGACCACAAAGAACATCAATACTAACCAAAGACAAATGCAATGATAAGCTCATCAGTTAGAGGCAAAGACTTCTTAGACTGTACAATACTACAAGCAATGGTGCATGGTAGTAATGATGTTAAAAATACGAAAGGACATTTTGGAACCAATAATTTACCTTTGGTAAATTAAGCTAATCCTAAACGTGTTATTGTTAAAAATGTTAAGAAAGTCATGTTCAGGAGTCATATATATATAGTATTGCTGCTATACATTCTGTATTCTAAAATATTTACCTCATGTAACAGTTATTGTTTAAAATGTTAATAAGGTTATGTACAGGAATCATATATATATATATATATATATATATATATATATATATATATATATATATATATATATATATATATATATATATAATTGCAACTGTACCGACTGTATTCTAAAATAGATCCTCATGTAACTGTGAAGTGCTCTGATGCCCTTGGGTCACGTTCGCGCTATATACAACTCTATAAATAAATAAAAATAAACAAATGCCAGCTTGAGCCAGACGAAAATGGGTAAAAACATTTCCAGTGCCAACTGCTATAAAAGTTGCCCACAAGTTCCCCTGGGGCTATGTAAGGCAGTAAAACCTGAAAAAAGTGGGGACCCAGTGACAGCTGCAGGGGAATCGCTGAATACCCTGCATCTTAAAACAACAAGCATTGGCAAAGCCAGTAGGTCTCAGCTATGAAAGAGCTATTGGCTTTGCCAATGTGTTTTGGTCAAGTTGTACACCAGCGTGGCTGCTGTTCAGCATGGCTAAAAGTTAGTGTTGACAGTTGAATGTTGTAGAGCCAATTGGAGGAGAGTAGTGAAGAGTGGAGTAGGTGGCAAACAGTGAAGTAAACTGGCAAACTGTGGCGTGAAGTACAGGGGCATTATTTTATTATTTTATTTTTTACATTTATACAGCGCATAGCTGCCCCAGTGACGAGGCGACCCAGCTCTACCCAAACAAATGACTCTGGACCACTCCAACCCAAGGGGGTAGCCTACTCATGGAAAAGCCAGGTCTTTATGGCCTTTTGAAATGCTAAATGGTTCTGCAGTCCTCTAATTGAGATCGGAAGGGAATTCCAGAGGTGCGCTGCCTGGACCTTGAAAGAACGGCCACCAGTTCTGGCTCATTGGGCATAGAGTAGAGGGGCATGGAGTGGAATAAAGTGTAGTAGAGTGGAGTGTCAAAGTGGCAGAGTGGAGTGTCAGAGTCGTAGAGTGTAGTGGCATGGAGTGGAGTGGAGTAGAATGTTGTAGAGTAGAGTGTAGTAGAGTGCAGTAGATTGGAGTACAGTGTTGCAGGGTGGAGTGGAGTGGTGTAGGGTATCATAAAGTGGAGTAGCATAGAGTGACTTGAATTGGAGTAAAGTAGAGTGTCAGAGTGGGGGGCCTAGATTGGATCAAAGTGTCATAGAGTGGGGTACCGTAGAGTGGTGAGGCATAGTGTAGAGTGGAGTAAAGTGTCATACAGTGGAGAGCCATAAAGTGGAGTCAAGTAGCATGGAATGTCAGTGTTGTGGAGAGTTTTAGAGTGGAGTGGTATAGAGTGGAGTGTCGTAGAATGACCTAGAGTGATGGGACAGAGTGAAGTGTGGTGAAGTGTGATAGAGTGGATTAGAGTGTCATAGAGTGGAGGGAGAGAGTGGAGTAGAGTGGGGTGGCGTAGTGTAGAGTATGCATGGGTTCAATTTAAATTTCCATTACATTTGCACAATACCGTTTACTGATAAAAACTATACTGCCCTCAAATGATATATATAGTTACAGACATGTAAATTGTGTTGTGTGCTGGAAATGTTTTTTTCTTACCCAGTACCAGCAAGAGTGTCACATACATCCTCTCACTTTGAAGTCAGAGAAAGAAAAGTAAATACCAAGCTCCCCCAGAAGACAGATCCTGACATTTGACATCAGTCTTTGAATGCACAGCAACTTTGTCAAAATAAGAACAATAATTAAAGGCCTGTTTACAGACAGCAGAAGTTGTGGAACAATACAGGGAGCAATGATGAATAAGCTTTGCTTCATAGGAGTCACAAAGACATGCTGGACAGCCTAAAACAAACAACGCTAACAAAAATAAAGTCAGAAAAGGTGAGTTACAAACCACTAAGTAAATGGTAAGCAATGGGCAGAATGCATGCCCTATGAAGCTTTCAGAATGCCCACTGAAAGCTTTTTGCCAGCCAAACTGTGCTGTGCTGTCTGGTTGTCGTCGACCTAAAAAGGGCCTCTACAGAGAACTACTTTTTTTTTTCCTTTTTTAAGTTCAAGTTTATTGAAACCAAGCATAAACATTAATACAATAACATAGCATAAGTAATATAATAGAAATATAAATAAAAATATACAATAAGGGCATATGAGTAAAAGGAATCAATAAACAATAAAGTCTGGGTTAGGATTAGAAAGGGGAGAAGAGGGAAAAAGAACAAGGGAAAGAAATAGGGTGTGAAGAGGTGTAAAACAAAAAGTCAGGTTTTCTCATTAAGAACTATACATTGTATGCATATACATATCTATAAAGGCAAAAATAAAAGCAGTTTATAAAATATAAAGAAAGCAATAACAGTAAAAAATGAATTCAGAGAAATAAGACAACAAGAAAAATGCTCATGGAGGCTTGCGGACTTCATCAGACAAGCGCATTAGAGTATTAGAAGCAGGATTTGAGTGAGCGATGGATGAAAGATATGAGGTAAGAGGAATCCAAAGGTGGTCTCTCTTAATTGCAAAGGAAACAGGAGTGACGTAGTTTGTGTCTAATCTGTGATGAAAGCAAATGGCATTCCACCACGCAGAATACGTAACTTTAGATGAATCTTTCCAGTTGGAAGTAATTAAATGCAATGCAACAGCTATGAGTAAATCAAGCAACTGACAATGAGAAGGGGCTTGTGGCCAGGAGGGAGATAGGGAACCTAAGAAAATAGCTGAGGGTGAGAAGGGGATGGTTGTGTTAAATATGATATTTATGCGAGACCAAATTGAGTTCCAGAATGTAGAAATAGAAGGGCAGAGGAAGAGCATATGCATTAAATCGGCATTAGGAGAAGAGCAAGACCAGCATGAGGAGGAAAGATCAGGGGAAAAGGAAGCTAATCTAGCGGGAGTGTAGAATACACATTGATAAATGAAATAAAGGGTTTGAGTAGTGTTAGCTGCTCTGGAGGTCTTGTGAATTTTTATCCAAATTTTGTCCCATAAGGAAATCAACCAAGAAGAAGACAAATCTCGTTCCCAAGCCAATTCAGTCTTAGTTTGGTCTGGAGTGGACAAAAGACATTTATAGAGGCTTGATGCAGACGGGGAAGTTTGTAGAAGCGGAAAGATTGTGGAACAGGAAGTAGGAAGAACAGGAGAAAGAGGAAGTGACTGAAGATAATCCTGAAGGGCAGGAAGTAGAAGATCCTATTGTTTTTTAAAAGATTTAGGAAGATGGAAAAGAGATTGAAGAGCAGAGAAAGACAAAGGTACATCAGCTTGGAGAAGTTGTGAGACCCATATTAAACCCTTGGATCTCCATGATTTCCAATAAAAAGTACGATTCTTAATACGAAGTAGTTTGTAATGCCAAATAGGTTGTTGAGATAATGAGAGTGGAGAAGGATAAGAAGAGGGGAGAAGAGGGGCCAAAAGTAGACGGGTGTGGGCAATAACCGAAGAATGTAAGAAGGCAGAACTAGCAGTGAAGACAAGAGTTTCGAGAAAGTTGAAAGGTGAAATAAAGAATTTTTCAATGGATAGCCAAACAGGTGAGTGAAAGGGGAGTTCAGTAGACAACCATCTAGAAGCTCTGTTTAAGAGAGAAAGCATAATGATGAGATTTAAAATCAGGGAACTTAAGCCCTCCATATATTTTATCTTTTTTAAGGTTTGATAAGGCTATTCGTGGAGAATTATTTTTCCAAAGAAATTTCGATAAGATCAAATCTAATCTCTTGAAGTAATAACCTGGAATATGAACAGGGATCATAGAAAGAGAATATAGGATTATAGGGGCCAACATCATTTTGATAGAGTCTAATCGTCCCCACCAAGAAAGGAAAAGAGGATGCCATTTGGTAATTAAATCATTTAGGGCCAGATGTAGGTAGACATTTACCGACCGGTAAATGGCTATTCTAGATGTAGGTGGCCTATTTTACCGATTCGGTAAATTTACCGAATCGGTAAATTTACCAAATCTGTAAAATACCGAATCGGTATTTTTACAGATTCGGTAATTTTGAAATGTAGGTGGGACTCTTTTGAGTCCCACAGGCCTTACCGAATCGGTATTTTACAACCCAATCCAATTGGGTGGTAAAATACCGATTCCAGGTGTACATGCACATGTGTGCATGCACACCTATGGCATGTGACAAACGGACATGCCCTTAGGGCATGTCTGTGTGCCTAATGTCACACATGCCTTCAATCGGGGTGCTAGAGGGTGTCAAAGTGACACCCCCTGCACCCTTGCAAAAATTGGTATTAACCGAATCGGTAAATACTGATTCGGTAATTGCCATTGATTCCTATGGGCTTCAATGCCTACAGAATCAGTAATTCAGTTACCGATTTTCTCTACATCTCCCCCCTTCTAATATACCGATTCATAAATACCGAATTGGTAAAATTCGGTATTTATGAATCGGTAAAATTAACTTACCTACATCTGGCCCTTAATTTTTGTGTAACATACTCGAAGTTGAATTTTAACGTATCAGAAATAGTTGAGGAGAACCAAAGTCCTAGATAATTTAATTTAACCGGTTGCCAGGAAAATCTTTTTTGATCAAAATAATGGCAAAGACATAAAACGTTAAGAGGTAAAACCTCACGTTTGTCCCGATTAAGGCGGTAGCCTGAGATTTGTGAAAAAATATCTCCTTGGTGGAGAAAGGAGGTAAGAGAAACATCAGGGTTGGAACAATATAATAGGATATTGTCAGCATATACAGACAATTTAACGTGAGCAGAACCAAGTTGAAAAGCAGTAATGTGCATATCTTGCCGTATTTTTGTCAGAAAAGGCTCCATCGCTACTATGAACAATAACGGAGATAATGGACACCCTTGGCGGACACCTCTAGAGAGAGAGAAGTAGTCTGAGATTTTACAATTGGCAAAGATAGAGGCCTTAGGGCTAGAATACAACAGGGAGATCAATGAAGTTATTTTGAGGGGGCAACCTATCCATTTCAGAGCATGAAACATAAAACCCCAGCCAATCCGATCGAAAGCCTTTTCTGCATCTTAAGTAATAGCAGCCAATGGATAACTTATGAGGAAGCTTTACTAAGGACATTAAAAAAGACTCTAGAGTCATCTGAGGATAAGCGACCTTTAACAAAACCAGACTGTTCTGGACCAAGAAGTTCAGGTAGAATGGGATCAATGCGAAGCTCAAGAATTTTCGCGAAGATCTTATAATCTGTATTTACAAGAGAAATGGGGCGATAATTTTTACAAAAGGAGGGGTCCTTTTTGTCTTTGGGGATCAAACAAATCATAGCTTCTTGAAAAGTATCCTGAGAAGAATTATAAAGAAATTAAAGAGCGAAAAAAGATGAGGAAGAAGGATCTTTGAGAAGTGAGTATAAAATTCTATGGTAAACCCATCAGGACCAGGGGCCTTATCGCGTCGTAAGATGGAGACAGCATGAGAAATTTCTTTCAAGGTAATAGCCACTTCAAGTGAATCAAAGTTAATATGGGAAGAAGAAGGAGAAGTAAGACCATGAAAGTAAGAAGAGATATCAGATTGAGGAGGAATTGATTCAGGAGTATAAAGCTGCTTGTAGAAAGCAACAAATTCTTGTAAGATATCATCATCTTTAAAGAGAGAATCAACATTGGAATTAATGATAGAAGTAATCAGAGTTCTATCCTGGCGAGACTTTAAATAGGAAGCTAAGAGTTTCCCCATTTTGTTCTGACCACCATGGTATCGTGAGCTACTTTTCAAAAGATAAGAAGCTGCAGCTTCAGTGGATAATTTGTTAAAAGTGATTTTGGCAGAGAGGAGGTCTTTTAAGGAGGAATCAGTGAATGAGCGGAAATAAGCAGATTCTAGTTGTTTAATTTTGGTAAGTAGCTGAGCCGATTGCTTTTCAAATTCTTTCTTTTTTTGAGAAACATAGTTGAGAATGAAACCCCTCGCAGTTGTTTGAAAGAATCCCAAATCATAGCAGGAGAAGAGTCAGAAATTGTATTAGTGTTAAAAAAGTCTGTAGCAAAAGAAATGAATTGGCTGGAGAATTGAGGGTCTGTAAGGAGGGAATTATTAAAGCGCCATCTACCCGAAGACGGTTTAACGGGGAGTATATCAAAATCAACATACACCCGGGCGGGTTCAGAGATTAACATGGAACCAATTTTTGAGTGAATAATGTGTTGTGTAAGGGATCTACTGAAAAAGAGATAGTCAATACGGGATTGAGTTTTGTGAGGAGGGGAAAAATAACTATATTCTTGAAGATCAGGATGACAAAGTCTCCAAACATCGATTAGGGATTTAGGACAAATGGTGGAAGTGAATTGAGAGTGCATTTTAGAATGTACATATTTAACTGAGCAGCGCCTATCTAGGATAGGATAAAGGACTTGGTTGCAATCACCTCCAAAAATAATATAATCATCATCAAATGTAAGCAATTTGTCTGAAACAAGTAACCAAAAATTATTATCAACAGAAACTGGAGCATAAACATTAAACAAAACTAGAGGGACATTGTCTATTAATAATTTAACAATTACCCAACAACCATTTGAGTCAATTTCTTGATGAGCAACGGAAACATTAAACTTTTTGTGACATAAGATCACAACTCCATTCTTTTTGCCTAAAGCTGGAGAAGAAAATATATTGCCAACCCAGGATCTTTTCAGTTTAGAAGCTTCAGAATCAGATAAATGGGTTTCCTGTAACATGGCAATGTCAGTCTTCAGCCTAGCTAAGTGAGATAACACTTGTTGTCTTTTAATAGGGTTATTTAAGCCTTTAACATTCCATGTAGTTACCCTGAATTTTCCTGCAGTAAGATAACATTAAACATGAAATAAGCAAGCAATGTAATAACAGTTTGAAGAGGTAAAGCATACAACTTATGGAGGATAATACAATGAAATATAAAGATACAATCAAGAGGATATAGGGACAAAATAGGATAGAAAAAAGAAAAGGAGATATAAAAGAAGATATGAAAGAAAGAAGACGAAGAAGAAGAGGAGTACAAAGAAAAGGAAGGAAAGGGAAAGCAAGTGCAACAGATGAGGAAAACAAGATATATCAATAAGGGGAAAAAAAGAGAGAGGGAAGGAAACTTACATAAATTGTAGATCATACGAAGGGTGGAGGGGTGGGAGGCCACACGGAGAAATGACGTTACCCAAACTCACGAAGGAGGAGCGGGGGAGGGGAACAGGACCAACGGACCGTTGATAAACATTGGGAGAAGGAGGAGGACTGGGCAAACAACCTGTTGAGGAGAAAAAAACAAAGTTGAGTACGTAAAATAAAAACAAGCAACTAACAAAAGAACCTGTAAGTAGCGAGTGAGAAGAAAAAGAGAAAGATGTAAGAACCATAAAGACAAAAGATAAAGAACTATAACCGTGCTAAACAGTATACCAAGAAAGACATAATGGAGGAGGTGCGAAGCATATTATGAACAAAGTGAAACACATGAATATCAAAAACCAAAACAGGTTAGTTAGAAGTAGATGCAGAGGAAGTATCCATGGGATCAGACCGGAAGGAATAGAGAAAACTCTGGAGTTTCAACGGATCTTCATAAGTGGTAGTCTTATTGTTAATAGTGACTTTAAATAGACATGGGTGGAAGAGACTATATCTTGCACCAATAAAACGTAGCTGAGGTCTCAAAGCCAAGAACTCTCTATGACGGTCTGCGGTAGATTTAGCGTAATCTTGAACAAAAAATAGTGAATTCCCTGACCAAGTAATTTTGTTCAAAGCTCTGGCAGCAGCTAAAACTTTTAAAAGGCCAGTATATTCAAGAAAATACAGTATCATTCCTCTGGGTTTACTCAGTGAAGTGGAAGATGCATGGTGCGATAAAGAACCCAACCGATGTGCTCTTTGAATGTTTAAAGAGGTGCTTTCCGGAAGTTTGAGAAGCTTAGGTAAAAAGGACTTAAAGAAGGAGATGGAATCTGATCCCTCTGACCCCTCCGCCAGGTCATAAATACGAAGATTGTTACGCCGATTCCTGTTTTCCAAATTCTCAACCTGTTTGTGTAAACTGGAGAATTGGGAGCATAGGGAATCAACCTTAGAAGCAGAGGAGTTTAAGGATTCAACACTTTGTTCCAGCGTAGTAACACGACTTTCCACATTTAACCATTTGTTAGAGTTCTTGGAGAGTAGTAGTTGTTTCCTGGAGAGTGGTATTGGTTTCCTCAACAAATGGGCGCAAGGCCATGATTTCTTCAAGCAAAAGGTCCATGGTGACTGAAGAAACTGGTGTTAGGGGAGAAGGCGGATCTTTCTTTAATCTTTTGGTTGAAGCTTTGTTGCCAAGAATAGTCAGAGAATTTGTTATTGAAGAAGCAGTTTTTGGTGAGGAGGCGGCTGAGTCATCCATGACTAAACACTGATATCGCGAATTAGTGTGAAGCAAGAATTTGCGTGAGGTAGCTTTGGAATGAAGCTCCTCCTTAAGTTGTTTGCCCATGTGTAAAGAACAAAAAGGAGTGATAAACTAACATTGAACATGAGAGCGCACCCTGAAAGAAAAAGGCATTGTAAATAGTAACAGGTCTACCTTCCCAACAAGTAATATGCTGGAAAAAAAAACTAAAGTAAAACCAGTATAACATTATTATAAACAGTGTTAGGATGTAGAGGAAGAAAACATGAAGAGCCACTCCAGGTGCATTGTGCTTGCATGAATTAATAAATTGAATCTCACTCAGCCGGTAAAGTTGTAGACGATGGTTGAAATAGAGGCATGATAAGCATCAGGTGTTAAAGAATTGTTCCAGTCAGCGTGAAGGTAGGCTCATGAGGAGAAAATCAGACAGCACACAAGTCTGTGGAGAAGCGTTAATGCAACGCTAATACATCCTCAATTAACAGTTGGCATTTCCCATCAAGCTTAGCAGTGCATAAAATACTAAATCTACTTTCAAGCACCAAGGGCATAGGAAACGCAGTGTAGAGAAGAAGAAATCCTGTAAGAGGGGCTACTCCAGGAGCGTTGCGTTTATTTGAGTGAACAGCATTGAGCCTCACTCGGCCATAAAAGTTAAAAACAAAGGCTGACACATAGGAATGAGAAGCATCAGGTGTTAAAGAAAAGTTCCAGTCAGCGAGAAGGTAGGCACATGAGGAGATTGTCGTACAGCACACAGTTCTGTGAAGAGGCACTCATGCAGCGTTAAATCCAGCCTCATTTAGCAATTGGCATTTCCCATAAAGCTCAATAGTGCAGGAGACACTAAATCTATTTCCAGGCACCAAGGGCAGAGGAAACGAAACACAAAAAAAGAGAAACCCTGTAAAAGGGATTATCTGAGAGCGTTTCAAAAAACCGCGATTCAAAATGGCGCCCAAAAATCGAATACGCTGCAAAATCCTGTGAAAATCCGGCATTAAGGTCTCAAAAGATAGCGAAGGAGAGACCAAAGTCACAGCATGAAGGGCAGGCAGAGCAGAGGAGGCAAGTAGACATAATGAGCACCACTCAGGGAAGTTGGGGTAAGAGAGCCGTTCCGTGACTGAGTTCACAAAATGGCAGCCATGCAAATCACAGAGCCGCGGGAGAAGAAAATAGAGAAACGGCAGTCTACCTTCGAGAAATGAAGTCGGTAGGACGTCGTAAAATGACCCCTACATGCTCGCAGGCATAGTCCTCCAATTTGGGCTCAGTCCAAGAGGAAGAAGGGCACAGCTGGTCCATCTCTACCCTCGTCGTCCACGGAGAGCTACGGATATGCCGCCATCCTCGTCGGGCGCAAGCCACGCCCCCCCACAGAGAACTACTTTCATCCCCATCACCAAAGTCATAATGTAAACTCAGGGTTAAAATGCGATCATCTACGAAATGCTGTGGGATAGACTGGTAGCTCATCTGACCAATGCCTAAATATTTTTATTTTTTATTAATGTGTTTATTTGTAGGTAGCTAAGAGCATCAATAAATACAAATGTACAACACGTGGCCAATGAAAAGTAATAAATTAACCTGCAGCATGAGGCATGTGAAGCAAAAAAAGGGCATTATTAAAAAATAAAAGAAAAAGGTATGAATGACTCTTCTGGTCGAAACAACTGTTCTCAAGTTTATGACCTTTTTCCCTTGGCTTTTAGGATCGCGGGTTCCATTTCATAAAAATAATACATTAACGTCCATCAATTACTCATCGAGGGTGAGAGTTGACATTATCTAGTCTCTTTGTTTACACAATCTTGCATTGACTATCACAATAGATACAATATTCACATTCCCGTCAGGCACATTACATTCAGTTCCCAGCATAATATCAAGCACAGTAAGTTCCATATCCATTTTGAGTCTTTCAGATAAACATGTAGTAGAACCAGTCCAATACTGGTAAAGCAAATAGCAATTTGCAAACATGTGTATTATGTCAGCATTTAAATGTTCGCAACTGGGGAATTTGGAATTCTCCTTTTTCTCATTTGGAAGTTTTTTCAGGCTTCTTGAACAGCATGCATACAGTTTTAAATTAAATTACTGTCGTTTTGACTGGGTAAATACTAAATGTGCACAAGGGGTAGTGAATGCTTGTTCATTTTTCATAAATATTTAATTATGTTTTATTTAGGAGGTTTTATAAAGTGAAAACAGGACCCCAAAGGTATCAGAGCACTGTACATAGAAAAAGGTTATTTCGAGTACACATATAGGCCCAATACAACTTTTAAACATCAACATAACATAAGAGAAACATTGTATAACCTTTATTGGGTTTAAGCATGCATAAAATGAAACAAGACAGTCAACAATATCACTGCGGTTTGTAGTGACGTGATAGAGCATCCCTTTAATGCTTCATGTTTACAGAGCCTACTCATGGTCACTGGGTAGCTTGTCAAAGCCCTTCCCCAGTTTCCTATAACCAAACATCCTCAAGGTCTTGTCAGCTAGTGAGGTATATGTCTAATAAGATCATTTTGCTATCAATTATGAAATTGACATTCAAAGGGTGAAGACGAATCTCCAGTGGGAGAGAATTCCATATTTTTAGTGCCAAGCCAGAGAAGGTGAGGGCTTGAATCATTGATTTATTTTCTGAATCTTGCAGACTCTAGTAGGAAGGAGCTTGTACTTTCTAGAGAGCAACCACTACCTGCGAGAATTAGATTATCGGTTAAGTGCCCAGGAGTCCCATAGTGCAGGGCTTTGTGAGTCAGGCAAACTCTCTTCAGAAGGAAACTTGTTTCAATTGGAAGTCACTATAGGGATTTGAGTGAAGGTGTGATGTGGTCAAAATGCTTCATACCCGTTATTAGTCTAGCTGTGGCATTGAAGGTTGCCTTTTGTGGTGCCATTTGTGTTTTGGTGGATGTGTTAGTGTTGCGTTTTTCATAGTCGAGACTGGATTTGACTAGGGATTGTACTGCTCTTTTGAGGTCAGTTGTTGGGATGAATGGTTTCACATTCTTTAAGAGTCTGAGTTGGAGGAGGGTCCCATATGTGCTGATGTGGGTTGCATGTTGAAATTTCTGTCTAGTGGTAACCCTAGAAGTTTAGATGCTTCAACAATAAGGGCCTCATTTATGAAAGCCTTGCGCCACCGGTGCGTCACTTTTTCCCATGTTAAAAGTGACGCACCGGCGGCGCAAGTCCTTCATAAATAAGGCCCTAAGTGTCTGCAGTCAAGAGCATCCAGGTGCTCGAGCCATTTCTGAAGAGGCGAGAAGCTATGTGATCGAGTGATGAATAGGAATTCAGCTTTCAGAGCATTTGGGGGCAGATTTACGACTCCTGGAACATCTCTGCTAATCAGAAGAGATGCGCCAAAAGAGTTGCGATGCATCTGCTCACCCGTGCGCCACCACGGATGGGCTGCATTTACAATGCGGCGCACTGTGGCGCTCGGATTGGCAGATGCTTTACGCATCCCCGGGGAAATGCGGCACATTTCTGAAGTTGCGTTGCAAGTGCGACGCAGCTCCAGCAAGGCTCGGGGGTGACCTTTCTGTAACATGCTGCATCAATCCTTACGCCTGCTTCAAGCAGGTGCAGGGTTTTGACGCAGCATGGCCCTAAATGTGACTGAGTGACATCTTGTAGATTTCACTCAGCCACTTTTAGGAGGTGTTCCTGCACCGGAACGCCACCCCCCTGCACCAAAACACCTACATCTGGCCCAGGGCTTTACAACATGACCCATCTCCCATATGAGTCATGTTGTAAATGCCTTGCAGCATGGCGCTGGCTTTGCGCCGCTGCTGCGTCACAAAAGTGACGCAATGGTGGCGTACAAGAGGCGCAAGGGGCTTGTAAATCTGCCCCTGGCTTTTTGTTGTTTATTAGTAACCATCTTTGGATTGTCTGCAGTGAATTGTTGAGATGGACAATAGCTTCTAGGGAGGAAATCTGTATGCAAATCTAGGTATCATCTGCATACATGTGGCAAGCAGATTGGCTTGTTTCAGAATCTCCATCAACGGTTCCATGTAGGGATTAGAGAGCACTGTGGAGGTTGTGGAATCTTGGTGCTCCCAGTCTGACCGAAGATGGTTTAGAGAGCCAGTTACTCAATTTGGTATGCTCTGATTGGTTTTGTTAATAGGAGATGATGAGGATATAAAGTTTAAATACAGAATAGCACAAAAAAACTATCATGGATTCTGTAGAGCTGCTGGGGCCACCTTCTACTCAGAAAAAATCTCTTAAGCCAAAAACTGGCCAAAACTCTTTTCAGAGCAGTAAAGTAACCCTCTGACCCATAAATTGTATCTCCTTCGCCGACATTGTCCTACATACAATGCAAGGAGCTGGCACACTTCTTTGTCAAAAAAGTAGTGGACATCCAGCATTTCCCGATGACCTACCGAATGGAAGCATCCCAGGTGACCAGCAGCATGCTTTGCTCCAGACCAGGGAAGTCTCCTCTCAACAAGGACTCCTTTACCTCGCCTAATGTATAGCCCGACAGAAATTGAATTAGTGGGCTGATGGTCACTCCTCTGTTTCTGTCCCTACTCCAATCAATAAAATCAGGCTCTCTGCAAGAATCCTTCCCTTCTGCCGAGTATCTTAGATACAGCCCTCAGTCTGGTGCTAGTAGTACAACTCAATTCCTCGCTACAGGAGTATCATATTCCACAGGCATTGCGGAACACCTTGGTCCTGCCTCTGCTGAAGAAACCTAATCTGGACCTTACCAATTTGTCAAATTAAAGACCGATCTCCGTGTTGCCTACTGTATTTAAAATTTTGGAGAACACTTTAAAAAACAACTCTCCATCTTTGTTGAGTCTCTATATGTTTTTTATTTGTCCAAGTCAGGTTTCAGAGCAGAACAACGCGGCAAAAATATTCCCGACTGCACCGCGGATAATCCGCGGTTGCAATTACGATATTTCTGTCATCACACACTGACCGCGGCGGACGGATCACATCAAAGACCGCCGCAAGCGGACGGTACCACAGAAACACCGTCCGCCGCGGACGCATTGACCGCTGAAACAGGCCCAACCACCGCCAGACCTGTGGAGGGTCCGGCCGCACGATTAGGATAGCTCTGCCATCCCAATGGAACTCACCACCTTCCTCGACCGCCGTGGAAAAAAAGCACCGACAAACGGAGCTTGACTGCAGAAGGACCAAACGAACATCACCCCTGCCGTCAAACCGATAAAAAAATGGCAGACGGAAGTAAATTTAAAACACAAAAACAGGACACACACCCACCTGAAACACCCACCCCCAACAACTACACGCCCCAATGACACCCCCCCAACCACAAACAAGAGCACCCAAGTCACCTCACCCACAGAACACCTGACTGGCAACAACCATTGGGACACAACCACCACACAGAGTATAAAATGAATCCCTCCCATTACCGCAATCCTTTGAATCACAGCACAGCTGGAAGAAAGAGGCAGATTAGCACAAACAGCAGACACACACAAACACACATCCAAACTGTACACCAACACACCCACCACACAAACCCCCACAACACCATCCCTACATACCACACACCTGCATACCCCACCACACCCCACCAACACCTTGCACATCACACACCATGGCACCCAAGAAAAACCTCAAGTTCACAGAGGGTGAGTTGAGGGTTA
This sequence comes from Lissotriton vulgaris, assembly GCF_964263255.1. Classification (NCBI taxonomy): domain Eukaryota; kingdom Metazoa; phylum Chordata; class Amphibia; order Caudata; family Salamandridae; genus Lissotriton; species Lissotriton vulgaris. Next base: position 1,571,451,153 of record NC_141687.1, read on the forward strand.
TGGTGGATGAAATCATCCATGTCCAACCACATCTGTTCGGTACCCTAGTCCAGCAGACCACCTTGGGAACTAAAACCACCATGTGGGACAGGATAGTGACCAGAGTCAATGCTTCAGGGACCGTGCCACGCACGAAACACGAGATCCAGAGGCGTTGGCAGGACCTCAAGGCAAGGGTGAAAGGCATCAGGGCCAAGAACCACCTGTGGCCACAACACACTGGCAGTGGCACTCCCCCGGAGCCTATACCATTTTCCGAATGGGAGGAGAAGGTGCTGGGCATACTGCACCCTGAGAGCCTAGAAGGAATAGAAGAGGGACTAGAGGCTGGTATGTACAAACCAATGACCACTATCACACTGTCATGGTCTGCCTTGCACAACTGCCAAGACACATCTCCCAGGCTCCAATCCATACATGTGGACCACACAGTCACCCACATGTGAAGTCCAGGGCTCAAATGCACCCACCATGATCAACCACTAAGGTTTCCTCCTATGTTCCCAGGCTTGCATGTTCACAAAGCAGCTAACACCACAACTCCCAATAGGCCCCCATGTCCACATGGAGGGTGGTGGGGGCGTGGGGGTGGGGGGGTTTAAGCACTACAACTCCCAACAGGCCCCCATGTCCACAGGGAGGGTAGGGGTGGGTGGGTGAGAGTCCAGCACTACAACTCCCAACAGGCCCACATGTCCACAGGGAGGGTGGGGGTGGGTGGGTGAGAGTCCAGCACTACAACTCCCAACAGGTTCACATGTCCACAGGGAGGGTGGGTGTGTGTGTGTGTGTGGGGTGAGAGTCCAGCACTACAACTCCCAATAGGCCCCCATGTCCACAGAGAGGGTGGTGGTGGTGGGGTGAGAGTCCAGCACTACAACTCCAAACAGGGCCCCATGTCCGCAGGGAGGGTGGGGGTGGGTGGGTGAGAGTCCAGCACTACATCTCCCAACAGGCCCACATGGAGGGTGGTGGTGGGGTGTCCAGCACTATAACTCCCAACAGGCACCCATGTCCACAGGGAGGGTGGTTTTGGGGGGGTGTGTGGGGTGGTCCATCACTACAACTCCCAGCAGGCCCCCATGTCCACAGGGAGGGTGGGGGTGGGTGGGTGAGAGTCCAGCACTACAATTCCCAACAGGTCCACATGGAGGGAGGTGGTGGGGGGTGGTTGGCGGGGTCCAGCACTACAACTTCCAACAGGCCCCCATGTCCACAGGGAGGGTGGTGGTGGGGGGGGGGTCCGGCACTACAACTCCCAACAGGCCCCCATGTCCCATCACAGAGCAAGCTGGAGTCTGCCCACCAATTGCTGACCAGTGCATCTCCCCCGTCAAACTTACAGGTAGTTAGCCATCTTCACAAGGGTACCATCCAATAGCAGGACCGGAACACACAAAAACAAGTATTGTCTCCCCACCTCCACACCACCATAATAGCCAGTACTGTCTACCACACCAACATGATGACACCAACAACCATGTCTTGATTCCCTAGAAATTTGTAATGTAACAACAACAAACATGTCATGTCCACAGCATTGATTAATACATTCTTGTCCCTCAGGGGATCGTAACTTCACAGGCGAAACCAGCAACCACCAGCCAGTACTCTCTGGTGAAGATTCCATGGACACCTCGGGTGCAGAGGACGATGCTGGCCCAAGCACACTCCCAGGGCCATCAGGCTCCCAGGACATCCCTGCCTCCACCACCTTGGCCAGTGTCACAACACCAACACCTGCCATTGTGAGCTGTGCAGCTACCAACACCACCACCACCACCACCCCCACTCCTGCCAGTACCACCCTGCCTGACCCATCGTCCGATGATGGTCCATCAAAATCTCAGGCTAGCAGGGAGAGTGGACGGGGGAGGACACAGGTGAGGCCACAGCTCACAAACAAGAGTGCAGGTGCAAGGCGAGGTTGGGAACAACACCCAGCCCATCCTGGGACTGAGACCCTGGATGCCATTGCCAGAGTGCAAGCCTCCTACAAGCAGTCGCAGGCACAGGCGGATCAGGCACACCAAGACTCGCTACAGACCTGCCAGCTATTGCGTTCCATGGACACCCGAATGGGACAAATTGTTGACCTCATGGGGCAGCAAACAGCGCTCTGGAGGGAGTGGTTATACCGGGCCACACCACCTCCCCCTCCCCCAAGTGGCCAGCGGGACAGGGCACCAACACCATCTCCCCCTAGTGGCCAGCGGGACAGAGCACCAACACCACCTCCCCCTTCCCCAAGTGGCCAGAGGGACAGAGGACCAACACCACCGCCACCATCACCTGAGGCCACTGACAGGGAGGTGGTCCCAGAACAACCTGCCCCCGCAGCTGGCTCCGCTCCAGCTCCAAGACGGAGGGGCCGTCTGAGGCTGGATCCAGCACAGAGCAGTGGCAAATCACCATCCACCCGTTTGAAGAGGGGCCGCCACTGACTTCCCCCTTCCTTGAGCCTGGCATTCACTCTGTGAACTATATTGCCCCACAATGCCAAGCAAATGGCAAATGTTTGTTCCCCCACCCGACGTGTCTTCCCATGGGCATCATTATAGCGCATTTCACCTGGGATAGTTGGAATTTGTATGGGGCTTAGCAGCCACGGGCAGTTTGGGTACGCAGAGACAGACACATACATCATTACCAGGATTGGTGTGAACAGCATGGCATACATACAACAAAGTAGTCTTCACAGCACACTCACCTACAAGCCATGCACGTTGTTGATGCAGATTAGCCATCAGTTGGGGGACAATGCTGCTCCGCAGGATGTGGGAGTCATGTGCGGACCCGGGAAATCTGGCACACACATGGGAGATGATGTTGTCAGCCAGGCACACCACTTGCACATTGATAGAATGGTAGTGCTTCAGATTGCGATAGATGGGTTCACGATCCTGGGGTGGAATCAGACCAATATGTGTGACATCAATGGAACCCACTACGTGTGGAATCTGCCTGGGCCATAGAAGTAACCTTTCATTGCAGCCAGCTCCGCCGGACGTGGGAAATGGATGTCATCATCCTTGTAATGCATCATGGCTTCCAGCGCATCCAGCAGTACCATGTTGAACATGGATTGTGACATCCCCCCGGCATTACCAACTGTGTACTGGAAATTGCCTGTCGCGAAGAAGTGAAGTGCCGCCATCACCTTTGCTGTGGGTGTAATTGCTCCTAGATATGGCCTGCGTGGCTGCAGATGAGGTGCCAATTGGGCTACAAGGTCCTGCATTGTCGGTCGGTCAAGCCGGAATTTGCGGATAACCTCCTCTTCAACCATGTCCTCCAGCACAATGTCAGATGTCAATAGACCAACACCGCACAGCTGTGCCACACTATCACATCTTGACCAACACAAAACAAATAATACATGTTGCAGACACTGATTGAATGTGTGACGTGACAGAAATATAAGGCACCACAGCTAACTACACACACAATGTTCACCCACAAACAACATCCTGTGTGCAAACATGTCCAATGGTACGTGCACACATGTTGAAAGAACAGCCATGACTGAGGGACCATGTGTGGACAAGCATCCCCACAGACACACATGGACGTGCACACACACCACAAACATGGAACACACCCTCCTTGTCTTCATGCACCCATGACCCCACCTACAATGCTGTGCATCCTCACATGACAGGCATGGACATACAACAGGTGACACACAGACGCATACACAGAATGCATGTATACCCCCATCATTGCTACTTGCACACACAAACCACACACTCACGAGTGCTTCAAAATCTGAGTACACAGCCTTAATGTACTGTGTAGATGTGTACAATTAGAAACGTGTGACCTCAAAACCAAGATAGCCATGCACATATGACGCAACTTGGGCTCCCATCAGTGGTCTTTGTTAACCACTGGCAAGGTCAATAGTATGACCACACATGCAACTAATGGACATAAATGAGACAAGTAGGCACAGGCCATTGCCATGACATAATGATTCTTGACGCATTTCGGACATGGCCTGACACACATGTATACCTATAAACATTACATGTGTGCGGAGACATGCAGTGTGTGTACACACAGCATCTGGGTACGCCTTCCGCCAACACAGAAGATGATCCTTGATACTGCAATTGTGCGTAACATTTGCTGCATGGTCAAGGGCCATCACGGTCACACCCCGAATGATCACCCACCGCCCGCACCCGGCGGTGGGTGTCCGGCCATGGCCGTTCATGCCAGGGTAACATCAATACACAGGGCGGTCACCCACCGCCTGCACCCGGCAGTGGGTGACCGGCCATGGCTATCCATGCCAGGGTAACATCAAGACACAGGATAGTCACCCACCGCCCGCACCCGGCGGTGGGTGACTGGCCATGGCCATCCATGCCAGCGTAACATCCATTCACAGGGTGGTCACCCACCGCCCGCACAAATCGGTGGGTGACCGCCCGCACACGGCGGTGGGCGACCGCCCGCACACGGCGGTCTGTGGTGGGTACTTCTATGTGACTGAAAAGGGGGATACCAACTGCCATTTCCACTTGCACATTCAAGTGTATGTGTTTGCCTGCCCTGCCCCCGCAGAATGGTGCCCCGCCATTGCAATGCCAGTAAGTGATGATTTTCAAAAGATGCACCACCGCTCACGCACACATGCGGTTGGCGGAATGTGACCGTGATGGTCCTTGCACATGTAGCCAATGGAAACAGGTAACGCGGGACGCGTAAGCGATTTTAAAAATAGCGGAAGCTGTGCACCACCACAGCAGGGCCAGTCATTGGGTCATTTTGAATAAGGCAGCCCGGGAAAACCAATTGCTGCAGACGGTGCCACTGATATGAGCTTAGGGCCCTATAAATGTGTGAATTTCTGCAGCACACATCCACTGCTTACAGCCACTGCTGCCTTCACCCATCACCTCTACCTGCTGCATCTGAGCAATCCACCAACTGCTGCCTGCACCCATCACCTCTATCTGCTGCTGCTGAGCAATCCACCAACTGCTGCCTGCACCCATCACCTCTACCTGCTACTGCTGAGCAATCCACCAACTGCTGCCTGCACCCATCACCTCTACCTGCTGCTGCTGAGCAATCCACCAACTGCTGCTGTTGTGCCACAGTCCTGGACCTTGCCATGCAGAAAGTTCGAGAGATTCGGTCTCATCCCTTCACCGCAGCGGAGCTGGAGGTCCTTGTGGACGGTGCGCTCCGCCACTATGAACGGCTCTATGGTGCCCCCGGACAGGTGGTAAGTGCAGTGGGGGACATGTTGGTGTGCATGAGGTGGGCACCTACTGCTGGCTTCAGCAATCTTAGCGGTGTGCTGTGTGACCTTCACATGTGCTGTACTGTGCATGGCTGCTGAAAGATATGTGTTGCTCCTATCTGTGTGAATGGCCAACTGTCCACTGACTTGCCCCCTCTTGTCTCCCATCATGGTAGGTCAAGCTGCACCGTCGCAAGACTGTGTGGAGGATAGCACGTGATGTAAGGGCAGTGGGGGTGTGCAATAGGCGACACACACACTGCCACAAGCGGTGGGACGACATCTCCAGGCTCAGCAAGAATGTGGCAGAGATTACACTGGGGATGATTCCAAGATCAGGCCGGCTTGCACAACGTACCATCTCACCTCTAATGCTACGTATCATAGCTGTGACACATCCTGACCTGTCCGCCCGGTTGAGAGGGGAGCAGCAGCAAACTAGCGGTAAGCAGACTGAATGGGTTTGTGACTTGTGAGTGCATGCATGTATTGCTGCTCAGACACAGTAGTGACATTGGTGGTGTGTATGTTGTGCTGTAATTGCATGTTGGTGCCATTAGCGGAGTGAGCGTTAGCATCCATGTCAGCCAGGTGGACATACCTGTTGCATTGCAGTGCAGGGTCCCAGGACATGCCGTTGAGGTCTGTGGTCCCAGGGCATCACATGGGTGGTGGTCAGCATGCACTTGCCCTGTTTGTTTGATGTACATGTTTCACAGGCACCCCCGGTTCTATGACATGAGGATGTCTGGTAGGGGTGGTTTGTGTGCAGGATGGGTGCTACATGTTGGTCAGCAGTCAAGGAAGTTTTGATTTTGTAATTTGCAGTACATGAGTGTGGCACTTAGGTATACCTCTTTTCACTCTCTTTCAGCTTTGGCTGAGGGCACTGACCCACGAACGACGGAGCTTAGTGGTGGACATGCATCCGGATCAGAGATCACACACACGCAGAATGAGACTGAAGAGAGCAGCCCCGGAGAGGGGGACAGAACTGTCCCTGAGGACTCACATGTGGAGACACCATCGTCCTCCTCTTCAGACAGTGTTGGTGAGTCAGCACTGTTGGTAGACACAGGGAGTGGGCAATCTTCACCTTCAGTCGGTACACAGCACACTGGGCCCACACTGCCACCAACTGCAACAAGTACTGCTCGTGCTCGCCAGAGTAGGGGGAGCAGAGTGGCCTTCGGTGCAGGCACCGCTTTCCCAGCCCCTGTGACACAAACTGCCCTTTGTGCTGAGGCAGTTGATCTGCTGCGACAGCTGTGTGTAGGGCAGACCAACTTGATCAATGCATTCCAAGACCACAATAGGAAGTTGGGGCAGGTGGTAGCATTCATGGAGGGGATGCATGGCGATGTTGCTGGTCTCAAAAGATCAGTTCAGTCATTATCCAACACAGTGTCTGCAGCCATTCAACAGTCGCATGGACAAGGTTTAACTTCAGTTCCCCCATCCACACCACTTGATGTCTCAGGGGAGAGTGATATTTCTGACCAGGCCTCATTTTCTGGGTATTGCACTAGAAGCAGGCACAGGCAGCAAGGCAGGGCACGGAGGCCACAGACACCATCCCCTAGGACAGGGAAATATTTCACTGAACACGACATCAGCTACCCTGGAGTTGACACACAGGATCCTCAAGGGGTGTTATGGGACAGGGATTCACATGTAACACAGGCATCCCCCTCAAAAGGTACTCCCAAGGCAAGGGCACCTCCCAAGGACAGGGACAGTCCCAAGGACAAGGACACTACAAGGGACAGAGCAACTCCCAAGGCGAGGGACACTCCCAAGGACAAGGACACTACAAAGGACAGGGCAACTCCCAAGGCGAGGGACACTCCCAAGGACAAGGACACTACAAAGGACAGGGCACCTCCCAAGGCCAGGGACACTCCCAAGGACAAGAACACTACAAAGGACAAGGCAAATCCCAAGGCCAGGGACATTCCCAAGGACAAGGACACTACAAAGGACAGGGCAACTCCCAAGGCCAGGGACACTCCCAAGGACAAGGACACTACAAAGGACAGGGCAACTCCCAAGGCCAGGGACACTCCCAAGGACAAGGACACTACAAAGGACAGGGCAACTACCAAGGCCAGGGACACTCCTAAGGACAAGGACACTATAAAGGGCAGGGAAACTCCCAAGGCCAGGGACACTCCCAAGGACAAGGACACTACAAAGGACAGGGCAACTCCCAGGGCCAGAGCACTGCCAACGGATAAGGCACATTCCAAAGACAGGACACCTCCCAGGGCCAAGGCTTCTCCCATTCACAGGACATCTACCAAGGACAGCCATACATCACCCCTGCGTCCCCTGAAGCTGGTGTTCTTGAAGGAATGTACACCACATGTGTCAGAGGTGGAGTCCCCCCATACCTCTACTCCCATCCACACTCCGGTGAAGCAGGGGAAGGAGTACACTGTTGTTGCATCCCCCATTACACATGATACAGAGGGCAGAAGGCAGGGCCATAGCAAGCGTCAAGCAGGGTCCAGCACGTCCCCAGAGAGCAGACCACCACCAGCACATGAACCACCTTTGATGGGTGATGTTTCAGATGAACCCGCACCACTTACCAGTCCAGTCATGTGCAGGGTGCCCTTACATATCCCAAAGAAATGGAGACACACACCAGTGACACCTGACCACCCCAAAGTCGCTCCAGTACTGCTGTCCCCAGCTCCCAGAGCCACCCTGCCTCCTGGACCATACAGCCCTGTGGCTCATCATTTCAGTGGTCCTAGTGGGTCAGATGCAGTTCACTCTCATGTGTCAGATAGTGGCACACTGTCTGTTGTTCGCTGTCATGCCTCATGTAGTAGCACTGTGCCAGTTGTGCCCTCTCCTGTTTCAGGTACTGCTACTGTGTGTGTCCGCCACTCTCATGTCTCAGATGCTGGCATGGTAATTGTTGGTCCCTGTACAGGGACATGTCCTGGCAGTGTGTCTGGGTCTATGGCTCATGTGTCAGTCAGTAGATCTGTGGCTGTGTCTCACTCTCCTGTATCTGGTGCTGGCAGTGTGTCTGGGTCTATGGCTCATGTGTTAGTCAGTAGATCTGTGGCTGTTTCTCACACTCCTGTATCTGGTGCTGGCAGTGTGTCTGGGTCTATGGCTCATGTGTCAGTCACTAGGTCTGTGGCTGTGTATCACACTTCTGTATCTGGTGCTGGCAGTGTTTCTGGGTCTATGGCTCAATTGTCAGTCATTACATATGTGGCTGTGTCTCACACTCCTGTTTCTGGTGCTGCCAGTGTGTCTGGGTCTCTGGCTCATGTGTCAGTCACTAGAGCTGTGGCTGTGTCTCACACCCCTGTTTCTGGTGCTGCCAGTGTTTCTGGGTCTCTGGCTCATGTGTCAGTCACTAGAGCTGTGGCTGTGTCTCACACTCCTGTTTCTGATGCTTCCAGTGTGTCTGGGTCTATGGCTCATGTGTCAGTCACTAGAGCTGTGGCTGTGTCTCATACTCCTGTTTCTGGTGCTGGTAGTGTGTCTTGGTCTATGGTTCATGTGTTAGTCACTGGTACTGTGGCTGAATCTCATGATCCTGTATCAGATACTGCCACTGTGTCCGAAGCTACTAGGTCAATCAGTCCACCTGATTCTGTGCTGTGAGGTGCAGTTCCCATCACTCACATGTCATTCTACTTGGTGTCTGGATTGTCCATTGTGACCACCTATGCATTATTAATGTCCATGGGACGGGGCGCATGACACACGTCCTTGTGCTGCCTCAGATGTACCTGCTCTGTTCTGTACCATGGCCTGTTGATGCTCGTTGCCCCTCTCATGTGCTGCATCAGATGTACCTGCTCTGTTGTGAACAATGCCCTGTTGCTGTTAGGATGCTGCATTATGCCCTCTCATGTGCTGCATCAGATATACCTGTTCTTTGCCATGGACTGTTGATGCTCTTATCCCCTCTCATGTGCTGCCTCAGATGGACCTGTTCTTTGCCATGGACTGTTGATGCACATATCCCCTCTCATGTGCTGCCTCAGATGTACCTGCTCTGTTCTGTGCCATGGACTGTTGATGCTCTGCGCCCATCTCATGTGCTGCCTCAGATGGACCTGTTCTGTGCCATGGACTGTTGATGCACTTATCCCCTCTCATGTACTGCCTCAGATGTACCTGCTCTGTTCTGTGCCATGGACTGTTGACGCTCTGTGCCCCTCTTATGTGCTGCCTCAGATGGACCTGTTCTTTGCCATGGACTGTTGGTGCACTTATCCCCTCTCATGTGCTGCATGCATCAGATGTACCTGTTCTTTGCCATGGCCTGTTGAGGCTCTGTGCCCCTCTCATGTACTGCCTCAGATGTACCTGCTCCGTTGTGAACACTGCCCTGTTGCTGTTAGGATGCTGCATTATGCCCTCTCATTAGCTGCATCAGATGTACCTGTTCCTTGCAATGGCCTGTTGATGCTCTGTGCCCCTCTCATGTGCTGCCTCAGATGTACCTGCTCTGTTGTAAACACTGCTCTGTTGCTGTTAGGATGCTGCATGGTGCCCTCTCATGTGCTGCATCAGTTGTACCTGTTCTTTGCCATGGACTGTTGATGCTCTTATCCCCTCTCATGTGCTGCCTCAGATGAACCTGTTCTTTGCCATGGACTGTTGATGCACTTATCCCCCCTCATGTGCTGCCTCAGATGTACCTGTTCTGTTCTGTGCCATGGACTGTTGATGCTCTGTGCCCCGCTCATGTGCTGCATCAGATGTACCTGTTCTTTGCCATGGCCTGTTGATGCTCTGTGCCCTCTCATGTGCTGCCTCTGATCTACCTGCTCTGTTGTGAACACTGCCCTGTTGCTGTTAGGATGCTGCTTTGTGCCCTCTCATATGCTGCATCAGATGTACCTGTTCTTTGCCATGGACTGTTGATGCTCTTATCCCCTCTCATGTGCTGCCTGAGATGGACCTGTTTTTTGCCATGGACTGTTGATGCACCTATCCCCTCTCATGTGCTGCCTCAGATGTACCTGCTCTGTTCTGTACCATGGCCTGTTGATACTCGTTGCCCCTCTCATGTGCTGCATCAGATGGACCTGTTCTTTGCCATGGCCTGTTGGTGCTTTGTGCCCTCTCATGTGCTGCATCAGATGCACCTGTTCTTTGCTATGGACTGTTGATGCACGTATCCCCTCTCATGTCCCGCCTCAGTTGTACCTGTTCTTTGCCATGGACTGTTGATGCACTTATCCCCTCTCATGTACTGTCTCAGATGTACCTGCTCTGTTCTGTGCCATGGACTGTTGATGCTCTGTGCCCCTCTCGTGTGCTGCATCAGATGGACCTGTTCTTTGCCATGGGCTTTTGATGCTCTGTGCCCCTCTCATGTGCTGCCTTAAATGTACCTGCTCTGTTTTGAACACTGCCCTGTTGCTGTTAGGATGCTGTATTGTGCCCTCTCATGTGCTGCATCAGATGTACCTGTTCTTTGTAATGGATTGTTGATGCTCTTATCCCCTCTCATGTGCTGCCTCAGATGGACCTGTTCTTTGCCATGGACTGTTGATGCACTTATCCCCTCTCATGTGTTGCCTCAGATGTACCTGCTCTTTGCCATGGCCAGTTGATACCCTGTGCCCCTCTCATGTGCAACCTAGGATGGACCTGTTCTTTGCCATGGACTGTTGATGCACATAATACCTCCCATGTGCTGCATGCATCAGATGTGCCTGTCCTTTGCCATGGTCTGTTGATTCTCTGTGCCCCTCTCATGTACTGCCTCAGATGTACCTGCTCTGTTGTGAACACTGCCCTGTTGCTGTTAGGATGCTGCATTGTGCCCTTTCATGTGCTGTATCAGATGGACCTGTTCTTTGCCATGGACTGTTGAAGCACTTATCCCCTCTCATGTGCTGACTCAGCAGGTACTCCCCTTCCGACAGCGATTGGTGTGTTTGCGTACCTGCATCGTCGTCGGCGACGGTCCATGACTTGCTGGTGGTGGAGCACGAAGAGGAGCGGACATGCGTGCAGAGCCGGGTCCATGACGGCGATCTGCCTGTGGTGGGTATCTCTCTGCAATGTTTTGCCTCTCTGCTGTGGGGAATCCGCTGTGTTCAGGCTGGTGGTTTTTCCGCTACGATTTGCTGTGTCTTTTACGCCATCGTGATTACGGGGACGGTCGGAGACGTCATTCCGTACGGCGGTGTCTCTGGATTGGTTACGTCCACCGCGGGGTCCGGTGCATTTACGCGGCGGTGCTTGTTCTTCCTCGGCGTACAGAAATTTGACAGGGCTTCCCATCCTAATATGGAAGATGGACTGGCCTTGGCTGGCGGACTGAAAAATAGGCATTTTCCACCTACTCCAGGCCGGCGGTCGTTCTTCCATCCGCCATCCTAATCGACCTCATAGTACTGAATGTGCCCTTCCAGTAGTCATGGAACATATTAGGTGGGTCCTAGATAAGGGTGACACTGGCGTGCTGATTTTATGCGATCTCAGCGCTGCCTTGGATACTCTGTTGCGTGAAATTCTGCGAGAGAGACTGACTAACCTGGGCCTTCAAAAGACAACTATTTCCTGAATTTCATCTTGTTAGACTCGGCTCCATTGGCGTGAGTCTCCCTTCACTTTTTGCTGTTGCCTCATCTGTTTTTGCTGGTCTAGATGCTTTGGGCACTTTGCCACTGCTGTTCAGTGCCAAAGTGCAAGTGCTCCCTATTGTGAAATGTTGTCTGGATTAGTGATTCCATGATTGGTTATTTGATTTGCTTGTCAGTCACTAGTCCAGTGCACCATGTGTGCCCAGGGCCTGTAAATCAAATTCTGCTGGTGGGCTAGAAGCACTGATTGTGCCACCCACAGAAGTAGCTTGTAAAATGTGGCTTAGGCCTTCCATTGCAGAGCCTGTGTGCAGTCTGGGACTGCCATGTCGAGTTGGAAAGTGCATGCACTTGCCAATCCCTAAATCTTCCCTTTTTTGCATGTTAGTCACCTCTAAGGTAGGCCCAAGGTACCTCTGTGGGCAGGGTAAATTGTATGCGAAAGGTAGGACATGACCTGATGTGTGTGGCATGTCCTGATAGTGAATTATAGCCAATTTCCTGTTTCACTATTGCAAGGCTATCTGTTCCCATAGGCCAGAATCAGCTGTATAACATCTTATAAACTTAACTGACCCAAGGAACAAGATAGGAAAATAAAGTTTAGTATGCCTGAACTCAGATTGTTAAATTGCATCTTTTAGTATGGGTGATTTTAACATTCTGTGTTTGAAAATGCCACTTTTAGAAGTATTTTCTTGCCTAGCCATCAATTATGCCTCTGCTAGGTTTGTGTATTGCATGTTTGGCTTGAGAGTAACAGGAACTGGGAGAGGGCTGCGGCTGCAGCAGTCTGATGATTCAGGGATGGTCTGAATGGGACCTGGGTTGAATTTAGAGTAGGGGGAGGAGATTTCCATTCATCTGCGTGGGCCAGGTCTGCTTTCAACAATGCTGTCACAATCTCATTCCAGGAACCTGCACCAGTGAAGACAGAACTGGTTTTGGCTGGGTACAGACACTCTCTGCCTTCAGAGACAATGGATTTGTGTGTATACAAAGGGGGACCCAGACCCCAGAACTTTAGATCACTTCTGAGAATTTAAGAGGAACCTTTGCCAATGATAAGAAACAGGAGAAGCTTAAGAAAGATTACTGCCCCTGTGCTGTTTGCTGTTTGGGGTTGACCTTCAGTGGTTAGTTGTTGCCAAGGAAAGGAGAAAAGGACTTTGCTGTCTGCTTTGTCATCTTGAGGAAGATCTCCAAGGGCTTGAAATTGAGCTTGCCTCCTGTCTGAAGTCTCAGGAACACAAAGACTTCACCAACAGCTCCCCTGAATTTCCTTGCTGGGAATTCTAACCTGCAGAGTGGTGCCTGCTGCTGTTTAGGACCTCTAGAGACTGTTTGTCGCTGGGAGCGGTAAGGGCGATGCAATGACAAAAAAGCCTTTCGCATGCGCACTTAGACTGGATGCATCACCGAGAACATCGTCGCAGCGCCTGCTGTGCGGCTGCCAAAGTTCACGCATTGGACCAGATGACCGCATCGCATCAAGCTGCCATTTTATCGTATCTCACCGTGTTGTCGCATCGCATCAAGGTGCCATCTTGTCGCATCGTAACCAGAACTCAGTTAGAAACTGATGCATCAACTCCCCATACAGTAAGGTAGCAATGCATCTCCTCCCCTGCGCTGCAGTAAGGAACAGACGCATCCACTTCCTGAGTGTAAGGAATGGCGCATCACCTTCCCTGCGACCCTTTTGTTTGTTTTTCGTGATACATCTGAGGTGCTTTGTTGGAAAAGTGCTGCATTTACAACTTGCAATGAACTGAGCTATTTCTACCATTGAAGAGCCTATTTTTGATACTGTATTGTGGATTTTTGTCCTTTGCTCTTGTTTAGATGAAGGTTACCTATTTTTCTAAACTGGTGTGGTTTCCATTTGTAATGTTTTTACTCTGCTACTGTTTGTGTTCACAAATGCTTTACACACTGCCTCTGAGATAAGCCTGTCTGCTCGTGCCAAGCTACAAAGGGAGTGAACAAGGGTTATTTTAGGAGTGTATCCCCCTTTCCCTGACTAGAAGCAAGGGTCCCTATTTGGAGAACGGTGCAAACCATTGCCAACTAAAGACCCCCATTTCTAACACATATTTTTGTAAACAAACATACTTTCCAGGATTTATGTGCCAATGCCCACCGCTCTGGAGTTCCTCAAGGATCAGCCCTAAGTCCACTTTTATTTAGCATCTATGTTCATCCACTTAGTGGAGAGCTATGGTCTTACTCTATTCTCATACACAGATGACCCACAAATCATCTTCTGCCTGTCTTCTGTGCAGGACCACAAATCGGAATCCTTAAACTCATTCGTGGGTTTGATCTCAATGTGGGTGAAAAGCAATTTGCTCAAATTCAATGGCGACAAAACTGAGTGTGAACGTGGGATGACGGCGGGCTGGAAAAGCAGGCCAGGAGGCCGGATGTAGTGGGCAATATCTGTTCTTTTATTGCAACACAAAGTCGGTTTTCAGGGAAAATAGGAAAACAAAAACGAGGCTCCAAGGTACGGCGTCTTGATCCTCTCGAGGTGGGGCTGGGTCTTGGGTCCTCGGGAAGTCGGGATGTCCAGAGAAGGGGGAAGGTCCTCGGAGGTCAGGAAGAGAAAAGAAATAAGGAGCCGTTAGTCCTGCTAGGCTTACTATAGCCACAACCGTTACCAACACCAGAGTTCCAGTGAAGGGCTCGGAAGACAACCGTGAGGGAAGGGAAAGGGGGAGGAAACTTCAGGGAGAAAGAAAGGAGGGTGTCCGGTGAAAGGCGTGAGGGAAATGGAGTAGTTCTTAGTGTTTTACAGGGGGCCGGGTGCTTTACAGGCTTTTACAATGCTACCAGGTCTGTGCCTAAAAGAGAGGGACTAAATATGTACAGGGATACTATATACAGAGCACCTAATGTGCTACACAAGGGGAGGTTTGTTGGTACTCACACGCTCCGCTGCAACTCTCCGATGAGTTGCAGCTGCTCTTCAGCCACCTCCTGGGGACTCCACCAGTCTTCCGTCCACACGTCTGCTTCTTTGTTTGTCTGCTCCTCCTCCGCTGCGGTCCGAGTCTCCTGCCATGAGATCGCTCCTCCGACGGCGTCTCTCTCTCGACTTCCGTCTTTTCCCTGTTCCGGTGCTGTAGTCGAGGCGGGATTTCCGGGGTCAGGGCGATGTGCTTCCGGTACGTGTCCTTCTCCGATTGGTTCCTGCAAGAAAGAGAGGGGCGGGGATCTTGTTGTCAGGGTTGCTTCCAAGGACGCCTAGGGATACGTTTCTGAGAAGGGCAGTCGTCCGAGGGGAGGAAGTCCAGGCGGGGTGAGTAACGGGGTCGCATCATACTGAGGTACTAGTGCTGGGAAAGAACCCTTTGTAGTGAGGACCACAGCACAGGCCAAAAACCTTGAGTGCGGTCCTGGAGCCAGCTCCCAAGTTGAAGAACCTTTGCTTCTGGCTGGACAAGAAGTTGTCCAAGAAGCCTCAAGTGGCTAAGGTTGCCACAACCTGCTTTGGTGTCCTGCTATAGCTGAGGAAAATCAATTGGGTGCTCCTATTTTAAGCCAAATGAAGTAATTCAAGCCCTAATTCTTTCATGTTTGAACTACGGCAACATTCTTTCCCTGAGAGCTGATAAGGTCTCCATTAGATGTTTGCAAGTAGTCCAGAACTCTTCTCTACCTACTCCCAAAATGTGCTTCGCCTTCAGCCCTTCTCCAAGAGCTTCAATGGCTCGCGGTGGAGAAGTGGATTCAATTTGAAACTTTGTGCTTCATGCCCAAGGCCAGGGCAGGTATAGGCCCATGGTACCTTCAGGAACTGGTGAGACCCTACCTACCTGCCTTCTCACTGCACTCAAGTAATTTGACCCTGTGCACTGTCCCCAAAGGCAAACTGGCACATATGGGAGGTCATACTTTTCTTACCTTGGCCCCAGCTGTGGAGTGACCCCCAAGAAACTGCACCTCATTGTCAATTTTTCAAAGACAGTCTAAACTTGGATGATCTAATCTGGTAGGTTCAGCAAGACCTTACCTGCAGCTAAAGTGCATGGGAACCCTGTGTGGGTAGCTGTTACGCTATATAAAATTCCAATAATCATATTATTAGGAGATTTGCCATTTTAGAATGATTCCTGGATGAACCCCAGTATTAATAGGTGAAGGAAAGTGCCCTTCTTGGATGATCACCCCCTACTTCTTGCCGTAGCGGCTGTGTTTTGGATCTGAAAATGCACTGGGACTTGCTAAGCAGGTCCAAGTGCCAGTGCTCCTTACCTCAATAGGTAATTGGTACACCCAGTTGGCAAGATGCTTTATCCCCCCTTTATAAATCTCTAGTATCTGGTAACAGTGGTAACCAGGTCAAGGGTGTTAAAGGGGTCACCAGGGCTACAGCACTATCTGAGTGACACAAGTAAAAGTAAAGTCTGCAGTACTGCTACCGCAGCCTGCATGACCAGCTTCCCTACTCGAGTTTGACTCTGCTCACATCATGTGTGGCAGAGTTCCCTCACTGCCTTGAAATATGTAAGTCACCCCTACGGTATGCCTCCTAAAGCCCAGAAGGAAGAGTGCATTATTTTAATGGTGAAGGCATATGTTCAGACATATGTGTCTCAACAGTAACCTTGCAATTCAAGTTTACTGTAAGTGAAGGGCGGTCCATAGGCTAAAGTGGACTTGATGCCGGACAAACTGAAAAACTCCACCTCCATGATGGTACCACTGAACTGAGTCATGATTGGTATCGAATACAGTTCCTTTTCACACCTGACACGATTCTCATGCCGGGGGTGAGCTGGCATGCAACCAGGTGGCATCCAGGGAGGTTGCCTACCAAGATACCGAGATCCCTTGTGCCTTGGTGGACTTCCTGGACCATTTGCTGCCAAGACAGATGTCTGCCCACCTGCTAGGGAGGGTTTTCACTCTCAGAGCATGAGACAAAAAGAGGTCACACCCCTCCTTGCCCGGATGGCTAGTGAAAGACTTATCAGGATAGTGAGCCTCAAAGGCTTCACCACCTCTGATATGTAAGTGACCTGTCCCTCAGTGTAGGCAAAGCCCCCCTGTGAGAAGTTAGCCTGGCATATGCTGTCCACTATTCTAGTGGGCACCTTGCACCAGTCTAAACGACCGTTATTGATGGTGGTTGTAAAGTCAACCTTATAGACAAGCTATCCTAGTGGTAGCATGGACCAGCATTCTTAGGCTAAACTCCAAAGAGCATGTGAAGCTGTTTGATTTACCAATTATAATCCCTTGAATACCAAATGAAAGGACACCACACAAGGTATATATCAAATATATATATATTTATTTCTAACACAACCCCTCTGACTTCTTTATGAGGTCAGAGATCAAAGTACATCACAAGTTACTTAAATAGCATACGATAAGTTGCACAAATACATTTTTGCCCTAGGGGCCTCACAAACCATATATACTAAGTGAGTGGTATAAGAACCACTCCAGAAATAGGGAATAGGCCTAGGGCCTAGGAAATTGCTGAGGCTACACTAGAAAAACAAAGGTTAGGAAGTAGGAGACCCACGGGAGAGGCGTGCTGTGTCAAACGCAGTCGCGAGTTACCATTGACTTAGAATGGAGAACGTAAAAGTTAAAAAGTTAAAGATTTAGGGCACTTCCGAATGGACTATGTCAAAACCACTTTATACTAGGACACTTGAATAGTCATAGGTGTCTTTAGGTGTCGGGTTTCGTTGATGTTTCCTATGGAGATCTGCGAAGAAGTGCTGCAGGCGGCCAGGGGAAAAGTGTCTGGGTGGATCCAAGGGTGGATCGAGGACCTGCATAACTTGAAAGCAGAGGGGACAGAGTCTGGGTCACTAGCCAGTGACCAGGAAGGAACCAGGAAGGAACCAGGCAATGTCGAGGAGATTTCAGGTGAAGAGATGAAGCTTGTCTCTGCAGCCAAGAGGACCAGGAGGTGTCAACGACAACCAGGAGCTGGATTCAAACTGTCTCACAAAAGATCTAGTTGACTGCAGTGTTGGTATTTGGATTGGACCCAACAAGCCTTGGCAACCGCAACCCCCGCAGGAAGTGAAGATTGGCTTCGAGTCAGACCAGCAAGGTCTGGGGAGCTTCTCCTTTGCATGGAAGCTGAATCAAGCCTGGAGCAACCAGACAAGTGGTATGAATTCAAAAGGAAGTCTTCAAGGGGCTAACTAGCCAGCAGGCTAGCAACCGGGAAGATGCATCAAGCTAAAATGCAGGAGCAGGCCCCACGCAGCACTCTTGGAGTGTGGAGGGCTGAGCTTTGGTGCAAATGGCGCTGGGGTCTGGGGCTTCTCATACTCCAATGCACAACTGCAAGGGTACCCCGGGAATTGAGCTGTTAGCAAAATGCAGGAAGTCCAGGGTGTCCGGTCCCACGTCTCTCGTGTCTGCCACGAGTCCCAGCTTTACTGTGGATGTGGATCGGAGTTGGAGAAGTCTGGAAGTTTAGTTCCTGGGTTGCTGATTCTTTGGGTTTCGGCAGGAGCATCGACAAAGCAAACCGGCAAGTTACTGGTGATGCCTGTTTGCACAGGGTGGTCACTCCTTGGACACAAGGGATATGTCTTCAGTCTTCTAGTCGAAATATAACATCGATGGTCTAAGAGCTTCATTTCAGAGTTTCAGTCCAGGATAATCTAAAGTCGCTAGACACAGCTCCTTTCTTTATACTGATTTTAGGGGCTGGATTACCTGCGAGGTCCCTCCTATGGGTGGACCTGGGAAGGGGATGGTTACATCCCTTTCTCTTTGTCCAGTTTTGCGCCAGAGCGAGACTGGAGTGCCCCAGCAACTGGTTTGAACCGGGCTATGCATGGAGCACCTTGTGTGCCCCAGGCAGTGTCTGGAAAAGCATCTTTCCTTTCAACCCACCCTGCCCCAATACACTACAGGCTGTCAGGATGTCTGGGGAGTTGCTAGCAACTCCCCTGATAGGAAACATATTGTCCAGGCCTCCCTTTCCGGAGTTTCATCCAGCAGCAAGAGGTCAGACTCGTGGCTTTGGCAGCAGCATCCATTTTGTGATGCTGAGGCTCTGTTTAACTTTAACCGGGTAAAGCAGTAACTACATGTCTTTTCCTTCTAGAAGGGTGGAATGCTACCCCCGCTGCCAGAACTGGCAGGGGGTAGTATTCCAAAGTGTTTGACACCTTACACAACATGTTTTGATAAATCCAAACCAAAGTTAGCATTAACCGCGAGGATTATAATGCATTTAAGTGTATATGGTATGGCTATATCATAGAACAACTATAAGGAGATGGTTCTGAAAGCTGCAGAGGGGCTTGGCTTATGCTAGGGCACCCTCTCACATAAAACCAAGCACTCTGCCTCCAGGATTGTTAAGGCCTGCCATGGGAGTGACTTATATGTTACTTATAGGTTACTATGTGTCGATATATATAAGGTAGATATAGATATACTATATCTAAGTAAGGGGTGATTACACCACCTTACCCAAGAGTGATCAGCCTGTGGTGTCAGTTTGGATGGCCAGACAGGGGTGGCATATTACATTCTGCAGCCCCTGTTAGGCCTTGAATGCACCTATGCCCTGGGTACCTAGGGTACACTATACAGGGGCTCACAAAGGTGACCCAATACCCAATCAGGTATGTACCTAAAGTACATGGTATCAATTTAGAGAGAGAACAGCTGGGCTGTGGGTCTGATTAGCAGGCCCACAGCCACATTAAAGTCGAAAAACCAGAGATTCGCAGCAAAAAGTGGGGGTGACCCTACTCTCCTACATCCCCCTCACCCCGAGTACTCGTGTTTGCAAGCAAGTGGGAAATTAGGTATTCAGGAGGCTTAACACCCCCAAAAGCTAGCCATGCCTCTACAGTGGGCTGGTGGGATCATACAGCCGAGGATGGCTAGTGCCATTTTAAAAAGTCCAAAGAATAGTGGGTTCTGTGTAGTTTGGTGACATACACCCACAGGATGTAGTCACCTCAGGGGTGTATTAGCCAATGAGTAGCAGCACATTGGCTACTAGCCCTCATACTCCTAAACACCCACTAAATCAAAGATTTAAGGAGCACCCCAGACGCCAGATCTCCAGATTAGCTCGGAAGAAGAAAAGGATAAAGAAGAGGCCCATGTCAGCACAAGACAGGACGTCCAAAAAGAAGAACCACAAAGATTGCACCATGTGGCAGTCCACCTGCAGCCGCCGTACTGTGACTTGTCCAGGACCAGAGACATGGCCAAAAGGAAGGTGAAACCCTCTGCAACCTGAAGACTTCACCAGGAATTCCTAGGACTAGAGGAACTAGTTGCCTGCAGTTGGCAGGCACAAACAACACTTCCATATTCTGATGAAGGACTGACCACTGAGCTCCATCATAGACCACCCCGAAAGTGACCAGTCAGGTGCCCTTCTGGAAAGCCCATTCCTGAACCTCAGTGAGTCTCAGCCCTCTACGGCGTTCCCTGGGCCTCTGGAATAGGATTGACCAAGCTGTGACCTTTTCTGGGACCAAGGTTTCTTGGTGGTCTGGCTGACTGCCAACTACTTCACTTGACGCCCGATGTGGAGAGAGCCTTCTGCATTGCCCCCCCTCCACCCCTGTGGGGCAGCGTTTGAGGTCTTCCATCCCAAAGATGGCTTTGTTGGCATGCCTGGTAATGCCAGCACCTACAGTTCCATGTAGCACCACGGACAGCCAGGCACACCTATGCAGCCGAGAGGCCCGAGGTAGGTAGAGCTGTTCTACATGGTGATTCATGGTCCAGGGGCTCCTCCAAGTTTTCTTCAAGGGCTCCTCTGAAGCACTATATTTGACAGCTCCTATGTCTCTAGTTCAGCACCAAGGACAGCCAAGTCACCTCTACACCTGGACTCCTTGGGAAAGGTAAAATAACTCTGACTATTGAGGCTTGGTCTGTGGACCTGTAAGACCTTAACTCTTAAGTGGGTTCCATTGAGATTGTCCCCATTAACTGCAATGGTAAAGTTTGACAGCTCTGCAGAATACTGATTTATTGAACACTTTAAAATAACGCTGGTTATACGCCTTGTATGGATTTCATTCTGGTATTTATATACAAATAAGCTCTATTTTTATATATTGGTGTCAGATTTATTTTGAGTTGTGTCAATTACTTATCGTCCATGTTGGTACTGTGCAATGCTCAACATCTTCCTCTAAGCCTGTATGCTCTTTGCCACTCTACCAGGACTGAGAGAAGGATTACTAGTGTGAATCCAAGGTCGAATTTGGGTTTCATGTTAATATTACATGGTAAGGCCTCCCCGCCATACCACATAATATTGCCACTTTGCCACAGTACCATTAAGGCTAATGGGGTGACCCTGTATCCCTCAGGACCTAAGTATTAACAATACAACAACAATTTGTCCTGTTGGGTATTTCAATTGCTTTGCTACGTATATATTAATGTTAAGAAAAAAAATGATTCAATTAATATAGAAAACAAATGTACATTTTTTTTTTCTTTTTTGAAAACTTTTATTGATGTATTTAAAGTATTACAAGCGCAGGCCTACAACCACGGGTGCCGGCCGCAAACTCAGGGAGCAGATTCAAGTGGCATGCACATATATACGACCAAGTAATATCAACAAGACAAGCATAGCATGTGATTGTATGTGCCACTAAGCGAAGGATATCAAAGGTTTTAATTTTTTTGTTATGAAGAAGCAGTAGTGGCTGCACTATCGATGGCGTCACACCATACAATAGAATTAAGAAGAGATGGGGGGGGACCTACCCTGCAGTACAATCAGGACCAGGTGATGAACAATACAGCCTTAGACAACCTACGCTCGCCGAGGCAGACAAGGAGTAAAAGTCAGTGTAATAGCGAGCAATTCAGCTAGAGCATCATCCCAAAAACCCACCCTCCAGAGACAGAGAGGTATAAGCAAGTATAGACGCCAGATAGAGAAAGAAGTGAGATAAAGAGAGACAGCCAACCCTACTGAAGAGGAAGGAAAGCTCCACCGAAAGAGAAAAGAAAGAAAAGAAAAGGACCATAGAACAAAACAAACTAAAATAATAAACCCCCCCGGAACACCCGCTACCCTGCACCCCTGTAATAACTACGGCCGACCCCACTAACAGCGTGCCTGTCGCCCCGGAACTGCCCTAAAGAAAGGAAAGAAAGTGGAGGAGGAGAACATTAGACACACTCCCGGTCCCTTTTACCCCCCGCCAGCAGCAACCTCCCCAAAATTCAATGTCGACTGTTAAAGCGAGTACTGAACACATACATGGGGAGAACTCCAACAAAAACCACCCGACTCCCAGTAATATACACCATACATATCCGGCATAGAGCACATAAAGAGCTAACCCCGAAAATCAAAGTCAACCCTGACCAGTTCGGTTCTTCATGAAAGCCCATGTTACCCAAGCCCCAGCAATCACAAAGAAAGCGAAGCATCTAAGACAGTTCAAAACAATGGTGACGGATCGAGGAGAGGAGACAAGATGGCGACATCCGAAAATTCGACAATAGAGGATGAAGAAGGAAGACGAACCTCTCCGAAAGTCACTGAAGAACTGTCTGTGGTGGTAAAAACCTTTAGTAACAATGTTCCTTCGAACAGGGATGGAACAGGGAAAGTCAACGACGATCACAGGTGCAAGATCCATGGGGCCAGAGTCATCAAAATAAGCTAAATCAGGCTTCCGCCCAGGGATTTCTAAATGGTACGGAGAATAATCCACGGGGTCCAAGGCGTGCTGACAACTTGTCGGAATATCCTCAACTGGTTTCAAGTGTACGTTATCCAGCATTACAGACATCCGTTGGCACAGGACGGCGAAGTGAGAGTGGAGCGCCCCAATAGCGGCCATTACGGACCTCAGCGATGGTGTGCCGTCCATTCCCCCCATCTCCTCCGGCATGAGACGAGGCAGGATTTGGGCCCCTGAAACACCGTCCAGGAACCAGGCACGCACGGAGCTGATGACAACAGCGAGCGCTCACACAACAGGCAGATTCGGTATTTCGCCACTCGCGGGGGCCAGCCCGGCAACCCCGGCTCCCCAGGGGGTCACCGGGCGTAGGACCCCCGACCGCGGACACCGATATCACATGCGTCACTGTGCCGCGTCCTTGGATTAAGCCGTTTACTCAGTTGCCAACTGGAATTAGAAGGAGTGGACCGACCCTGGACTTCAGCACCAGCTCGCCTCTGAATTTCCTTGCTGGGAATTCTGTCTGCAGAAGCCTGTGTGTCGCTGGGAGCTGGAAGCACGATGCATCAAGAAGAAGCATGTCGCTGTTGCAGCTGTTGCCGTCGCATCGCCGGAGAAGTGTGTCGCCGCCGCAAAGGTTGCCGCCGCAACACAGAGAAGCGTGCCTTCGCCAAAGCTGTTACGTGACGCATCACTGGAGAAGCGTATCACTGCTGCAAGGTCGCAGTCGCATCACTGGAGAAGCGTGTCGCAGGCCTATTGTGTCTCTAAAGCTACACAGTTCGCTGCATGGCCGCTGGGGGTGCACGCATCGTCGCATCATGGGTGTCATCTTATTGCATCTCACTGGATCATCGCATCGAGGCGCCATCTTGTCGCATCGCAAACATAACGCATCACGAGAATCTACGCATCACCTCCTCTCCAGTAAGGACCAAGACGAATCCCCTACTCTGCGCAAGCATTGAGGCGTGAAGCATCGTCTCTCCCGAAGCAAGGAAGCAATGCATCTCCCTTCCTGCAAACCTATTGTTTGTTTTGCGTTACGCATCCAAGTACTTTTGTGAGAACTTTGCTGCATTCATCATCAACCTGAAAAGTAACTTCTACCATCTTTAAGTCTATTTTGAGTACAGTATTGTGGATTTTTGTCATTTGTGGTCTTGTGTTAAGTCTATATAAAGAATACTTATTTTTATAAAACCTGTTTGGTGTCCATCTGTACTGTTTTCACTGTTTTACTGTGTGTACTGTGTGTATTGACAAATGCTTAACACACTGCCTCTGAGAAAAGCCTGTCTGCTCATGCCAAGCTACCAAGGGGGTGAGCAGGGGTTATCCTGTAGTGTAATCCCGTTTCCCTGACTTAGAAGCAAGGGTCCCTATTTGGTCAAAGGTGTATACCATTGCCAACTAGAGAACCCCAGTTCTAACATCCGGTCATACTGATTAGATTCTTGGCATTTTGGTCTTGATTTATTTATTAAAGTTTATTCTATTTATCTAATTTGGTGTGGGATTTTCCTTGGGTTTTCACTTTATTACTGTTTGAAGTGCTGCATAAATACTTTACACATTGACTCTAGGATACACCTCACTGCTCTGTGCCATGCTACCAAAAGATTGAGCACAGGTTAATTAGGGGTATTCTTGTGCGCCACACTGAGAAGAATTGTAGTTTCGGCTTGAGTGGGTTTCACCCCCTCAACCTACTGGCAGAGAGCGCGAACCCCTTCTCAAGCAGCAAATACAATATGTTAAAATTGGGAATCATTACAGGCAACTGCTAGTGTCACTCTTGAACAGCTTCTGACACAGGGCAACCTTAAACCTTAGAAATGTTACAAGACAAATTCCACTTACCATTCAAACAAAAATTGAAATATGTACAGCTTAGGCACTGTCTCCAGAGCCGACTAGGGGTACCACCCTGAAACATACAGGACCGCCCTACTGAATGATACCTAACACATTGGGACCTTCATAAGGGGGAGTTGGCAGCCGTTTATAACCTTTTAATGTCTCAATTGCATGCCAGGCCATTTACTAACAGAAATGGCGGGATGGGAGGTGAGGAATCTGGAATGAAATGGTCTTTCTTATAATAATTCAGAATTGGTACTGGAACCACAAAAACTGTTTACAGACAGTCTACCTCACTACATGCACTGTTGGAGATGTGTCCAGGTGGTGTGTGATATAGTGCATGTTCTCAATGGCTGCTTAAACATACTTGGACCCTTGATATTCCACTACCCCTAACGTGAAAGTTGATCATGTTTCTTGGCATGACTGACTTCCCTTCTTGAACAAACCATAAACAACATTTACTCTCCACAGAACAAACCATGGCCAAAATCTCTATTCTATGCCACTGACGATTACCACACCTACATGCTCATGATGATTGGATAACTGAAATGTATACAACTGCTTCATATTAGATGCTCATATACAAGTTACAGGATAGTAAAGAAGTTAATCTTCAATCTGTTCACCCTTTCTCAATGATAACTCATAGATCCACAGTTAGGGTAAGAGCTGGACTAGAACTTCTATTAGTATCCTCCCTGCCCCCTCCTCTAACCCCTCGCTCATTCACCATCTTTCTCCCCCAAGCAACGTATCCTTGGCATAATCACGCATATCATATCTAATGACCACGAAGCTGCAGTGCTGTCTATTGCTCCCTACCTCGTCCACTAATGTCATGTCCATGTATGCACACAGGAGATTTTGTTTTCTTGTTTGGTTCCTGAACTTTGGTATTTTTGTTATTTGTTCTTTTGTTGAAATGATGCAGGTATATTTTGTTGAAATGATGCAGGTGTAAATGTAAATCTCTCAATATGCACTCCTTGATCCTACCCTAATGTACTCCACATTATTATTACAATTTTATCATGTCACATAATTTTAATAGGTTGATAGATTTGTCTGCTGGGCTGATTTGCCTACATTCATTATCTTTTATCATTTGTTTTCCATATTAATATAATACTTTATTGGATCAAAAACCATACTCTGTAATATTCTGCTAGACATGGACCTATGATGATCTGTACTCATTTTTGTTAATGATTGCCAAGGACAATTTCTATGTTTCGTTGTACATTTTTGAATATATAAATGCATAATTTTAAAAAATGTCCTGCAACTTATGTTTTTTTTCCAGCAGTATGGGATTATTTTTGGCACAGCATGAACTCAAATATACATGGCTTGTTGGAATTAATACATTCAGACAAGACCACCATTGGTCCTGTCGGATATTTCAATTGTTTTGCTACATATGTATTAATGTTAAGAAAAAATAATGATTCAATTAATATGTAGTGTAGTTCCTATATTCCCAATAGGCTCTACGCATTGGAATAATATAAACAGCAGTGTAGACGTAGGACTGAGGTTGACTAGGTCTCTACTGACTATATTAGACTTAATTAGTTTTGCCAGCTAGCTCAGAGGTCATTAGAAACTTTCTCGAATGTTCAGGAAAGAGGTAACACTCCGGATTTAGACAAGAAGGGATTAGCTTCTGACAACCATACAAACATGACAACTTTGCTCCCTCAGAAAAGAGTGTATCTCTAGAGTCGTGTGAAAACTATAGGCAGCTATTTCACTCAGTCAACCGTGCATACTTAGTTTCACCAGAGTAAAGAGAAATAGAGAGACGGGCGTTTTCAATGAAAGGTGTTATTTTATTGAGCAGTCTTCTTTCTCATGCAAGAGAAATGAATTACCACAATTGCAATACTTATCATGAAGTAAAGTGCATACAGTATAAGTAGTATTATGAAATAATACTGTAAAAGCATAGATATGGTTTCTTAGCCATATGATACTTTAAAATAGATAAAATATATACATACATAAAAACATTGACTAACGTACTCAACTGGTGCTTCTAACTACGCCTACCCCCGTGTACCTGACCTAAGCCTAATACTTGGGAAGGAGTAAGTAAGTAGCAGTTTAAGTTAAGTTGGTAAAGATTGTTTTTGCCAAGGATCTGAATCAAGAATTCTCTTATGGGTTTAGTCAGCTCCGTACCTTGGTAATAGAATGTGGGAGGTCTGGTATCTCTTTCTTCAAGACTCGATCTCCCAGCAACCCGCAAGGGTGACTCGGGAACACCGGAGCTGGATTTTCTTGGCATGAGAAAAAGTAGCTTCTCCAGCGCGTCAAAGGGGAGGGGCGGCTTCCGTGGGCTCTCGCATCAGCTGGGTTCTCGGGCAAGTAGATAGCTCTCTGCTCCAAACCACTGTGTGTTTGCTTAAGGCAACTGTTGGTATATTTATATCTGAAAGGTGCCGTGTTTGATGTAAGGTTGGACATAAGACGTCACTAAGAACTAACAGTTCTTTCTGGACTCCAGGAGTTCTTGTTCGAATCAAAACAAAAGCAGGGGGGGATTTCCCGGGCTGCTGGAGGCTTGGTTTGTTTAAAGAACGCGTTGTGCTTTCTAGGAGTCGATGGGAGTAGCCGTGCTGTGCTTTGGACTGCATGGGCTATTACTGAATATGGATATGATTCTTATGCCTTTATAAGGATATTATTAATTATAACCACATAAGGGCATGAATCGGGAATATCGAATTAGGGTCCTAGAAAGAAATACAACACCCACTCCATGGATTAATGACCATCAGTACTAAAAAAACTAAGCAATAGTAAACATATAACAATGCATGTGTGTTTTCCAACCCACCCCAAAATACATACTTTGCATTTGAAATGGTATATGGTAAATACACGAAAATGATTGTTAGTACTGTACGTTTTTCAAGCAGTGTCATCATTCAGTTAAAAGCATATATATATCAGCTGAATGAATTGCGAAAATTACACATGAAATGGCTCTGAATACAGAAAAGAAGGTCGAGACCATTCCATCACATATTTATAAAAAATGCTGTATATGTGCTAGATGCTGAGGTAAAATATCATCTCTAGTATCCTAAAAATAGAAGCTCTGTTCTCTAAGAATAGTTCTACTTCAAGCAGAGTACCATGTGCCAAAAAAAAGGTAAATATTTTGGAAAAATTGAGAAAATAATTTCGCTTTCAGGGGAAAAAGTAGTTCCAAGTGTTTTCAGTAGCTTTGTCTATCAAAACTGAAGTGTTATTCTTGTTGTTAGGAGAGAACATCATATCAGACAAACTCGCAAAAAATTGGTCTACAACATCAGCTGAAAGTTCGACCAAGTTCGAAAATGCTGCAACTGTGCAGTTCGGAGCGTGATTGCTATCATCGATGTTTGGATCAGCAATGCTCACAGAAGGTTGTACCTGTTTGGTGCTGCTTTCCTCTTGTACCTCACCGCCACCTACTCGTAGTGGTGAAGTCTCAACGACTGCCGTCATCAGAATAGGTAGCCGCTGGGGACAACACGATTCATGAGTCGTTACAGGACCTAGCAAAGTATCAATATCCTTTGGTACTGCTGATGGTAGTGTAAGGCAGACGTCCAGCGTGCATTCTTCTCCGCATAGCAGACATCGAAGCACAGGTAGGATGCAATCCTGCCAGATTGGTCGGAATGAAAGAAACCAGGTTGTACTCAGATCTCTTAGCCGGGCTAATCCGAGGACCTTAGTGATACAGTCTCTGTATCGTATTGCTAGGATCGTTTCTTCCATCGTTGCTAGAGACCTTGTCTGTGGTTTGGCTTGCCATATTGGAGCAGAAGGAACAAAAATAAAATTCCTGCCCCGAGTCCCAAGATTAAGGGTAGGCCGCCAAAGACAGAATGGACAAAATTCGGGAAGATGCCCAGAACTGTTTCAAAGGTGCTAACAGTCCCGAAAAAACTGTCTTAAATACATGTGCGATGCCACTGGTATCAGACATGTTTAAGATTTGGCTTAAAATTTCTACAAAATGCACCAGGCAATTTGTCGATAAAAGAGAATGTATCTCTGCCAATGTCCTTGCCACTCGCAGATCATACGTTTCTTTGGATGACTTTAAAGGCACAGTTGTCTATAAAAGAATAGACTTCATTCTGCTTAAAGTATCAGTTGGAATAGAAGAGATATTCAAAGAAGGCCATAATGCAGCCCCCATATCTGGATTGCTGTGTGGATACAATACTTGCATACTGCAAACGACCCTGGAAGTTACGGTCATGAGATAAGCTTTCCCTAGCACCATTCCACAGCAGCTGTTGTCACTTATTAAAACGTAACTCCTGTTACTAAGTTGTCTAAAAAATGGCTCTATCTGTTTTGTAGGCGTGCATGCAGGTGACATGAAAGGTTATTTGCAGACCCTTCGCAGGCTCCATGCAAGTTAATACCTTGACACTGAAGTGTACCACTTAGTGATTTTTTACATTTGTTACCACTAAGGAATACCTCATTTTTCCCTTCACTATAACATCTGTGTGTATAGGGTAAACCCCAGGTTGATTTGATGTACTCTTTACTCAACCTTTCATACTGGACCGCAGGTATATACTCTTGGCAGTATTTAAACTGGAAAGTTGTTATCGGAATTGAAATTGTTCTGTGTATTATCCATTCAATGACAGGTCTCTCTGACATTGTCAATGGTAATCTCTCAAGTTTTTCAATGCTCAGATTCGTATAGTCTGCTCCTTTTTGTGCCAAACTGATTTGTTCATCAGTAAGGTTAAAGATACCGAATAATGACGTTGTGTTGATTAAACTCCATGGTACGTAGCCTGAACGAAGATTTTGCAACATCCAACCAAGCTGTACAATAGAACATAATTGAGACTGACCATGTTGTAACATTAGTAAGTCCTGCTCTATTATATCAATAGCAGACAATACAATGCTGTCCAATGAATATATTCGGGAGTACAGAGTCGTTAACCCATCGTCCACCACAGAAAGTGATTTTTCCAAATTTATACGATCAATTTCTCGTATTTTTTCTGCTGTTTCAATTTGCATTACTTTCCACGCTTCTATGTATGCAGCGTATATACCTGCCGCTATGAAACATTCTTGACGCTGTTTGCGTGGTCCCAGTATGAAATCCGCAAGTCAGCACCGTCTTTAAGTAAAGTCAAGTGTTGCTTAATTTCAGCCAGTGTGGATTTCTGTAGCCACTCAAGGCATAGTTTCCCTACACTGTATGTTGTAACTATCCCTGGATGTTGTCTCTGGGAGTATCTTGGGTCTGGCCATTTTGAACCCCTTTGTTTTGTTCAGGAATCTATCTTGACAGTTACTTGTGTCTGTTGGCCAGATCAACCACTTTTTCCAATCAGGATGTGTTCTGTTTTGGTGTAAAATATGGGATACGTCTATCTCCATATCAGTAGTTCTATCACTATCAGTCATGGGTTTCGGAATAGACGGTGTATTTAAGTCTTTTATCTTAGCTAAGCCAAGACAAGTAGTTTGTTGAATTGTGTCATTCAAGAATATCATTTGTTCTGGGATCATGCAGGCCCTAAATAATGCTTCTAGGCCTTGTACTTGCCAATCTTTGGTACCCCAGATCGTTTTTGTTTCAATGTTGTTTTTCCAAAATTCGAAACCAAATGTAGAAATGTTATTATAAATTTTTTCAGAATAAATCAATTTAGTATTTGTCAACATTGTTTTCATTCCTGTCCTAGTTAACATTTTAAAAACTTTTCTGGATCACTGTTGTTAAACCCTGAGAAGTACTGGAATTTGTCATAAAATGTTTTCGAGCTGCCTTTTGGCGGTGTTGGACAGTGTTCCCATTGGTTATAAGATAACACATTTCTAGGCTGTGCAGTTTTATGTAAATAGTGATCACCAAAATGATTATAACAGTATAACTCTTCATAATTCGATGAACCCTGTAAGTAATCATGCTCAGTAAATTTGGCTGACATTACTAAATCTGACATCATATTATTAATGTTTTCAAAGTCCCAATCATCAGAGAAAGTACTTGGTGTCACAAAGTCACTTAATAAAACCTTGAACTGGTGTGGATATTTCAAGAGCTCAACCGGGTCAAAAATGTCATACTCAGTTCTGTCCCATGCTACCCCACCGGGTATTGGATTGGCTGAGATGTTTACTGATGACAGTTCTCTTTTCTCGATGTGGGAGGATCTGTGAGGCTTTAGGACCAAGTTGATGTTCTGACTTGCAGTGTCCATTGTACTATATTTTCCATCAATGAATTTTCCCAAACATAGAACCACGGTGAGCCAAAGCAGGAGAGTAAGTACACCTAACACTATCCAAAATTGAATCCATGGTGAAATCAGATATGTTTCTTTTAGTTGGAGAGAAAGTTCAATTACTTTGTCTTTGAAAGTTTTTGTTGAAGGCATTTCTTCATTCTCGCTCGGATCTTCAGAAAAGTCGTCGAAATTGATGAAGTAGCCAGATGCAGTTCTGTAAATTGTTGGAATTATTTCCGGATTTTCATTTGCTTTTGCATTTTTCTTTGTTTCATTAGCATATTCAGAGGCTACATCATTAAAGATTGGTGTTTCTTGACAGACTGTTGCAATTTGAGCTTCAAGAGGCACAGGTTTCATGGCATTATTGCATAGTCCTTTTTTATTCACTGCAGGTTTATCAAATGTGATTAGTCTCTCAGTGTGAGCATCTTGGATTGTAGCAAATTTCGGTATTCTGCTATTTCTTGGGAGTCCACTGGGCCTACTACTTATTATTGGCCACATGATTGTGGTTTTACCAGGTCGATGGATACAACTCGGTTCTCCTTTTTACCAGCAAGGGGCGGTAGTACAACTGATCTCGTTCTGCTGACAGCTAAGACAGGTACTGCTTTTCTGTAAGAAGGTCCAAATTCCTTCTTCACAAAGATCTTCTCTCTGACCAGATCCCAAATATTTGAAATCCAGACAGGTCTTGCTTGGACAGGTGGTTTTTCTTCAGTGGCTGTCGGCTGTTGCTTCAACTTTATGTTATATCAAATTAATTGGAGCCTCAAGGGGATGAAAGAGGGAACAGGCCGACCCTCACTCAAATCTGTAATAAACAACAAATGGCCTGTCCCTCCTGACACATTTATAATTTTATATACACGAAATGTAGTGGTGAACAATTTCGACTTCCACAGGCCCACCAGTTTTGGGCTGTTCATAACTGTATACGTGTCAGAAATTATTAAGGTACACACAGGTTCAAATAAAATAAAGTTGTCACGCTACCAACACCCACCAAAATTACAGTGGAAAAAATGTGGCAACAAGAGTGAGCCCCTCACGGAAGAACCGCCAAATGGGTTATCTGGCTATCAATTGCCAGTGTACCCATTTATCATCATCGGTAACTCACTCTTGAGCAGGTGGAAAGGAAAAACAAACACAAGAAAAAGACACCAACATAAAACAGTGCTTTTACTTAACATCAGCCCCACAATCTGCTGAATGTTCTTACCATAGCCAGGTAACGTAAACCCTAGCTATTACAGTGTACACATACACAAACCCCTAGTGAGAAATGAAAACGTGTATCTCACACAGTTAAAATTGAAGGATTCACTGGCCACTATGGACTTATTCTGGGCTGTGAATACTTCAAATTAAAATGACTCACACCAAGCAAAGTCTTGTGTGAATCAGTGTCGCCAACATGTTTCGTTGCTTGTAATTTACGCAACTTCTTCAGGGCATACAGGGGTTATCCATGTCAGAATCGGTCATTGTTGGGTCGCTGTCCGCGCAATGCGTGGGGTTTGGCTGCCTCTTTCCATGAACCACAAATCCCAGAGGGCCAAGGGTGAAGCTGCGCGAGACGTAGCCGCGCAGCCCAGGAAACATAAGCCAAACTTGCAGCGAGAACGGAGCCGATAATTCTTGTGGTGAACCGGAGAGTAAAGAGGTCGTGCATTCGTGGTGGAAATCGTGAGTAAGATTTACGGTGT
Organism: Lissotriton vulgaris; assembly: GCF_964263255.1. Classification (NCBI taxonomy): domain Eukaryota; kingdom Metazoa; phylum Chordata; class Amphibia; order Caudata; family Salamandridae; genus Lissotriton; species Lissotriton vulgaris. The sequence goes on from NC_141687.1 coordinate 1,571,483,529, forward strand.
GTTTTCCGGCTGGAAACACACGGATTCGAAAACCAGTGGAACTTACGCTGGGTGAACTTTAGGGAGTGACGGACACGGCTGTGTTCGTCAGGTTACCCCTTTTTTGCCTTCTTTGAAGTACTGGAGCTGGTTTTCCCGAGTAAGAGAATCGCGGCTGCGTTTTCTCACCTTGGGTGAAACTTTTGGAAAAAAGTAAAAACATTATAACTTCGGAGAGAACATTTCTGGAATACATATTGACTATGGTACTTAGGGGATTAGCCACAAAATCTCACAGTGTTGTGAGGGTTACAGGACTGTGAATTACGGACAAGTGCAGGTTACACTACCGATAATTCAGCTTTATCATTTGTTTGCGGGAAGAAGCTTTTCCAAGGTGCAGTTAACCTTCAACTTATCGTTTGTTCTCTGTTTTCTTTCGACAACTTGTTTTTTTTTTTCACACTACAGGAGAGGAACCAGGGGGGTACCTAGTTACAACGGAAGAGTGGAACAAGACAGTCAATTGTCAGAAATTGATAGTTACCACTGATAGGACCTTCCCTTCCTCTCCTGCATCTAAAGACCTTGAGTTTTCCTTTTCAGATCTCCCTCCCCGCTGTCCCCTTCCTTTCCCGCGATTGGGGAACCCTCCTACTGCTCTGTGATTTATACCAGGTCACGGGTGGGTTGCGTGAGAGCAGGTATAGGACTTTCGACACAGCCCCGAGGAGAGGTGTATCGGAGCCTGACAGAATTATCGGCCCACGAAAACGATCCTCCTCTTGGCTGTGTTGAAGGAAAATGGCCACTATGGACGACGTTCTGGCTGCCCTAGCTTTAGTTCAAACGGAACTAGCTGCCTCCAATAGAGAGGTCGCTGCTTCCAGAGCGGAGAACGCTCAAATAAAGGCCCGTTTGGATAGCGTACAAGTGAATCCATTCAGCGCAGCGGCTAGCACTTCTACTCCCCCCTCACTAGTAGTAGAAATACCCACACAAATTCCACTAGCTCCCCCCGAGAGGTTTTATGGGGATAACAAAAAGGTACAAGTGTTCATGACGCAAGTACGCCTACATTTCATGTGTAAACCAAAGATGTTTACGACAAATCAAGCCCGAGTGGCTTTTTTGATCTCTTATCTAGGAGGGGAAGCAGCGCAGTGGGTGATTCCCATAGTACGAAGAGATGATCCTCTACTACACGATTGGGATGAATTCCGGTTAGAGTTCGAAAAGACCTTCGACCGCAGAGCTGAAACGTTTTCAGCAGACCGAGAGCTATTGGTACTTAAACAAGGCACGTCAGATCTGGTCTCTTATTTGAACAGCTTTCGTCGCCTGGTTGCTGAAACAGATTGGCCCGAGATCAAACAGTTTGCTTTATTCTATCAAGGATTAAACGATGAAATGAAGGACGTATTGGCACACATAGACCCGCAGCCACGTACATGCTCTGCACTAATAGAACTTGCTCTTCGTTTAGACCACCGTATAAGGGAGCGTAAAGGTGAACTACGAAAGAAGGAGCCTGTGGTAATGGTACATGAGCGAGGAGGAGGGAACAGTGAAAAACCTACGTCCGCTCAGGAGGCTATGGAAATTGGGGCTGTTCGGGCATCCTTGTCCTTTAGCGAGAAAGAACACCGCAGGAAGAACAGACTTTGCCTATATTGCGGTAAAAAGGGGCATTACCTAAGGGAATGTCCAGTAAAACCAAAACCCGGAAGGTTCAGGACTGGCAAAAACCGCAGCTGGAACCTTGGAAGAGAAATCGGAAAACTCCAAAGCTTGAGACTGAACGGAGGGCAACCCTCAAGCCAAAACACTATCCCTTCAATTATGGCCTGTTGTGAACAAGAAAAGAATCACGTCTTCCTGTCTATGATATTGGTGATGGAAACTGGAGAACAAAGTGAAAAGGCTATGGTGTATTCCGGAGCCACTGGATGTTTTATGGATTATTCAGAGGCAGAAAGACTGGGTATACCGCTCATTGAAAAGAAACAACCTGAACCAGTCTATGCGGTAGATGGTAGTGAATTGATTGCAGGACCCATAAGATACCACACGCCGGAATATCGGTGCATCAGTAATGAACTGCATCAGGAGACCATTTCCTTTAATATTATCCAAGCTCCACAGTATGGCCTCATTTTGGGGCTTCCTTGGCTTCAAAAACATGAACCATACATTCATTGGACCTCGAGGACGATTGAATTCGTCTCAGAATTTTGCAAAGACCAGTGTTTGGTTTCTACTATGAGTCCCTCTCAGTCCTTGGCAAGAGTTTACAACATCGCCACAGCGGCCGAAAAAGAAGTACAACTCCCGTCATGTTATGCCAAGTATGCAAAAGTTTTCAGTGAAGAGCAGGCGGAGGCACTCCCGTCTCACAGAACTTTCGATTGTCGCATTGACCTGGTTCCTGGAGCAGTAATACCAAACGGCAGGCTCTACGCTCTTACTGTACCTGAAAATGAATATCTGAGAAAATATCTGGACAAGTATTTGGCTTTAGGGTATATACGCCCCTCTCGGTCGCCTGCATCTTCGCCCTTATTTTTTATCCCGAAAGCCAACGGGGATAAGAGATGTTGCATAGACTATCGCGCCTTGAACACCATCACGGTAAAAAACCAGTATCCTTTACCTTTGATTCCTGTTTTGTTAGAACAAGTTAGAACGGCCACCATTTACACGAAACTGGATTTGCGAGGAGCCTACCATCTGGTCCGCATAAGAAAGGGCGATGAATGGAAGACGGCCTTCAAGACGCGGTATGGGCTCTTTGAGTATCTAGTGATGCCCTTTGGATTGTGCAACGCCCCCGCTGCGTTTCAATTCTTTTTAAACGAGGTGTTGAGGGAGTTTCTAGATCTCTTTGTAGTCGTATACATCGACGATATCCTCGTATATTCCACCAAGACGAGTGAACATCCATATCATGTGAAACAGGTGTTGGGTGCCCTAATGAAACATCATCTCTATTGTAAGATCACGAAATGCGAATTTCATGTAAACACCGTCGAGTTTTTGGGAGTGATGCTTACACCTTCAGGCCAGGTCATGGCGGAAAGAAAAGTGCAGGCCATAAAAGAATGGCCTCGTCCATGCACAGTCAAAGATGTACAATGTCTATTGGGGTTTGTGAACTTTTATAGGAGGTTCATCTGCGGATTCTCTGCCCTGGTAACCCCCTTGACCCGTCTGACGAGGAAGAATGTTCCGTTTCATTGGAATGCCGAGGCACAACACGCATTTGATGGGTTAAAAGACGCATTCATCAGTGCTCCTGTACTAACTCATGCCTACCCCGCCGTGCCATTTATTGTTGAAGCGGATGCGTCCGAAGTCGCCCTGGGGGCGGTTCTTTCCCAACGACAGGAAGACACAGGCATGTTACATCCTATCGCCTTCATGTCCAGAAAGCTCAACCCGGCGGAAATCAATTACACAATAGCCGAAAAGGAGTTACTGACTATCAGAGACGCCTTTGTGGAGTGGAGGCATTGGCTATTAGGAGTGGTTCATCAAGTAACGGTTTATACTGACCATCGCAACCTACAATTCATACGAGCAGCCCATCACTTGACCCCCAGACAATTACGCTGGATGCTATTCTTTGAGGAATATCAATTCATAGTCACCTACAGACCCGGAGCGATGAACAAAAAAGCAGACGCATTGACCCGGCAGGAACATCCAGTGTTACATACACAAACCCCGAATAGATCCATCATAGATCCATCTAAAGTGGTGTGTGTGACTCAAACCAGCAACTTTGTGCAATCCTTGCGGTTCGGGATACAATCCTGTGTGTGGAGGACCTGGCTTCGGCATCATCCAGAATGGCGGTTGCGACAAGGGGTGGCCATGAAAGGAAAACAAGTGCTAGTGCCCACTAAAGCCTTACAGCGTATGGTGTTTCACTGGTGTCATGAAATGCCTAGCGCAGGACATATGGGATATGTGAAAGCATTGGAGAAGGCATTGAGACAGTTTTGGTGGCCCTCCATTCGTCTGGATTTGAAACGATTGGGAAACCAGTGCATGCAATGTGCCAGGATGAAATCAGATCGACAACAACCTCAAGGTCTTCTGCTACCCTTACCAACCCCCGAAATGCCTTGGGAAAGTATTTCTGTGGACTTCATAGTGGGGTTGCCAAGAGACCAAGGGAAAACGGCCATCATCGTAGTAGTGGACTTCCTTACAAAGATGGGCCATTTTATCGCTTGTGACAAAGTGCCTACTGCGGGTCATTTAGCTCATCTCCTGTTGACACAAATAGTTAGATTGCATGGGCTTCCGAAAGTGATAGTGTCGGACAGGGGGGCCCAATTCACTGCAGGATTTTGGAAAGTGTGGTGTGCTGAGTTACAGATTTCATCTTCTTTATCAACCAGTTTCCATCCACAGTCAGACGGCCAAACCGAGAGACTGAATCAGTCATTGAAACAGTACCTCCGCTGCTATGTTCAGGCAGACCCAGATTCTTGGGTAGATTGGTTGTGGGTGGCGGAGCTGGCCTACAACAGCACACAACACTCTTCGACAGGTCATTCTCCTTTCTTCAGCAATTATGGCCATCATCCTAGGGTGAATCCATTAATCCTCCCCAGAACCACTGTTCGATTGCCAGACGTCAAGACACGATTGTTGCGCGTTCGCAGGATTCTCCTGGCGACGCGCAAGAATCTTGTTCAGGCCAAGGGGAGATACAAGGCTCAGGCGGATAAACATCGTAGACCGAGCCCTGTATACAAAAGAGGGGATTTGGTGTGGTTATCCACTAAACACATCAAATTCCGGAGATATAGTGTGTTTAATCCCAAATTCATTGGGCCCTATCGGGTGGTGCGAATGGTTAATCCAGTGGCAGTAAAGTTACGGTTGCCTGCTCATTTACACATACACCCTGTGTTTCACGTGTCCCTTCTGAAGCCTTCACGGAGCCCTGTTCATCGTCCTCCTGTACCAGTTTGGGTGCAGAATGAGTCAGAATACGAGGTGCTGCGAGTGTTGGACTCCAGATGGGTGAGGGGGAGGCTTCAATACCTGCTCTCTTGGAAAGGTTATGGGCCTGAGGAGAATTCATGGGAACCTGCAGGGTCTGTTCATGCTCCTCGGTTGGTGTCTCGATTCCACAACCGACATCCGGATAAACCGGCTCCTGGACAGCGCCCCTTGTGAAGGGGGATGTATTGTCAGAATCGGTCATTGTTGGGTCGCTGTCCGCGCAATGCGTGGGGTTTGGCTGCCTCTTTCCATGAACCACAAATCCCAGAGGGCCAAGGGTGAAGCTGCGCGAGACGTAGCCGCGCAGCCCAGGAAACATAAGCCAAACTTGCAGCGAGAACGGAGCCGATAATTCTTGTGGTGAACCGGAGAGTAAAGAGGTCGTGCATTCGTGGTGGAAATCGTGAGTAAGATTTACGGTGTGTTTTCCGGATGGAAACACACGGATTCGGAAACCAGTGGAACTGACGCTGGGTGAACTTTAGGGAGTGACGGACACGGCTGTGTTCGTCAGGTTACCCCTTTTTTGCCTTCTTTGAAGTAGTGGAGCTGGTTTTCCCGTGTAAGAGAATCGCGGCTGCGTTTTCTCACCTTGGGGAAAACTTTTGGAAAAAAGTAAAAACATTATAACTTCGGAGAGAACATTTCCGGAATACATATTGACTATGGTACTTAGGGGATTAGCCACAAAATCTCAAAGTGTTGTGAGGGTTACAGGACTGTGAATTATGGACAAGTGCAGGTTACACTACCGATATTTCAGCTTTATCATTTGTTTGCGGGAAGAAGCTTTTCCAAGGTGCAGTTAACCTTCAACTTATCATTTGTTCTCTGTTTTCTTTCGACAACTTGTTTGTGTTTTTTCACACTACAGGAGAGGAACCAGGGGGGTACCTAGTTACAACGGAAGAGTGGAACAAGACAGTCAATTGTCAGAAATTGATAGTTACCACTGATAGGACCTTCCCTTCCTCTCCTGCATCTAAAGACCTTGAGTTTTCCTTTTCAGATCTCCCTCCCCGCTGTCCCCTTCCTTTCCCGCGATTGCGGAACCCTCCTACTGCTCTCTGATTTATACCAGGTCACGGGTGGGTTGCGTGAGAGCAGGTATAGGACTTTCGACACAGCCCCGAGGAGAGGTGTATCGGAGCCTGACAATCCACTTCACTGAATGATCACGTAGCCCACTGGGAGACCCGCTATCGTCAGGTACTCCGTGCCGGATCACCGGCAACTCCTTATCTCAGTCACGGCTTCGTGATCATTCAGGACACGGATGCAACAGTTGAGTGGGGTAGCAGGTACGCGTGAGAGACGCTAACCCCAGATGTGGTTTACCAAAGAGTGGAAAGTGAAGTGGAGTTCTTCCGTGAGGGGCTCACTCTTGCTGCCACATTTTTTCAACTGTAATTTTGGTGGGTGTTGGTAGCGTGACAATTTTATTTGAACCTGTGTGTACCTTAATAATTTCTGACACGCATACAGTTATGAACAGCCCAAAACTGGTGGGCTTGTGGAAGTAGAAATTGTTCACCACTACATTTCGTGTATATAAAATTATAAATGTGTCAGGATGGACAGGCCATTTGTTATTTCAACTTTATGTTACTCAGGATTTTTCTTGTTTCATTTAAATCCTGTAAAACAGCCAAACGGTCTTTAATATCAAAGGATTTTTCTTCTACCACTGAAGTGTGACAATCAAGATCCTGAATGTGCAATCTAGTATCAAACAATAGTTCGTATGGAGTGAGACCTTTTAGAGAATTTCTTGGCAGATTATTAAGACTTCGTTGGACACATGTTAAATGTTTGACCCACCCATCACCCGAACCTAATACCCTTGCCGTTATAGATTGCTTTATGTCCCGGTTTTTTCTTTCCACTACCGCATTTCCCTCAGGATGGAAGGGAGAAGAGTACTGCAATGCAATGCCCATGCTGTTCATGGCCTCTTTGTAAGCTCGAGAGCTAAACGCAGGACCCTGATCAGAATGTAGCATGCCAATTGCGTATATGCCGATAAAGACTCGCAAATATTTTATAACAATTCTGGAGTCAGCCGAGTGCTGCTGGTCTACATTTTTAAGTTAATTTAGTCTTAATAATTATGGGGACGCATTTCTCCGGTTGGATTTCTGCATTATACATAGCCTGAAGCTTTCTAACAAAGATGTCCTGGCAATAGTGTGGTCCGGTTCACAGCTGCGATCTCTGTTGCAGTCTGGACAATACATTGCAAATTTGTAAATTTGCATGCTCATTCCCGGCCACCAGTACTCTGATTGTAATTCTTTATCCAATATGGAAAGCACTGCTTTGTAACTCAATCCCATCCAAATCAAAGAAACTAGACAACTCTCTTAGTGTCTTCACACACAGACGCTGAGTCTTGATGTAAATTTGCAATGCTCATTTAATGATCCGTTTTAGGGAAAAAAAACAGCCAACGCGTTTCGTTCTGAAAACAGAACTTCTTCAGGGCGAAGTAGTTGTTCCAATGCACATTGGTTTCCAATCTTAAAGAGTTGGGGAAGGGGGAAAGAAACCTCTGTGTCTTTATGCTCCTTATGTATTCCTTATATTTGGATTTCCCCAAATAGAGCTCCAAATTAGAAGTATTGTGTTTGCCCCACTCGGATATTATTCCTTTAATGCTAGAAATCAGTTAGTTTCCAAATGATTTTTTATATAATGGCAAAGATCTTAGGAACGCAAGTCCGTCCTACACGGTATGAAGTGTGTATTTTCTAATCCAAAGTCAATAAGTATCAAACCGGTAATCACCTGGGATGTTGATCACGATGCATCAACACTGCAGCGTTCCGCCGTTTCAAAAAGCCGCTGTGCCTTTTCTCTTGATAGGTCCACTGTCTAAAGTGTTGTTATATAAATAATCTGATTGTAATTCTATTAACCCCTTCCGTGCGGCCGCGATTTTTCCCGTGTGCGGCCGCCGGACGAACACGGGCGGGCCATGACGAACCCCAGCCGTCATCAGCACACAAGCACCGTAGTGCATGACGGCTGGGGTTCGTCACCAGCATGGAAGGGGTTAAAGATTTCAAGATCTGTTGGTGCCTCCGACCCAGTCCCATTTGTGCGCTTTCAATCAAGAAAACTCTCTGGTTCGTGTTTGGAATTACTCTATTCCCCACTCCAGGGATTTGAGCAAAAGGAACGGAGTTTGAATCAATTATGTATGTATTACTGAGTGGATAGTTGAGAGGTAATGCTGCATAATCGCCTTTTAATGAGGCTTTTACCGCCAGCATGGTTTCCCCATCTATGTGTTTTTCTGAACGCTTTTCAGTGGCTACGGAAGCCGGTTGAACCGCTTCCGCTGTGGCTGTGTTAGCCAATGAATTCCCTGCAACATGAACGCCATCACGTTGATGACTCAGTGTGTGTATCACGTGAGTCTATTGTAGTTCTTTCTTTAAAAGAACTACTTGTTCCCAAAGCGTTTTATGCTTTATTGTGGCACCTGTGTCATCTTTGTAACCGTTTTTACTCCATGTCTGCATGTCACTGTTGAAGACTTGACGCAGAAATGCGAATCGCACACTATTAGTGTCAGGAATTCACGATCAGCATTTTCAAGTGCCATCTTTAAAGATCTTATTTCAGCTCGCTGAGCTGAACAGTTTCTGAGTGATTCAGTTTTGGTAATCATCGGTTTGAATTTACCAGAGCGCCAGCGACCTTTAACAATCGTGCACGCTGCATTGTAGGATTTTTCCTCTACATCGTAGTGTTGTGCAAATCTGTCCATGTAGATTACACATGTGTACTGTTCGAGAGGCAGCATTTCGATTGGCAGAGGATATTCTTTTTCGTATTCTAGATAATCTAGTTTTTTCAGTTTCGGGTCAAAATAGTATTTCACGTCTTCTGTAGCTAGTGAATTTTCCCATTGTACCCATTTTGGATCTAATGCCACTGTATTCAGATTGTGTGGACTTGTTAATGCCTCAAGGGCTGATTCTGCAGTATAAACAGTTATTCTCTTGCCTTGGGCCAGGGCTCTTTCTTTTGCTATAGTAGTTTGAACCGCTGTCCGAATTTTTTCTGTAGAACTTAATTTCATTTCAGCTTGAGTGTACAAATGTGATTTGTAAGCTATAGGTACAGTTTCTCCCTCATTAGAGGTCATGTATGTGAATCCGCATCTTCCTGGGATGACTCGGATTACAAGATTGCATGTGTTTTTGCGTGTTTGCAATTTTGTTTTGGTTAACATGTCTGTTTGTAGTGATCTTAAAATTTCTGTGTGTTTCTGAGTCCAATTTATTGGTTTGAAATCAGGTCTTATTAATTCATATGGAGGTTTAACCCTCTCTGCACAATTGTATGTTCTTCCGAAATTCAGGAAACCTAGTATTGATTGTAAATTCTTCAGCATTTTTGGTGCTTGGAGTACAGCACATTTCTCTAAGAAATTGTCAGTTAGGCTCTTGCCATTACTTGATAATTCATATCCTAGAAACAGGACAGTTAGATGGGCAATTCGTGACTTTTTAAAGTTGAATTTGTAACCCTCTGAAGCGAACCCAAGTATTATGGTGTTCACTCTTTTTAAGTGAGTCTGAAGGTCATCATCTGTGAGATAGATATCATCGACATAGGATAATGCCTCATCATCATATATTTGTAGTAACTCTGTTACCCTTGCTGAGAATATTCCTGGGCTATTCTTGAATCACTGTGGGAGTCGACAGAAGTGTTTTTGTGACCCCATTATTGAGAAAGCGGTCAAATACCTGCTTTCAGGTGCAATGTTTTGACAAAAGAATCCATTAGAGATGTCTAATGTCGTTTATATTTTTTGCGCACAATGTTATTCATTAGTGCTGCACTGTGTGAGTTTTTTACTGCAAATGTTTTACAACAGGAGTTAAGGTGTCTGTAGTCCAAAACTAGACGATATGAATCATCTGGCTTGGAGACAGGAAACAAAGGATTGTTCATTTGTGAGGTGCATGTTTCAATCATCCCTTGATATTCAAGTTGATCTAAAATCTCCTTGACTTGCTTTGTAGCTTCTTGTTTAACTGGGTATTGCCTTTGTGCAGTGGGCTGATTTTTTAACTGGATTTTGTGGTGAGGCGAATCCTCATCCCATCCTACATGATTTTTATATAATGCAGGAGCTTGGGATACTGCCCATTTTCTTGCAAGTGTATATTTTTTATGAATTGGTATATGATTAGAGAAGGCAGGCATAATCATTTCTTCACCATGAGGGCACTCCCTGACATCCTCTGGTGGCCAGTCTTTTTCAGCTAACAGGCTGTCATAGCCTTTTGAAAGGTTATCCCAAAAGAGACCCCTTACTTTCCTCGTCTTGTCCCCCTCTATACGCATATTTTATGAGGTTTGCTAACCCTGGTATCTGCAGTTTCCACCTGAATGTATTCATTCGTGTTCACTGTCTCCAGATGATTCATCAGGATCTTGCGAGCTATGCTCACTTCTGCTGCGCTTTCTAGCATTGTCTGGGCCAGCTCTCCGTTTTTCAGTTGTGTCCTCAGAATCCTCGGCATGTTTAATCTTAATACTTGCTACCTTCTTTCTGGGAAATTGTTATTTATTACTTTGATGAGCAGGTTCTTTCTCTTTGGACTTGACGTGCTCTTCTCTGTGTTCAGACCGTCCTCTTCTTTCTGATTTCTGTGAGGAAGATCGAGAAAAATTGAGTGAGAGGGATCGAGAGGGATGTGTATCAATATCTTGATATCTGTCATGTTTTCTCAATGTATCCCTATCTCTAAGGTTGTATCTTTTCTCAGAGGGCTCCCTTTGGGGAGACTTGTTTCCTCGGTCTGGAGATTTTTCTCTTCTTTGAGGAGACCTTCCTCTGGACTGGAAGCTATCTCGGCAACAGGCGGTCCAGGGTCCAGATAGGCTCACACTCTTCCATTTTCCATGACAATGACAAGGGTGTTCTACAGGGATCTATATTGAGCCCAACCCTTTTTAATCTATATGTCTCCCCCTTGCGAAGGTCATCAGAGCACATGGTTTTGGGACCGTATCTTATGCCGACGATACTCAAATCCTCATCACCATCAATCAGAACCCTAATGACACAAAAAGGAGGTTCAAAAACTGTATGGTCAGCATACAAGAATGGATGACCGGGAATTACCTCATGATGAACGCAGGAAAGACAGAGGTCATGTTGTTCGGCAAAGCCGACAAAATCTGGTCGCCAGACTGGTGGCCAGCTTCCCTCGGTCCCTGCCCAGCCCCCAAGCCCTCTGTCAGGAATCTTGGAGTAATCATGGATGATAAGCTAACCATGTCTGAGCACAGCAGAAAAACCATGGGCACCAGCTACGGCCTGATGCGCAGTTTGAGGAAGATCTTCAAATGGATTTCATTCTCAGCACGTATGCCCCTAGTCCAAGGACTTATTGTTAACAGGATGGACTATGGAAATGCTCTTTTCTCAGCCATTAACTCAACACTACTGAATCGACTGCAGGTCCTTCAAAACACCGCCACCAGGCTAGTACTCGATTTACCCCCTCGGACCCCCTCAGCCCCCTGCCTTCGGACTTTGCACTGGCTACCCATACAGAAGCGAATAAAGTTTAAATTATGCTGCCTAGTCCATAAATCTGTAAATGGTCATGGACCTGTTTATCTTGAACACAAGATCAAGGCCCACATCCCAGTCAGAACGCTACGCTCTTCCAGCAAGGCCCTTCTCTCTGTACCTAGAGTTCGGACAGTCATAAATGTTGACAGAGCTTTCAGTAAAACCGCCCCCAAAGCCTGGAACTCTCTCCCCATTCAGATCAGGCTAGAGCCTGATCATGTGAAGTTCCGTAGACAGCTAAAAACATGGCTTTTTTAGCCAGATGAGCTTCCCCTGCTCTCTTGGGTTCGTTGGACATGAGGTTCCTTTGCCTGCTAGCGCTCTGAGACCTTCGGGTGATTTATGCGCAATTCAAGTGCAAGAAAATGGAAAATGGAAAAAAATTGAATCGTTTTTTCCTGGGAGGGGACTATTTATTACCATCCCAACTCCTTTTTGGAGTATTCAGATTATTTTTAATAAATGTTTTTTCAGGATTTTCAGTTAGTTGGCGTTTTACCGGTTTGCCACCCAAACTATCTCTTCCTAGTTCTTCATAGGATTTTTCTATGATTCTGGCAAGTTCAAATGGTTGGTCTGCTACATTTGGCTCCTTCAATTTCTGGCGGATCGCCACAGATGCTGCTTCTCCTTTTATGTTGGCTAACAATATAGCCGAGACCTGCTTGAAGTCTTTCAATAATTTCATACCCATAGTTAAAGCAGTTTCTGGACCGTATTCATTTTGAATCTGTCTAAGTACATCTGGTATAACCGCTATAGACGGAACACCATGTGTTTTTGTGTATATTGAAGCAAAGACTGTGCCCCAAGTGTCACAGTCTTCCACATGTGGTGCGATCCCCATTGGAAGACAGATAGTCAGAATTCTGTTTTTCTCAGTAGGAGTAGTATCTGGAAATACTGCTTCTATTTGAGTAATTTTCCGTGCCAACCAGAATGGAATTTGTTCCCGTTTTGTGGGTACTTTACCAGGACATGATTGTATGTTCTGTGGTGTGATTTTGTTTATGTTCCCCTGATGAGGGGTCGGCTGTGGAATATTAATTGTGGGTTGGACTGTTGAAGTCCGCATGACATATTGGACCAATTGTCTATGTATTTTAATTAATAGTTTTAGCTGCGCTAAAAGTTCCTGGGCTGGAATTTTATCTATGTCTGGATGTGGTGTATAGCTGGCTAGAACCGGCCACGTTGCTCCTGGTCTACCTAATAGACCGTGCCTGGTGATGTGATTTTGATGTTTTAGGGCGCGATTAAACCAGAGCAGGTGCTCTTGGTAATTTAGTGGGATTTCAACGTCCTCGAAAGGAGTGTATATATCCGGAGGTTCCTCTATTTTGTAATAGTGGAATTCTTTTGTTGTAGCGTGTGCTGCTGGAAAATGTATCCATGAATAGAATACCTCTGTCTGCCGATATTCATGGGCCTCTACCACGAATATGACTGTACCACCTCTTGGTGATAGCCCATTCTCTATAGGTTTAAGAGTTATAGTTCTTCTTACATTTACCGAAATGATTATAGCATTCGGGTCATTGTCTTGGATGGTTGTGTCATCCTGTACGAGCTGAGCCGCTATTCTAGCTCTCTCTGCTTCATCGTCACTTTCCACCATTTTTACTGACAGAAAGCTCTTTGTTGCAGAACAAGTTTCAAGGAAACAAAGATTAGGTGCACAATATTTTGGAACACTGTATCCTTCAACGTTGACGAAACCAAAAACTAATACATAGGAATCTCTTCCTACCAAATTCCAGCGGATATTAACCTTTCACCCACTCCAGACGTCTTTTGGAGTTTTTACGGAGAAAGGGTTCTGTGTGAAAAAGCACGACTGAGTTACTCTAGTGTCTTGCGTTAGATTATCGCCTTACCAAACGTTGGGCACCATGCAGTGTAGTTCTTATATTCCCAATAGGCTCTGCGCATTGGAATAATATAAACAGCAATGTAGACGTAGGACTGAGGTCGACTAGGTCCCTACTGACTATATTAGACTTAATTAGTTTTGCCAGCTAGCTCAGAGGTCACTAGAAACTTTCTTGAATGTTCAGGAAAGAGTTAACTCTCCGGATTTAGACAACAAGGGATTAGCTTCTGACAACCATACAAACATGACAACTTTGGTCCCTTAGAATAGAGTGTATCTCTAGAGTTGCGTGAAAACAATAGGCAGCTATTTCACTCAGTCAACCGTGCATACTTAGTTTCACCAGAGTGCAGAGAAATAGAGAGACGGTGTTATTTTATTGAGCAGTCTTCTTTCTCATGCAAGAGAATGAATTGCCACAATTGCAATACTTATCATAAAGTAAAGTGCGTACAGTATAAGTAGTATTATGAAATAATACTGTAAAAGCATAGATATGGTTTCTTAGCCATATGATACTTTAAAATAGATAGAATATATACATACATAAAAACATTGACTAACGTACTCAACTGGTGCTTCTAACTACGCCTACCCCGGTGTACCTGACCTAAGCCTAATACTTGGGAAGGAGTAAGTAAGTAGCAGTTTAAGTTAAGTTGGTAAAGATTGTTTTTGCCAGGGATCTGAATCAAGAATTCTCTTAAGGGTTTAGTCAGCTCCGTACCTTGGTAATAGAATGTGGGAGGTCTGGTATCTCTTTCTTCAGGACTCAATCTCCCAGCAACCTGCAAGGGTGACTCGGGAACACCGGAGCTGAATTTTCTCGGCGTGAGAAAAAGTAGCTTCTCCAGCGCGTCAAAGGGGAGGGGCGGCTTCTGTGGGCTCTCGCATCAGCTGGGCTCTCGGGCAAGTAGATAGCCGCTCTGCTCCAAACCACTGTGTGTTTGCTTAAGGCAACTGTTGTTATATTTATACCTGAAAGGTGCTGTGTTTGACGTAAGGTTGGACATAAGACGTCACTAAGAACTAACAGTTCTTTCTGGACTCCAGGAGTTCTTGTTCAAATCAAAACAAAAACAGGGGGAGATTTCCCGTGCTGCTGGGGGCTTGGTTTGTTTAAAGAACGCGTTGTGCTTTCTAGGAGTCGATGGACTGCATGGGCTATTAATGAATATGGATATGATTCGTATGCCTTTATAAGGATAATATTAATTATAACCGCATAAGGGCATGAATCGGGAATATCGAATTAGGGTCCTAGATAGAAATACAACAAATATATCAACAAATGTACATTTTCAAATGCAAAAAAGAAATACAGTTTTGTAATGAAAACACACCAGAGAAACAGCTGTTTAAAAGAATTTAAGTTTTTATACTTTTGTTTTTTTTTCAAAGTAAGGCTGTCACAGATACAACTTAATTGTAGATAAAAAAATGGTGACAATAGTGAAAGTAAGCGATATGTGGTGATTGGTGAAGTGGTGGTGAAATATATACTAGACGTACATGAGTGACGTAGATGATTAAATACAAAAACTATTTCTTCTACATGTTTACTGTCCTTGGTTTACACATGCATTCTAAATACAATGGCGAGTCTGTTATGTGGTCAAGGAGGCTGTGTGGACAGGTATGTTGTTTCAACCCTAGTCATTGGTGTGAGTCTCCCTTCCATTTTGAAGGATTGCCTCCTCTGTTTGATATGTTTTTTGCTGGATTTAGGCGTTGGGCACTGTGCCACTGCTAATCAGTGCCACAGTGCAAGTGCTGCCTATGTTAAATTTATGTACTAAGTGGTTATTCCATGATTGGGTTATTTACCTGTCAGCCCCTAGTATAGTGCACCATGTGTGCCCTGGGCTTGTAAATCAAATGCTGCTGGTGGGCTTGCAGCACTGGTTGTGCAACCCACAGAAGCATCTTGTAAAGTTTGTTTCACGCCTGCCATTGCAAGCCCTGTGTGCAGTCTAGCACTGCCATGTCGACTTGGCCAAGTGCACTCACATGCCAGTCCCTAAACCTTCTCTTTGCTTCATATTAGACACCCGTATGGTAGGCCCAAGGGCAGGGTGCATTGTAAGTATAAGGTAGGATATGCTCTGATGTGTGTAGCATGTTCCAATAGTGAATTACAGCCATTTTCTTTTTCACTATTGAAGGCTACCTGTTCTCATAGGCCAGAATGGGCAGTTAGATTATTACATTCTTATAATCCTAACTGACTCAGGGAACACTGTCGAAATTCGAATTTAGTATGCCTGAACTCAGAATAATAAAGTACATCTTTTAGTAAAGATTATTTTAATATTCTGTGTTTGCAAATACCACTTTTAGAAAGCAGGTATTTCCTTGCCTAACCATTTGAGCCTGCCTCTGCTGGGTTGTGTATTCCTTATCTGGGCTTGTGAGTGACAGGGCTGGGGAATTCCTGGAGACAGGCTGGGGCATCCGGTGGTGAATAGTGAGATCTGCAACTAGATGGGAGGGAAGAGTTGCACCTGTGACATGAATAAGGCTGTTTCTTCCCTCCCCTGTGCTGGCTCCACCTCCTGTGGGGCGTCTGATGTCTCTGCCCTGCACAGTGAAAGGAAGAAGAGAGTCATGTAAACAAAGTGCTCAGGAATTGTTTTGGACTAGGCAGAGACCTTCAGCGAACAAAGGATTTTGCGGTATAAATATTGGGACCCTGATCCCAAGAAATTAGATCACTTCTGGAACAATAAACCTTTCTGCCAAGGAAAAGAACCAAGGAATCTGCAGGAGTTGTACTGCCCCTCCGCAAGTGTGCTGTTTGCTGGGTTGGCCTGCAGTGGTTGCCTCATTGCCAAGGAAAAGGAGAAGGAACTTTGTAAGGATTTTCATCTACAGAATATTCTCCAAGGGTTTGAACTGTGCTTGCCTTCTGCTGAAGTCTCAGGGACAAAAGCCTTCACCTCCAGCTCCCTCCTGAATTTCCTTGCTGGGAATTCTGACTCCAGTCACTTGCGTGCCGCTGGGAGCTGGAAGCGCGATGCATCGAGAAGTAGCGTGTCGCCACCGCAGCTGAAATCGTCACAACGCCGGAGAAGCGAGCCTTCGCTGCATCTCCCTGGAAGCCTGTGTTTATCGAAGCTGTCTGCTGTCGCATCACTGGAGAGGCGTGACGCCATCGTGAGAGTTGCCATCGCGTCACTGTAGAAGCGTGTCGCAGGGCCTGTCGCGGCTCCAAAGTACAGAGTCGTCGCAAGGCTGCCAGGGCATCATCGCATCATTGTCGCATGGCTGCATCAAGGGCGCCACCTTCTCGCATCGCAACAGGATCATCGTATTGCATCAAGGTGCCATCTTGCGCACCGCAACGGACCCTCAAGCCGAGAATCTACGCATCACCTCTGCACAGGTAAGGCTCACAACGAGTCCCCTACTCTGCGCAAGCATTGAGGAAGGACGAATCCGTTCCCCCAGGTCACGAAACCGACGCATCTCCCCTTTTGCATGCCTTTTGTTCACTTTGCATTATGCATCCAGGTACTTTGTTAAGAACTTTGTCGCATTTACCAAACAACTTGATCTAAGAGACTTTAATCATCTTTTAAGTAATCTTTAGTGTAGTATTGTGGATTTTTCTCGTTTGTGGTCTTGTGTTTAAGTCTACATAAAGAATACTTATTTTTATAAATCCTGTGTTATGTCCATCTGTAGTGTTATCACTGTATTACTGTGTATATTCACAAATGCTTAACACACTGCCTCTGAGATAAACCTGTCTGCTCGTGCCAAGCTACCAAGGGGGTGAGCAGGGGTTATTAAGGAGTGTAATCCCCTTATCCTGACTTAGAAGTAAGGGTCTATATTTGGACGAAGGTGAATACCATTGCCAACTAGAGACCCCCAGATCTAACAATCTACTTATTTAAATTACTACACTGCCTGCTATATAGTGTGAAACCTTGTTTCACACTAAATGGCAGGCCTGAGACACTCTTTACAAGCTACTTCTGTGGGTGGCATAACCAGTGGCTGCAAGCCCACCAGCAGCATTTGATTTACAAGCCCTGGGCACACATAGTGCACTGTATTAGGGTCTAACAAGGAAATCAAATAACTAGGGTTGGGCGGAATTTGCGTAATCGCGTTACGCAAATCTCTGCGAAATGGTAAAAAATCTCTGCGAACAAGCAGAAATTCTGCAAACAAGCGGAATTGCTTGTTTGCGATGCTTTTTTACTGTATGCAATCGCTGTTTGCGTGCTTATGGGGAAAAATCTCCCAAACACGCATTTTGAGAACTCGAACAAGCTAAAATTTCACGAAGTCGCGGAACGCTGAATTTTGGGCAATTTTGCGTTCTACGCGGAATGCGTAATTCCGCAAATTCCGCAAATTCCGCGAATGGAATGGAATTTACCAACCAGGCCTACAAATAACCCAATCATGGAGTCACTAATTAGTAGATCAATTTAACATAGGGAGCACTTGCACTGTGGCACTGAATAGCAGTGTCACAGTTCCCAAAGCATCTAAAACCAGCAAACAGATCAAAAACAGAGGAGGCCATCAGAAAGGGAGACTCATGCCAATGATACCGGGTCTAACATGTGTCCCCTCCAGTTGAAATGTGGGAAAACTACCCTTCCCCTTGGAAGTTCTCTTCACTAAGGTGGAAATATCTGAACAGACCATCAGCATTGGCATGTTCTGTACAAGGGCATTGTTCCACCATAAAGTCCATCCCCGGTAGGGAAATGGACCACCTCAACAACTTTGGGTTCTCACCTCTCATCTGCATCAACCATATGAGGGGCTTGTGGTCTGTCTGAACCCAGAGGTGAGTCCCAAACAGGTATGGTCTCAACTTCTTCAGTGCCGAGACCACAGGAAATGCCTCACGCTCAATTGCACTCCACCTCTGTTCCCGTGGAAGTAACCTCCTACTTATGAAGG
This sequence comes from Lissotriton vulgaris, assembly GCF_964263255.1. Lineage (NCBI taxonomy): Eukaryota > Metazoa > Chordata > Amphibia > Caudata > Salamandridae > Lissotriton > Lissotriton vulgaris. The sequence continues at coordinate 1,571,501,939 of NC_141687.1, forward strand.
CTACAGGTTGGTCTAGGCCCTCCTCAATAATCTGTGTAAGAACAGCCCCCACACCATGCTCTGAAAAGTCTGTTTGAAAAACAAATTCCTTTGAGAAGTTGAGTGCCTGAAGCACGGGTGCTGTGCACATGGGTATCAAAAGCCTTCTGACAGGTGTCAGTCCCGTTCACTTTCTTTGGCTGCTTCTTGGAAGTCAGATCAGTCAAGGGTGCAACCATGTTGTCATACCCCTTGACAAACCTCCTATAGTACCCCGTGAGTCCTAAAAAGGCTCTCACCTGTGTCTGAGTCTTTGGGGTTTCCCATGCCAGGATGGTATCAATCTTGGGTTGCAGGGGCGACACCTAGCCGCTCCCTACCTGGTGTCCCAAGTACACAACGGAATCCTGCCCGATCTGGCACTTACTCGCCTTGATCGTGAGGCCTGCCTTACCCAGTACCATCAACACTTTCCAGAGGTGGTGCAGATGTTCTTACCAACTGGCGCTGGACACTGCAATGTCATCCAGGTAGGCGCCACCAAAATCCTCCAGTCCAGCCAACACCTGGTTGACCAACCTCTGAAAGGTGACAGGGGCATTCTTCATTCCACAGGGCATTACACAAAATTGGTAGTACCCATCTGGTGTGGAGAATGCTGACCTCTCTTTGGCCCGATCAGTCAAGGCATTCTGCCAGTACCCAGATGTCAAATCAAACGTGCTGGGGTACCGTGCAGCCCTTAACCGATCAATGAGCTCATCAGCTCTGGGGATGGAGTGTGCGTCAGTCCTGGTGACTGAATTGAGTCCTCGGTAGTCCACACCGAACCGGAGTTTGGGTGTTGCACCAGGCCCAGTAGCCTTTGGGACCAAGAAAACTGGGCTGGCCCAAGGACTATTGGAGGGCTCAATCCTCCTTAAGACAAACATCTTGGAGACCTCCTCCTTGATTAAAGCTCTGACCCTGTCAGTCACTCTGTGAGCCTTGTGCTTAACAGGAGGACTGTCCCCGGTGTTCACATCATGGGCGCACCACTCAGTGACACCAGGATCCAGGGAAAACAAATCAGAGAATTGTTTCAACAGTTGGCAAAAATCTTGCTGCTGTTCAGGGGTCAGTGTGGCAGAGAGGCTGACACCATCCACTGACCCATCTTGCTCTGCTGCAGACAGGAGGTCAGAAAGAGGCTTGGTCTCCTTCTCTATTCCATCATCTTTCACTAGGAGCATGCCCACTTTGGTCCTTTCTAAATGGGGCTTCAGGCCGTTAACATGCAGGACCCGCAAAGGGTTCCTAGGAGACCGCAAGTTCACCAAATAGGTGACATCACTCTTGCGCTCCACCACCTCAAATGGTCTGGTCCACCTGTCCTGGAGCGCACAAGGCTGCACAGGGGCCATTATCCATACTTTCTGTTCAGGTTGAAGCTCAATCAGAATGGCATTTTGATGGTACCACCTCTTCATTTCCTCCTGGCTGGCTTTCAGGTTCACCTGAGCGAGTTGTCTGAATCACCGAGTCTGGTTCCTGAAGGCCAGCATGTAACTGTGTACATCCTGGGGAGGTTTCCTGGGAGATTGCTCCCAGCCTTCCTTGACCAGACTCAAAGGTCCTCTTACTGGGTTTCCATACAGCAGTTAAAAGAGGCTGAGACCTAGGGACTTCTGTGGCACTTCAGGGTAAGCAAAAAGAAGGCATGGCAAGAGGACATCCCTCATAGGTTCCTCAAGACCCATAATCATGCCTTTAAGGCTCCAAGTTTTGCAAAATTCAGAAGCAAGAATGGTCTTGAACAAACCCAGACGCTCCCCTACGCGACCCTTGCTTCAAGCCCTACATTGGCTGCCCATAAAAACAAGAGCAGTCTTTAAACTCTTCACACTGGTGTTTAAGGCAACTCGAGACCTGGGGCCAACTTACTTAAGGAAAAAGACGAGGCCTTATGTTCCCGGTTGATTCCTCAGGTCAGGTAATCAAAACCTGTTAGTGCCTTGTAAAATTAATTAATACAGAATGGGAGGGCGTGCATTTTCCTATCTGGATCCTTCCACTGGAACAGGCTGCCGGAAGAGATACGTCATTGTACCTCGCTGGGACACTTAAAAAAAAGCCTAAAAACCTGGATGTTTTAAGGGTTTGCATTGCTCTTGGTCTCTGTTTGTTGTCATGCCTAAGCGCCGTGACATACCCCCGGGGTGGGGATGATACGATGCGCCATACAAATGTTAAATAAATAAATACATTTAATGGTCCGGTTGAACCTCTCAACCAGCCCATTACCTTAGGGGTGGTAAGGAGTGGTGAACTTGTATGTAACACCACACTCCTTTTACAGGGACTGCATGTAATTAGATATGAAGTTGGTATCACGGTCTGACACCACCTCTCTGGGGAACCATCAGTGCACTTCCCACCACGGGGGCCGTCACTGTCCTGAGCAGGATGGCCTCCAGGTACCGGGTGGCATGGTCCACCAAGACCAGGATAAACCTGTTGCCCATGGCTGTCTTGGGGTCCAGTGGCCCCACAATGTTAATGTCCACCCGTTTAAAGGGGCTACTGACTACAGGGATAGGTTGGAGAGGAGCCTTTTGCTTCATTCCACTTTTCCCTCTTGCCTGGCAAGTTTGACAATTCCTACAATGCTTATCTGACCTACGCTGCATCTGGGGCCAATAAAAGTGGGTGACAAGCCTTTCAAAGGTCTTACCCTGCCCCAGATGTCCAGTCAAAGGCACATCATGAACCAAACACAGTAGGAAGGCTCTGAAGCGCTGGGGTACCACCAGCACACGGGCTGACCCAGGCTCAGCAGCCGTAGACTCGCTCTACAGGAGGTCGTTCTCCCAGTAGATCCAACGTGATCCAGACTCATCACCTGCTTCCTGGTTTGTGGCCTGTCACCGTAAACCCACAAGAGAGGGCACTTCCTCCGTTCTGCACGAAATTCCTTCCTGGAGGGTCCTCCTTCTTGCTGCCAATGGGTCAACTCAGGTAGGTGCCCCAGTATAGCAATTGTTTGCCCTGTAGGTTCCAAGGCATCCCCCTCAAGGTCTGTCTCCTCCTGGACCATGGGATCAATGGGGGCTGGTTTCCAGTGCCCCGTACCTCTTTTCTTAAGGCAGGTACCTGGGCCATACTTTCAGGCTCCAGGATCTCTTGTACTCCCTTACTAGCTGCCATAGACCGAGTGGTCACACACGCCCACTCAGGAAGACCCAACATCTCCAAATGTGCCTTCTTATTCAAGATTCGCTCAGAGCCCAAGATCCTACCATTCAGGAAACCTCTTAAGACCCACTTGTTTCCATAGTAGTGATTAGCTGAGTCTCTCCTTCTGGTCTGTTGCGCCGGGATGCCCCCGGGTAAGCTGAGCGCATTATAAATTTCATATTATTATTATTATTATTATTATTCACCTTATCCCAAAAGGAGCTTTCCAAATCATTGCCCAACAGACAATCAACAGACATAGCTTGCCTCACAGCTACATGAAGAGTACCATAGACCTCCCCCCTAACTCAAAGGGAACCTGAGCCCCCTTGCTGTGGCTTTCAGAGTTGTCAGCGACAATAACTGGGAAGAATGGATTGGGGACCACCTGCTCTTCAAACACCAAGTGACACCTGACAGCTGCTACACTGGCTCCGTTGTCTCTAAGAGCCTCCGCTTTATGGCCATTGATGGTCACCCACTGCCTATATTTCTTAGTGTTAGCAGGCAGCTGAGTTTTAGGGACCATCTCAAAGTCTCCTAATGAGACAAGGGACATTTCTGCGGGACTCCACCCACCCTGGGCACCCATCTCCTCCCCTTCTAGGGCTACACTGCCACCCGATGGGGTGGTGCAGGGGGTGGCACATACTGACCCTTTTGGGGACACTGGGGATCATACCAACGGTGTCCCACTTACTTACACTGAAAGCATGTAGCAGGCCCCCTATGAACAGCTTTACCTGTTGGGGGTTCTGACTTCTTCTCAGGGGGAGGCTGGGAACCCTTACCTTGGTTCCCTTGGGAATTATTTTAGGGCCCTGTATGGGACTTCCTCTGTTTACCCTTGTCCCCCCCACTCTTCTGCTGGGGACCCTGCCCACCTTTGGCGGAGTCTCCCACATGACCCTTGTGGACCCGGGTACTGACCCAGCAGTCTGCCTCCTCAGAAAGCTTCCTAGGGTTAGTCATGTTGCTATCAATAAGGTGCTGGCGTAGCCCTGGAAAACAATTAGCAGACAAGTGCTCCCATGCAAACAAATCATAGAGCGCTTTAAAAGTATCCACTTTGCTACCCTTCACCCAACCATCCATACCTCTGCAAAAGAAAGATTTGTATTCTACCCAAGTGGTTCCCTTCAGCTTCTTATAATTGCTGAATCTCTGTCTATAGAGCTCTGGGGTCAAACCATACCTTGTCATCAGGGCATAAGACATCCAATGTTCACTGGGAAGGTCTAACAATGTATCCCTCCCTTCACTCACAAAGCGGCCCCACAACCCAGCTTCCCAATCCTTCTCAGGGACCCGGTGGGCCAACATTGCTATCTCATAGGCTGAAAACCACTGCCTAATATCCTCATGCTTATGAAAATCTTTGATGACATCCTTGCAGATATATACCCTGCCTTCTGAAGGCACAGATGGTGCGCTACCACCAGAGGGATTGATCTCCAAGCCCTTTGCCTTGATCTCTAACTCCCTCAACATCCTTCCATGTTCCATTCTCATTCTCTCTCTCTCCAAGAATAACCTGTTATTCTCTATTTACCTCTGACCCTCCATCTTAAGCTTAGCCATCTCCAGCTTGTGTGCCCTTTTTCTCTCCCTGTCTCCCAGCTCTCTGAGGGACAGGTCTTTGGAAGAGATGCTACTGCCAGGTGGGGATGGTACCCCTTCCCCAGCTGGAAACACTGGCCTATCCAGTTGCCCATCTGCATCTTCAGCTGGCTCCACCACCAACTCAGGGGCATTTCTTGCTTCTACCCAGGCCCTCAGCACCTTTTGGTAGTCATCCTTTTTGGAAATGCCTGGTGTAGCAACTTTCAATTTTTTGCAGAGATGCTTGAGCTGTTTCAAAGTGTAGGTTTCCAACCTCTCTTCCTCAAAATCTAGATCCATGGATGCAACAGATGCTGGTCTCCTCATGGCAGTGAGAATTGGTAGTTCTCAGGAAAAATAACAGTCCAAGGAAAAAGAAAATCTACCCCATAAAAAAGTATGTGTTCGGGTTTGGTCTGCACTCACTAGTAGTGTATACCAATAACTGTATAAGAGTCACAAATGCAGGTCCAAATCCTCACCGCTGACCACTAATGTTAGAACTGAGGGTCCCTATTTGGTCAAAGTTGTATACCTTTGCCAACTAGAAATCCCCTGTTCTAACACCAGAGATATGCAATTTTCAACTTTTAGTGCAAATAGCACAGAAATGCATACACAGCACCAACAGTGGATATCTAATTATGCCAGACCAGGACAAAGTCACAAGTTCAGGCTGACCATGATGGAGCACAGGCCGGCTATAGGGACCCACTTAGGCCCGCTGAACAACTGTTCCTTAAAGTCTGGTTGTAGAGCATTGCAATGTCCTGCATCAAGGATGAGTTGTGCAGCTGAGTTTGATGAGTCGGTTCAGTGGAGCTATGAGGCTGAGATGTGAGGTCCTGCATCATTATCATCGAGGCGCCTATCGATGAGGTGCTTGCGCTATGAAGTTTGGCATCGAGGATTTGTCATGCAGTCTGAGCGATGCATTGGTTCCAAGTAGCTGCATGCCCCCAATGCAGAGTCTGGCATCATTGTTAAGGTTGCTGTCCATGAGAGGCTTTCGATGTGAGAGCCTGTGGCAAGAATGTGTCATGCTGTGGTAGTTCTAATGAGGCTATGGGCGGTGAGGGCAATGTGAAGTCCTGATAACTGAAAAGGCCACGCAGCAGAGGTGATACGTCGGTTCTGAATGGAGTTATACCATGCAGCAGAGAAGATGCAAAGGTTCTGCTGGTTTCATGAGACTGAGCCCTTACAGTCAGGAGGGTGGTCTTCACTCAGTCAGGAGGGTGGCAGGGGCAGCAAGCCAGCACAGCAGGCAGTCTTTCAGGGCAGCAGCCCAACAGAGTGGCAGTACTTGTAGCAGCACAGCAGACCTTCTTCCTGGCAGAGTTTTCTACAGGTTCAGAAGTGTACTGAGGCACAATATTTATACCTGGTGCCTTTTTTAAGGTTGGAGAAACTTCTAGAGGATTACCTTTGAAGTACTCAGGTTTCCTGCCTCTCCTGCCCTGCCTCCAGACATATGCCCTGATTTAGATCTTGGTGTACGGGATACTCTGTCACAAACATGACAGACCTCCTGTCCGCTGTATTACAAGTGCCATAGGACATAATGCACTTGTAATATGGTGGACAGGATATCTGTCACGTTTGTATAGTGAGTATCCCAACAGCCAAGGTCTAAATCAGGCTCTAAGCCTATTAAGGTATAGGTGGATTAAAAAAAAAGACCAACTGTCAACTACACCTTGTCATGTGACCCAGAGGCAGGCTGCAGGCACTAAATGGGTAAATGGCTAAGGCAGAAAAATAAAATACCAACTTTCTATAAATGGAATTTCCAAAATTGTCATTCAAAATCCAACTTCACCATGACAGAGGATTTTTCATTACAGTTCTAAAGACATCACACATGAACTGTTTACCTGTTCCCGTTTGGAAGACATCCTTTTAAAAGTATTGAGTTAACTTCACTGTTATCCTATGAGAGAGGCAGGTATTGCAATACAGAAACATGAATTTAAGAGTTTTTTACTACCAGGACATGTAACACTTAAAAGTACATTTCCTACTTTTTAAATACACTGCACCCTGCTCTCTGCTGTCAAGGGCCTACCCTACAGGTGACTTAAACCTACTAAAACAGAAGGTTTAATCCTGACAAAAGGTTTTTTTGCCAGGTCGAAATGGCAGTTTCGAAATGAACACACAGTCCGCAATGACAGGTCTGAGACATGTTTAAAGGGCTACTTAAGTGAATGGCACAATCGGTGCTGCTGGCCCACCAGTAGCATTTAATTTACAGGCAATGGCCACATGTAGTACCACTTTACTAGGGGCATACATGTAAATAAAATGTGCCAATTGGGTATAAGACAATGTTATCATGTTTAGAGGAGAGAGTATGTGAGAAGTTTGCTCAGATATATGATGTTCACTTATGTAAGTGGACACCTTGCACTGATCCGGGCAACCCCTATGGTGATATAAGCTGTCTTAGACAACCTCAGAAAGCTCTCTAAGCAGTTGCTGTGGAGAGCAGCCTTCGGGCTTAGTCCAGAAGGAGTGCAAAGCAGTTCGTTTTACCAGAATTTAATCTTATAGGTATAGATTAAATGAAAAAGAACCACACAGTGTATTTATAAAAACATGCATTTATTATAAGACACTCACTAACACATACAGATATCTCCTAGCCAGAGATGTACACAATGCTTTACGATAGAAACAGGTAAGTAGCAAAGAATACACAGTGCTCACAAGAGGGGGACCAAACTATATACTAAAATAGTGGTATACAAACCACGACTTGAGTCAAGACTATACCCAGAAGATTTAAAAGTGTTGGGGACCCAAGAAATCCCCCAAGGTAAGTAACCAGCAGTCTTACGGAGGTCGTGTGCAGAGTGGGAAAACAACCGCAGGATCAATAAAAGTCAATGGGTAAATCGCTGTTGCAATTTTTAAGGAAGAGGACCCTTCCCAGCAGACCCTGAAGAAACCCTGTGGAAGAAAAGAGCTTGGAGAGCCGACCCACCCGTAGATATCTCTGGAACCGGGATACCTGCACCAGGGAAGCTGGGTGCATAGGTGTGAAGTGGCATCGGAAACCGTTGCCAAAATCAATGGGAGACTTCAGAAGGATGCCGCTGCTGGAGAAGGTGAAGTGTTCGGTGGAACCCAAAGGTGGGTTCAAGATGTGAAGAACCTGCAAGCAGAGGGGACAGAGGCTTTGCCACTTTGGAGTGACCAGGAGGCATGGAAGACGAATGCCCACCGATAACACGTGTTTCAGGAGAGTTGACTTGACCTTTAAACTGCAGTTGTGTGAATGATGCAATGCTATGGAAGACCAGGAGCCATGCACAAGCTTTGCCACATAGGATGGCAAGAGTTGAGAGGTTGTGTCCGGCGGGATCACCAACAAGCCATGGCAATTGCAACCAATGAAGAAGTAGAAGAAGGTACTATGTCTGTACCAGCAAGGTCCAGGAGACTCACCTCAAGCAAGGAGTCAGGGCAGACCCCAAACATTCACGAGAACCCACAAGAATTAAAATGTGACCCTTGAAAGGACCCACAGACTGGAGGCACTGGAGTTGCAAGAGGACCTCGAGCTGCTACCAAAGAAGCAGGCCTGCGGTGCAAGTAATGTGGTGTGGTCAAAGATTATGGTCACTGGAGATGATTGAGGTTGGGGCTACTTGGAGCCTGAAGATCTTGGAGAAAGGAAGCCAACAAGCCTTTGCAAGTGCAAGTCAACGCAGTGCCCAGGGGTTTATTTTCTGCAGGTCTGACGAGGGATATTGGACTCAAACTTGGTGAGAGGACAGGGCAGGCATCGAAGAATGTGAAGAACCACAATCTGCTTTGCTGACCCTTTGTGAGTCCCTAGGAGCCCTGGATCAGCAGACCGGTCAGCTTAGTTGCAGTACCTGCAGATGCATGGAAGTGACTCCTTTACTTCAATGGAGATTCCTTCAATGATTCCACAGTGCGGACAAGCATTCGGCACTGTGCAATCATTGAAAACGGCATCTTGCACAGTGTGAGCTGTTGTTTTCTGCCGCTCGAGTAGTTTTTTACTCGAGAGGCAGCTTTCTCAACGTGGACTGGTAGTTTCTCATCACGAGCGGCCGCAAGCATACGCAATCACTCGCAATGAGAAACCTGACCTCCCCACATTGGGAATCTTACCGGGAGTTGTATTTTCCACTCTTGATGTTGCTGATCGCGAACGAGGAAAAAGTCACGCCAGGATGTTATTTTGCTTGCTCGCGGTTGACAACTTGACGTTGAGGACCGTGAGCAAGCAAAAAATTACTGCTGCACTACGGTACGCTACGCGTGTTTGCACTGTGCTACCTGCAATTTGCGTAGTGCAAACTTCGCAAACTACGCGAGCGTATCGTAGTGTTTTGCCCAGGGCTATTGTCCAAAAGCCATGGACGAGTTCCTGTATGGAGCCCGGGCGCAGACGTTGGAGCAGACAAGCTGGGCAAAGAGATCAGGAGCAGCATATAGGGACCCACCCACATGTAAGCCCTAAATACACTAAGGAAAAGGTTGGGATGATACAAGAGTCCCTCCCTAAGGAGGGGCTGGACAAGGGGGAGGATTTTCCCGTGTTCTTTGTCTAGTTTCACGCCAGAGTGTGAGACAATAGTTCCCTGAACTAGTTTGAGCTGGAATAAGCATCGAGGGCACCAAATTGGCCCTGCATGCAGACTATGTGGTGCTGACAAGCGCTCCCACCCTGCCCGAATACACTAAATCCAGTCTGGGTGTTGGTCACACCTCCCTGTGACAGGATGCCTATTGTTCTGCCTACTCCTGCCCAAGCTTGGCTCGGCAGCAGGAGGGCAGAAACGTGTCTCTGGCATGCAGCAGCCCTAGCTTGCTGTCTGGGTCTAGACGACTGGTACCAGGAGCACTGAGGGCCTAACAGAGGGCCTTTACAGTGCTTGGAATCATACCCACCCACAGTTTACAGTGTGGGGGTATGATTCCAACATGTTTGATACCAAACATGACAGGATTAGTTACAGCCAGTTTTGAGATGGTCTTCGCTTAATGATAGTGTGCCCCTCTAAATATTAAATGGCTGTCTCACTTTCAACCCTGGAGAATAGACTCCGAAGGTGGTAGGGGTGTCCTGCTCATAGATGGGCACTCTCCAACTTAGAACCATGCACCCTGTAAAAAGGCCTGCTATAGGAGTGGGTTATAGGTTTTAAGTGCATTGACATTAGATATAGGACAAACCTATATCTTTTGTAAGCAGTGCTATCACCGGCTTACATAGACTGCAATCATTACAAATAATGGGGTCACCCTAAACGGTCTTGGACCTGGGTACAATATGATACAAAAGACAGTGGACCTTGACCTTCTCATAGGAAAAGAGATTAATCAGTTAACCTTTTGTATTCAATAAATCATTTCTGAGCATGCTAAAGAACAATCCATCTGCTCATTATACTTAATAACTTACCCAAAGCAAAAACAAAGAAAAGGGAATTGCAACATACCAAACTCTATTTCACCATGCATTTTATTTTCATGTCAAATGGTGAGGCAATTGAATTACTGAACACTCTACATTTGATATTTACACATTAGGGCTGCTCCAAGGGGAACGTGCGTAAAGAAGGGTGCTCAGATGTGCAGTGGCGAAGAAAGAAAAATCATGGAAGTGACATAGGGAAAGAATTAGTACGATTAAAAAGGGGGCGGACTGGTTGTAAAACAGTGTCCTTAGAGGCCTGGCCACAGTTTCTAGTTACAATTTTTCATGGAATTATATTCTTATGTGGCACGTTTAGATATAGATTTAGGGTCCAGGCCCTTTAAAAAGGTGTCGACGTTTCGACCCGTATTGCGGCCATACGGATGGGTTAGACCTTGGCCATGCGGGTCTTCTTCAGGACAGGGTGGGGCAACCCTAGGTAGGGAGATGGGCCTTTCTTGTACCCCCCTCTACGATGCTTGGGGTGTCACTCGATTTCAATAGTCATAAAAACTGGTCCACATGCTCCTGTGGCCGTGGAGAAAATTCCAGGCTGGTCGAGTTAAAGCATGGTTATTAAATCCTAATTGTGTGGAAAGCAACCAGACTTTGCTGTAGTGCGAGGGTACTCTGAGTAGTTAGGACATCCTTCTTTTCAGAGCTACAAATACACAACAAGCTTCAGCATCTCCCTGCAACTGCCAAGCTGACCTGCTGCATGGACCTACAACTGGACCTGCATCTGGACCTGCATGAGTCCTGCTGGCCTCTGCTGGAGTGAGTTCCTGACCCCTAAGTTGAGCCTCTCAGGTCCTGAAACTTTGCTGTGGCTCTGTTGAGCTCCCCTGAAGTTTTCCGACTCATCGTGACTGATATTGGGCCTGTTCGCACCAAGACCTAGCTGACTGCACCAGCCACCAACACAAAGTTCCAGAGAACCAAATCTTTGCCCTACTGCATCGATCAACAACGCAGCCCTGATAGTCTGAGACGCCAACAGGATCTTTGAGCTACAGCAATGAAAGTCTGTGATGCCCAAGCTGGCCCTTCGCACTACTTTTACTGAGACCCACAACACTCTCCCTGCTCCTCGTCTCCCCTTCTACCATGAACAGAACTCTTGACACTTGACTGAGAAGGTCACTTTTTCAGCTGGACTACATGGCCACTGTATCTGAAAGACGCTCCATCGCGGTTGGCTTTAACTTGTAACTTTCACCTGGCCACGCAGAACCAGACAGCCACGAGTGGTGCTTTGGATTTTTGGTACAATTTTCACTCTAAAAATTCATAACTCCAGTTTGACTGATTAGATTTTGGTTGTTTTGGTGTAAAATTATATATCAAATTTTACTCTATTTTTCTAAATTGTGGAATTTTTCTTTTGATGTGTTTTAACTTTATTACTTTTTGAATTGCTATATACAAACTTTACACATTGACTCTAAGTTAAGCCTGACTGCTTTGTGCCCAGCTTGTGTATTCACCCTGACAAGAATTGTGGTTGATGCTTGAGAAAGGTTTTAACCCCCCTTAACCAGTAACCCAATTTCTTACACCTTGTTTAAGCTCACATGCTAGCCTTAAGGTCAACAAGTTTTAACAAATGAAGAACAGGGATGGCGTTCTGCTTAGCTCACGAAACATAACCTAATGTATCTGAGAGAACTAGTTCTTGGTGATGATGTACACAATAACCCAATTAATGGTTGGGACAAATGGAGACCACATTGTCAGAGCTGAGCGACAGCTCCAGTCCGAGGAGTATATCCTCACTAACTTCTGTGCTGGACTTGTAGAATGAAAAAAGGTCTCTCCTTGTAATGGGGAAGCACACCTTCTCAATCACTTCTCTAATTCATTCAAGGAAATCAGATATGAATGTCATGCAGGTTCGGTTAAAGTCCCTTTTGTAGAGATATTTCACATGTTCCCTCTTTAGGGGTAAAGACCATTGGTATTCAACCATGGGTGGTCTTTGTCAGTTTTTCCTTGGTTCCCCTCTAATTGACAAGCACTGTACCACAACCAATGATCCAATTGGTGAAGGCACCGGTGAGTTAATGTGGCACCTCAGTACACATATAGGTATGGTAAGACCTATTCCTGATGGTGGGGGACTGGTGCTGCTGGATCACTTCAATGACAATGCATGTTCTCACTGAGTGGTTTGGTGCCTTTCCTTTAGACCACATAAAAATGATGCGTTATGCACAATGCTTGAAAGTGGAGTGTTGCCCAGGCTGATAGGATTGAAGGGCACATAGCAAGGGATTCTGGTCTGGTAAATGTGTGCCCTTGCAGTCTTTTGAGACATATTCTTTCCACTCCCCTGTACGCTGTGCCAGTACCTGGCTGCAGTTACTTGTCTGGGTGTGGTTCACCACACCACCACCTCATTGGGTGAACAGCAGCATCCTCACTCAGGTTCCCAGATGCTCTTTGGCTGCAAGCTATATAGAGAGACACTCTCCTCTGGGCTTCCTAATTTCTCCTACCCTTTTCCATAACTGATATGTGTCTTGTGCCAGTTAGATCATCTTTTTGACTTCAGTTTTCTTGCTGGCCACCAGCGCTTCCCATTGAAGTGGCCATCTTCATCCGTGGCCAGACTCCTGAGATGTTACTGGAGTCTTGGCTTGAAGATCAGAGAATGTTTGAAACCATATGATCTAAGAGAAACTGACCAATGGCCGTCAGGCCATTTCTGTGCCACTTGTGATGAGTACAATTGCACAAAAACAAAGGAAAAATTGTTACTCCAAATCTGTGTGTATGAGTTGATATTAGTGATATTATAACATTTGCCCCAAACACATCATATTTTGGAATTGTCTTAAATCTCAGTAATTTAAAATAATTAGACTCTTAACTAAAACAACTACTGGTTTCCGTACCCATAACAAAAATTCTGTGGAGACATCACTTTTTTTAACCCTTCTCTCCATTAGAAGAGAGCAGATACACCAACCAAAGGATGACCTGAATTACATTTTAAAGTTTGGTAAAGCCTAGCTTTAGGAATCAGATAAATCCTCGAGCCTATATAAAGCTGCCAATGGCTAATTCTAGTTGCCTAAAAAAAGAATTTGGCAAAAGCAATAGGATTGCATGAAACTAAAAGGATTCATTTTCACAATTTTATATCGTCCAATGAGACCTATCTGTAACCGGTACATGTGACACATTTTGAATCTTCATTGAACACGTTGCATCATAAACCATGAACCAATGTTTCCCTCTGGTTTGTACTTCAGAATAATCTGTGTTTCAATAGTGTTCTGTTTATTCCGAGATACTATGCCAATCTGCAGGCCTTGCCTTCGATATCAGAAATAGTTTTAATGGCATTAGTAGAATATATGGCCACGCCATCAGAATGAGCTGTGATTTGAACTTTGACCCCACTGATGGGGATATTAAATGTGTTATCCATTTTCCAATGTAGATTGAGTGCAAGATAAATTGTGAACAGCAATGGTGACATTGGGTAGCACTGGCAGGTGCCTCTGTAAATCAGGAATAATTGGGACACTAGACTGGTAATAACAACTTTTCCTCCGGGTTTTTGTTTATGAATTGCCTGGACCCAGTTCACATATTTCACACTGAATTCCATCATAATCAAGGTGGCCCATAAGAAAGGCCACAAACCTCTATCAAACGCCTTCTCTGCGTCTAGGAGGTTCATTCCAACTAACTTTTCAAAGCAGCATCACACAATGAGATTGCTTCATTTTGGTGAATGGTAATATCCCTTCCAAGTATAAAGCCATGTTGTTCTGGACTAACAAGTACCTCAATAATGAAAAAAGGTGAGTGGATAAAATTTTACCATATATTTTTGCATCTTTGCGATATAGGTAAGTACAATCCTATGTCTTCAACAGGTTTCCCCCTTTTAAAAAAAAAACTGCAATATTGATTGAGTTCCTGTGAAATGACACTTCAGATGCATGTTCTATACCAGTGTTAGTTACAAAAGAATCAACCAATCAATAAATCAATCAAACATTTGTAGAGCGCACTACTCACCAGTGAGTGTCTCAAGGCGCTAAGGTGGGGAGGAAAGGGAGAACTGCTACTGCTCGAACAGCCAGGTCTTGAGAAGTCTCCTGAAGGTCGGCAGGTCCCCGTTCTGTCTCAGGTGGATGGGGAGGGTGTTCTATGTCTTGGCGGCGAGGTGGGAGAAAGATCTGCCGCAGGTGTTAGTTCAGTTGATGCGAGGGACGGTGGCGAGGGAAAGGTCAGCAGACCTCTTCCTCGCCCCCCAATTAGCTCCTAGACTAGAAGCTAATTGACATATAAATGCCTTATAAGAGTCAATAGGAATGCCATTATTTACAGCAACTTTCCCAGATGGTAAGGATAGTATGGCAGATCTAATCTCTTCTAGGAAGATTTCTGCATCTAGTATTCTAATTTTAATTTTATTTATCTTTAGCTTATAATGATTTTTGAGTAAGACTATCGAGTCAGGAGAACATGCTAAGTCCTCACTATAAACATTATATAGTGTTTGGTAAAATATTAGGAACTGTTTGGGGTATCAAGTCAAGTCAAGTCGATTGGTCTTTATTCGGATATAAAATATCCATAAAAGTACAATCATCACCGCCAATAGGACATAAAATATACAATCATCAAGTAACAAAGTACATTAAAAAGTAATAAAAATAGGGTTTGGTAAGTCAAGTCTAAAAATCTATAGGTAGCATGAAACCAGTGTGCAAAGGATAGCAATAAGTGCAAATAGAATACTATATAAACATGTAGCGGACATGAAAACTAGCAGCATCATTGTGCAAAATCGCAGGTTGTAAACTTTGAACTCAGTGCAAAATAGGCAGATGTAACTTCGGACTAGGTACAAAGTAGGCAGTTGCATATTTGTTAAATCCTCTTAAATAGGTATTACATATGCAAAAAACAGCAGTGTACTATATAACTTGCTAACAGAGCGATTGCAGATATCTAACTTGTTTTAAGGTGTGTTCAGAGAGGCTCGTGAACGTACCACAGCTTGCAAAAATGAACTTAATCGGAAAATCATATCATCACAGCCTAGCTGCACTATTTCCTGATATGCCCGAGTATAATCAATAATTGCATATGCCTTCAAATAAGGGATTAAATATTGTTTGGTGTATCTCACATAAAATTTGCAAAAAAACAAAAAATGTAACAGTGTTTGTTTGCAAACGATGCCACATGGACAGCGCAACTCCTCCAGATTATTATTAAAACCAATCGGGAAACAAGGGAATATTTTATCCTGTTATACCTGAGACGGAAAAGCAAACTCCTATTCCATCTCCCGATATTTTTCCTGAGATAGACCTGTGACATATGATATTCAATGCTTGATGACACCAAGATAGGGATATATCTGATAATTGATGGTTTGCAGAGCTCAATGTTTCCTCTTTCCTTGCGGTATAAGTCATACAAAGCACCTCTAACTGTTTTTAGATTTATACCGTCTGCAGGTAAGGGGTGATGAAAGGCATTTTCCAGCTTCACGCTGGCTAGGCTATTATGTACTGCACCGAGCCAAGGTATACAGCTACCCCTATCACATTTAACCACATGGCTGCTAAGGCAATTCCCCTCCTGTGCTGCAGATCCTCCTTTCTCATTGTTTCATGACGAGCCCAGCTCGTCATAAGCACACAACCAGTGTACTGCATGACGAGCTGAGCTCGTCATGAGCAGCAAAGGGGTTAAGACAATCTGCAATTATCTCTTGAGTTAAAATTGCAGCTTGGTTTCACCGTATCTTTAGCCAGAATAATGCTGGTCGGGATTTAATAAAATCTTCCACATAATGTAAATTTCATTCTTTATGGCATATATAAGTAGGCGATAAGATTTGTGCCCCTAGTACACTTCTACAAAACCTATTTTCCTCAATTTGTATCCGATTACAATTTACATACCCCCACACTTCGGCATCATAAGTTGCCGTTGGTGCACATTGGGTTTTATAAATCTGTGATAGGGGTATCACCACCTCTACCTTCTTAGGCTGTCGCAGGCTAATGATAGAGTTAACCGCTTTGCCAAGTTTATTTCTACCATGGGCTACATGTGGTTTCCATGATCTTGAGTCTGAGAAAGCTAAACCCAAATAAGGGAAAGTGCTAATGCTTTTTAGAGAATCATTTCCCAGCATTATGTGCTTAATGCGATGCATTTTTGGCCCACAGGACATTATATATGATTTTTTTTAATTAGTGCAAAGGTCCAAATCTGCCATAAAAGATACAAAACCCGTAATTAAAGTGAGAAGTGTGTTTGGTGTGCAGCCCATAAGGACCGCATCTTCCGCATATAAAAGTACGGCGAAGAGTTTACCAATAATTTGGGGTATGTTGCATGTCAATTTGGACAGGGAATTATTTAGTTAATTTATATAAAGGATAAGAAAGTAGAGGGGCTAAGACACAACCTTGTCTAACCCCTCTACCAATTAAAATATCCCTGGAGACCTCTCCTTCAATGTTTATCCTCACCCGTGCTTTCAGGTCTCTGTGCAAATAAGCCAAAAAATGAACGAGTGCATCATCCAACCCATAATTTATAGGAATCTCCCATAAACGTGATCGGTTAACAAAATCAAAGGCTGAGGTTAAATCCATAAAACTCAAATATAATGGAACTTTTTTAGCGATGGTATATTTGCCCAATATAAGATTTAAATTTAGACACTGTTCAACGGTTCCAACGTTACTCCTAAAACCCAGTTGACAACAATTTAAAATTTGATTTTCCTCTGCCAATTCTTAATCTTATTAAAAGCAACCCTACCCAAGATCTGTAAAGTATTATCTATCAGAGATATTGGGCGATAGCAACTAGGGTTGGATCTGTTGCCATTCTTAAAAATGGGCACAATTATACTGGTTGACCAAATTTTTGGAATTGGGGTGTTGGTCAAATTATTAAAAACATTACATAAAAGAGGGGACCAGAAGTCGGGTTCAGATTTGATGAGATCAATTGACAAACCATCAGAACCTGGGGCTTTATTCCCTGCACTTTGAGGTATGGCGTCTTCAACTTCAGTTATTGATATGGCAACCTTAGTAGCTGGGGGATGACTGTCAATGTTCGTTGTGGGGGCTGTGTATTTTCTTGAGAAATGCTCCTCCCATGACTTACTAACTATATTGCAGTTTAGGGGAGTGATGTTTAGTCCCATAGACCTCATAGCTTTTACCTCACTCCAAAACCCAGTTACATCTTTAAGAGCGGAAGCGTAGGCAAGGGAGTGCCACCGTTCCTTCAGTATCTCCTCTGAGCTTAATTTAGTTGCTTTCTTATAGCGCTCTCTCAATAATCTAACTAAAGTCTTGTCCCTAGGTTCACCAGCTAATGCTTCACGAAGTGCTCTGTTAGCCCGGAAACAGGCGCTGTCGAACCATCTAGGATTTTTACTCAGGTTCGTGACAGGTTTAGAGATCTCGTGTTTGATGCCAGCACATAACCCAGTAAAGGCCTGGACGATCGCTATACCTGAGCATCTACTAGACAAACACGTCTCCACTAATAGGGGATAAGATTCTATAGTGCAGGCAAGTAGGGACTTATTATCTATGCCCTTCCAAATCACTTTCAGTTTGTCGGTTGATGCTACCAAGTTCTTTGCCCCTATTTCTTTCCTTTTTAAAAAATTATTAAAAAATCTAATAGTTGTCAAAATTGGGTTATGATCACTGTAACAAGTACCTAAAACTTCAGCCTTGTTAAGCAATTCTCTAGAGAGGAGGATATAAAAACATAATCGATGGTAGATGAACATCCACGTCCTCTATAGGTTGGCAATAGGCCTTTGTCTGACTCACATCCGACCTTGTCCATTACATTAATTAAATCGCGAGTGGATAGGTAATTGTGCAATTCTTCCCCTCTTTTGCACGGAATTAACCGGACAGGTGTTACAGCAGGGTTATCCATTCTATTGTACAAATGTGCATTGAAATCCCCCCCAAACAGATTCCATCCAATTTGCAATACCACTCTTCATCTACCAAATTGTCAATAAATTCAAATAAGTTAATAAAATTCCTATTGGGCAGTGATGTAAAATCATTATTATAAAAATGTATTAAACATAACGTAATCCCCTGTGAATAGATCACAGTCTGAAAATTTCCATCGTCTCCAGGGGTTTTATATTAATTCCTGCAGTAATCTTTATCCATGGGGATAGTCCGCCACTAGGTCGACCAAGTTCCAGGCTGGGTACAATATTATTAAAACAGACAAATCCCTCAAGAAACAGGCCACTGGTGCACCATGTCTCTTACTCTCTTGGAACATTAAGATGTCAAAATTACTAACCAAGTTAATCCATTCCACTATATTCAATTTGGATTTTAGACCTGCGATGTTCCAGCTAAGTATACTTAGGTTTTGGTCTAAAGGTCGCGGTTCAATAGTGACGGGACAGATTGATAGCGGTTCTACCAAGCAAACTTTTTGAGGGATATCAATAGACCTAGATTCGATAACAGCCAAACGGTCCATTAGTGAATCCACTGACCCTACTACAATATTCAAAGGTATATTTGGTAGTCAGTCCTGTCTCTCCAGGTCGGACAGAGCAGTGAACCGGTTATATGTAGAATATAACGGGGTGGCTACGTTGCATGTTCTCTGTGGGGTTCTGTAAAAGAAACCCAATGATAGTAGAGTGATAAGTGTAGGAGTACTGAAAAGGTCGGTTGGGCTTTTCAGTAACCATTTCACCAGGGAAGGGTGCCTGAAATTCACGACTATACAGTCACCCATAATATTCTTAGCTGAAGGTCCTACCCATCCCACCCGTCGCACTATTAAGATTTCGTTGGCAATCTCCCTCCCTGTCCCCTTATATTTGGAAAACCAATCAATACACTTATTTTTTGAGTTGGTCCCAAGACTCACTTTGATCTTCTTTAAGTGGGGGTATGCCAGCTAGAGTTATGGTATAAGGGCATGCTTCTGGGGGTAAATAAAGAACAGCCTCAGCGTGTTTTTTAACTTGTGTATCAGGGGTGGGCTTATTACTTGGGTCTGTTGCCAATTTTGTGGGGGCTGGCACAGGCAATGCAGGCGGGGCTACTGTAGGTGATGGAAAATCGCTAGGGGGCCTGTTCTCGACAGGTACATTACTAACCACAGTACTAGACATAAGATTAGGTGACAGGCTGTTCTTTTTACCATCACATGCTTTATTGGTACCAGAGAGTATACAAGTACCACTAGTATACTGTCAAAATATCGAGTTTTTATTATCGATTTGCATTAATATCGATTAAAAAATATAGAATGGACACAATATCGACTGGACAGAATATAGACTACAAAGATATTGAATAGGATAGCATTAATATCGAATTAAAAAATATAGAATGGACATAATATCGAATGGACAGAATATAGACTACAAAAATATAGAATGGACAGAATATAGACCACAAAAATATAGAATGGACAGAATATAGAGTACAAAAATATCACATTTGAGGTAAGTAAGTTAATAACAATTTTTAAAGTGTTTTTATTGTTAGTATATGTTTGAAAAGTGTATATTTATTTTATTATTTATATTAATTCATAATTTTTATGGTATTTAATTTTTGCGTAATATAATTCCTTAGTGGGTTGTGGGTTTATAGGGGAATAGGGTGGGAAGTAATTTGAAATGAAATGAAATGAAAGAAAAATTATATTTGTATAGCGCATAGACTACCCGGAGGCCTCGCAGCGCTTTAACTGAAATCCATGGCAGTAGGCTGGGGTGATTAACAGGCTCTTCCGAACAAGTGAGTTTTGAAAGACCTCCTGAATGCCATCCGGTTGTTGTTCTCTCTAAGGTCAAGCGGGAGGGAATTCCATATTTTCGCAGCATTTTGTGAGAAAGAGAGACCACCCCAGCGAGCTTTGTTTATCTTAGTCGTGGTGGCTAGATGCAACAAACTGGAACGGAGAGCTCTAAGGGGGAAATAGGGAGTAGCTAGAGGGTACATTATGGCTGGACCTGTTCTATGAATGGCTTTTTGAACAAGACACATGGCTTTGAATTGTACCCTAGATGCCACAGGAAGCCAATGTAGCTTCTTTAAGGCATGTTTGGCCGACTGCCAGCGTGGGATATTGAAGAGCAGTCGGGCCGCGCATTTTTGGGTGACCAGGAGTATGTTGATCGCTGCCACTGGGGCACCTAGGTAGAGAGCATTACCATAATCCAGGCGGGAGAGTATCAGGGCCTGGACCATGACTCTCCTCGCCTGGAACGGGAGCAAAGGGAGCACTTTCCGGAGCATTCTCATCTCAATAGTAATTTTTACCTCTTCGCTATTCAACGCTTTCCCTACTGTTGCACTCTCTGGAGTGGGAATAGTAATTTTTACCCCTATGCTATCCAGCGCTTTCCCTACTGTTGCAATCTCTCGAGATGGAATAGTAATTTTTACCCCTACGCTATCCAACGCGTTCCCTATTGTTGCACTCTCTGGAGTTGGAATAGTCATTTTTAACCCCTACTCTATCCAACGCTTTCTCTACTGTTGCACTCTCTTGCGTGGGAATAGTAATTTTTACCCATACGCTATCCATCGCTTTCCATACTGTTGCACTCTCTGGAGTGGGAATAGTAATTTTTACCCCTACGCTATCCAACGCTTTCCCTACTGTTGCACTCTCTGGAGTTGGAATAGTAATTTTTACCCCTACTCTATCCAACGCTTTCCCTACTGTTGCACTCTGGAGTGGGAATAATAATTTTTACCTTTACGCTATCCAACGCTTTCCCTACTGTTGCACTCTCTGGAGTGGGAATAGTAATTTCTACCCCTACGCTTTCCAACGCTTTCCCTACTATTGCACTCTCTGGAGTGGGAAAAGTAATTTTTACCCCTACGCTATCCAACGCTTTCCCTACTGTTGCACTCTGTAGAGTGGGAATAGTAATTTTTACCCCTACGCTATCCAGCACTTTCCCTACTGTTGCAGTCTCTGAAGTTGGAATAGTCATTTTTACCTCTACGCTATCCAACGCTTTCCCTACTGTTGCACTCTCTGGAGTGGGAATAGTAATTTCTACCCCTACGCTTTCCAACGCTTTCCCTACTGTTGCACTCTCTGGAGTGGGAATAGTAATTTTTACCTCCACGCTATCCAACGCTTTCCCTACTGTTGCACTCTCGGGAGTGGGAATAGTAATTTCTACCCCTATGCTTTCCAACGCTTTCCCTACTGTTGCACTCTCTGGAGTGGGAATAGTCATTTTTACCCCTACGCTATCCAACGCTTTCCCTACTGTTGCACTCTCTGGAGTGGGAATAGTAATTTTTACCCCTACGCTATCCAGCACTTTCCCTACTGTTGCACTCTCTGAAGTTGGAATAGTAATTTTTACACCTACGCTATCCAACGCTTTCCCTACTGTTGCACTCTCTGGAGTGGGAATAGTAATTTTTACCTCTACGCTATCCAACGCTTTCCCTACTGTTGCACTCTCTGGAGTGGGAATAGTAATTTTTACCCCTACGCTATCCAGCGCTTTCCCTACTGCTGCACTCTCTGGATATGGAATAGTAATTTTTACACCTACGCTATCCAACGCTTTCCCTACTGTTGCACTCTCTGGAGTGGGAATAGTAATTTTTACCTCTACGCTATCCAACGCTTTCCCTACTGTTGCACTCTCTGGAGTTGGGATAGTAATTTTTACCCCTACGCTATCCAACGCTTTCCCTACTGTTGCACTCTCTTGCATGGAAATAGTAATTTTTACCTCTATGCTATCCAACGCTTTCCCTACTGTTGCACTCTCTGGAGTGGGAATAGTAATTTTTACCTCTACGCTATCCAACGCTTTCCCTACTGTTGCACTCTCTGGAGTGGGAATAGTAATTTTTACTACTATGCTATACAACACTTTCCCTACTGTTGCACTCTCTGGAGTGGGAATAGTAATTTTTACCCCTACACTATCCAGCGCTTTTCCTACTGTTGCACTCTCTAGAGTTGGAATAGTTTTTTTTACCCCTACGCTATCCAACACTTTCCCTACTGTTGCAATCTCTGGAGTAGGAATAGTAATTTTTACCCCCATGCTATCCAACGCTTTCCCTACTGTTACACTCACTGGAGTGGTAATAGTAAATTTTACCCTTTCCGCTAGCTTACGGTAAAAATATTGTACGTTTTTTTATTAATATTACGTTTATATATATATATATATATATATATATATATATATATATATATATGTACTAACAAATCAATTTGTATGGTTTTTTTTACTTACATTAATTATTTATTAATTTTAAGGTTATTTAGGAATTTTAAGTATGTTTAAGTTCATATATTTATTATTTCATTAATTTTGAATTAATTTAAAGCATTTAAAAAAAAAAACGCTATTTTGACTAACTATATTTTTTACATCGATATTTTTGATTCAATATTTTTGTACTTACCTGTTTGGAGATTGGAGGTCGATATTTTGGCATTCTATATTTTTACCTCAATATTTTGGTAGGTCGATATTTTGGCATTCTATATTATGTCAGTGATCCGGATAAACAATTTAATGCCATTTTTAAACGTTTGGATATACTGGAAAGCCTGGTGAAGAAATAGCATGTCAAAAGAAAAGGGGTTACTATCATTGATCAAATTAGGGGTGAACAGCTGTTAAAGGACATGGAAGCAACTAATAAACGCACTGCAGGGGGGAGTGGTACTGGATCACTGACATAATATAGAATGTTTAAAAATGGCATTAAATTGTTTATCCATTAGACTTTTCAAACGAATAAAGGTAGAGTCCGATATTATGTCAATTAGATTTTTATTTGGTCTTCCTTGTATGCCGTTTACAAATGTTGTTTCAGTTTGTGTGCAGGCGGAAAAGGAAACACCTTCTGTTGTGGTCCAATCTACACTACTGTTGTTTGGTTGCACAGTCAAACTAACTGACACCCAACTTATTCCAGTCTCTCCTTGTGACCACATACTCAGAGGGAAAGGTTGAGATTTATTGTGGAGAGGTTGTTTCATCTTATTATTAGCATTTTTGCTGGTCCTCTCTTCCTTTTTTTCCCCACATTTTTTGTAGATGCAGCTGGAGTAGTAACGCTAGTATTAACTTGGAACCCCTGCTGAGAGTCTGGAATATCTATTACATCTTTATCGGTCACAGAGCCCTCAGGTAACTTTCCATGATGGATAGATTTAATAATTATTATAGTAGGTGATAACGGCGAAGGCGCCATTGGCCCACCCTCCTCTAGTCCGTCAAAGATATGTGGGTGAGATGTTGGTTGGCCCATAAAGAAGCTCTTCTCAGTGATATCGATCTCAGAATTAACCATGTTAACTGCGTTTTCAATCATGCTTTCAAAGGAGGGTGTAATAATAGTAGAACTCTTGAGGCCCGAGGTAGATGTAGAAACTATACGTTTTCCCATGATACTTGTTGGGGCTATATGCACTTCCTGGCACTGCTGTTACGGCGTCAGAGCGCGGCGCGCCGCTGAGGCTGCCGGGAATTGCAGTCCCGGGGCGGCGACGGCGCTGATGGTTGCCTCTATGACTCTTGACGTTGGCGGCAGCAAAAGGTAGGGACCCACGCTATGGCTCCGGCGGTTTTCAGGACTCTTGGCGGTGTCGGCAGGCTCCCTCCTGCCCTGCTCCCCTACTCTCCCGCTAGTTTGGGGTATCTTCGTTGGTTGAGAGAGAGTGCCTCCCTGACTAACTTGATGAAAGAAGTAATGGTTTTATTCAATATATTCAATATACTTTTATATGCCAAGGCTTTACCAAATGATTTGCCATATTCATACTCTGTTCTCTTGCATACTTTACAGGCAGAAGCAGCTTGTTCCCTAAGTGAATGGCCCTAAGTAAATGGCCAATTTGTGTTCTATAGTTAGCCAATTGGAGAATAATATATTTTCTCTCATGGATCTTGAGTCTATATTATTCTAGCAAGTTCCATTTCTAGTGTCAATAGGTTTAAATAAATGTTTTCTTCCCTTTGACTTTGTAGCATGCTTTGATTGGAGACAAATGTAATAGTAACTCCCTGAAATATGCTTTGAGAGTGTTAACAATCATGTTATTAGTCAGAAGCTCATGTAGGGTGGTTAGTAACTATTTTGTATTCAAGATCAAGGTAAGGGGAACATTAGTTATTACATTTCTGCTTCCCCTTGTTGAATAAATAAGATGACAATGATACAATATCACTTTAGATGAGATTTCATACGAGCATTAAATGTTATTTTATATAATGCTAGGCCCAAATCCAAGGAGTAATGTTTATTGGGAGGGAAGTGTAGACTGTTTTATCTCTTTATAGCGCTTGGCAGAAATTGATAAAACCATCAATTTTCATCAAGGCATGTATTACATTGCAAGCTCTTGACATCCAGGATGAGGCACGAGGAGAAAAGTCAATTTTATATTCTGGCATGCTACTGAAATTGCTAAGTATGACTAACTCCCAATGTCAAGCTTCAATCCTAGAACTAGCATATCAATAATCTGAGGATCATCTAGATTATTATAAATTACACATATACCATGTAGAACATGCTCCATCTCAGGCAAGACTATGACCCATGCATCAAATTGGTCAGCAGCCATCTTGGACACTCTCATAAAGACAAGACAACCACTCTGCAGATAGTGTTATGTGGCACGTTTAGATATGGATTTAGGGTCCAGGCCCTTTAAAAAGGTGTTGACGTTTTGACCCGTCTTGCGGCCATACGGATGGATTAGACCTTGGCCATGCGGGTCTTCTTCAGCACAGGGTGGGGCAACCCTAGGTAGGGAGATGGGCCTTTCTTGTACCCCCCGCTATGATGCTTGGGGTGTCACTCGATTTCAATAGTCATAAAAACTGGTCCACATGCTCCTGTGGCCGTGGAGAAAATTCCAGGCTGGTTGAGTTAAAGCATGGTTATTAATTCCTAATTGTGTGGAAAGCAACCAGACTTTGCTGTAGTGCGAGGGTACTCTGAGTAGTTAGGACATCCTTCTTTTCAGAGCTACAACTACATAACAAGCTCCAGAAACTCCCTGTAACTGCCAAGCAGACCTGCTGCATGGACCTACAACTGGACCTGCATCTGGACCTGCATGAGTCCTGCTGGCCTCTGCTGGAGTGAGTTCCTGACCCCTAAGTTGTGCCTCTCAGGTCCTGAAACTTTGCTGTGGCTCTGTTGAGCTCCCCTGAAGTTTTCCGACTCATCGTGACTGATATTGGGCATGTTCGCACCAAGACCTAGCTGACTGCACCAGCCACCAACACAAAGTTCCAGAGAACCAACTCTTTGCCCTACAGCATCGATCAACAACGCAGCCCTGACAGTCTGAGACGCCACCAGGATCTTTGAGCTACAGCAATGAAAGTCTTTGATGCCCAAGCTGGCCCTTCGCACTACTTTTACTGAGTCCCACAACACTCTCACTGCTCCTCGTCTCCCCTTCTACCATGAACAGAACTCTAGATACTTGAGTGAGAAGGTCACTTTTTCAGCTGGACTAACATGGCCACTGTATCTGACAGACGCTCCATCGCGGTTGGCTTTAACTTGTAACTTTCACCTGGCCACGCAGAACCAGACAGCCACGAGTGGTGCTTTGGATTTTTAGTACAATTTTCACTCTAAAAATTCATAACTCCAGTTTGACTGATTAGATTTTGGTTGTTTTGGTGTAAAATTATTATCTTTTACTAACTGTCCTTTTAGGGAGCTATTTAAATCACATACATTCTAGCATGTTAACTTTATAGTTGCCATGTAATCATAAATGTATTTCCTCCATTCTGCTTCGTTTTCATTTATTTTTGCACACTACCTTCTGTCAATAGAAATTCAAACCTATTTGCCCGTCTCTTCTTTTTTACTCCCTGTGCCTGTATTTAACCTGTCATGAATAAAACTCTTGTTCAGTCTACCTCAATATTATAGTTTCCATGTCTATTTCTTGAAGACTTAATTTTTAATTTCTCCAATTGTTTCAACATTTTAGCAATTTTCACTTCTGTAGTACAAAAGTAAGTATAGCCATGTCTCTGAATCTTCAGTAAGATCGGGTTTTGCAAATACACCTGTGCCCTTGCTATTTTCTATGATTCGATCATTGTGCATAGTCGTCACTGATGCACTAAATTTAAATGGCAGTAACCAGATCAACCAAAAAAAGATGTAGTGCTAACAAGATTGAATTAGTAGGGTGTGCCTTTAGATGGGTTGTTTGTCATAATAAAGAGTTATTTATTAAAATAGGTCTTTGTTTGGTAGTTGTAAGCAAATTAGATTGCATATATATATAGCCAAATGAAGCCAATTTGCCCGTGGAATTTGGTAGGCAAAACCCAAGTCAGTTAGGTCAGGAAATATTTTTTAGCATAAGAGTATAATGAATTGCTGGGGATCATTCCACTACTGATCTTCTAGAATACCAAAAACCTGAAGTTTATCCGTCAACTGTTAGTTCACTAGATCTTCAATTTTTTGCATTGGATTTTCTGAACTTGTCACTCATGCCCTTGAGCGGACGCAGTTATCCGTGCTATGTCTTTTTTGGTCTCTGCAGTGCATTTTCAGACTCAGCCATCTGCTCAGTCAGGGTACAGATTTTTCAGGCGACATCTGCTAAGAACTGTTTGTTCATCAGCTCATCAGGCTTGGCCTTCTTATAGTATACTAATGGCTCATGTCTATGTATCTGAATCAGTTGGAAGATGGCTTCCAAGGTAAGTTCTTTGATCTGTGTGTCATTATGAATTTTCCTTAAGTTGCTGGCGCTTTAATGGGTTGGTAAACCAATGAGTCATCATAATGCGGGAAAAATCAGTAACAGATGAATGACTCTGTTTCAATAGGCTATTTACACTTCTGTGCTGATACTAGGTTTACTGCAGAGATTCTTAGGATTTTGCAGCATCGTATATGGTTGGCCCTGCAGTCTAGGCATTACTTTCTTATTGTCAATCATATTTGGATCGCCTCTCTTATTTGTAAGTTTGAGCCCCTTTTTTCTGATGGAAACATTGTTAGGCCGGGCTTCGAGCATGTCTGTTGCTGTTTTACCGATGACCAGCTGTCTAGAATAAAGAATATATTATATATTTCAGAAGAGTTGCTGGAGCCATTTTGTCCTCTGAAAAGCAGTGAAATATCAAATGTATGTAGGCTTATTTAAAGACCTGGTTTAAGTTTATGGTCTAGCACTTGTAGAATGGGGTACCAACTGTGCATCAGTCCACCCTTTGAGGAGGTGCTCAGCATTTATTAATTCAGGGTGGATATCTTATCAGTGGAACTCAAGCTTCCTTTGAATGTTTCTGAGTTTGTTCAATATTAGTAAATTGCTTTAGTTTCTCAGATGAATTCATTTGAAAAGAGTTGGAAGAGACTGATGCTATTCTATCAGAATTGAGTGCAACATTTGTGTCTCTGTTTGTTGCTGAACAAGCAGCTTTGTGGGATACTTTTTTGTCACCACAATCCATCTTGCCTTCCGATGTAGCCCCTGCCTGTGACCTTAATTTCACCTCCAGGTGAATCTGAGGCCTTCTCATGGAGTTGGAGCACTGATATCACAACAAGTACTGCCGCTGAGTTCTCTTGAAAGGCATTACAGAGGCATAAATTGACCGGGGAATCCTAAACATTGGCTATTCTATTGGTTTGAAGACTGGCTTGATTGAATAGGTATCAAGCACCCATTGTTCATTGTTCAATGGCTGATTCCAGTTGCTTAATTGTCACCTTTCTGTTTGCTTGAGCCCCAACCATGGCATTCATTGCCTAGAGATCAGAAGCCATGGCCGCTGCTGTTGCCTCCCCTGGGTTCAACTATGACACTGATAGTTGCTGTTGTCATCCACTGAGAGCCGATAAGTATGGCTATTGAAACTGACAAAACTGGACTCTGTACTCTCTCCTTTTTCCTTCATAGCTGAAAAGACAACCATATATCTACATGGTGTGGGACTGGCAGGAGAGTGAACAGCACTGTCTGTGGCTCTCTTTACCACCATTTGGTTCTCCCTTAGCAATGCCTAATTAATAATTATAACTGGAAACACAATGTCAAAGCATCATGCAGCTGTATCTTGATTTTGCACATGAAGTGGGACACAAAAGGTATATCAGCCACAGGTTTGCAGGTTGGTATAGAAATACCTCACATCAGATAGTCACTTGGGTCCACATTTTGAGATCAGCCCTTATCCTCTTTGAGAAGGTATTCAGGAACTTGCAAGGCTCTACAGGGAAAAATGTCCCACTGATGCAGGTTTGTAGCAAGGATTATGAGGCAGAGGAGCCATTCTGAAACTGAGATTTCTCCTTTGACCTCATAGTTTGAGTTTAGGTCGTAGCAATGTTGGTCCTATTCTGTGGATTTCCACACAAGCTGAGCTGTCTGTGAGTCTGATTATGAGTGAGTACATTATAGGTCAGTGCATCTCTTTAATTTCTCCTCAGCTTTCAACATTATTTTATAGAACATGACTTAATATGTGTATTAAACTATATTTTCCCCTCCACAGGAAACAGTGGACCGGCCACATTATGGAAGAATTATGGCCAGTTTTATCCCAAGGATTATAAAATCTCAATGCGTACTTCTTTGGATGTGAAGACAATTCTAGATGAGCAAAAAGTTAACTATGAATATTACCATTTACCATCTGAAATAGACATTTCAGAATGCTATGTCCAGGGAAGCAGAGATGGAGAACTTCTTCTGGATTTTTTAACACGCACCATTGACTTTCATAAAGTAGCCACATCTGATAGGGTAGTTAAATTATTGGGCATTTTAAAACAACAAGATTGCAGTGATGAGAAAGATGGAAAGTTTTTTTTTAAAAACAATCATGAAGCAATTGTGATTACACAGTGAATATTTTATGCATACATTGCGGGGAAATAAATATATTCTTAAAGGGACGGGTTGGGGTCTTGATTATTTTCGTGCTATCGTATCTGTGTACTGATGATTGTTTACCCTATCATAAGATCAATAAATCAATGAAAAATGTATTAAAAAATGTTAGTGTACCAAGTAAAAAGCATGAATATTTTACTCTGCTAAATTATCTTTACAAATGTATTTTCAATCAGGTGTGAAACATTAGGTGATGGCATTAGTGTTAAGGGATTTTTATTTCATTTTTCTTTCTTTAAAATTCACAAACATGGTGTATTGGTTTATTTGCATATAGTCAACAATAAAATAGTGCCATCCAAGTTATGGTTTTCACATTTAATCATGTTGTGGAGCAGTGTTAACATTTTATATTGAAGTTTTCTAATGTTTGAAGTAAGGAATACTTTTCTTTACTTGTCAGTTGTTTCTGTATTGAATGTGTGGGACATATCCAAAGAATATGATTGTCTTCTGAGTTACTCAGGGAGAGTCTTTCTCTATGCAGTACATCAAGACATGTTAGACATTTACAACATAAAGAGAAGGCAGAATTTTTGCTGTTAAAGTCAACTATGGAAAAACAATGTACAATACAGTAAGTTCCAACTACTTTGCACATTGCACTGTTCAGGGCCTCATCATGACTGTAGTAATTCTGCATCTACAGAGTTAACAATGCTGAGGGTCCTGTTAAATCTGGGGGTGCAGAATTAACCTGGATTGCTGGTTGAATCCTAAGATTCCCCAGAGAATTTGAGAATTATCTTTGAGATCTGAAATTCTAGGTAAAATTCCCCTGGTAATTCATAATTTCTCAAAGACTTTCATTTATCTGGGGGACGTCTTGGGGTGAAAGTATACAATTCTGCTGTTGTGGCATGGGTTTTGTAAAACACAGTGTTAGATTTGGGGTCTCTAGTTGGCACATGTAGGTACTTGTGACAAATAGGGACCCTTGCCTTCAGTCAGGGTAAGGGGGTACACTCCTATATTACCCCAGCTCATCTCCTTGGTAGCTTGGCACGAGCAGGCAGGCTTATCTCAGAGGCAGTGTGTAAAGCATTTGTGACCACATACAGGAACCCAGTGAAAACACTACAGATGGACACCACACAAGGGTAAATAAGTATTCTTTATATAGACTTATCACAAGACCACAAACAACAAAAATCCACAGTACTATTACTTTAAAATGGTAGTTTTAGCTTAAGTTCAGTTCAGTTCTTAGGATGCTACACATTGCGTCAATGTACCTTACGATGCTTTGCGCTTCCACAACAAGCAATTTTGCAGTGATTGAAATGCGGGGAAGTTCAGGTGCAAAGAAATAAAGATGACGCTCTCTCCTCGATGCGACATGCTTCCCAGTGATGCAGGGGCATCTGCGGCGAAGTCGATCCTCTCTCCTGGCGATGCGAATTGCTTTCACAACTATGAGCCGCGACAGGCCCTGCGACACGCTGCGGCGTCTGTGGGGACCTAGGTCCTTCTCTCTTGACACATGCTTCCCGGTGATGTGTTGGCATCTGCGGCGACGTCGATTCTCTTCTCCGGTGTTGCGGGGTGCTTTGTGTTGTGAAGCGGCAGCGGCAGTTTGGCAACACGCTTCTTGAACTTAAGTCGCGCTTCCAGCTCCTTGTGACACGCAAATCCCTCACAAAGTCCAGCACAGCTGCAGGCACTTCAGGAAGACTCTTGGGGAGCTCGTTGGTGAATTCTGTTGTCTCTGAGACTTCAGCAGGAGGCAAGCTCTGTTCCAAGTCCAAGTTGAAAATAAAGCACAAAAAGTTCTTTCTCCCTTCTTCAGCAGTCAGGCAACCACTGCAGGCCAATCCCCCAAGCAGCACTTCAGCTTAGAGATAGTCTCTCCTCAG
Source organism: Lissotriton vulgaris (assembly GCF_964263255.1). Lineage (NCBI taxonomy): Eukaryota > Metazoa > Chordata > Amphibia > Caudata > Salamandridae > Lissotriton > Lissotriton vulgaris. The sequence continues at coordinate 1,571,533,025 of NC_141687.1, forward strand.
TTTCTTCAGGTTCCTCTCCTCAGCAAAGGTTTCTTCTTGAAGTCCAAAAGTGATTTAATTTCTTGGGATCATGGTCCCAATATTTAAACCCCTAAATCCTTTGTTCTCTGAGGGGAGAGGGGCCTTTGCCTAGTCCAAACCAGTTCTGAAGAACTCTGTTTACAAGACTCCTTCTTTCCTTTCACAGTGCAGAGCAGAAACATCAGACACCCCACAGGAGGTGGTGCCAGCATTGTGGAAGGCAAGCACAGCCCTGGAGCACTTTGTTGACAGGAATCCTTCTCTTCTTTCAGTGTGCAGGGCAGAGACATCAGCTGCACCCCAGGAGATGGAGCCAGCATTGTGGAAGGCAGGCACAGCCCTATTCAAGGTTCAGTTGCAACACCTCCCTCCCATCTAGATGCAGATCTCTCTATTCACCACTGGGCTGACTCATCCTGTCTCTTGGAATCCCCAGGGCTGTCATTCACAAATCCCAGACAAAGGAATACACAACCTAGCAGAGGCAGGCTTGAAAGGTTAGGCAAGAAAATATCTACCTTCTTTTTTTTTAAATGGTATTATTGCAAGAAAGACAACTTAGTACAATTTACGTAACATAAAATAAACAGACAAAAAGAAAAAAATTCAATGAAACCAATAAGTAGCATCAGAGACAGAGGATCAACAGTTACATATTAGAAGAGAAAGTATACATTTACAAGAGAAGTAAACACAAATTTTACTGGCCTCAATAAGTAAGAGATTTTACAGGTCAATAAGGTTTCGCCAAATTTTTTCCTTCTTTTTCAAAGCCTTGGGACCTCTGAGTTTAGCTAACGAGAGTTCCATTACATTTATCTCATTTATCACGGTCCACCATTCGATAACATTCGGAGGTTCTTTTAATTTCCATGATCTTGCTATAACTAACCTAGCACATGCAAATACTATGGTTATTAAATCTTTGTATTGACCATTGACATCCTGGATATCAAGTAAAACCAAATGTGCTGTAAGAGTTGGAGTAGTAATTTGTTTACTAGCTAGAACATTCATTATCCCCTTCCAATATGAAGATAACACCGGGCACGAAAAAAGCATATGTTCTATACCTGCTGCATCCGAATCACATTTCGGGCATTTTGTTCTGTCATTAGATCGGGCCCCCAGTGTCCAGCTAGAAATTCTTTGAGGAGTATAATATAGTTCTATACAGCTGTAGCTTCAGGTTAGAAGACTAGACTATTGAGTTTATATGGCATAGCGAAAGAGATATCTGTGTGGGATTAATATTCATTTCCAGCCTTGATGACCATTTAGCTGCTATTTTCACAGTATCATCAATTTTGCCTAATATTAAATGTCCATAGCCCGAACCGATAAGTGATTTTGTTTTATCTGAGTATAAATATCTTAATGTATCCGACAGAGCCACTTCAGCTATTTTCATTTTACAGTGCAAATAATCTTGTATTTGAATGTATTTAAAATACATATCATTGTTTAGTTCATAAATAAGTTTTAATGTGTCAAAATCCATAAGCCCATTCGGTCCATACAAGTCACCCAAAGTACTAATACCGTGTCTAGCCCATCAGGTAAACCTGGAGTGCCCCATAATCGAAGCTCAGCATTAACCCCTTCGATGCTGATGACGAGCTCAGCTCGTCATCAGCCACGGGGGGCGTGTGCGGATGACGAGCTGAGCTCGTCATGTAATGCGGCTTTTGTAAAAAAGCCGCGCAGCGCAAAAATGACCGCCGCAGCGATGCGGTTAAAGAAAGAAATGTTGTCAGTAATTATTACTTCCTCCCACATTTTTTTTATTTGTCTAGCTGTCTTAAATTGTACTCTTTTGTAGTAGTTAGGATCGTTTAAACGAAATAAAAATTGGTTACAGTCAGGTCCCAACATGTATTGATGATAGAAAAGCGAACTTTCGTTTTTCATCAGGCTTCGTATACGGCGAAAGAAGGTAGCAAAAAAGTATAACCTAAAATCTGGAAATGCTAATCCCCCCTTTTCTATTGGTAACTGTAACAGTTTTATTGACTACGTGCTTTTTTGTAACCCCACAACCCACAAGAAGCTACTGCAAATACCTTCTAATTTTTTAAAGAAAGGTTTGCTAGGTTGTAAGGGGATGGATCTGAATAAGTATAGTACTTTGGGCAGAATCTTCATTTTTACTAGGTTTATGCGCCCCACTAAGCTAATCGGGATCTTGTGCCATTTTTTCAAAGTTAAGGTGATTTCCTTTAACAAAGAGTCATGGTTCATACTTCGGGGCAGATTTATGTTAACTGGTGCATCCCCAGGGATGCACCAGTTAACATGCGCCACAGTGCGCCACAGCTCCGCCAGCCATGGTGCGCCACATTTATAATGCGGCGCACCATGGTGCAAAAACGGCACAGATGCATCACGCATCTGTGCTGGAAATGTGGCGCATTGCTGGAGTTGCGTCTCAAGCGCGACGCAGCTCCAGCAAGGCTCGGGGGTTCCCCATTTTAACAATGCTGCGTCAAGACCTACGCCTGCTTCAAGCAGGCGCAAGCTTTTGACGCAGCATTGGCTTAAAAGTGACTGAGTGAAATCTCATAGATTTCACTCAGCCACTTTTGCGAGGCGCACCTGCCCCGGAACGCCCACCCTGCACCGGAACGCCCACAAGCGGCACAGGGCTTTACAACGTGACGCATCTGCCTAGATGCGTCACGTTGTAAATCGTTCGTAGGGATGCGCCACGTTTACGCCGCCTTGCGTGACGCAACAGCGGCGTAAACGTGGCGCAAGGGCCTCATAAATCTGCCCCTTAGTATCTTATCTGTACTAGCTGCTAACTTAATACCTAAATACGTCACACTTTGGCATATACCAGGAATCGTGTCCGACGGTTTATAATTAGTAATGACCTGCGTCTTACTTACATTTAGTTTGTATCCTGATACATTACCAAACAGTGCAGCTTCTTTAACTATTTCTGGGATAGCTCTTACTAAGTCTGTAGTAAACACCGCAATATCATCTGCAAAAGCAGTTATTTTTAGACTCTTCCCGCCGGCATGAAAATACCTACCTTCTAAAAGTGGTATTTTCAAACACAGTTTGTTAAAACTAACTTCCCTAAAACATGTATTTTATCATTCTGAGTTCAGGCATACCATGTTCTCTGAGTCAGTTAGGATTATAAACATGTAATAATCTAACAGCCCATTCTGGACTATGGAGAACAGGTAGCCTTGCAATAGTGAAACACGAAAATGGCTATGCCACACACACCAGGGCATGTCCTACCTAATACTTACAATGCACCCTGCCCTTGGGCCTACCTTAGGGGTTTCTGATATGAGGAAAAGGGAAGGTTTAGGGACTAGCAAGTGGGTGGTCTTGCCCAGTCAGAATGACAGTACCAGACTGTACAAAGGCTCTGCAATGGCAGACCTTAGACACCTTTTACAAGGCTGCTTCTGTGGGTGGCACAACCAGTGCTGCAAGCCCACTAGCAGCATTTGGATTACAAGCCCCGGGCACTCCTGGTGCACTGTACTAGGGTCTGACAAGTAAACCAAATAGTCAATCATGGAATCACCAATTAATACATTCATTTACAATAGGGAGCACTTGCATTGTGGCACTGGACAGCAGTGGTACAGTGCCCAAAGCATCTAACACCAGCAAAAACACATGAGGCACAGCAAAAAATGGAAGGGAGACCCACGCCAATGGTGCCAGGTCTAACACACAGCGATTACGGTCTAAGGGCATTCTTGCTCTAAACGGGGTACAGGAAAAAAACATGACCACTAGGCCAGAAAAGCAATTTAATAATTGGGTTTTCAGTTTGTGTTCCGAAAATCAGTATTCTGGAAATAACAAGTTGCATCATAAATATGGAACGAAGTGTGCGTCAAATTGCTCAATCTTTTTTTCATTGGTTCATTCTTATTGATTTTTATATTTGTAAAATGGATAATTACATTTACTATATTTCTTGGTCACGTAATTGTAGAAATGGCATATTACTACATATGTTATTTTTTAATGTAAATGTGTTAACTTCATTTTGGACCATCGAATGGTCTGAATCCTTTGAAACTTTGCAACGTAATGTTCCCCATGCATTTAATAAGGTTGTTTTGTATCTCAATACAACTTTATGCGGTTTTAGCAAACCATAAAAGTCACACAAAGAAATACACAAAATACACAAATAACATAAAAGTGGGAGAGAAGCCGTCTCAGCAAAATTTAAATTAATAAAAAACACATCAGGGCCATCCAGCTCAGGAAATTTGAAATTAATTAACCTTCTTCAGACACAATAAAATGATAATCATTCAGTTATATCTAAATGTAAGAGTTACGAAAGACATTATAAAATGTTTCAAGCACAACATAAAACCCTAAAATTAAACATTCTTTAAATTGCACAGTGCCTATAAAATGAGGTAAAAAAGAAGGAATAATAAAAAGATAATCAATCTGATAATTTCATATTACTGGGAAAAAGGACTCAACTAATTAAAAATATGTTCAGGCTCAACACAAAAACCTGTGAAGGAAACATTAGTAAAGAACATAATGCCTTTTTGAAAATACAAAACAGGATTGGATCAAATGCGATCTATTATCCTCAAAAGAATAGGATCATTCAAGCATTTCCAGATTATCTGGGATGCAGTGCTAGATCAATGAATACATCACAAGATGTTCACACATGACATACAACCTTAGAAGCGGACATATTTCAAGGTGCATAAAGCCTTTTGAAAGTGACAGAAAAATGGTAAATCCTCCGAAGGTTGCAAATAATCTGTCTAGACAAATTAAAGAGATCAGGTTCGGTACTTAAACTAAAAAAAGTAAGAAAGCAATAATTTTCCAACTAGCCTCCTTAAACGAATTGCAGCAGAAATAAATCTATATAACATTTCATAAACGTATTCTGTTTGAAGTAGCCGAAGGTGGAATAGAGCCGACCTTTATTTTCTAATATTCAACATCCTCAGGAGTGGTAACATAAGCTCCCTGCATGGTTTGTCTTATAGCTGACAAAAAAAAGAAATGCAACATGTTCTGACTTGATATACAGTCACAGGGGGAAGGATCCAGATAGGGATCGTGAAATATTTTACTGGGGTAAGGCACCAGTAAGTGAGCAATGCCAATGCTAAATCCTATAAGATAAAAAAAACGTATAATGTCAAAAAGGGTACAGGAGATTTGGCTCAATTCCGTCAGTAATAAGCAGAGGTAAATAGTCGGCTAAATGCTTTTTTAATAAGCTCCATATGTTCTCAACGCTCCATTAAGAAATTAAATGTTCTCTTTTTAGTTGGGGTTTCATGACAGAAGTGATAAGATGAGGATTTGTAAAAACAGTCCTGCCTCCCCACGAGATCCATCTGGATCTTAACATAGCCAAGCCACAGTATTTTGTGTGCGTAGTCACACTTAAAACTATACTTACATATTGCTGGGTTGAGGGCTGGCTCTTCATTTTCCCAAAGCGAGCACCACAACACGATTGGGCAATCTGTATTCGATCTGCTAGGGGCATTAGCCCCAATTCCTTGTGACAAATGATAGAGGGCAGGCATGTGGGGGTGGGGGCCATAAATCTTCTAAGGAGGACATTTTAAGTAATTTGTATAGTGAATGAATTACAAAATCTCCAAACCTCAGCCCTATACAAAACCACTGCAAAAAGAACAGAAAAAACTACCGCAAAGGTGCACCACACAACAAAAGATGACAAAAAGATCAGTGCAGATGAATTGTAAGCACAATAAAGAATTATTTTTCAAAGAGATGTTGTTGATCTTCTTTAAATCTTTATTTTCAATGAAACATAAACAGCCGACGCGTTTCGTCCCAAGCTGGGACTTCTTCAGGGCTGTCGGTAAAAGACATATATATACAATCAATTTTCTATATATACAAATTCATATCCAATCAAACAACATATACAACAATTAACATGTTAAAAACAACACAACGATAGACATGGAGCTTATGTGTACATTGATCTACAGGTAACAACCTACAAAAATTCTGTCCGTTGGAAAATACTTATAGGCCCAGAGATCTGTACAGGTGTCTAAACAGAAATTTCAATTAAAAACACGTAATATTTACAGTTAAAAGGGGGAGCAGAACAAAGATTGTCTACCTTTTTAACAATCAATTTTATTAAGTGGGAGTTGCGTTCCTTTATCAACAATTGATTTCATTGATTTGGGAGACAGAAGTGTACACACAGCACAAGGTATGCAAGGCCCATGTGTGTACATGTGGCACATGAAAGAAAATGGGGGGAGAAACCAGAGTGAGTAAAGAGAAAGAGAAGAGAGAGTAAAGAGGAACATAGCAAGAGAGAACCCTGTGTAAAGGTCGGGCTAGTTCCTTATGGGAAGTTAAATATTGGCAAATTATCATTGGAACATATTCGGTTCCTAATGCGGGGTTTAATGCTGGCCGTTTAACACTGAAACAGATACGGTCACAGAGAGGTGGAAAAGGAGACCAGGCCGGACTGTAGTCAAACTACATCTAGCTTCAAATGATACCATTGCACATAAGTCACATTTCAATTTTCATTTACCTTTGGATTTAAGGTTCGTCGCTTAAGCGGGGGAGTATGGGAGGAACCGGGTTTGCAAGAAACGCCTTCCCGGAAAGTGTAGTCCTCTTAGAAATTTGAAATGATCAGAGCTGGACCTTTATGGGGACATGAAACAAATTATAGAAAAAATGACCTTTTAAAAAGTGTCATTATGTTAAGCAACATAGATGCCTGTGTTAAGGCTGACCTAAATGTAGTTTAAGTCGCTGGGGAAACGAAGCATAAGCGTCGCTATTCATTAGAACTAACAATCTTTTGATACTCACTGTGAGCCTGCTGGTGCGCAATAAATGCAGTGCGTGTGGGGAATACCGGGTGGTAAAACCGGTCTTGTCACTTTAGTGTTAGTCTCGAAGTCGTTTGCTGTAAGGAATTAAAAAAGGGAGGACAGCAGGGTAACAACCTAAATGAGCCGTGATGGTTAAAGAACTAACAGAGTTGCAATCATCTCCTGACTAGCGTAGAGTGAAAAGAACAGGAAAAATAAAAAAATGCGGCAAGATTGAATTTACCTGAGTAAGTGAGAAATTAAGCAGTGGACTGTATGTCCTGATCGTCCAAGGGAGGAGGGAGTGGGCACTGTATAATCCAGCAGGCCTGTCAAGTGAAGATCGAATAGAATATGGTATTATTATTATGTATATTATTATGTAAAATAATTATGGTTGTATGTGACCATTAAGTACAACCTTGAGTATATATGTAGTCCCCAGTTATAGGTCTAAAAGCAATAGTTAGTCTCACTAGCATACGTCCTTGGCAACAGAGGGGTTTTGGAAACACCAAGGAAAACCTGTCAAAACAATGTACAGGTCCCCCTTTATAAACTACAAAAAAGGGGTTTGTGAGGTCCATGCAGGCTTGTCAATAATTGCATAAGTCCCCCTAGATAAGCTCTAATAAAAAGGTGAGCAGTCCTAACTTAGATTTTAAAGAAACGAATGGTATATCTTGGAAGAGTTTCCCAGGGAGGGACCTGGTGTACAAGACCCCCTAAGTAAGGTCAAAATGCAAATTCTGCAGTCCTAACTTAGTTTTAAAACGAGGAATGACATTGCTCGGAAGAGTTTCCCAAGGTGGGACCTAGTACTGTGGGCCATGACTGCAAGTATTGCTAGCAGCGCTGATATCCCGGCTGCAAGGGGGAATACAAAACTTACCGCTCCTGCTAAAGCGGCCGGCACACATCCACGTCCCTCGTCCCGAAACAGCACCCGCGGCGACGTCGTGTTCGAATGGGATGAACCCATCCCATCCTTTATATAGTCCAAGTGATTATGTCAAGGGTCCACACCTGTGGAATGAACACCAATGCACTCGCGTGAAATCGCTGTGCATTGGACAAGCGCGGTTTAGACCGGCGTAAAAAGTGGCGGCCATATTGGAATGGCTAATAGCAATGTGTTTCTCTGTACACCTCCATCTCCAATTCCCTTTTTCATTGTGGGGGTATATGTTTCAAGAATGGCAAGTTGCAGCAAAGTACCTAATGGGTACCGGCCCACTATATTATTAATATTAAAGCGTCAAAGGTCGGTACGAAAACGCGACTTGAGTTTAAGACGCGAAAATTAGTCCGCAAAATGAATCACATATGATGCTGTTGACCTTGTTCACTGGAAGCGTGTAAAGCAAAATTGTATAACGCAGAAGCGAGAGAAACGAGAATGTAAGAAAGGAGGGTACATATATTATCATAAGAAGGTAGTGAGGAACTACGAAAATACGGCGGCCATCTTTGCCTGTGTTCCCCCTCTGTGTGTCTGTGCAGGAACTGCTATGACAGGGAGGTAAAGAGAAAAAGGGAAGATAACCCCACGGTGAAAGCGAACATGCATAGATTATATGCTGTCATTCCAATTGATCAAATATTCCCGGATGGACGCGAATTCATAAATAATTTGATTTAAGATCAAAAAAATATGTATGTACCAAAAAATTGGTGTGAGGTAACAATAAGTTCAATTTGCCAACAGAGGCACCGAGGATCTAAATAACCAACCTGGACCACCTGAAGTTTAACAAATATCCAAGCCTGACTCTGGCCATAGGAGCGTCTCAATGATGCAAAAATAAAAAGGCATTAACAGATGGCAAGGTGCAGAGAGACAGAGAAGAAATAGTATTTGTATTATGTAAAGCCTACTCAGCAACCACATTAATGAATAAGACGCGTGCTGAAGGGCCAAATGTAAATTGGGGCCATTTACAAGCGTTCTTCCAGAAGGAAGGGTGGTATATACCCAATTAAAATTTACAAATTGACAGTATTTATTTTTATTTTTAGAGAACTTACTTTAAACACAGGTTTGACAGTCCATTGTTAAGTTCTTATTTCAGAGTATAGGGACATGTCGTCCTGTATTTCCACAGGTGAGGTGTGTTCTGTGCTGGGAACATGAGCCATACATGGTGGGAGGGGGAAAGAGGGGATCAAATTATGGGAGCTAAGTCAGGAAATAATGTAACTCGTCCTCCGTGTTATGACCAAGTTCTATGCATTGGAGTCTGCATATCCAGCCCGCCTCCCGTTGTCTCAATGCTAATTCCCTATTCCCTCCTCTAGGGTGGACCGGTTGATGATCAATGCCCAAGAACCACATGTTGTCCGTGTCTTTATGGTGTTCCTGCATATGGAAGGTCATGGGGTACCTCAAGTCGCCATTCCGTCTTGCACGGACATGTTCCTGGATGCGGGTCTTTAATGCTCTCTTGGTGCTTCCAACATAAATCCTGTTACAGTCACACCCCAAAATGTAGACAACATATTTGGTGTTACAATTTATCAAATGATCTATTGTATAGGTTTTGTTGGTGTTAAAACAAAATTCCTTTGTCCTATTTTTACCCAGTTGGCACATGTTACAATCGCTGCATGTGAAGAAGCCTTTGGCGGGAGTAGATAGCCAGTTGGTCCGCTTTTTTGATTCTATATAGCTTGGACAGAGCATGTTGCGTAGATTTTTGCCTCTCCTATAGGGTCCTTGGTTTGAGCGGGAGCATGCATGGGGTCGCCATGCAGCCTCATGGATGAACAACATAATTTTCTGGGGTAGGTACATCGATGATGTGATCATGATCTGGGATGGACCTACCCCAGACCTTTTGGAGTATTTTGGATATCTCAATGACAATCCATTTAATGTTCGCTTCACGATGACCCATAATCAGAAAGCCATTGATTTCCTCGATGTGACACTCTTTGTGGAGAATAACAAAATTCAAAGCTGTACTCACCGTAAGGCGACAGCCTGCAACAGCATCCTACATTATGAGAGCGCACATCCCCGACACGTAATCGAAAATATCCCTTATGGGGAAATGATTCGAATGCGCCGTAACTGCAGTACGGAGGATTCTTTCCTCCATAACATCCAGGAAACTGAAAAACGGTTCCTTGAGAGGGGATATCCAAGAAAAACTCTGGAAAAAGCTAATAAAAAAGTCCAAAAAATATCAATATCCAGTACCTTAGCACCCAAAAATAGATCTTCAGACATTAGCAGACCCCTCTCATTTAGCACACAGTACTCCGACCAAAGCAGCAAGGTCTTTAACATTCTAAGAAAACATTGGCATCTGATTGCGAACATTCCGAGTCTGCATGATACAATCACTAGGACACCCAAAGTATCCTATAGGAGAGGCAAAAATCTACGCAACATGCTCTGTCCAAGCTATATAGAATCAAAAAAGCGGACCAACTGGCTATCTACTCCCGCCAAAGGCTTCTTCACATGCAGCGATTGTAACATGTGCCAACTGGGTAAAAATAGGACAAAGGAATTTTGTTTTAACACCAACAAAACCTATACAATAGATCATTTGATAAATTGTAACACCAAATATGTTGTCTACATTTTGGGGTGTGACTGTAACAGGATTTATGTTGGAAGCACCAAGAGAGCATTAAAGACCCGCATCCAGGAACATGTCCGTGCAAGACGGAATGGCGACTTGAGGTACCCCATGACCTTCCATATGCAGGAACACCATAAAGACACGGACAACATGTGGTTCTTGGGCATTGGGGTCAGTGGGACACTGGCCCCATCCTTGTATGCACACTGTATTCCCTCTGTGGTGGCAGAGGTTTCCACAAATACTTTCAAGACCAATTTATACTTATGGTTCTTTATTCATGATTTTTCTTGAGTTTGTTATATGCATTTTGTTGTTTTAAACTCATGAGGAAACTCCGACTTCGCCATTTTTTTGATAATGTGTTACCTCCCACCACCCAAGTGGAACCAGACCAACTTCTTGGGTTAAGACCCCACAGCACATATCAGCCACCGATCAGCCATAAAACATTAGACCTATTCGAAAACAGAGTCAAGCAGGATCTCAACAAACTCAACCCCAAACGCACCAAAACCAAGAACATCACCCAGAAGGACTTAACTACATTGAGAAAAATAGCCAACAATAGTACCATCACATGTGTCAAAGCTGACAAGGGCGGCGCACTAATAATCATGAATACAACTATGTATGAATCGAAAGTGTTAGAACACATCGGCGACAAGACCACCTACATGAAATTGAATGCAAACCCCACAATGGAATACATCAAAAATCTAAACAACATACTAGACAAAGCACATGAAATGGGAACAATCAACACCAAGACCAAGAATTTTCTCAGTAAATCCAACCCCAGAAGCCCGATCCTAAGAATGGTTCCAAAGATTCACAAAAACCTAATGGACCCACCTATGAGACCTATAGTCTCGACATGTGGGAGCCTTCATGAACCTATCGGACAATTGTTGGATAAATACCTTCAACCCACAGTACAAAGTATGAAGTCATATACGAAAGATACCACACACTTCATCACCAAACTCATGAACCTCAAAGTAGAAACAAACCAAGAACTGATCTTATGTACAGCGGATGTACGTTCCCTGTGCACATCAATACCCCATTCTTTGGGAATTGAAGCCATTGAACAAGCCTTGCTTAAAACTGATATTGAGCGACCGTTCCAAACCTTCCTAATGGAACTCATGTTATTCACGTTGTACCATAGTTATTTTAAACATCACAACACATGGTATCAGCAACTCGTGGGCATGGCTATGGGCAATTCAGCAGCCCCAGCATATGCGAATATCTTTATGCAATATTTCGAGGAGCAACACATCCTCACGAACAGAAACTGGACTGATCATCTATTACTGTTTACAAGATACATAGATGACATTTTCATCGCCTGGAAAGGCAACCAAGAGGAATTGCAAACTAGACTGTTGGAATTCAACAATATAGATGAAAGGATTCAACTGACCTGGGAAATTTCGAATACCAGTGTGAATTTCTTGGATGTTAAAGTTACTCTGAATGGAACCGAATTTGAAACAGATCTTTACACAAAGCCGACAGACAGAAACAACATGTTGCATTACAGCAGTTTTCACGAATCCAACTTGAAAACGCACTTACCATTTTCCCAAATGGCACGAGCAAAACGGATCATATCCAACCCCCAAAACACAACACAGCGGATTAATGAAGTGGCACAGAAATTTCACAAAAGAGGCTATCCGGAAAAGATTATTGAAAACTCCATACAGAGGATCAATAACCTGGAAAGACAAAAACTACTAGAATCTAGTCCTAAAAAACAGCAAACACGAGTAGTGATTGTTTCAAAGTTCTCTACCATGACCAACAAATTCAAAAAGATCATTCAACAACATTGGCCACTATTAAACCTGGAACCGGACTTCAACCAAATCTTCCTAGAACCCCCGCTGTTTGCATACACTAGATCACGCAACCTAGGGGAACTTGTACGACAAAAACCTACCAAACAAGTCACCTACACAGGAACGAAACCATGCCATAACTGTGGGAATTGTAACTGCATCATTAGAGGCAACATAATCAATCATCCCATGAAGGGCAACAAGATCAAGTTACAAGTAAACGCCACATGCGACACCAGCAACGTAATTTATGCCCTGAAATGCCCCTGCGGCAAACTTTACATTGGGAAAACGGAACGCAAAATCAAAACCAGACTCACTGAGCACAAATCGAATATACGCTTGAGAAACATCAAATCAGCACTTGCAGTTCACTTCCACGAAGAAAAACATAACATTGCCCAGTTGAAATTTTTAATACTGGAAACTATTGCTAAAGAAGAAGGCAGAGACAACACCAAATTCTTACTTCAAAGAGAAAACTTCTGGATCTATAGACTCTCAACCCAGAAGCCAATGGGACTCAACGAAAGAATCGAATTTTCCTGTTACCTTTAAAAAGTTGCTCTAGGACTGAGTCATTGACTCCTGATCGATCTAAGGACTTTGCCGTTTATGTTTGCTGTTTATTGTTTCTTACTGTTCCGTAATTTTTGAATATTGTTTTACGCATTATACATGCACGTATGATTCACTCGTATACCTCCAATCTATCGAACCACCCTCCATACCTGATTAACCCGCCCGTAGTCACATTACTACCATTCCCAGAATGCACCGCATGTTTCACCTAACAACACACACGCTAATTCTAGACTGTTCCTTTAACGCATAATGTAACCACTCCCACCATCCTCCCACTAACCCACGTGACCACACATCTCTTTAACGAAGCCAAACGCGGGTAATGGCGTTCCGCCAGAACCAGCGACTAAGAAAGGAGGACCGCATGCATTAACCTAAGGTTAGTTTCCGCTCGAAATCGACACTAACACGCTCGCATTCACGAGACATATCACACCGATTTAACACGTTCCTCACGTTTTTCCGTTTTAGGAATCTACCATCCCCTGTGAACAGTACAAGTAAGCACAGTAACCTCCACCGTTTGCAACATACTCACCACACCAGGGGTTAACGGGGTCACTAAGAGGTGCCTCGCATTAACAACTGCCACATCTTAGCACTTAATCTACGCTGCTAGAGATGCATGCTCATTACGCCGGTTATAATTTAATTTTGCCTGTTACGTTATTTACGACCCACACAATTTATTTTTTCAGAGTCCTTTCCCTGATGAAGGGGTGCATTATACCCCGAAATGCATTGGATACGCATAAGGACTGTACTATAATACACTAAGGATGAATGTATTAACAAAATGCATATAACAAACTCAAGAAAAATCATGAATAAAGAACCATAAGTATAAATTGGTCTTGAAAGTATTTGTGGAAACCTCTGCCACCACAGAGGGAATACAGTGTGCATACAAGGATGGGGCCAGTGTCCCACTGACCCCACTACACAGCCTGTTATATTGGATGTCGCGGGACGCTTGACATCACTCGTATAGCACCTAAAACTTTGAATCAACTGGAACAGTAAATCAGCGGTGCGCCAGCCCTACTCATACTACTGTTCTTGGGCATTGATCATCAACCGGTCCACCCTAGAGGAGGGAATAGGGAATTAGCATTGAGACAACGGGAGGCGGGCTGGATATGCAGACTCCGATGCATAGAACTTGGTCATAACACGGAGGACGAGTTACATTATTTCCTGACTTAGCTCCCATAATTTGATCCCCTCTTTCCCCCTCCCACCATGTATGGCTCATGTTCCAAGCACAGAATACACCTCACCTGTGGAAATACAGGATGACATGTCCCTATACTCTGAAATAAGAACTTAACAATGGACTGTCAAACCTGTGTTTAAAGTAAGTTCTCTAAAAATAAAAATAAATACTGTCAATTTGTAAATTTTAATTGGGTATATACCACCCTTCCTTCTGGAAGAACGCTTGTAAATGGCCCCAATTTACATTTGGCCCTTCAGCACGCGTCTTATTCATTAATGTGGTTGCTGAGTAGGCTTTACATAATACAAATACTATTTCTTCTCTGTCTCTCTGCACCTTGCCATCTGTTAATGCCTTTTTATTTTTGCATCATTGAGACGCTCCTATGGCCAGAGTCAGGCTTGGATATTTGTTAAACTTCAGGTGGTCCAGGTTGGTTATTTAGATCCTCTGTGCCTCTGTTGGCAAATTGAACTTATTGTTACCTCACACCAAACTTTTTGGTACATACATATTTTTTTGATCTTAAATCAAATTATTTATGAATTCGCGTCCATCCGGGAATATTTGATCAATTGGAATGACAGCATATAATCTATGCGTGTTCGCTTTCACCGTGGGGTTATCTTCCCTTTTTCTCTTTACCTCCCTGTCATAGCAGTTCCTGCACAGACACACAGAGGGGGAACACAGGCAAAGATGGCCGCCGTATTTTCGTAGTTCCTCACTACCTTCTTATGATAATATATGTACCCTCCTTTCTTACATTCTCGTTTCTCTCGCTTCTGCGTTATACAATTTTGCTTTACACGCTTCCAGTGAACAAGGTCAACAGCATCATATGTGATTCATTTTGCGGACTAATTTTCGCGTCTTAAACTCAAGTCGCGTTTTCGTACCGACCTTTGACGCTTTAATATTAATAATATAGTGGGCCGGTACCCATTAGGTACTTTGCTGCAACTTGCCATTCTTGAAACATATACCCCCACAATGAAAAAGGGAATTGGAGATGGAGGTGTACGGAGAAACACATTGCTATTAGCCATTCCAATATGGCCGCCACTTTTTACGCCGGTCTAAACCGCGCTTGTCCAATGCACAGCGATTTCACGCGAGTGCATTGGTGTTCATTCCACAAGTGTGGACCCTTGACATAATCACTTGGACTATATAAAGGATGGGATGGGTTCATCCCATTCGAACACAACGTCGCCGCGGGTGCTGTTTCGGGACGAGGGACGTGGATGTGTGCCGGCCGCTTTAGCAGGAGCGGTAAGTTTTGTATTCCCCCTTGCAGCCGGGATATCAGCGCTGCTAGCAATACTTGCAGTCATGGCCCACAGTACTAGGTCCCACCTTGGGAAACTCTTCCGAGCAATGTCATTCCTCATTTTAAAACTAAGTTAGGACTGCAGAATTTGCATTTTGACCTTACTTAGGGGGTCTTGTACACCAGGTCCCTCCCTGGGAAACTCTTCCAAGATATACCATTCGTTTCTTTAAAATCTAAGTTAGGACTGCTCACCTTTTTATTAGAGCTTATCTAGGGGGACTTGTGCAATTATTGACAAGCCTGCATGGACCTCACAAACCCCATTGTAGTTTATAAAGGGGGACCTGTACATTGTTTTGACAGGTTTTCCTTGGTGTTTCCAAAACCCCTCTGTTGCCAAGGACGTATGCTAGTGAGACTAACTATTGCTTTTAGACCTATAACTGGGGACTACATATATACTCAAGGTTGTACTTAATGGTCACATACATCCATAATTATTTTACATAATAATATACATAATAATAATACCATATTCTATTCGATCTTCACTTGACAGGCCTGCTGGATTATACAGTGCCCACTCCCTCCTCCCTTGGACGATCAGGACATACAGTCCACTGCTTAATTTCTCATTTACTCAGGTAAATTCAATCTTGCCGCATCTTTTTTATTTTTCCTGTTCTTTTCACTCTACGCTAGTCAGGAGATGATTGCAACTCTGTTAGTTCTTTAACCATCACGGCTCATTTAGGTTGTTACCCTGCTGTCCTCCCTTTTTTAATTCCTTACAGCAAACGACTTCGAGACTAACACTAAAGTGACAAGACCGGTTTTACCACCCGGTATTCCCCACACGCACTGCATTTATTGCGCACCAGCAGGCTCACAGTGAGTATCAAAAGATTGTTAGTTCTAATGAATAGCGACGCTTATGCTTCGTTTCCCCAGCGACTTAAACTACATTTAGGTCAGCCTTAACACAGGCATCTATGTTGCTTAACATAATGACACTTTTTAAAAGGTCATTTTTTCTATAATTTGTTTCATGTCCCCATAAAGGTCCAGCTCTGATCATTTCAAATTTCTAAGAGGACTACACTTTCCGGGAAGGCGTTTCTTGCAAACCCGGTTCCTCCCATACTCCCCCGCTTAAGCGACGAACCTTAAATCCAAAGGTAAATGAAAATTGAAATGTGACTTATGTGCAATGGTATCATTTGAAGCTAGATGTAGTTTGACTACAGTCCGGCCTGGTCTCCTTTTCCACCTCTCTGTGACCGTATCTGTTTCAGTGTTAAACGGCCAGCATTAAACCCCGCATTAGGAACCGAATATGTTCCAATGATAATTTGCCAATATTTAACTTCCAATAAGGAACTAGCCCGACCTTTACACAGGGTTCTCTCTTGCTATGTTCCTCTTTACTCTCTCTTCTCTTTCTCTTTACTCACTCTGGTTTCTCCCCCCATTTTCTTTCATGTGCCACATGTACACACATGGGCCTTGCATACCTTGTGCTGTGTGTACACTTCTGTCTCCCAAATCAATGAAATCAATTGTTGATAAAGGAACGCAACTCCCACTTAATAAAATTGATTGTTAAAAAGGTAGACAATCTTTGTTCTGCTCCCCCTTTTAACTGTAAATATTACGTGTTTTTAATTGAAATTTCTGTTTAGACACCTGTACACATCTCTGGGCCTATAAGTATTTTCCAACGGACAGAATTTTTGTAGGTTGTTACCTGTAGATCAATGTACACATAAGCTCCATGTCTATCGTTGTGTTGTTTTTAACATGTTAATTGTTGTATATGTTGTTTGATTGGATATGAATTTGTATATATAGAAAATTGATTGTATATATATGTCTTTTACCGACAGCCCTGAAGAAGTCCCAGCTTGGGACGAAACGCGTCGGCTGTTTATGTTTCATTGAAAATAAAGTTTTAAAGAAGATCAACAACATCTCTTTGAAAAATAATTCTTTATTGTGCTTACAATTCATCTGCACTGATCTTTTTGTCATCTCTTGTTGTGTGGTGCACCTTTGCGGTAGTTTTTTCTGTATTAAAATCCCTCAGGGATTAGGCACAGTGATGATGGGTGCCATCCAGTGTGCACACAATCCCCCTAATTAATATAAGGGTCAACGAATATCTCGGGGAGAAAATCGTTCAGGTGCTGAATTTAAGAAGGGTCCATCATTATATTCTGTTTTTTACTGCAAAAAGAACAATTGATGGACAGAATGCAGAACAGTGTCATGCATTCACCCCAGAACAGTGATCTGGCCTAAATCCATAGTTTTTTTTGCACAGCCATTCCAGTTTGGACCCCACCGTATGCAAATCAGTCTTGACCTCGCACCCAATGGGAACAGTCCAGCCTGAACTACCTGACCTGGTCCTCCCTGGACTGGAAATAAGCATCCTATGACCGGTTTTGGGCTTTCAGCCCTCATCAGCCCGGATAGCTTGACTCCAGCAGCATGGAGAGCACGCAACCCATGCTGGAAACACCCGTCCCACTCGGGGTGACAAATGCAAAAAGAACAATTGATGGACAGAATGCAGAACAATGTTATACATTCACCCCAGTACAGTGGTCTGGGCCTAAATCCATCAATGTTTTGCTCACTATGCCATTCCAGTTCGGACCCAGCCATATGCAAATCAGTCTTGAACATGCCCCCAATGGGAACAGTCCAGCCCGAACTGCCAGGCCAGGTCCTCCCTGGACTGGAAACAAGCCTCCAGTAGCATGGAGAGCCCAGGACTCCTGGTGTTTGCTTTGTTCGCCTTAAGTTGGCAGGGTATGCCCAGACGTGGGTCCCCTGCTCACTTTGCCACTGGATTCAAGGTAGCCTGGCTGATGAAGGGTGTTACCCAGAAACCGGTCCCAGGATGCTTGTTTCCGATTCAGGGAAGACCTGGCTTGGCAGTTTGGGCTGGACTGTTGCCATGAGGCACAGGGTCAAGTCTGATTGCATATAGATGGGTCCATGAGCCTTTTTGGTCGAAAGGAATGCATAGATAGGACAGATTTTTATCCTGGGATAATTTTTCATTATTAATAAAACCGGATCTTTTCTTTCACAATGTGCTTTCCTCAACACCATGAGGTGTGACTTGGCTATATTAGTCTTTTGACCCAGCTCACTCATAAATACATTAAATCTTTTGACAAGGGTTTGCAGCCTCACACCTGTTCTTGAAATTAAAATGCAATCATCTACATATAAAAGTGCGGAGATATTTTTCAGCCCCATCCTTGGCCCTTTAATCACCCCTTCATTCAAGAAGCTTTCCAAATGTAAAGACAGAACAGGAAATTGGCCAGCACTCACCCCTGTCGAACGTGACTGTTTATTTTAATCTGAGATGACAGTTCTACGTCCTCCCCATATCTCACTCTGCCTGTCACGTCGCGATGCATCTGTGCAAAGAAGTGAACTAGGGGAACATCTATGCCCATTCTTAGCATCTTTTGCCATAATTTCCCACTCATCACACAATTGAAGGCAGATTTTAGGTCCATAAAGCCCAGATATAAATTAGTGATTTTTGCCAGTGTATATCTACTTATTACCAGTTATAGATTAAGGCACTGACTGCACCACAGTACTGAGGCCTCTTTTAAAACCAGTTTCAGCTATCCATGTTTCAAGGCGATGGAGTAAAACCCTGCCCGTCAACTTGCATGTGGTATCAATCAGTGATATTGGGCGGTAACATTTGTGGTTCGACCTATCTCCTTTTTTAAAAATAGGGACAATTACAGTTGACCAGGATTCTAATGGTCCTGTGACAGCAACGCAGCTTAAAATATTAGTTAAAATAGGGAGCCATGAATCAGGTTTCGCCCGAAAGAAATCGGCCAGTATGCCATAAGGAATGGCTGCCTTATTTTTCTTAGTCAAACTGAGTGCCTTTGTGACTTTGTGGATTGGGGGTGTATCTAACCTTATCACAGCCCCTGTTGCATAATTATCACAGTCTATGATGTCAGTACAGCCCCCTCCCATCCTGTAGATTTCAGAAATATGGTCAACCCATTCATTTGGGGGGAGTGTAAAATCAGTGGTGTTATAATGCTTATCCTGGAAGAAAGGGCAATTAATTGTCTTCCAAAAAAGATTACCGTTTTCAGTAACACTGGCTTCATAGAGCTTCTCCCACGCCTCCTTCCTGATAGTCTTTCTACGTTCCGCTAGGGTATTTTTTATACTGGCATCTACAAACCATTTCTGGGTCTCTGGGATTTTGGTTAAGGGCCTCAACAAGTTTTTGTGGCTTCTTGAGCAATTGATAATAAACCATTTAAATCATTTACGAGAATTATGCCTTCTATGTTATGTTATGTTATTGCAGTTTGTAATGCACACATTTAATCCGTTTTTAGCAGATTTGATTCCGTTACTAAATGCAAGCAACTTGCATGCTCCAAGATTGGGAATCTAATATTACCATGCCTACTCTACGCTGACAACCTAGTATTGATCAGCCAAATGAAGGTGGGTCTACAGCCTCTTCTTGACATCACGTTTCAATAATCTGAGGCTAATGACCTGAATATCAACTTGGAAATAACAAAAACCATGACAATTAAAAAGAATTTCAAGAAAACACCTGTCTGGTTTTGGGATAAGATTCAAATAGAGTCAGCCAAAGAGTAAAAATATTTGGGAGTGATCATTAATAAAGGCGGGCACTTTGTAACCCAGAGAGACACAATTAAAAGAAAAGGCATTGCATCAGCAGCCTCATTGAGAAACCTCAACTCCAGACTGACGGGCCCCTCACTAGCTCCTTTGGTTGAAGTTATACGGGCACAACTTCAACCCACAATAACCTATGGGATTGAGGCACAGAGGGGGAGGGACTCGAAGCTCTTGGATGCTGTGGTCGCAAAAGTATACAGAATAATTTTTTGGTCTACCAACACGAGTCTCTCCAGCACAAATTAGGCTCGAGTTTGGTGTGCAAACACAGACCATTGCAAGGAAAGGTGCGACAGTCATCTTTTGGGACAAAGTCAGGAAAAATGAACCTGGTACCCTAAATTGGCACTTGTGGACTGAGCTACAACAGAAACAGTTATCACCAGTGGCAAAATATCTAGCAACAAGCTTGTCAATGCTGGGTCTTACCGAACTTTGGGCAACACCTACAAGTCACTACCTCCTTAAAAAACTAACAAAGAATATAGTACCAAATTAATCTTGGATTGAAGACAAGGTAGCCCTAACAAGGAGGTCGCATGGTTGGATGATTCTGGGTACCTATTCCTCTCTGGCGGCACAAAAGTATCTAGCTTTGGGTTTTGCCAAACATACACAAATTCTATTTTTAAAAATACAGATTAGGCTTGTTGCCAAACACAAAGCACCTTCCACATTGGCTGAAAAACCAATCTGAGTCTAACTGCCGTTTATGTGGGACAATGCAAGAAGATATGCTGCATCTCCTCTTCACATGTAAAGATCTAACAGAGGAAAGGAGACGGCTTCTTAAACCACTTTTTAACCAGAGAGGCATTCGCACACGGAGACATGCTGTTTTGGAATGTTTTGCACCAAGGACACACAGCTTAACTGTCACTTTGTAAAATTTTTAAGACAAGTGGAGAAGAAAATGCTAAAGTCTGAACAGCTATACAGCAGATAAGGAAAAAGACTGACGCTGCTATAATAATTGCTTATTTTTTAATGTATTGCAAACACCAGTTGGTTATAATGTCTTTTAACCAGTTTTAATTTGCAATGAGATATTTTGTAGCTATGGTTTTTACGTAACTATGCTAAATAAAATAAACTTGAAACTAATGCACACAGCTACTCCGAGGAGTGTCCTGTCACGAGTTTTGAGGTAGGAAGAAGTGTTAATTTGTTAAAAAGAAATATTTTATGCTGTTTTTAAAACAAACCTGATCCTGAATCATGCGCAGAGTGTAAGGAAGAGAGTTCCAGGCTGTGGCAGCCCTAAAGGCAAGAGAACTGTCCCCCACTCTTCAGAGGTGAACACGAGGTATCTGGGACACTGACCTTAGCTGTCTAGCTGGGGGATAAAACATGAATGATCCATTTTTAGAATTTTGTTTATTGTTATAGTAATGCTGGTAAATGATTCTAGCATGTTCTTTGGGTTTAGATCACTTTTGAGGCATGTCAGGATTTGTGACCTATTTATGTTCAAAAGTTTTTCCAGAACCATCTCAGGATTCATGGATACCCATATGCACATGAGGCTCTTATTTCTACTACGGGTTAAAGTAGGCGCTACTATGGTCGCTTTCTTAATTTGCGCTTCAAACTGAATTCCTAAGAGAAAGTGGTCACTAAGAAATATTTTTAAAATTGAAAAATATATCGATATAGATTTATAATAGTCAGAGAGTGCGATAAAATCAATGAGACTACCCTGACCACTACTAGTGCGTGAACTCCCGGTGATCAGGTCTGTCGTTAAAAAAAGGGAGAATTTAGATAATATAAAGTTAAAAACATCACCGCAGTGGGTATGTTCAAAATAACATTGATCCTCAGTGGATTCTTCTGTGTGAGTACATGGCAAAACCTGTGACAGTGTACAGGGTCTACAAATAAAATCCCCGCCCCTTAATATTATATAATCAGTCTTCAGCTCCATGATGTGTTTACTTAGACATGTTTCAAGTAAAGCAGCTATTTCAGTGTTAACAGAAATAACATTATTATGATAAAAAATGTACAATAATAAATGTGATTTTTAATTTATACGTGTTATTTTGTATTTCATTAGTCTTTTCTAATTGCAACTCTACTTTTTTAAAAATTATTTTTATTGGTCAGCTTGGAAATGCAGAAAGAAAACAAAGTACCAAGTAATTTAAGCAAGGCAAACATTTCAGAAAATAAATGCATATTGTTATTTACAATAAAAAAACTTACAGATAGACAACAATAATAAGTTGGGTAAATAATACATGGCTTAACAGGGGAGAATGTACAAAAAAACAAATGTAGTAAACCGAGTAACTGATTAATTATTCAGCCAAAGCCTAATGGGCCCCCATATTTACAAGCCCCTTACTCGCCTTCTTTTACCCCCTCTTAAGAACACTGCTGACTCTAAATTATGGAGAGCTAATATCCTTGCCCTCCAATTCGCAAAAGTGGGAGTTAATCCATTCCGAAGTTATACAAAGTCGAATCAGTCGAATTAGTGACATTGAAATACAAATAAAGGCTGCCTCATAATAGGATGTATCAAGGCTTGCATCATATTCACACTTCGTTATTACCAATTCGGAAGAAAGAATCACTTATATATTAACTGAGCTGTTTATAAATGATTGGACTTCTTGAAGGAATAAATCTAATTTAGCACACGAGAAAAACATGTCTAAATCATTAGCTGCCATGAGGTCACATCTTGGACACCAATGAGCACCACTATCTCCCCATTTTGATATTTTAGCGGGAGTAAAATACAAATCAAACAAAGCCATGTAGCTTTGAGAGCGTAAGCTCCCAGAGATTAACACAGAGTTAGAAAGATCTAATGCATGAGTAATATCTATACCCACCTTACCTAGCTTGACTTCAAATTTTGCATTTTGTATAGCAAGATCGTCGGGAAGGCCCGATATTAGATTTTGATACTGAACACCAATTCGAGCCTGCCTTAAAATCAATTCCATAAGTAGATTTTTGGCTAGCGCAGTTGTAGTATTATGGAGAAGTTGAGTTAGATAACTGCGTATCTGCAAATTCTTAAAAAATTCATGAGTGTCCAATACATACTTATCTTTTATAGATGAAAAAGAGGCTATATTGCCTTCATAAGCTAAATTCCCCAACGTGAAAATACCATGGGATCTCCACCTAATTGTAACCGCGCCTTGAAAGATAGGTGGTAAAAGCCTAGCAGCGGCCAGAGGTGTGTAAAAATTAATGTTGGGGATTGACCATTTCCGACGCACCTTCCTCCAAACTGAATACATGGCTGAAATAACCTTAAACTTGTTTTTTTTTTATAATAACTGGTTTCTAAAACGAGGAGAGACGCTATGGCCTCTCCGACTAGGCCAATCTCGAAAATAGAAGGACTACATGATGGTGGGAGTGAAGCACGTAAGCCTAAAAGTGGCAGGGACAGATGTTGCAGTAAACCGGCCCAATTATACAACAAAAGGTTGGGGACTGACCACCCACCCCCGTCTAGAGGTAAATACATCCATTTAGCAGCACTGCGTGGAAGACGATAGCTCCACAAAAACCTATTGCAACATCTTTCTGCACTAGAGAGGCTAGGCAATTTCAAGGGGTATGGTCCTAAAGATATATAAAAATGTTGACAAGAGCAACATCTTTAATACGTTCCTCCTACCAAATAAAGAAAGATGTAGGTTATCCAACTTACGCAAAGTGGAGTTCACAGTATCTATAATAGGTATGATATTCATTTTGGGTAGTTGCTCAACTGCAGCGGTGATTTTAATCCCCAAATACGTAGCACTTTGGGTGACTGGAACTTCAGACGTGCCCATGGCCGATGATTGTATAACCTGAGTTTTCTGGACATTAAGTTTGTACCCTGAAAGTCAGCCCAAGGCTACCCCCAAGGTCTTAATGGCCGAAAATGAAAGTAAAAGATTGCTGGTTATGACAATAATATCGCGGCATATGCCAAGGCTTTAAAATGACCGCATTGATCTTAGCCGGTAAAATATTACAAGCCAGCTCTATTTTGTTTATGAAAGGGTCGATGTAAAGGGCAAATAACAGGGGCGAGCAGGGGCAACCCTTCCTTGTGCCCCGGCTAATATCAAAAGGATTTGAGACCACCCATGAAATTGACAAAGTTGCTTGGGGGTCTATATAAAGTGATTGTACAGCATGTATAAAATTCTGAGAGAACCCTTTCCAATATAGAACCTTCCACGAGAAACCCCAAAAACCCTGTCAAACACCTTTTCGGCGTCCAACAGGATTGTTCCAAGATGAGATCGTGTGGCTTGGGCCCAGTCAAAGAGAGCTATAACACAGTGGATATGATCCGCCGTGTCCCTTCCGGGAATAAATCCATGTTGCAGGATGGAGACTAATGGGGTTATCACCGATGCCAGTCTAGCTGCCAGAATTTTTGAAAAGATTTTACTGTCCGTATTAATTAGTGAAATCGGACGGAATTAGGCAGGATCTAGCTGAGGTTTATCTTCTTTTTTAAACAAGATGATCGTTGTATAGCGCCAAGAATCTGGAATCCTACCAAGCTGAGCTTCTCTAAGGATCATTAAAAGGTAATTTCAGATCGAAATGTACTATAAAACTCCAGGGGGATAGAATCAGGACCGGCTGCCTTGCCGCTAGCCAATGAGTTTAAAGCTAATTCAACTTCTTTCAACGCAGTGGGTGCGACAAGAAGCGCGTTTTTATGATCCGAGATTTTAGAAGTACTAAACCCATCTATATAGTCACAAAACTCAAGATCCACCGTTTGGTTACTAACTTCCTCAGTATATAGAGAACGATAAAATTCTGAAAAAACTGTCACACCTCCATCAGGGGTATCATCAATAACCCCCTGAGAATCCTGAATCCTACTAATACGGTTAACTAAGCCTTGCTGCTGCAACCGTTTGGCGAGGACACGGCCAGATCTCTCACCATACTCGAACATCGTCGAGCGATACTGCAAATATTTGGCCGCATGATCCCGACCAAAGAACTCAAGCAGGGAGGCCTTAATACGTGCCACGTGTGACTGACTAAGAGGTATATCACCACCATCCCTAATTTTACTTATAAGCTGAACCTCTGCACAGCATAGATCGTCCATTCGACCCTTAATTTGTTCTTGAATTTGCTTCAGAAGAAAAAATGAGAAACTTTTAGTCTCGCCACAAACTACGGCCTTAAGTGAATCCCAAACTATGTTACTAGGGGCGGAGCCTCTATTAATGTTCAATAATTCAATTACCCAGGGTTTCATGTGGTCTAAATAGGAGGATTCTAATAATAGTTTTCTCTCAAAAGTCCAGGGTCTGGAAATTCTTGCAGCACCCCTTACCGTACAGTTAACAATCACAAGGTTGTGGTCCGAGATGATTCTGGGAGAAATATTAATTGATGTGGTATCTGTCAATTGATCAGACACAAAGAAATAATCCAAACAGACCATTTTCTTGTGGGGGCAGAAAAATATGTAGAACCATCTATATTCCTACAATGATAGTACCACAAATCAATCATAAGGTGTTCTAGCACAATGGCTTGCAGAGCTCTATAGACTCTAGGTTTTTGACCCACATAGTTCTGCCCTCCAACAATATTGAAATTGGCTGATAAATTAATATTGAAGTCCCCACAGAAACAAATAGACTGGGGCCAAAGGACCGGTTCTATATTTAAATAATCTATAACTGCAAGGACATCCAGATTTGAGTTATACACAGTGCAGACCGTCATCGATGAACCGTTGATCAAGAGCTCTGAAATAGCCCATCTCCCCCCTGAATCTTGGCTGGTTCTTAAGCATGAGCCCAGGCCACGCTTCATTAGAATAGCCACACCTCTTATCATGGAGGACTGATGAGAGCAGACTACTAAATCAAACCCAGGGATTTTAAGACATTCTCTATTATTCCAGGGAATGTGTTTCCTGCAAACACAGTACCTCAAAATGCAAAGCTTGAACAATCCGTGCAAAT
This sequence comes from Lissotriton vulgaris, assembly GCF_964263255.1. Taxonomy (NCBI): domain Eukaryota; kingdom Metazoa; phylum Chordata; class Amphibia; order Caudata; family Salamandridae; genus Lissotriton; species Lissotriton vulgaris. The sequence continues at coordinate 1,571,559,126 of NC_141687.1, forward strand.
AAAGCTCGCTTCTTCCCGTTATTCAGTCCACAAACATTCCAAGAAGCAATAGATATTTTACCCAACGCCATTGACAGTTTTTAGAAAGAACATCACACTTTTGATAATTCTCTGATTTAATCCATGATTGCCTTGATATAAAAAAGGAAATTTTTCAAGCTTAGTTTTTTAGATGCACCCCAACCCCACCCTCCCCAAACCCCCCACAACTGAAAACCCCCCACTCCCCCCATAAGCCCCCACCACCCCCCAAACAAGGCAGGAACCGAAGTTCCAGTGATGGACAAGCTGGTATGAGCGGGGACTCCCCAAATAGTTGCTGCTAACTGTGCAAAAACCACCCGAACTCACCAGAGATACTTGAGAAGAAAAAAAAATGAGATACATCCCTTATGAGAGCAATGACCCTACTAATAGCTTAAAGAGAAAAGGAAAAAAAAGAGAGCACTTCACCTGAGATTCTACTTGAGGAGCAACTGAAAATGCAGCGTCGTGAAAGCTAGTCAGGGTAGACTCGCATTATCCGTGGTTAGCTTCTTCGGTAAATTTTCAGGTTTCAAAAATATTAAGGTCAGTGCTAATTCTTAGTTTCTTCCCAAGTTTAAAAAATCTGTTAATCATTTTCTTGTCGAGTGAATATTAGCTTCCAAGGAGTAAAAAATAAAGGTTGTTTCCTGAAACGAAGTCTAGTCACAGAAATATTAAGAACTTGAACTTCAAAGTATCACTTCTTTAAATATCATTTCAGAGTTAAATACATTCGGGCGTTACCTTTCAACACACCGCGTTCTGAAGAGCCTCTGTAAGAATCTAATTAGTCGATGTTCTGATGCAAGCACATTTCCTCTGCGTGCTGCATTAGTCTTTTCTTGTAAAATATTAAAACATTCCTTCGAGCACTTATTTATTCCTTGTGCCTCAAGTTTAGGAAAGCCATAAATAATCACTCTGACACACAAGGTTAATTTATTCTGTGAACTGTGTTGTATTTGTTCTAATTAGACGGACTATCACGAGAAGGGTTTCCTGTTTCTGTGTTCGTCTTTCATTAGCCTTAGAAATGGAAAGCGCTCGGCTTCTTTTAGTCAAGGAGTTTTCTTGAAAATATTAGTCATTCTTTCCACCTCCTCTAAGAAGTCCCAGTATAAGAGTTAAAAAGAGCTTCCTCATTATACCTTAAAAAACGAAAATACTACGTGGGCTGGAGGAGTTGGTTTTGGAGAGAAGCAATAGATTTCTACAATATTTCAGACCCCCCCCCCATTAAAAGATCTTCAAGTCTACTTGTTAAGTGAGTATAAGAAAGGAAAGAATCCTAAGGAACATAATCATAGAAATTAGGAGAGAACACACTTACCTTGTTTCCCCTCAAAATAGACAGAACAGAGAAGGAAGCAGAAAGGCTAGGAAGGAAAAGAACAAGAGACTTAGAGAAGACTTCTTTTGATGAAATGACACATCCATTAGGAGAAGTAAGAAGAGAGGCAAGCCCAAAATAACCTCCTGGTAAGATAAGTTATTCATGTGACATTAAAGGAAAGTGAGTTTAAGGCAAGCAGAAAAAGTTATGTAAGCATTGATTTTTAGCCTGAACGAGCTGAAGAAGAAAAAGAACAGAAGAAGCAGCCAGGCAGTGTTTTGAAGCAGTCTCTTCTCTATCCAAATCCCCTTTTCCCTCCTGGGTACTTACCTGCAAGGGAGTAACTACCTACCTTGCCTGGAGGTTCTGAGAGGGGCATTGGGACCTAGCAACATTCTGCTTCTGTGTGGTATATTGGCTGTTTGTGAGCAGCCCCTTGACACTATTACACTAGAGGTGGTGGAGGAGTTTGACTACTTGGGTGTCAGCTTTACCAACAGAATGAAATGGGACTCCCATGTGGCCAAAATGCTCTTAAATCTTAAAAGAACTGCTGGAGCAATCTTGAGAAATCAGCGCTTGTCTACCAGCAGACCAGTAGCCCCAGCCCTGGCAGTCTATGATGGCAAGGCCTTGGCCTCTGCTATCTACGGCTCGGAGCTGTGGGGATGTGAAAACACCATGAACCTGGCAAGAGCGGAGAATACGTTTATGAGGGATATGGTTGCCCTTCCGCCCTCTACTCCTCTTAAACCACTTTTTATAGACATGGGAAAACACTCTATCTCAGACATAGTGCGCCTCCGTCCTCTGCTGTTCTGGGTGCGCTGGAGAAGGACGCCAGAACTAGCAAACTATGCCTTAGTGTTGGATGAGTTGATCATCTTGAATAGTTCAAATAAGATCCACTGGCTAAACAAACTAAAGCAGTTGGTTTTGAATTTAGGGCTGGGAGAATTCTGGATCTCCCAATCCCCTGCCCATAAGAAAATTATTAAAACAAATCTATTGGGAATGGGTCCAGGCGGAGGAATTAAAAAGTACAAAGTGGGGGTCTTTAACTACAAAATTTTTGGAACAAAAACCCACCAAGAAGTTTAAAACCCTTCCTTCATTTTATCCAAATCCCAAGAGATAGGTTGCTCTTCATGAAAATGAGATACGGAGTACTTCCTCTGAACAAATTCATGGAGGGTTGGAAAGGATTCAGGATTCATTCCCATACCTGCCCCGGCTGCCCATGTATGAGCGAATCTTTACCCCATTTCTTGTTCGCTTGTACAGCGTATAAAAAACCAAGAGCAAGATGTTTAAAACCTGTATGTAGAGAGTTGGGAGTGAGAGATTTTAGGATTGCTCTACGTATCCTCTCATCAGATACTGCATCTCTGTTTGTCGTATGTGGGATTGCTAAGTATCTATCAAATGCATGGTTTATACGATCAAGGCTGCTAAAAACTATTGAAGGCTAGACTGCGGCTTCTAACTTGTCACCTAAACCTGCTACTACATATGATTTACGACTTTTTTTTATATATAACCAAGTGTTTTATATGTAAATATTCTTTTATCTTTTTAAAATTATGAAATGAATCGAATATGATATTTTAGATGTGTGTTTTATGTTTAAATTGTTTGTACTTTTGAGATATGTATATATCGAATAAAGTATTACAATACAATACAATATATTACAGTGAATCCAAAAATACTTTGGCCTGAATCTCAGATTCAAGAATCTAGTCTGGCCTTGATGAATAATTTTAAGCTTATATGGAAAAAGCAGAAAAACCTGTGCCCCCTTAGACTGAAAAGGGGCAATCAGCTGACGGAGCTGCCACCTCCATTCTACCGTGGCTGGACAAAAATCCGGCCTCACGAAAAACTGACAGCCTTTTCCAGACCTTTGCCTATCAGGCCTGGCTAGATCATAGATCTTTTCTCTTGCTAAAAAATTATGCATGCAAATTAGGATAGCGCAGGGTCTGGTCGCTGCTTGGCCCGGGCGCAGCTTCAGTTTGAAGGGGAAACGATGGGCACGTTGGATCTCCAATCGCCAGTCCCATTCCTTCACCTCTGGGAATGCTTCTGAGAATATGTCAACAACAAACTGACGAGTATCTGATCCTTCCCTCGGGAACCCCCAAAATTCTTAAATTGTTTCTCTGTGCCCGGTTCTCAATGTCAATGAGCTTTTCTTGAAAGTCTACCCTCAGTAACTGAATTTCATCCGTCGCTGGAGTCTGCAGCAGTTCGGTGTGCAGAGCAACGATTTGTGGATTAGACGTGGGACCTAGTGGGACTACGTCTCCCAGAATCCCCCTTGATAGTACATCCAAGCCCAGGACAGAGTCAATGCATGAAGCTACCACAGGGATATTATCAGCAGGCTGCGTCTCCTCAATTCGTGCGGTTACAGTTGCAAGCTTATCCCCAACAGTATTTTTACAGACTGCTACAGGAGGGGGAGACAAAGTATCAACGTTTGTCTTACCGGTTTTAGCTGTGACTGCGGACTCTGCTGTGACTTTGAGGGTAGCTGCAGGGCTCTGGACACCATTCCCTGTGGAACTCCCCCGTGGTTTAAACATTGCTGGTACCGGGATTAACACCGGCTTGGGAGTTTTGCTGGCCCCTGCCTGTATCTTTTTTGAAGTATCAGGGACAGGTAAAGCTGCTGCTGGCGGCATAGACCGAGCTGGTGCTAAGGCTGGGGCAGGCACTGATGTTCCTACTACGGTCTTAACTGCGGCGCGAGGGAGACTCTTCAATTGATTTTTCTGAGGCATCCTGCCGCCGATGAAGGGCTGGGCGGGCCGACCTGGCTGGATGTACTGAGCACAATGATGCAAAAGCAGACAGCCGCCGGAGAGACACAGCACTCCCAAAATCCAGTGCGGGGAGTTGCGGAGAGAAGCACAGAGCTGCCAAAGCATCATCCGACGACGAGGCAAGGTAAGGATCCAGCACTTGATTAAGACCTCGCGCTATAAGGCATGAATGTTACCAGCTCCTGGAGTGGGGAGAAAACGCCAGTACCAGCTCACTCGACCAAATGACTGGCCGACATCTTGCCTCCAGTACCACAACCGCAACTCTACTTTTAATGTCAATTTATTAAACGTGTTTCTTGCTGTTGCTTTACTTGGTTGAATCATTTATGTAATATTCACAGGATAGATATTTCTCATTAGAAAATAAAAGCAATTTAGTAATGATTTGTCATGGTTGCCTCTTAACTATATATTTATCTAGTTGCTCAGCTGTTTAAATAATGTCATACTTTTGTATTCAATTTTTCTAATGTCTTGCTTCTTTTATTCTGTACTTTTTCTCACCTTCTTTTCCTCTTTCTGTATGTTCAATTTAAATAATTCTTATAACTCTAAGAAGTAACATTTTTAAAATGTTCCAATAGTAAAGTAATGACATTGCCATAATACGTTTGGTATTGTCTGTTTTATTTTATGTAATACTGCTTTTATTGCTTTGAATAACATTTTATTAAACAATTTTTTTTTTATTGGGGATATATTTCAGAGAACTTCTGATAGTAGATTGGCTTATAGAGACCAGAAAGCTGTACTTCGAAGGTGAAGTTTTAATTTCTGTTTAAGAACCCTGGGACTACAATTGTGAGATGGTCCATGTACTAAACATAATGCTTTAGATATGGGGCTAAAATTCATAGATAGCCAATGTAGGTCACACTAGGTGCAAAGACAATGAAGCATGCGCAGTTTGACCAAGAATTGGCAGCAGAGGTTTGAATGATCTGAAGATGATGGGAGAGGTAATCAGGGAGTCCAAGGTAGAGTGAGTTCTCATAGTCCAATCGAGAGACTATGAGAAGCATATTACTGTCTTAGAAGAAGGAGAAAGAAGTTGGGATACACAGTTCACGTTGGTTAAAGATTAAACCCAAATTCCTGCCAATTAAAATTGTGGCTTAGGAGATTCCCATTTCATCTGATCACCAAGATTTGGACCGCAGAGTTGTTTTTCGGCCAAACCTAAAAACCTCTGTGTTGTCCTTACTAGGTTTAATGCAGTGAGAAATCATTTCATAAACAACAGAGCTAATGAAAGCAGAAAAATGTGTTTGGGTATGTATGAAATCATTCAGTATGGAAATAATGAGTGACATCTGCATGGGAAAAGTAACCATTGTACAGCATAGGACTATTAGAAGATCACTTAGGAACCCCCCCAAGTAATTGAAACTGCATTAAATTTGAAAGATAGTAGATAGACTACCTGTGCTTTCCTACAGTGAAATGATAACATCTATTTAAGTGCTGAATTACAAATCTTCAAGGTCGAAAAAGGCTTTGATCAGAGTGGAATGAGATATGTATTGTATACCATTTACAGGTTAAGTAATACGGGAGCTGTGGAATGTCCCCGCTATTAAATACATCTTAGGTCAAGTGCTATTGAAAGAAGAGCAGTTTCTATGCCATGAAGCGGTTGAAAACCAGATTAAGAGTAGTCCAAGAGATAGTGACCTTCAAGATATTGTGAAAAGTGATCTTGATGACTTTAATTGGAATGGGTAAAAGCAATATAGGAAAAAGTTGAATAGGATTTTGAGGTCATAGGTATTTTTGTTTTGAGAATCGGAACCACATGTGCCTTCTTCCAGTATTCTGGTACTGTGGCTGAAGAGGTTGCATAAAGTAGAGCAGACAAATCCCATCAACTGAGAGGCGTGACCTGCTATTCTGGGAGAACACGTGTCAGGTGAAGAATCTAATTTTGTGCCTCATTTATGAGGTTTTGGAGCAGGGCTGTAAGGAATCTTAAAACACTGTCCTACATTAAAATGAAAGGGCAGGAATGTGCTATATCTATGAGATACTGCACATTCCTGTCCTTTTTCCCTGCGCTGGTGCACAACGGGCTGCCATGCAACAACGCAGGCACCCTTGAATGATGGTGCAAGGGTGCCTGCACGGCGGGGCTGAAAAAGCAAGGAGAAATCAAAACATTTCTCATCTTTGCGCCTTCCTAATTCCACCCCTGGGGTGGGGTTACATTCTGAGGCATTCCCAGGTTTACAATTTCTCGCAAATCTGGGAATACTTTACATTCCATGGGAGTTGCATGGGAACATCCACAGCAACACCCACTGAATGCCCCTTTCACGCAGTGTTCTCTCTGAAAGGGGCACATATTTACAAGGCAATGAAAAGCATGTTATGAGCGAGTAGTGTTGGTAGGGCTAGAGGATTTGTCCAAGGATCCCATAACTGAGACAAGATATGGTTGAGAGGGAACTTTTTTCGCTATTATGGGTATTTTGTTAAAGGGAAAAGAGTACTGGTTTTGGTAGAGTTGAGATGATGGGAAGATAGATGTGAGATTAAGCTGAACATTTCTCATGAAGAATTGGACAAGGTCTTGAATTTCTCAATAAAGCAGGAGGTACAAATCATCGTAATCAGATGGTGCGATTTCTGCTTTATAGCTTTGTTGCAAGGGACATAGGAAAGGCACAATTGGAGTTCTAGGGCCTTGCCATGATGTTTAACTCTTGTTAATTTCCCCAAATATCATCAGGTAGAGGGAGATATGCAGTGTGAAAAAAAAGTTTAAATTAGATGGTATCATCAAGGTTATTTATGATCAAACAATTCATCAGAGCAGAGATTGAAGGCAAAGGTAACTTATGGGGCCTTACTTTACAACAGGATAGACCTAGATGAGAGGAGGGATTAGCCTTTATTGAAGGCAGATCAGATGCCATGGAGAAGATAAGCGGAGCAGCTAGGTGGTATGGCCTGTCTACGGGTAAGTGCATGATAACTATCATTTAGTGATTAAGGACAACTTTTAAGTGCTGGTACAGATCTATATTAATCTGTTGTTTTTAGTTTCCTTTCAAAAATTTGTACAGTGATATTATGTGAAGGGTGTGGAGGGCTACTCATTTTACTGAGTTATGGGTGAGTTTGTCTGCATTTTTGCACTTCTGATTCCACCACAGAGGTGCCATTTTAGTCCCCACCCTCTAGTGGTTGGAGTCAGCCTCTTTCCCAGGCATTTAAATCAGGCAATGTGTCAGATGTGGAATGGGTTTTAAATGCTGGTACAGATTTTTTATACCTGTTTTGTTTAGTTTCTTTTTAAAAGTTTCTTACTGTGACCCCTTTTCCAGGACTATATTCTTTAAACCAGTGTGCCCTGTGAGGAAGAGGAGAGCATTAAAGGGAGCAAGATCCAGTGAAGCGCCATGTCAAGTAGACCCGCTGTGTGAGTTGTGAGGAAACAGCTGCTGCAGTGATCGGGTCAGTGCCCATCTGCAGGACCGAGTTGATGACTCCTGTATGCCAGGACAGACCCACCGTAAATAGAGCTATGAGGCGTAATGTGCCTTACTACTTACTACTTTTGGTATTCACAAAATGCACTTACTACTTTTGGTATTTACATAATGGATTTACCACTACTAACTTTACGACCACACTCCGGCCGGAGATTCCGGCCCGGAGGTGGAGATTCTGGGCCGGAAGTGGAGATTCTGGCCCGGTTGTGGAGATTTCGGCCCGGTTGTGGAGATTTCGGCCATGGCTAAGTCTCCGCCACCGGCCCGAATCGCCACCTCCAGTGTGGACGTAAAGTTAGTCGTCGTAAGTCCTTTCTGTGAATACCAAAAGTAGTAAGTGCATTCTGTGAATACCAAAAGTAGTAAGTACGTTCTGTGAATACCAAAAGTAGTAAGTTTAGGATTTTGTCTTAACCCCTTCCGTGCTCATGACGAGCTCAGCTCGTCATGAGGCACGGTGCTCGTGTGCTCATGACGAGCTGAGCTCGTCATGACCACACCCATTTATTTTGATCCTCAGCACAGAAGAAGAATATCTCAAGCAGCAATGGTGTTCAGTTAGTTCTGTGAATCGGGACCTGAGTCTTTAAAGTTTTATGTTGGGGTTCTGCTTCTTTTGATGTATCCACTCCTCCGCTCTCTCTTTCTCTTGAAAAGTAGTCAGTCACAGCAGGAGCAATTCCCAAGCTGATAGACCCACAGCACAGGCATAGGAGTGATGAAAGATCACACCTGAATGAAAGCCACAGTAATATGTCTATCAGAATGTTAGCTCAGGACTCCTATCCCTACTCTTTATGATTCTCTTATTGGCCCCATCTCCATCCTTAGATGTGCCCAGACCCCTTTCTTGGGACCTCTCATAGAATCAAAGAGCTATCTTTGAAGTCTACAGGGGAAGCCTGGATCTATGCTTCCCAGGGTATGCCCTACTCAGCTTACAGAAATGCAGCAATGCACAGATCTATCTGGGTGGATTAATCTACCTCCTCATGCTTTCACCATGCAGGCCTGGGTCTCTCAAAATGGAAACCAGGGTTCTCAATTCAATGTACCATCTGCAGGTACACGTACACCAAGTTTACGGATAGAACATGCACACACTGCAACACACTGTATACTCCACGTACTGTACCAAACATTGGCACTCTTACACACAGCACATACACCTTACCATGAATGCACTGTGCAGCACTGTGTCCTTCATGTATTGTAATGCTCACAGGCCAACATACATCCAGCACATACATGCAATAACTACCTAACACTGTATCCCTTGTGTATTGTACCACTCCTAGGTACACATGCGCCCAGCATATGCATATAGCATGCACATACTGCACAGGACTACCTCCTTCCAGTATTGTACCTTTCACAGGCACACAAACACCCAGTATATGCATCCAGCACACACATGCTGCACAGCAATACACCATTTGTGTATTTTACCATTCACAGGCAAATATACAGCCAGCACATGCATTAATCATGCGCACACTACATAGAACTGCTTGACCCTTGTATTTGACCCTTCCCAGGCACACATACATCCAGCGCGAAAACAACAGTCATGCACTGTACTGCACTACACACTAAACTGATGTAAGCCAAGGGGTGAGTTAAGCACACAGCAATGGGTCTTTTACAATGTGAGAGCCAGTTGGCCTAACTCCAGAGACACGGGTTATAAAGGAATTGTTCACTTCTCCTGATCACTATACGGGATGCTGCCCTTACTGCACTTGTGCTGCATAACTTCTGTTGAAGGCAGTAGCCTTTCACCACTATGAGGGTAGCGCTTTGGGTACCCCTCTTGGTCCAACAAAACTGCAATCCATGAAACAGGCTTCTATCATGGCACACACTCATGATCCATGTTTGCCTATGCAAAAACAACAGGGTGATGGATGGAATATTTCAACTAATCTCAACCTCTGGCAATTGCTCTGCAGCATCCCAATGCATCATTTTTTGCCCACCATGCCACCGCAGTTTGGATCCAGCTATATGCAAATTAGTCTTGACCCTGCTCTTCATGGGAACAGTCCAGCCCAAATTGCCAAGCCACATCCTCCCTGAACTAGAACACAAGCAACCTAGTGCTGGTTTTGCCCTAGTTAGGGCTCTTCAGCCTGGTATATCTCGGTTCCAGTGGCGAGTGAGCCTGCAACCCACATCTGGGCATAGCTGGTGCACTAAGGGCAGCAAATGCAAAAACAACAAGGTGATGGATATAATGCTTTAATTACTCTCAGCCACTGGCAGTTGCTGGGGCCGCATCACAGGGCATCGTTTTTGCTCACCATGCCACCTCAGTTTGGACCAAGCCATATCCAAATCAGTCTTGACCCTGCTCATCATAGCAACAGTCCAGCCCAAACTGCCAAGCCAGGTCACCTGTGAACCAGAACACAAGCAACATTGGACCGGTTTTGCCCTGGTTAGGGCAGCAAGGTATAGCTTGGTTTCACGGGCACAGTGAGCCCAGGGCTCACGTCTGGGCATACCTGGTATACTTAGGGCAGCCAATCTAAAAATTAAAAGGTGATGGATGGAATGCTTGAATTAATCTCAGCCACTGGCTAATTCTTGGGCAGCTGCCCAATCCATCATTTTTTGCTAACCATACCAGCTCAGTTTGGACCTAACCAGATGCAAATCAGTCTTGACCCTGCTCCTTATGGGTACAGTCCAGCCCAAACTGCCAAGCAAGATCCTCCTTGATCCAGAACACAAGAAATCTAGGACCAGGTTTAGTTAGTTTTTGGAATTTGTATTGCGTGACAGCTACCCAAACAGGGTTTCCCGGCGCAGACAAAATAGTAGAGGCAGCAGGAAACCAGTGAATTTTATTTATCAAACAACCAGGTGTTAAGTGACTTGTGGAAGGTGATGTAATTTGTCTCATTTTGGAGCTAGACAGGGAGTGAATTCTAGAGTACGGGCCCTAAATGTGCAAAGGATTTTCCCCCCATCCGGGCCAGTTTGAATTTGGGGACAACAAATCTTCCCTGCGTGGCTGATTGTAGATTACGGGATGGGATATATGGTTTAGCCAGAGCAAGAAGGTAACTAGGGGCCATTCCTGATTTAATTTTATGCATATAGGTGAGTGTCTTAAATTTTACTCGGCTCTCAATTTTCAGCCAGTGAAGTTTGCTTTGTTGCGTTGAAATTGATGAGGTCTTAGGAACTCTACATAGTAGCCTGACTGCAGCATTTTGTGCTACCTGTAATCTATGTATTACAGATTTGTTTTCTCCAATATAAAGCACATTACCGTAGTCCAGCCTTGATGTAATCAAGGCATTGACTGCGTTTTTTCTGGTCTCTTCTGGTAGCATCCAGCAGATTTTTCGCAGCCATTTGATGATGGTAAAACAAGTGGCTGTGACTTTAACTGACTGGAAATGCATACTGAGGGTCTCATCAATTAGCACACCTAAGTTGCGTACTTGCGATGAGGGAGATGGAAGAGCACCCATTTTGCACGGCCAATGTTGCTGGCTCCAGAGATTTTTCTGTTTTCCTAGTACCAGTATCTATGTTTTCCCTCCATTTAATTAAAATAAAATTAGATTGCATCCAAGCTGCTATGTTATTTAGGCCTGCTTTGAGTACAGAGGTGGTAGGGTGCTAGGGTAGTTTACCCTAGTTTGGGCTCTTCAGCCAAATATAGCTTGGTTCCATTGGCACTGTGAGCCCAGAACCCATGTCTAGGCATACCAGGCGCACTTAGGGCATAAAATGCAAAATCAAAAAGGTGATGGATGGATGGAATGCTTGAATTAATCTCAGCCACTGGCAAGTTCTGAGGCCGCAACCCAATCTGTTGTTTTTTGCTCACTATACCAACTCAGTTTGGACCCAGCGATATGCAAATCAGTCTTTACCCTGCTCGTCAGGGAAATGGTTCAGCCTGATGCCAAGAAAGATCCTTCCTGAACCAGAACACAAATAACCCAGGACCAGTTGTAAATGAGTTAGGGTTCTTCAGCCAAGTATAGCTTGGTTCCAGTGGCACAGTGAGCCCGGGACCTCAGCCTGGGCATAACAGGTGCACTTATCGAGGCAGCAACAACAAGGTGATGGATGGAATGCTTGAATAAATCTTAGCCACTGGCAACTGTTCGGGCCGCATTCCAATCCATTGTTTTTTGCCCATCTTCCACCTCAGTTTGGACCCAGCCATATGTAAATCATTCTTGACCCTGCTCCTCATGGGAATAGTCCAGCCGAAACTGTCAAGCCCGGTCTTCCCTGAAACAGAACACAAGCAACCTAGGACTGGTTTCACCCTAGTTTGGGCTCTTCAGCCAGGTATAGCTTGGCTCCAGCGGCACAGTGAACCACTGGAACCAGGTGGGCATACCCGATGCACTTAGGGCGGCAAATGCAAAAACAAAAAGGTGATGGATGAAATGCTTAAATTAATGACAGCCACTGGCAATTGCTCAGGGTTGCGTCGCAATCCATACTTTTCTGCCTATCATGCCACCTAAGTTTGGACCCAGCCATATGCAAATCAGTCTTGACCCTGCTCATCATTGGAGCTGTCTGACCCAAACTGCCAAGCCAAATCCTTCCTGATCCAAACCACAAGCTACCTAGGACCAGTTTGGCCCTAGTTAGGAATCTTCAGCCAGGTATTGCTTGGTGCCAGTGGCAATGTGAGCCCAGGACCTACGTCTGGGCATAGCAAAAACAACAAGGTGATGGATGGAATGCTTGAATTAATCTCAGCCACTGGCAATTACTATGGTCCGCATTGCAATCCATAATTTTCTGCCCACCATGCCACTTCAGTTTGAACCCAGCCATGTGCAAATCAGTCTTGACCCTGCTCCTGATGGCAATAGTCCAGCCCAAACTGCTAAGCAAGATCCGCCCTGAAGCAGAACACAAGCAACCTAGGACCAGTTTTGCCCTAGTGAGGCCTCTTCAGCCAGGCATAGCTTGGTTCCAGTGGCACACTGAGTTTCGGAACCCATGCCTGGGGTTAACTGGTGCGCTTCTGGTGGAAAATACAAAAACAAAAATATGATGGATGGAATGCTTGAATGACTCTCAGACACTTTCATTTGGTCGGGCCGCATCCCACTCCAGCGTTTTTTGCCCACCATGCCATCTCAGTTTGGACCCATCCATATGCAAATGAGGATTTACCCTGCTCCTTCTGGGAACTGTTGAGCCCTAACTACTAAGCCAGGTCCTCCCTCAACCAGTAAACAACCAACCTAAGATCAATTTCACCCTAGTTAGGGCTCTTTAGACAGATATATCTTGGTTCAAGTGGCACAGGGAGCCTGGGACCCACATCTGGGCATACCCAGCACATTTAAGGTGGCAAATACACAAACAAAGGTGATGGATGGACTACTTGAATCAATTTCAGCCACTGGCAATTGCTAGGACCACATCCCAATCCATCAATTTTTGCCCACCATACCATCTCAGTTTGGACCAAGCCATATGCAAATCATTCTTGACCCTGCTCTTCATGTTTGATATGACAACAATAATTTGCATTAGGGTTTCAGACATCAATACACTTAGGCACTCAGGTCAGGGGTGCACGTCTGTTACCATGCAGTGGACATTTCCTTCCCAACAGAGGCCCCCCCTAGATCAGAGCACCTGAACCATCTTGAAATCTGGAGAGGGTGGGTGATCAGATTGATAAAACCAGGGGTAAAGTCCATCACCATTCTCATTGCACAATCCGGTTCTGTGCTCAACCAAAACGTCTGACTATTGCAAAGAACTATACTGTTAATAATAAGGTCTCTAGTTGGCAGAGGTATGTCACAACACAATCCTATATTATCCGGTGCTCACCCCCTGGTAGCTTGGCACAGAGCAGGCAGGCTTAACTAAGAAGGCAATCTGTAAAGTATTTATGCAATAATCCATACAACGTCAGAGCAAATACACCACAAAAGGACTCCACAACAGTTTCGAAACATTTAAAATATTTATGTGAGTAAAACAAGACAAAAGTGATCAAAATCCATCAATTAGAAGTCGAGATTTAGACGGTTGGAGAAATAAATGCAATAAAGCACTTAGAAGCAGACTGTGCTAAAAAGGTTAGTTCAGGTTAAGAGGGAATGGTGCAACTCCAAAGTTCAGGTCAACCGCGATGTACCACTGGCCGGTTACAGGGAACCACTTGGGCCCGCTGAACAGAGTACCTTGGATCCTGGAGTGCAGTCTGCAATGAGAGGCTTTACGTCATTCGGCCTCAGTTCCAGGAGGATGTGCGATGAAGCTTTGCGAGGCTTCAAATCATCTGACATCAGTTCCGAGAGCTGTCAGCTGTAGAGTGATGCTTTGTAGGGCTTTACACTGCATCACATCAGATTAGGCAGAAACTGAGCCGCAGAACCCACTTCTGAGGCCCAGAAGTTAGAGGGGGCACCCCAGGCAAGGGTAGAACTCACAGAAGGCAGAGTCCAGCAGCACCAGCTAAACTGCAGGAAGTTTTTTGTGTCCATGAGACTTCAGAAAAGGAGACAAGCTAACAAGCCCTTGGAGATCACTTTGGAGAGAATGTAGAGTCCAGATCTCCTTTCATCAGAGTCAGAGAGCAGCAGGCAGCAGGGCAACAAGCATGAAAGCAGTCCTTCCAGAAAAGCACTCCAGTTGAGCCCTTTGAGCAGCACCGCAATTCTTCTGACAGCGAATCAGAATAGGTCCAGAAGTGTCTGACTTGGGAGGGTCAGGGACCCAGTCCTTATACTCAAATGTGCCTTTGATGAGGAGTAAACTTCAAAGAGTGGCTTTGAAGTGCACAAGTACCCCTTTCAAACCAGTCATGTCTGCTAGGTTAACTGTAGGGATCACCAGCCATTTGTGTGGGGTCAGGTCATTGCTCTTTGATGCCCCAGTGTGAGCCCACTTTCCTCCCGTTTGCCCTGGCCAGCCATCGGAATGTAGATTCATACAGTAGTAGTAGTAGTAAAATCAAAGTTTATTTAGACAATAGTCTATAAACCATACACAAGACCATGGATCCACTTAGCAATAGAAATTTTACATCATAGTTCATTTTAACACTCAGTACACATTTAAAACCATAAAAGCACTAAATTGATATTTTCCATTTTTTTAAATCTTAATATCTTAAAATTTCCCAACTTCCTTGGTTGTCTCCTTTACAGCTTCTCTTATTGCTTTCAAAAATTTCCCCAACGCAATTGTGATATCTAAAAACGACATTTCAGTAAGGAGAACAACAGCTTCTGATCGTGTGTTTACCTTATACTTTAAAAATATTGGACGCCAAAACATTTTACGCACTGTTAAAATCCATGTACAGTCCAGTAATATATGTAAAATATCATTCTTCACACCTAGGCCACATTTACAAATACCATCAGGTTGGATCAGGGCTACTTTTAATTTACTGTCGATCTTCCATGGATTTAAGCCTAGCCGAACCTTCATGATTTCGTACCTTAACCATTTACTGGGTAACACATCCAAATAAGGGAACCGGACATCCTTTTCCCATTCATTCCTTACCCAGTTTACTGATTTTTTCAACTTTAGGTACTCCAGATCTTGTGATCTGGAATATTCTTGCCCTCGGTCCCTAAGCATTTTCTTAGTAAAAACTAGGTCCAATAAGGGTTGTTCGAGGGTCAACTTTAATTGCGCAGTTACTAGCTGAAGGGTTTTCCTCACTTCCCATGCCCAATGTAAACTGCTTGCTTGTATTTCCTTTCTGCACCAAATTGACACCTTCTGATCACCACCGGGCATCTGGCGGTTCCAAAATCTTAGCAATGACATTTGTGCCTTTACCTCCCATGCCGTCAAGCCTACCTCCAATCTAATAGCTTGCAACATGGATCCGTTAGGTAGGGACAACAGCATTTTAATTATCTTCCCTTCCTCTCGGTCCCAACCTCTTTTACCACTCAGATAGAGCACTTCAGCGCCGTAGAGAACTTGTGGGGGTATCATAGCTTCAAATGCCTTTAGTAACGGTCTGTGAGACATGTCACCATAGTCCTTATTAAATTTTTTCAATCCACAGACCAATGAGGACGCCTTTGAAGTTTGTGCCGCCACATGGGTATTCCACTTTAATGCACTGTCAAACCACAGGCCTAGATATTTGTATTCATTTACTACCTCTAATTTGTCTCAACCTAAAAACCATTTAAAATTTTTTACCCTCTTCCCGAAAGATAGGATCTTTGTTTTCTCCATATTCACCGATAGAAACTTTTTGTCACAATATATTTTAAAAGCATTTAATTTCCTTTGGAGGCCCATTTCAGTTTGGTCCACGATCACTAGATCATCAGCATATAAAAGGCATGCAACTTTATTATTATTCATGCGCGGGCTCGCACTCTTTTCAACTTCCAAAACCACGGGAAGGTCTGATAGGTAGATTGAAAAGAGCAAGGGTGCCAAAACGCACCCTTGTCTCAAGCCATTCTTTACAAGGATTTTCTGCGTTAATGAGCCCTTTGAATCTCTAGATTCATACAGAGGGGTGATCATCCGCCACTGGGCTCCCTAGGTTTGCGGCTGTCAGGGAGGAATGCATGAAAGGGATCTGTCACCCTGTCCAGATTGGTATTGAAGACAGGCTGAATGTCACATAGAGCAGAGTTAAGAGCAGACAAATGCCCACTGTCTGTAATTGATATTTATGCACTAGTAGTGTTAATTCCAACTTTACCAGCAAAGCGCATTCGTCACTACTATTCCATCCATACCAAACATGATGGAGCTACTCCCATGGGATCAGGAATTACCACTTAGAAGCACTTATGAGAATTCCCAATGCTGGTCTATGAGGAGAGTAGGCCTCATTGCAGTGAAAAACAAAATAGGCTGTTTTTCACTACCAGGACATGCAAAGCGTATGAGCACATGCCCTTCCATTTGTTTGTACAGCACCCTGCCCTCTAGGACACCAAGGGATGTCCTTAGGGGTGACTCATATGTAATAAAAGGGGAAGTTCAGGGCTTGACAAGTAGTGTTGCCTGTCAGTCATAGCGAGAGCAAACTGCATGCACAGGCCTTGCAATGGCAGGCCTGAGACATTGTTAGGGGGCAACTTAAGTGGATGACACAATTAGTGCTGCGGCCCACTAGTAGCATTTAATTTACAGACCCTGGGCACCTCTAGTGCACATTACTAGGGACTTGTAAGTAAGTTAAATATATGCCAATTGGGTCAGATCCAGTGATATCATGTTTTAGGGGAGAGAGCACACGCACTTTAGTACTGCTTAGCAGTGCTAAAGTGCACAGAGTCCTACAACCAGCAAAAATGGGTGCAGAAAATGGAGGGAGGCAGGCGAAAAAATTGGGGGAAGGCCCTCCTAAGGCTGTCAGGTCTAACATATACCATCTCAACAACTTGCAATTCTCTCCCTTCACAACCATCAACCATTTCAGTGACTTATGATCCATTTGGCAAACAAATAAACAAAAACTTACACAAGGTCCACACTATGGCAAAGCACTCTTTCTCAATAGATGTCAAGTTCTGTTCGCTTGGTAGTAATCTTCTACTGATAAGGCTACTGGATGCTCTCTACCTTTATCATTCAGTTGAGCTAACATTGCCCCAACTCTTTTGTTAGAGACATCCACCTGTACAATGAAAGGTTGACTCTAGTCAGATGCTTTCACTACATGTGCAGTGCATAGCACCTTCTTCAGTTTCTCAAATGCTTTCTTACACTCTTTCCTGGGCTGCTTCTTAGATATCAAAGCAGCCAATGGGGCAATTATACTTCCATAGTTTGCCATAAAGTTCCTGTAATACTCAGTGAGCCCTAAAAAGACCCTCACCTCAGTCTGGTAGGCACTTTCCACGCCATCACAGACTGAATCTTGGCATTCAAGTGGCAAATCTTCCCAATACCCACCTCATGCCCTAGGTAGACTAGAGGACACTTTGGTTACGTTGATGGTCAGTTTTGCATCCTGTTTCCTACATAACACCTGTTCTAAGGGCCCCAGATGGTCCTGCCATGAATTGCTGAACCTAGAAATATCTTCCAGGTAGGCCTTCCAGCTCTGTTAAACATGATTCCCCAGACACGGAAAAGTGGCTGGAGCATTCTTCAACCCAAAGGGCATCACTTTAAACTGATATAGCCCCTCTAGTGTGGAAAATGCTGTCTTCAAATCAGCATTTGTTGACAAAGAAATTTGCCAATATCCACTGTCAGATTGAAGGTTAGAGTTAACCAATTCACAAGCTCATCCGTCCCTGGAATTGGATGGAAATTGGGTTTGATTACCTAATTGAGGGCTCGGTAGTCCACACCTACTCACAAATCAGTAGACCCTTGCTTTGGTACTAGAATCACAGGACTTGACTAAGGAATATTAGATCTCTAAATCACCCCCAGGTCTTAATATTTGCAAAGTTCCTCCTAAATGCATCCTTGAACACAGTCAGAGATTTCGTACATTCTGCCTTTCACTGGCCGATTGTCACCCATGTCTAATTCATCCACACAGACAGGTGTAAACCCTGGAGTCAGCATGAAGAGGTTGGCAAACCATCCCAACACTTCTCTACATTCTCTGCTGCCCAGATGTTAACTCAGCTGCTAACTGAACCCCTTACACAGTACTATCCCTCATGTCATTATGTAGCAAGTCTGGAATAGGATCACTGTCTTCCTCTCCTTCCTCTGCCATACCCATGACGTTCACTGTGTAATCTCACTGGTGGTAAGGCTTCAGCCTGTTGATCTGGAACACCCTCTTGCGTTCACTTGTGGCACCTGTGTCCACGAAGTACTTTACCTCAGAAATCTTCTGAATTACCTTATATGGCCCACAATATTTGTCCTCGAAAGCCCTGGGAAAAATATGCTTTAGTATCAACACCTCCTGACCTTCCTGATACCTAGTCAGCAAAGCATTCTGGTCATACCATTCTTCTTCAGCTCTTGGCTGGGCTGAAGATTTTCATTGCCTGACTCTTGTGTTGCGCCATCAACATCCTGAGGCCAATCACACAGTCCACCATATCCTTTTTGTGGAGACTCTGGGGTTTCTTCCCATCCTTCTCTGACTAAGGTTAGTGGGCTACATACCAAGTGTCCATATAGAAGCCCAAAGGGACTGAACCCTACCCCCTTCTGCGGAATCTCTCGCTATGCAAACAAATGACATAGCAGGAGAAGATACCACTCAGCCAGCTGAGTTTGCAGAGTTTTGCCCATTCTGCAAAACTCAGCAGAGTTGCACAGAGTTTTCCTCTTGCGTGGCTCATCAATATTAAGTTGGTGAGCGAGGAAAATCATACGCTAGACCACTATTGGGCGTGAGTTCTCAATGCAGCCGGTAATGGCAGGTCATTATTGCTTGCGCTGAGAAACCTGCCGCTGATGTTGAGGAATGCTGCAGCTCAAGTAGAACATCTTCTCAAACAGCAAAAAGTAGCAGAGCCCTTTTGTGATGTGCATGGTGCCACTCGCTCTGATTTTATAGCACTGGTAAAACTCTAAGCGCTAAAAAATCAGCCCAAGCAGCATGACTTACCGCACTCTGCCGCTTGTGGACTGCAGCAGATTTTTTTCGGCACTTCGCACAGTTCTGCGTGGCAGAACTGGGCAGAACTGGGCAAACTTCGCCCAAGCCTAATTCTCTTCAGTGTCTAGTTAAACTGCAACTTTAAACCACTCCTTTGGGGATGATATACTGTGAAGAAGTGGTATGTCATATCAGTTTGCTCCCACATCTCTCTATTGTGAGAGGAGATGAAGTTGGTTCCCTGGTCAGAAATTACCACCCTTGGAAATCTGACCCTAGACCCTAAACACTTCTGGGGTCTGCCACCCCATGCCAGATACGGCGTATGATGAAAGAGGCTGGAAGTTCGAAATTTAGAGATAATAGCACACACACAGCATGTTAAACAAGCATTTTCAATGCAATTGGTCTCGCATTTAGAATGTTTGAGCTATTGGTATTGTAAATGACCCATTTTTTTATTTATGTGTTGGTTTTGAACATAGCAAAATTAATAGCTTTGTCTTTTACAATGCAAATAGTTATAGCTTTCGCAAATGTGACACCTATAGCATTTGTAATGCAATATGTGAACACCAAGATAAGATGTTTTAAGATTGCTCTGTTCCTAACGGGCAGTCAGTGCAGGGACTGCAGCAGGTGACGGGACGGGGTACGTTAGGGCTTATTCAGAGCCTTTCTTGTGGCGGTATTTTGCAATATCTGTAGCCCACAACACAGGCTATGCTGCGAGTGACTAGAATTCAAATCCTGGATGTCAGCCACAATGATATGTGCATCAAAAGGTTGGTCCATGTGTAGCAGACCTACTCTTTGTGATTCTCTTCTCAGTAGGCCTGGGCAGAAATGGTAGTTTCATTCAACAGAATCACATTAAAAT
This sequence comes from Lissotriton vulgaris, assembly GCF_964263255.1. Lineage (NCBI taxonomy): Eukaryota > Metazoa > Chordata > Amphibia > Caudata > Salamandridae > Lissotriton > Lissotriton vulgaris. Next base: position 1,571,579,221 of record NC_141687.1, read on the forward strand.
TCGGCCAAATTCTGCGGAAGGGCAGAATGGGCAGTGGGCATCCTGCAGGGACGAACAACAGATCCACGAGCGCCGCAGCACTAGTAAAAAGTAAATACAGGCTCATGCTGGGCTGCACTCCCCTCCTTCAGCTGCTCCACCTCCTGCCGGTCTTGCAAGTTGTACTCCAGCCAACATTTGCCTGGGATAGAGGCTCAGCTGTCTGGAAAGGGCAGCCCAAAGGACATGACTGGAGGAGGAGAAGACACTGCCTGGGGATGCCGAGGGCACAGAGCCTTCCAAGATAGGCAGTCTCGTGTAACCACAGATGCTGAATATAAGAGTCAGCAGCACTCATGTGCTTGCGCCGAGACCTTTGTGACACTTTCAGGGACTTGCACACAGGGGTTTTTACGCTTACTGATACTGCCTGCAAGTCTTTGGTGTAAGGTTTATCTGCTTGAGCGTTGTTCCAGCTTACCCACCTTTTTCTATTCTGGGTTGGTTCACAGCGCCAAGATGCTCTTCGGAGCGATAGAATGCGCTATACAAAAGCCATTTTACATTACATTTACATTACATTACATTACACAAGTGTCAGGCTAGATGCACTGGAGGCAATGTTTTATTGGGTCACATTTTGCGATCCTTACTCGGCATCTCATTGGCCTCCTTCTGCAGGAGGTGGGGTGATCAGGTTAAGGGCCATACCCTACCTCCTACACACAGTATCTCTTAAACTCAGTACCTCACTGAGGCCTTGACGAGTGATGCTCGAAACTGGCGCAGCCCCTTACCCCCTCACCGCTTTGCAGACTTTGCTGAAGCAGTGCAGTTGACGACGCTCGGGCAGTTAGAACTTCCCGCGCCTCCATAAGCAACCAAAATGGAGCAGCTCTTCTCAAAGGAGAGGTGAAATCTGAGGTAATGGAGACCCTGGAATGGTCTTTTTCACAGCTCATGACTATATACGACCTTCCACCACCTATTGGATTTAATATGTTAAGAGGTGAGGAAACAGTGTATGAGTGCAGGGAGAATGGTGTGAATGCTCTCTGTGCAGGGTGAGTGGTGCATAAACGAAGGTTGATAAGTGTTTGAGTGCTGGGTGAAAGTGCCTCAAAGCATAGTGATTGATGTCTGTTCAGTTCACAATGAGAATTGTGTGACTGTACAGGGTGAGAGATGTTACCTTGTGCAAGGTAAGAGGTGTGCAGGTCTAGGGTGAGCGATGTCCATAGTATAAGTGTAGGATGAGTGGTTTGAGTTCACGCTGAGAGGTATGGGTGGAGGGTGAGAGAGGTGAGAGGAATGTGAGTGCGGGGTGAGAGGTATGTCAATTTCGTGTAATTGCAGAGTCAGCACTGTGTAAGTGGTGGGTGAGCAGTATCTGACAGCAAACGCAATGTCAGGGTGACTGTGCAGAGTAAATGGTGGGTGATTGTGTAGGGTGAGTGGTGTCTGGAAATAGGTGAAATGTATTTAAGTGCTGTGCAAAGTTACAAAAAGAGGCAACGCCGTGCTTTGCAGCTGCCTGCAAAGTAAATATCAACAGTGGCGATAAAAGCCTTTATTTCCATTTGCTCTCCGAGATGTGCTCTACTTCAGAATTACTACACCCTCTGCGGCCACTGTGCCAGCTTCTCTTTCTGTTGGGAGGCAGCAGCTGTTAAGCGTGATATCTGGACTTTGAAATGGCATGGAGTAAGAATAAAAGAATGGGGTAAAAATAAATTACTTTGACAAATAAGATATGGGTGCAGAATAGAATTACTTGGTGAAGGAAAAATAATGTGGGACAAGAAACATGTGTAGGAGTAGAAGAAATAAAAAGGGAACATAAGGGCATGAGGTAATGAAAGAATAAAGTAACAAACAAATGCAAAGTCAATAGGTCTGAGTTTAATGTGCTAATTAATCCAAATACATTTGTACATGAGTTTGTTTTCTGTCTTTACTACATTAAAGCCAGACCTATTGGCTGCACATATGCTCATTTTGTTTCAAGCAACTAGATTGACTACAAGTAAACGTGTGTGTGTGTGTGTTGTAAAGATATGCGCATGTCTGTGACTTCCTTGTGATTCCTGCCTAAAACTTAAGGAACATGTTTAGGTCTGTTGTAAGCAGCTCATGTAGTCCTGAAACATGGAGGGTTGACGTTGGTGCTGATTAATACAAATAATATGAAATACCTTTACAAACAACATATATAACAAGCTGTAAAATTCATCCATACACTTGTATTAACAGCACTAGTAACATACAGATAAGAAATGGAAGCAAAGACATTTGGCCGAAGGTCTTTGGAGCGAATATGCAATGCATACAGCGTTTCTAAACAATACAATCCAACCTCATTTGCATGTGCCCAGATGCTCGATCTAGTTCATAAAACTGTGCTGTGCAAGCCTGTTCATTAAACCATTTATTCATAATCTTTACAAACCCTTAGTTGTACAGAGGACTGCAAAAGTTAAGAACAGATTTTACCAGAAGCCATACAAGTGACAGATGCAAACATTCGGAAATACTCAAGTGGAAACAAAGGTCTGGGGATCAACGAACTCATTCAAGTTTTTACCGCCCTAGATTTATGAGGGAAAAGAAAAACTAAATAGCTAATCAGTTTAAGAGCACTAATCGGACAAAAAAAGAGAAAAGTCTGTGTCCTAAAAATGGAGCGATGTATGCTCGGATGTGCTCCAGATGTAAAATAAATCGCTATACAAAAGATTATGTTAAAAAAGTGAATTCAGGCTTGCTCAAAAACAGCTGGGAATACCGAAGGAGGGAAGCAAAGAGGCCCATGCCATCATATTCAGAGAGCAGGCTGGCAAACATCCTAGCAGTTTACAGAGATCGAGCAGGCAGGTAATCCGCACAGCCGTACATATAGATAGAGCAGGCAGCCAGCCATTATTTTGCAGAGATTGAACAGAACAGGCACGCTCCCAGCAGATCGCAGAAACAGGACTGATGTGCTAGACTTGGCTTTCCCCTCCCCGACTTTCTGCTTTTTGGTCTCCTTTTTTATACCTCTTGTTTTATGGTTATACGGACTCTTGGCACTTACCCCTGCTATTCAGTGCTAAAGTGCATATGCTCTCCATGGAAATTGTGCTTATGGACTGGTGTTTCCATGATTGGCTTATTTTATTTACTACTAAGTCCCTAGTAATGTGAACATGGGTGCCAAGGGCCTGTATATCAAATGCTGCTTGCGGGGCCTGCAGCACTGATTGGGCCACCCACACAGGCAGCCTTTCCAAGGTGTCTCAGACCTGTCACTGCAGTGTCTGCCCGCAGATTTTGCTACCTTGTCGACCTAGCAAGTGTACCTACTTACCAGGCCAAAAACTTCCCTTTTCTTAAATGTAAGGCACCCCTATAGGTAGGCTCAAGGTACCCCCATGGGCAGGGTGCAGTGTATGTGAAAAGTACGACATGTACTGGTGTGTTTTACATGTCCTGATAGTGAAAGACTGTATATTTCGTTTTCCGCTTTTGCAAGGCTGTCTGTCCCATATATTTATCATGGGAGTTGCCATTGGGATAACATAGAGAAATTGAATTTAGTATACCTGAACTCAGAATTTAGAAATACATCTTTTAGTAAGGATGATTTTCATATTAGAAAGTGGGTATTTTCTTATCTAACCATCCTGTGTGCCTCTGCCTTTTGTGTATTCCCTGTCTGGGTTTAGTGACAGGTGCAGGGGATGTGCATTCACACTAGACTAACACAAGGGGGGTTGAGGTGTTTCCTGCCTTTCCTGGGTGCCTCATAGCCAGGCTGAATAGACCTGGCTGCATTTAGAGTAGCGGGGGAGTTGTTGCTTGCACCTGAATGGACTGTGTCTGTCTTCCACAATGCTGTCTCCACCCCTTGGAGTGAGCCTGGCATGAGCCAGGCAGGACTGGATTATGTATGCCACTGGAACTTTGTTTGTGCCATCTTCAAAGCGAATTGTGGTATAAATATCGGGGTTAACATGTCTGAGATTCAATACTCTGCACTTTATGGTAGCTTATTGATCCTTGGCTTCCCATCATGTGACTCTTCCATTATACTCCTGTGATAATTATTTTACACAATGCTCTTTGCACTTATTGTTCTTTTGTAAATATTATGTGGAATATTTACAATAAAGTGACAACGCATGCCGTTAAGCCAAGAAGTCTAACAACACAATTCGTCACTTTAGAAAGGCAGGGCTGCACCATATTTACTAGAATATCGTGCAGCCCTGCGTTTTCTTCCTGCAATGGTGCTAACTTTAGCTGCCTAGCGTCACCGCAAGCACCCTTGCACTATAGTGCAAGGGTGCCTGTGTTGAGGGGATGATTGTTTATGTGCAGGAAGGTCCCCCTTCCTACACATAAACAATCTTTAAAAGCAGTTTTGTAACTTCTATTTGTGCTGCTTAATGCAGCATACATAAAAGTTACAAAATACTTTTTTTAAATATTGTTTATGTGCAGGAAGGGACACTTTAATGCATATAAACAATCATAGGCAATTTGGCGTTTCTATGTGTGCTGCACAAAGAAGCACACATGGAAACAACAAAAACTAGGAGATTTTCCCTGGTCTGAATTTTTTGCGCTGCCTTCTATTTACGCTGCACTTGTAAATAGGAGGCAGCATCAAAATCATGGTTGTTGCAGTGGAACGCCCACCACAACACCCATTGCCCACCCTTTCACACTAAATACAGCGTGAAAGGGTGCCAGCTTAACACTGCCTTGTAAAGATGGTGAGGCCCTTATTGCCATCACAAGGTCACTGAAAGTGACTTGTGGTGGTGATAGGGGCTTGTAAATATTCCCCTATGTCTGTCCTAGAGGTTGTTTCCTGATGCCTCTTTTAAAGATGCAAATTTGAGGCATTGCATGGAAGCCTCGGCTTGCATTCAATTGTTACCTTTGTTGTATATTTGCTGGGTTGTGGTAAATTTATTACTGTGTGTAATCAAGCTGCGGAAATTGTTGAGCTGATTTTATGTTTTATTAAGCTTGGCCGTTTTACTGGTATCTATTTGATTATATATATTTTAGTAATGTGAATGAAGTTTTTTGTTAATTACTAATGCCATAAATGCTTTTTTATATAAAAACACAGAGACCAAGGGTGCTATGAGACAAGAAAAAGAAAACAAAAAGAGGGTCAGGGTATACCAGCTACAGCAACCTCCACCCTACATATATAAGTGTCCTATGTTAGTCAGCCCAAACAAACATGTAAAATACATCTCACTGATAGATCCAAGACAAAATATTAGATATTACAAAGACTGTAAAAACTCTTTAGCTTGGACCTCAGATGTAAAAAATCTTTTATGATCTGTATGTAGAACTTTTAGTTCTGCAGGATTAAGTAAAAAAGCTTGAGCCCCTTTAGCCTGGAATGGTGAGATAAGCTGACGGAGCTGCCAGCGCTTTTCTACAGTGTGGTGGCAATAAGGGCGCACAAAAAACTCCAGCCCTTTCCCAGCCCTCTTTCTATCAGGGTGGGCCAGCTCAAACACGGCTTCCCATGCCAAAAAATGATTGAGAGAAATTAACATCGATCTGGGTCTAGCAGTTACTTGACCGGGTCCAGGATGAATGGAAAAAGGGAAACGATGGGCCTCTGTACCTCTCTATGCTTTTCCCACTGTGTGAGATCTGGGAAGGCCTTGGTGAACATGTCGATAATAAACTTGCGAGGATCCTGTCCCTCTATGCCCATCAGAATCTGCAGAACTCTAAGATTGTTCCTGCATTAGCGAATTTCTAAGTCAGCCAGCTTCCACTGAGGGTCATCTTTTAGGGAGCGTAAAGTCTCAGTTAAGGCCTTCTGTGCTACAAGTTCATCTTCTAAAGAAGAAATATGTGCCTCGGCTTTGTGGGATCTAGTTGTAAATTCCGTGCAGGTCTTAGCTATACTACGCACCGAATTCTGAAGTTTGTGGCAAGAGCTTTGCACTCTCCGGCTCTCTGACTATGTCTCCTTCCTATGGTTCATTAAAGTTTGATAGATCAGGGCAAGTGATACCTCTTCAGATGAACCAGGTGCATCTCCTTTAGCCACCTCAGTACCTGTTCCATTCTCCTTTGTAAAAGAGTCATCCCACTGCGGAACATTGCCACCATTGCCGCAGTCTACCAATTTGGGACCCTCTCTAAAATTCTGTTTCTTTCGCATTGTATGAGGGCTGTCTTCAGATGTATCCCCTCCTCTATCCTCCAGATGTACACTGCTAAAGTCGCTGCTACTGGCCCCATGCAATCCAGCTTGAGTTTTTAGGCTTAGCTCTGGTTCATTGCTGGAGGAGTCAGAGTGGTCTGACAGAGAATAAAATTAGTCTTCAGAGTCTGTTTCCTTCTGGGATGATTTTATCTTTTGTAAATCCCTTTTTATGCCCAGTTCCAAATTTCGATATTTTCAGCGATTAATGCATTAGCACTTGAAGCTCCTTCAGGGATAGAGATAAATATATGTTATGTAGAAGTGTTTTTCCCTTGCTTTACATATTGGAGGGGTTTTTGCAGTTGGGGGTCACCTCGTGGCGGGAGCTTGTCATCACATGGAACATGGTTCCTATTCCCCTATTGAAGGGTTGGGGAGGGAGGAAAGGGAGGGGGTTTGGGAAGCCAGGTGGGTATGGGGTTAGGGCAGGGATTCCCAAACTGTACGCCGCGGCGCCCTGGTGCGCCGTTATGAGGAGCCAGGGGCGCCGCGGCACGATGTGGGAAAGTGCAGGGCAGCGCTACATACTGGGGAGAAATGCCATCAGCAGCACTCGCTGTTGGAGGCCATCTCACATTTCTTTGAAGTGCTGAAGAGGCTTCAACAGCTCCTCCCAGACCAGCAGTCTGTCAATTAGCCCCATTGTCATTCTGTCTGTGGCGATTCTCTCACACAGAATGACAATGGGCCATACTGCAGTTACAGAAGCCTAGCGCGCGTACGGCAGGATTGCATTATGGGGAGACATGCCGTCTCTGTCCCTCTCCACCACACGCTGTCTCTGTCCCTCTCCATCACACCCTGTCCTCTGCCCTCTCCATCACACACCGTCCTTCGCCCTCTCCACCACATGCCGTCTCTGTCCCTCCCTGCCCTACTCTTGCTTGTTAGCAAAGGTGTGGTTCTCTGTTGTACTGCACCGCACCTCTGCTCTTTTTTATATTATTGCGTCGATCGCCTCTCCCGACTCGAGTGAAAAGGAAAGATTGATGAGGGAAAAGTAGGGCGCAAGGGGAGAGAGAAAAAAGTTTGACATAAATGAATAAGGAAAGGTGAAAGACCTGAAAGGTGCAGTGCAGGGTAGATGGATATTAGGGTTAAGTGCTATGTAGATGGCAGGACATTGTTTTCCATCCGGCTTCTGTGCAAAGGCCACCATATGAGTAGATGGGAGTGAGATGGGAGTGAGAGTAACAGAGTGACAGAGAAAGAGTGAGAGCGACTTAGGGGTTGGAGAGAGAATCGTAGGTTCTTTAAAAAACCAAAACCTAGATAGATGCCAAGTAAGAGAAACATATGCCTTTAGAAAATAACTTAGAATCTAAGTGGAACTGGACTTTCTGTTTTTTCTTTGTTGATTTAGGCTGTCCTATAATGTTATGTTGCTTATTTGCATCACTCTGGGGAGGACCCCACAAAGTCATATTATACCCAATAGAGTCTGACAGAGTCGGTGCACTATGGTTACTTAGTAGCTTTTGGTACTGTGGGTGCAGGGTGAGGGGCCTGGTGGAGAGCGCTGGGTGGGTGCATGGTCAGGGGCCTAGTGGAGAGCGTTGGGTGGGTGGGGGCAGGGTTACGGGCATTTACTACGTCATCTGATTCAATGCTCCCCAAAAGCAGCACAAGGCCCCCTACCAAGTATTTTTTTGCAGTTTTATATGGCGCAAACTCCACCCGAAGGCAAATGAGCGCTTTACATTAGCACCAGTCGCGTTGCAGACGGATACATTCATTTTTAGGCATGGGGAGACCATCATGCTTTTGAAATGGTGCCATTGTTCCAGGTGGCAGCCCCCTCCATTGGGTGGGAAGGGTGCAAGGGGGTGGCCGAGAAGGGTGCAAGGCAGAGGGGAAAAGGGTGCAAGGCAGAGAGGAGAAGGGTGCATGGTAGAGAGTAGAAGGGTGCATGGTAGAGAGGAGAAGGGTGCAAGGCAGAGAGGAGAAGGGGGCAAGGCAGAGGGGAGAAGGGTGCAAGGTAGAGAAGGGTGCAAGGAGGAGGGGAGAAGGGTGCAAGGCAGAGGGGAGAAGGGTGCAAGGCAGAGGTGAGAAGGGTGCAAGGCAGAGAGGAGAAGGGTGCAAGGCAGAGAAAAGAAGGGTGCAAGGCAGAGAAAAGAAGGGTGCAGGGCAGTGGGGTGAATGGTGCAAGGCAGAGGGGAGAAGGGTGCAAGGCAGAGGGGAGAAGGGTGCAAGGCAAAGGGGAGAAGGGTGTAAGGCAGATGGGAGAATGGTGCAAGGTAGAAAAGGGTGCAAGGCGGAGGTGGAGTAGGGTACAAGGGGGAGGGGGAGAAGGGTGCAAGGTGGAGGGGGAGAAGGGTGTAAGGCAGAGGGGGTAAGGTTGCAAGGGGGATGGTGATGAAGTTAAAAATGTGCCCCCCCCCCGAAAACATTTCTGCGGATGCCCATGATCAGAGCCCACCTCACGTAAACTTCCTCACGTAAACTTCTTGTAACGCCACAGAGCTCCTTGAGCCTTTCTCTAGCCTGGTTACTTTTAGTGGGAGTGCTTTATGCATTGAGATGTACTTTATAAGATCTTTGTGATTGCAAATAAAGTTTTATGACAGTGATGGCTACTCTCTGAATCCTTCATCACGTCTAGACGTGATTCTTCATGTAGACCAGTGGTTCCCAAAGGGTGCGCCGCGGCACCCCGGCGCGCGGGTAAAAAAATGGTGGGGAGCCACAGCCAACTGCCAATTAGGTCAAGGGAGCCACGGGTCAAAAAAGTTTGGGAACCACTGGGTTAGGGGTAAGGTGAGTGGGGGTAAAAAAGAAAAATAATCCACAGTATTGTTAAGTCCGTGAAATTGAGAGATATCAAAAGTTATTTAAGAGAAATTAGTAAGGGATGGCATCCATGTTTGTCTTATGGCTAAGGTAGGGCTCCAAACATGTTCGCTAAATGTCTGTGGGCTTAATAGTTACAATAAAAGACAAAGAGTTTCCGCACAGCTTAGCGTGATCCACCCCGATCTTGTTTGCATACAGGAGACACACATACCTTGGCGAAAGCTGAAGGTCCTATCAGAATTGGGGTATGTAGTCTTAGCCACCTCACAGCAAACAACAATGAATCGTGGGGTGTCGGTGTTGTCCAAATGAACTATACTTACATCTGGGCGCACTTCTGTGGATAGACATTGGTGGTGGCCAATTCTGGAATGCATTTGGGGGGTCTCTATGTTTACGTTATGTACAGCGTATGCTACTAATCTGGATGAAGCCCCTTTTTTTGAACATCTAAATCTCAAGCTTGCATCATGGCCCACCCCGCTTGTGTTATGTGGAGATTTTAACATTCACTTGGTGCGGGCGAATTACAAGCAAACATTCAGAGCTATACTGGTGGGACACCTAGGGTGTTCAAGGCTTTATATCATTTAAGCTCGAATCATGGCTTATTAGATGTTTGGAAGGCGCTTAAAATGTCCAATTCTGGGAATACATTTTATTCTCATCCGCATGGCAAATTAGTACAGCTTGATTATTTTTTTATCTCGCCGCTATTACTTACAGAAGCCCAGATACAAGTTGTGAGAAGTTGGCCTAGCATATGCTGTCTACTATTCTAGTGGCCACCTTGCACCAGTCCAAACAACCCTTATTGATGGTAGGTTTAAATACAACCTTTATAGAAAGCTATCCTAGTGGGAGCTGTGGAGAGCAGCCTTCAGGCTAAGTCTTGGAGAAATGTAAAGCATCTTGTTTTACCAGTCCATAATCTTGTGAATGACCAAATGAAAGGAGAACCACACCAGGTATATATATATAAAACATATGCATTTATTCTAAACACATCCCTATAGTCCCTTTATGAGGCTAGAGGCAAAAGTACATTCAGTAAACTTAATAACACACAGTAAATAAGCAGAATATACATTGAGCCCTAGGCGCGTCCCAAACTATATATTAAGAAAGTGTTATAAAAACCACAACTGGATTAGAAACAAAGCCTAGAGCCTGTAGAAGTGCTGGGGCCACAAGGAACCAGCCAATGTAGTGACACAGGGGGCTCATGCAGTGTCTAACACAGCAGCGGATCACCATTAACTTCTATGGGGAAAGTTGCGGTTGGAAATTTAAAGATTAAGGACACTTGGGAGAGGACTTTGAGCAAACCCCTTAAGACTTAAGGGCTTCTAGGGCCAACACCCACAAGAGCACCGGAGTACTCGAGTTACCTCAACCAGGAAAGCCAGATGCATAGGTGTCTTTTGGTGTCTGGTTTCGTCGTCGTTTTTAATGGTGAGCTGCAGCAAAGTGCTGCTGCCGTCCAAGTGGAAAGTGTCCGGTGTGGTCCAAGCCTGGATCAATTATGAAAAGAATCTGAAAGCAGAGGGAACCGAGTCTTATTCACTTGCCAGTGACCAGGGGCACGATAGTCGAATGCCCACCGATGTCGGATGATTTCAGGTGAAAGAGGAGAAGTTTAACTCTTCAGCCACGAGGATCAGGAGGTGTCGATGACAACCAGGATCTGGAATTGAGCTGTCTCACAAAGGATGTCAAGTGCTGCGGTGTTGGTGCCCGGATTGGACCTGTCAAGCCTTGGTAACAACAACCCACGCAGCAATCAAAGAAATGCTTTGGTGTGGACCAGGAAGGTCAGAGAGACTCACCACGTGGTGGAGAGTCAGGGCACATCTAAAACAACCAGAGAAGCCCAATGAAAATCAGAGTTGCCTTTGTAGTGACCCACCAGTCGACAGACCAGGGATCGCGAAGGATCCTCAAGCAGAAATGCAAGAAGCTGGCTCACGGAACTCTCCTAGAGTGTAGGCCCACAATCTTTGGTGCAGATGGTGCTTGGGACTTGGGCTATAAGTAATTCAATGCACAACTTCGAGGGATGTTGAGAAGTTAATGCTCTATCAAATGTGTATGGTGTTGAGAGGTTCCGGTTCCACATCACTCGTGAGGGCTGATAATCTCAACTTTGCTGGGGACTCGGGTTGGCCTCTGAGAAGTCTGGAAATTCTCTTCCTGTGTTGCAAATACTTTACAGTCCGGTGGGAGTTTTGAAAATGCAGACTGGCAAAATGCTTTGTTGGTGCCTGCCATGCAGGGGAGTCACTCCTTGACCCCAAGGGAGATTCTTTCATCCTCTAGTCTTTACTAGAGAGTCGTAGTTCCAGTATTCAGTTTGAGTGTCGTCCATGTGTAATCTAAAGTCCTGTTGCCAGGGGTTCCTTACTTATTCTAAAGAAAGAGGTTGGACATACTCTGGGGACCCATCTATGGAAGGGTCTGGAAAGAGGGGTGGTTACAACCATTAGCTTCATCCAGTTTCGCGCTAGAGCAGGGGCTGGTACTTCTTGCAACCGGTTTGAACTGGACTATGCACAGGGACACCAAATGTGCCTCCAGTGCAGCCTTTCAAAGCACTCATGGTGTGCTCCCGACCAGTCCCAATACACTAAAGCCTGTCTATGAACTGGTTACACCTCCCTGTGACAGGAAACCTATTGTCCAGACCTCCCCTGCTGGAGTTTCGGTCAGCAGCAGGAGGCCAGACTCATGTCTGAGGCTGCTGCATCCATTTTGTGATGCCAGAGCTCTTTTAAACTATTACCGGTTAGACCAGTGTGTACATGTCTCTCTCTCTAGAAGGGTGGAATTCTACCCCCACCTCCAGGACTGGCAAACATGACATGTTTCTATGCAGCCATTCCAAACTTAGCATTTACAGCGAGGTTATAATGCACTTAAGTTACTTTAGTATATGGTCTGGCTGCATCACAGAACAGCCTCAGAGAATAGGCTCCGAAACCTGCAGAGGGCCCAGCTTATGCATGGGCACCCTCTCACACAAAACCAAGCACTCTGCCTTCTGGATTGATAAGGCATGCGATAGGTGTGACTGATAGGTTTATATGTGCAGTGATTATGGGTAGATGTAGGTAACCTATATCTTAGTAAGGGGTGCATGCACCACCCTACCTAGGCTGCAGTAGCGGTCCTGTGATTTCGTTTTGGAAGGCTTCCCAGAGGTGGCATAATACATGCTTCAGCCCCTGGTAGGCCTCTAGGGTACCTATGCCTTTAGTACCCAGTGTACCATATACTAGGGACTCACAAGGGTACCCCGGTAATCAAACAGGAGTGTACCTATTGTATATGTAATCAATTTAGAGAGGAAGCAGCTAAGCTGGGGTCCTGGGTAGCAGGGCGCCAGCCAGAGTAAAGTCGGAAAACAGTGAAACACCAGCAAAAAGTGGGAGCAACCATAGTAAGCAGATCCTACTCTCCTACACAAGTTTTCCCCCGAATCACCTCTGATCATGCTCCAGTGGTGCTGGATATTCCTGCTCTGGGCATTAATTCAGTTCCAAGGGGATTTACTTTTGATGGAAAGCTCCTGGGTAGTGTTTTTATTGACCATATGAGGAATTGGATTGGGGATTTTTTTCAAAGCAATACACGTATGGGACTGTTTGGGATACTTTCAATGCCTGTTTTAGAAGGGAAATGTTAAGTTTAGGACTATATAAACAGAAACAGGCTAAACAGATAGTCCAGCAGCTGTATAATACATTGAAATCTGCTGAAGAAAACTTAACACATGGGATTTTGTGCAGAAGCAACATTATCAGGCTTCAAACTAATGTGGCTAGATGTAAGGCAAGTAATAATCTAGCATGGAGTAAAGAAATTGCCAGAAAATATCAGCTCTTTGAAAAAGAATGTTATGAATATGGGGATGCGACAGGGTGTTATTTAGCTCAAAGGTTACGCTCCAAAGAAGCGATACAAAGAATAGAAGGCATGAAGAATGCTACTGGTGTCTTGGTACAATGATCCACAGGAGATTCTAGAGATTTTCCACAACTTTTATCAAGAGCTTTACACAGAGCAGGATATAGAACAGGATGCTAAGGATCTGGGGTTTTGCAATGTACAATTTCAGCAGCTTGCACATAAAGAAGTAGGAATATTAGACAGTCCTATTACGATGGCTGAGCTAGAATAGGCTATTAATAGCATGACGAGGGGTAAGGCTGCGGGTCCAGATAAGCTTCCATCTGAAATTTACTGGATTTTTTTCAAAGACCTCAAAGTGGATTTTTTGGCTGTCTGTCAGGCCGCTCAAATTGGTGCGGTACCACATTCGTGGGACGATGCTAACATTGTTGTTTTAAAGAAGAAGGACAAGCCATTTGATCTCCCGGGGTCTTATCGCCCACATTGTGACAGGAAGATTTATGCAAAGATTCTCGTGAATCTACTGGCTAAGGGTATATCCCCTTTGGTTTCCTTAAGACAGCACAAGTTCATCCCTGGAAGGGGAACCGTGAATCACATTGCTAGAGGTATTACCATACTGGACATCGCCCAGGTGGAGTCTAGGGATGTAGGAATAGTGATGCTCGAAGCCTAGAAGGCGTTCGGCCGCATGTCGTGGAACTTTCTTTTGGGGATCTTACAGTTGATGGGATTTCCTCCAGGTATATCTGGGCTTTGCAAGTTTTATATTGCTCTCCTGTGGCTAGGATCTATTCTATGGGATTAACATCTGAGGTAGTTCAGATTTATAGAGGTACACATCAGGGGTGCGCCTGCTCTCCGCTTTTGTTTGCACTTTATATCAAACCTTTCTTGGATATGCTCAAGAGGAGCGCAAGGATAAGACCGTTTATGGTGGTGCAGGATCAGGTCTGTGTCTTCGCATATTTGAATGACATAGCCATAGTAACATCTGATCCTGTGATCGCGCTACCCGAAATGGAACATCTGGCACACTAATTCGTCCGTCTGGCTGACTATAAGCTCAATACGTCTAAACCCAGATTCTTTCTACTAATCTAATTATTGATTATGATCCAAAAGTTGTTAGCGAGGTTATGTATCTGGGTATCAAGATACGGGTTGGTCTGAAAGAGCTGGTCGATGTTAACTGAGGGGCCATCACTGGAAATATTAAACAAGCTCTTTAGAGATGGGAATGTCTTTGTCTGTCTTTGGTTGATAGAGCTAATATTCCTAAACTGAGACTTTTGCCAAAAGTGCTATATTTTTTTAGATTGGTACCTTTGGAAATATCTTAGCTGCGATTACAATAGCTGCAATCACTCTGTTCTAGATTTTTGTGGGCCCTGGGGAAATCATGTAGAGCGGCACGATTTATGACTCTTCCACGCAACAAAGAGGGGTGGTCAGTCCCTGATTTTGCATTATACTATTATGCTTGTATTTTAGCAAATATACGACTATTGCTTACTGGAGAAATAGTAGATAACCCCGCTGAGGCTCCATCAATCTATCAGATGGTGCTTGGTAAAATGCTTGTTTAAAATAATTGAAGTTGGCGCCTATAAAATAACTTGTTTCAAAACCTTGGGTGCAGTCTATAAGGTATGTATGTATGTATGTATAGGCATTTATATAGCGCACTACTTACCCGGAGGGTCACAAGGCGCTTCGACTGCTGCGAAACCCTTCCTGGCTTCCCTGAGAGATGGTCCCTTAATGGGTATCTCCAGGGTGAGACCAGGCATCCCCGGCGGTCTGGTGGGGCCGTTAGTGAAGATGAGGCAAGCTAATGCCCAGAGTTGCCGAGTGTGATCGCTGATCAGAGTGGGCACCGAGGCGAGAGAATTATCGAGTCCGCTGACCCTGGTCCAGAAACCTGCCGCGCCGGGAATCGAACCCTGGTCCCGGGCCGTCCTCTGCTCTCGGGTCTGCCGCCTCTAACCAGTGAGCCACACTACTTCTAAGTCTTTTGCACTGGAAGACCGTGCAAAAGACTTTGCAGGTTGAGGGGCTCTCATTTTATACACCTATGTCCACAGCAGGAATTCCCCCATCGATATTTCATGACTATGTGGTAGGGAAGTGGAGACTGTCTGGTATCATGCAATTGGGGCATTTTACGGAGGCTGGTGGGCTGTACTCCTCCTTTTCGAACCTGGCTGATAAGTATCGGCTACACAAAAGCCAATTTTTAAAATATCTTCAGATACATGATTTCTTAGTAAACATGTTACGATGCTAAAACAACATAAGATAGTTGAAGCTTTCAGATGCCAGGAAAAAATTGGGCTCTCTATATAGAGTTGTATAACATTATAACGAGGGCTTTTACCCCGCGTGCCATTACGATGCTGTTTTTAAAACGCAAGTCGTCACAACGACTTGCGCTGTAAGCGCTGGATAGTGGAATAGTTTAATTTTCTATTCCAACTCCAGCCCACGTTACAGAAGGGAAGGTGTTGGAATAGAAAATTAAACTATTCCTTTTCCAACAGTGCCCTCCAGCACAAGTCGTTGAAACGACTTGCGTTGTAAAAGCAGCGTCGTAATGGCACCGCGTGGTAATGCCCGAGTTGTTATGGCTGCTCACCCTATAAAGGGCTACAAGTATCTAAAGTCGATGACCTAGAGAAACTTAATCTTAAATGGGGGGATTCCCTTGGAGACCAAGCTGTGTTTTTAGAGAATTCTATCGATATAGCAGAAGAAATTCTTATGGCAGGGAATTTAAAAACACAGCATTATAAAACATTATTTAATTTATATCACACTCCTGCAAAGATGAAGAAATGGGTGTGTGTGTATGATGGGAAATGTTTCCGAAGTGGTGCGAAAGTTGCTGATATTTCTCATGTATTTTAGTCATGTATTAATCTGGCTGTGTATATACAACACATCAAGAGGTTTTTATCAGAGGTTACTGGAGTAGCAATAAAGATTTCAGCCCCAATAATGTTACTTGGGACTGGGGAGGATCTACTTCAAGGGATGCCGACATATAAGTTTAGGTATCTCATTTTTATTGATATGGCCGTTGCACAGTTGTGTATTTCATCCACATGGCTCCATCCTGAGGCACCTTCTTTTGAATTGTGGCGTGCTAGGTTTTATAATACATTTAACCTGGAGTTCAGCTTGTACTCTGTCAAAGGCCCAAGAAGGCGAAAGTTGGGTATGTATATATGGGGGGTATGCTTGATCGTTTGACCTGCTGAAATTATTCTATTGGGGAATGGAATGAATTTATACTTATTCATCATTGTAATTTGATTTATGATGTGTCTGTATTTAATGGTTTGATACAGTGGATTCTTAATAAATATATTTTTTTTGTAAATGATGTTTTTTGTATTGTTTTGAATTGTACTTTTATTTTCATGGTTGATGTATCTAAATGAATAAAGTAAGACTTGACTAGACTTGCCCTGAAAATATTTCAACCACATGTGATGTGGTGAGAGAAAAGTGAAAGAAACGCCCTCTGCCAAATCAACAGTAAGGCAAAAGTGAAAAACTACAAGCCATAAATAAAGCAGACAGCCTGCAGACATGAAAAACTAAATGCATACTGAGTATCAGTATCTCCGTCGACTGTCGTTAAACACCACACAAGGAAAAGTGGGAGGAATTACAGTAACTACACCACAGAGTGATAGAAGTAAACCCCAGCACGTCCCTGAAAGAAGCAACCTACGCAGTATAAAGCAAGTCGGTGATGTTGCCAGACTTCCTCCCTATGTCGTGCTAGCTGGTCTTTCTCAGTTGTTGATACTGATGGAGCAGGGTTTTTGTATAAAATTAACCTGCTCAGATTGAACCCTCAGTAACATTCACCAACCGTGTGCAGTGAAAAATAAAAGTGAAAAGTGAAGCATTGGAGAAATGCTTCTGCGCAAGCGCGAACTAAATTACTAAAGTAGGTTGCAATAATGTCTTGATTAATAAAAATAAAGGACTAATGCCGCTTCAAGCGAATGTTATTATAGCTTTAATGCAGAAACTGACATGGGTTGCGCTGGGATGAATGCAGCATTTGGGATGGTGCGTAAAGAAATGTATTTTCAGTTGGTAACTAAATCTTTGAGTTTTGTTCATTATAGAAACAAGTATGGATTTTGTGCTTCATGACAAATAACAAGTTAAAAGTCATTCACGTTAAAAAATCAAATACTAGAAAAGAAAAATCTGAGCAGGAGAGAAAGCTGAACCTAACTTGTCCTTCATAATCAGGGATATCTGCCAACATCCGAATGAAATGAACAATGTTGTGCACTTGGAAGGAGGCCTCCTCTGCAGAGAGGTGTTCGGAGGAAGAAATATACATGGTTAAAGATGATTGTCAGAGAGGAGGAAACGAATTATAGTAACTTGAATCTTGCTTCCTGAAGAGAAGGTTGATGTCATATGGATGAATAAAACAAAGAACTCTTTAAAACTTAGGTGTGCGTAGAGTGGTGTGACAGTACACCCCCTTCCATAACCCATCAAATGTGAAGCATGACCTAAGTAAGATACTTCTGAGGGTTGGTCTTTTAGGTTTTAGGGTATAATTGAGGTGCCAGGAGGAAGGAGTTAGGACAGACATTTTTGCTGACTGTAGGGGTGAGATCGTCGTATGTCATCGGTTTGCTGTTTCTCTTGTGTTTCCTGACTTAGGGGGTCATTAGGATGGCCGGCGGACTTTGTTCGCCCCCCACCTTTTCGGAGATTGAAATCCCTCATTCATGACATCAGAATGCGCCCGCCACACTGGCGGGCGCATCCCGCATTCTTTACATTGCGGCGGGTGGTGCTCTCACCGACAGCGCTGTGCCTGCCATGTTGTGCATGAAACTGCAGGGGGGTACCATATGTGCCCCCCCTTGTGCACCCCCCACCCACCAGAATCCCTGGGGGCCCACTACAGGCCCTCAATGGCAAAACCACCTGCCTTTCTGTGGCGGCAACGCCGGCACGGAAAGGCACAACCCACTGCAATTATAATATGGATGGCGGTGTCTCCCAGACACCGCCACCATGTTAGCAGCTTTTCCGCCCGGTCGACTCTGCGACGGGGCGGAAAACCGGCGGAAGGTCTTTCCATTTGCCGGGGTCCCTCCAGCCATGGTAATGTGGCGGGGGGAATCATAACCGGGCAGAGGATTTTAGCAAGTAGATCGCCACCGCCATACTGGTGGTGGCGATCCGCGCGCTATCCAAATGACCCCCTTAGTCTATACCTCTTCAAATCTTCTTGAAGGGCCCATGCTATTGCCCTGGCCAGGTGACAGTGTTTCCTAATTGGGTTAGTATAGCCTAATATCTAAGTTTGCATAATCGTTTGCAAATGTATTTTTATCTCTGAATCTTTTGTCTCTTCTCCTATCCACTCCTAGATGGAATGTCATTGATTAAGAATTTGACATTTTCTCTTCTAATGTTGTTTGCTTTGTGATGATCAATGATTGGTACTGTGTTGGAGTACTGTATGAACATTTATTCACAATATTTAGATAAATATTTTAAATTTACAAATGAGTCGGTCTTAATTAGAGTATTTTATTCATGAGTATTGATTTGTCATTAAATGCCAACAACATAATGATTTAATTGCCATATTTGATAAATTAGGTAGAGCATACTAATGGAAATTGGTATGTTGGTATAGTCATTAGAATCTCACTGCTAAACTGACTCAAGTGTGAGGGAGCTAACTTGTTGGGTAACGGAAATTGGGCCCCTGTCTTTGGAAATTTGTAAGTTCCTGAGCACTGGATCAGTACAATTACCACTGAACTGCTACAGGTCTTTCCTTTAAACCAAACTGTGAAGTCACTGCCCTGCAGGTTTCCTTTCTTATAGACAGCAAGCCACACCTAGATACTGAGGTGAACAATACCTAATTACAGAACCCTAGCCAAACAAGAAGCTTGAAGAAATGTAACACACAGGAAAGAAACAGAAAATGTAGGTCTTAAAGTTAGGATTTTGTCTCAGATTACTTTTGTGAATTAGACCCATTGATTTTATCACTTTCCCTTTGGACAGGAAACTCTACATGAAGTTCCGTTTTGGATCACTTCCATTAAACTCATACACTAGCTCCAGGAGGCAGGCATCTATTCCTTTGCACTATTGTCCCATGTGCATATTCGCTGTTGAGACCATTACCTACGTATTTTTTTGCCATAATTACGGTACTCCAAGACGCAAATGGCTGAAACCAATCTG
This sequence comes from Lissotriton vulgaris, assembly GCF_964263255.1. NCBI lineage: Eukaryota > Metazoa > Chordata > Amphibia > Caudata > Salamandridae > Lissotriton > Lissotriton vulgaris. The sequence continues at coordinate 1,571,598,398 of NC_141687.1, forward strand.
TAAATTGTTGGGCATGCGTCGCAATGTTGAAGCCCTGCGTATTTTAAGGGCAGAAACCTCCCTGGCAATTGTTTGGGCTGTTGCCAAGTTCTTGGGTCACATGTGGGCAAAAGGAAGGCATTTGACAACAGTATGACATCTGTATATAGATAAAAACTCTTTTTAGATATTTTATTCATATGGTTTTAAGTTACAAAGAGCACATTCAAGACTGGGGCAAGAACAGTTTACAACAATTTCAACCAACCCCCCCCCAACCCCCTCCCCCTAGAGGACTTGAAAAAGATAGCTCATAGTATAAGATCAGGCTCTCCTACCAATCCAGCTACTCCCGAGGTAATTGGTACAGGGTTAGAGGTAATACTCCCCTATATGCAACAGCTGTTAGACTCCTCCTTTCGAGAAGGCCATCTACCTGATAGATGGAAACGTGCTATGGTTCGTCAAATTAAGAAAAAATCTTCAGCAAATCTACGACCAGTCTCACTGCTACCATATTTCTCAAAAATAGAGGAAAAAGTGGTTAATAAACAGCTTGAACTTCATATAAAGGAGAATATTCTACTACACCGCACACAATCTGGCTTTAGGCCAACCTACTCAACTGAGACAGCCTTGCTTTTTGCTACTGAAACAATACGGAAGAGAGTAGATGAAGGGCTGACAACTGCGCTAGTCTAATTATACTTGAGCGCGGCATTTGATACGGTGTCACACAAGCTGCTCATCCATCGCCTAAGGAGAGGGGGTGTGACTGGGACTGCGATAGACTGAATGTTATCCTTTCTACAGAACCGCAGCTTTCAGGTGATAAAATCTGTGTACACATCTAAACCCATTAATCTGGCACAGAGGGCGCCCAACTCTTTTTAATTTATACATCGCACCCCTAGCAGACATAGTAGAAAATCATGGAGCTTCAATTGTGTCTTACGCAGATGACACCCAGTTAGTGGTAACTCTGACGCCTAACTCACCCCAGGCAGCAAATAACATTGCAGCCTGCCTGAAAGATCTGGCAGGATGGATATCAGATAACTGTCTGAGTTTAAATGGCAGTAAGACAGAGGTGCTAGTAGTGGGAAACTCCCCATCTATATGGTCACCGCTATGGTGGCTAACTATGCTAAGACCTACTCCCGACCCCAAGATGGAAGTGAAAAATCTGGGAGTATGGATGGACTCAAAACTGTCCTTCGAGGCCCAAATTAATAGAACAAGAGGTAAATGCTTTGGCATTATAAAATTTACCAGAAAAACCCTGGACATCCTTCGTATGACTGCCAGAAAAACCCTAATCCATGCACTTGTTACATCAACAATGGACTACGGGAATGTGCTGCTTCTGGGTGCACAAAAAATGGTCTTCAGAAATTGCAATCCATACAGAATGCAGCCGCCCGTTTGGCCCTGAACTTACTGAGAAAGGCACCATCTAAAAATGCACTGAGAACACTGCATTGATTGCCTGTGCAGAAGTGGATAAAATTTAAGGCACTTTATTTTGGTCATCGCATTTTGCAAGGGAAAGGCTCTGCCTATCTGCACTATCTACTTCTACCATATAAAACGGTACAACAGTTAAAATCAACAGGGACACACCAAGTAGTTGTCCCAAAGATAAGAAGAGCACGTATGGGTGCACGCTCATTCAGATATTTGACAGCAAAGAGCTGGAACGAGCTTCCCACTTCTCTCCGAGTGGAACAATCACATACAGTTTTCCGCAAGAGATTAAAAACCTGGCTGTTCACACAGTTAGACTGAAGGCAACATAAACTGCATGCAAATGGCCCTTTAAGATATTCAGTTGGAATGGAAAGAGCGTGAGGACACACCAGCTGGTGTAACCAGGCGCTTCATAAACCCTAACTGAGCTTTAACTTTTTTTAACTTAACTTACATGTCGCTCTAAAACACCCTGACTTGTATTGAATTGTTTCTAATATCTTTTCATAACAAATATCTAACTGATTTTTAATGAGTTTAATTGTGCACCAGAGGTTTTATTTTTTTAATATTAAGGTTTGCAAACAGGCTCTCTCTTTCATATGAAAACTGCACACTAAGGTCTTTAGTGGTTTGTGGTAAAGGAGATGGTGTGACTATGGATTATATGGGATAAAATACGCCTTGGTGTACATGATAAGGAAATTGCAAGTCACCTCAGAGTTCCATAATCATATGAGGGAACCCGGCTTTTGCCCTCATTCCACTATATGGTAATGAAACTCCTCTGTGACTTGCAATGTCCTTATAATGTTTGACAGTACCAGAATGGGGAGATGACTAGTCTGAATCGGTTTCTAAAAGGTGTTTGACAGCTTAAATGCTTTAAATAATGAACAGCAGTTAACTATCTATCTATCTATCTATCTATCTATCTATCTATCTATCTATCTATCTATCTATCTATCTATCTATCTATCTATCTATCTATATCTCATACCTTTGAATGGAGAAATTTCAGAACCATGAGCATGTTAGTCGAATACCAAAACCACCCCATAATCTTTGCAAACTGAATTGTAGTCATTGTCATTTTATGGCCATCAAGATTAGCAGAGAATGTTCTTTTGCATCTAGACCAGATCAAGATTATGACCACAGAAAGGACAGAAAAATTTGACCCTTTTCATAATTGAATTGAAGTCTACAGCCTTCAAACGTCCAAAATTTTTCAAAATGATCCACTTTCTATAGATCTTGGGGCAAAATAATTTAAAATTGCAATTTTCTTAGATCCCAGAAAGAGGAATAAAAGAGGTCTTTTGAAGAACATTATAATCCAATTTACAAAGCCATTTGCATTTGTAAATAAGGTTTATAAGTCAAAATGGAAGGCGTTATGGCTGCCAGGACTCCCGAAATGAGGACATGCATCTGTAAGTCTGTTGATCTATAAGAAGATTTTTACCACAGCTGCACACATCATGACGCAGAAAACACCAAGCTGAGGACAAGGAGTGGATCTTACAAGTTCCAGTCGCCTTCTAAGCATGTGAAAACCCACAAAGTAGTAAGCTTGTGATCATTCAAAATCTTCTATCTGACTTTTTTATACCCTGAAACCCTTCTGGTGTGTGGCTCAGGTTGAGCTCTCCCACAAAGACTCTGAGTATTGAGAGGAAGAACCATGCAACCTAAAGCATACAACCTAAATGAGTATGTCGATGGTAATCGTGGTTGTTTGGTAAGTACTCATAAATCAAGAAGGATCAGTATGCATATCTGTGGGATGGAATTGTGGTGAATAGAACTTCTCCGATCCAACTTATTTTGTGCCATGCACGATAACGAATGTTTGTGAGTGCATGTTTCTTACATGTATGCAGAATCAAGAATAGTGGGGAGTCACTTTTTGAATGATCGCAGTGAGCGAGTGCATTACCACTTTGAACTGGGTGGTATGAGAGAGTGAAGAAAGGGAGCCAACTAAATTGTTTTCAAAATCTTCCAGCACTTAACGTGTATTATATTGCTTTTAGTAGGTTGTGCATTTTTGAACCTTATGTGGAGTCAGGTTATTTCACGTAAAAGTAGTTCTCCCTCTTTAACCATTGTCTATGCAGATATGCTGCAATATTTGGATACAAAAATATATTGTGAGGGCTCCTAGAATGACTGCCTATGATGAAACATCAGGAATACACTACTTACCTAATAAATATGGGGGTAATGGTTATACTTGGCTCTCTCCACAGATTCACTCACAATTTTCCCTATGTTGCCTTCACCCCATCAGTTTTTGCTGAATTTGTTTTTAGAAATTTGGACATGTACTTTTAAGTTTCATATTTCCTGGTAGTGAATAACTCTTAAATTAGTTTGTCATTATCGCCGGGCCTACCTCTCCCATAGGATAACATTTGGTTGCCTTACTAAATCTAATAATTGATAACTTTTGATTGGAATTAGGTAAGAATATCATGTTTGGTGTCTGAGAAAATGAAATTTGAAGTACCTCTTTAGTGGTGGAGTCAGATTTTTTTTAAAAATCCACTTTTTTGAAAGTTAGTATTTTCTTGCCCTAACACTTTGGTGCATACAGTTTGTTTGTGGGTCACACAACTAGGTATATTTGAAGGTTGGTCTTCGTTTATTCCTCCAAGGAAGCCACAAAATAAAGGATCGGGGTGTTGACATGATGGGCCATTCTGACTGACAGGGGCAGAGCTTTCACCTGTATCTCTTGTACTTCAAAGACACTACCTCAGCTTGCACACAAAGGAATTTCTACTAGCATATTGTGCATGCAGAAATACTGGGACCAGGACAGGGAGACAGGAAATTCCAGACAAATCTGTAGACTCCAGAAGTTTCTTCCACTTCAAAATGAGTACAAGTTATAAAAAGGGGACCCTTTGACCCACTCTTCAATACACTCAAAAACCTGTGGGAGAAGATTTACAAGAAGGTGCCGCAGCTTGGCACCGCACGCCTTTTGCTGCGCCATTCCGCGGCACTTTCAAACCACAGGTATGTGACATATTTTCAATAATATGTTGCATTGCTGTGCTCTCCCCTGCACTGGCGCACAAACAGTTGCCATGCCCTGGTGCAGGCACCCTTGCACCATGGTGCAATGATGCATGCATCACGGGGAGATTGTCTTTTGTGTAGGAAGGGGCAACTTCCGGCACAAAAACAATCACTACATGTATTTTTCTCTTTCAATGCATGCTGTAGAATGCAAAACGCATTGAAAGAGGAATAAAACTAGGAGAAATGAAAATATTTCTCCTCGTTGTTCCTCGCTATACCACCCCTAGTGTGGCGTAGCATATTGACGCTTTTCCAGCTTCACAAATCCTCGTAAATCTGGAAATGTGTCTGGTTCCATGGGTGTTGCGTGGAAACACCTACAGCCACACCCATGGAATGCCCCTTTCACGCAAAGTACTGCATGTAAAGGGGCCGTATTTACAAGGAAAAGGACAAAATCCTAACTTAACTTTAACTTAAGTTAGGATTTTGTCTTAAGATCAAAACTTAAGACAAACATAAGACAAAATCGTAACTTAAGTTTAACTTAGGTTTAACTTGAGTTAGCATTTTGTCTTAAGACAAAAACTTAAGACAAACTCCTAACTTTACTACTCCTAAATGCCTTTTGTGAATACCGAAAGTCGTAAAGTTACGATTTTGTCTCGGGTTACTAAGGTGAATTGGGCCCAAGATATTTTTCATAAGATCCAACAATTTTAAAATTAATAAAATCCAAAGTCAGACGACCCCATGAGGAGCTAGTAGCTGAACCCTGGGCTACCCAATTCCAGTACTGTTTTTTAAGTGCATCTTTCCTATGAGGCAGAAATTGGTTCTTACTGTTCCAGAGACCCTCTAGACCAAATGCTCTTAAAGAGGAATTCAGATTGAAAATCCAGCCAACCTCCCTAGAAAAGGCAAGTGCGACCACTTCATCAAAAGTTGCAGCTTCCGAGGTAGACCTAATGTACAGTCAAAATATTAAGGGGCAAAGTTTAGCCTTCTCTACAATGGTGGTTCTACGCATATCAAGTCTTAAAGGGTGTAGTGGCGTGCTTTCTGGTAAAGCGACTAGGGACCTCAGATATTTGTTCCCCATTTTTAGTAAAACACCCATCCTTTCAAAGCTCCATAATATATGCACATAACCCACAGCTTTAGCCTCATAGATCTGAAGTGGGGCTGCCAGTGGTTTGGTGAAAGATGTACTATGTTCTTTGAGCAGAGCCCCAACAATTTGTCTTTGCTTGAGTGTCTGCTTATCTATATGGGGTTTCCAAGACAAATTTTCAGAGATAGTATTTCCAAAGTAGTCAAAAGAGTTCACTCTTCCAAGAACACCTGTCCTATTGTAAATTTACCTTTGAATGACTTGTGTGGATTGAGGAGGAGATGCTTCGTCTTTAGAAAATTAACCTCCAGACCCCGTAAGTCACAGAAGGTTTTGAACCAATTCAAGAGGAGATGGAGTCCACTTAGTGTTTTCGATACTAACAAGGTATCATCAGAGAATAACAGTAAGAGATGCTGGACTATATCATTCACAAAGAGGTAGAAAAAGGTGGGGGCCAGAACACAGCCCTGTCATACCACCCTATTGATTCCAATCGGGTCGGTGTGCTGACCTTGGCAACCACAATGCACCCTAGTAAAATTTGCCTCGAGAACACAAATGATAAGTGTTAAGATCTTCTTAGGAAGGGCCATATCATTTAAAAATTGCCATAGTTTATTTTTAGAAACAAGATCGAGGGCGGGCTGGAGATCGATGAAGGCTACATAGAGACTCCCATAACCCAAGAGCACGATCTTCCAAGTGAGAAGCAGGAAACAAAACACAAAGACAATGGTTCTCTTTCTCTGCCTAAAGCAAGCCTGACATGAGGAAAGATTCACTCATCCAGTCTTGGACCTTAAGCAGGAGTGCCCTGGCAAAGACTTTTTTCATACAGTCAATCAAACTGATTGGCCTGTAATTTCCCAGTAGACATCTATCCCTTCAGCTCCCTTTCAAGAGATGGGTATTTGTGCCCCCGCAGCTATGGCATTGGATAAGGCCAGGATATAGTTTGCCCAGTTCTCACTGTCATATTTAAACACGTCACAGGTGACCTCATTAAGCCCGCACCTTTGGCCTTGGCAATGCAATTAATACAGATCATGTTTTCACTTCGAGAAATCATTTGCTGAAGCAGGGTCATGGCCATATGAGGCATCCTCTTTTCCAAATGTACTGGGCCCAGAATATAGCCGGGAGAAGTGATCGTACCACGCGGTAGTAGAGATGTAGTTAGTGGGGCTGGGGTCTTTTAGCAGCCCCCCTGTTGACAAGGAGCCAGAACGTTTGTGAATCCTTGTTATAGCAAGCCTCCCTAAACAGAGCCCATCTACTCCCATCACACTCCCTTTTAGCCTTCTTTTGTGCTACCTTGTACCCCCTCCTCAAGTCCCTCATTATTGTCAGATTGTTCTCTCTGATTGACTGGGCTTGGTGTCATCTTATGACTCTACATTCCTTGTTGAATCAGCCTGTCTTGGGATATACGTTCCAGACCGATTTACATGTGTGCACTGGCTCGTAAAAGAGAATAGCTAAATGCTCAAAAAGATGGGAGTGACAATCCCTAATCTGTTCTAGCCCTCCCGGTTGGTCAACATCCATAACTGGCCTCGGGCCGCTCAAGGTGAGGATTGTCATTAGAAACGTGGCTTCAGGAATGCTCCGGACCGGATATTGCCGTGGCTCTACCGGACTCATACGCCATTATGGGACTAGTCCGGAAAAATAAGTTAGGTGGAGGAATAGCAATTATTTTTAAAAGCGTTTACAACTGTGAATTCAACAGAATCCCATGTTCCGGTTGTGAAGGTGCTATTTTCAAACTCATACTTGCCCCAAATTACACCTTTTCAGGAGCACTTATCTATCGACTGCCAGGTGCAAGGTCAAACTGGTTGACAAGTATGTCAGAACTTATTGGCCCCTTAGTAATGAAAACTGACAATTTCACAATCATTGGTGATATGAACCTGCATTTGGATAAAGGGGACTGTATAACTGCCACTGAATTTATAGCTGATCTAGCCTCCCTCAACCTGATTCTGAAAAACTCTGGACCTAGGCATATTGCCGGTCACTTGTTGGATCCTATTTTTTCCAACATCAATGACATCGTCACTTTTCCTGCCCTACCCGTTCCCTGGTCAGACAATTTTCCTATCAAATTTTTACTTCAAGTACAACTGTCGAAAAAGGACATAATATCGGATCCAACCCAATTCGTTAGGAAGTGGAAACAATTTGATATTGACATTCTTAACTTTTTTTTGGAAGTACATCTACCCTGTATCAAGTTAATGGTTCAAAATCTATCGACATCAGTTCAAAAATGGCTCATGACAGCCATTGATTCATGTTTACCTAAAACGAAGTTAAAAGGTAACAATCACCGCCCCCCTGCTCCGTAGTTTAACGAGATATTAAAGCAAGAAAAAACCAGATGTAAAAACGCTGAGCGTCAGTGGAGGAAGACCTATTCTCCAGAAGCAAAGAAAGAATATAAAATAAAATTAACAAACTATCAAACGATGTGTAGTAAAGCTAAAGCTGAATTTGTATGTACCAATATTACAGAGGCCCTAAATCAATCTAAAACACTCTTTAAAATAGTGAAAGAGCTGGCTGGCTCAAATACCACACAAACCACGCCAGACCTGAATAAAACACAGTGTGATCAATTGGCTACTTTCTTTGTAAATAAAGTTGATAAATTTATATCAGGGCATTGAGCAAGCACAAAATGAACAAAATAAGGCAAACATGACTGTCCCTAATACCTTATCTGTTAGACTGAGCAATCATACTAACACACCAGGCCCTAGTGCCCGTGATATTTCTCCCGTCACATTAGAAAACTGGCCTATGCTTAATACCGATATTGTCTTTGAGCTACTCAATACGATCAAATCTGGTTCGCCCAAAGACCCTTTGCCATGCTCAGTCTTAAAACAACTTAACAGGGGAGCTATGGCCATCATCCCCTACCTTTTAAATGCATCCCTTCTGGAAGAATATGTGCCAGATGAATTGAAACATGCAATTATTCATCCCCTGCTAAAGAAAGCAGGTGCTGACCCTAATCTGCCTTCTAATTTTCGGCCAATCTCCCTCCTGCCCATCTTTGCAAAAATCCTGGAGAAACACGTTCATTGGTCCCTTACGAAATTTATAACTACACATGACCGGCTGCCCCCCAATCAATCAGGCTTTCGCTCAGGCTTCTCTACTGAGACTACCTTGCTAGGTGTAACAGAGAGCATCCGTGCCCTGTTGGACAGAGGAGAAATGGTGGCACTTGTGCTTCTCGATCTTAGTGCTGCATTCAATACGGTGTCACATGCGGTACTTATACAGACCCTCTATTCCATAGGCATTCGAGGTGCAGCCATCAATTGGATTAAATCATTGTTGGACAATCGCACATTCCAAGTTTTCTCTCAATCTGCCTGCTCAGACACCCTGACTTTCAAACACGGAGTACCGCAGGAGTCGATTTTGAGCCTGCTACTCTTTAACTTATACATGAGCCCGCTTGCTAAAGTAGTGGAAGAGACTGGATTTCAAATGTTTTCCTATGCTGATGATTCTCAGCTTCTCTTCTCTCTTTCCTCTGCGGAAAGTGACAATCCTTCCACCGTAAAACTAGGATTGGGAAAGATTGCAGGGTGGATGCAAGAAAACTTTCTTAAACTGAACGGTGATAAGACCGAGTTAATTGTCCTGGGAAAAAATAAAGAACTGTGGGGACCCCAACATTGGCCATCTGAAATGGGCACTCCCCCCGGTTCCGGCTACGCAGGTCCGAAATTTAGGTGTCATTGTTGATGACTCCCTGAACATGCACCAGCAAGCTGTGAAGACATCGGCCACTTGCTTCGCAATACTAAAATGGTTCAAAAAGATCTGCTGGATGCTACCCGAATCCACTAAGAAAACGGTCATCAACGCCTTAATAACATCCAGGCTTGACTATGGCAATGTGCTATATTTGGGGGCAAAAAAGACAACGATCCGCAGATTGCAGACAGTGCAAAACGCTGCGGCAAGACTGTTATGGAAAATCCCTATTTCCTCATTAACCTCCAAATATATTCGGGAGTTACACTGTTTGAGAATAGAGAACTGGATTACATTTAAATCCCTGTGCTTTATGCATAAGATCTCCACTAAAAATGTCCCTAAATACTTACAAAAGCTAGTCCATCCCTATCATCCCTCCCGGACTCTTCGATCTGCAACAGCTAATCACTTTGTGATCCCAAAAATAAAATTATCACGCATGGGTGGAAAATCCTTTGCATTTCTTGGACCTTCACTATGGAATGCTATGCCACACGCAATACGTAATGAGGTGAGTTATATGAAATTCAGAAAAGCCTTAAAAACCTGGCTGTTCAACATCTGAAAATGCCTTGTCCTGTAACATACCATTGAATCACTAGCGCCAGAAAACCCTTTGTTGGGTAGCTGTTCACTATATAAGTGAAATAAATAAAATAAATAAATAAATAAGGGAGTATCTCCTTCAAAGACAGGACTTTATTTGGAGAACTAAGGGAGTCCACCCAGAGTGGCTAGCACAAGAGTTGTAGAGGGTTATGGTGGCTATCCAGGGTGGAACCCACACACAAATCACGCACTCTGGGCCATAGCCTAAGGTCCACCAACATGTCATCTATACGGCTTAAATTGCTAGTCCTGTTAAAGCAGAAAGCTTGGACAAGGTCAATGCACATCCTCCTCGGTTAGGTATCCTCCGTGTAACGCATCTATCGTATGCAGACGATGTGGTACTGCTGAGCCAGACAAAAATTGGCCTTCAACGCCTATTGCACGATATGACCGCTTATACAAAAAAGAACTTGCTAACAATAAATATTAGGAAAACAAAGACAATGATCATAACACGACGACACAAAACTCCACCAACTTTCCGAATAAACAATGACCAGTTGGAATCGGTAAATAGCTGTAAATAATTAGGGGTACATCTAGACAAGCGCCTTAACTTCCAAGTGCATTTTAAGGACATGGAAAAAAAGGGGTCTACTTTACTGCACGCCTTTACTAGTTTGGCAACTGAGCTAAAAGGTCCTCTTGTCTCCCCTTTGCTAACCGCAATGAAAGCAAAACTATTACCCGCAATAGCATATGGGAGTGTACTACATCATGGGAAAAGCGCAACTCTCATAGACAAAATACAAACTAAAGTCTACAAACGGGTTATCTCCTTACCGAACAGTTCTTCACCTGCGCAAGTACGACTTGAATTCGGGCTACAATCTCAAGTACTACTGAAAAAATATGAGGCCGTCAAATTCTGGTATAACGTTTGGAGGAACAAGGAGAACAAAATAAACAGGAGCATTGTGGGAAGCAATCGACACATGCCCGAACTCTGAGTATGCAAAGTACCTAAAACTCTCATTAGACACAACGGAGCTGGGACCATTGTGGGAAACAAAATTGCCGGTTTCTTCATGTAAACAGGTGGTTAAGAGGATCGCTAAGAAGCACTCATTCCTCAATGACAAAATAACCTTTAGCGCCCAAACCCACGCTTGGATGACTATCAAAGCATGCACAAAGCCCACACCAGCAGCTTATTTAGACATTGCATTCTCGCTCTTCATTAAACGTAAATTTCTCCACTTAAGGCTGGGCAATCTTCCAACAAGACTGAACCAACCAAAATAGAGACCACAAGAAACAACAGAACGCGACCTTTGTGGTGCAGGCAAACAAGACATTATTCATATAGTTTGCATCTGTCCAGCTATGTACCAAGGTCGGCGGTACTGGTTAAAAGACAATCTCAATGAGCAAGGAGTACGCACCTGCAGGACTGCCATAGTCCAAATCCTATGTACAGCGGATCCACAACTGATTTGCAGATCAGTTAAATTCCTGGACAGCTTTGCGAGAAAATGAGGCCTATTGCCACAGGCCCGACCTTTATCTTGACTTAAGAACTCAGCTATTAAAGACAATCTTGTGCTCCGAACACGTCTACTGAAATTCATGACAGACTCTCGGTCACTGATTTTATTCTTTTTCTTTTTTATTGTAGCACTAAAAGCTTGTTTTAACAACTGTGAAATACTAACATTGTAATGGTTTTAATTAACCAAACAATAAAGAATTACTTACTAGTCCTGTTAAATGTGTTAGCCCCCACTTTTGCCTAAAATGGTTTGCTGCCCCTAGCACGAATTCCAAGGACAATGCATTTAATTTGAGTGCCACTTGTGTCCATTTTTTACAGAGGGAAGATCAAGATGGGGGAAATGCCACAGTTTGTTCTCCTGGCTGGACTCGCAGACATCCTCGCTCTCCAGAGGTTCGAAAGTGACATTGAAGTCACCAGCTGCAATCAATAGAGCTGGAGTAGCCCTATCATCCAGGAAGCCTCCAACTCGTCTAGCGTGGCTGACATCTTTCTCACCTTAGTTCCTCTGGCTTTGAGTTGCACAGTTAAAATGTCCAGGCTATCGGACCTCAACTTGAGAATTGTACATTGGAGTGCCATCTTGATCCCAGTTTGTTGGAGATTGCTGGGCAATAGAAAGTTACATAGCCAGGGAACTAACAAAGCTTGGTACTCCAAGACTCTTGCAGTGTACATGTGTCAAAGAATTTGATAAACTGTAACCAGTGTTGGAGGGTCAGGGGTATGAAAACTCAGAGCGCCATTGGGTAGCCTTGTTCGAAATATATGGGGGGCAGTTAAGGAAAGATGATATCCTGACTTAATGTAAATACTGAGGAATTGGAAAATAAGATAATGGAGGTTTTAGACACAGATAATTGCTAGGTAATGCAAGTCAATCATTGGCTTCTAGCTTTGAGTCTCTGTCTGGATAAGGGAACAGAAGATTGAGCTCCCTTGGGCAATGAGTTCTGCGAGAGGAAATACTTAAATTGGATGGGAGAGTATGTAGGGGCACTAAATTTTGATTCTAAGGCTATCAGGTTATGAGGCACTGTTGCATCAGCCAGGCATACTTCAAGGAAATACACGTGGTCGCTGAGGCGGGTTAGCCTTCTGGCTCCTAAAATGTCATATCTAATTACTGAGCGATAGCACCTCACATGACGAGTTCAATGAACAATTCTATTTTTGACCCCTTCGTATTTCTGATTCGACAAATGTTTAGGGACTTTGGTCATGAAAATAGATCTGGGGTGAGAGATAGAACGCATACACTGTACCTTTGGATCGTCAGCTGAATGAGCATACCTAGGGAGTCTGGGCAAAAATTCGGAGTTGGACAGAGAGACCCTTCTTGGCAGTGACCCCTGCATAATTTGGAAATCTGTGCTAGTTGGCCAAGAAGGCCCAGTTTGCCTTGGTGCATCTGTGGGTTTTGGCTTGAAGGTAATGGGAGCAGTAGTCACATGGGTTTGAGTCAAGATTGAGTGCAGAGGGGAAGGTGTAAAGGCACAATGCCTGCAATGTGATGTGAGGCCGCATTCTGCTGGCACTGCTAGCAATGGTTAGGCTGATCTGGTCGGTGAGATCGTAAATAATTGAATTCAACATGTTAACTTCAGACCTTAGATAAGTTATGATTTTAAAAATACCTAAATTAGTCACTGTTGGGCCTTCGAAATGTGGATCATTTTCAACTTCACCTAAAGTCCCCCCAAAATACCAGGTCTTTCCCTTCCCCACTCAGTCTCTTAGGATCGTTGCTACCCTCTAGGTCATTACTTTGGTCCAATAGTAGTAAAAATAGTGGTAAAAACCTATTGCTCAGTATAAGACTAGTAGCCTGAATATCGGGGGCTAATTGGATTTCCAGCATTTCTGGATAGATAGGCTTGCTATCAACCTCAGTGGCAAAGCAGTAGGCGATCCTTGTGCCTGTTTAATACTGTGTGTTGTAGGCTTTTTAAACATTGCAGGAATATGTTTATGGGCCATGGGTTTAGGGCCTGCTGGAGTCACCTCTAAGGTAAAAACTGGAGTGATCACGGGAGGGATTAGGATCTTCTCACATTCGCCCAGAAGGTCATCAATACAATCCAACATGCAATTGTTCCCGGCAATCTTGCGTGGAAGCTTGGCTTTACTTGCATTTGCTTGTAGCTCTACCCCCCACCAGATTTTTTCTTCCCCCTAAATAACTTTCCCCAAAAAATGAGAAGCAAGGACTAGGAGGGATTATTGGCCCTTATTGCATTGTCAATGCAAATAGACCCTTGTTGTCTAGAACACCTGACTTTGCTATAGACTTACGCACTCTAGCTATACCTCTATACCAATGTACTTTTTATGTTTACTTAGCAAAAGATTATGATCAAATGATAACTGTGACAAGAAATTAGCCTTGTGGATATTTGGGCTTCGTCCAAGGGGCCGCACAATAGACACGTAGGTAAACAGACAGGAGTCACTTTGGGTCCTAGACTAGAGGATTTGAGTATGGATTGATATGGAGTATTGGTATAGTGCAGACGAGCTTCAAAAATACCAGTAAAAAATAGGAGTGGGCACATGAACACAGTACCTTCTGTTTAGGCCAACAGGATCCAGCAGCTTCTAAATATAAAACGTAAGGGGTGGCCCTACCCTGCCTCTGACAGAGAGATAGATAGGTAACTGCTTCTCTTTATTTATTGCATTTCTGTAAGCAAACAATTTTTAGAAACCATTTCAGACTAGCCATTTTGCCATTCTGTTGCTACCAATCCACCTATCTAGCTGAAGATATTCATATCTAAGATGAGGTTTAATCTTTCCGAATGCACAGTGGATAATTTTACCATTTTTGCTTGACCCAACAGGGTTTCCATCGCATTAAGCCAATGTGATTGTAGGAGACTCGTTTAGATACCATAGAAAACAGACTCTCACCACTATGGTTTATTATGAATAATTGTATGGTTGCGATGTGTTTTCTTTGAGTCTTGGGTCAATCATTTTTACTGGATTGTGGTGAACATTTCCTTAGAAAACTCTGCATTATTTTTGCACAACTATATGCTCTAGTTATAGTCCTGCAAACAAAACAGGTGATGGACCGAATGTGGATCAATGTCACACATTCATCCCAGTCCAAAGATCTGGGCCCAAATCCATCGTTTTTTTGCACTCCACACCACCCTGGGTTAGACAATGGCGATATGCAAATCAGCTCTGACCCTGTGCCCCATGGGAACAGTCCAGTCCGAACTACAAAAGCCATGTCCTTCCCAGAACGGAATCAAGCATCCGAGGACCGGACCGGTTTCGAGGTAACACCTCTCATCAGCCTGGCTAGCTTGACTCCAGTGGTGTGGAGTGCCTGGGACCCACGTCTGAGCATCCCTAGCGCACTTATGGCGGTATTGCAAACAAAACAGGTGATGGACCGAATGTGGATCAATGTCACACATTCACCCCAGTCCAAAGATCTGGGCCCAAATCCATTGTTACTTTGCACTCCACACCACCCTGGGTTAGACAATGGCGATATGCAAATCAGCTCTGACCCTGTGCCCCATGGGAACAGTCCAGTCTGAACTACAAAAGCCATGTCCTTCCCAGAACGGAATCAAGCATCCGAGGACCGGACCGGTTTCGAGGTAACACCTCTCATCAGCCTGGCTAGCTTGACTCCAGTGGTGTGGAGTGCCTGGGACCCACGTCTGAGCATCCCCAGCGCACTTTCTCGCCATTGTCTAACCAAGGGTGGTGTGGAGTGCAAAAAAATGATGGATTTGGGCCCAGATCTTTGGACTGGGTTGCATGTGTGACATTGATCCACATTCGGTCCATCACCTGTTTTGTTTGCAATTGCCGCCATAAGTGCGCTGGGAGATGGCCCACCTCCCCTCCATTATATGTTTGCTTTGTGGATTACAGTGCCGCCTTTGATGGAGTTGATCGAAATATCCTGTGGGCAAAATTGGCTAAATGGGGAATACCATGGACACTGCAGGTGGCAATCTTATCACTCTACACCGGCACGTGGGTGCGAGTAAAGCTAACTAGTACATGCGCAGCTGCCAAGAACAGGGGGCTAAAACAGGGCTGAGTGATTGTCCCTACCCTGTTTAATTTATACACTGCTAACTTGAGAGAAGCACTGTTAAAAACTAACATCTTTCCTCAAAAATTGGGACACCTTAGACTGCCAATTATGCAGTACGCGGACGATCTTGTTTTGCTGGATCATAAAAGAATTGGCATGAAAAGGGCATTAGAGATGCTACATAATTTCAACACTGAAAAAAAGCTTGGAGTTAATGCATCAAAGATTAAAGTGCTCATCTTTGGCCATAAGCCAAAAAACAAATACTGGCATGGCAGCTGGGCCGTCTAAGGATAAGCATGACCAATAAGTACTTCTACTTAGGAGTGCAATTTACAAATACCTGCAGACCAGCACTGCAGGTCAAAGCACTGGAGGCAAAAGCAGCTAAGCTATGGCTTGTGAAAATTACACCATAATCTTGTTAGCCACTCGACAGAGGGGATCCGACGAGTTATCAAAGCCAAGCTAATGCCCATACTCAGTTATGGCCACCTTGTCTTTCCTGGTCTGTTGACCAAAAAATTGGAAGACCTATACACAATGGCGTATAGAAAAGTCTTTAAGCTCCCATACTCGACCAGGCGTTCACTGATCTGATTAGAGTTTAACATCACAGCAATGGACATTGAATGTAAAAAAGACATAGTCAAACTCCAGCATAATGTCATTAATGCTTGCCCGGGCACAATCAGGGCTGCGCTACAGGTGGCCTTCCCAGATAACAACAGTCGCTGGGCGAGGTATCTCTTGATTGCCAAACAAACATTGGGAATAACAATTGAACCTTCTACAGACATACTACTAACAAAGTATAGCTTAAAGATCCTGCTAAAAAAGTGTGGTAAGAACATTTCGAGGCAACAAGACCTTGAACGGATCAGATCAGTCCCAGGTGCAGAAGGCCTTGGTGACTGACATGAAAGCACTACATGTCATCCCTACTTAAAAGCAGGTCTTGGAAGGCAAGCCCTACATAATTTCTTAAGAGTGAGGCTCTTAAATTTGCCCATACAAGACTTTATAGCCCACTGGAAAAAATGGTCATCAATTGGCTACAGCTGTTGTCTGTGTCAACATCCGGCAGAATCTGCGGAACATGTTATTTGCTGCTGCCCAGCTTTGCTACCCCCAAGGTGCTAGTATCTGAGATCTATGTTCATATACCACGGTGTTAGATCATGTAAGGAGGCTTTAAGGCACATCTCCACCACCACAGTCCCGATGGAGCTGGAACTAATTGGGGAGTTTTATGCTGCTGCTGGAATGCTCATACGTTCATCCAGAAAAGTGACAGTTGTATAAATTAGGCTCCGTGCATCACTGAGACTTAAAATAATTTATAACCGTATTTCCATTAATACACATGCCTACACTAACTTTCGGTAGGAACAGGTCGCTCAGAGCAGTTTTGCACATTCCTCGTTTGACAATGACTGCATGTGTTGTTTTTTAATGGACCGCTTTTTCCCCTTTACTTGTTTTGGTACTAAGTCATTCGCGTTTAGCAACCTTATTGTATCTTCGTACTTTAAAACATGTTATTTTTTTAATTTAGATTTTATGTATTTTATTATCACTGTTCTTTTTAAACTTGCACTTTCTGCCATTTTTGTAAAGGATTTTAATTAATCATACACTAAAGAATCAATGTGTCGGTACTGTTGCCAGATATCAACCGGAACAAGAAGACCAAAAAACAGTTCAATATTGGCTAGAGTCATCACACTGGAGGAAGCAGCCTCTGTTAGCTCCTCATAATAAGTTTTGGATTTTTCCTAGAATCAGGCAATTGTTTGATAATAAATAGATTTTTTGTGTATGTTATTACATTCCAGATTGTATCTGAGATCCAAACGTGCTAACACTTCCTTGAGGAAGCCTTGGCTACTAGCACACCTAAAGTGCCAGGACTATAACTAGCAAACAAAACAGGTGATGGACCGAATGTGGATCAATGTCACACATTCAACCCAGTCCAAAGTCCAGTCCAGTCCAAAGATCTGGGCCCAAATCCATCGTTTTTTTGCACTCCACACCACCCTGGGTTAGACAATGGCGATATGCAAATTGCCAGATATGAAAGTGCGATGGAGTTGTCCATGGTTGACGAATTTGGCCGAAAGTCAGTCTGATAATGTGGGATTACTTGATTTTTTGTGATCCATGACTCTAGCTTTTTCAGGAGCATTTTTGCAAATGCCTTTCCTTCCACGTCCAGTAGTGCAATCAGTCTATAATTCCCTGGGTCAGGGGCATCCCCCTTTTTATGAATGGGATGCAGGATGGAGCCTTTACATGAATCCGGAACCACAGAAATATTGTAGGAATGACTAAGTAAAGTTTGACTGAGGGGTGCCTAGTATTCACAGTCTTACTTAAAGATTTACCCAGGCAGGCTGTGGGGCGCTGTCACTCCATCATTCCTGATGCCCTGGAGGATGGTTAGTGTTTCCTTTTCTGTTAGGTAGAGATCATCCCCGTTGCTCTCTTCATGTTGGTGGTCTTTGGCCTTGACAGTGCTTTCCATGGATATTTTCTGATCAATGTATAGGTTGGTGGCATGAGCAGCCCATTTGTTAGCAGGGAAAGCATTATGAGTGTGCTGGACACTATTTAGGCCTTTGACATAGCTCCAAAATTCCTTGCTTTTATTGGGAGCTAGTAGTGTATACATGTATCTCCATTTTCCCACTATGTTGGTTTGTTTCAGTTGCCAAACTATTTTTTATGCGCTTTCCTTGCTGTCTTCAATTGTTTTCCTGTTTGAATGGATTTTTCTTTCCTTTGCTTTAATTCTGCCAAACGGCATCTCTTTTTACTCTGAATAAAGATTTGATTGTCTGTGTAATTACCTTGTCCCATTTGCCTGTATTTATTGTTATAAGTAGGTTGTTTTCCTGGAGTCAAAGCATTGAAAAGCGAGGTCATAGTTTCGGGAAAACTACTCTTTTTGCCGTTTATCCAGGTGTTCTGCTTCCATTTGATATACTTTGCACGGCTTATAGGCCCCTATTTGATGCATTTAATTGAAACTGATTCATTATCTAGACTGAGCATGCTGCCTGCAGTTCGATGTTCCTCATGCATCATGCTGGTAGTGTTGACCAGGATTGGTTGATGATCGCTTCCGGGAGTGGGCAGTACCTTTTACGCTGCACATCTCCTTAACAGGTTCTTACTCATAAAAATGTAGTTAAGTGTGGAGATGTTTTTAAATGTAGGTTGTGGAATCGTTTTCAGCTGGCATGTGTTATTCGCGGACCCCTGGTTGAATTTGTTAATGCAAGCTTCCATAAGAATATGACTGTGGTCCTCGTGATTTTGTTCCGAGTCACATAGATCTCCTATGTTTAAGTCCCCAGTTATGATGCATTCATGTTCAGGGTTCTCGTGGAGGTATGCTTTAATTATACTAACGATCCTTCTGATGTTTGTATTTTTCACCTTTTATTTGGGTTGACAATTAGGTTACCGTATTTTCCGGCGTATAAGACAACTTTTTAACCCCTCAAAATGTTCTGGAAAGTCGGGGGTCGTCTTATATGCCGGGTGCCAAATTTGAAAGTATGTTTTCAAGCGTTTTTTACATAGCGCGGACTACACCCGAAGGTGTCAGACTGCTTCTGCATTATAAAACAATGGGCTGATGTGGTTGTTTTTCTACAGGAATCCTCCTGTAACATAAATTGCTCAAGCAGTGAAAATACTAGGCGTATTGGGCGCACTGGCTGGCGAGGGGCTGATCTTGTGTTCGTCTTGTGTTTGAGTTCCCTAAGCTGAACCATTTCCCGCCCACGCTGCGGACCCAGCCAGGGGCTCTAATCCGCCGTCCGTGCCCAGTGCCGGAGCTCCCCCTCCCCTCGCACCGCGGGGGCTGTGGGGGATATTGGTACGTCACTAGCGCACGCGTCAATCATGCACTAAAAGGTTTATGCGATTTTATATAGCGCGGACTTTACCCGAAGGTGTCAGAGCGCTTTACAGTAGGAACAGTATTGATACAAGAGGAACAATTACAAATGGACAAATTACAAAAGCAAATGTTAAGTTACATGGATCAAAAGTGACAATAGTGAGCAATAAAAATACATGAGGTAGCAATCGGTACATTCCTAGAGAAAAAGTGATAAGTGTGCAGGTTACAAAAGCATACAAAGTACGAGCCAAAATAAAATAAAATACATTCTCAAAATGGCTATGCATAACTGCGTTGGACTGCACTGGAAGTGGGGGTAGTCTTATGCGGCGAGTATAGCACGAAACCTACATTTTATCAAGCAAAGTAGGTAGTCGTCTTATACGCCGGGTCATCTTATAGGCCGGAAAATATTACTCCAAGTTTGAATGGAGTGCCCTCTACTCTGAACCCATTTATTGTTATATCAATCAATCAATCAATCAAAGTGCTTTATTCGGTTAAAATTAATAACCATAAAAGCATACAGCATAAAATTTCATATACAACATATTTTACACATAATTCCCAGTCCAAATCAGGTTTCCTTGAGGACAAACAATAAGAAATCGATCCAACAAAAGAGATTTAACAATTTAAAAACAATAAAAAGTATGGAAGGCATGTAAAGCTATGTTTAATCTATAAATAAAAGAACACTTGGCAACATCAGTTAGGATTCGAATTCATCGCCATAAAAGTACTTCATACGGGAACAGTAATTGAGATGATATCCTTATCCTTGCAGTTCAGCATGTGTAAACCATAGAGTAGGTCATAACGGTTGAAGGTAGGTATCCTGTAACTGCTCGGTACGGGACCCCTCCCACTCTTCAAGTAGTTTTCCTCCACACTCCATCTTGAGGATGGTGGATGAGCGATTCTGGGATAAAAATCGCACAGTTCCCTTGTTGCTATTGGCTCATCTCCTATTTGTGGCTGCCACCTACGAAGAAATGGGACGACCTGGTTATCCCTGAAATTTACAATAATCAGGTCTCCAGCTAAGTCCTTGGGACAGGATCCTACCCACCCCACCCTTCTAACATTTAGGATACTACCATCAATGTCTATTTTTGGTTAACCAAAATGATACCTTGTTTTTAAGGTCCTGATAACCTTCAACTTTCCCGATTGTAAGCTCGGGCACTCCCGTAAGGACACATACAAAAGGTGCTGCCTCTTGAGGTAAGTTTATACAATTAATTTTTCTTTGCATGTTACCCTGATTAGCAAAAGACCCCTCAGAAAACGTAGCTACCTTATTCAGCCCTGCTCTAGGAGCAGAACTCAGTACATTTGGTGATTCTTTGGGTACTTCCTTGGCTTTTGAAGCTAATAGTCTAGTAGCGACAGGACAATGTTGGGCCATTTTGCTAGGCATATTGGAGGCAGCTAAGTTCTGAGTTTGCTTGTTACCTGACATTCTATTTGTAAGCATGTTTGCCTTGATGGATTCTTCTATCATCGTGACCTTTTCCCCTATTCTATCCATCCTTACTATCAGCGGGGATATTATAGTTTTAACCAGTTCTTCAAGCTGGGCCAGTAGTTTAGATGGTAAAATAAATAGCGAAGTCTCCAATGTTGGACATGCCTTGGATATTTCTGGGGTGGTGGCAATGACCAGTGGGGGACTTGAGTTTATTTTCTGTTGTTTCGCTAGCCTCCCTGTGTCTTCCGCACCTTTACGCTTTCTGTTGGCAAGAGGGACCTGAGGGAGTACTATCGGTTGGTTATTGATTACTGATTGATTATTAACTTTGTCTATTATTGGGAGGTGGGTTTCCAGAGGACTTTTATTTAATTGAGGTGATGCACTAAGCTGGGGGCTTCTATTCTCCATGGGGCTTGCGGGAGCACCAAATCACTCCTTTTCCTGTTCTACTGAGGTATACCTGCTGTTACAGATTTCATTTAGTTCCCTCATTAAGGAGGAGTTAGCTAAGTCTTTAGGCATCATGGGGGATCGTATATTAGGTGAAATTTCTATGGCAAGACTATGTTCTGCTTTCTCTAATGCCAATGATACCCTGGT
This sequence comes from Lissotriton vulgaris, assembly GCF_964263255.1. Classification (NCBI taxonomy): domain Eukaryota; kingdom Metazoa; phylum Chordata; class Amphibia; order Caudata; family Salamandridae; genus Lissotriton; species Lissotriton vulgaris. Next base: position 1,571,619,961 of record NC_141687.1, read on the forward strand.
TAGATAATGGTCCAAAGTCCCCTTAATTGAACCGTTCTGAGACAAAGTTTGTTTGGCGGCCCCTTTAGAAGACATGGTGCAAATAACTATTATGCAATACACCTGAAATAGTAAGGTGGGTATCTTGATTACCAGTATTTAGTCCCTTTGAAGAAACCAAAAGAGTTTGTAGGTAGTCTCTAGGGCTTATACCTTGGGTCGTATCCTTTGACCCGCAAAAACCAAGAGGGGTTGCCCGACCCGACCTCCTCTGACCTCTGATGGCCGCAGATGGCCCGCCCTCTGCCCAGGCTCAGCCCAGCATTGCCCGCGCACGTCCCGCGGGATGGGAGGCGTTCCGCTCTTTGTTTGCACCTCCGGGTGCTGCCTATGACGTCCCAGGTGCGCCTCTGCCACTGGGGCACCTGGGAAATGAAGTTTCCGCTGGCCGTTCCCCTCACGGCACTCGGCGGACTGGAGCAGGAGTGGTGGGCAGGTACTGGGCTATGTGGTTGCCGTCACAGCGCTGTCTCTGCCTGCTGCTTGGATCCCAACAAACGCCCCGACAGAGCGCTCAGCGCTCCGCTCTTTGTTTGCGCCTCAGGGTGCTGCCTATGATGTCCCAGGTGCGCCTCTGCCACTAGGGCACCTGGGAAATGAAGTTTCCGCTGGCCGTTCCCCTCACGGCGCTTGGGGGACTGGAGCAGGAGTGGTGGGCAGGTACAGGGCTATGCCGTTGCCGTCGCAGCGCTTCTCTGCCTGCTGGTTGGATCCCAACAAACGCTGTCACAGAGCGCTCGGTGCTCTGCTCTTTGTTTGCGCCTCCAGGTGCTGCCCATGACATCCCAGGTCCGTCTCTGCCACTGGGGCACCTGGGAAATGAAGTTTCCGCTGGCCATTCCCCTCACGGCGCATCAGGAGACTGGAGCAGGAGTGGTGGGCAGGTACGGGGCTATGCGGTTGCCGTCACGCCGCTGTCTCTGCCTGCTGCTTGGATACCAACAAACGCCCCCACAGAGCGCTCGGCGCTCCGCTCTTTGTTTGCGCCTCCGGGTTCTGCCTATGACGTCCCAGGTGCTCCTCTGCTACTAGGGCACCTGGGAAATGAAGTTTCCGCTGGCCATTCCCCTCACGGCGCTCGGCGGACTGGAGCAGGAGTGGTGGGCAGGTACGGGGCTATGCCGTTGCCGTCACGGTGCTGTCTCTGCCTGCTGCTTGGATCCCAACAAACGCCCCCACAGAGCGCTCGGCGCTCCGCTCTTTGTTTGCACCTCCAGGTGCTGCCTATGACGTCCCAGGTGCGCCTCTGCCACTGGGGCACCTGGGAAATTAAGTTTCCGCTGGCCGTTCCCGTCACGGCGCTCGGCGGACTGGAGCAGGAGTGGTGGGCAGGTATGGGGCTATGCCGTTGCCGTCACGGCGCTGTCTCTGCCTGCTGCTTGGATCGTTAATCCGGATATCTGATGCATGCGTGGGCCAGTCCTCGATTTGTAGTTGCAGGTTTAATTTTGTAAATATCGAGATCCCACCACTTGGTCTTCCGAATATGTTTTTTTACTTGCCATTGTATGGATCGCCTGGTTACCTTTCATGTAATTCGGTGTTTCCAACCAAGTTTCCTGCAAGTATAAGATGTCCCCAGTCATCAATGATTTCATGGCTTCATTATTGGTCTTGATTGACTTAAACCCTGCCAGCTAATTAGCCTAAACATAGAGTTTAATATCTCTGTATTAGTGCCACTGTGAATGTGTATCTTAGTCCTCCCTGCCGGGCCATGTTGTTGTTAACCATGCAAAATTTGTGTTTTCCTTATACTAGGAATTTCCCCAGTCCTGGAATTGGAATGCAGAAGTAAGCCATGCCCAATCTTCCTGTTTTTTGACCTGGGAGATGCACACCTCCTTGCAATGTCTGATGGTGGTATCTTTATGTATCTCAATCTTAAGGTCATTGTTAAATGATAGGCTTGAATTTGTCTTGGTGCCCCTTAATGTACGGCACTGTGCGCGAAGCACTACTTGTTTTTTTTACCTCTGAAGTAGCACTTGTGGGTACTTTTCAGTTGGATAACTATCTAATCGGATTCTCCAATCTTTAAGTGTGTCAGTTTCTGCCATTATGTTTTGGATGTCTTGTTTATTGAGCCACTTTGTTAGGGTCAACTCCTTGTTCCCTGCCCAAGTGTATTTTTTAAAGTGGACCGCTACGAGTTGAGCAGAAGTTAGATAAGCCAATGAGGGTATGCTTGTCAAAAGATACAGAATGTTAGACCGATTTAGGATATCACCTGGGCCCCTTGTCTCAAATTTGGGGGTAAACATAACTTGGCCCATGATACGTTTTTTACTATGGGCATTGTTTGGATGTTATTCAGGCCTGGGGCAACGTTTGCTTCTTCTTCTAAATTAATGTTAGGAAAGCATGGGTGCTCATGCATCTGACTCCTTAGACCAAATGAAGAGGTCTTTCTTACTTGTATTATCTTTGTTGTTTGCAAGGGGAGAGAGCTTGCTGCTTTTTTAGCTTTGCAAGGGCATTCCATGTTAAATTGGTGGGTTTTTGCTACACCAGGTTCCTTCTTAGTTGCCAATGTCATTAGCTCAGTTTTCTCTCCTGTTAGCTTTTTGCTGAGCATCTGACCTGTTGAGTGGGAAACCGTACAATTACTGGTGTCTAGCCTAAGCCTTGGTTCCTGATTTTCTTTCCCTCTTAATGGATCTACTCTAAGGTCACCGGTTTCTGGTCCGTTGGGTGGGTTGTCAAAGTTTGTGATCACCATCTAATCATATGCTTTTACTTGTGGATTTAAAGGGGTTTGTATATTACAGAGTAATACACTTTCCTTATGTGGGTCTTCCATATGCTGCCTTTTCAGACATGTTTTCCCAGGAATTTCCTGGCAGTTATTCTCATTGGATGCTTTGGATGAGGAGCTGTTTCTCATTTGAAAAATTGGACAAGTCATAGGACCCTCTTTATTGCTGGCAATTCCAATGATAGCCTGATTGCTGGGTTGGATTAAAGAGTGGGTTGTTTCATGTTTTTTTAGCATTGTTAACATGCCGCCTTTCCGTTTGTTTGCTTTTAGAATTTTCCGAAGTTTTTTCGTTTGACGTCTGGATAGCTGTCCATCGGTTGGCTTTTGACCAGTGTTCTCAGTTTGATTAACCTCCCCTATACTGGTACGGGGCTGGCCCTTTTGACCGGGGATTTGCAGATGTTTGTAGTTACGTTGTCTTTTTTGGCCTCGGAGTCCGTAGCTGTAGACATATTTATGGCTCAAGGGCTGCAATATTTCTTGTTTAGTGTGGGATTTATCCCTGCCTCATTGCATTGTTTAATTAACGTTGCCAGCAGATTTGGGAGTGCGATTAATTTCTCCACAATTGCGTCACTGAAGATTTTTGCAGGGATTGTGGTGCTCCCAGTGCCCTTTTCACTGACAACCAACTGTTCAACATTGTGAATGATCATGTCCACTTTTTCGTTAATTATCAAGACCTTTTGTACCAGCATATGTATTAAATCCACTTTGATCTCTAATTTGTGTGATTGCCAGTAGAGTGCCTTTACGGCTTCCAGTAAGGACACATTTATTTTATTCAAGATGTATTCAGGGCCATACTTTTCATTTGACTCTTGTTCCTCACTCTGGGTTCTGCAGGTTCTGACAGTTGTGGCCCTGCAGAGCCCTCTCCCAAAAGCTACACTTTAGGGTCTGCTAAAGGTGCTATTTTTGGTAATTCTGTGGATGCCAATTCTAAGACTCTAGCGGCACCTAATTGATGTTGTCTTTGTGTCCTGCCTTGGTTACTGGGTGTGAAACAGCTCTGGGTGCTCCCCTGACCACTCGGATTAATAAAGGCATCTGAATTGTCCTGTGGCTGGTTGTTTAAGTGGTGATGGACTAAAGCCTTTATGAGAAAAACGTTCTTGTTGCGAGTAGGCTCGCTAGATTGAAGGCCCTGAGGTATATTTAACGTTTCTGCATCATTTAATGTCGATGATATCTCAATAAATTGCTCTGACCCCTGTTCCTCCGATTCATTGTTTTTAAATTTAGCAGTGGTAACTTTGATGGCATTCTTAGTCGTGTCTGCCTGCTCCACCATTTCTGCGAGCCTCGCCATCTCAAAAATGAATGGCTCCTCCAGCCTGTCCTGGGCTGTGCTTTTTAAGTTGACGGGGTTATCCTCGCCCAGTGTTCTCAGCTTTTGGCTGTATAAACTGATACTGGGACTGTTTTCTATTACTCCCCCTTTTTTCGTCTTGCGGGCCTTATGGGTGCTGGGAACTTCTATTTTTTGTCTTGTGAAATATTGATGAATCTGGGGAACCCCTATTATTAGTAATGGGCCTCTCGTTTTTTTTTGCTGCAGCTAATTTTCCTGGCAGCAATGCTATGTCTTCGGGCCACAAATACTTTATGCGAGTACTTCCAGTTAGAGTGAAAAGAAGAGCGCTGTAGCCTTACCCCACGGTCCTGAGCTCTGTCCGCTCTCTAGCCTTCTGCTGCCTCAGAAGGCTGTGTCGAGACACTATTTGCGCTTGCGCTTGGTGAGCTTGTGCTGCCTAGTACATTAACTCAGTAGTCGAATGAGCGGATGCTGGAGCTAAATCGTGGTTTATAGGAATTGAAGCGTGGTTTAAGCCAGTCTGCTGGGCTGCTAGTCTGTGAACCGTTAATTAAGCTTTAAAGGTGCTACTTCCTGCTTTTGGATGAGAAAAAAAAGAAAAATGTACTTGTATCCATCCACCAATAATGATTGCCTTTTTGTGAGCTTGTTGCAGGGCTTGTCAATAAGCCAACAAGTCTATAGCACTCTGCATTGCCCCACAGGCAACATGAAGCTGTACCTTACTGCAGTAATAATAATGATGATGAATAATGCTGCAATAATAACGAATAGTAGTAAGTGGGGGGTGGTTAAGCAACCGCAGTGCTGAAGTTTGCTGAAAATTGCTAAAATTGCAAAAAAATGATTAAAAATTGCCCCCTTGCTGAGGCACTCTGCGGTTGCTCTGCGGCCTTCTGCAGACACTCTGCGGTAGCTCTCCGAACTTCCTTGCTCCACTCTCTCTGCTCCAACAGCGGCTCTCAGCGGGCGCTGGTGTTCAACAGGAAGCGGCCTGCGGCTTGCTTAGACTGCACAGCACTCAACATCCAGTGAATACGATCAGTGATTAGTGATTAGTTTATGAAGAGCTGCGTAACTCTGGTATGGACCTCTATATGTGTTTCAAGGACTTTAAGTCTGGTTTAACATCTAAGGTTGACTTTTTTTTTTTGTTCCGCTTTGATGCCTACAATGTGCCTTGCCAGAGTTGGACGGTACAGGAGGTAAGCTGCCAACAGGTCGCAGATATAGCAGCAGCAGCAACCGCGTGTTATCTCCTCGGCTGCGGTGGTGGCGTTCACTGCCTGTTCTGCACACAGGCTTGGCAGGACAGAACACGTGAACTGGAGGCAGCGACCAAGAACTCCAAGTGAGCCTGAAAGGGCAGCAGGGATGAAGCTGCAGGCCCCCCTCAAACCCCCTCAGACAGCAAACCTCCCAGAGGTGCGCCAGCCAATCCTGCAGTGCTGCAGTCCCCACAATCCCCCTAAATGGGTGATCTGCAACCCATGCCAAGCACACAGCCGCTCTGCGGCTCACAGGCGCCCGCAGCTCTCACCTCCGCTGCTCCAGGAGTTCGCCACCGGCACTCAGTTGCCCGCAGGGCCAGTACAGTGCAGTCTGGTCCGGGGGGCACTGTAAATGAAGCATCAGGAAAATAAGGCTCCAGGCGGGAAGGCAGCAGGTCACAGGCTTCAGGTGGCAGAGCAACAGTCAAGCTGCGGGCAGCAAACAATGGCAGGCAGATAGCAAGGTCTCAAGCAGCAGTGGCGGTGTGTGGCTCCTCCTTTTCCTCTAGATCTGTGATTCCAGCAGAGCTCCGTATACCGACACACACCTTATGTGCGATATCTGGCAACATGTGCTGCTCAAGATCATGTTTAGAAATTGGGTGGTACATGGGATGTGATTAAATGATTGGATCAGGAGAGGAAACCTGGCGATAAGCCTCACGCTGAGATACTTACTTTGCCGGGTCTTTTATTACATACATGCACAGATCTATTACGTTGGTATAGTTGGGATAGGTTGACAGCTTATGGCAGAATAAGGATGAGAGTGTATCAGATTTCTTTACACAGTTTGAAAACACATTTTTGGATTATACTAGGCAGGATATGCCCAATGAGGGAGGAGTCGGGCTGCTTATTGATAGGTTTGTTACTAATCTTCTTGCCAAAATAATGACTTGTTTGCAGGCGTCTGAGAGTACTTGGTCTACATCTTCCTCTTCTGTTATATTGAATATGGCTCAATACTATGAATATCATGATTAGAAAGATAAAGATAAGACAGATGAAAAACATAAAGATTTAAGGACAAAGGTGTTATTGCAGCAAGCGTTTAGGGTAAATAATAGGGGACAAGGTGGTCCTTCTAGGCAGCTTTCATGAACAAGTAGGCAGCCGTCAGCGACACCTTTGGGGCCAAATCAGTGTGCATACTGTAAGGAGGAAGGTCATTGGTGTAGTGAGTGTCCTGTGCTTTTACAGAAGGTTGCCTCCCCTAGAAGGCAAGGTTCTTGAGGAAGAGATCGTGGGTCTGAAAGAGATCAGAATGCTGCGGTTTCGCAAGGTCGTTCTGATATCAATTATTTTGATGACCCTTGTGATGGACAGTATTATCATGATGACTATGCTACGGATGAGGTGACAGGAATGTCTTACAGCTAGTACAGCGTAGGACAGGGTGAGGGACCAGTCCAGATGCCTGTTGATCAGCGTGGTCCTTATGTCACAGTGTATTAGCAAGGTTTGACTAAGGAATTTTTGGTGGACACAGGTGTGACAAAGAGTTCTGTTTCTCGACATATAGTCCCTGGGGCTGCTCTGTATGGCCACAAAAATATTCTGGTAGGTTTTTCAGGTGTACCAGTTATAAGCCCCATTTCACATCCCCTTGAACTGACTGTTGGCCCTTTTACTGTGGAGCCCCATTTTTGTTGACATCTAATTGTGGTGAGAATTTGATGGGTTTAGATTTACTGAAGAAATTGCACGCTACAATTTATTGTTCTATGGCGGGTGTTTATCTTACAATGAGCCCAGATGTAGGTACTATATAATATTTGTCCTAGGATGCGCCTCCTCCCGCCAAATTTGCTGAAGTGCCATCCACTTTATGGGCAACAGGTGACACAGATGTAGGGCTGTTGCATAATCCACCAGTTTCAATACAGGTTAAAGACCATGCCATTTTGCCTCGCATTCCTCAGTATAAAATACCTCAGGCAGGAGAACGGGCCCTTCTCCAGATTATTCAGGATCTAATACAAAAGGGAGTAGTTAAGGAGAGTTCTGCTAATATTTGTAATAGACCTATTTTTCTGATTCTTTAAAGGACACCCTCAGGCTCCTCTGATGACCATGAGGATGTTTATCGTTTTTTGATTGGTTTGTGCAAGGTTAATACCATTGTAGTTCCACAGTTCCCTGTGGTTCCTTATATCACCACACTTTTGATGGTGATTCCTTCTACTGCTGAATTCTTTTCTGTTATTAATTTGAAAAATGCTTTCTTTAATACCCCTATCCATACAGACAGTAGATATTTGTTTGGATTCACCCTGGCTGGTAGGTGCTTTAAATTCTGTTGCGCTCCTCAGGGCTATACAGAGAGTCTGTTGAGAAGTCCTGTGAGTCACTTCTGACGTTTCCTTTTGAAGCTGCAAACTCCCAACCCCCTCAAGGATCAATTAACTCAATCAGGATTACAACTCTGACTGAATCAACTTTTCCCTCAGGGAAAGGGGAAGTGGACAGAGAAACTAACAACATATAAATAAACACTGTCTTCTGCTGTTGTTTCTCGAAAAAGTGTTCCAGGCCGTAGACCTCACTTAGTTGCGCTTCACTGGTTTTCACGCAATTCTGTAGTTTAAATTTAACTTTTGTTAAAAATCTCAAACCAAACTTCTTAACACAGAATTATATTTAAAACTTCAGTAACTGACCATTGGTTTTGATGGCCCTTGTTCACACTCTTTTAGATATCAGAATTTGCTCAGTCTTTTCTCAATACCTTTTTAAAAAGGGGAAAAAATTCCACATTAGCAAAAGCTTCACCTAATTAATGGATTAGTTTGTTAATTAGTTTTAGTGAACTAAACAGGCTTAAATCATGCAAACTTGTACCTGAAGACTTCAGCAACTCTTCAACTTGTTGGGAATCTGCAGTTAGGAGATAGTAAAACAACAAACTACTCCTTTTAACTACTGCAAAAGGATCTAGACTCAGGAAATTATCTCTAAAAGAATTACTCAACTAACAGAGTCTTTGCTGTATTCTATTACACCTTAATGAAATTACTAAACAGTTTTAGTTGACTTTACTATAATTCATTGTCTTAGCTTAGGCTTGTTTTTTCTTTCACAGGAGAAAAAACTCTTCCCAATTGAGAAGCCTCAAACGCTAAACCTCTGTCAGTTTATGAAATCTCCAAAAACTCTTCCCAATTGAGAAGCCTCAAACGCTAAACCTCTCAGTCAGTTTATGAAATCTCCTTGCCTTTGCCAAGGCCTGTTTCTTCTGTCCGCTTAAATAATAGAATGTCTTTTTCCTAAAAACGTTGCACTCAGATTCAATTTCCTTCACGTAGAACTCTAGAAACGTTAAGGTCTATGGCTTCTCCTTCAAAAGAGTTAATTAGCCTTACTGTACATTGTACTCGCTTCACCGTGCAGACTGCAGCCTCGAACTGCCTTCCAGCAGAGATGAAAGTAACTTGATCTTCCTTCTTGCGCGGTGAAAGGGACTCGGGTTCTCGGCTTCAGCAAAGCCACAAATCACACAGGAACTGACAGCTAGGGTGATGGCTCGAGATGGGACCAAAAATTCAGGTTGAATTGAGGGCATAAAAGAAAGTCAAGGGCAAGATTAAGGCTTGAGGCGATCCGTCATGACAGGAGCAGAAGCGCTCACCAGGGCAGCAACACGAGACGAAGCGCCGAACCGTTGGGCTTCAGTCTATTTATAAACAAACACAGTCACGAGAGCAGCGCGGGCTCTCTCCTCATGTGGATTCTAATCTCGAGAGCCTGCGTGAGCCTCTCTCGAAAAATGAGCGCACAATCTTGATTGTTAACCCCTAAGGCTTAACACAAAGACTAAAAGTAAACAAGCATTGTTAAATGCAATTTCCTAAACAGTATTTACATTGACCTAAAACAGAAAATCACCTACTTAAATTATTCCAAAGTTTCATACAATTATTAAATTGAACTGACAGTTTATTAAACACATGAACAGAACCTAAATCCCACTAGATGAAGTAAGACGACCAGTAGCACCCCTAACAGTTCCTCCCCCCAAAGGTTGTCTTACAGGTCGAGGTTTGTCAGGATGTAAAGCATGAAAAGACCTAACAAGTCTAGGGGCATGAACATTCTTTTCGGGTTCCCAATATCGCTCAGAAGGATCATAACCCTTCCTATCAACCAAATAAAACAGAGAACCTCGAATCCCTTTAGAATCTAAAATAGATTTAACCTCATATTCAACATGATCACCAATCACCACTGGTGGAGGTGGATTATCAGGTCGAGTAGAAGGTTCAAAAGGTTTCAAAAGAGAAACATGAAATACTGGATGAATAGCATATTCCTCAGGCAAAACTAATTTCACAGACACAGGATTCAAAATTTTCTCAATTTGAAAAGGCCCTAGATACCTGGGTTTCAACTTCCTAGGACCCTCTAACTGAATGTTTCTAGTAGAAAGCCAAACCAATTGACCCTCCTTGTACAAAGGAGAAGGTCTACGCTGGGAATCGGCTGTTCTTTTCATAGTTTCCTTAATTTTAATCCACTGCTTTCTTGCCTTTTCCTGAATATCCATTAACGAAGTCAACCTATCATTAACTGCTGGCATGAATTGCTGTTCCTCAGGTAAGATAATAGGGAGAGATCTTGGATGTTGACCAGTGAGAAAATAAAAAGGAGAACAACCCAAAGCCGAATGAGTGGTGTTATTATAAGAAAATTCCGCCCAGGGCAAAACTTCATCCCAAGGCCTAGAAGAAGTTGTTAACAAACATCTTAAACCCTGTTCTACATGTTGATTAACCTTTTCAGTTTGTCCATCAGTCTGTGGATGAAAAGAAGAGGACAGAGCTAACTCAATTCCTAACTGTTTACTAAGCTGTGACCAAAATTTTGATATAAATTGAGGACCTCTATCTGAAATAATCTTGGAAGGAAGACCATGAAGTTTTACAATATTAGATAAAAACACATTACTAAATTCTGCAGCAGATGGAATCTCGTGTAAAGGAATAAAATGTCCCATTTTAGATAACAAATCAACCACTACAAGAACCGTAGTATAACCATTAGATTTAGGAAGATCCGTAATAAAATCTAAACTGATCGTGTGCCAAGGTTGAGGAGGTATAGTCATTGGACGAAGTAAACCCATAGGAGCTGCATGTAAGGCCTTTTGTCGCGAACAAACTGGACAAGCTTTCACAAATTGCTGAATTGCAGGAATCATCTTTTCCCACCAAAAATGACGCTGACATAAATCCAAGGTTTTATTAATACCAGGATGAGCAGCAAATGCCAAATCATGATTCCATTGCATAACTTTAATTTGTAAGTCTTTTGTGGGAATAAATAATTTATTGTTGTGATAGAAAAGACCTTCCCTGATAGAATTCCCTTCCTTAGATAACCATTCATGAAAATTAAAAGTTTTCAAAACCTCCTTAACAGAGTCTAGGAAATTTTCAGAATGAACCTCTGCAGCAATTTTTTCCATGGGCAAAATACTTGGTGGTTCTTTAACAGAATTAATATTTTTTTTCACAAACTAATCGTGAAAGTGTATCTGATAACAATTGCTTATTACCAGGTCGATACATAATTAAGAAGTCAAATTCACTAAAAAACTGTAACCATCTCATCTGTCTAGGAGTGAAGGCCTTAACAGAGGAATAAAATTGTAAATTTTTGTGGTCAGAATATACGGTGATAGTATGTTTAGCCCCCAAAAGATGATGTCTCCATTCCTGAAACACATCTTTAATAGCTAACAGCTCTCGTTCTGCAACTGTATAATTCTGCTCAGCTAATAATAACTTCCTAGAAAAGAAAGCGATGGGATGTAAATGACCAGTATTTGCATCCTTTTGAAGCAACACACCACCAACGGCAGTTTGAGAAGCATCAGCTTCCACAAAAAAAGGCTTATCAGGATGAATCAAGATTGGAGCAGAAGTAAAAGCCTTTTTTAACAAAGAAAAACAAGCCTCAGACCAAGAAAAGGCTTTCCCCTTTTTTAATAGCTGAGTAATGGGAGTGACGATTTCAGAACATTTGGAAATGAATCGCCTATAAAAATTGGCAAATCCAAGAATTCTTTGTATATCTTTAATTGAAGCAGGAATTGGCCAGGTTAAAATTGCTTCTACCTTCTTAGGATCCATATGAATCCCTTCAGGTGACAAGCAATAGCCAAGAAATTCCACCTTGGAGGCATTAAAAACACATTTTTCCAATTTAGCAAATAATGAGTGATCTCTCAGCCTCTGTAAAACAGATTGAACATGCAGTACATGCTCTTCAGTATTCTTAGAATAAATTAAGATGTCATCAATATAAACTATGCAACAGACATCCAACAAATCATGCAAGACCTCATTGATAAAATATTGAAAGGCCGCTGGAGCATTGCAAAGACCAAACGGCATAACAGTATATTCAAAAAGACCAAATTTCGTACGAAAAGCGGTCTTTCACTCGTCACCCTCCTTGACTCTAATCATATGGTAAGCTCCTCTAAGATCCAGTTTGGTATAAATACTGGAACCCTTAATTTGATTAAGAAGCACAGGAATCAAAGGTAACGGATATTTATTTTTAATTGTCGCTTTGTTAACAGCTCTATAATCAATACAAGCCCTCAAATCACCTGTCTTCTTCGCAACGAAGAAGAGAGGAGACGAGACTGGGGAAGTGGAATGACGGATAAAACCTAATTCCAACAGTTCATCCAGATACTTCCTTAGATAATCATTTTCTGGTTCCGTTAAAGCGTAAATCCTACTGCAAGGTAGAATAGCACCAGGTACTAAGTCAATCCTACAATCAAATATTCTATGCGGTGGTAATTTAGTTGCTTCAACAGGATCAAAAACCCTTGAGAAATCCCTATACTCAACTGGAAGCTCATTAATTTCAGGATTCAAAGTAGCACAAAAAAGAGGCATCACCGGGTCTCTGGTCTCTTGATAACAATGCAACTTACAAAATGAAGACTCTAAGGTAACAGTTCTTTTAACCCAATCAATTCTTGGATTATGTAATTCTAACCAAGGAATACCCAAAATCACTCCAAAGGTAGGTGCATCTATGAGATCAAAAACCACCTTTTCAGTATGCCCATTGTCTGCCACTAAAGTTAATGGTTCTGTATTAAATTGAATCATCCCAGAAGACAGAACCGAACCATCAACAGCTCTTACAGACTCCGGTTCCTCCTTGGCAACAAATTTCAAATTTAATTTATGGGCAAACTCAATATCAAAAAAAATTCCCAGTGGCCCCAGAATCCAAAAGTACAGGAATGCTATGTCTTTGAAGAGTAGTTAAAATAAAAACCATCCGAATTGTAAAATGTTTAGGAATATGCGTAGTTACATTTGTGACAAATTGGGAGATCTTAGAAAAAGATTTACTCGAAAAAACGATCTCATCTTTCCTCGAGAATTCTAGTTTTCCGACGGATTAGACGAAAAAGTCTCAATCACAAGAGCCTTCTTTTTAGCAGGTTTAACAGTACAATCCTTAGCAAAATGACCAGGCTTGCCAAAGTACAAACACAAGTTACCCTTACGTCTTCGTTCTTTTTCCTCAGGGGTTAAAGGTCCTTTAAACCCTCCCGAAAGAACAGGTTCAACTAAGGTATTCTTAACTTCTGACTCTTTTTTCTCAACTCTAACTTGTGAACTTCTAAAATCACTTCTTGTTTTCTCATTTTTACGTTCACCTAAACGGTGATCAAGGTCTTGAAATTCCTTAAAATCCCCAGGCTGATCAACAATGTGTGCAAGAGAATCTTTCAAATCATCCCTCAGACCTCTATAAAACAAAGAAATTCTTTTCTCTTCAGGCCAATGAGTTTCAGTCAAAGTCTATTGAAAGTAGTGATGTAAGAAATGAGATCCTTGCTCCCTTGCCGAAGACTCAATAACTCATTATCTGAAGACTGAACAAAGGTATGCTTAGCAAATAAACTGGACATGGCTTTTTTAAAATCTCGCAGATTATGAAGCAAGGGATCATCATTATCTATCAAAGGCATAGCCCAATTTGCGAGCCACCCCTCCCAGATAAGAAATAATAAAAGCTACCTTAGCTGTGTCAGAAGAAAAAATCTGAGGTTTACACATGAAATGCAATTGACATTGGCTAAGAAAAGTTGCAAATCTACTATTATCTCCGGAAAATCTTTCTGGATTTGCCAAAGGGACAGGTGTCGGGGTGACTACTGTGACTTGAACTGGTTGACTTTCAGTCTGGTCACCTAAAGTATGTGACTGACGAACCTCAGTTCCAAATCTAGTTGGCGCTAAGACTGGCTTTTTCTCCTTAATAGGATCCCTCCAGACAGAGAACCCTGCTCTGGTTTCATCCAAATCCTGACGAAGCGTTAGGTTCTCTAAACGTAAATTCTCCATCTCCACAGTCATTTTCTGCACTAACTGTGACAACTGCGAGATATCCATGAGGGTGAGTTTACAAACTCAAGAGGAAACGATTAAGGTATGTGGCTTCGTCTACTGTTGAGAAGTCCTGTGAGTCACTTCTGACGTTTCCTCTTGAAGCTGCAAACTCCCAACCCCCTCAAGGATCAATTAACTCAATCAGGATTACAACTCTGACTGAATCAACTTTTCCCTCAGGGAAAGGGGAAGTGGACAGAGAAACTAACAACATATAAATAAACACTGTCTTCTGCTGTTGTTTCTCGAAAAAGTGTTCCAGGCCGTAGACCTCACTTAGTTGCGCTTCACTGGTTTTCACGCAATTCTGTAGTTTAAATTTAACTTTTGTTTAAAATCTCAAACCAAACTTCTTAAGACAGAATTATATTTAAAATTTCAGTAACTGACCATTGGTTTTGATGGCCCTTGTTCACACTCTTTTAGATATCAGAATTTGCTCAGTCTTTTCTCAATACCTTTTTAAAAAGGGGAAAAAATTCCACATTAGCAAAAGCTTCACCTAATTAATGGATTAGTTTGTTAATTAGTTTTAGTGAACTAAACAGGCTTAAATCATGCAAACTTGTACCTGAAGACTTCAGCAACTCTTCAACTTGTTGGGAATCTGCAGTTAGGAGATAGTAAAACAACAACCTACTCCTTTTAACTACTGCAAAAGGTTCTAGACTCAGGAAATTATCTCTTAAAGAATTACTCAACTAACAGAGTCTTTGCTGTATTCTATTTACACCTTAATGAAATTACTAAACAGTTTTAGTTGACTTTACTATAATTCATTGTCTTAGCTTAGGCTTGTTTTTTCTTTCACAGGAGAAAAAACTCTTCCCAATTGAGAAGCCTCAAACGCTAAACCTCTGTCAGTTTATGAAATCTCCAAAAACTCTTCCCAATTGAGAAGCCTCAAACGCTAAACCTCTCAGTCAGTTTATGAAATCTCCTTGCCTTTGCCAAGGCCTGTTTCTTCTGTCCGCTTAAATAATAGAATGTCTTTTTCCTAAAAACGTTGCACTCAGATTCAATTTCCTTCACGTAGAACTCTAGAAACGTTAAGGTCTATGGCTTCTCCTTCAAAAGAGTTAATTAGCCTTACTGTACATTGTACTCGCTTCACCGTGCAGACTGCAGCCTCGAACTGCCTTCCAGCAGAGATGAAAGTAACTTGATCTTCCTTCTTGCGCGGTGAAAGGGACTCGGGTTCTCGGCTTCAGCAAAGCCACAAATCACACAGGAACTGACAGCTAGGGTGATGGCTCGAGATGGGACCAAAAATTCAGGTTGAATTGAGGGCATAAAAGAAAGTCAAGGGCAAGATTAAGGCTTGAGGCGATCCGTCATGACAGGAGCAGAAGCGCTCACCAGGGCAGCAACACGAGACGAAGCGCCGAACCGTTGGGCTTCAGTCTATTTATAAACAAACACAGTCACGAGAGCAGCGCGGGCTCTCTCCTCATGTGGATTCTAATCTCGAGAGCATGCGCGATCCTCTCTCGAAAAATGAGCGCACAATCTTGATTGTTAACCCCTAAGGCTTAACACAAAGACTAAAAGTAAACAAGCATTGTTAGATGCAATTTCCTAAACAGTATTTACATTGACCTAAAACAGAAAATCACCTACTTAAATTATTCCAAAGTTTCATACAATTATTAAATTGAACTGACAGTTTATTAAACACATGAACAGAACCTAAATCCCACTAGATGAAGTAAGACGACCAGTAGCACCCCTAACAGAGTCCTAGTATTTACAGTCAAGCATTAAAAGGTCTGTTGGATTCTTTGTTGCCCCCCTCAGATAATGTATTGAGGCAGTATGTAGATGATCTCCACATAGCTTCTGATACAGAACAGGATTGTAGAGATAGTACTGTTAAATTATTGTTGCATTTGGCCCATCATGGACATAAGGTTAACCTTTCTAAGTTTCTGTATTGTTAATAGCAGGTCACCTATTTAGGTCACCTGCAGTCGAAGGAGGTTAGGAGGTTGACCCCTGAGAGCATCAGTACTACTGTTAAAATGCAAATTCCAGAAAGTCAAAAAGATGTGTGCCCTTTTATAGGGATTACTTCCTACTGTTGCCAGTGGATACCCAAGTACTAATTACTAATCAAAAATGAAAGAAGTGCATGAGCCTTTGCCTTGGATGCCTGAATGTCTTCAGTCTTTTGAGCAATTGAAAACTGCTGTTTTTTTCGGCTCCAGTACTTGGCACTTCCAATTACAATAAACAGTTTGTGCTCTATGTCCACGAGACTGCTGGTTGCACACTCTTTGTTCTAACACAGTGATTTAGGAATAAAGAGAGACCTTGTGCTTATTTTTCTGCTGTGCTTGACCCTAACGCAAGAGCCCTCCTGAGCTGTCTGATAGCGGTCGCAGCTGTGGCCACTTTCATCAGACAATCAGCTGGACTCATACTCAATACTGATCTCACAGATATGGTACACCATGCTGTGGATACGCTTTTGAATTTGACAAAGACACAGCACCTCACCAGTGCACGTCTTACTGGCTATGAATTGACATTGTTTGCTAAACACATTAGGACCAAAAGTTGTGCCACTCTGAATCCAGCCACGTTACTATCCCTTCATTCTGAAGATGATGCAGTTGACAAACATGATTGTATCTTCCGGACGAAGAAGAGACGAAAGGACGATAAGACCTGACTGATGTCCCCTTATCTGACCCTCAAGGGAAACTATATGTCAATGGATCTTGTATTAAATTACCAGACAGCACCACCACAGCAGCTTATGCTATGACTACATTGCATACAGTAGTAGAGACATCGCGGGTCCCCTATCAGTCAGCTCAAGCTTCTGAGCTTGCTGCCCTTATTCGAGCTTGTGAGTTGGGTGAAGGATTGACCGTCAATATTTATACTAACAGCCAGTATTCCTTTGGGGTCGTGAATAACTTTGGCTGACTCTGGGCTAAGAGAAGGTTCCTTACTTAACATGGCACCAAAATTCAGCATGGGCACATTATACTGAGGCTTTTGCTGCAATAACGCTTCCCAAGAAATTAGCTATCGTTAAGTGTAGTGCCCACAGGAATGTCACTGATGATGTGGGTAGGGGAAATGCTTTTGCTGATCAGACAGCTAAGGAGACGACTTTAACAAATATAAAAGAATGATTGTAGCAGGTCCGGCTAGGTGGGTTCCTGAAGTTGTCATATTTGAAGATACCCTTGAAAGTGTAAAGAAGATACAGAGGGAAGCCATGACAGATGATTTAGCAGAATGACGGGAGAATACAGCACAGTTGAATGAAGAATTATATTGGATTGATAAATCAGGGAAGCCGAGATGGATGTTACCAGATGCATATATTCTCCCCGTGGTGACAATGGCACATGGTCCACCTCATATCAGTGCCAAGGGCATCTGTAAATTGTTAGATCCTGAATGGCAGAATGGCAATATCCCTAAGACAGCTGTACATTTGGTGAAATATTGCAAGGTTTGTATGATGCATAATCCTTGAAAGGCTAACCCGACATCACCTGTTAGTTTTGCACCACCCATTTTTTATTTTGAAGTCCTTCAAATGCACTATATTGAATTAATTGCAATAATCTGAAGTATGTTTGGTGGTTGTATGTGCATTCAGTAAACAGGTTGAGACTTATCCCACTAAAGATATACAGCCATTACGACTGCAAAGGTACACCTGAAGGAGTTCTTTCCTCGTTTCAGCTTTCCCCGAGTTATCTCGAGTGACAACAGTAGTCATTTTAATGCAAAAGTGTTTCAATTGATTTGTGAGAGTCGTTATTTAAAGCAGAAGCTCCATGCTGCCAATCATCCACAGTCAATGGGTTAGGTTGAGAAGTACAATGGTACTCTCAAACTAAAATTGGCAAAAATACAAGAGACAACATGAATAAAATGGTCAGATGCTTTACCGTTAGCACTTTTGTACACAAGAATGACAGCTCATTCTAGGACAGGATTGTCTCCTTGCGAAATCATGTTTGGGGACCGGCAAATGTCTGGGGCGTCCCGCTTCCTCATAAGTTTTCAGATATTGAGTACCCTATGTTGCTTGATTACCTTGGCCAGTTAACCAAAAGTTTATGTTGTATTCACCAACAGGTGCGGGAGTCCCTATCTACTATACGAGAGGGACCCGGCCATAATATTCAGCCCGGAGACTATGTTCGCCTGTAGAATTTACAGCGCAAGAGTCACGCTGAAAGGGACCTCTACAGGTTCTGTTGGTGATACGGACGGCTGTAAAAGTTGTTGGGCGAAAGAACTTGTTGCATGTCACCCACTGCAGAAGGATTCCTTTACCTCTACCCTACGATCAGTGGGTTAAGGACAGCATTGGGTACTCAGAGTGCAAGCAGGTGCCCAGGTTTGTCCTATTCAGTGATGCCCAGCTAACATGGACACAGATGGATAATAAAAATGAGAATGTGTTGACTGAGGTTGTTCGTCTAGAAATACGAGCTATCCAAGAGCCTTTGTTCACTGATCACACTGTGTCTGGGGCTACCAGGTACAATTTGCGCCCCTGGCTGAGGGATACGGATTCTAAGGTGAAAAGAGATTAGGGATGGACTGCATAGGATAGGTTATACGGAATTGTGGTATCAACGGAATTAGTTGGAACTAGTGTAGGACGTTTAGCTCACTTATTCAATTCAATTCTTAATTCAATTGTAATCTTTATTCGATCAAATATAAATAATGATAAAAGCACAGATAAAAGAAAACATAATTTCATGAAGGAAGAGAAAGAATCCCCCCTTCTAATTCATCATAAATACTCAAGTAAAAAATACAAAAGCTAATACAATAAAAATATTTCATTAAATAAAAATACTACACAGCTGACTAAATCATGGGGTAAGTTCACAATACTTGGCTTGGCAAACCACCCTACCTCTTTCTTAATCAGGCCCATAGGAAAATCGCTACCAAATAACAGATCAATGCAATGGATCAGATAATGATTTAAAAAAATATAGTGCCACTCTGCACTGTTTAAAATTCCTTTGTTTTAAAATTGGGAAAATGTGCTGTTTCCTCTCTTTCTTATAGAGCCTGCAGAAAAGAAGGAAGTGCAACTCTGTCTGTGATGAGAGATTGTCGCATGGGCATGCACTTAAGTCTGAATGATTGTATTTTTCCCCTGGAAACCCTAGCATCAAAGGAATCAGATTCAAGCGGAGTCTCAACAGTATAAATCTGTGCTGTAGCCAAGTAACGTTTAGTAATCATAAAAACCCCTCTTCTAATAATGGGGGGTTTTGGCGATATAAGCAAACCGCTTGTTTCTCTTTATGAAGCTCATTACGTTTGTACTCAGACCTTAATAAGAACATGTTTGTACCTTTTTGTTTAAAGACCTTTTGGCAAGCGAGAGGATTATAAACCAAGTCAGGGAGGCTGATCTCCTTTAGAGCAGATTCCACATAACTCAGCCATCTGGAAGTTTTCCACTTATCCATACTTAAACAACTCTTCATTATTGTTTGGGTGAGTGTCACTGTATCTCTCCGCCAGATTGAGTGCCAGAGGAGAATCGGGGCTAGCTGTATAGAGTCTAAAATATAAGATATAGCCAATTCTGAGTGGAGGATATAGTTTGATGTTGAGGCAGGGAGTCCCACTAGGGATTTAAAAAAAACATTTTTAGGGGATTGGAGTGATGTCGATGTTGCCATACCCCAGACACCCGCCCCATATGTCGCTGCTGCCTTTACCTTGGCCTAGTAGATCTTTTTCATAGGTAAGATAGGTTTAGCGCCCAGTTTCTGAGCAAAGTATTTAACAGAAGTGATGCCTCTATCCATTGCCAACTTCCTTCCCTCTATCAATTTAGACCTTGAGAGGTCTTTGTCAAACTGGACCCCCAGATAGGGGAAAGAATCCACCACCTCTATTTTCAAGTAGGGTGTTTTATCTTTGTTTTTCTCGCCCGCTATTATTACAAAGGACTTGGTCTGATTTACCTTCAAGTTTAGTGAACCCATAAAGGAGACATATGCGTTTATCAAATGTTGTAGACCGAGTCCTGTTCGGGCGATTAACACAGCATCATTCGCGTAAGCCAATATCGGTAGCGGTTTGGTATCAAAAAGAGGGACACCTTGGGAGGCCATAGTGAGTGCTTTCTCGACTCCATTAGTATATAAAGAAAAGAGGAGTGGGGCATGGAAACCTCCCTGCCCCACTCCTCTTGCAATTTTGAAGGGGCGTGTACAGTCTTCGTCCTTGGTATAGTGGACTGTTGCCTCAGCATTTGTATAAATTGCCTAGTGAAGTTTAGTATTTTTTCTTCGACCCCCATCACCTCCATTATATTCCAAAGCTTAGCGTAGTCCACACAGTCGAATGTGGCTGTCAGGTCCATGAAAGCCATATAAATCTTTTCAGCCTTCATTCTGGTGTATTTTTCAATGGTCAGTGCTAAATTTAGGCACTGATCCACGGTGCCCCTTCCCTGCTGAAACCCATACTGGGCCTGGATCAGGATATTATTTTCCTTTGCCCATTCCTCTAACATGGAGAGGAGAAGATGTCCCATCAATTTAGATGTTGTGTCCAATAAGGAGATTGGTCGATAATTCTTTGGACTATCCCTATTTCCTTTTTTGTGGATTGGAACAATCACGCCTGTGTACCATAATGGTGGGGGGCTTACCAAAGCTACGCTATTCATTGCATTTGTCAGAAGGGGTCAAGGTTTTCCTGGAAACAATCAATTGGGACACCGTCTGGGCCTGGGGCCTTTCCCTTGCTACTAAATTCTAATCCGAGTCTAACTTCCTTAAGAGAAAATATGAGGGGGGATAAGACTTTTGCTCTACAATCGTGGAGCAGGTTAGAGAGTTGGATTTTAAAGCAAAGATATTTTCGAAATATAAGACCCATGTTTCCTCATCCACATTTATGTCTATTGAAGGGTCACTATGGTTTTTAAAATATGGTGCATTCACCAATTTCCAGAAATCTTGGCTATTTTCCTGAGCTAGAGGCCCTATCCAGCTCTACCCATAAATCCTCCTTGATGGTCCTTTCTCGATTTTTCTGTGCCAGTTTATATGAGGCGCGTAATGTTTTTATGTCTTCAGGAGGTCTGGGCCTAGTTTTCAAAGCTAGGGTTAGTGCCTTCCTTGCTTTAGTGCACAGTGAATCAAACCAGCTCCTATCCTTTGCTTTATCTGACTTTTTTTCTATATAAGGGCCAATTTCACCTTCTCAAAAATATCTCCAAAAGCCTGTACCACTCCCCCTGCATCATCCTCTGGATCTTGGCGCAATAATATATTATCTTGTGTTTTTTTTATGACATCTAAGGATATCTTTGAAGTATCAATAGATGCCCATTTAAATTGCACTCCGTTTTTCCTTTCCACTATTGGGGTTCCAGCTTGCTTATGATTGTGTGTGTTCCATAAAGGTACTTTCATCTCCAAAGATAAAATAGAGCGATCACTAAAGGGTGTAAAACAGTTACCTACCCTGGAAACCCTTAATCTATCGTTGACTCGTGCCAGTTTCGGTGGAAAGTTCACCCCAAATGTTCTATGGCAGGATCAATTTCACTGACTACTCCCATATTCAGAGAGGCTAATAACCTGTTTAGGGAGTTACCATACTCATTATGAGTAAAATGAAATATGGGGTTTCCCTCGGTGTTCTCTAGTCCGCGAACCAGGAGTGCGTTGGGACCACACGCAAATGTTAAAGTCACCCATCCAAATAATATTGACATCAACATCCTTAAGGTTATGGATAATGTTTTCTATAGCTTTGAAAAGCTCACCCACAATTAGATGCATGTTTGGGCCACATCTAATATTATAAAAATGTACTAGTAACCATATCCCTTCTTGTTGTATCTCTAATGTCAGGATGTGGAAATTGGATTAGTACAGTCACACTTTTTCAAATTGATATTTAGATCGTTTTTGATTAGTGTTAAAATGCCTCCCTTTGCCCTCCCGGAAATTGATGGTGTGGCTTTAGTCTGGAAGGTGCGGTAGCCATTAATATACACTGGCCCCACAGCCCACGTTTCCTGGAAACAAACTATTTCATTCTCTTGCCAAACAGTTAGCCAGTTGTTATCACTCAATTTGGGAGTGATACCTGCTACATTCCAGGAAGCTAATTTTAGGGTCACTTTTTGTTTCTCCTGTGATCTTATTGGCATCTGTTGTGTGTCGCCGGATGCGGGGGCCAACCTGGGGTGGGTTTCACTACTCTCATTTCTCTCTATGTGACTCAATTTCACTGACTGTAGTCAGTCTCAAGCTTCTAAGTCAGAGAGGGGTGCAAATCTGTTTTCGGGTCTCAAATCTGTAAGCCTGGGGATCTCCCACAACATCCCCCGTGTTTTTCTCTCCATTTGTTGGAGGTGGCTCACTGATGTTTGTCGGGGGTATGGTCTATAAAAGTAACCTAATGGTAACACCATAATGTTAGTGTTTCTGTCAATGACATTTTCCAAGGTGTCCAAAAGAATTCGAACAATAAAACCCTTATTAAAATTCAAAGCCACATAATATCCCCACATTTCATTCCTAGTAGGGCCTACCCAAGTAACTCTTCTAGCCATATTCATTTGCCTTTGTAGGTTCCCACCCCGGCCCCTGTCCCCCTCCAGATTTTGGACCACCCAATGCATATCTTGGACATTAATTGAGATGTTGATCTAGCCTGATCCTCCCGCAGGGGTGGCACATTTCCCAAGACCACTACCAGGGGGGCAGCCACTGGGGGAAAATATAAGGGCTGGGTTCCAGCTATCAATAATCCACGGGCTAATCTTTCATTCTTCTTGTTGACTCCTGGCTGCCCTTTCGTGGAGATACACTACTTTGACCAGCTTTTGTACCGTTAAGGTTGTCCAATGATAGATTAATTTTATCAGCCACTTTTTCCAATTTTTTAGCGCAGGGGGGACTTGGGTAACTTTGGGAAAATTCACTGGATATGTCAGCTATGAAAATGTTATTCACATCAAGGCTAATAGGCGTCTGTAAGGGAGGCCGAATTTTGGGGTGCAATCAACATCATAGCTTTCAAAGGTTTTGTATTTGGGGCTATTTTGCTTGCCTCTTGAGTGACTTGGGTAGTTTGAATTCCTCTGTCTCAAGTTGGCCTGTTTCTTACTAACAGTGCAGCCAAAGCACGAAAATTGTTTTTAGCCTGCGATTCCAGGCCACTTATTTTTCCTTCAATCCGGCTCAGTCTCAATGTAATTGGATTTAGCATGGTGGATACCAGGGTTCCTAATCTCTGCCACATGGCCTCCTTCGACGCCGGACAAGTAGCGGGGGTCATTGTTTCCAGGTTGCTACGGTCTCCTTGGTCTGTATCTAATGTACCCCTCTGCCTTTTTTATTTGGCTTTGAGATCTTTGCAGGTTTTGATCTTTGTGGGCCTCCCCCCTCTTTCTCTGTACCGCAGGGTCAGACATGGATCCTGTGGTTTTTGACAATACTGCTGCCCTAGAGGCTCTTTGGGTAATCTGAATTGGTTCAGGGACAGGAGATATGGGGCCCATGGATATCTCTAGGACTGGCTCGGATTCTATATCCATATCCCTGTCTGGGCTCAATGAATTGCCAGGAGTAGTATGGAGTTAAAAAATGATCGAGTGTCCCCACGATGCTTCCTCCTAGTTGGACGCCCTTTCCCTCTCCCTCTTGCTTACTCATCTTGCTCATTTTATTTGTGGCTGCCTAACTCCAGGATGGGCGTTCGAGCGCACACTGCCAATGTCAATAGCCCTAAATTTTAAAGTCAGCAATTAAGTACCTTCTGTTGGCACAGATCTTTGAGGGAGGGGCCAGCCCAGTCTCCTCCGGGCATGAACGGGCCCAGGCGCGTCCTGCGACCGTGCGCTAGTGTTCCTAATCCTCGGGGGGAGTGGGGGGCAGAGTCAACAAAGCCCCAAATACAGCTACAAGGGGCCACGAGCCGGCGTGCAGGTTTAATAGCGCGACCGTGCGCTAGTGCTCCTGGAGCTTGTGGTCCTCTAGGGGGTCAAACAGCAGAGTCAGCAAAGCCCCAAATGCAGCTACGAGGGGCCGCGGGCCGGCATGCAGGTTTAATACCCCGACTGTGCGCTAGTGCTCCTGGTGCTTGTGGTCCTCCATGGGGGGCAAACAGCAGAGTCAGCAAACCCCCAAATGCGGCTACAAGGGGCCACAGGCCAGCGTGCAGGTTTAATAGCGCGACCATGCGCTAGTGCTCCTGGTCCTCCAGGGGCGCAAACAGCAGAGTGAGCAAAGCCCCAAATGCGGCTACGAGGGGCCGCCGACCGGCGTGCAGGTTTAATAGCACGACCGTGCGCTAGTGCTCCTGGTGCTTGTGGTCCTCCAGGGGGGGCATACAGCAGAGTCAGCAATCCCCAAATGCAGCTATGAGGGGCAGCGGGCCTGTGTGCAGGTTTAATAGCGCGACTGTGCGCTAGTGCTCCTGGTGCTTGTGGTCCTCCATCGGGGGCAAACAGCAGAGTCAGCAAACCCCCAAATGTGGCTACAAGGGGCCACGGGCCAGCGTGCAGGTTTAATAGCGCGACCATGCGCTAGTGCTCCTGGTCCTCCAGGGGCGCAAACAGCAGAGTGAGCAAAGCCCCAAAAGCCGCTACGAGGGGCCGCCGGCCGGCGTGCAGGTTTAATAGCACGACCGTGCGCTAGTGCTCCTGGTGCTTGTGGTCCTCCAGGGGGGGCATACAGCAGAGTCAGCAAATCCCCAATTGCAGCTATGATGAGCAGCGGGCCTGTGTGCAGGTTTAATAGTGTGACCGTGCGCTAGTGCTCCTGGTGCTTGTGGTCCTCCATGGGGGGCAAACAGCAGAGTCAGCAAACCCCCAAATGCGGCTACAAGGGGCCACGGGCCAGCGTGCAGGTTTAATAGCGCGACCATGCGCTAGTGCTCCTGGTCCTCCAGGGGCGCAAACAGCAGAGTGAGCAAAGCCCTAAATGCGGTTTAGCTCACTTAATTTTAGTTGTATGAACATTAGTTAGGAAAGACTGAAGTAAACCCGGAAGTTTTATCATCTTGATCGACGTGGGATACGAGCTTAGGACAGAGTAAGCTCCACCACGGGTGCTCAAGAGTGCCAGCGGATTGATGGACAATAAGAGCCTGTACCAGTGAGGCTCTGATGGACACTGGGAACTTGTGTATCTTTTGCATTTGGCCCCTTTTATTATAATTTGGGTATCCCTTTGGTAGAAAGGTCGTTGACGTAGAACAGACAATTGTTATTGTTGCTCAACATTGTATGGTGTACACTCAAAAGAGGAAAATTGCATGTGTTATCCTGTTGATTCTGCTGATCATATAATTTTGTCATGGATTTTGGAAAATGATTACAATGTGCCTTAGCGCAGCAAGGGTAAAGCTATTTCCCCGAAAAGAAGTAAAAGAACAGTCCCAAGTAATGTATTCCTAGATACACATAAGCGATAAGAAGGAACAGCTTCTTATCCCACTGAATCTGTCACTAGTTTATGGCCTGCATTCCCATTGTCACTTGTAAACTATATATATACTCATCCACAGCAATTTACAGAAGTAAAGGACATTTTTGGATTTGGCTATCCAGGTCCTTGTCTATATTATAGAAAACCATTGTGAATGGGTTATCTATGTTGTGCTAACAATACCTATTGTGATAATCTCTATATAAAGAAGTAGTTTGTCACATTGGTGGGTTGGCATTATAAAGAACTGGTAGTCAAGTCAAGTCAAGAAAAGCTTTATTCAACTAAAATATTAAACAATCCTAAAACCACATAGTAAACATAATAAAATTACAATACAAAAATTGATGAAATAATCACCTAACACCTGCTTACAAGTTACAAAGAGTTAAAACATCACTAAAAAGAGCCATATGTTAAAGGAGGGTAGGTATACAGTGGTTATAATTCATCAGTTAACACACTCTTCCTGAGTTGGAGCACCTTCTTTGAAAGCATGGCTAGCCTCTATTCTACATGTACATTGTCAAGTAGTTGAAATCGGATTAAAGCTGGGCGGCATTGCCTCAACCCCTGTTGTTTTAATAGTATTATTATCCACGCTTTCCTTGACTCTACATGAAATTTACAATAAAAGGCTAAGTGAATTGCGGATTGCTCAGATCGTTTATCGTGAGGGCAGGGTATCAACATTCGAGACCAGTCATTCAGCTTTGGGAATGTCGCTAGCCTATGAACATTACCCAACCTAAATATTGCTATCATACCAACGGACACAAATGATAAGTACGGCTCCATTTCCAGGGTAGTAAGCATTAATTGATGTTGGATGACGGTAGGCTTTAGGATTTCTTCTGACATTCTTACGAAGCTCAGTACTTCCAGACCCTTTTTCTTTAAAGCCTTCCTGGTAGTCACCAGTATAGCGGTTGGATTCGTAAAATAGTCTGGATGGCCAAAGTCATTTGTGAAATCCCCTACAAACCTAACCCAAGGAATCTTAAGGGCCCCATCCAGTCTTAGAATATCTTGCAAAATCTCCCTGTTTAATTTGGTCTGATCCTCACTAAATAACCTGTGCCATAAGAGTATAGGTTCTATCTTAATGAGGTCTGTTACATAGGTGAGACCCAGCTCCTTGTGGCACATGTGGGAAGAAGAACTGGGTGGAATGGACAGGATATACTTCAATAAAGAGTTTTTCAAAATTTGGAGAGCAGAGGAATTAACAAAACCCCACACCCCAGCTCCATACGTCGTGGTGGGAATGCACTTGGTGTTATATATTTGCAGGAGTTCACCTGGTGGCTTCTTGCCAAGATTCTTAGCAAAAGATGCTAGAGCTGTAGTTGTCCTAGAGAACACCAGTTTTTCACAATCATCAATTGACCCCACAAATCATTTTGGCTAAATAAGATGGAAGAGAAGAAAACCTCTTTGTTGAGGTCAATTTCCTGTCCCCCAAAAACATGTCTCAAGACCTCTTGGTCCCATGACCACATCTCATAATGTATGTCTTGGTGATGTTTATACTTAAGCCAAGGTCCTCCATATAATTATTAAAGCAGTCCAGGACCCACTGTAGGCCTATTTCTGTGCACGCCATCAAAACGGTGTCATCCACATGAAAAAGAGCCGGTATACAATGCCCCTTTTCTTGGGGATAATCTTGGCCCTTCTTTAAAAGCGCTTCACCCAGTCCATTGATATAAAGATTAAAAAGGAAGGGGGGCAGGACACAGTCTTGCCTGACCCCTTCCTGATAGGAAACACTTTAGAGCGCTCGCAGCCCAGGCGGTATCGCACACTAGCAGTAGCTCCACAGTGTAGTCGTTGAAAAAAGTGATTTTTGAGACTTCTTCCTTCCTTGCAGCCCCCTTTCCCAATACCAAGAATATGGAATGCTCATAAGGAGTTTTATACATGGTCATCTGTTTTCCTAGTTTTATATTTTCCTTGTTGCTGTCAGAAAATGTTTCAGCTCATGCTAAAAGTAGGGTCTGTTGGAATAGAAATATTCATGTTTGCGTATTTCTCTATGTAAGCATTCACTGCACCATTTTCTATTCGGCCACCATTTTGAATCATAATCGAAATTCTGAGAAAAGGCCCCTGTTATGTTTTGTTTCTGCTGTGTTGGATTTTGCTTCACTAATGAATAGACTGTTCATATTAGTGCATATCTTTTTTACTAGTTTGAGGCCCTATCCCACTTGTCTGGCAGCGTGTGCAGGGTGAAACGAGCATGGGTTGCTTTAGATAGTGTGAGAAATGAGAAGCAAAACTCATTCTTTTGGTATTTCACTGTCCAGCTGCATCTGCTTGGAAAATTCCACTTTGGGCGTGCCTTCACCCGGTCATGAAACGGGCATAATTTATCTATATGCTTGTTGATTTCAGTCCTCTCTGCAGCACTCCTAGCAACTTGACAGACTGGAATCCGCTCTGAGGGCCTCATTTATGAGAAGTGACGCTTCGCTGCATGAAAGCAGCGATGCATCACTTCTCAATGTGCCCTCCTACGACATTATTGATGCGTCATATTTACTGTATGACACATCATGTCGCAAGGAGCTACAGATATGTCAGTATTTCTGACATATCTGTATGGCACAAAGGTAACACATTGCTGGAGTGTGTCACAAAAGTGACACAACTCCAGCAATGTGTCCTTTCACATAAGGCATGCCCCATGTGAAAGGGCCTGTAGCAGTCTTACGCCTGCAGTGAGGCAGGCATAAGATATTGACGCATATGCACCCTAGAAGTGGTGCAGTGAAATCTGGTAGATTCCACTGCGTCACTTCTACGAGGCTTACATACGTGGGAACGCCCACCCTGCATACATTATACCTGACACAGGTATAATGTAGCCCAGGAGTTTACAAAGTGACACATCTGCTTAGATCCTTCAATTTGTAAATTGGGCCCAACAGAAGGCATGATTTACGCCACTGATGCGTCACAAAAGCGATGCAATGGAAGCGCAAAACTGTTGCAAGGCCTCATAAATAAGGCCCACAGTGTATATTGAATAAACAGTTATTGATTTGCATTCTCTACTGTCTGACCAAATTCTTTATTTGGTACAGAAGGCCGAGACGTGGTCACAGGGCTCTTGTGATCCTAAACAGGCCTCTTCCTTCTTACCGTCACACTGAGTTTTAGCTGAAGTCTTATTCTTCATGTTGAAAATCATCAAGATGGATGACTCAGGAAATCATGCATGTCCATGGTGAGCCCTCCCTTGGAAAGACTCTGCATTTTGTCCTGGACCCAACCAGTTGTGATGTTGTGAATGTTAATTTCTTAGTCTTGTGCAGGGCTAAGGCTGTTAACTGATGATCATCAAGCAAGAGCTGTAAAAGGAGAGAGAAGTCAGCCCCTGGTCCTTCCTGGACTTGGCTAAATTGATTTTCATGTTTCAGCCAAGCAAAGGAGACCCAAGATCTGGGCAGCAATCACCCCTTCCTCCTTCTGAAGCCCCAGTGACACTGACCTACAGGAGGATGTTGTGAAGACTCCTTGTGTCCTGCAAGACGGCTTCTAGCTTTACCTTTCCTGTGGCTAATCCATGTATTTTCATGTATTTTAAAGAAATAGGGGTGAAAAGAAAAGAAGAGGACGTTAGGACTTTGAAACGTTGAGTGCAGAGGGACTATACCAGCTTAAATGGGCCACTGCTGCTCCACTGAATTTGACGGAGCTCTCAACATTTCATTATTCTAATATTCCAGAGAGCCTTGGGTTTAAAGATTTTCTGGATGTGTATCACATGTTTGGGCAAATAGTCGGTGTGTATGCACAAAAAGAAGATAATTAAGGCATAAAACCTGTTTCTAGAATATCTGCAACTATCAGGTTAACAGTTGCACCAGGCAGAGTTACAAGTCAGAAAATTCAAGGAGAGTTCGGGAATTAGATTTACGATCTGTAAATACGAAACACAGGCTTGGGAGCCACAGAAGATTTCATCTCCTCAGTACCTGATGCCTTTGTTTTCTCAATTAGGACTTTCTTCCCTTGTGGGTCAAAATGTTCTATTGACTTTATAGGCCACTGTAGATCAGCCATACCAGCAATTATTGGCCCGCTCCCTTCTTTAAAACTAGAGCGGCCCTTTAATGACCAGTATAGCCAGTTACAGTGCGCTATAAATCTTTATTGTTTGAACTGTAACATAAAATATATTTACAAGATTAGTATAACTTGTGTTTCCTATAAAATACACTTGTTGCCTAGTTGAATATATGATGTAACATAGCATACCATTACAATGCATACTTTTACAATGCAGATTTTAGAATGAGACTAGTGGCTCATCAGCCAGGCTAGCTTGAATCCAGTGGCTAACCTGGCTGGTGAGGGGTGTTACACAAAAACTGGTCCCCGGATGGTTGTTTCCGGTCTAGGAGGGACCTGGTTTGGTAGTTCAGGCTGGACTGTTGTCATGAGGCAAAAGGTCAAGACCGATTTGCATAGAGCTAGGTCTGAACTGGGGTGGAAAAGTGAGCTAAAACACGATGATGGATTTAACCCAAATCTGTGACTGGGAGTGAGTGTCTGAAAAGTTCCAGTGCTCTGTCCATCCTCTCCTTGTGTTTTCTTTGTTCGCCCTAAGTTGGCAGGGTTTGCCCAATCTTGGGTCCCTTGCTTACTTTGCCACTTTGCCACTGGATTCAGCTAGCCTCACTGGTGAGGAGTGTTACCACAAAACCAGTCCCAGGATGCTTGTTTCTGGTCCAGGGCGGACCTGGCAAGGGCCATTCAGGCTGGACCGTTCCCATGAAGCACAGGGTCAAGACTGATTTCATGTAGCTGGGTCTGAACTGCAGTGGTTAAGTGAGCTAAAGAACGATGATTGGTTCAACACAGATCTGTGACTGGAGGTGAGTGTCTGAAAAGTTTCAGTGCTCTGTCCATCATCTCCTTGTGTTTGCTTTGTTCACCTTAAGTTGGCAGGATATGCTCAGACTTGCGTGCCTTGCTTACTTTGCCACTGGATTCAAGCTAGCCTGGCTAATGAAGGGTGTTACCCCAAAAACGGTCCCAGGATGCATGTTTCTGGTCCAGGGAAGACCTGCCTTAGAGGTTTGGGCTGGATTGTTCCTATGAGGCACAGGGTCAAGACTGATTTGCATATAGCTGGGTCTGAACTGGGGTGTCAAAATGAGCAAAAGAACGATGATGAATTCAACCCAGATCTGCGACTGGGGGTGAGTGTTTAAAAAGTTTCAGCGCTCTATCCATCATCTCCATGTGTTTGGCCATAATTAATATTCTAACTCCACAGGATGCTTTAGTCAGGGAAGATGCTGGTCAGTGGTGTGGGCCAAACATACTATTCAAACTCCACAGGACGTCTACCACAGGGAAGGTGATGGTCAGTGGTGGCGGGAAAGCTTACAATTCTAGGTCCGCAGGATGCTTGCCTTAGGGAAGGTGCTGGTCAGTGATGGGTGGCATAATTAATATTCTAAGTGTGATCAATTAGAAACTGATGACATCCCTTAGTGCCCTAAGGGATGTCATCAGTTTCTAATTGATGTAATGTAATGTAATGTAATTTAAGGGACATTTCTACCGCGCGGGTTTCACTCCAAGGAGTATCTTGGCGCTCACACAACTCAGGTGGAAGAGTTGGAAGGGAAAGGGGTGTCCTATGTTCTACATAAACATTACACCAAGGTCCTACATGTAGCGTCAGGCAAAGAGAAAATCCAAGTTTTTAATGCCTTCCTGAAGGGGGCTTCTTGAGAAAATGACCGCAAAAAAAGAGGAAGCTTTTTCCAGGCCTTAGTGCCCAATACAAAAAGGGATTTGCCACCTTTTGTGGCGAGTTTGAAATGAGGGAGGGTAGGTATCACATTTCACTTACTTTTCAAATTCACTCGCCCAAGGGTGGAGGGCGACAACTTAGGAGCACCTATTCTAAATTTGAATAACGTTTCATTGAACTACTTTCAAATATAGGTTGTGCACGGGCCAATCAAATTCTTAATAATTAATATTCTAACACAACAGGGTGCTTGCCTCATGGAAGGTGCTAGTTTCTCCCTGCTTTATTACATGTAAACAAAAAAAGTGAACACAAAGAGTCATTAACTTTTTTTTTACACAGCTTCAGTAAACTCCATTTAAAATCAATACAATCAAATTCATCAACTGTACCTCAATACATATTCTCAAGTACTTGTTCAACAAGCAGAGGGCCTTTCACAGGTGAAATAGTTGAAAAACCTAATATTTTAACCAAAGCTAACAAAAACATTTCTTTAAAGAAAGCAAAAAACCAAACAAAATTAAATCATACAAATCCACATTTCCTTTTAGACCTACCCAACATCACTCTGAAGTGAGAAAAATATCTGCAAAAGCAGCTGCAGATACAGAACTGCACCAGCAAAGGGCAAAAAAGTAAACAAAGGAACCCTTCAAGGTGAAACATACTACTTTACCGATATGAAATGCAGCTTTATCTTTTAGCAGGAATCAACAACAAAGCATTTTAGAAAATCATAGCTCGCAAAATATAAACCCAACAATTTAATAAACAACATTCTCTATTAACCATTACTTTTTTGCTGGTTGCAAGCAATAAACAATTTCAAATTAGAAAAGTACTTCATAACAGCAAAACATTGTGAAACATGTATTCTTAAATATAGACAGTCAAACGTACAACTGATAACATTTTCTTTACAGATTAAACATTCATTTTGAAATATATAACTTAATAACTCTTTTTATCCCCTTTTTTACATTCATATACATAATGGAATAAGGAAGAGAAGCCATCTAGATGAAATCTCAAAGAGGAAATCAACTCCTAAAGAACAGTGTCTTCCATTTTTAACTGAGATTAACTGTGCCCAGGAGTCATTGGAGAAGTGTGCAGTATTACTCATCCCATTGCACAGGTAGAGTGGTTACTCTTGGTGACTCTGTTGAAAGGAACACAGAGCACAACCACTCTGCCTCTTCAATGAGATTGAGGTTAGAGAAAGCATTAACCAAAAAGAAGAACTTGCATCCACCTCCAATGAACCCTGGGTTGCAGTTTTGAGGGAGTTATCCGATTCAGATTAGCTTAATTCGATTTTAGTTTTAAAAAATCATAAAAGCAGTAACAGTAAAAAATACAAACACCTTAACATTTCATTACAATAACGGTTGTTAAAAACAAGATTAAATGGGTAAAACAGACCAGCTAATCAGTATGGAAACATTTCAATGTCAATGAGACAGGTCTAAAAACAAAGAAATCGTACATACAAACTAAGAGGCCGGGAAAAGACATCAGGTAAGCCTCTGTCGGTAATTTGTTTGTTAATTACATACTGCCCTATCTAATAAACTCTAGCTCATGGATGGCCTCTTTGTGGTACGGTCTAATAAAATTTCTGGGAAAAAATTCTAATCTATTGAAGGCTTGAAAGTTAGTTGCACGAGAGGCACAAGATCCCCTTCCCAATGAGTTGTATTTTCTTATCGTTGGTGTTTGTAAGGGGATGTGTGATTGACTTGGGTAAAAGTCATGCAAGTCCCAGATGGAGATGGGGCCGTATCTATCTTTGGGCGGACAGAATCGTAGAAAGGGGACAATGTTCATGTTCTTAAATTTGATAAGCACCAGGTCCCCCGCAATGTCTTTGGGCAGCGTACCTAGCCTCCCCACCCTCCTGACACTCAATATTCCATCATCTAGTTGAGGTGGCAAGGGTCTATTTTTCTGTAACCAAAAAATGACCTTGTTTAGCAGGTCCTCATGTGATTCATGTGTTCCCTGACTTAGTGCGGGAACCCCAGAGAGGACAGTTACATATGGGGCAGCTTCAGGGGGTAAATTAATGTGTGGCATTCTTACCAAAGTGGGTCTGGCCCCTGTGTCAATTATCTCAGATGGTAATAAAGCTTTAGGGCCAGTCAAGGTAAGTGTATTAGGAGGCTGTAATTGATTTTCACCTTTTTTATATGTAACAGACTTAGGCTTCACGGGGGCGATTGGATGATTAGGGCAGACAGATGTTAATATTTTATTAGATGAAAGAGAGTTTTTTTTTAATAAGTTCCTAAATGCTAGTCAACCTACCCCCCAAGTCATTAATTTTTGTTACCAGTGGTGAGATAACAGATAATAGCAGTTGTTCAATTTGGGCCAGAAGTGGCATTTGGGTGGACAACGCAGGATCGTCTATTTT
The DNA here is from genome assembly GCF_964263255.1 of Lissotriton vulgaris. Lineage (NCBI taxonomy): Eukaryota > Metazoa > Chordata > Amphibia > Caudata > Salamandridae > Lissotriton > Lissotriton vulgaris. The sequence continues at coordinate 1,571,653,451 of NC_141687.1, forward strand.
GTCAACCGCCGTGACCTCCATTGAAATTGTTGGGTTAAAGGGGGATGAGGTAGGACTGGTGCACATATTTTTGGTAGTGGCGTAGTTCTTATTGATGCTATCATAGTCATGGTTCCCTCTAGTATTAGGATCCAGGGACGGTGTGTTTAAAGGAGTGTGTTCTTTATTAGAAGGTGGAGCTAGGTCCCGTGAGATATCATTAAAAATAACAGAGTTAGTGTCCTTAATAGGGGGGGTTAATACATCCGGAATGTACTTAGTGCCGCACAGGGCGTTAAGTTCCTCCCAAAGGGACATAATTAGTGAGATGGTGAACGAAAATAGTCAATGGGTAACAAGCAACCCAATACCGGTGCCGCTAGGGCGTCTGGGTGTTGTAGTCCGTGTTGCCCCCCCTCCGCACTGCGGCCGCTGGTGGCTGTGAACTGCGGCGGCGGGAGGGAGGAAGACAGGAGCAGGTTTGGCAATGGCTGAAGTTTGCCGAGTTTGCCCCCAAGCTGCAGGTGAGTCCCCCCACCACTACTCCAATTTGGGAGCCCGAGAGCAATGAAGCTTAACTCCCAGCCCACCTCTAGCAGGCCTGCCTCCCAATTGCCACACGGCTCCACTGCCTTAAGGGAAAAGAAAGAAGGTATTTTTTTTTTCCGCCTGGGGAACAGCAGCTCACACACAGTCCGTTCCGCTATCTCCCTCGCGATATCGCACCCTTAACAGAAAATCACCACCAAGACTGTCTCAGAAAGCGGCTAATTACCACCGCGTTTAAACGTGCAGGCTCTGCAGCATTATTTAATACTCCTCGATCGGCTCAGCGCGCTCCCGCTCAAGTGAGCCGTTACTCCAGCTGCTCTAACTCAGGTGAGCCCAGTGGGGACGGGAACAGGCTTTCACTTGCGGAGAGGAGCTCCACGCTCTTCTCTGAAGATTGTCTCTTCCTCAGGGAAAGATCCACACCACGACAGTCCGCGGGAAGCTCCACATACTCTAAACGCTTTGACCCCCGCGCCCACCGTACACGGAGCAGCTCCCAGAGGTACTCGATCACCGCAGCAGGTGAGGACCGGAGGTAAGCAGAAGCAGCCGCGTTCAATCGCCGAGACTCTCCAGGTTCCTCCACTATAGCATCACTGTGCACTGCAGACCGACCACAGCTTTCCCGACCACAGCACCTCGAGAGCACGAATACTGCAGCTCAGAGCTCCACCGGGGATACAGATGCAGCAAAGAATCGCAGGTAATTCAGCAGGTAGTTCGGCATCTAGTAGGGACCGCTCATGCACCACCTCTCACTCGCCATCTTGCAAACCATCCAAACACATTCCTACATCTGTAGCAAGTTATAGGCTTACAATCCCAAACATACCCAGATTTATACAGAGAAAGAAACAGGCAAGTAACCCCTAACTTGAAGCACCCTCAACATATTCTGATATTAACATTCCTCCTGAACTAACTGTTGCTGTTACTAATGAAAACTTTATTTTACATAACAACAAAAACCCACAGAAAAAATACTAATCTTTAGCACACTCTGTAATCTTGTAAAAGTGGAGACTAGATATATTTGGATGATGGATTGGATGTTTAAATTCATACCCCAACAATTCACCCAAATATACACTATTCACACCTACATTAATAACACTGTAGTTCCCTTAGTGTACAGTTTACACCCGAATAAGCAAACCTTAACTTACACTGAATTTTTAACAGTGCTAAAATCTAGTCCAATAAAAGTGATAATTGATTTAGAATTATTATTGATTAACACCATAAACAAAATGTATCCTGCAACCTAACACTGTAAATGAAGATACATTGGGCGGCCTACTACATTACTTTGAGGATACATGGATTGGTCAAATAAGCAAGTCGAGTAGCAGGAGGAATTCAAGGTTTCTTGTGAAGTGGCAGAACTGTTAAATAACATGCTTAGAGGAAGGCGAAAAGACCAATTAGGCCATAGAGGGATGGCACCATGCCTTCAATAAATCAATTGGAAAACTTCACCCAAACATTTATAATTTCTTGGAAATTTTGAAGTAGCAGCAAAGTTTCCAAGAAATGAGAATAGCGTAATCATGGACGTATTTTCAAAACAACAAAAGAAATGTTAGAGAGACTATTGCGACAAATTCAACAGTTTTTGTTTATGGTGACTTCAGACTACCTAGACAATATTGCACACATACTCCATTTCTAACTATCACCACCACCCATTCTGTCTTACTTGCCTGTTTTGTAACTTTAAAACAAATTAAATTGCCATTTTTCAAAATCCATAAAAAAGTCGGGTTCCTTACTTCAGTTGTCTTCCTTCTTCGACTTTTGTAAAATTCCAAAGTTCAACAAGAGTCTGCAGCGCACCAAATATCCAAAGCATCAGCTCCATATTCCACGATTTAATCCGAAGCCTGTGCAAAACTATCAAAAGAAACACAGATTGGCATAGACATATTTTACAACACACTGCTGCAAAATATATGATGTAAACTAAAAGAAAATGCATCCCCAAACTAAATTCCTGAAAAATGAAATACGTTTTGGAAACAATGCAACAAGAAATCTATTGTTGGAAGCCTCTCTACATCAATTTTCTGACAAAAGAGTGCCAAAAACAAAAAATTCATAACTTTAACGTCCAGAAAAAATCCTCCATTGAGTTAAAATCTATTTGAAAAAATTCCAAATTGTTCAAAACAGTCATTTGGCCACCCATGCCATCTGTGTTCTCCATGCCTCCAAGTGCTTGAACATCCATGAATACAATATATATATATATATATATATATATATATATATATATATATATATATATATATATATATATATATATATATATATATATATATATATATATATATATATATATATATATATATATATATATATATATATATATATATATATATATATATATATATAGTTTTTTTAATGTGATACACCAATGAGTAAAACAAAGTATTGCCTCCTTTACACATTGATTTAAAAGAAATGTTAATAATTCTTTAGAAATACTTAATTTTTTTCAAACCAAAAGTGTAAAAAAAGCAATCAACTCGATATGGGTCGCCAACCACTACCTGTATAAGAATCAAACTTGGCTTACAAAATACATACTGCTAAATACTAACATCTATTTAACTACCTCCCTCCTCACTCCTTACAATAAACTATGCTACCAGCAATGTCTATTAAATAAATAAAATGTCTTATCCGACTGCAGCTCTTCCTTGCTTCTGATCTAGAAACAAATTGTGTACGTCCTCTGTAAAAGTAAAAAGAAAAAAAGGACATTTTCATCCATTCACTTCAATGGAAAAATGTGGGAAAAATCAAAAAAATATGTATACATTTTTTTTAATGTACTCCTTTGAAAAATATATTGTTTTACAATAAATACATAGTTTTAATAAATATGTTTATGTGTCCTATTCACTTATTTAATTAGAAAATTATAAATAAATGTATTTTTCTTATTTTCCTATTTACTGTTTCTTTATAAACAGATTGGAGTTTACATATGACCTTTTTTCCTTTTTTCGAAAGTTTTATTAATTTATTATGTATCAACTGTTTTAATATAAATAATGTTTTAAAATACTACTCACCCCTACACAAAACATCTATTTCTATATCATCCCATGCCAGATTGTGCATGATGAACCCTCATATTTTTTTAATTTAGTTATGAGAAATATTGTAAAATTATTAATATTATAAAATGTAATTACTTAACAAGTATTAAAATTATTACTAGGGTATTAATACAATGCCCCACCCAAAGCGCCTAGTTCCCTTGCTTCCCTTCCAGAGAAAGGGTGTCACACCATCATAAGTATTATTTAAAATATTATTAAATTACTGAAAAGTAATGTTAAATGTATTATGTATTAATCCCCAGATTTAAAAATGTATACCTGAGTATTAATACACTCCCTCACCCAAAAGATCTAATTCCCTTGAATCCATTGCCAGAGAAAGGCTGTCACGCCCTCATATGTATTATTTTTAATTATTATTCAATAACTGAAAATGTAATATTCATTAATGTCCAGGTATTAAATGTAGTACCTAGGTATTAATAAACTCCCCACCCAAACTGCTAATTCTCTTACATTCCATGCCAGACAAAGGGTGTCACACCATCATACACCATCATACAAAACATTTTTAATATTTATTACATTGATAATAATTATTGGTAAATGTAACAATCATTAATACCCAGGTATTACAATTAATGTTCGGACATTAATACACTCCCCACCAAAAACCCTTATTTCCTTTGCATCCTGTTGCAGATAAAGGGAGTCAAACATAATCATAATATGACTTTAGTTATTATTAAATTGCTAACAATTTTTTTATGTTTTTTTTTATTTTAGCGATTTCTAAAGCGCCTGGTGACCCAAGGGCATCCCCGCGCTGTGTAACTTGAAATCCTATTGAGAGGGAAGGCGGCCGAAGGGAGTTATTTGGGAAACAGATGGGTCTTTAGTTTTTTGCGGAAAGCAAGGTAATTGGATTCCAGTCTGAGGGCGCGAGGGAGTGCGTTCCAGCCCTTAGCCGCCTGAATGGAGAATTGTCGACCTCCTGTGCGGGCTTTTTTGAATCTGGGGATGCAGACTAGATTCTCATTTTGAGATCGTAGTGATCTGGTTGCTGTATAAGGTGTGATCATTTTACTGAGGATCGCTGGACCAGATCCGTTGTAAAGCTTGTGTGTTGTACACATTGCTTTAAAGTGCACCCTTTGGCGCACGGGGAGCCAATGCAGGGTTTTGAGGGCTGGCTTGGCGGATATTCTGGAGGGGGTGTTGGTAATCATGCGTGCTGCCGCGTTCTGTGTCCGCTGGAGTTTCGTGATGGTAGCCTCGGGGGCTCCCAGATAGACCAGATTGCTATAGTCCAGACGGGACAACACTAGACCCTGGATAAGAAGCTTTCTGGACATAGGTGGGAGTAAGGGCAGGATTTTACGGGTCGTGCGCATGAGTCCAAAACATGTGCCCGAGGTTTTGGTTGCCTGAGTTTTCATCGTAAGCTGTGGCTCAAGCCACACCCCGAGTGTCTTGATTTCAGATTTAGGGGAGGGAATTTCTCCGAACACATCGGGCCATAGTGTAGGAGGGATAGTCCATTGCTTGCCGAGTAGCATTACTTCTGTCTTAGTCCCATTCAATTTCAGTGATGAGTCATTCATCCAGTTGTGGATATCTATGAGGCAGTTAGTTAGATTTTCAGGATGGTCAATCAGCTGGGACAAGGAGACGACTAGTTGGGTGTCGTCAGCGTAACTCACCATTTTGATGTTAAATGGTGTTACCACATCCTCGAGGGGGGCCATATAGACATTAAAAAGCGTCGGGCTTAGGGAAGAGCCCTGGGGGACGCCGCTGGTGAGTGGGAGGGTGGATGAGTGATGGCTGTCGTCCCACACTTGAAAAGAGCGTCCTGTAAGAAAGGATTCGATCCATTTGATAGCTGTCCCGGTAAGTCCTGCATTTGCCAGTCTATGCAGAAGGACACGGTGGTTGACCGTGTCAAAGGCTGCACTTAGATCCAGGAGGATCACTGCCACTGATCCTCCTGAATCTAGTAAGCCCCTTGCCTCTTCAATGACTGCGAGGAGTGCGGTGTCCGTTCCATGGCCTGGGCGAAATCCGGTTTGGGATTGTCGGAGCAGTTTATTCGTTTCAAGGAACTGGGACAGTTGGATGTTTACCAGTTTCTCGGTGACTTTGCTAATGCCCGGGAGTAGGGATATTGGTCTATAGTTGGACAGGTCCGATGGATCTAGCTGGGGTTTTTTTAAGAGTGCTTTGACCACAGCACTCTTCCAGCTGTCGGGGACGGTTCCGTGGGTAAACGAGCAGTTGATAAGGTCCGTAATGGTAGGCACAATTACTGAGGCTACAGTCTTGAGGAACCTTATAGGGGCTGGGTCCAAAGGGGATCCACTTTTCATTTTTACTAGGGTTCGCTCAACCTCTACGGGGGTGACAGGTCGGAAAGTCTGAAGCGAAGGACGACAGATGCTTTCAGTCTGTTCGAGGGAGGTACTACTTTCCGTGAGGTTAGGGGAGCTGGGGGGTGGGAGGGAGGTCAGGATGCGGGTGATTTTCTCGTTGAAGAAGTTAGCTAGCTCATTACTTCTGTCAACTTTGGGGGTGTTGGAGGGAGAGGTGGTGGGGACCTTGGTCAGCTTTTTGACGATTGAAAAGGATTCTCGGGCTGAATTGGATGCTTCTTGTATAGAAGCTTTGGCTGATTTAATGGCCTCTTTGTAAAGTTTGACCATGGCCTGGTAGGCTACTTTGCTGGCATGTTGCCAAGTCTTTCTCCAGAGTCGTTCGGCCTTTTTGCAGTTTTTGCGAAGTGTTCTTAGTTCTGCGGAGTACCATGGTGCTGAGCCATGTTTGCCGTTTTTATTTTCCCTATTTCTGAGTGGGAGTACTAGGTCTAGGGAGACGGTAATCCAGTCCCTGAATCTTCTGTCTGCCGTATTTGGGTCTTCAGCGTGAGCAGGGATGTTTTTTTCAAGGGTCTGAGCCCATTCGTCTGTGGAGAGTCTGGGCCAGGTCCTATCCTTGCTGAAGGTAGGGGGTGTACGGTTTTTCGTGAAGGTTCCAGGTAATTGGAAAGGGACCAAGAAGTGGTCTGTCCAAGGAAGGGGAAGGGCCTCCTTTGCTAGCATTGAGAACGAGCTGGTAAATACGGGGTCTAATAGGTGGCCCTTAGTGTGGGTGGCTCCGGAGTTTAATAGACGGATATCGAAGGCCGCTAGATCTTGAATCAGATCATTGGCTACCGAGTCGGCCGGGTCTTCTAGGTGGATGTTCAGGTCCCCAACTATCATATAGTTTGATAAGGAGTGGGCCTGAGTTGTGACTAGGTCCAGAAGAGAGCAGGTGAAGGGGCCCGGGGTGCCGGGGGGGCGGTAAATGAGGAGTCCTGTTAGAGAAGTGGTTGGGTTGAGTGTGATGGTAAAATGCAGACTTTCAGCGTCGGTAATCTGTGCGTCGTGGGTTTTGCAGTGGAGGTGTTCTCGATGGATGATAGCTACACCGCCTCCTCTGCCTAGAGGACGGGGTAGGGATTGAATACAGTAGCCCTGTGGTGTTGCTAGTACCATGTCTGATTGTGAATGAGGACCGAGCCATGTTTCCGTGAGGAAGAATATATCGATTCCATGATCTTCTATGATGTCGGCAATCTGAGTCGCATGTTTTGGAAGTGAACGACAATTTAGAGAGGCAAGGTTGAGGGTGGCGGGTTTGCTGGGTTTAGTGGGTAGCGTGAGCTGGAGTGGTTTGCATAAGGAGCAACGAGTGAAGGGTCCCTTGAGATTATGGGTGTAATCACAGGAGGGTGGGGGGGGGGTCTGAGGCTCAATAGATCTCTACGGGAGTACCTTATAGTTGGGTGAAGAGATTCGGGCAGGGGTTCTGGCCCTAGGCCCGGTCGTGCGCGGACGGGCGCAGACGGGCTTGCCTTAGGCGCGCCTTCGGCGCGCAAACGGCGCTCCCGCAGCGCTCGTCCGCTGCGCTGGGGAGGTCGGCACATTTGTGCTGGTTGTAGAGGGCGTGGCCTCGCAGTGGGCGTGGCTACACCTTTGCCGCGCTGGCGGTGAGGGCGTTGCTCGTGTCTGAGGGTCTGGCTGGCGCTAGGAGGCAGCGCTTTAGCACAGGTGAGCCTGGATAAGTTTTGTGAAGTTAAAAACAACTAAAGTGATAGTTTTTAAAAAGCAGTGCGTAGCAGTTACAAAAACCTCCGGCTTTCCGCCTCAGAGGGAGTTCAGGACAATGAGGATTCGTTGCGCTGTCAAGCGTTTTTGTATTCGTTCCGATTGGTGGGCGTGGCCTCGCAGTGGGCGTGGCTACACCTTTGCCGCGCTGGCGGTGAGGGCGTTGCTCGTGTCTGAGGGTCTGGCTGGCGCTAGGAGGCAGCGCTTTAGCACAGGTGAGCCTGGATAAGTTTTGTGAAGTTAAAAACAACTAAAGTGATAGTTTTTAAAAAGCAGTGCGTAGCAGTTACAAAAACCTCCGGCTTTCCGCCTCAGAGGGAGTTCAGGACAATGAGGATTCGTTGCGCTGACAAGCGTTTTTGTATTCGTTCCGATTGGTGGGCGTGGCCTCGCAGTGGGCGTGGCTACACCTTTGCCGCGCTGGCGGTGAGGGCGTTGCTCGTGTCTGAGGGTCTGGCTGGCGCTAGGAGGCAGCGCTTTAGCACAGGTGAGCCTGGATAAGTTTTGTGAAGTTAAAAACAACTAAAGTGATAGTTTTTAAAAAGCAGTGCGTAGCAGTTACAAAAACCTCCGGCTTTCCGCCTCAGAGGGAGTTCAGGACAATGAGGATTCGTTGCGCTGTCAAGCATTTTTGTATTTGTTCCGATTGGTGGGCGTGGCCTCGCAGTGGGCGTGGCTACACCTTTGCCGCGCTGGCGGTGAGGGCGTTGCTCGTGTCTGAGGGTCTGTCTGGCGCTAGGAGGCAGCGCTTTAGCACAGGTGAGCCTGGATAAGTTTTGTGAAGTTAAAAACAACTAAAGTGATAGTTTTTAAAAAGCAGTGCGTAGCAGTTACAAAAACCTCTGGCTTTCCGCCTCAGAGGGAGTTCAGGACAATGAGGATTCGTTGCGCTGTCAAGCGTTTTTGTATTCGTTCCGATTGGTGGGCGTGGCCTCGCAGTGGGCGTGGCTACACCTTTGCCGCGCTGGCGGTGAGGGCGTTGCTCGTGTCTGAGGGTCTGGCTGGCACTAGGAGGCAGCGCTTTAGCACAGGTGAGCCTGGATAAGTTTTGTGAAGTTAAAAACAACTAAAGTGATAGTTTTTAAAAAGCAGTGCGTAGCAGTTACAAAAACCTCCGGCTTTCCGCCTCAGAGGGAGTTCAGGACAAATTAGTATTAAAAGTATTAATCATTACTACCTAGCTATTGAAATGAATACTTGAGTATTATTAACCCCCCACAAAACCCACGTATTCCCCTGTATCCCCTGTCAAACAATAATAATTACACCCTCTAATTTTTATTACATTGCCTAACATATGCAATAATGGGCAAATTACGATGGTGGTCAGAAGTGCCTCTAACCAACACTGCATCTAAGAATCAGGACCGACTGACCGCCGGATTATGGACAATTTTATTTTTGGATTTATTTAATGGACATTGGTTGGAGACTATATTTTTGAACATTGTTTGGGGTTAGGAAGAGGGGTAGGTCAGGTGTTGTGGGATTTTTTACATTAGTTTATTTTGTTAGGGGACTCAATTATATTTATACTTAAACTTTACATATGATGTAAATGTTTTATGGGGGGGTTACTCTTTTACATCACACGGTTTCGTTCCTTCGCTGCTGCAGGGCGACGGCCAGTTTTTGATTTAAATAATCTGCTGATTTTGTAACACACAAACAGATGGATGCGGTACCCTCACTGAGTGACTTGTCCATCTAGTACAGTCAGTCTCTCCTCCCAGTCTATGCAGCCAAAAACTGGACTTGAGGGCGTTGGGTGTGTGAATTAATGAATTAATTTCCATTATTAATTATGCCTTCCACAAGCTTCTTCTCTTACCTGTGATTGCTGTTTAAATGTAGGCACAGCTATGGCTGCATGGTGATGATGATTTGGTTTCCCAAGATGCCATGGTGTTAGGGTTTGTGCACAGCAAAGAGCATGTCCCCTCTAATTGCACTAGTGGTCTCTGCAATAGCTCTCTTTAAACATACTACTGAAAGCCTTTCTTGTTATCTCAGCTCCTCCCTAAGACTTCTGTGTATGTTGCTCAATATATTCACAAGTTTGGACATTGCTGTATTGTTTGCACATTGAACCTTGCTTTTACCAAGGCTTATATAGAAAACATTGAACCTTGCTTTTACCAAGTCTTATTTAGAACACTCCTCCCTAGGCCATGTGCTACTTCAACTCATTAGCATAATAACTAAAGCTCTGCACACCGGCTCGTGAGAACCACACCCAGTTCTTCTAACCACACCCAGCTCTTCGAACCACACTGAGCCCTGTCTATAAAAGGCAGCCCCTGAGCCTCACCCAGTGCTTGTGCTCATCTACCTCCCACTTATCTGAGAACAGATCCTTCGGCGCTGGCACTCCTGCTCTCTCCAGACCTTCATTGACTTCAACGGGCGCGGCTTCTGGCTCTTCCTTATTCTGGTTTCCGGCTACTTCTTGCCTCAGCCCCTCTTCTGTCAACTGCAATCAACCTGCAAAAGAGAAAGAGGTCAAGGTTAGACTGATCAGTATCCCTTTTCAGCAACAAGTAAGCGCAAAACCTTTTATTACCTGAAGGAACTTTATCTGCGATTTCTGGATTCATGTAAAGACAATTTGGAACAACATATCTCCCACAAACTTTGTGGTTCAAACCCTTTGTTACAAGAATACTTTGTGGAATAAACATTGTTTTACATGGAACTTTTTAAAGAATTGAACAGAGGAAACCATTGACAGCAAGGTAAACAATAAATCAAGGACTTACACAAATTACCTGCTGTATTTTGATGTAAAAGTACAGTATTTGTTTTATAAAAAGTCTGGAAATGTGTGAAAAGTGAGTTTGCTATTAAGAATTTAGGCCTTAGTTATATTAAGGTGAATGTTAGACGTTTGTAATTCTGATAATGATATTCGTTTGATTTTACAGAAGTTTTACAGTAAAAGAAAGCACATCCCAGAACAGTAACACATTCCAAACCTGGAAGCTTCAGACCAGGATCCAAGAAGTACTTGTAGAAGAGAATTTCTAATAAGTTTACGGTTTAGTCAGGAACACATGATGACTGGTTGGGAAGGGGTATTTGAGGGAAAGGTTTGACAAAGACAAATACTACAAATGTACAACAACAACTGAACACACACAATCTTGGCAGACAACCATCGTAAATCTGTTAAGGGAAAAAAAGGAAATGATGCATGACGATAACTTGATGGTTAATGATGATAAGTAGTACTTACTAACTGGACTAGTAGATAGTACACGGCAGCAGTATATTAATAATTATTATTATGCTATTTGCCTAGCCTATCTGCCTTCAGAGACACCCAAATTACATACATTTTATGTTCTGTTGTACCGGGCTTCCTTTTAAAACTAGCAAAGAAAATTACAAAATATCTGTAGGGATACATTATAAGCTAAGAGCAAACATAATAACAACAACAGCATACAAACAGTTGCAATGATTGGAGAGAAAAAATAAATACAAATATTTAAAAGATGATGACTGATACTAAAGTTACTGTATATTATCCTGGTCAAATTGGGGAGTTGCATCTCGGCATTCCTCTTGGTCCTTCCTTTCATGGATGCTGCGTCCGTCTAACTTGGGTGCCACTACCTGCCTGGCGGATGCAGATTGGTAGGTGAATGTGAGTTGTTTTTCTCTGTTTAACACAGGGTAAAGGCTGGCCTGTAAGTGTAGATGGAAAAACAGAAGTGATATTGAAAAATCAAGGAGAAAAAAAAGCATGAATTACAGAGGAGTGCAAACACTTTCAGAGGCGGCATGGCTGAATCATGTCTACTCTGTTGTATGTTTCCAGCATTAACCTACAACAGCAACAAGACAGAGCCCTCCCAACCTCCACTTAGCTTAGATTTTGACTGAGCCAGACATTTACAGAGCACACAAATACAGCAATATAGCATTTCCCAAAGTAGTAACTAAATCAATGTATGCCTGTCAGTAATACCACTACTACACTTGTGACTACTCAACTACACCACTACACAGACATGTAGGTCTGCTGTGCTTGTTGTTGACTTGTTTACCTTTTATGCCACTTCATCATTTGAAATGCCCTGAGTTATTCCATCAATCATATCTGATCCAACTGACTGTCTGCGAAGATACTATGTGGTCATCATTACGGTGTTGTCCAACTCAGTCTGTAGTGTAAAAATTGAGTCCAGATTCCATATTCAAAAGTGCAATGGAACGGCCTGCAGTAGAAGTACAATTTTGTTATTACACAACAAGAAGGGAAAGTTTGAATTGAGTCACTTTTAGTGTGTGGATAAAATACTAGTTCATTTCGACTTCATGTGCACACCGACAACAACACAAACACCAATCACTCAGACTCTGCGTCCTTTGCATGCCATCATTACCTGTTTCTTCTCATATTAAGTTAAGGGGCTGTCCCTCTCGGCTCAGAAAGGAGGATAGCTATAGTCATCATGTTCCACTTCTTTTGGAGGGACTCGATGAGGTAACATTTCTTGTACTATTCTCCATCCAATGTCTGGCTTGAGGGAAATGGATTCAGGGCGAGTCAGGAGGATGGAGCAGGACTCAGAGGAGTGGACTTAAATGCACACAGCTGCAACTACAATATGGCAATAAAAAGAGAAGACAGTTGTCATGGATTTGTTGCAGTTCGAACCAGAAAGACAGAGACACATATAAATAATCAAAGTAAATAAGGAAGAAAGAAAGTAACAAGTTGAAAGCCTAGTTGTCAGGGAAGTATAGCTCGTCCTCAAACTCTCATGGTTCAACCAGAAGTAGGTAATCTAACACACTACTTCCGTCAACTAACTCGCTGTCCTCATCCTCCTGCTGTGATTCACGTATTTTGTAATCCGGTGGTATAAAGTGCTGATTCATTTTGATCATGGTTAAGCTATCCATGTTTTTGGGCGAGAGACTGGTCCTTTTCACTGTTACAATGGCACCATCAGCAGTGAAAACATGCTCAGAAGAGACACTTGCAACAGAGCAAGCTAGAAAATGTATCGCCAGCATGCTGAGCCCTGGCCATTGGCACCTTTTCCCATACCAATCCACCAATGGTTTTTGATCAATGTAGACCTCTGTTGGGTCATACAGATAGGCCTGGACCATCCGCTAAATGCTCAGGGGTGCTCCGCTTTGCTGGGCCTCTTTTGCCTTTAAACCAGCACGGGACCTAACAAGCCCTTGCTGTAGATACCAATCCTGTGCCGATTTCCCCGGGATGATGATCCTGTACTTGCTGTTGTTAATAATGTTGGTGACTGCTGTGAGCCAAACGCACTGCCTTCAGGCTCTGAAGGTAAACTTTACGCCAGATGCCCTGCAGTACTTGTTGTGGGTTGGAGTAGCTGGCTTTTAATTACCAACCGTTCTTTTTCCAAGTCACTGGCTACCTCAGCTATCCAAGTTTTTTACTGGGCAACATCCACTTCTAAAAAATGAATTAATGCCTTTTTCAGTGTTGATTTATACAGTGGATCCAGAATTGTGGCAGAAATGTAATATTTGTCTGATACAATCTTAGTTTGCACCATTGTAGTTTCAGCTAAGCGAAGGGCTAAGCTCAGCACCAACTCATTTGCTTTTTGTTTTCCTCCACACCTGCATACATTTCAGACACCGCCCTCAGCTGCTCTAGCCGTTACAACAATGGGATAGCTTGGCCCATAGTACAGTCCTCCTTGCTGGCTTTATGGGTGAAGTGCTCGAAAGAAAGTAACATCTCTGTCAAGCATTTAACTAGGACCCATTGGTACATCTCAAAGGTTATGCCTTTCACAATAGAATGCCCTAGTCTTTGATTGACATAGTCATTGATTGGCATGTACTGATCAAACAGATGATCAAGCATGTAACAAGTTGAGTTACAACGTGTTGGCACCTTCTTGATGAGTGCTTTGTCTGGCACACTATGCTCACATTCAATGATCCTCAGCTGCTTCCAGGCTTTAAAAGAATGGCTGAAATGTGTGCATATTCTTCTGTCGGTGGTCAGTAAGTTTTTGACTCTGTCTTGAACAATGATGTTATTGCAGAGCGCCAAACACAGGACCCTGAAATAGCCACCAATGTGCATGGCCTTAATTATATTACTGCCATTGTCCGTGGCAACAAAATACCTTGCTGTTACAGTCTTCCAAAATGTTTGCAGCAGTATGAGATTTCTCCATGGCGAACATGGCTACAGTTGCTTGTTTACGAGTAGCATTAAAAATCTCAGCAGTGTCAACAAAAGAGATCCAGTGTGCAGTGATGCACATGTAATCAGTGGCCCGGCAAGTGCTCAACATGTCTGTTGTAAGGTGGATATTGTGAACAACACTGTACTGCAAAGCTTGTCCAAGCAATTCAGAATGTTGTGATGTAGTGCTGGAACAGCAACTCTGGCGAAATAGGATCGGCTGGGAATCTTTCATTTTGAGCAGATGGCTGTCACAAATTCCAGAAAACCTACCACTTCCACAAAAAAAAGGGAGAATGTAAGCGCTAGGTCCAGCGCTAACATTTTTGCCAGCTTCGCTTTGTACAAACGTGCCGTTGGGTGGTAGCGTTCATACTGCCTCTCCGACCCAAGCATGCTGACAATGGTAGGCTGGATTTTTTCCTTTCTGGTGCCACTGATGCAGGTGACTTCTGGAACCCAGTTGCTGTTAGGCTCAACAACGCACTTTTTTTCATTGCAGTACTCTGTTGCCTTGGTGTCTCAGCCTGACTCTTACCAGGGTGCCACTAAGATGTTGCTGAGGATGATGACGATGTGGGGAGTAGTGGTATCACTGCACTGCTGGGGACAGGGCTACTTTGTGTACCAGACAAAATGTCTTCCTCTTGTTCACCTTTCACTGCGATTGTCTCTTCTTCTACTTCTTCATCCCCAACACCAACAATGGGTGCAGTTTTTTTGCTGCTAAGATGCACCTCCCATTGGATCATGTGGTGTTTTTCAGATGGGTACTTTCGCCTCCAGTACAATTGTTTGTACCAAGCTTACCCTGACTACCACCTTGTCGACATATTGAGCGTATAGCAAAGTTCTCCTCCTTACTGCTTACCAAAAAGAATACCTAAACTGGAGAGGTGAACTCTCCTACATTGCTGGTGGTGCCACTTGTAATGTCGGATGAACTGGAGAGTTGCCTGGAATTTGACTCTGTGCAGTTCCACTACTTACTAAGGTGGTAGTTGTGCTGTATGTAGGTCCCTGCCGGGCCTTTGCAAATACGGAAGCTAGAGGTAGTGTTGGTGTTACCTGTGTTAGTGGTATCCGTGCCACATCCCTCACAGCAATTTGGAATGGGGTAATAATTTCAGTCTTCATCTCCACTGGGGCGGGAGTGATGTTCCTGATGACTGGCTCGTCATCATCCTCCTCTTCTACATCTACCTCCATAACTCTAAAGATTTCTGGAACCTTCCTTTTCCCAAGCCTTGTCTCGTGGCATGTCCCACTCTCAGTCTGAGCTGGTGGCTTCCAAGTGGCATCTAGATCATCAGAAGCGGAGATTGAAGAACAAGTTGATGGACTAACCCTACTTTTCTTTGCTGGGGAGCTGGAAGACAATTGCTCTTCTTCTTCCTCTATAGGAAGCTCGATTTCCTGAACTACCCCTACTTTGGGGGGAAAAACTATTATTGTGGGTAATGTTTGTGGCTGTTGTTGCAGCTGTAGTTTCCCACTTATCCACTGAGCTTCCTCCTGCGGTGATTGGTTACTACCTTGCAATAATGATAAGTCAATTTGAACATCACTGCTCGTTGGCGTTTTCGCAATTAGACTGGTTGCCTCTGCGACACTCATAGGCTTGAGCCTAAAATGGTGGGGTGGTCCTACTGAAACGGAGATGCTGCTCCTAGCTTGCTCCCCGGACACTGCTGCTGCAAGGTAAATATGTAGTTTCCCCAAAAACATCCTAGGCAGCACACCAGCCTTGGTAAGTTCCACTTCTTCCTTCTGTTCCTTTTTCTCACATGCAACTTTCTTGGTTCTGTAGGACCTGGTACCTTTCTTTGGGACCATCTACTTCAGATGTTAGCAGGACGCAGTTGCACAATTTGCAGAGATGTCTGTGGTCACACGTCACGTGACGTGACGTTGTGCGCAGCAGGACTTATGTTTGACAGTACAACAGGTGATGATGACACCTCCTCCTCAGTCTTTTGTGCACCTAAAAGCAAAGACGCCAGAAGAACATCAGTGAAATGTTGCATTTGTTGTTGTGGTTCAATTACTACTACTACTACAAACAAACAATTGTGATATATAACTTAGTATGTTGTGGTCACACTTGTTAGTGTTATGTTATTACATTTTAATAACTCAGTTATTAAAAAAACATAACAACAGTGTAGCCATTTGTGAGACTTTGACAACAAGGGCTTTCATGGTATAATGTGTACCCTCGGGAAGGATAGGAAAGAAGAACAAAAACAAAAATTCAAATGTAATGACAGTGGAACCTGTTTGGCATTAATTTGTGCATCACATCATTCAGGGACCTTCAGCTGGCAAAGGGGATGGAAGCAGTAGGCCAAAAGGAACAAAGGACAGACATTCAGGCCTATATGGCAAAAGCGTCCCGCTTTTAAACTACCACCACAAAATGGCCACCAGCCACATGGTCACTCACAGTCACAATAAGCAGGAGGCATGGAAAACAATTAACACCAGCAGGCCTATAATATGGCAAGACAAAGGAGGCATGCTTGTTAAACTACACAGCTTTAATGCAAAAAATAATATCGACAAGACTAAAAAAGGTTGGAAAGTTACACAACACAAGTACAACCACACCACACACACATCCAACAAAGGCCTTTATTTAACACACATCAAAAAAAGTGAAATACCCCCCAAAAACACACTTTGCAATTCAATCCAATGACATCCACACCCTAATTGATGTTTAAATTCAACAGACACAACAGCAACAGTTGTTTCATGCACCCATGAGTAGCTCTGGGCCTACTGGCTGAAATGCCTATTGGCAGACTTGGCCACACACTTGCAGGCCTATGGCAAATGCATACTGGCTGGCTCCACAAAATTGTCGCCACCACATGGCCAGGCCACCCACAACAACAGAAAAGGGAAGACAGACAATGCAGGCCTATGGCAAAAGCACACTGCCTGGCTTCACAAAATAGCTGCCAGCCACATGGCCAGGCCAAAACAATAAGAAAGGGAAGACAGACAATGTAGGCCTATGGCAAAAGCATCCTGCCTGGCCTCACAAAATAGACACCAGCCACATGGCCAGGCCACAACAACAAGAAGCATAAGCCAAGAGGAACATAGCAAAGACATGCAGGCCTATATAGCAAAAAAAAAACAGCACACTATTGAACTACCACCACAAAAAAGTGCCACCAGCCACATGGTAAATCACAGTCACAACAAGCAGGAGGCCTGGAAAACAATGAACTCAAGCAGGTCTATTATATGGCCAGACAAAAGAGGCATGCTAAATTACACAGCTTTAATGGAAAATTGTAAAAACGAAAATCCACAGGGGTAAAAAAGGTTTGCAAGTTAGACAACAGCCACACCACACACACATCCAACAAAGGCATTTATTTAACACTCACCACAAATAGTGAAAAGCCCCCCACAAAACTTTTTGCAATTCAGTCCAATGCCATCCATGCCCTAAATGATGTTTAAATTCAAAAACACCACAGAAACAGTAGTTTCATGGACCCATAAGTAGCTCTGGGCCTACTGGCTGAAAGGCCTATTTATTGGGCCAGAATACTAGTCTAGTGAATTAAATAAATATTGAAAATTGACTGCAAAAGTTGGAGAACATGTAGTGAACTTTTCTATATGTTTCCTTAATAAAACAAATCTAGTAGAAAAATTGCATACAAAGAAAAACAACTAGGCCCCTACTTAAACTACAGGCCACCCACAATGAAAAGCCCTTGTAAGGTGCAGTCTTGTTGTTGGCTCGGTTTCTTGGAGAACCTAAAAGTCCTATATAGCTCCATAACCTGAAGAGTTCAGTAGATATAACAGTATATTGATTTAAAAAATCTACCTTAATAAGAAGTTACAGATGAAAATGAAGACACAAATGGCTGTTTATTTCAACTCGATTTCAATATATCTTTTTTCAACTATTAATTATTATATGAAAACCTTAAAGGATCTACAGAATGGCCCATTACTGAATTAAGATTTTTGTCTAGGTTTTAGAAATGTGTAGCTTTACAGGCTCCATCATGGGTTTCACACTCGTTTTGTTAATGTTGAAAAAGTCACTGTCAGTATGAATAATGATACAGTCATGTATAAAAACAAAATCGCATCATTATTGACAAATCCACCCATTATGAACTCCACGTCAACCCCGACTCAAAAATACATAGGCCCAGGCCCAAGGTAACAGGTTGATAGATAGGTCAAGATAGGTAGCAGACAAACGCGCAAAGAGGAAATCCCAGATCGATCCTACAGATAGGCGCAGGGACACCACAATGGTTCAGGGAGATATGCTCCAATAAAGCATACATGACCAGAGGGGTGTGTGCATTACATGTCACAGAAAGTTAGGAACACTTACCCAATAAAAAAAAGCACACGCAGTGACTATGCACTTCCCATCAAAGACATCGGGACATGTTACCCACTGGCCGCATTGTGTCCGTGCAAGTTCAAGGCCCACCTAGATTCCTCATCCAATACCCTAATTTATGGCTTCTGAGACAGAGGTACACATTACTTACCAAAAAAAGATCACCGGATCCATTGTATTGCTTTCAATGAACTGTATAAAAGTCTATTTTAGACCAATTGTAAGTTGAGACAGCCCTTAGATATTATGATGGTGACTGTGCTCCCGGAAGCATTGTTTAATTAAACAAACTGCTCCTGTTATGCCAAATACCTCCGGTCTCTTATTTTTTCAAGGTATTTGAAGTTCAAGCAACAGTCTTATTGTTTTTTGCAGTATTGTTTTTTGCAATTTTCACCCCGAGTGGGCTGGGTATGCTCAGACGTGAGTCCCAGGCTCTCCACATCACTGGAGTCAAGCTATCCAGGCTGAAGAAGGCTGATAGCCAGAAACAGGTCTTTGGATGCTTGATTCCGGTCTAGGAAAGACATGGCTTGGTAGTTCGGGCTGGGCTGTTCTCATGAGGCACAGGGTCAAGGCTGATTTGCATATAGCCATTGTCTGACCTAGGGTGGTGTGGAGTGCAAAAAACAATGGATTTAGGCCCAGATCTTTGTACTGGGGTAAATGTAAGACAATGTTCTGCATTCTGTCCATCAACTGTGTTTTTTGTTTTTTTCAAGCAGCAGTCTCCACCACAAACTGGAATGAGGTTGGAAGCACAAATATAGGAAAAATGGGCTTTCTCCCAGTAAAATGACAAAACTGTGTTAAGGAATGTGGTTTTCTGATTTAAGTCTGCCTGTTCCTCAAAGATGGGAAGATGGTGATTTTAACACTGCAAAACCTTCATTGATGTCATTTGCAGGGGAAAAAAATGGATGCTTTCTTCTGCAGCACTTTTTCCCATTTTTCCCCCAAAAACCAAACATAGTTATATTTTGACTAATTTCTCAGTCCCCTCTATGGAAATCCACAAACTCTGGGTACCTTTGGAATTCCCAGGATGGTAAAAAAAGGACACAAATTGGGTGTAGATAGCTTATGTGGACAAAATGTTATTGAGATCTAAGCGTGAACTGCACCAAATAGCCAAAAAAAAGATTCATACTGGGTGGGAAAAAGGCCTAGCAATGAAGGGTTTAAGGCCCAGCACATGGTCAATACATATATACAGCGAGGTTGGATCAATGGAAACCATGTGATACCCCTCCTGCCATGAAATGTTCTGAGGGCGGCAGAGAAAATCCTTTGTATCCTGTATGTTTGAACTCAATTGCTTTACTTTACGAGCAAGGTATTTGTGAAGGAATTTTGAGGTTTTTCAAGAAGTAATCCAATGCCGGAGACAGTTGGTTCCCCTGGTGGTTTAATGGCATCCTTGCACACCCTTGAACAAAGTATGGACCTCATTTATAAGACTCCTTGCACCTCCGGAACATCACTGTTTTAGACATTCCGTGGCACAGAAGCCTGCTTGATATTTATCAGGCAGCACTAGGCCACTTTTTGGGGCTTAATGCTGCCTGATAAATATCAGTCCCTTTAACGCAGTGTTCTGCGTTGAATGGGCATGCAATGTGTTTTGCTGGGGGCGTTCCTAGCAACATCCATGGCCTTTTGACACTGCCCCAGATTTACGAGAAATCATAAATCTGAGACAGTGCTAAAAGCTTTTGCCTCCCCAGGGAAGGCGTAAGGGGCGCAACGAAGAGAAATATCTTTATTTTTCCTTGGTTTTCCTGTTTCTATGTGTGCTGCATCCTGCAGCACACATAGAAAGAGGAAAAATCCTCTTGTGATTATTTTTGTACAGAAAGGTTTCCCTTCCTTTACAAAAATAATCATCCCCGCCATGGTGCAAAGGTTCCTGCGTTGGCGCACTACAGCCCAATGTGTGCCAGCGCAGGGGAAAAGGACAGGAATGCACGTATCTTATAGGTAAGGTGCATTCCTGCCCTTTCTTTTGTCGTAGGGAAGCACAGCTGTAGGCCTGCTGCCCTGCACTATGATGAAACCTCATAAATGAGGCCCTGTGTTATGGGCATAATAACATACTCCACCATCAAAAATCTTACCACCTCTTCACTTACAATGCTTGAAGTTTTTAAATTTTCAATGTATTCCCAGTTACACTTTTAATTTATTCCAGGCCATATTTCTGTAACATTTTGGATCATTCGACTGTCTGCAGTCCTTCTTCATGTAACCAGCTCTAGATTGAATTACTATACCACGGGCCCCCATTCCCGACTCATGAGAGAGTGCAACAGTATTATCCATATACAATAAAAAGTGATCGTTCCCTACCATGTAACTACAGGCCAAAAAGTCCTACAGACTAATAGCCTGATTCATGAAAACCGAATTCTGCGATTTTTAAATTGCGATTTACAGCGAATCGCAATTTAGAAATCGCCGACCGGCATTCATCAAAATTAGCGAGAAAATAAAGCGATTCGCACGCGGCCGCAAAAAGCGTTTGCGATTTTCAAAAATCGCTGAAAAATTGCTATTTCCGTCAACATCCGTGTAGGAATTGCGATATCGCTAATTGCGAGATCGCTAAATGCGACTCGCAAAATCGCGAGTTCGCAAAAACGGGAAGTCGCATTTCGAGCACAGTGATGACATCACAACCAGGAAGCAGCCAGTTCCCACCCCCATTCAGAACAGTGAGGCTGATCTTGAGGCTGCATCTCACTGAGCTCCTTCAAGGACACCTCCAAACTTCAAAATCCTTTTCTTTTGTGACTGCAGCAATGGCAGAGGATGCAGCACCAGGGCCCAGCGACACCGGGTGCAAGCGGAAGCTCAAATTCTCTGAGCAGGAGTTGGAGCACCTGATTGACGGAGTGGTTGATAAGCACCCAAAACTTTTTGGAAAGGACTCCAGGAGGGTGCCTGAGGCAGAGAAACGCCGACTCTGGCTTGGGATAGCCGCAAAAGTCAACTCAGTGGGCGTGGCACACAGGTCACTGGAGGAGCTGAAGAAGATGTGGTACGACCTCCGAGGTCGTGCCAAGGAGAGGGTGGCAGAGAGGCTGGGCGAGACCTTGGCTACTGGAGGCGGAGATCCTACAGTCCCTCCCAACAACCCCTTGGAGGACCGTGTGGAGGACACACTTGAGCCAGAGGCGTGCATAGGGGTCATCAATCTGGACTCATCCCGACCCACCCAAGACAGCCAAGGTAAGTGGCATGCGACTGCGACCCTGTCCCCTAACAACGGCCATGACCCTATAGCCTCCCATAATCATCCCAAGTCATGCAATCCATGCACATTAGGTCATGCCCAAAAGCATTGTGGGACATGTAGTCTGCCCACAATGTACAAGAACCCCAATGCAGCCAGACATGTCCCAAAGTACGCAATGCCACAGCCAGTCAGGGAATGTCATCCAGCATGCATGTAGCAACTGCACGTGTGACAGATACATGCAATTAATGTACGTCCACTTTCCCTCACAGGTGGCGCTGACAACAGCAGCGACAGCGACAGGCTGCTCATTGACGAGGCACCAGAGGATGCAGAGGAGGTGCCAACAGCGACACATCCTGCACCATCATGCGCTGCACCTATCCCCGCAGCCAGGGCAACAGCATCTGCGCCAGCACCATCAGGTGCAGCACCTATCCCCGCAGCCAGGGCAACACCATCTGCGCCAGCACCATCAGGCGCTGCACCTATCCCTGCAGCCAGGGCAACACCAGCTGCGCCAGCACCATCAGGCGCAGCACCATTGACAACCACAACTCCACCACCAGCGGGACCCTCCCTGGCGCAGCAGCAGCAGATGGTCCAATGCTGGGAGGATGTGGCACGAGTCTTGGAGCAGGTCACCACTGCCGTACTGGCACTCCATCCTACTGGGCCAGGCAATGTCGGTGAGGACGACACCAGTGAGGGCACCTCCAGTGTCAGCAGCCTGTCTGCCTCATAGGTTGGCGTGTTACGCCACAGCACCAGGCCCACTGCAGGGTCACGTACCGTCCCAGAGGAAGAGCCAGAGAGGCGATTGAGTGCTGCGCGCCGGAGGTGCACTTGACTTAAATGTACATTGGCTGGGACATGCTGATGATACAAGCATGTCCTGTGTATTGTTTGGAGCAGTATGGCGCAATACTGCTTGCATGTAAAGAATAGAAACATTACATTATTATTGTACCTTCAACAATAATATTTATTCTAGCATCATACATCGGCCTCCTGTCATTATTTCCATTGGCATGCAATTGTGATTTGTTGGGTGAGGGGAGTGGGTGCACTAAAAACTGTTCATTGTGATGTGGTTGCGGCGTCTGTGTCCTTACATGTGCAGGTGGTCCCCGTCCGATTCACTGCCAGAGATCTCTACAGGTATCCGGCGCTTGGTAGCAATGTTGTGTAGTATTGCACACACAGCCAAAATGCGGCAGCACACATCAGGACTGTAGTACATGGCCCCACCAGTCTTGCGCAGTATGCGGAATCTGCTCTTCAGTAGCCCAAATATTCTCTCAATGCAATTCCTTGTGCGTATGTGTGCTACATTGTAACGCCGTTGCTGTGGTGTAGCAGGGTTGAGGTATGGGTGAGGAGGTATTCACGGAGTGCGTAGCCACTGTCACCTGAATGAGAGGAGCAGAGGGTGAGTGCCTGTGCAGCGCAGCTACTTCGTCGCAGTGTAACATTGTGGGCCAAGTGTACTTACCAAGTAGGTGTCCTTCACCAAAGTCTGGCCAGTCGTGTGTGGAGGCCGCAGTGCAGGAATATGAAGGAGTCATGTGTACTCCCGGGTACTGTGCCACTATGTCTGTGATATATGTCTTAGCATTGCAGACCATCTGGATGTTGAGGGAGTGGTAGGACTTGCGATTGCGCTACATGTACTCCATTGCAGCTGGTAGGCAGATGTGGATGTGGGTACAGTCAATGCATCCTATCACATGTGGGAAATGCGCAACATTGTAGAATGGATGCTTGGTCTCATCCAAATCCTGTTGGCTGGTGGGAAATTTGATGTGGTGGTGTAGCTGGGTCAGCATTGCATCAAGGAAACTCCCTAGGCAGAGGGACATGGTGGGCTGGGATATCCCTCCAGCAGCCGCAACTATCCCCTGGAAGCTCCTGGAGGCCAGGAGGTGCAGGCTACACAATACCTGTACATGTGTGGGCACAGCATTGGTCCGCCTTGTTGGGTGCTGCATCAGGGGGTCAAGGTCCTGAATTAGCTTGATGATCATTGGCCCATTCAGGCGGTACTTTGCGTATATTTGCTCTCTGGTTTGGCCCAGCAGGGTGACCCACTGGCGGAATATCCTGTCCTGGATTCTGCGTCTCCTCCGTGCTGCTCGCTGTAGCCTTCCCCGCCTGACCACCATGTAGAGTCCTGGCATTCTGAGACTCCTTATGCTGATGCTGCATCTCCTTAAGTGTGTTTGGTCAGGCCTGCACCTGTTACTGATTGGGCAATGGATTTTCAAAAAAAAAATTCAAATGGCTTTGATGGTTACCACCTGCTTTAGGTTGTCCTTAAATTGCGCCTCGCAAACAGCGATTTTGGGTTTTTTCGCTATTTGCGATTTTTCATGATTACTGATTGCGATTGTATTAATTCGCAGAATCCGTGGTTTATCGCAAATTCCGATTCGCTAATGGTCTACTGCCGGCATTCTGCGAATCTTTTAGCGATTTCGCTATTCTTTGTTTGCGATTTCGCACTTTTCTTGGTGAATACCGATTTTGAAAATTGCGCGCGCAATAGCATTTTCGCAGCTATTGCGAGCGCAATTTTGCTTCATGAATCAGGCTGTAAGTCCCCAAAAATCTTTTGTCGCAATTTTCTAGCTAAAATTCAAGATATTGGAAAACAATGCTCTTAGTCCATTCCAGGCTGGTTTTCGTTGGAAGGTATCAACTATTGACCAGGCCATCTGACTAATGCTGATTTATTGGAGGACTGTTCTGATTGGCGAGGGCAACCTTTATGTTGCCTTTGCTGGTCTGAAATCGGCCTTTGATTTGATCCTCAGCCTGGCCTTCGGGAAACTCTGACTGATCTGGCAATGATCTCACATATTTTAACACTTTTAGGTGGATATTCACAAGGACTCATCTCCAATTTATCTCCACCTTAATGCATCAAAAGTGGAGATAGATATAACAATCAATTCACAAGCTGGTAAAAACTGCAGACATCGCCAGTATTCCCGCGATACCTGCCCCAAAATGTATCTCCATGGTGGACACCACCAACTAACCCCAATGAGATGCAGAGTGGGCATTCTTGTGCAAAACCACAAGAAAAAAACCACAACACCACTTTCTCAACGAACTGCCAGACCTGCAATCACCCCTTAAAAAACAGGTGATGAGCCGCAGTAGCAGCAGGGAATTAAAACCTGCCTTTTGCTGGTGTTAAGCAGGACGACTACCTGCGGCATAAAAGGGAGCCCAGCCAAGAGCCACACCTGAAGACTCACAGATGCCTTGGAGACAATGACCATGCAACACGGATACCCATGAGGGCCACAACACCCACCACAACCACCCAAGGCCCACCACCACCCCCTGGACCCGTTCCCCCCCGGGAACACCACAGAGGCAGCATACACAAAGACAGCAGACCCACCTGATATGCACCTGCCGCCAAGAACAAACGCCAGAGGAGGACAATTCCCATTACAGGCCCAAAAGGGCAACCATCCCCCGCATCCTGACCCACATCCCCCACCTGCTGAAGGTCCCAACCCAATGGACAACCAACATCCCTCCGCAGACAGAGCTACCAGCTGCGCACACCTTCAAAAACCAGCGTTGGCATGGAGCTGGACATGCGCGGATAGGCATTACAATGGTGTGCCGTTGGAGTGCACGTGATGCAATCACGCAGCGCACACAAATGTGGGGGCTGGTGGGAGGGAGGAGCAGCTGTGTGGCAATGTACCACACAGTGAGGCCGCTCATGTGCCATGTTCTGGGCATATCATCCACGATTCCCAAGGTCGCAGACATCCCACCACACCCACAACAGGTCTCTGTACATTTCCTGTATGCATGCAGATGGTGAAGTTACTGTAGTGACGAAAGGTCCTTTGTCTGAACTATCAGGCGGTAGCACATTTGCAGCTCCTTGCAGGAACTTGCATGTGCTCAGCACCCCCTGGCAGATACAATAGCATTTGATTGCGACTCCCACGCTATGCACTGCCCGTCATGAGACCAACGTGTACACATCCCACACGCAGAAGTACTTGGTTGTAGTTAGCGTACGTGAAATGGCCTTCACAAGTACTACCACCTCACCCCAGGCCTACACCTGCTGCACACAGACACTGCGCATTGCACCGAGCTGTGCCATTTTATCCACAGGACTGGTGCAGGGCAAGCCAGTGCTGCTTCAAGCACAGCCACGGACACAATGGCAGCCCACCCCAGACACCTGCTTGACTCCAGTCTCCGGGACCTGTACCGTGCACGTCTGCTGAATGTACTGGGGATACTTCCGTTGGCAGTGTTGCGGATCAGTTACCGGCTGAGCATCCACCTTGCGGACTTCACCTGCGTTCAGCCTGTGTTGAATTGTCACTCATGCATATTTGAGTGGTCCATGGATGTCTGCCTCTCCAACGTAACAGTAGCTGACCTGTATTCCTGCATGTGTGTGCGCCCCCTGTTGGCCCACGACAGGAGTGTCACTGTGATGCCCATTTCTGGCATGCATGGATGTTTGGTATGCAGGCTGGAAACTGGACAGGGAAGATTGCACGAGCCTCTACCCGATTGGGCTTTGGTTCACATTGGGTCCAGTGGTTGGAGTTAGCACATCTGACCGGGTCAGCTGATGGATTACATCGACGACATGTCAGATGTGGTGACAACGATCGCTCATTGGAGATGTTGGCCTATGCTGCTGCACTCATGTTCATAGATGAGTGACAAGGTGCCTGCAGCCACAACTGGATGTGACCCATTGCAGGTGTCCCGACGCCTGGTTGCATGTTTGAAATCTGGTCACATGTCCAAAGACGACAGTGGACATAGCTGCATTGGCCTTGACTCATGATCCAGGTGTTGGTGATGGAGTCCCCCGAGCTGGACATGGGCGATTTCCTACGTTCCTCATTCAGGCATGCTTCTGCATTGCTCTGCATATTGTGGCACTTCTCTTGGTCGTACTGACATGCACGTGTTGATAAGGTTTCCGCACTTTCACTTGTCTTCAACTTTGTTGTGTCTTGATTTGCATCCCAATGTGTGCGTCACAGACTCTCTGGCTCCCTGCCATATGTGCATTGCTACCCCATCAGGACTGTGGGTTTGTACTTGTGCATTATCATGTCCCTGATTTGTGCTTTGCCAGATGCATATGGCCGTTTACCAGCCACAGGCGGGTGCACTTGTGTCCTGTGTTCGGTTGTGCAAATGTTTGTTTTTGTACCACATTGTGTTCGATGTTGGGGTGCTCTGCTACCTATGTGTGTGTGCTGCATTGTGTGTGAGATGTCCCTTCAGCTCTGATTTGGCTCACCCTTCTCCCTTTTAGGCAGTGTGGTTTTCACTTCTGTGCTTTTTCAGTGGTATGATATTGCCGGGTTGTGTGACTTGTGCTCTTGGTTGGCGTGTTTCTGTTTTTTTTTGTGCGTTTCACATCATTCCGGATGTTCTGGTTTTCTTCCATTATCCTTCTCTGCTCCCAGGCTGCATTCACCTTGTCTAAGATGGCCAGTAATGTACAATGTTTTGTTGCCAATGGGGCTTGTGGGGTTATATACGGGCTTGGGTTGCCTCCATTGGGCTTGGCTGCAGTATTCTGTTTGGTTTGTCTTTCTTTTCAGGCTTTTGTTGTGCCTATTCCTGCCTGCTGTGTGTGTCGTGGGCCTGGCGGTGCTTATCCCTGCTTTCCTCATCGCGAATGGGCACATCGCACATTTTTTTCTGTTGTGGTTTGTGGTTTTATCTCCGTCGAGGTGGTTGTATCGCGGACATTGGCCGCGGTTTCGGCAGACTATCGCATGCTACAGCCTTGTTGTGAATTTCACACTGGCACAGGGTTATATACCAGCGATAGGCTGCGATGTGTAAAGTTGTGTTTGCATTTTTTGGTGATGTTTAGCATACGTTCTTGTGAATATACCAATTAGTCCGTTTAAATGAGGACAATTATGTGTGTTAGAGGTGGTTGGAACAGGGCCAACTTACTGATAGGATAGCTGATCGCAAATGTGTTTTCCAAGGTTGAGTCCTGGCACCCACTTTGCTCTCACTATTTATCAATGACATTGTCCACTTCTTGTCTCAGGGTGACACGGATGCCCTATCCTTGGCATAAACTAAAGCTCCAATCCTCCTTTTCATGGACAACACCTTGTTTATCTCCAAGACCCCAAGCAGGCTACAGAAACTCTGTACTCGTTGAAGATGTAATTTAACCAACAAAATGTAACCCTTGAGAAGGTTGATTCTTTTGCGTACCTTGGAGGTCACATTCTCAGAGGGAAGGTCCTTGCACCTTAACATTAATAAGGCAGCAATTAAACTTAACCCCTTGTATGCTCATGATGAACTGAGTTCGTCATGGCATACAGTGCTCGGGCGCTCAGGACGTCATAGCTCAGCTCGTCATAAGCCCCACCCATGAGGGGAGCGCCAGCGCTCCCCCCGCAGGTGCCCGATCTCCTTTGTTTCTGCGTGGAAGGCAAGGGAAGACCTTCCCCTGCCTCCCCCCCCAGCAAGCGTCATCAATGACGTCAGCAAATGAGACGCGCTTTTCATTGGAGGTTTCCTTTCTCCTCCGACGTGCAGGGAAGCCATTTGCTTCCTGCGCGTCGAAGGAGAAACAGATAATTTTGGGGGCGGGGGGGGGGGGGATTTAAACTAAAGAGGCATTGGGGGAAAGGAAAGTGTTTTCCTTTACCTCGATGCCTCTTTGGAGCATTCCTGCTGCACGATCGTGCGATCGTGCAGCAGGAATGCCCACTAGACACCAGGGTTTTTTTTTTAAAGTGGCAAAGTTTGTTGGTTTGGTGTGCGGCCCCTTGGGCAAGGGTCGCTCCCGTTTAGGGGGCATATTTTTTAAGTTGTTGGCCAGCCGGGAGAGGGCACAACTTTATTTATGTATTGAAAAAAATGTATAAAATCTGGCATTGTTTTGGAGAGTGGGCAAGGGCCACTCTCACGGGGGCCATTTTAGGTCTTCTAAAAAATTATTTATTTCGTTTTGGGGAGCGACCCCTTAGGCAAGGTTCGCTCCCCTTTAGGGAGCATTTCGTAAGCCTTTGACTACCCCCCGGGGGGGTCAAATGTTTGGAAAATATAAAGGATGTGCTGGGGAGTGGCCCCTTCGGCAAGGGTCACTTCCCTTGGGGGCCATTTTAGGTAGCCCACATTTTTTTTTGTGTAGGGGAGCGACCATCTAAGACTAGGGTCGCTCCCCTCTTGGGGGCAAATTTATTTTAAATTTAGGGATGTGCTGGGGAGTGGCCCCTTGGACAAGGGTCACTCCATTTTTGAATGCCCACTTTTTTGTCTATGTTTTGAGGGCCATCCTTTTAGCTTTGTTTGCCAAAATAAAAGTTGTAATAAATTGTTTGACACACTGTGCCAATTGTGTAAATGTAGTGGGGAGTGTCCCCTTGGGCAAAGGCCACTACCCTTTTTTGGGACAAATATTTTGCCTTGCCATTTTGGTATGCCCATGATGTAAGGTTGTAGCTCACTGCAGCACCCCAGTTCAGACATGGCCATATGCAAATTAGTCTGACCCTATGCCTCATGGGAGCAGTCCTGCCTGAACTGCCAAGCCATATCTTACCTGGCCCGGAAATAACCATAATGGGACTGGTTACTGGCTAATCAGCCGTTATCAGCGAGGTTAGCTTGAGTCTAGTGGCAAAGTGAGCAAGGGACCCATGTCTGCCAACTTAGGGCAATCAAAGCGCAAAGGGTCAGTCTGATTTGCATTTGGCCATGTCTAACCTGGGTTGATGAATTGAGCTAAATAATGATGATGTATTAAACCGAGATCAGTTGACTGGGGGTGAGTGTTAGATTTGCTCAAGGGCTCCGTCCATCATCCCCCTTTTGGTGTCACCTTGAAGGGCAGTTTTGCTGTTTTTTTTATGGGTCACTAGGGGACCAGGGTTTATTTTTATGTTAGGGATCCGCCCCTTGGACATGGGTCGTTCCACCTTCATGGGAGGATGATTGTGGCCTTTACTGCCTCTTTGAGTGGTAGAGTAGCAGAATGTGTTTAGTCCTATCTGTCCCCAAGGGCGGCAGAAGCCACTAGACACTAGAGTTTTTTTGATTTTTGTTTTGGTGGGGATGGCCTCATGGGCAAGGGTTGCTCCCCTTTTGATTTTATACTGTTAGGCCCGCCTACCCCTTAGCTTGGCAGGTGGACTGGTGCATTTTTTGAATATGTGATTCTAATTTTTTTTTCTTCTTTTTAAATCTAGTGTAAAACTTTTGCTTCCTGTTTGCGGTTTCAACAGTGGTTGTTCTGCAGTTTTGTGTAGTTGCATTTTTTGGGTAAGAAAATGTATTTTTGTTGTATGTACTCCAAATGAGTAATATTGCAATGTATGAATTTTATTTTGTAAGCAGTGTCATAGTGGCATTTAGTTACAGTTTTGAGCATGAAATTCTTTGTGATGTGTTTTGCATTGTCTTATGTGTATTTTTGTTTTCTCTTTCTTTTTTAGTAGGATATTATTGATCCAAACTGTGTCTGTGCAGAGTACGTGGTGGAGAGTTTAGCTGCTTCAGGCAAGTGAGTGGTTTTTTTTTGCAGTGTATAGGTATTTTTGATAAAGGAGAATTTTGTTCATTGCTTATTTTACATAGTGATTGCTGTTGTTGACTTGTGTGACAAGTTACTTTTATTAGTAATCATTATGGCTAGCCGTAGAATGACTGCTCAGCAGGTGGTTGGTATGCTTTTGAGTTTTCCTCAGAGCTGGATTATGACACTGACAGTGCGTCTGAGGGAGAGGAGGGAGGGAAGATTCTGGCAGTGAGTTTTCTCTCCACATGTAATCATTGGATGATGAAGGTACTCTCAGTGCAGATGAAGGGCCTGTTTTAGAGGAGGACACTGCTGTGCCGATGGTGCAAGAGGCATCTGGATTGCAGCCTGAGGCTG
This sequence comes from Lissotriton vulgaris, assembly GCF_964263255.1. NCBI lineage: Eukaryota > Metazoa > Chordata > Amphibia > Caudata > Salamandridae > Lissotriton > Lissotriton vulgaris. The sequence continues at coordinate 1,571,683,960 of NC_141687.1, forward strand.
CTAGTCTTCCTACTGGAAGTGTTGGACTCTGAGTTGATCCTAACATGTTGCAGCCGGTGTTGCCTGCCTTTAGCGGTGATGCAGGGTGTAGAGTGGATTTTGAAAACTTTTTGCCTATACAGTATTTTCAGTTATTTATGGATGATGTGTTTTTGGGTGAGATTGTTGAGCAGACTAATTTGTATGCTGAACAGTTTTTGAGGGTCAACAGTGACAAACTTTGGCCCCACTCTAGAGCTACCCGGTGGACTCCCACAAATCTGGAAGAGCTGAAGAAGTTTTTGGGTTTTACTTTATTGATGGGTTTGTTAAAGAAGCCGAACCTGGTTTAATATTGGTCTACCAGTCCCTTGATGGCAACAGCCATATTTCCAGCTGTTATGCCTCGTGATCGGAATTTACTTTTGCTACGCTTGTTGCATTTTACTACCTAGAGTCCAACAATCTTCTACAGGTCTCCCAGACGGGGTTTCGTCCCCAGCATGGCACCGAAACTGCCCTTCTGGCAGTAACAGAGGCAGCCAGAGCTATAATGGACCAGGGAGGTAAAACAGCCATTATACTTCTTGACCTCAGTGCCGCGTTCGACACTGTTAACCATGCCACACTTTTACATCGTTTGAAGGGCATGGGAGTGTCGGGCGCGGCCTTGACTTGGCTGACCTCCTTCCTGGAGGAACGCTTTTTTCAGGTGTTTGAGGGAGAGGTGGCATCATCAAAACATCCGCTTAGCTGTGGGGTTCCACAGGGCTCCTCCCTGAGCCCCACACTTTTTAATGTCTATATGCAGCCTCTAGAGAAGATAGTTCTCCCTTTTGGTGTGCGAATTGTCACCTACGCAGACGATACCCAACTTGTGGTCTCTCTGGACCACAAGGAGGGTTCGTCTAACACCTTGGGTCCTTGTCTAGAGGCTGTTGCTAAGTGGATGCAACTCTCCCACCTCAAACTCAATGGGGAGAAGACTGAGATCATGTTACTAGGTAACCCCTCCCCAACCTCCTTAGCCTCTGGCTGGCCTACATGCCTCGGTGTCCCCCCCCCTCCTAAGGACCAAATAAAGAGCCTAGGAATCTGGCTTGATAGAGCGCTGGATTTCTCAGTCCAAGCTACCAAAACGGCTTCCATTTGTGTGGGACTAATGAAAATGCTCCGTAAAGTGCTCCCCCTACTTCCATTTCAGGCGAGAAGGGTCATGGTCCAGGCCCTGATACTCTCTCGCCTGGACTATGGAAACGCTCTATATCTAGGAGCCCCGGCAGCAGTGACTAAAAAACTCCAAGTCACCCAAAACTGTGCTGCCCGTCTATTGTTTAACATCCCCCGCTGGCAATCAGCAAGGAATGCCTTAAAAGAACTTCATTGGCTTCCAGTGGCTGCCAGAACACAGTTTAAGGCCATGTGCATTTTGCACAAATCTTTCCATCGAACTGGCCCGGCAGTTCTGTACCCCCTAGTGTTACCTTACTTACCATCCAGAGCTCTTCGTTCGGCCTCATTGCATCTTGCTACCATGTCAAAAATCAAGAAAGCCCGTTGGGGCGGCCGCTCTTTCTCTCATACAGCGGCGAAACTCTGGAACTCCCTGCCTCTAACCCTTAGACAAAACAACAACCGAATGTCATTTAGGAGAGATTTAAAAACCCACCTGTTTTCAAAAGCGTACTAATTCACCCAGTAGCCCGATACAATAATCAGTCTAAAGCGCTGCGAGGCCTCCGGGTGGTTATGCGCTATATAAATGGAATTTTTCATTTCATTTCATTTTGTAGTCCCCCTGACTGTGACCGTCTTTTTAAGATTCGGCCCGTTCTTGATCACTTTGTTGATCGATTTTCAAAGATTTACATTCCTGGGAAAGAAATATCTATTGATGGGTCTGTGGTTTTGTTCAAGGGTCATTTGGTTTTTAGGCAGTACATCCCTAGCAAGAGGGCACGCTATGGAATTAAACTGTAAATGCTGTCTGAGAGTAAGACAGGGTATGTTTTTAATTTTCGTGTGTACACTGGTAAAGATTCCACTATTGACCCCCTGGTTGTCCATCCACTTTTGGAGTATCAGGACAATTGTGTGGGATCTTGCTAGAAGACTGTTCAACAGAGGCCACCATTTGTACCTTGATAACGTCTACACTGCTCTGCAAATGTCTAAGGAATTGTTTAAAGTGGACACTTTTGCATGTGGCACAATCCGCTCTAACCGCAAAGGTTTTCCAAAGGAGCTTGTTTACAAGAAACGTCAGAGGGGTCAGTGCAGTTCCTTACGATGTGGCGAACTACTAGCTGTGAAATTTGTGGATAGGAGGGATGTGTACATGCTGACTACCATCCATGATGAGAGTACTTCACCTCTGCCAGTTTGGGGTCAGGTTGCTGAAGTGTACAAACCTGTGTGCATTCTGGACTACAATAAGCACATGGGTGGTGTTGACAGAGTAGATCAGAGGTTGGAACCTTACACTGCTAATCGGAAAGTTTATGTTTGGTATGAGAAGTTGGCCATCCATTTTTCCAACTTAGCATCTTTCAAAGCTTTTATTGTGTTGAAGGAGTGTTCTCCTGGGTCAAAGTTGACATTTCTTCAGTTTCAGTACTCTGTGATATCTAGCCTTGTTGTTGTGGAGCAAGTAAGTGTTCCTAGATTTGGAGTGGTGGAGGATGTGGCTCGATTGTAAGATCGCCACTTTCCTGATTACATTCCTCCCACATCTACAAAAGACTTTCCCACTAGGAGATGTAGAGTCTGTTGGCGAAGAGGTTTGCCCTGGGTGTTGATGTAAATATATAATTTACCATCTTAATTTCTATGCAGGTAAGTACTTAATCAATAATAACTCAAATCGGAAAGAAAAAAACAGAGTCCGTGGTGTTAGAGTTCTTAGGGGTTTTTATTCCTTAAAAAAAGGAATGGTCAAGACCTGGATATCATGTTCTTCCCACCACAGGGGTGGAAGAAGGGATAGAGCAAAGTTTTATTGACAATACATAGCTTATATACTTAATTTACACCATAGAAAGCAATACAGTAGGCGTAACAGCTGAGAGAAGACAAGATAACAGTATCCACGTGTTACTAGTACGTAATCAGAAGGCGTGGACTAGGCGTGAACTAGAGGTGTGTGCTAGAAACGTCACAGGTAGGTGTCACAAGGGGGTGGCACTAAACAGAAATGTTGCAATGTCAGCAGAAATCGGAAGCTTGGATGCGCGCGCAGCAGCATGACGTGTGATTGACGTGAAACTGGAGGGTGCAGGGGACTTGACATTTACACTGACGGAAAGAGACAGAAGTCTGGCATGTCAGATCAACTCGTACTTCTATCATATCTGATATCTGATGTTTGGAACCATATTATCTGGACGGGAAAGGTCTCTGGGGCAGAAGCTATTCTATACTGACTATGAATGCGTGTATAAGCGCCTAAGTGTCTGCATGAGAAGCGTGGGGGCATGGGCCTTTCACGTGAGCATGGTAACAGAGGCTATGAATTACTTGCACGGAGACAGGTCGGCCCTTTGCTCTGCAGCTGGGGGGATGTTTACTGGAACCAGTAGGCAGGAATGTATTTTCGAGGAGCGGAACAGATAATTCGAAGGTTGTAGTCAGTCTTGGCAGGCAGCAGGCTGAGCTGAGCGCGGAGACCGCGCTGGAAGTAAGTCAGAGTTCACGGGTACAGAGGCAACCTGGGCTGAGGCTTTCAGAGTCAGAAGCCAGAGAAAAGGCTCGATGGCAGAAATTCAGGGCCTACTTTGCCAGAGCTGAAAAACGTGTAAGGTACACTACAAAAAGACGTTGGCATAGCATACTTAGGAACGGACTATTTAACCCATTCAGGGTGGATCTGAAAGAGGACATGTTAACGTTGGACGCAAATGTATTTGCGTCTTCATAGCTGGCACAGGAGGGAAGTTACATGCACTTTAAGCTGGTACATGGAGACGGTGGGGTACTCGCTAGGGAACACAACTTGACCAATAATTTATATTTCCTCATTCCCTCCTTGTTCCCTACGGACCCTTCATGATATATCGATCCTCATGAATCGATCAGTTTGTTCTTGTAACATCATTTGCTCTTCTTTCTTTCTTTTACGTCTTGAAAGGAAACTGGAATGTTCAATGCATGAAGTGGCACACAGTCCACAAATCGCTGGCCCACACTGTAAGCACAGGCAGCAACTGAATACTAGGACTAGGCCAATGCCTAGGAAGGATAGGATCTTCCATCCCCAAGCAGTTAACGTTGTCCAGAACCAACCGGACCAAGTCCAGGTGCCTGGATTCTGATGTATCTGATTTGCAATTTTATGGAGACGTGTAATAGCTTGATATACAGATGGCGCGTTTTGTGGAATGAAAACACAGCAACTTGACCCGATGACCTTACAGGCTCCGCCTCTATCTGCCAATATGACGTCAATAACAAGACGATTCTGAAGAACAACAACCCGCATGGCGGACTGCTCTTCTGTTAAGTTACCTAAAGCGGAGGCAGTTTCATTTACTACTGCTTCAAGTGTTCTAGTTAATCTGCGTATTAATTTACTATTTTGGACGGGGCCTAAAAAGAAAAAGAATCCTTTATTAAAGTCTGTGTATTGCTCCCATGCCGTTTCTGTGTAGTCGACAATCGAGAGATCTCTTCTGAGTCTATTCTTTACTAGGTTCGTATTTCTGTGATAATCAGGAGGGGCTAGAAAAACAGGTGGCAGAAGGAATGCAATGTAACAGGTACCATCCCAATCTGGAGGTAATCGTATGTATGCGGTATGACCACAAACAAAATAGGAATGACTGGTAGCTTTAAAGGACGATTTACCATGATCACTGAATTCGACCACAGTAGTACATCTACTATGACCTAAGTGTACTGAACCTTTCTTACTGACACATAATTCACCAGTGACTGGTAATACTGACATAACGGGCAGAACTGGTGCAGCTTCAGATTCAACAGTAAGAATCATAAGGTTAATTGTGTAATTACCTAATCCATATACTTCATTTTCTAGATCAGTTCCTATTCTGGTGGGGAGTCCCTCCTTATCAGGGTAACAGACGTCAAGCAGAACCAAGTTCAAGTTTCCCCAAACCCAGCTCCCGTTGAAAACAGCAATGTCAGGATCTAAGGAATTAATTATTTTAAACCATGCACCACAAGAGCCATTGTGAGTGAACGGGTACGGAAAGAGGGGCAGAGCTCCCTTGTAATTCTGGTAGGGAGGGAGTCGGCCACATATCCAGCAATTTGTAGCATTGTTAGTCTGATGGGAATGATGTAGCATACTAATGAATGTGTTGTTGCGCAGCGCAAGTCTGTAAGAAAGTTCATGTAGAGGTAACTCGCTAAAAGAATGTTCAGCAGAAACATTGTAAGCAGATTGTTCACGCTTGAAAATAGGGTAATAGATAGGGAGAAGTATACTTGCAACTATTATCAGAAGACTTAGGAAAAACATTATTAACAATGTCACTATACAGTGACTACGCAGTGATTTGCAATAGGTACGTTTCTTGAGTTGTCTCTCTCTCTCTCTCTCTATCTCGATCTAGGGGATACATGTCAGAAACTATTTAACCGATTCACCTAGGGGAGGACTTAAACAATTAAACTGTCTGACTTGCTAGATCGAAGTTTGAGTCGGTACTCCTCTTGGGGAGTTTTCTCTCGTTCGGAAACTTTAAAGTCACTAGGCTTGATACAGTCTTTGGTGGGGGTGGACGAGTCTAGATCTTGTTTCAGTTCGTTGCATTTTTTAACATGACTCGTGTGGACCCACCCCTTTCTTCCTTCAACCTTTACTGCGGTCCTCGTTGTAAGAAGGACAGTCTTTGGCTCCTTCCAGCGGGGCTCCAGCTGACTTTTCCTGTCGAAGTTCCGTATTAAAATCAGATCGCCAGGACGGACATCATGTGGCTTTACATCAGTGTTGTCAGGGAAGGCTGCGGCAACCTGTGAACGACATGATTGGAGTGCAGACATCAAGGAGGCAAGGTAATCTGTCAACATATTACAATCGACATCAGTAATTTTCTTAGGAATGGGCGTCCCCCACATATTCGGTGGTCTACCAAAGACCACTTCGTACAGGGATAGTCCTGATCTCGAGTGGGCAACCATCCTCATATAGAACAGTGCCACTGGCAGGGCGACTATCCAGTCGACCCCTTTCTCTTGACATATTTTAGCAAGGCGTGTCTTTAGTGTCTGATTATGCCTTTCTACAAGGCCTGCGGCTTCGGGATGTCGGACACAATGGAATTTCCACTGGTATCCTAGCAATAAGGAAACTTCTTTCATTAATTCAGATGAGAATGGCTGACCGTTATCTGAGTACACGACACGAGGCAAGCCGTACCGTGGGAAGAATTCTCGAACCAACTGCTTGGCAGTGGTCGGGCAGTATAGTCTGGGACTGGATATGCTTCGGTCCAACGGGAAAGTGCACAAACAATTACGAGGACATATTTAAAACCTCAACAACGGTCCATCTGGATATAATCCATCTGGAGGACTTCAAAAGGGTGTTCGGGAAGATGAAATCCACCTTGCTCTACAGGGACGCTTTTACCTGGATTGAACTGACAACAGATCATGCAAGTACGCACTTTCTGTTTTGCTGCTGCTCATAAATGTTTATTGCTCCAAAGATTTTGTAAACTGTCTAACATCGCTTTTTCTCCTAGGTGTGCTGGACTATGTGCTGTATTGATCATGACTTGAACCATAGAATCAGGGAGAAACCATGTAGATTTTCCCTTCGTCATCCAACCTTGATCTGTCTGGATCCCTCCTAGTTCAGTCCATTTCTTTATTTCATCTGGGGTAGCATGTGTCTGAATATCTATAACATCTAGTGTGGGATCCCTGACTGTCATACAATTTGTCGGTCCTATTGTCTTTGTCACATCGGTTGTCTGAGTGTGAGTCAGTGCTGTATGTTTTGCTGTCTGGTCTGCCAGGTCGTTACCCTGGGAAACGGAATCTGTAACTTTAGTATGTGCTTTACACTTCATGACGGATATGCCTGAAGGCAGATGTATTGCTTCTAACAGTGCTTGAATGAGGGGACCGTGTTGGATCTTGGCACCATGAGAGGTCAGAAAACCTCGTTCTTGCCATAACATGCCGAAGTCGTGTACAACTCCGAACGCATAACGGGAATCAGTGTATATGTTGACATTTCTGTTCTTGGCTAGAATACAGGCTTGGGTCAGAGCAATAAGCTCTGCCGCTTGAGCAGACAGTGTGTCAATACGATGTGTTTCTTTAACTTCGGTTTCAGTGGTCACTGCATATGCGGCCACTAATTCTCCTGTACTTGTTCTCATACATGAACCATCCACATAAAGTGTCAGGTCTGGATTTGTCAGTGGAACATCTGTTAAATCTCGTCGTGGCTTTGTTACTGCATTAATGATCTCTATACAATCATGCAGGGCTGGATCTGTCATAATTGTAGGTAACAGTGTTGCGGGGTTCAGAATGCTGCAGCGCCTGATTTCTATGTGTGGCTGGAAAAGCGTCAATTCATAACCTGTCAGTCGTGCTATAGTCAAGTGTTGAGTCTGGGTTCTGTTTAACAGAACCTCTACAGAGTGTGGAACTTGTACTGTTAACTGATGTCCTAAAACAATTGAATCGCTCTGTCTGATTGCTAATGCTGTTGCTGCTACTGACTTTAAGCACGCAGGGAGTGCCTGGGCTACTGAATCCAATGTACTTGAAAAATAAGCGCAAGGCTTATGTGAACCTGCTTGATCTTGAGTGAGGACAGACAATGCTGTACCATCACGTTCTGTAACAAAAAGTGTAAACGGTTTGCTGTAACATGGTGTCGCTAAAACTGGTGCTTGGCATAATGCTTTCTTTAATTCCTCAAAGGCTTGTGTATGTTCCTGAGTCCAAGGAAGGACAGTCGAAGTCGCTGCCTCCTGTGTCGTTAACTGGATGAGTGGTTTAGCTAGAAATGCATATTGAGGAATCCATTGTCTGCAGTACGAGGTGAGACCTATGAAGGCCCGCACTTCCTTTTGTGTCTGGGGTCGTGGCATATTTACAATTAACTGAATGCGATCGGGAGTGAGCTGTCTCCCCACTTTGGACAGCAAGTGACCCAAGTACACAACTTGCTGAACACAGAATTGTAGCTTCGAAGGAGACACCTTGTGTCCCTTGTCGGCCAGAAAATGTAAGACTGTCAGTGATGCTTGTTCGCATTCGGGCTCACTTCGTGCGGTGATCAGCAGATCATCGACGTATTGCAGTAAAGCAGTGTGAACTGGCATTTGAATACAATCTAGTTGTCTTTTCAGTGCTTGACTATAGATGCTGGGGCTTTCTGTGAATCCTTGAGGTGCGCGGGAAAATTTGAAACTTCGTCCATTTAAACTGAATCCGAAAAGGTATTGGCTCTCTGGATCAATAGGTACACTAAAGAAGGCGTTCTTGAGATCAATTACAGTAAAGAACGTTGCTTCTGAATCAATAGCAGTCAATAGGGAAGAGATATCGGGGACCACAGGGTACTGTGGTACAATGCATTTATTTAGCTCTCTTAGATCAATCACCAGCCGATATACTGGCGGTGCATTTGGATCAGTACGTTTAAGAATCGGAATGATTGGTGAATTACAGATATTGGAGTCGGTCTCTACGACCACTCCTTGGGCAATGAGCTCTTCAATGATTTCCAGTAAAGCCACTACAGCATCGGGTGGTAACTTGTATTGTCTGATTCGCGGTAGAACAACTCCTGTCTTGAGTGTAACACGGTATGGTGTGATATGCATACAACCTACATCAGTTGGGCCTGTTGCCCACAAGTGATCTGGTACATTTTTCAATCTGACATCGAATTCTCGTAAGACATAATGGCCCTTGAAATCCCGCAGAAAGAGTCTAACCCCCTCCGGGGAACAGCAGATTATGGCTCCTAGAGCCTTCAATGTTTTAATTCCTAACAGATTTTCTGGGCACGATTTCGTAAGTAACAAGTCGGTAACTCGTGATAATGGACCCACAGCCAGGGGGACTGGTTCAGATACTTCATTTACAATGGGCTGTCCTGAAAAACCAAGGGAAACATTCTGTGAGCCTGAGAGGGGTGCCCCTGGGACTTCATTATGACTGATTGTTGTGCGGCTTGCCCCTGTGTCAATTAAAAACTTTCTATCTTTTCCCAATACTTGACTGTGTACATAAGGACCCTCTTGATCTACAGGAATTTCAATAAGAGGCAAGCCAAACTCCCTCTCTAGGCTGTTTCATGTGTATCGTTGATACTCAGGATAAGCAGATTGGGCATACTGGTACATCTGTTGGGAAACTTGTTGAGTCGAGGCAGTGGGCTGTGGTACCGCTACTGTCTGTGCTGTATGAGATGAAGCATGCATAGGCTGTGTGTTCTGCATAGGTTGTACATTCTGTGGGGTCTGTTGCTGGGCCTGATCTTGTCTTGGTGGATGCGGTCTTTCTTTAGTTTTACCTGTGGATATGTTATGTTTCAGAACTGGACATTCATGTACGTAGTGACCTGGCTGCTTACAATAGTTGCATGTCCCTTTAACGGGAGCTGCAGAATGATTTGTCTGGGTCGTACCCTTTCTGTTTCCGTCGGTATGGACCGACTGGGCTACTAACATTTTCATTTTCGTGTCTTTCATACGTTTCTGTTCCTGATCTTGTTCTTCTCTAATTCTATTCTGATGGTATTGTAACATTTGTAACATCTGAGATGGCGTATTTGCTTGCCATGTACTCTCAACCTTGTATACACGATTCTTGACTGCTAACAGGGAATTCTCAACTAACTTTGATACAAAAAGATGCGGGTACGACTCGCTACTTGGTTTAAGACCACTATTAATAATAAAACATTTCTCGAATCTTGAATAAAAGTCACTAGTATCTTCGTCGGGTTTCTGTTTACATGCTGAGATTGCATCCCAGTCTTCTTTTCTAGTTGTCAATAATCTTGGCAGGACCTGTACTATCAAACCTGGTAATGCTTTAGTTTTCTCCCCAAGGCCTACCCCTGGGACACGCTTGTTCTCTTCATCTTCTATTTCTGCCCATGCAATCTTTTTGTCTCCCACCTCCCATTCTTTTTCCTTTAATTTCTCGTAGATGCCCGTGGGCAGCAGTACCTTTAGCATTTTCATGATATCTTCATATGTGTAATCCCCCATCAGTAACATGTCTTTAAGTTCTCTGTGAAAACCTGCAGGGTCTTTATCATGACACGGTACTAGTTTCTTCATCTCTAACAGTTCTAACTTAGTCAGTGGCGTGTGTACATACACGCGTTTCAGGGTACGATCTTCACCCATAACTGGATGTACCTCTCGTAAGGGGTTCTGACTTTCAAGACCATGCAGACGCTCTATATGATACATTTTTCTTTCTGGGGGCGGGGCGGGAACATATTCGGAGCTTACAAAAGTGTTATATCTATGTCGTTGTTCTAGAATTATTTGTATTAACTTGGTACTTAGACCTCTCCATCTATCCATGAGTAGTGCTTCTAATATTTCGGGTAAGGGACCTGGATCAGAATGTTGGTTTCTGTATTTCGTGAGGAGGTGTTGAATCATGTATACACCTGCTAATTTCTGCTCGTCTGGGGAAAGGTTCAGAAATGTCTGTGCTACTGTGTCGTCATTGTATATGTCTGTATTTTCAGACCATAATATGGCTGACCGGGCTAGTTCTTGTTCGTCCATAGAATTGAGTACGTGGTACCCCATTCTCTCTCGGAGTCTTTTATCAGTTTCTTGGAACTGATGTTCAGAAGAATTCGGGTTTGGTAAGGCAGAGAGGAAAACTCTCTTGCTTTCCGGACGGATACCTTTCCTAAGGTAAGTTCCCTTACCTACATACGCTATAGTATCTGTAGTCTTTTCTGGTTCTTCAAGTTCTTCTTCCTCCTCGGAGGAAGCCTTTTCTTTCTCTTCTTTGTGTATATCTATCACTGCTTTTCTAATTTTCTTGTACATACTGGCTATGCAAGTTCCCTTGTCGTGTTTTCCTTCAGATATATTTTGACCCCACTTGTTTAGTGCATCTAATTCACTCTGATCTGTCTCAGGCCTGTCTCGTTCTCTTATTAGGCAATTTATGAAAAAACGTAGTATCTGTGCTTGAACGTCAACTTTCTGACGTTCCATGGCATCCTGAATACTGTCAGGGTCTTTCCCAGTCTGAACAAACTCATATATTCTATCTAGGCGCTCCTTCATTCCTGCATAGCACAGCAGGAAATCAGTAGCAGATCTTAACCGTAGTGATGCCATCATCATTATATTGTCTTTACCGGGTACTGGGTCATATCTGCAAACTGAAAGGTTTTCTTTGAATATGTCAAGGCGGGGTGACTTGAACGTAAAAGGATTCCGCAAATCCCCGAGCTGTAACCTGCGTGTTAATGGCGGGGTTTGAAGACCCCCGGCCGCACCCCCTGAGGCGGAAGCTTGGGCATTATCTCTCTGTGGAGTCTGTACCTGAACTTGAATTTGTCTTTTAGTAGGATCAGGTAGAAGTTGTTTCGGTAGATCAACTTTAGGTACGGGAAGTGGTGGAGGTGGTGGAACAGGAGGATTCTGTTGTGGTACTGGCGGAATATGATCTTGGGGCGGGTTACCACCCCCGTCCCTGTCGTTAGGCAGGGCGCGGACAGGCAGATTGGTGTAAGCGGGTGCTACATCCTCTAGATAGGAATTCAGGAATATGTCTTTAGTAGTCCTATGAGTTACTTTAGTTGGAACTAATGGTGGCGGCAGATTTTTCGGTATTTCTGAAATGGCCTCAGGCGAACCCTCGGCCGCGAGATACATACCGTTTACGAGGTTATTTCGTGCGCGGTCTACTTGCTCCGTTTTTACTCGGATCCCCTCGGTAACTAACTCGTTTTCTTGGGCCTTGTCTGATTCTTTAAGTCTGTCTTCTCTACGTAGTGCTTTTTCAGCACGCTTATGTGATTCCTTACGCCAAAATTCTATGGCGTCTTTCTGAGATTGTCTGGCTTTCTTTTTCCATAGTGCTTCTTCTACCTTCATGATGCACTCGGCATCCCATGTTCCGGTAACAGGCCATCTGTGTCTTTCGTCTAGATGCTTAGTATAGTCGGCCCATAAATCTAGATACAATATGGCATCTAAGCCATGCTTATGGTACATAAAATTTCCAGGAGTGTCCCTAGGGGGGATAGGAATTCCTTCCTCTAGTATCCCTTTCCTAGTTCCTATTTGCTTTAATTTGTCGAAAAACGGCATCTTGTTTACTTAATACTGAATGCTCAACCCTAACTACTTAATACTGAATACAGCTAGTTTTACAAGAACACAATAATGCACATTAAAAACGGTCACATTCATACCACGACATTAATCACATGAAAAGACATTTTGAAACATATATGACTACCCCTTATACTAGATATACTGCTAAACAGTACAGATACACTGTCTAAAACAGTGCAGACCGCGTTTGTGTACCCAAACCCGTCTTGATACGTCCCAGCAATGGTACTCACCGGGAAGCACGGAAAACAGAAGGCCTCGGAAAACTCGACTGGACTGGACTCGACTCGGCTCGACTCGGCACGTGGATACTTCGGAAAACTTCAGAAAACTGGTGGGCCTCTTGACACCTCGGACCTTGCTTCTTTCGGCTAGGCTCTGGTCGGGATCCTCCGCACTCCTCACCGCCTCGTCTGGGTACTGATCGCAGTCTTCGTCACCTCCGTGGGCCAGAGGGAGATGCAGGAAATCCTGCCGGTACGCGTAGTTTTCCTTCTAACTGATGGCAGGGGACAGAGCTTGCAACGCACCAACCGGCGCGTGAGGTGGGGGAGGGGTCCCTATTCGGGCGCCAAAATGATGTAAATATATAATTTACCGTCTTAATTTCTATGCAGGTAAGTACTTAATCAATAATAACTCAAATCGGAAAGAAAAAAACAGAGTCTGTGGTGTTAGAGTTCTTAGGGGTTTTTATTCCTTAAAAAAAGGAATGGTCAAGACCTGGATATCATGTTCTTCCCACCACAGGGGTGGAAGAAGGGATAGAGCAAAGTTTTATTGACAATACATAGCTTATATACTTAATTTACACCATAGAAAGCAATACAGTAGGCGTAACAGCTGAGAGAAGACAAGATAACAGTATCCACGTGTTACTAGTACGTAATAAGAAGGCGTGGACTAGGCGTGAACTAGAGGTGTGTGCTAGAAACGTCACAGGTAGGTGTCACAAGGGGGTGGCACTAAACAGAAATGTTGCAATGTCAGCAGAAATCGGAAGCTTGGATGCGCGCGCAGCAGCATGACGTGTGATTGACGTGAAACTGGAGGGTGCAGGGGACTTGACATTTACACTGACGGAAAGAGACAGAAGTCTGGCATGTCAGATCAACTCGTACTTCTATCATATCTGATATCTGATGTTTGGGAACCATATTATCTGGACGGGAAAGGTCTCTGGGGCAGAAGCTATTCTATACTGACTATGAATGCGTGTATAAGCGCCTAAGTGTCTGCATGAGAAGCGTGGGGGCATGGGCCTTTCACGTGAGCATGGTAACAGAGGCTATGAATTACTTGCACGGAGACAGGTCGGCCCTTTGCTCTGCAGCTGGGGGGATGTTTACTGGAACCAGTAGGCAGGAATGTATTTTCGAGGAGCGGAACAGATAATTCGAAGGTTGTAGTCAGTCTTGGCAGGCAGCAGGCTGAGCTGAGCGCGGAGACCGCGCTGGAAGTAAGTCAGAGTTCACGGGTACAGAGGCAACCTGGGCTGAGGCTTTCAGAGTCAGAAGCCAGAGAAAAGGCTCGATGGCAGAAATTCAGGGCCTACTTTGCCAGAGCTGAAAAACGTGTAAGGTACACTACAAAAAGACGTTGGCATAGCATACTTAGGAACGGACTATTTAACCCATTCAGGGTGGATCTGAAAGAGGACATGTTAACGTTGGACGCAAATGTATTTGCGTCTTCATAGCTGGCACAGGAGGGAAGTTACATGCACTTTAAGCTGGTACATGGAGACGGTGGGGTACTCGCTAGGGAACACAACTTGACCAATAATTTATATTTCCTCAGTGTCCTTCTAACCCTGGGCTGTGTGTGCCTGCTTGTTATAGAGCTTACCACACACAAAATAATTTTTGGGAGTGTCCATGAGTGGTAAAATGTACTTGTAGGGCACGAGTAAGGGAAGCATAGTCAATATTAAAAGGAACATGCATTCTTTGATATGAGAACAACCTAAAGGCCACCACTAATGGATATTGTGACAGATCACGAGAACAGCACCCCATACGAACATATACCGAGCTACCTCATATTGGTTATTTGTTATATATACCTGTTTTAGTTACAAGTTTAGCCATAGCATATTTTAACGCGAACGCCTCACGTGTTACGAATATATAGTTGTTGTACTTTAACTGTTTTATATATGTTAACTGTTTTTATATATGTTAACCCTCTACCTCTCCTATGTTAAGCGCTCCGATACCCAAGAGTCTTGTTCGCGCTATACAAAACTCTATAATAAATAAATAAATAAATAAATAAATACTGCCTGGTCTGTGTTTTTTAAATAATTTGTATTCTCTTTTAAGGTTGGCAATGTATTTAGTTACAGATTTTGTGTTACTAGATTTTTATGTATTTGCATTTATTTTGTTCAAAATGTGATGGCGGTGGGCGTAGGCTAGCGCTTGGCTGGCGGTGTGGGCGAAGTGGCGCTTGGCTTGCAGTGTGCGTGGAGTTACGCTTGGCTTGTAGTGTGCGTGGAGTGGCGCTTGGCTGGAGGTGTGCGTGGAGTGGTACTTGGCTGACGGTGTGTGTGGAGTGGCGCTTGACTGGCGGTGTGCGTGGAGTGGTGCTTGGCTGGCGGTGTGCGTGGAGTGGCGCTTGGCTGGTAGAGTGTGTGGAGTGGCGCTTTGCTGGTGGTGTGCGTGGAGTGGCACTTGGCTGGTGGTGTGCGTGGAGTGGCGCTTGGCTGGGGGTGTGTGTGGAGGGGTGCTTGGCTGGCAGTGTGCATGGCCTGGTGCTTGGATGGTGGTGTGTGTGGACTGTTGCTCGGCTGGTGGTGTGTGAGTAGTTACTTTCTGTTGGTCACTACACACACTGCTAGTTGAGCGACACTCCACGCAGTCCATCATTATGTGTAGTTGCTGTGTCAGGAATGTGGGCGTGTAAAAGTGATGGGCCCTTGAATGGCGCTGTCTGCTGGTGTGAGTGTTGTAATGTGATGGGCCCGCGGCTGGCGGTGTGAATGTTTTGTATGTGTCACACGTATGAAAGGTGTATGAATGGCCTGTAAAGAGGTTGGAGCCTTGACGTGGCTTTACAGTTCAGTTTCTCATACTTTCAATTATTCGCATTGCATTTCATTTTTGTGAAATTACTTGCGAATACTATTGTATGTACTGAATCGTCACTCACCCTCGTGCCAAATCCAACCAGTATGTGTGTGTGCTTGAGGATTAGATGGCTGTGTAGTAATATTTGTCTTTTTTCTCTTTCTGAAGTAGGGTGTACCTTGTCCCTTTTTGTGAATGTTGTAATGGGTTGCTTTTCCTTCCCGATGGTGTCAATGGTCTGGTGTGTATCAGGTATGAAAGGTGCATGAATGGCCTGTAAAACGGTTGGTACCCTGTCGTGGCTTTACAGCTCATGAGTTGCAAGTCACTGGTTCGGTGTTTACGCATTTATTTATTGACAGATCATTTTCATTTCTGTGAAATATCTTGTTAGCAAAATTCTATATCCTGAACCATCACTCGCCCTCGTACCAAATCCAACCTGTATGTGTGTGTCTTTGAGGAATAGATAGCCGTGCTGTAATGATTGACTTTTGAGTAACTCTGTTAAGGTGTACATTACAGCTATAAATAACTTACTAAATGTAGATATTATTGTTAAACCATGGGAGTATATGGTCATGTTTTTTTTGTGAATTATAAGTTATTTTTTTATCCACAATGTCCTGCAAACTTGAAAATGTCTGTCACAATTTCCATGCAATATTGTCCCAAGAATCTCACGCTGTCGAACTGAAAACTTAATTCAGTCAAAACAATTTAGTTTTGCAAGGGAGCTTACCTGGGTTTTTGGTCCGGTGCTTGGTGGCCATCTAGGGAAACCTATCAAACTCACACATTTCTAAAAACTAGACATCTGGGGGCTTCCAAGGAAGTATGGCTTGCGTTGATCCCCCGAACGTACCCTTGCCTAGAATCCCTTGCAAACCTCAACTTTTGCTTGAAGTTTTCACACATTGTTAGAAAGCATGGCATAATTGGGCCCACACAACTGTTTCCCCAGGTCTTCCAATAAAAATGGTGCCTCACTTGTGTGGGAGGCCCTAGTACCCGCAACAGGCAAGGGCCCAAAACATAGTGAGGCGACTGTAAAATTGCCCATGTTAAAACCACCTACTTTTGCATCAGGGGTCACCTCGGTTTTTGGCCCCGTACTTGACGGCCATCTAGGGAAACCTACCAAAACTACACATTTCTGAAAAGTAGACATCCGGGGTCTTCCAAGGAGGTATGGCTTGCGCAGATCCTCCAACGTCATCTTACCCTGAATGCCTTGTAAACCTCAATTTTTTGCAAAAAAATTACTTTTTTTCACACATTTTTGTTTGGGTAAGCATGGCATCACTGGGCTCACACAACTTTCGTCCCACCAAGTGTTCCCCTCGGTCTCCCGATACCAATGGTACCTCCCGTGCGTGGGTGGCTCTAGCACCCGCAACAAGCAAGAGCCCAAAACCTAACAAGGCGTCATCAAAATTACCCATCACAAACCAACCTGGAATTGCAAGGGGGTTCCCATGAGTTTTTGGCCCGGGGCTCGGCCGCCATGAAGGGAAACCTACCTAACCTATACATGTCTGGAAACTAGACACCACTGGAGTGTGGGGCAAGATGGAGTCTGCGTGAGCTTTTGCCGCTCGGCTGTCCACGCCGGAAGCGTAGCACTGCGTCAGCCTGACAGATGCCAGAGCGATGCAGAACGAGGCGAGTTCAGACGCTTCAGACGCTTAATCGCCTGCCAAGTCGTCTGACCTACAGGAGACCCCGGAGGCGCTGGACTGTGACAGCCTTTATCCCAGGCAACTTGGGGACTTATAGCGCAGTATTTAAAACGCTACTATTTTTCTTCTTCTTAATTGCCGGCTTTCGGACACGAGGGCTTTTGAGAAGTTCTCTGTCCACAAATTGCTTCCTCCTCATGGCTGTTTCGACGGCCCCCCCAGAGAGAGGTCATAGAGGCTCAGCACTTCAGAGGCACCTGCATCGGAGCAGCATCATGAGCAGCACGAACACCAGAGGAGCACGGAAAGGCTCCAGAACAAAAACCCCTATCACGACGAGTGAAGCGCAGAACTCAAGGAATGCGGCGATTGCTGCTGTCGGCGCCACTACCTCAGGAGGGGCCCAGGGAGGTGCATCGAACCTGAAAACTGAGGTTAGTGTCGGGCTAAAAGGCATGGGGAAGACGGTGGCGAGGGCAGGGGGGGGACCGGAGGCAAGGACCTCAAAAACATTGATACTAAGCATCCTCCCCCGCTAAGATATTTTTGGGGTCAAAAAAGTCCACAATTCCCAAACCACATCAAATCCCTCAGGCAGAAGGGGCGGTGCCAGTAGAAAGTCTCAGCATAACAACCCTACAATTGCCAGAAGAAGTGACTTGTTCTGTTATGGCCCCGGCCCTATCCCCCCAGGCCTTGACTGCCCCGACTACTGCAACACTGGAGCTCTCCTTTCCATTAGAACAGCCCTCCAGCGACTGCACCCTCGAGACACCACTGTCCACCCCTAACCTCCTGTCTCCAAACAACTCCAAGGAGATCAGTAAAGCCATACAAAATTTTGTGGTGCCTTCCACTGTTCAAACTCCCTGGACTCCTGGAGGACTTTTACTCTGTCTCCGATGGCACCCTCTCGTCTAGCGAGGAGGCAACGGATCTGACTGGTGGGGCCAGCGAGGGGGACTGTGAAGTTTCCCATAAAGACACAGATACTGTCCAGAGGCCTAAGAAACCCAGCTGCAGGAATAAACGACGGAGCCAAATAAAGTGGGACTACTCCAATTCCCAAATGTCTTACCTAGCCGAGGAAGAGGACCTCAATTCTACCCAGTGGGGGAGCTTAAAAAATCTACTGCCTGAGCCGCCAGAACCCTCGCTTGCCTCCATTTTAGCCTCTATTAAGGAGTTCCAGGAAGAGGTCAGAATAGACAATCGGGTCGCTAAAGATGCAGCCAAAAAAGTACAAGGTGGGCTAAGGCGTCTAAATAAAAGCTGCTCCGAGATCAGTGATCGCGTAACTATGGTAGAGGCACGCACCGAACACCTAGAGACTGAAAACCTAGCTGAAAAACAGTTGGGAGAATCTAACTCTGCTTGCATGGTTGACTTCATGACCAAAATGGAGGATCAAGAGAATCGTCAGCGCTGAAACAATCTGCGCCTCCTGGGTATCCCCGAAGGGAAAGAGGGAGACGACCGAAGGCGCTTCATCGTCAAGCTGTTAGAGGAGTCTTTTCCTGAAGAGAATAGCTGGGACTGGAACTACGAGGTACAGAGGGCTCATCGCTTCCCCTTCCATCTAAAGCGACACAATCCTGGAGGACACCCGAGAGCATTCCTTGTATATTTTGGAAACTTTCTCCTCCGGGAGATGATCTATGACAAAGCTCGGTTCAACTCAAAAAAAGGCGCTAATGGTATAACCTTTTTTTTCAAAGCTAGACTTTTGCCACCAAACTGTTGAACGAAGACGGCGTCTAAGACAATTAATCTTACCATTCCAGCAGCAAGGCGCTGACGTTTACCTGATGAACCCTGCTAGACTGAAAGTCATCTATAAAGGAACCACTAAGATCTTCCTGTCGGAAATAAAAGCTGGGGAATACTTATCTGAGACAAAAACCAGAGACAACAACCGATGACCTAGGGACGCTTGATAAATACTTGCTTTGTGCTGTGTCCTCTGGCTTCTTTGTTTCTTCTTCTTTTTTCTCTCTCTTTTTTTTGCACTTTTCTGATCTTGTTTAAGTTTATTGCTCATATTGTTGTGGAGATTGAGACACTTAGAAACACTTAGAGAGAGAAACACAAAAGCGGGACTAAGGTTTCTTGTGGACTCATTCCGGCGTGGCAGACGGCCGGGACTCTTGCAGACTTCCATCATTCAGGGTTTCCCTGATTGCTCAAGAAGGGGGGGGGGGGGTGCAGCTCTATCTTCTTTAGGGGAAATGGGGTACAGAAACTATATGCAATTTCTTTTCACTTTTGTATTACACTTGCACATGCATATGGTAAATGACTGTATTGTTCTTTTTGCGAAAATTGCTCTCAGGTTCTTCTATATATGGTATAGAAGACACGGAAAGCCCCTATATATCCTTTACCATGGCTAATGCGGATACATTAAGAATTGTATGTGTGAATATCTGGGGACTGAACGATCATTCTAAATGACAAAAAACTGCCCAGGGGCTTAGAACCTTGAGGAGGGATATTTATTGTCTTCAAGAGACCCACAATGAAGACGCACAGAAACACTGGCTGGACTCCCTGGGGTTTAAAGTTCTGGGGACAACCACTCACGGCTCCAAAACTAGAGGGGTGGCTACTCTCACAGAAAAAAGACTTCCTCTCAACACTCCCCGGCTTAAAGCAGACACATTGGGGAGGTGGGTCATATCTGACTGCTTTCTCCCCGGCAGTATTCCCTTCACATTGTGTTCGATCTATGGCAGCAATATTGATGGCCCAGGAATTATTAACTACATCTCAGGTGAACTAGCCCACTGGCCTACCCCTATTATTCTCTGTGGAGACCTCAATTTACACTTGCCCAGCAATTGGGCTACTGACAACAACTGGCGGTATACAGGCAGGAAAACACTGGTATTCCAGGCACTGAGTAATCTGGTAACAATACACGGGCTGAAAGATGTCTGGGCTTGCCTACATCCCTCACTGTCCGGCCACACTTTATTTTCGGCGCGTCATCGCACTTTGGTTAGGCTAGACTACCTCTTTATTTCCTCTGTACTTCTTAGCAACAGCACCATCGAGATTAGCCCACGCTTCCTGTCTGATCATAATCCCCTTATTCTTAGCATAAGGGGGCTGGGAAAACCAAGAACGCTCTCCTCCTGGAGCTTCGAGAAAGCGCTACTCCAGGACCCACTGTATCAAACGCATATGCGGGCCCGGTTACAGGACTTCCAAGATACCAACCTAGTGTCCGCTTCACTGCCAATAGTCTGGGACACACTAAAAGCTGGCATCCGGGGAGAAACACTTGGCTTTTCAGCAGGAAGAAACAAGAAAGAGAGGCTTATTATGACTGACCTCCAGGGAAAGCTTAAGGAGGCTAAACTTAAGTTAACCCAAACCATTCAACTAGGGCCAAATATAGAGAGTATTCAAGATGAGGTGGTCCTTGCTAGGTCAAAGATAGGAGCCATATTTACTGAAAAAGCAGCATCTAAATGGACTAGCATGCAGCAAAAAAGTTACGAGTGCAGTGATCGCATTGGACACCATCTGGCAGTAAGGACGTGAAAGCAGGTCTCCCATAATGAGATACATGCAATTAAGCTCCACTCAGGAGAAGAGACCAATGACTCTGAGCGAATAAGAGAGGGTTTTCAGGAGTATTATGCTAATCTCTACTCAGAGGAGAATAATGATCTGGCGGGCTCCCTTAAGGCTGACATAAATAGATACCTTACGGTGGCTAACCTACAAACGCTCACTACTGACTCTAGTGAGGCCCTAGATTTAACTCCCACCTGGGAAGAGATTCTGGCTTCTCTGAACTCTCTTCCTGATGGGAAGGCGGCTGGGGTAGACTGTATCCCAATAGAGTTCTATAAGACCTTATCTCCAAAGATTAATAACTGATTTAATGACATCCATTTTCAATGGGAGCACGCCTCCACCGTCATGGTCTAACTCCAGGATTGCAATCTTCCCTAAAAAAGACAAATCTACCCTTGACATGAGCTCATACCGACCCATAACACTCATTAACACCGACTCCAAACTTTTCTCTAAAATCCTGGCAAACCGCATCTCCAAAGTCGTGGGATCCCTTGTCTCCAAATACCAACACAGGTTCATCCCAAAAAAAGGAACAACGGAACAAGTCAGAAGAGTCATTACTTTGTTTGACGCGGCACAGGTAGCAGGGGACCCCCTGTCGTTAATACTACTGGACGCCGAAAAGGCCTTTGACCGGGTTGCCTGGAAATACCTGTGGTCGGTCATGGACAGGATGGGTTTTGGGGAAAACCTGATCCGTGCTGTACAATTGCTATACTTAAATCCTACCTCTTGCGTCACTATAAACGGCCAACTCACTAAACCATTTAAGATATCCCGTGGCACAAAGCAAGGGAACCCTTGTTCCCCTCTGCTTTTTGCTCTCTATTTAGACCCCTTCATTAAACATATTGAAAATAGCCAATTCATCCTACCAGTTGACTTCCAAGGCTGCTCCACTAAAATTCTTCCTTACGCAGACGATTTGGCCAAAACCTCTCCAGACTCACTAAGCGCCATAACATGTCTGGAATTTGAAGCTAGCAAATTCGGCAAAATGTCTGGCTACACCCTCAACAAAAACAAAACACAGATAATAACTAACAGTCAAATCTCCTGGACCGATCACAGAATAGTTTCTAAAGCCAAATACCTAGGTGTCCATGTATCCTCTAATCTGGACGAAATTGTCCCCTTTAATTTACTACCGCTCTCAACACAAACCAAAAAAGCTCTGAAACAAATTGACAACTTGCATCTCACTCTAGTTGGCAGGTGCAACGTCATTAAAATGACTTTTTTTCCTAAATTGTTTTACTTTTTCTGTACGATCCCCCTAGAATTCAACAAAGCCACCCTTACGAAATTACAGCAATACTATACACAATTCATCTGGGCATATTCTCAACCTAGGAGGGCCCTCAGACAATTATGCCTGCCAAACGATAGGGGCGGCTGGGCCTTCCCTAATATCACTCTGTACTTCTGGGCTTCTGTTATGCAATATAGCTCTGACCTACTGAAAGACCAGCCCTATTCCTACTTGATAACACCGCCCTCCCCTTTTCAACTACTGGTTGGGGAAAATACCTGGAGATGTGTTGAGATTCACCACGCTCCAGCTCAGGTTGTTTCCTTTTGTTGCTGCAAACCCCCAATTTTGTAGGTTTGCAAGGCATTCTGGGTAACATAACCTGGTGGGAGGCAGTCGAGTCACCCCATCCTGAGTTCCCCAGGGTGTCTAGTTTTCAAAAAAGTATAGGTTTGCTAGGTTTCCGTAGGTGCCGGCAGAGCTAGGGTTAAAAAACTACAGGTAGACACTTTGCCAGAAAAGGGCCAGTTTTCACTGTGAAATAGAGGTGCGACTAATGAAGCAAGGATTCGCATGTAAAGCGCCTTGCTCACATACAAGAACCTTGCCTAAATGTATAATCATATTAATCCAGTTGTTCGTCATTTATTAAACGTTTTTTTCAAACACGCGGGTGTCCCTAGGATGCTTGCTTGTATGTCTTTCCCATACTAACGAAGCTTGCACTAAAGAAACGGCTGCTTCGCTGAAGTTCAGTCTGCGCATGCGTCGGTCATACCCATGTGATGTGACGCACTCGCATTCTGGAGGGAGTCTATTGCACATGCGCACTGCTGTAAACATGGCCGCTTGTCTTTTACCACGCTCTGTGCTTGCTACAGCTGCTTCAGCCTATCTGTCTTTTCGCACTAAACAGTAATGCTATAGTTATTATAAAGTAAGGGATGTTTAGAATTTCATCATGGTATACAGTGTGATCATTTTATATGTGATTTTAATTTGTTCTCGCTTACTTTTCATGTACCGCGTCTCTGGGGCTGGGAAATTCGGGAGTGGAGCCATACTTGAGGCTCTGCTGGGCTCCGACATGTGACCAGGGAAAAAACTCTACTGCGCAGAAGCTGAAACTAGCCAGCTGGCTCCTGAAGCACAATGCGCCTGAGAAACTCTCTGGGAAGAACAAATCTCACCTTGGAAGAAGCAATACTGTTGCTACCTATTATGAACTTTACTGTACTGCTGTATGCTTATGCATGGGAACGTGAACCCAAGGGGCGGGTAGGAAAATTTTAATATTTAGGATGGGAAAGTCGAATTCTAGGAGGTGGTAATGACCGCACCACCTCCCCTGACCAATCATAATGTGGGAAACTGTCACTTGCAACATTAGTGGGTGGTCTGAGGGACCCCAAAACAGTATAACTGCCCTAGTTTAGCTTAGGAAAATTGTCCGACTTGTCCGAGTAGCAGACCTGTCACTGACCCTACGAACTCTATAGGTGCTCAATCCAAAGTGCTGCGGAGCACTCTGTCCGTACTTTCCACAAACTCCTAAGGGGTGGAAATAATCCTAAGTGCTGGCGAAGCACTTTGCTGGGAAATTCGAAAACCCAATCGGGGTTGCTGGCGGATTACTTGCAGGAGAGGGGTAATGCAGGCGTTGCTGTCCGAAGCTGTGGGTGTTGGTCGTACCCTGGGAGGCCCAGTCTTGATCCAAAACCTGAGGGGTATCCTGTCCTGACTGTCCTTGGGCTGTGTCTACTCGCATCCTGGGAGTCCAAATCCTTGAGGGTCCTTGTCCCCGTCTTTTCCAAACTGACCCGTGGCCAGGGTTAGTTTCTCACTCCTTATTAGGTAAATATGAACTGTGGGTTTGCGTCTTTTCCATAGTCTTCTCTCACTTAGACTCATATCTTTTTTTTCTTTCTTAAGGGAATCATCTTGACTTTGAGATTGATTTCTGAAATGCCAAACTATATACGTCTTGCTTGTTAGAATTGTTCCACATCTCTCCCTTCCTTTAGAACTTTGCTGAATTGTCAAATTTATTAGTATGTTCCAATTTTTTCCCCTTCCTTTAGTATGATTGCGGTGAACTTAGCAAGAATAGTCTAAAGAACGTAGGTTAAGTACATGTTCTAGGTCCCATCCATGTCCTATGTCCTAGTATAAAGTTGCAGTGACTAGCTCTGTTCTAAATTCCTACCTTTAGTCTTCCCATATACTCAAATGGTCCTAAGTTTAATTCATAGTTACTTAGTGGTTTTGATACTGATGATTGACGTATTATTCTGCATATCACTTATTGCCTTGTCTTATTTTCTTTGAAATTCTATATAAAACTTTTAACATCATCAGGTGTCTGTGGTCATTTTACAGAGATTGTGGATAAGTATGTACTGATTTATAAAGAGTATTTTTCTAGGCCCTGTCTACTATTTCCCTGATAGCTCCAGATCTGTTATAAGTAATGTGCCTGTGGTAAGTCGGGTACATGGTAAGCAGAGGTGAAACCAAACTTTAATTGCTCATAGCAGCGTGCAGGAGGAGAAGGAAAAAGGTAATCTTCACCCGGTTCACCCAAATGTCATTGTTATATCTGAATTTGCATGCCAGGGCCCAGTGCGTGTAAGAAATTGGTAATCTCGGTGACCCGGGTGGACTGCGCGCTCTATCAGTAATTTTCTGGTAACCAGAGGATGGTTTGGACTAGTTAGATTAGGTAGACAGGATAACTGATAAATAAACCGTGAAAATAAAATGTGCTGCTGAAATTTCTATGCTGCTGATATTTTTTTATTATTACATTGATTTAAAGATTTTGAAAATGTTAGGATATATATGTCTATGTATATGAATATTGCATTGCTGCTATTAGTGTGTGTGTAATATTAACAGAAAAATTGTTTGTAAATGTTCAGTGTAGTCCGAATCCCCGGGGAAGTATTTAGCTAACGGTGAGCAGAATCCGGTTAGCTGTTGAAGTCACTGGTTTTGAGTCATTAGTGCAGGGTTAGGAATAACTGGAAGCACTAATTAGGACCTTTTTTTTGCATCTGAAGTAAATGATAGCTACCAGTCCTTTATAAAACTTTCATTGCGATATCACCTAGTAAGGGTCGCATACGGAAGAAGTAGTAGGGTCTCCGAAGCTTGAATGGTAAGTAAATTAGTCCGCTGGTGAAAGCCTGACTTAGTATATATCCCAGGAAGAAGTGGATAAGTCAGGGGAATAACAGGTTCTATTTTACGTATGTAAAAGGTTAGGCAAAGAAGTCTATCCGGAGTGAATGAAAAGTAGACAGAAGTGGTTTACTAGCAGTGAAAGAAAATTCTTTTATCTCTTTAGAACACTCAGACATAGTGGCAAACGTTGCGTGTTGTTGACTAAGATTTGCATTCGCACTTTAGGGAGAGTAAAAAGTTTCCGTTATCTTGTGAAGGAGGGAGTCGGGCGGAAAGCTGCTCTGACGTCGCTCCGTGCCGCGCTGGTATTGGTCAAAACAGCGGGTGTGTAGTGAAGCTGAATTTGTGAAGGAGGGGTGATTGCCGAAGCGTGAGACTCCGTCTTGCGGAAAGGCCGCGCACCCATTGGTTAAGGATCTTTTGTGTTCTCTGAGTTGATTGGGTATTACGAAATAAAAGTCGCGCTAGCATTGGAAGCACAAAGGTAAACAAAATTAATCAGGCCGAGTTAGAAGCGAGTCTGGAAAGTTGCATGTGGTATCCAGATTTCATACCGAATCCAAAATACCTAGGATTTCATAAGGATCAGCTTATATGAGGTAGACCGCACATGATGTATGGAATAAAAAGGAAAATGTCATTTACTGATAAAATAAAGAATTTTTTTAAAACTGACAAGCCCATTAGAACGAGGGAAGGCGTGCTCATTCCCCCGCCGAATACTCCAGCCTCTTTCATGATGTTTGATAAAGGGTACCATACCTGTGTATGGTTAGAAAACTGGGCAAAGTATACCGCAGATGACGGAGTCCTAGCCTTCCCTGTTGAAGGTACATTTAATGGTCGGATTCTGTTTAACTTAAGGACCCGCATGAATGAATTACATCCTAGACCTAGGTTGACCCAGTACGAAGCCTTGGAGGAATGGGAGATTGAGGCTCTAGAGCGAGATAGACCCCGGATGGACAAGGGAGTAAGTAAATGGTATCCGAGGGTTCAAGCACAGACCAAAGAGCAGAAAATGAAACAGTGGAGGCAAACCATGATGACTGAAGGACTGTTCCCAATGATGGGGGTGTTAGAAGAGGGGAAAGGAAAAAGTAAAGAAAAGACCCATCATTTAATGCCCGTGGGGGACTCAGAGGATGAGCACCTAGAAGATCTGTTAATGAAAAATCCACCTCCCTATGTTGCAGAATCAGAACCTGTGCATTCTCCAAACCCTTTTTCGAAGTATCCCAGATGTCGGAGGGATAGTGATACAGATGGAACGGGTACAGACAGTAAAACCAGTAATGGGGATGGGTTTTGCAGACCAAAATGTACGGTCCCAAATTATCAGCCGTTCGGAGAAGATCCACCTCGGTTGGTCACTCCGACTGCTCCCAGTATTTATCCTCCCTTAGTACCTCAGGTATTGCATGACCACTCTGCAGAAAAGGCTTTACGAGAAAAGGAAAAAGAAGCCCTGGCTAGACAGCGAGATGATTTAGTTCGAACCATTGCCCAGATACATCCCCATCCTGATTCCCTGACTATTCCAGTAACTATTGGTCCAGCTATTCCACTGTATAGAGATGACATGGCTAGTCCTCGTCCTCCTGTTATCTCCCCATTACTGCCTACTCCTAGCATCCCTCCCCCGAGGAAGGAAGTATTCGTAGATGATGATCAAGAGAGTGAATGTGAATCTGTGGTCCTGATGGACTTGCCCATTAGAGAGCCTAGGACTAGTATGTCGGGGGCAAGAAGTCAGATTAGACCAAAAGAGGTGTTGATTGAAGGTGCATCTGGGGTTAGGAGTGCCACCGTAGTATCCCCAGAAGAATTAGACAGATGGACCAAGGAGCTGGAGAAGGAGGCCACTCCCCAACCGAAAGCATTAGAGATATATAAATTGAGAATAGAAATAGAAGAGATGATGGCTGGAAGTGTGGGAGTGGAACGCCTGAACTCTTTCAGTGAAGAAGAGTTACTGTTCATCAGTAAAAACCTTACCCGAAACGCTAGGTTGCTCCATGAAAGGATAATGGATACAGCCACAGAAATGGGAATCGATGTTAGTCGCTCCAAAATCCTTCAGAAACCATACAGAGTAGACTTTTCAGACAAAGATTTAGAAAGCTTGAATGTAGTGGGAAAACAGATCCAGATAAAGGAATTGTTGAAGCTCTTGCAGAAGTGGGGAGAGGTGGGGAAATGGAGAACCCGGTGGGCAAAGAAAAAGGAAGACAGCAGGGCTAAGTCTCAGGCTTCAGAATTCGTGTTGAAAGAAGTAAAGCCGACAGAAAAATTGTGCCCCATGAGAGAGGTCCCAGGAGGAAAATATGTACACGTCCCTTGGTCCCGACAGGATATTGTGTCATTTACTAATGACTTCCCGAAATTACGGGAGAAACCAGTTGATTGGTACAGGCAGGTAGAACGCTTCATAAAAGTTCAGAAATGTCTCTTGAAAGACCTAGATGGGTTTTTCGACATTGTGGTCCCTGTAGACCTATGGACCGAATGTAAAATAGAAATTGATTGGCCTAATGATGAATATCCCAGAGATGAGAAAACAGGAGCTCCCTCACCTGATGTAATGAGGAAATATGACCAGGTCATACAGTACCTCAAGAAAAAGGTGCCCGCAAAGGAGACAGATTGGACCAGAATAGACAGAACCACCCAAGAACGTGATGAAACTGTACATTCCTTTTATGAAAGGTTACTACAAGTATTCAAGACTTACAGTGGAATCGATAATGTAGACATGAAAGACATGACCCATTTCAGTTACAGATTTGTGCTAGGATTAAGACCTGAAATATCACAATGGATTCGAGATAATAAAATCAGTTGGCAGGGAAAACCCATAGATGATGTCCTGAAGTATGCAAAATACTGCGAAGATGAAATCGAAAATAAAAAGAAGGCTCTCAAAGAAAAGGTAATGTGGGCACAGGTGAAATTAGCTGAACAGCAGGAAAAGCAGTTAAGTAAATTGACTTCTAGTAATAATGCTCAGAATGCCACTGCTGGGGGAGGAGGAAAACCCCGAGCTAAAATGAGTCGGGAAGAGGCCATGAAGAAGTTTCCTTGCCATGGGTGCGGCCAGATAGGGCATTGGAGAGACGAGTGTCCACACCTGCAGGCCGGTAATGCCCCTGTAAATGTTTTAAATCCACAGGTGCCGAAAGAGGGGACAAGAAAGAACCAGCAACAGGTAAAATTACCTCCAGTACCTCGCGCTCCTAGACAAAATTTTAAGAATCAGGGTCAGCAGAATGAGAGGGCGGAAGTATGGGAAATCGAGAATGAAAGAGATGCCATCATCCCACAGTATTTGTTAAATGATACCTTCCTCCGTGAAGATCAAGATTGACGGGGCCTGAGAGGGGAGGACGAGGAGTGCGTGCTTGGCGCCTCCTTACCGGTAGACCAGACTGGACCATACATTGAAGGAAAGGTTGAAGGAAAAGACGTCACCTTTCTGTTGGACACTGGTGCTACCAGATCTACTGTAAGAACAGTGGATGTTCCTAACCTACCCCTCTCGGGAGAAGCGATCCAAGTAGTGGGTGTCTCCAATCAAATAATAAGTACTCCAGTAACTGAACCAATGGAAGTTTCTATAGGAAATTTCAAAGAAATGCACAGATTTGTGGTCTGTGATTCCAGTCCTGTGAACCTGCTAGGACGGGATTTGTTGTGCAAGATGCATTGTACCATCTATTGCACACCAAAGGGCGTCGAAATTCAGACCCCCAATGAAGATGGTTTGTACAAGCTGATGTTGGTCAGACAAGATTCTGATATCAAACCTTTAACAGTTGAGGATTTACCTGAAGAGCTCCAATTAAGAGTAGTTCCAGAAGTATGGGATTTCACAGGAAAAGATGTAGGCTTAATGGCAAATGTGGACCCAGTTAAAATAGCAATAAAAACAAATGCTGTATACCCCAAAACGAGACAGTACAAAATGAGTGCAGAAGTAAAAGCAGGAGTAGCGACTGAGATTACCAGGCTGCTCGAAGCAGAAATAATAGAGGAAGTGATGAGCAGTCCCTGTAATTCACCTATCATTGGGATCAAAAAGCCTAGTGGGAAATACCGGGTAGTGCAAGATTTGCGCAAGGTAAACCAGATTGTTGTGCCTTGCTGTCCTGTGGTGCCTAACCCTGCAGTGATACTATATCAGATTCCCTGGAATGCAGAATGGTTCACTGTCATCGACCTGTGCCATGCATTCTTTTCCATCCCATTGCAACCAGAAAGCAAGTTCCTTTTTAGTTTTGAATTTGACAGTCATATCTATGTCTGGAATCGTGTCCCCCAGGGGTACACCGAAAGTCCATCGATTTTCAACCAGATACTAAAAAAGTGCCTTGAAACCCTAGTGCTGCCAAGAGAGTCTGTTTTGGTACAGTACATAGATGACCTGTTAGTGGCATCTAAAACCCAGACGGACTGTGTCACAGACACAATTGCCTTGCTGAATCACCTAGGAAAAGGAGGACATAAAGTGTCACCTGACAAGTTACAATTTTGTAAGAACTCAGTGAAGTATCTGGGGCACCAGATAGAAAAAGGAATCAGGAAAGTTACTACAGAAAGAATCAAAATAATTAAAGAAATGGAACTGCCCAGAACACAGAAAGAGGTGAGAATGTTCTTAGGAGTTGTGGGTTACTGCAGACAATGGATTGTAGGATTTGCGGCTCTAGCAAAACCCCTGATAAAAATGACCACGAAGGGAGTAGAAGACCCCGTCAGTTGGGACAGTGAAAGCATGAACGCTTGGGTAACTCTGAGAAACTGTCTATGTACCGCTCCTGCATTGGGTATGCCTGATTACAGTAAGCCCTTTGAGCTATTCTGTGACACGAGAGAGAATTGTGCTCTTTCAGTCCTGACCCAGGAGCACGGATTAGTTAGACGACCAGTGGCCTATTTTTCGGCCACCCTAGATCCGGTGGCTGCTGGATTACCTGGATGCCTGAAAGCAGTGGCTGCTACTTGCGTCAGTCTGGAACAGAGTGAGAACATTGTCATGGGACATCACATCACTGTATATGTTCCTCATTCTGTTGTAATCCTACTGACAAGAACTAAGACCCAGTACCTCACACCTAGTCGGCTGACTAAGTATGAGAGAATTTTGATTGGTGCTGAAAATGTAACCATTTCCCGGTGCAATGTCCTAAACCCTGCGACACTGTTACCTGTTCCTCTGGATGTAGAAATTGAAGAGGGAGGGGAACATAATTGCATCGATTTAACTGAGTTCAGTACTAAGCCCCGTCCGGACATCCGGGAGATAGCTTTACTAGATGGAGATCTTACCATCTTTGTGGATGGCTCGTGTTTAAGACATGAAAGTGGAGGACTGTGTGCTGCCTATGCTGTGGTCACATTGACACACACTCTGGAAGCATCTTACCTGTGCGAGGTGAAATCTGCACAAGTGGCAGAGCTCATCGCGTTAACCAGAGCATGTAAGAGGGGTAAGAACAAGAGAATAACTGTTTACACCGACAGCCAGTACTGTTACGGGGTTGTTCATGACTTCGGCTATTGTGGTTGCAAAGAGAATTCATGACTTCCTCAGGCACCCCTATCAGAAATGGAAAGGTGGTGCATAACTTACTGGAAGCTATCCAATTGCCCAAAGAATTGGCTGTGGTCAAGTGCGCGGCTCACAAATCTGGGAATGATGATGTGACCGCCGGTAATAGGTACGCTGACCAAATTGCCCAATTTTGTGCCCGATACCAAATGTCCCTCCAAATTGCGTTGTAGTGTGGAACCAGCTGCCAACTTATGTTGTTTGAGAATGTGTCAACATGGGAAGAATTAAAGGATTTGCAACAGGCAACAGACAGGCAAGAAAAAGGCAGGTGGGCAGCAGATGGATGCAAATTGAGAGATGATGGTGTGGTGGTAAACTCGACTGGGGTGCCTGTATTGCCTGACAGCCTGATAGACCCCATGGTCAGAATGATACATGAACCAACACATATGGGAAGGGACGCAATGTGTCGAGTGTTTGACAAGGTGTTCTGTAATTCAGGATTCAGGAACCAGGCGGAAAGGCTTTGCCAGAGGTGCCTAGTGTGTCAGCAATTCAATGCAGGAAAAAGGACTGTGGTAGAACAGAGTACTATCGGAAAGGCAGTAGGTCCCTTTGTCAGAATGCAGGCAGACTTTATAACAATGCCTAGGTGTCAAGGGTATAGATATATCTTAGTCATAGTTTGTCTATTCTCCCGGTGGGTGGAAGCGTATCCCGCAAAGAAAAATGATGCCCTAACTACAGCCAAGTTATTGCTCAGGGAGTTGATACCTAGGTACGGAATTCCCGAGACAATCGAAACGGACCATGGTGGGCATTTTGCCAACGATGTCCTAGAAGAACTCTGTAAAGCATTCAAAATGAAGCAAAGACTGCATTGTGCCTACCGTCCAGAGGCTTCTGGGGTAGTGTAGCAAATAAATGGCACCCTGAAATCCAGATTGGCCAAAATGTGTGACTCCACAAAGATGAACTGGATAGAGGCTTTACCCCTTGTGCTGATGAGTTTGAGAAGTATCCCGAACAGAAAAACTGGCCTAAGTCCCCATGAAGTGTTAATGGGAAGAGTGATGCGACAGGCATGGGTACCCGGACACAAACTGCTAAGCATTTCTGATGATATGGTATTAGAATACTGCAAGCAGCTGGGTGACCAAGTGCGTTCTCTCTCTCAGCAGATTGGAGAGACAGCTGACGAGTGGCCAAAGACTCCAGCACATAAACTGCAACCAGGAGATTGGGTGGCGTTAAAGAAACACACCCGGAGCAGTTGCCTGAAACCAAGGTGGGGAAAGCCACGACAAGTGATCCTCGTCACTACAACTGCTGTAAAGTGTGCTGGTGTACCGAAGTGGATCCACGCCAGCCACACAAAGCGGGTAACTGGAGAAAACGCGACTGGAGCTGAAGGCAGCGCAGCTGAAGAGGCTTCCGAGGAGGAAAGTCCGGAGCTAGCTGACATCGAACTACCGAGCACAAGTCGAGACGTTGAATGGTTCCCCGCCGATGACCAGGTTCATGACCCAATACGAACCAGGAAATATTCCTACTTAGACAGTGAGTGGGATAGTCCAGGTGAGCTAGAAATAGAGGAAGAAGGTCAGGTCAACGAGAACCACATCACACCTGATCAGGAAGTAGGCCAAGTAGGGTCAGATCAAGACATCGAAACTCCTCCTGAGACTCCGGAGACTGGAGAGGGACAGATAATAATTAGAGCTGACGTTCATGCAGAAGAAAACGAAGAGATCGAAGAGCATGAACAGGAACAGATAGAAATAGACCAACGTGCTCAGACAACCGAAATAAAAGCAACTAAAAATAAAAAGCAAGTACGATTTGAATCTGAGCAGGGTCAGATTAGGGACCAGGCAGAAGAAATAGATGAAAGACCTGGAACTAGTCAGACAGGCAGGGAAACAGAGGTGCCACAACAAAAAGAAAAGAGAGTGCACGAAGAAGGCCAAGTTTCCTCAACTACTGGGAGGCACGGAGGCAGAAGTGCACCCCGATACGTCAAGAGACTGAGGCTCAGACTAAAGACAGTCGAAGAAAAACTGAAAGACCGAAAAAGGGATGAAAGTGAAAGAAAGGCAGCCCAAGGCAAATCGCTAAGAAAGAGCGACAGAGTAAAGAAACAGAACCGACTGTATCGGAGCCCTGAATGGACTTACTTTGTGTTGGAGGAAATTGACGAGCCCCACCACAGTGGCAACAGTGACGAAGAGTCCATCGCTGATCGGAGTTCTGACGAAGACCCTCCTTGAAAAAGCCCCGAAGTGAGCCTCTGGTACAAAGAAACAAAGAGGGGTAGCAAAAGCCACCTGTAAGCTAAAAATGTCTGATCCGAATGTCTCTGGAAGATCCAGATGTGGGTGTCTTAAAACTTGCTGTAAGATATGCTTGTGTAGTATAGCAATGCTAATAGTAATGTGGATAGGACTAACGGTTTTTCCACCTTTTATGATAAATAAAAATCCTAACTTGTCCCCTACTGAACCAGAAGCAGTAGACGTAGGGGCTGTACAGACTGCAGAGACACCACGAAGCTTAGAAAGACGTGACAAACAAGTAAGTCTGACACACACACGACCTAATTTAGAAGCATCAGATGAGGATGGACTACACTTTCACAAAATGAGAAACAGGACACATTTGAATGTTTTTGCTAACTTGTTAGTGCATTATGTAGAAGCTATGGAAATAGAGGACTGTTATGTCTGCATGAAGCTACCTACCTCAGTGGCTGAAGGCGTGACATATCACCATCTACCTTTAACCTATGGAATTTCCTGTAGTATATTAGCTAGCTGGTTTTATAGGAGCACTTTACAGTACTATTATTCAAATGCTGACGTAGTATTTTCTGAGCTTCCTATTAGAGGACACCTGAACCTTGTACATATTAAAAGTGACGTGACCCGTTATATGGGAGAATATTTTCTGACTATAGGCAACATAGATTTAGATGAAGCAAGACAAGCTAATCTGACCTGTTCTCTACAAGAGCAGGAAAATATGTTCATAAAAATGGCAGACAGAAGGAGGGAAAAGTTTCAGAAGAAAGCAAATGACGAAAAGGATAGAGTCCCTAGGTGGGCTGAGCACATGGATAACACCTCGCAAGGCGAAGCTAATCCTGCCTTGTTGTTGGATTTTGAACGAAAGGGGAAACTTTGTATCCATAGGGAAAAGACAGAGTACTATAACAATGTATTCATCGGTTCCAGCGAGTGTGAACATAATTACAAGGTAATTGGAGGTTGGGGTTTCAAAAATGGGTCAGAACCTGTGTTTCCCGGAATATATTATATATGTGGGAACAAGGCTTATTTCAAATTGCCGGATCACTGGTATGGAAGCTGCTACTTTGGCATTGTTTTTCGAAAATATATCATGTGAATAATGCAGCTGGAAGCGATGAAGAGACTAATGGCTTAGTGCGTAGTAAACGTGAAAGTGTAGGCGAAATTATAGGTGATATTTTTAGTGCACTGATACCTGGAATGGGGGTAGTTCTGAACACTCATAGAATCTGCAAATTGTCTACAGTAGTGGACCGGCTATCAACGGACACTGCTGCTGGATTCCTGATGGTCAATACTGAAATGGTTGCGATCAGATCAATGGTTTTGCAAAACCGTCTTGCTCTTGACACCCTATTAGCAAAAGAGGGCGGAGTCTGTAGAATGTTGAAAGCGCAACATTGTTGCACTTACATTCCTGATAAAAGTATCGAATTAAAACAATATGTGAAGAACATAACTAATTTGGAAAAAGAACTCAAACCATTGGAGGTTGACAGTGCCTGGACGAGACTGACTGGAGGTCTCTCCTCTATAGGTAGTTGGTTTACTAACCTAGGTAGAAATATTTTGTGGAAAATACTGATGCCAATAGTTGTAATAGGCGTAGTTGTATTGATCATTTTCATTTGCTGCAAATGCCAGAAATGCAAAAAGAAATATACAGTAAATAAGAGGGGGGTGAAGAGAAATATTGATGAACTAGAATTAGAAGAATTAAGGAATGAAGTCTACAAAAAGGTGAAAAATCACCACTCTAATAGAGAAGCTGAAAGAAAACTCAACAATAAGTTTCTTGAAATCCAAATGAGTGATGTGGATGAATGAGAAAAAGTTGGCATCTGTTTCCTTTATGTGGTGATGATAGTAAATATCATCAAAGAGGGGATTGATGAAGCAAGGATTCACATGTAAAGCGCCTTGCTCACATACAAGAACCTTGCCTAAATGTATAATCATATTAATCCAGTTGTTCGTCATTTATTAAACGTTTTTTTCAAACACGCGGGTGTCCCTAGGATGCTTGCTTGTATGTCTTTCCCATACTAACGAAGCTTGCACTAAAGAAACGGCTGCTTCGCTGAAGTTCAGTCTGCGCATGCGTCGGTCATACCCATGTGATGTGACGCACTCGCATTCTGGAGGGAGTCTATTGCACATGCGCACTGCTGTAAACATGGCCGCTTGTCTTTTACCACGCTCTGTGCTTGCTACAGCTGCTTCAGCCTATCTGTCTTTTCGCACTAAACAGTAATGCTATAGTTATTATAAAGTAAGGGATGTTTAGAATTTCATCATGGTATACAGTGTGATCATTTTATATGTGATTTTAATTTGTTCTCGCTTACTTTTCATGTACCGCGTCTCTGGGGCTGGGAAATTCGGGAGTGGAGCCATACTTGAGGCTCTGCTGGGCTCCGACATGTGACCAGGGAAAAAACTCTACTGCGCAGAAGCTGAAACTAGCCAGCTGGCTCCTGAAGCACATTGCGCCTGAGAAACTCTCTGGGAAGAACAAATCTCACCTTGGAAGAAGCAATACTGTTGCTACCTATTATGAACTTTACTGTACTGCTGTATGCTTATGCATGGGAACGTGAACCCAAGGGGCGGGTAGGAAAATTTTAATATTTAGGATGGGAAAGTCGAATTCTAGGAGGTGGTAATGACCGCACCACCTCCCCATACCAATCATAATGTGGGAAACTGTCACTTGCAACATTAGTGGGTGGTCTGAGGGACCCCAAAACAGTATAACTGCCCTAGTTTAGCTTAGGAAAATTGTCCGACTTGTCCGAGTAGCAGACCTGTCACTGACCCTACGAACTCTATAGGTGCTCAATCCAAAGTGCTGCGGAGCACTCTGTCCGTACTTTCCACAAACTCCTAAGGGGTGGAAATAATCCTAAGTGCTGGCGAAGCACTTTGCTGGGAAATTCGAAAACCCAATCGGGGTTGCTGGTGGATTACTTGCAGGAGAGGGGTAACGCAGGCATTGCTGTCCGAAGCTGTGGGTGTTGGTCGTACCCTGGGAGGCCCAGTCTTGATCCAAAACCTGAGGGGTATCCTGTCCTGACTGTCCTTGGGCTGTGTCTACTCGCATCCTGGGAGTCCAAATCCTTGAGGGTCCTTGTCCCCGTCTTTTCCAAACTGACCCGTGGCCAGGGTTAGTTTCTCACTCCTAATTAGGTAAATATGAACTGTGGGTTTGCGTCTTTTCCATAGTCTTCTCTCACTTAGACTCATATCTTTTTTTTCTTTCTTAAGGGAATAATCTTGACTTTGAGATTGATTTCTGAAATGCCAAAATATATACCTCTTGCTTGTTAGAATTGTTCCACATCTCTCCCTTCCTTTAGAACTTTGCTGAATTGTCGAATTTATTAGTATGTTCCAATTTTTTCCCCTTCCTTTAGTATGATTGCGGTGAACTTAGCAAGAATAGTCTAAAGAACGTAGGTTAAGTACATGTTCTAGGTCCCATCCATGTCCTATGTCCTAGTATAAAGTTGCAGTGACTAGCTCTGTTCTAAATTCCTACCTTTAGTCTTCCCATATACTCAAATGGTCCTAAGTTTAATTCATAGTTACTTAGTGGTTTTGATACTGATGATTGACGTATTATTCTGCATATCACTTATTGCCTTGTCTTATTTTCTTTGAAATTCTATATAAAACTTTTAACATCATCAGGTGTCTGTGGTCATTTTACAGAGATTGTGGATAAGTATGTACTGATTTATAAAGAGTATTTTTCTAGGCCCTGTCTACTATTTCCCTGATAGCTCCAGATCTGTTATAAGTAATGTGCCTGTGGTAAGTCGGGTACATGGTAAGCAGAGGTGAAACCAAACTTTAATTGCTCATAGCAGCGTGCAGGAGGAGAAGGAAAAAGGTAATCTTCACCCGGTTCACCCAAATGTCATTGTTATATCTGAATTTGCACGCCAGGGCCGAGTGCGTGTAAGAAATTGGTAATCTCGGTGACCCGGGTGGACTGCGCGCTCTATCACGACCATGTTGCGTTTTGCACCGTTTCCTCTCGCAGGCACTAGGTAGACCCAGGAAAGTGAGGTACCACTTTTCTCATAAGACTTTGGGGAACATGGGGTGGGTGGAAATTTGTTGATCCACCAAGATTCCAGAACTATCCACCACAGAAATGTGAGGAAAATGCGTTTTAAAATTTCTTTTTAGGTTTGCATGGGAAACTGGGTAACAGAACCTGGTGGGAGGCAGTTGATTCACCCCATCCTGAATTCCCCTGGGTGTCTAGTTTTCAAAAATGTATAGGTTTGCTAGGTTTCCCCAGGTGCCGGAAGAGCTAGGGTTAAAAAACTACAGGTAGGCACTTTGCCAAAAACGGTCAATTTTTCACTGTGAAATTGAGGTGCGACCACGTTGCGTTTTGTGCCCTTTCCTGGCGCAGGCACTAGGCAGACCCATGCAAGTGAGGTGCCATTTTTCTCAGAAGTCTTTGGGGAATGCGGGTGGAAGGAAATTTGTTGATCCACACAGATTTAGGACCTTTCCACCACAGAAATGTGAGGAAAATGCGCTTTTTTGTCAATTTTTAAGATTTGCAAGGGATTCTGGGTAACAGAACCTGGTGGGAGGCAGTCGAGTCACCCCATCCTGAATTCCCCTGGGTGTCTAGTTTTAAAAAATGTATAGGTTTGCTAGGTTTCCCTAGGTGCCGGCAGAACTAGGGTTAAAAAACTACAGGTAGACACTTTGCCAAAAAAGGGCCAGTTTTCACTGTGAAATAGAGGTGCGACCATGTTGCGTTTTGCACCGTTTCCTCTCGCAGGCACTAGGTAGACCCAGGCAAGTGAGATACCACTTTTCTCAAAAGACTTTGGGTAACATGGGGTGGGTGGAAATTTGTTGATCCACGCAGATTCCAGAACTATCCAGCACAGAAATGTGAGGAAAATGCGTTTTTTGTCATTTTTTTAGATTTGCAAGGCATTCTGGGTAACAGACCCTAGGGGGAGGCAGTCGAGTCACCCCATCCTGATTTTCTCTGGGTGTTTAGTTTTCAAAATTGTATAGGTTTGCTATGTTTCCCTTGGTGCTGGCAGAGCTAGGGTGCAAAAACTACAGGTAGGCACTTTGCCAAAAAAGGGTCAATTTTTAACTGCGAAATTGAGGTATGACCATGTTGCATTTTGCCCCGTTTCCTGTCACAGGCACAAGGCCGACCCACACAAGTGAGGTACTGTTTTTATCTAGAGACTTAGGGTAAATCAGATTTGTAAATCAACTGTTATTACCTATTGAGTTTTCATGAATGTCTCCCTTCAAAATGAAAGACAATGTGTAAAAAAAAAATCATTTTGAAAAATGACCAATAATTCTCATGCTAGTAGGAGTATTCCCAATTTTGAAAATGTGGAAATATATACTGTTTCTAAACTCTATAATTTGTACCCAATTCAGAAATACATAGGTGTCTTTCATACCGTTTTTTCCATGTATACATTTTCCCAGAATAATTGCTCTATACCCGGTACACAATAAAAAACCATTGCAAGTTGCTGCTCAGTTTTTGGCTCTGGGTTCGTCGGTACTTGGCGAAACTACAAGTCCTGTATATCCTCACAACCAGGAAGGTCCAACGGATGTAACGGTATATTGCTTTTAAA
Source organism: Lissotriton vulgaris (assembly GCF_964263255.1). Lineage (NCBI taxonomy): Eukaryota > Metazoa > Chordata > Amphibia > Caudata > Salamandridae > Lissotriton > Lissotriton vulgaris. Next base: position 1,571,722,555 of record NC_141687.1, read on the forward strand.
GAGGTGACAAAATTGCAAGAAGTTACAGGTGGAAACATTGAGACAAAAGGCTGTTTTTTTCAACTAATTTTCATTTTTTTCAATATTTAACTGTTAGTTTCTATAAAGAAACCTTCATGGATTTAGACAAATGACTCCTTTCTGAATTCAGAATTTTGTGTACGTTTCTAAAATCTATAGCTTTTCAGGATCCATTATTGCTTTTAAACTAATTTCTACCATTAACTGGAAGGAGGTTGAAAGCACTAAAAATAGCAAAAATAGGCTATGTCCCAGAAAAATGCCAAAACTGTGTGAAAAATGTTGGTTCTCTGACAAAAGACTGTCATTTCCTAAAAGCTGAGAAAATGCTGATTTCAGCCCCAGAAACCCTTTTTTGATAACATTTGCAGGGAAAAACCCAGAGTCTTTCATTTGCAACCCGTTTTCCCCATTATTCTGAAAAAAACTAAAATGTTACTGTATTTGGCTTAATTTCTGGGACCCTTCCTAGGGAATCCACAAACCCTGGTTATCTTTGGAATTCCCATGACGTTGAAAGAAGAGGACGCAAATTTGGCGTGGATACCTTACGTGGTCTAAAAGTTACAGGGCCTAAGCCCGCACTGACCCAAATCACCAAAAAAAGGCTTAGCACAGGAGGGGGAAAGGCCTAGCAGCGAAGGGGTTAAACAGACATCTGGTGCATTATATAAGGAATTTTCTTTGTCCTTTACTAAACGCACTTAATGAGGACAAAGCACTTGGTTCTGCCTTGGATGGGGAGGAAATGTGGGCTTTTCCAAACATGATTAATTGGATATAACTGAGATAAAATTTTTCAGAAATATGGTTTCATTTCCTTTTAGTACACCATTTCACCCACTGTTTATGCATCTGGGAGTAACAGGGGTGTCAGGTAAAATTTGATTGCTTTCCCTATTGAATTGGAGACACTTATGGACACCCCTAACCTTGTAAATTATGTTGAAAGTCTTGAAGATTTCATGAAGGCTGATCAATTTAACAAGGTTACCTGACTTTCAAAACAAAGTTGGCTCTGTATTAACTCGAGATGCACAATTTGTGGGACCATCCGGATTCCACAGAATTCATGCAAAGGCCCTCCTGAAAAAGCAATATTGGTCATCATTAGTGGCTGAGGAATCTCGCTGAGCAGTTTGTTTCAAACTCACCAGTGACTTCATTGATTTCAATCCCACTTGTGGTTTTGAGCCATCCTGTGATCTGTTGTCAGTTGTACAGGACAGGAAGCTATACTTCCAGGCACCTTACCCCTCAGACTGTTCACCTCCAGATTGTAACTCTCCAAAAGAGAGCATCCCACATGTTCTGTATGTGTGCCCAGGCTATTCCTCTCCTCGTTGCACTTGGTTAGCCCTAATATGCAGGATACTTGTTGTACATCACCACTCTTTCACCCTTCGCATCCTCAGGGTGGATTGTTGTCCAATAATAGCCATCTCAATTGTGAAATTCCTGGGTGCAATTTGGGTTCTCCAAACCAAGGCCCTTCCTCCCACTATTACTGACTTTGCCCATATTCGCTACCAGGCTTTACCTTGCTGTACTGTTTTCTAAATTCCTGGTAGGAGGGTTTTTTTTTTCTCTCACGGCAGCTATATGTATTGCCTAGACGTCTAATGGTCATTAGTATAATGTATGGTTTTTAAGCAAATGCCATGTAAGCCCAGTTTTATATATTGTATTCAGTTGTTTTACTTGCGTCTTGCTTGTAAAAACATTTGTATGCATGTTTTATTCAATTTTACTCTCTTTTATATTGTCTGTACTTTTAATGGCCCTGCCGGCCGAAATAAAGTAATTTGAACTGCCTCAATTACTATACCGGTACAAAAGGGGGTGGTGATGGATGGAGCATCTGAATCAATCAAACACTCACACCCAGTCAAAAGATCTGGGTTTAACCCATCACCGTTCTTTAGCCCACTCTGCCACCCCAGTTCAGACATGGCTATATGCAAATCAGTCTGACCCTGTGCCTAATGGGAACAGTCCAGCCCGAACTGCCAAGCCATGTCTTCCCTGGACCGGAAACAAGCTTCCGAGGACCGGTTTCTGGCATTCCAGCCGTCTTCAGCCCGGCTTGCTTGAATCCAGTGGCAAAGTGAGCAAGGGACTCACGTCTGAGCATACTCTGCCACACTTATGGCGGCCAAAAGCGGTACAAAAGGGGGTCCAGGGAGGACATGGCTTGGCAGTTCGGGCTGGACTGTTCCCATGAGGCACAGGGTCAGACTGATTTGCTCCGTCCATCACCACACAGTGCAGGAATGAACAGTGGGGGCACCATAGGTGCCCACTTGGCCACCAACCGGAGGCCCCTGGGCCATGCTAGGGGGCCCCAAAGGCTCTTTCCGACAGGCATGGAAACCCTGCCGGAAGCCGACATCATAATCCGGACGGTTTAAAACGCTGTCCATAGGAATTGTGTGCTGGTTCCGACTGGCAGACGGGCTCCTTGAGCCAGTTGGAAGATGGGCAGTAAGCATGGGCGAATTTTGCGAATTTGCGATCCACGAATTTGCGGATTTGCGAATTCACGATCCGCAATATTCGCGAATTTGTGCGAATTTGCGGATTTTTGGTTTTTTGCGTGTTCGCGGGGTTTTTTGCGTGTTCTCGGGGGGGTTTTTTCGTGTTCGCGGGGATTTTTGCGTCTTCGCGAGCCGCTTGAATAGTGAAGTTACCCATGCAGTCGTTTATGGGAGAGGGAGAGAGAGATAGATAGATAGATAGATAGATAGATAGATAGATAGATAGATAGATAGATAGATAGAGAGAAAGAGAGGGAAAGAGAGAGGGAGAGAGTGAACGAGAGAAAGAAAGAGAGGCCGGATCTCTGAAGGGCCAGATTCCTGAGTTGCCCTTACAGAACATACAGCTTTTTATTTTTAGCAAAATGCATATGAAAATTGTGCTGTAAAGGTCTCTTTTAGTTTAACCCCTCCTGACAACTCAAAATGGGTGTATTTACCATCCTCTCCCTTTTTCCTGTTTTTTATATCTGTAAGTGCTTCCAGATGAGGTTTAATTCCTTGGACAGGTGCCTCGTTGCCTACTTGTAACTATTCTATGACCCTGCTTCAAGGGTCAGAGCAGGGTCAGAGAATAGTTGCAAGTAGGCAACGAGGCGCCAGGAAGCAATTAGCAGCAGGTGTCCAAGTTGAAGTTAATTTGTTTGTAACCCTTTTGTAAAAGGTTACAAAGAAATTAGGTTCAACTTTTGCACCTGCTGCTGTAACCCTTGCTTGGCTGAAAATTCGTCCCCGCCCATTCGCGGATTTTACCGCGATTTCGCGAGATTCGCGGATTGCGAAATCGCGGAAAATCCGCAAATTCGCCCGCAAAACGAATTTTACGCCCACCCTTAATGGCCAGATTGTCTGGCAGATTTCCAAGCACACAGCCTCCATTGGAATTAGGCTGTTGGTTTTGAAACCGCGATGAGGCCCAAGGTATGCTTTCTGGAAGAAAATCCATCTATCTGTCAAATTTTATGTAAAACCGTACACCTGGTCAGGCTGTATCTGTGTCTAATATTCCTATAGAAAAATGAATGGTGAAAATGTGTTTGCCCCCCTTTTCTCTGCCACTGCTTCACTGATTACCCAGGAAGGAGCTGAGGTTGAAAAACATTGTTTTTGGGGAATGTTTTGTGTAATTTCAGAAAACAGTTATTAGGAAAAGAAAAATGATTTTCCTACGGAAACAATGCTAATTACAATTACTCACTGGCTAATGGAGGCAAAGCTAGACCAAGCAGTCGGAACTTTCAGCAAACTTCTCTGTGTGCTAATGAGGCATTTAAGTTCAACATCTGGAAACCACAAGGCCACACTGTAGGAACCATGAGACATCCCAGAGAGCACTGAGGGACAATATCTATTATGGCAAATGGCAGAGAGATCAACAGTTTAGGGGATGAAATAATGGAAGGATTTAGCTAAAATATAAAGCCAAATCCAGGGCTTAGTGCAAGTGCTCACAACAATGCCCCTTCATCACTGTGTAAACCGAGGGCTTTGTGTCATGCTTGCACCACGCAACGTGGTACATGCACAACGCAAACCTCTAAGTCATATTTTTTCAAGCCATGCGTAGCCACTTTCCATGGCTTTAAATGGCTTAAAAAAGGATTACTGCAAAGCAGTGCAAATCAATGTATGCATTACTCCGTGCAAGGGAGGCATTCCATGGGCATTGCAGTGGGTGTTCTCAAGCAAACCCCATGACTTCTGATGCAATTCCAGATTTACCAACCCTGCTAAACCTGGGAATGCAACAGAAAGATTCACCTCCCAGGTGAGGCATACGTTACCTCCTCTTCTTTGTGTGTGCTCTGTTCTTCAGAACACTTAGAAAGAGGAAAACGGCTCTCAGGATTGTTTTTCCTTCCTTCTAAAATGTAATTCTGCTTACAATACAAACACTCTTGAACCATGGTGCAAGGGTGCCTGCGTTGGAAATAGGCTTTCAAAACAGCACCTGCCCGTTCCCTGTGATGCAGGGCAGTGCAGCAAAGTAATTTGCTCTACTGTCCTGTGCCCTGACCCCAAGATTAATGAGTTGCAGACTCCCAGCAGTGAAGGGGTCAGCAAACCACAGGCAAAGAAGCAAGCCACTTATACACATTGGGACTTCTACATAGAGCGTTTTGACTTTATATTGCACACCTGCTTGGACTGGCCATATCTGGCATTAGAAAATTCTCCTGGGTCGTTGAGCCCTGTAGACTAGTACTTGTAGACCTGAGGCCACTTTTGTCATTCTTTATAACCTCCCACCCCCACACTCACACTCCCACTCAGTGGCTCAGTGGCTGCTGGCACTGCCATTCATTCCTTCACAATTCCTGGCAGAGAAAGACCATGGGGGATATTTCCAATAAAATGTTGGAGCGTGGTGCTACTCCAAAATTGGCAATGCCGTGCTCCGACACTTTTAAAAAGCGGTCCAAAAGGGGGTGGTGATGGACGGAGCATCTGAATCAATCAAACACTCACACCCAGTCAAAAGATCTGGGTTTAATCCATCATCACCCCGAGTGGGACGAGTATGCTCAGACGTGAGTCCCGTGCTCTCCATGCCACTGGAATCAAGCTATCCAGGCTGATGAGAGCTGAAAGCCCGAAACCGGTCCTTGGATGCTTGTTTCCAGTCCAGGGAGGACCTGGCTTGGCAGTTCGGGCTGGACTGTTCCCATGGCGCACAGGGTCAAGACTGATTTGCATATGGCTGGGTTCAAACTGGAAAGGCATGGTGAGCAAAAAAACGATGGATTTAGGCCCAGATCTCTGTACTGGGGTGAATGTATGACATTGTTCTGCATTCTGTCCATCACCTGTTATTTTTGCATTTGGCACTTAAAAAGCAGCCTAACACCAGGACAGGCACCCTTATGCCATGTTGCAAGGGTGCCTGCACTGCAGGGGTGATTGTTGATGTGTAGGAAGAGACACCTTCCTGCACATAAACAATCTTTAAAGGCGACTTGCTCTTTCTATGTGTGCTGCAGAATGCTGCACACATAGAGAAAGAGCAAAATACGAGGAGAAATTAATAATTTCTTCTTGTACCAGCATCCTAAGCCCATCCCAAGAAAAATGAAACTTGAATTGCAAGAAAAATGGAATAAAAAACGTTAGTTAGAAAATAACTCAAGGATGTTATGCTTGTGGAAAGCAAGGATGTTACGTCTGCAGAAATGAAGAGGTGATATATTGAGAAGAAATGTGAGAAGGCAAAAGAAAGGAAGAGTAAGGAAATTACAAGAAAAGGCAGTATGTGAAGAACATTTTGAAAAAAGTTGCACTTTATCATTTGTTCAAAAATGTCTTTGGAGGGAATTCCCTAAGTACAACTTACAGTCCTCGCTCCATGCATTATGTTGTTGGTATAGCGGAATTAGGCAGGGCCTTTGGTGCTGAATCTGGCTGTGATTAGAAATCCAGGCATGTGCGTGTCCTAGTGTTTTACTCTGCAGAGAGGAGACAGAAAGTTTACGCAAGTGGTATTCAAGGGTAATGCTCCACACAAAAGTGCGCTTGATTGCCATCTCATATTTTTCAGTTGTGGTGAGAGGAATCATTGATGCCTCAGCCAACAGTGGCAAGTCAATTGTTGCCGATAAGACCATTTACAGAGGACAAGATTCAATAACATTGTGGGGCTGATTTACTATAATTTTACACCATGTTTGCTTCAAAAAAGTGACACAAGTCAGTGCAAAAGCTTGTTGTCTGACTTTCTTTCCAGCGCTAAACTAGCACGCTGGAAATACTTTCAAGGTAACAAAATACAGCGCATACTTAGCGCTGAAGTGCCGTACCATGGGTGGTGCATGGGCGTTCTGTTGCAACCACCCAAAGTTTCGGATGCTAAACTCAATACTTTAAATTATGTAGTCAGGGTTTAGTGTAAGAAAATAGTACACCCTTCAACCAGGCTCTATGAAGGAGAAATTATTCTCCTTTATTTTCCGACTTTGCATGTGTGCTGCATTGTACGTCACAAATACAAAGTGGGAACATGTTTAAAATTAGTCTAAGGATGGTATTTTGTACTGGAAGGTTATCCATTCAGTACAAAACCTTTGCTTGACTCACAGAGAAGCCCTTGCACTATGACCTAAAGGTGTGTCTGAAGGCACATTGCAGCTAATTTCAGCACCGGAACTAGGGAGAGGGGAGCAGAGTGCCATTTTTTTTTTTTTTTGAAAACCTTTATTTATCGTAAACAAAGTACACAGCGTCTGCCTACAACCACTGCGGGCCGGCCGCTATGACACTGTAAAACATTCCAAGGCACCTTGCGCTGCAATAAATGACAGAAATAACAACACTACGATGTACTGGCAAGGAACTACTGGAAAAGGATAAAGAGGGTTTCATTTTGTAATTTTGGCGAATCGTCCTAAAGTCAGACCGGGTAGCTGAGAGGGCGGGCCACATAGCAAGGTATCCACACGTGAAACAGCGTTATCAAAATACTGGCGTAGGTCATTACAAGCAGGTTACACTAGCGCGGGAGTGCATGTCGCCCCAGTTAGCGCCCGCCCAATCAATATATCACCTCAGGAGTTGCGATCTAGCTTGTCTATGGTATACTAGGATGTAAGAGGGTTCATTCTATAGCATCAATGAAAGGATCCGACGACATACATAAAGGCATACATTACGTGGGACAATTCGTAGACAGGATATGCGCCCTCAAGCAGAAGTATAGGAGGGAAGGAAAAGCAGAATATGCAATCATTCAGTAACTATGCATTAAAATCGATATCTTAGCCATAGAATCAATAAACCATGCAATAAAGACATAGACGCAAAGCGCAAAAATCGTCCCAGAAAGAACCAAACCCTGACCCCCGTCTGACCCAAGTTATATAAGAAAGAAGAGAGATACAAGAGAAAGAACAAGAAAAAAGAGAGGCCATAGAAACAAAAAGAAACGAAAGTCAAGCCCCAGCCCCCCCCCACCCTGCACGTCGAAGAGGCTACGGCCCTCCCCCCCAACTAACGTGCCTGTCGCCCCAGAAATACCCACATAAGGGAAAAGACGGGGGAAAGTCAACACAACCAGCCTCCCGCCCCACCCCACCCGCACAAAGTAGCTCAGGCTCGATCACAAACAGACTAATAGGTTGGCAAGCAATGGCGGCGTCGCAGTATAGGTCAGCAAAGCGTTCACATCATGATGGGTGACCGGGCATCTGTCCTGCGATAGATAGAGGAAGAGTACACCCCCGTCTCAGCTTGACCCTTCCGTCGACACGTAGCCACTGGATCCCCCCACTCACACAAAATAGCTCAGGGTCGATCATGGTGAAGCCAGCTCGTTAGCAGGCAATAGCGGCGCCGCTACATAAAGCATTAAGCAAAGTCAACACACTAGACGTCCGGGGATCCGTCCTCATAACGCAGAAGGAGGGGTCACCCCTGTCCCATTTTAACCCTTCCATCTAAGCGTGGCCACTGAAAGTTAGTAATGCAGTACTTCAAAAGATCAGGGTGGCAAGGCAAGCAAGGCAGAACCGGCCGCACGGGTGATCTCGCCATCCAGAGGCTGAGAAACCAATCTTTCCAGACGTGGAAGAACATCAGCAAAGTACCAGGCCACCTCACCAAGTCGCAACACAATAAGGGCAAATCAGATTCGATGGTCACAGGAGCCATTCCGTGAAAGCGATCCACCTGCAGCACAGGTTCAAGTCCCAAAGTCACACTCAAGCAGTCGGCCAGCCTGAAGCCGCCTCCATTGCTGGCCAGGGTCCCCCATATGACCACCCGTGAAGGCATAGTCACTTCTCCCATTTCCTGCATAACGCTGTCTGTGGCCCCACTCACCGTCCGATCGGCAGGGCTCTCATGCATCGGCGAGCTATAATGGCGTCCAGTCGTCTACCAAGGTCTTCGGCTCCCCTTACCCAAGTAGCACGGAGGGAGTCCAATGCATTCAGGATGTGTTGAATCGAGGGCTCCATCCCGCGAGGCCAGACCAAGCGCATACCCCCGCAAAGTAGCGTCCTCACAAGACAGCGCCAGATGTTGACGCGGTGCCCCCTAGCCGAAGAGCTCCTAGGGGATGCATCAAACAGGGGCCGGCAAAGCACATAGTCGTGGGATACATTTCACCATGTCCACTACGGCCGCAGGCAGGGCACTTAAACCTCGAGCATTACATGGGAGACGCCGGCGATAGTCGCGCTTCATGGTACGGGGTCGTGATGATCAGGATAGACAATGCAGGATTACCGATCCCCGTACCACTGAGATCCAGGACACACAAAGCACAGGGCTTGCTCCAACAAACAAGTTACACAACGCAAAGTCTGCTCCAAAATGGCGTCCCGCCTCCGAGTAGTCAAGCTGTACAAGCAGCATCGAGAACAAAGGGACGACCTCACAAGCCGATATAGTGGACTCCCCAAAGTGTGCGTCTGTTTCTGGTATTGCGCTCGGTCTCCGCGCTCATCTGTTTGGCTCCAATGGCATCTTAAGCATGTCGGATCTCCGGACGTCCCGGCCTACACAGCCGCGGTCTCCGGTACCATCTATAGCCGGCGTCCGCATCCGGCCCCTCGGTCAGCTGCCCGACTCGGTCACAGCTCAAGCGGCAGAGAGCAGGGAAGGGGGATGCCGGTCTCATCGAGCCCCAAGGTTTCAGCCAGTTACTCCCCGGACCTTCCGACGCCGCTGAAGATCAGCGCCAAGCTGGTGCAAGCGGGGGAAGGCAGGATAATTCCAGGATTAATGCCGTGGCGAGCGGAGCTCACAGCCTAAGCGGCCATCTCGCTTCGGGCTCGGCCACGCCCCTCCAGAGTGCCATTTTCAGTAAATTTGGCGTTCTCAGACTCTCTCCTTCTCACACAGCTCAACATTTGCAGCTTCTGCACTGCGTGAGAAATTGGTAAATCTGTCCCTTTCTGTCATGGTTGTGCAACTTTTTTGTTACAGCCACCACGAAAAATGCGAGTCCAGATTTACAAAGCCAAGCAATGGCTCACTTGCATTTCCTTGAGTGGATTTGTAACGAAATTCAGTGCTTCCATGCATCCATCTATGTGTTATGTAGGATACAAACTCCAACTTACTAAAAGCAGTAAACCTGGTTTGCATCAAAATGGTGTACCTACATGAGAGATGCGTAAAGAGGAGAACTAGGGGCAGGCCTGGACTGGCCATAGCGGGCACTGGGCAATCCCCCGGTGCGCCGCACGGGTGGGGGGCCGGATTTGGGCCCCTGGGGGCCATTTTTGTTACAGGGCCGTTTTTGCAACATAGTTGCAAAATCGGCCCTGTAACAAAATCGGCCGAAAACCGGCCCCGACAAAGTGCTCGGCCGCCCCACTCCCCCGAGTGGAAAGGGGGGGCCAGCCGAGCACTTTGCCAGGGCCAGTTGTGGTTCCCAGTCTGGCCCTGACTAGGGGGCATATTAAAGTCAGGTATTTAGCAGACGTTAGATTCTAACGTGTGCTAAACTCCTGTGGGCTGCCTTGTAAATATCGCAATGTGAACATCAGCGATATTTTACAAGGTAGACCATTAGGGTACGCCCAGTGACGCCCACTTTGCATCTTATTAAAGATGCAAAGGCAGGCTTTGGGAAAAAGGGTGCTAACATGTGATTATGCATGTTAGGACCCTCTTGTAAATAGGGTGATAGTTTTATCTCTGGTTTTTTTTTAGCTTTTTATGCCAAAAAAGCGGAAATAAAGCCCTTGTTGATATGTCCCTAGTTCTCTTCCTTACTTATTCCCATGTGTGATACATTCTACAGGTATTTAAGGAGTTTTATATATAGCCACATTTAGCAATGAAAACAATGCGCACATGTGCTATTGTTATTTAAAATTATTGCTTTTGGTATGTAAAATCGCATTCCGAAATTTTCAAAGTGGACCAGATAAAGAATGTGAAAGGAACACTTCGGACAATACCTTTTTTTCGAGATATTTTGAGCTCGTGTGAATCTTTATGTCCAGACGAGACCATCTTCTTGAGCCTTGGGTTTAGCTTGCTCCACATAGATGGAGGCTAGGTTTTATTTAGTTAAATAATCTGTGGATAACATATCTGCAAGATTTCAATTTTTATCATTGGAGTTATTTATTGTACAAGAGTATTTCTTTACCTGCCAGTACAGTACTAAACGTAAACAGCAGATGGCAACAGTCACCTTCCTAAATGTTTTTTCAGGTGCGTTTTTCAGTTTCGTCGCTGCAATTTCTCTTACATCTTTAATAGCTACTAATACTCTGCGTGGGTCACTTTAGGGTTATGGTCTAGCAGGATGCAGTCACTCTATCTGGACTTTTCTGCTCAGACCAAGGCACTTCTACGTGTTTCAGTATGGAATTCGCTTTCAAGTATAACAAGAACGTTTATAATGAATTATGTGCATTCTAGCAAAGCCGTTGTGACGCTTACGAAGCCTACATTTGTTCGTTGTATAATACTACTTGACAGTTTTTTACTGTATAACATAAAAAAACGATATTGTTTGCAGTATTTCAGAATTTAATCAATGTTATCCAGTACCAAGTGGCACCATCGGCAGAATCAATTAACTTTAGCAAGCAAAATAATGTTTGTGCCAAAACTTGGGGGCATATGTACAAGCCCCTATCGCTCCGAGAACATCACTTTTTCCGACGTTCCTGTGGCGATAGAGGTATCGCCTCATGTACAAGACAGTGTTAAGCCACTTAACGTGGCTTAATGCTGCCTTGTAAATAAGGCCCGGCTATCACGCTGTATTTAACGTGAAAGGGGAGGGCAATGGGTGTTGTGGCGGGCGTTCCAACGCAACACCCACTCATTTTGACGCTGCCCCCTATTTACAAGGCTGGCGTATATAGGAGGCCGCAACAAAAATTAAAACCAGGGAAAACCTGGTCTTAACTTGGCGAAACGAGGAGTAATGCTTTATTTCTCCTCATTTTTGCTTTATACATGCATGATCCCTTGGGAAGCACACTTGGAAAAAGCAAAACGCCCTGTATTGTGTATGTAAAAGGAAGGTGTCCCTTCCTGCACATAAACAATCATAAAAAGAATAGAGAGACTTTGTAACTTCCATGTGTGCTGCATTAAGCAGCACACAAAAGTTACAACACAGCATTTAAAGATTGTTTAAGTGCAGGAAAGGACACCTTCCTACACATAAACAATCTTCCTATGCACGCAGACACCATTGCACTATGGTGTAAGGGTGCCTGTGTTGGCGCTAAGCTGCTAAATTTAGCACCAACACAGCGGAAAATGCAAGGCTGCACAATATTCTTGTAAATATGGTGCAACCTTGCATTTCTTAAGTGGCGGAGTGAGGCGTTAAGCCATGACAGCTAACTTCTCACTCCGCCACTTCTTTGTACATATGGCCCTTGATGTGAGCATGGAAGCGAAGCAGCACTAAGGGTTACATATATCAAAATTACAAATTGCGAATAAATAATTGTGATTTTCTGAGAATTGCAATTAGGTAATCGCAATTTACAATGTATGAAACTCAAAAAGTTTTATAAAGCGATTCCTAGGGGGTCGTAAATTGCACTTCCTCAAGAGGTAGATTGCAATATGAGACCCTCTAGGAACCACTAAAATCACGGAGATGGTGGCCTGCTGGGCTCAGCAGACCACCATGCCCATGATTTCTTTTAAAAAAAGCAATTTTTAGGTCGCGCCTACGCAGCACACATGCGCTACATAGGCAAAAGACCTTAAGCTATCGCTTCGGCTTTTCAGCCAAAAACGTGCACGCGTTCCATTGCCTTCAATGGCAACGCATGCATATTTGGCGATTCCCTTGCGGGAGCGAACAAGGGACCATATGTTTGTAATTAACTTACAAACACATGGTGGTCCTGGCTCGCTCAAGCAAGGGAAACGCTTTGTGTGCTCTCAGCGCACTCCCCCCACCCCTCCCGCTTGTTTACTTCTTGCTCCGGCTCTACACCCCTGTTCCCTCCTCCTCACAGGTTGGGCCCTCCCTGTCCCCCTCCTCCCCTCTCTCACACGCAGGGCTTTCTTGTCCCCTCCTCCTCTCTGAGGATGCCTCCCCTGTTGCATGCCTACAGGTCTCTTAAAGGTGGGCCCTGCATGTCTCCGTGGGCTTCAGTTCTCATGAAGTGGTTGACCTCCATGTTCCTCCCTCCTCAGAGGGTGGCTCCCTCCATATATCCCTCTTGTGACCCTGGCCCTTTCTATCCCCCTGCCTCAGGGGGTGTCGCCTCTCTGGCCTCCGTGTTGCCTCCTCGTGGAGTAGCCCTTTTCTCAGGGGGTGCCGCCTCTTAGTGGGTTGGCCTGCCCTCCTCAGACGGTGTGCCTCCCCTCCCGGGGCGTCACTTCCCTGGGCCTCTCCTGGGCGGCCCACCTTGCCCTCTTTCATGTAGCTCCTTCCCCTCAGTGGTGCACTCTCCCCGCTGTAATATGACGAAGGTGTACGATCACTTCTTCAAGCTGCTGCTGATCGGGGACAGCTAGGGTGGGGAAGACCTGCCTCATCATCTGCGGAAGACAACATCAACTGCGCCTACATCTCCACACTAGGTGAGGGGCCAGGGGGTACACTGACACCCTCACCTCTACCACCGGTAGGGTTGGGGGCCGTCTCATGGGGGGAGATGAAACTCCTGCTGGCCCCTCTGCCGTCAGGTCACGGCCGGTGCAGATCTACCCCCAGAGAGTGAAGTGGTCTGTGTCCAGGGTCTGTAAACGCACAGGCGCCTAATTCACCACCGGCAGGATACTATAACTTTGTATGAACTATTGCACAATCTGCTCCCTTCGTTGATGGCGCTATGATCTTGGACAGCACCTAGACTCCCCCGGTGTGCACCCTGGCGCTCTCTATACTGCCTTAGTTTCTACCTCATCTCTCCACTCCCCCCATTCCCATTCCCATTGCATCGCTCCGCTACACACAGTACCACGCGGCCGTCCTCCGCTTCATCCATTGCTTCACCCCTGCGCATTACACCCCCTCCCGAATTCCCTAGGCCTTACCCAAACTTTACCCATGTTAACCCCTTCTTTGCACTGTACTCCCCAATACTCGTTCTCCTTTCTTAATGCTCCCAGCCGTTGAAGACAGCAAAGCACAAATTGCCGTTGTGATTTTGGTAGCCAAAGTTTGGGTGACAAACTACAAATGTCACAGTATAACTGAAAATGTTGTTTTTTCTTGACCCGTGTACATTTCTTATCGGTTTCCACTTAGCTCAAATTTTCCGGGCCCCTGCATGAGTAGCTCATCCATTCCTTGATTTATCTTTGCATTTTGAAACTTGTATTCCTCAGTTCCCAATTCTATAACAAGTTACTGAATCACAAAATGCATTTTGATACATGTAAAAAGCGTTTTTAGCATTCGCAAATGAGCCGATTCTGCGAATCAGCCCGTTTGTAAATACTAAATAGCTTGATACATGTAGCCCTATATCACACAGTGTGGAACCCTTGGTACTCCATGGAAAGTGTGTAATACAGGGAGAAATGTGCAAGCACCCTGAGAATTCCATGTAACACCACATCAATTAAATTCATGCAAAGTAACATGCTTCGGCATTGCATGAATGTGTAAAATCCTAAAGCCAAGCAAAAATAGGTGCCAGCAAAGAGTACAAAGTAAATGGCTGGGCAAGTGGATATTTAAATAACCACTTGCCCAAAATTACACATACATATAGTTGCAAGGTTGCCTGTGTAAAGAGATTTACTCTGGAGGTTGTACCTCAAGTGTAAAACTCATGCTAAACACTGCTTGGTCCCCACTGCGGGCCTCATTTATGAGGCACTAGCAGCACTTGTTCACCACAGGAGCATCACTTCTTTTGCCCTCCTGTGGTGCAATGTGCAGCAGCATATTTCCAATGAAACTCCACACCACTTCATGTGGCTTCCTATTGCTGTGTAAATATATGCCCCTTTCATGCAGAACACAGCATGAAAGAGGCATTTCATTGGTATTGCTGTGGGTGTTCCCATGCAACACCTATGGAATCTGAGGCATTCCCAGATTTACGAGGAATCGTAAACTTGGGAATGCGTCAGTTTCCTACTCCGTCCAGTCGTGGCCGGCACAGATCGAGAGTGGAAGGGTCAGGGGTGGGTGAAAAAAAGGAAGAAATAAAATGTATCTCCTCACCATTTCCTCACCATGTCTCTCTTCCTGCCAGAACAGGAAACACACCCAGGGAACCCAAAGCCAATCACAATGCTGTAATGCAGCATTGTGATTGGTCTGAGCAACATGGTTCGGCGCTCAGAGCGTCAGTAGGATCCTGTGCTTGTTCTTCACCCTGGCTGCGATTCAGCCTGGATGGAGAACATGCAATGTGTGAATAAATGTTTGGGTGGCCCGATATGGACCTGCCAAACTTCATGCGCACTTACAGAGAGTGCTCACCACTTCCACTGCTCCTTTGTCATTGGAGCAGCTCCATCCGCCATGCAAAGCTGCTGAAGCAGGACTAAATAAAATGGCAATAATATCAATTCATTATCATTTTATTTTTCGTTTATATCACTGCCGCAAAGCAGTGGGGTGACGCTCCAGGGGAGGCATAGCAGTTGGAAAAAGGAGGAATACTTTTATTACTCCTTGTTTTTCCCTCTTTCTATTCATGGTGCATTCTGCAGCACAAATAGAAAGAGTAAAATGCCATCAATTAGTGTTTTTGTGCTGTAAGGTCTACCTTCCTGCACATAAACAATCTTCCCACAATGCAGGCACACTTGCAACATGAAGCAAGGGTGCCTGCGTTGGTGCACAGCTGCTGTTTGTGCACCGGCGCTGGGGAGAAGAATAGGAAGGTGCTGCATCTTGTAGATATGGCGCATTACAGCCCTTTTCTTTTGAGGAAGGTCTGCTGCGCTGCCGTGCATCAAAGGTTTGTAAACTATGCCCTGTATCGTTTGCCTTATCAAAGTGGGGCAGTGATTCAGTTCTTGAATACAGAGGCTGGAATCAATTATGTACAATAATACAAAGAAGGTACCTCTGTAACCATAAATAAAACATTACTGATACCACAATACTCCTTTTTATTGACTCCGGGCTTCATTCACTTATATTTTCTTTTGTTTTTTCAAATGTTTTCTTCCCATATTATAAATTCAAAGATACACCTCTAAGTATTTTTTAATATGTACAAAAACAGTGTCAAAGGAACAGTATTTACATGACATACGTACACATTGCATCACATTGCATAAAATGTTGGTAGCTTTTGGCCCAGCTTTGGCTACAACATGAAAGAGGCCTACAACAAAGTGTGCAATGTAGGAGTACACATGGGAGATAGAAGTGAAGAATGACTTTGAACAGTCTCTGGGCATGATTGTGACCTCGGTGCTAAAGAATAACCTCCCATTTTCTGTAGAAATACTCACATCTGTGGACACCCTACCTGTACTTTTTCCTTCTCTATTTCGTGCCACCCTATTAGATGGGACATCTGCAGGGAGCAGTGTGATAACAATGTTGTCTCCCTATCTGTGAGAACTGTGCCAGATATTGTTGATGAGCAGTTGGGTGATAACCTTCATATAGAGATTAAGAGTAGAAGTTGTACCTTAAGTAGAAGGCCTTTGTGAATACACTTGCTCGCCTTTGCTGTTTTCACCCTTGAGGCGGAAGCCGGGGGTACACTGCACTCTCTTGCGCGCTACTTTTAAAAAACGCTGATTTAATAGTGCTGGCATTGATTTAAGAATCATTTCTCATTTAAAAATCTGTTTATATTTTAAATCGCTAACTTTTATCTCTAGCCCCCACCTAGGAGCGAGAATTACTTCACCAAAGGTTGTTTTCACTGCATGACACAGCGCCGCTGTTGCTAGTCGCTGGTCACTTCCCCTAGCAACTTGAGCCGCCATCTTGGGCTGGGGAAGGCTCGCGCTGCAGATCTCCGTCCCTCCCACCCTCCTCCCACTTCTCGAGATGTATTTAAACCACCATACCGCCCGTCCGCGCAGCGGGCGCGCCGGTGGCCGCTGAAGGCGCGCAAAAGGCGGGCCCGTCTGCGCCCGTCCACGCCTGGACCGGGTCTAGGGCCAGTCCCCCTGGTTCTCATCCCTTGCCCCCAGGAAGAACTTACACTGCTAATCAGCTTCGACACTGGCGCCTCCCCCAAGACCAATCTTGCACTATACTCGATCCTAGCCTCCTTACTGGAAATTCACCTCACTGTTGTTCGAATTGCTCCGCATCAATACCCTTATATCTGACACACCCTCGGTGTAACCCTAACAATACACATAGCTCTCATTCAATTGCCCTTATCAATGTTCGATCGCTCGGCAAACACCGACAGGAAATATTCGAACTTATAGAGGACAACAAACTAGATCTTCTATTTTTGACAGAGACCTGGATGGACAACGCGTCCGATCCGGACGTAGTTATTGCTGTCCCTCACGGCTTCTCTATTTATAGACTGGACAACGCAAGAAAGGGGGTGGGATAGCAATCATTGCTCGTGGTTCATATGCGGTAAGAACCAACGTGATACCGCTCCTTTCCTGTGAGGCTCTTCAATTCTCTATTAAACTGACCCCTTCGGTGAATTTTAAAGGCATTCTCCTCTATCGCCCACCAGGGCATAGGTCTGGATTAATTTCCAACATTGGGTCTGTTCTGGAAGTGTCTGCCCTTGATAGCTCATTCACCATCTTAGGTGACTTCAACTTTCACTTTGATAAAATCGAAGATAACGATACAGCTACTCTCCTGGCAGACCTGATAACCTTTGGCCTTTCCTCGCTCCCTACTCACGAAGAAGGTCATATCCTTGATGGGATTTTTACTAATTTGGAGGACCTACATGTTACCGAAATACTCCCCATCACCTGGTCAGATCACTATGTCATAATGGCTTCATTTATCACCCATGACACTGGAGCACTTATGGCAAGTGTCAGTCCCCGCCAGACATATCTGGCCTGGAACGACATTGACCGTGACAGTCTAAAATCACTCCTGACCACCTCCAAACCTCTCCTCTCACATGACCCAAATATTGCCATGACTCAATTTAATGAGTGGGTGGGATCCGCGACCTCCGCTTTGGTCCAGACCAAACAACGCTCTTGCAACAGATCTTCCCTGTCAGCCCCCTGGTATTCCGAGACCTTAAGAACACAGAAACAATTGTGTAGAAGGTACGAAAGGTGTTGGCGTAGAGACTATTCTGAAGAGGCCAAAACCAAATATAAAGAAATGGTGACCAAATATAAAACAATGATAAGTGAGGCCAAGAACAAGTTTTACTGCGAAAGAATAGAACTCTCTAAAAATTCCAACAAGGCCTTGTATGAGACCACTAAACAGTTAGCAGGTGACTCGCCCAACTTACACCCTCCCCCCTCCCAACCACTCTGCGATGCGCTGGCAGAATTCTTTTTTAATAAAGTTAATGATATCTATGCAGCCTTCGCTAACGGTGCTAAATCCACTCCTAAAACCATCTCTGAGCTGGGTTGTATCCCAAGGACCAGCCCATCGCTCCTCCAGTTTGCAGAGGTCTCCACAACCCAGATCAGGGACATTATGTCCTCCATTAAAGCAGGCTCCACCCTTGACCCATGTCCTTTCATAGTATTATCTTCAGTTACTGAAGTGGTTCTTCCTGCTATTACCACCATTTGTAACACCATGATCACTACAGGTATTTATCCACTTACTTTGAAAAAAACCCTAATAAGACCTTTGCTCAATAAAGTCAAATCTCGACATGGATGAACTTAAGAGCTATCGGCCCTTTGCTAACCTCCCAGTCTTGGCAAAGATTGCTGAAAAGGCTTTGAATATTCAACTTTCAGCCTTTATAGAGGAACATCACTTATTGGATGATTCCCAGTTTGGCTTTCGTCAATATCATGGGACGGAGTCGGCCCTGATCAAGGCTGTGGAGGATATTAGAGCTATCCGGGATGCTGGGGGAACAGCAGTTCTTATACTGCTGGACCTGTCAGCAGCATTTGACACGGTTGATCATACCATCTTGATCGACCGTGTCGAAGGCATTGGCGTTCAGCAAAAGGCCAAGACTCTCCTGGCCTCCTTTTTGGCAGAAAGAACCCAGGTGGTCACCATAGGACCCTTCCAATCTGCCACCTTATCACTGCCATGTGGAGTACCCCAAGGCTCATCCCTGAGTCCGACACTTTTTAATATATACGTGTCAAACCTTGCTAATATCATTCGAACTCATGGGATGAGCCTTACATCCTACGCTGACGACACCCAGCTGGTCCTTGCCATCAGGAATGATGGCCAAAAAATTGCTGACGAATTCAATCTGGGCATGCAAGCCAGAGGGAATTGGATGGCCTCCAATTGCCTGAAATTGAATTCTGATAAGTCCGAAGTAGTTATCTTCGGAAACTTGACCCCTGAATGGTCGTCCAGCTGGTGGCCACAGTCTTTAGATCCTCCCCCCACACCTGTAAGTAGGGTGAGGAATCTGGGAGTCATTTTTGACGACCGTCTTACCTTCCTCCCACATGCCAATCAGATTACCTCCTCTGCTTTTTATAAGCTACGACTTATAAAAAAAATTCTCCCTTTCCTTCCGACCTCAGCAGGCAAAACTTTGATTACGTCCCTGGTTCTGTCCACCTTGGACTATTGCAATGCCCTATTCCTGGACACACAAGAAAGAGTTCTCAATAAAATGCAAGCCATCCAAAATGCAGCTGCCAGGCTTTTGGGAGGTGTTCCCAAATTTCACTCAGTGTCAGGAACTATCAGAGAACTCCATTGGCTTTCTATCAGGAATAGAATAAAATTCAAAACTCTTTGCATTGTTTATAAAGCTTTGCATAACCAGGGACCAGCCTTTCTCACTCAAAATCTTCCATTACCGTCCCCTTAGACCCTTGCGATCTTCTAACTTACACGAGTTAGTGGTACCCCGTACCAAACTGGTGTCATGGGGTGACAGAAGATTCCTCGTGTCAGCACCCAAACTCTGGAATACTCTACCTTTGGCCATTAAAACCAGCTTGTCTCTTTGGTCTTTTCGAAAGCAGCTTAAAACCTGGCTTTTTAATCAGTGATCCCCTTCCCCTCTTTGGCTGTACATAGCATATATTTTTAGCGCCGAGATGCCCAAGGGCCTTCGTTCGTGCTTTACAAGTGCTATAAATAAATAAATAAATAAATTTGTGTCCCACTGAAATGCAAAATCTTGATTAGCTTCCTACAAACAAGACAATGTTTGCACTAGCGGACCATGACTCACAGTCGTTGATGGATTAAACAAGAGTTTATTCCAGGATAACTACACAGCAGACAGGAGCATCAGGTAAGTAGTGCAACTCTCTTCAACAGCTCCCAGCGATTTGAATGAAGCACCTAGCAACAGGGTAACCAAGCAGCACAACAACATTCCACCTGATGAGCCCTGAAGTTAAGAGCAACTTGAAAGGAAGAATACAACAAAGTTGTACCTCAAGTAGAAGGCCTATGTGAATACACTTGCTCCCCTTTGTGTCCTACTGAAATGCAAAGTCTTGATTAGCTTCCTAAAAACAAGACAATGTTTGCACTAGCGGACCAAATACACCATCATTGTGCATCAAGTAAAAAATATGTCACTTACAACCCCATGCTGCCAGTAATTTAAATCATATTTTCTCAAAAGCTAACGCAGTTTTAAATAGGTGCACCACCTAATAATAACAGCCATGTTGTGCCTCCCAATGATTAGTTTATCAAAGCATTACATATTAGATTGATTTCATTTATGAACGTGCTTGAGAAAACAACATTGTTTGGGTCAGATGGTGATGGATTAAACTTTTCGTTTGTTAGTCAAGTGAATAAGAATTAAAGCTTAAAAAAAAAAAAACACCACAATATGAGTGGTTGTGCTTGATGACTATTGAGCACGGGGCATAAAGGTGCGAAAATTGTATTAAAAAAATGTTTTTTTGATTATTCTGACACCAGTTCTGAACACTAATCTAAAATCTAGGAACAGTATTATTCATTGTTTTGAATTCCCCTTTATTTATTTCAGCCCAAAAGTGTTCATGATTCCTTTGTTGACTTGCATGTGGCAATGTGGTCCAAATGCCTTCACTATGTTTGGATTATAGGTCTGTTTCATTTTTCAAGATGGTTGATTGAGTCTTGACTAGGTTGATTTCCACGCAAGTGTGCACTTCTGAGATCCTTAGCAAGAATTTATTCACGTTCCTTAATTCTGGAGTGAAACATTATTCCCTGTTCTGGCCTATAGCTGGTAGGGTTGTGGACTTGAATAAAAATGTCAGTATAAAGGTTTCGACGACGACCATCTGAGCCAGTGTCGAGGTCATCCTATCTTCGAGGCTCGATACACCCTGATTGAGGCGGTTTGTAATGAAGACCATAATTGTATCTGTCACCTCTCCCTTTCATTCGATGGGGCAGATTTAAGACTTCTGGTGCATCTCTGCTAATCAGCGGAGATAAGCCAGAAGAGTTGTGACGCATCTGTTCACCCTTGCGCCACCACTGATGCGACGCATTTACAATGCAGCGCACCGTGGCGCTCAGATAGGCAGATGCGTGACGCATCCCCGGCGAAAATGCAGCACATTGCTGGAGTTCCAAACGCCTGCTTCAAGTAGGTGCAGGGTTTTGATGCAGCATGGCCCGAAAAGTGACTGAGTGAATCCTTCTAGATTTCACTCAGCAACTTTTAGGAGGTGTTCCTGCGCCGGAACGCCCCCCCCCCGCACCAGAACTCCTTCATGTGGCGCAGTGCTCAACAACGTGACGCATCTCTCAGATACACTGCCAAACTTGGGCTGCGATGGTTTCCTCCGATCAGGTAGTGATAGTGATATCAGTCCCTGGCTGCTCGGAATTTGGTCTGAACTCCATTGCTTCTATGTTTCCAGACCTGGCGTGATTTAGGCCCGGCAATGCTTCCAGCAATCTTAGTACTGTGCTTTGGTTTGGAATGTTGTGAGCACCCTTTGATTTGTAATGTGGAATCAACTCAATCTTTACACATTTCTGAATTATAAAGCCCCGCACCTGTCCCCAGTCCCCCTCTGTGGGGTTTACTGCTGATGACCATACATGGATTTTTGTAGCATGTTTGGTTAACTCAACAGGAGAATGGGAAGTTCTTTGGTGGTCTATATGGGGGAGGGGGGGTGGGAGGGGCTTCCCAATGACCCTTCTTGGTGGTTTTCTTCCCACTAACTGTGAGGCGTGTACATTCCATAAGTCAGGCCTCTCGATAGAGAAAGGTTTTTTGCCACTAGGGGGATCCTCCGTTCTTTGTTCTCTGATTTGCAGGGATCGGACCAAGGAGGCTTCATTACTTCGATCCACTGCTGATTTCTTGGCAGGTCTCCTGTGAGGATAGTTGAGACGTATTTGAACTATGGGTAAAATGACCCGGAAGGCCTCTTGTCACAATAGCCTTGGCTGATTCTGGGCACTGAAATATTGGGTACGGAGTAATGGCAGGAGTTGGAAGTTTAATTGGTTCTTTGGCTGATTCTATGGCTAGCTTCTTATTACTATGTGAGCTAGGGGCTTGCATTTGGGAAGGTGTAATGAATTCAGCCGGTTCTATAGCAGACGTCTTATCGCTAATATTGCTCCAGGCTTGCATTTGTGCAGGTGTAGTAGAGGTGCTTTGTCTTTTTTTCCTTTGCTTTTCCTGGCTTTCCTCAAGTGTTTGCATTCCCTCTTCGTGAGGGAAACTTGTGGCTTGTGCTTGGTGAGACTTGTGCTGGTTTTTCTGTTGGAGCTGACTGTGATGACGAGACGTTTGGTAGTCCATTCATATGTATTATCTCCATGTGTAAGGCAAATTTTTTGTCAGGCTCCATCTGCATGGGAGGTGGGGTGCAAGCTACAGCTGGCTGACTCTTGCAATGGCATTGTGTGCTGTTGACCCACTGATGGCGGGGGTTGGGGGTAATTTCGAGACTCCTTTACTTTTCCTGGTAATTGTGTCTATATGGTGGGAACCGTGGCAAGTGTGTCCATCCTCGAGGAGGAATGACATGTATTGTTGGCGGTAACTGGCTTCGTAGAACTTTTATTATCATATTTGTTCAATGCCTGCAGTTTGTGTTCAGTTTCCTGAACATGATTTGCTAGTGCATTCGATAGATCCACATGCATGTCCATCTTATCTGCATGGTATGTTAATGCCCTTGTATATACCTCCATGGTGCTTAACAACTGATGCCAGGTAGGTGAATCTGGCAGTTGGTTTATATTGCATGTGAAGAGCCTTTCCAATTTCCATATGGGTCTTTTGCTTTTTAATCAGAGCCTATTTGGCCCCATTTACACTTGTTGCGGGTGGCTCCTTGGTATCGATCTTAAGGTGACTATCTTCCTCATAAACAATGTGGCCCCCTGAGCTATTTTGATGTGGGAGAGCAGGGTGTTGATGTTTGCACTCTAAAGAGGAAGAGGAGCAGGACTGAGCAAGAGGTAATGCCATTGGCTGTTCTACTGTAGGAATAACCAACAATCGGTATGAAGGAATAAATAATACACTCATTTTGGTGAAGGTATTTTTACTTTACCTTCCCTATGTTTTTTAGTACACAATGAATATATCATACATAAATTGTCTCATCCTAGCCAATGACACCTAATCAATGAATTACACAAATTCACATGTAAATACTTTACATACAAGGACATAAGCTCTACGAGAAAACCACTAAGTAATAGTGGCTTCTATTCACATCTGGTCAGACCACTCGGAGGTAGTCGTAGTGGCTGTTCTACTGACTTAAGAGGATCTCCCACCAAACCGCTGAGTCATCTGGGTCCTCCTTTTAAGCAGAGTTGTTTAACTAGCTTGGTGACTGAATAGATGTTTGTGTCTGATGTGTCAAGGGCAGGTAACAAGCATTATATTCTGCCGACTCCCTTTGCTCATGTACCGGAGCCTCCATCAGAAGCAACAGCCAGACCTGAGTTCCGCCGGTGATGATATGGGGGGATTGATGCAGGACAGTGATCGAAACTCTGAAATCTTGCCCGGCATGCCTGGGCTCCTCATCAGGCTTGACACTGGCTGTGATGGCTTTGGTAGCTGTTTGTTCTTGGCTATGTTGAGAAGAGTTCCCTTCTCAGAGGATAGCTCTATTTTGATTAACTAGCCCATGGGCTACTTGGGTCGTATAAATGGGCCCCTGCGATACATGATTAAACCATCCATTATCTTTACCTTTTTGGGGCCCTTGGCTTGGGACTTGATGTAATATGGAGTGATGACTAGTGTCCCTACCTGTTGGCTCTGTATCTGAATCAGAGGTTGGGTCCGGAGATCCTTTGTAGTTGATTGTAGGCTGTTCCTTCTGCTTCTTAGCCCCTCTTATGTTTTATTGCTGATTTGGAGGCTCTTTGTACTTTTCCCAACCTCATGGTGGTCTATTAGAGCAGTTACAAATAGATGATATGAAATATTGCTTGATGGAATGCACTGATGGATTCAGAAGCTTGTGGCTGCAGAGCTTCTCAGGAGGTACTAACCACACCTGAGCCTAGCCAGGCCGCTTCCATGCCCATCCCAGCTCAACACTTAACAACAGCCCATAATGCTGTCTCGCGCCCTTTCAGTGGAGTACCACGCTCTGTTTCCGGGTTTCAGGTTCCTCCAGATTCTGCAATCAGCACCGCCTCACCTTCCCCTGTGGCTAAATCACTGCTAGTTCTGCTGGGAAGGGGCACCAGCATGCTTCTGTCTCTGAATAAGAAGATCCAATAGTTGCTATGCCTGATTTGCTTCTCGGCTTGAGGGACACATGGATCAATTTGCTCTCAAAGTTAAGCTATACATTTCTCAGTGATTGTGCTTTGATAATTGAGCTTGCTGCAGCCATGCCTATGCGTTAACACACAACTATTTCCTGGTGTGTGTGATTGTGTGTCCCCCTGCCCCCAGCACTTCTTTTCATTTACTTTTGTTGGCATTCACTGAATACTCACTGAACCCTCCAGAGTTCCGGTCCTGGTCTTCCCGTCTGCTCCTTTGCTCCGGCCTTGGTCGCAAGGCCACTTCTATAGCCACCAAAGCGTGGACCCAGTACTGGGGCCGGTGCCGGTGCCAGGGGTCCAAATATAACAAAAAACAAAAAAAATATTGGTAATCAGTCTGTGATCAGAGCGTAATGTGAAGTCTTGGAGAAGAAAGTGGGATTATTGAATGCAAGGACTGAGACCTAGGAGGGTTCGGTTGAGGACATTAAGGCTAATCTAGGGTCGGCAGAGGCAAAAATTCAAGCACTACGCAGAGATGGTGATGCCTTCACGCGGAAATAATCTACGCCTCTTGAAGATCCCATAGGGGAAGGAAGGGAGCGACATTAAGACCTTCATAATGGCGCTGCTTAAGGATTCTCTGAACCTCGAGGAGTCAGTGGTTTTTTTGGAAAAAGATATTCAGAGGACCCACAGGGATCCGTTTCGATTAAATCCTAGTAGGGCTAAACCGAGGAAGATTCTCATTAATTTCCTCACCTACACTGTAAAAGAGAAAATCCTGAACTTGGCACTCAAGGCTAAATCGTTAAAGGGACCAGATTTCTCATTTGAGGTGCGTTCGGATCTAGCTAAAGTGACCTTAGAGCGTCAGTGGGAATTAGGCCAAAGAATGGATAAGTTCAGGTCATTGGGGGCCACAGTGCAAATGAGATTCCCTGCTATTCTCAAGATCATGTACAATAATAAAATGTATGATATCAAATCTCCTTATGAGGCAGACGTGCTACTGGAATCTATAAGCAGCCCATACCGGGAGAAAGTCTGGCTTAGGCCTTCTTTCTTCCCCGCTCCCTTTAGGTTTATTTTATATATGAACCTTAATTATTGAATATAATGGGGAGGAAAAAAAAGGGTTAGGAAAAATATGACAACAGTTAAAAAAAAAAGAAGAAGAGAATAAAAAAAAACTAGGAAAGAAAATGGTTTGAAAATATTTGATAAGTTGGTGGTGGGATGGAATGTTATGTATAGATTTATCACAGATTTATTATTCATTTAGCACAAGTTAGTATAGTTTAAGGGGTAGGGAAGGGGGTAAGTAGCAGTAGGACGCAGACTTGGCCATTCAACAGGCCAAAGCAATAAGGGTTGGGTTTCCCAAAGGGTGGTGGGGGGCACAGGGGGTTTAAGAGTAAAATGTCCTCATTTGCTGACACCCTATCAGTATTACGTATTCCTAAAGTTTTGTGGTGATAAAATCCAGGGATCTCAGCTGTTTGCTAAGGACAAAAAAGGCCTGAAACTAGACTGTGGCTGTGGGATGGCATTCATGGTAGCGACGAAAGAGACACCATTACTTTGTTGCAGTATCTGTCCTGGAATGGCAATGGCCTGCGCACAAAGAGTAGAAGAGTTAGAATTCTTCAATATTTAAGAGACTCTCCGGCGCATATCATCGCCATCCAAGAAACTCACCTTCTCAAGTCAGAGACAATAGAATTGTTAAAAAACCAGAGATGGGTTGATGTCTTTAAATGCACAGATCAATCAGCGAACATTAGAGGGGTGATGTTTTTATTTAAAAAGCAAGCCAAGGTGCAAATATTGGAATGCAAGGAGGATCTTAGTGGCAGATGGCTTTTATTAAAGACATTATTAGGGGATGCGCTTTTTACTTTTGTGGGTTACTATGGTCCCAATCAGGATGACCCCTCCTGTTTGGACACCATTCGCGGCCACCTCATTGACTTCCCTGATCCCGTAATTTGGGTAGGAGATTTTAACATTGTTCTAAACCCTAAGGTAGATAAATCTCCAAACTCCAGAGCTGTAGTTCCTTCTAAATCACGGCATATGCTTATGACTATAATGAAGCAGATCGGTCTCTCTGCTATATGGAGGGAACGTGCAGGAGACCAACTGGGGTGTCGTTCATCAATCTAAAATACAATCATTAATCTAGAATCGATTATGAATTGTTTAGTTATACCCTCAAAGATTTTGTCAAAGATGTCGTATACCTGCCATCCCACCTGTTGGACCACTCTGCAATAGCCTTTAGTCTAACACGTACACAGCAACAACAGAGCAGATCGTGGTCTTTTGACCGTAGCATCTTATTAGATTATATACATAAAAAAATTATATTAAATACATATAAAATATATTTTTCCTTTAAAAGAAGAATACATTTTACAGCTTTTGATATTTGCTATGTGAGAGTTGACATATATAAATAACTGTGCATAAGAGCCAGTGAATGTGTGAGTGGCTGTATGGATCATTGTGAACTTGTATCAGGGATTGTACAAGAGAGTAAATATGTGTTAGTATATGTTTGAATAAGTAAGGTGTGTATAACTGTATAGTTGAGGAAATGGAGGTGTGATTGATTCTTTGCATGACTGACTAGGTGTGTGAGTAACTCCATGGATGAGTGACAGTCTGTGAGTGTCTGTTTACACTGAGTGTATCTAAGGTTATCTTAGAGTCTGAAGAGTTTCATCGTATTATCACATGAATGATGTCATCAGTGATGTGATCAGTAATGTCAAATGAGATGTCATCAGTGATGTCATCAGTGATGTCATTTGAGATGTCATCAGTGATGTCATCAGTGATGTCATTTGAGATGTCATCAGTGATGTCATCAGTGATGTCACTGACCATGTCATGAATGATGTAATATGTGACATGATCAGCAGTGGATTGCGGGTGCGCGATATATAGTTAGTGCAACTAACTATATATGCGAATTTCGATGGTTTTGTGTGAGTAAAATAAGGTTTTGTAAATGCTAATTCCTAACTATATATGGTCTATAACCTATGGTTTTTTCAGTGAATATATATATATATATATATATATATATATATATATATATATTACCTACTGGCGATCGCCAGTAGGTAGTTATAGTTAGGACCTAGCTACCATAGGAAATCCGCAACATTCTATTGGGAATAACTTTGGCGCCGGTTGGGGAATTTGCGTGTAATTTTCCGAAATTTAGGGCAGCTCTGCTCCGCTCCTTCCCTGAAAGTTTCGGGGGGATTCGTGAAGTGGGGGCTGAGAAAAAAGGGGGGTCCCAAAACGTGTTTTCCCCATGTTAATTTCCATAGGACGAATATACAAGGCTACAGCCTGAACCGCTGAACGGAATTACGCCAAACTTTACAAAATTGTAGGGACTGGTACGCAGATGTGCCTTTGCTATATTTGGTGAAATTTGCTATCTATAGGCGCGCTCCGAGCGCTCACCGGTATGCGTACCGGGGAGCGCACCCGGCGCGCTACGGGAGTGCGCGAGCGGAAAGCTCATTGGCTGTCGACATTCTAAACAGTCCGGAGAGTCCACCATCTTGTGTCCCGGTAGAATCGAGACACAAGAGGTGAAAATAAAAAGGGGAAAATGATTAAAAGGGGGCAGGGTAAACACCCCCTGAACCCCTAGGTTTTCTGAGGGGGGCCTAGAAGGAAGGTTTTTGCAATTTTCGCGGGGTAAGCGATGGGTGCGTTCCCATGTAAGCTCACCAGTATGCGCACCCTGAGCGCACCACAGGGTAAAACAATGAAAGAAAATAGTGTAAAATAAGAATTTGGATTGCTTAGAGGTAGGGTAGCTCTAAAAAGAGCTGTTGTGTTATGTGGGTGATTTAAGTACCTACAAGTAGGTACCGATGCAGAGTCTAAAATTCAAGAGAAAGACTATGTTCCCCTCATCTGAGAAATGTACACCGTCTCCTCTGTAGATATGTTGCATGTTGTAATGCAAGTTATTGTGGTATATAGAACTCATACCATAGTCTCTCAGGAAAGCAGAAACAGATCCTTTTAGGAACCCCTGAGAAGGTCTAGGGGGTAAGGGGCACTCTACCCTGCTCCCTTTTCACGTTTTGAACTATTATATTTCACTCTCTTCTGTAACTACACAAAATGGCGGCGATAGGGTGCATCAGAGACAGACAGTGAGAGAAAGGAGGCAGGAGATGAAGAAGAGATGTCAAATACACATTGGAGAAAGTATAGTGGGAGAAGGGAAGTAAATATGAGAAAACTTACTATGTAACATAAAAATGTTGCACTCTATACTATAAGTATCACATTATACTACAATCACTTCGCTACTACCTCATAAATTAGAAATAAAAATGAATAATATGTCAACAAATTTTTAATTTGTAAATATTAATTTATTGTTCAGAATTTTCATAATTTAATAGAACTTGTAGCATGTCCTCATCTGGAATTTCCTCTTCAATCATATGATCAGGAATCTCCTCATGAAAAGTGTGCAATGATGATTGTTGGAATTCTATTGTATCCAAACATTCGATAAATTCTTCGTCAAGAGATTCATCAAAAAAATAATTTATGTCATCTCCTCCTTGTGATAAAATTGTGCTGTCAATATCCGTGACATTTTGAATTTCAATAAATGTAGTTGAAATTTCAAAAGAAATTTCCTTGGTCTCCTCATTCTGATCAATTTTAATTTCAAATTTCTCGCTGTAAATTGCAGAAAAAAGTAATCACTTTCATTTATCGTTTTTAGTAATACATAATATAAAAGTAGCTTAATCAAGTATTTAGTTCTTCAAAATTAATTGGTAGTGTATAGTATCAGGCAAGAACTAGAAATATAAAGCACTGCACGTGATGAAGCCTATCTTAATCCATAATTATAACAGAATGACTGTAAATAGCTAACAGAAAACATTTTCCAAATTATCTTAAAGTGTACAACATAGTTCCCCTTACAAAGTAACAACTCACCTTTTTGAAAGTAGGAGAAGAGTTAGTACTGTGTAATTCAAACTCCAGAAATTGAGCACCCAAAATTCCTCTCAAAAGTACCTCAGACAGGAGTATCACAAAATGGCTGTGTTTTCCTCTCATTTAAGATATATACATAACCAATCATACTTCATTACACACAAATTCAAAACGAAAGTAACATTTTGATTGGTTCTAAATTTCAATACTTTCAAATGTGTTTTCCCCATGCAATTTTCCATAGGACATTTAGACACGGCTACAGCCCGAACGGCTGAATGGAATTACACCAAACTTGGAAAAATGATAGGCACTGGTACGTAGTAGGGCCTTTTCCATATTTGTTTAAAATTGCTCCAGTGGTTTTTATGAAAAGCAACTTTAAAAACACATATATATCTATAGGCGCGCTCCGAGCGCTCACCGGTACGCGTACCGGTGAGCGCACCCGGCGCGCCACGGAAGTGCGTGAGCGGAAAGTTGATTGGCTCTCGGGTGCCTGACAACATTATAAACAGTCCGGAGAGTCCGCCATCTTGTGTCTCGGTAAAATCGAGACACAAGAGGTGGAAAAAAAGGGGGAAATGATTAAAAGGGGGCAGGGTAGACACCCCCTAACCCCCTAGGTTTTCTGAGCGGGCCTAGAAGGACCCTGAAGGGCAAAAAAACTTTAATTTTTTTTTGCAATTTTCGCGGGGTAAGCGCTGGGTGCGTTCCCATGTACGCTCACCGGTACGCGCACCCTGAGCGCACCACTGGGAAAAACTGTGTAAAAAATTAGAGTAAAAAAATAATTTAGAAAAAAAAGCTGTTGTGTTATGTGGGTGTTTTTTGCACCTACAAGTAGATACCGATGCAGAGTCTCAAATTCAAGAGGAAGACTCTATTCCCCTCATCTGTAAAATGTACACCATCTCTCCTATAGATGCCTTGCATGTTGTAACACAAGTTGTTGTGGTAAATGGAACCCATACCATAGTCTCTGAGGAAAGCAGAAACCGATTTATTCACATGTTTCCTTGCTTTCTCAATCTGTGGACAACATTGGTTGGACCTGTTCCATTTTTGCCTTTGGCATATATTAGAAAATACCAAGGCAGTTTTTGGAAAAAGTGACATCAATTGCCCAAAGATGTCCTTTAAAAGCATTTTCAGAACTACCCCAGTCAAAGTGCCTAGGTCATTGCCACCACAGTGCACAATTATGACGTCAGGGTGTGGTAGATGCATAAAGGATTTTATCAATGGTATCAATTGGTGATTTCTTAATCCTCTCTGTCCAATCCACACAATGTCCACATTTGGTAAATCAAGGTTGTAAATACCTCTGTTACTTGCACATTTTTCACTCCAGTAGACAAAGCTATGACCCACAAACCAGACTTTTGGCATCTTGAAGGTAGATGTGATTGTATTCAGATGAGTTGTGGAAATGAAATGGCAGTTTGAAAGTAGGAATTATGAAACAAGTGGTTGAGATTCAGTGCACTTGAAAAACAAGAAATGATTGGTGCTTTCTTAAAATTCACCACTGAAAATTAGAGTGCATGCTTTTTTTTTTTAAATAAGTCATTTTAATGGCTGAGAAAAAGTCATTTAAAGAAACATTGCATATGATTAGCTAGTACATTGAGAGGTCAAACACCCTTGCTGGATTTTTTTGCAACATAGTATGATGAACTTTTCAACTGTGTGCTGGGTTAGGTGGGAGTTACCATGGTAACAGGGTGAATGAGCACTGGGGGGGATATGTGAATATTATGTGAATTTTTTAAGTGTTGAAATGTACAATTAAAATGTGCAGTTTGGTTTTGAATTTGTGTGGGAAAAATTTTCATTGGTTATGTACAAGAATATAGGTCTGAAATGAAAGGTAATCTGTGCCATTATTCTGAGGCTGCAGTGACAGAAGCATTATTCAGAGATTCTGCTGAAGAAAATCTGGTGTGTTTGACTGACACTGTTCTACATCTTAAAAAGCATTTTTAAAGGTGAGTAATTATTCTTTCTATAAAGATAGACTGCTGTATGTACTATGGGAAAGATTAAGAAGCATATTGTGCTTCTTTATTCCTGCATTGTGTGTCATGTTTTTTTGTAATGCTGTTAAAAAATGTAATGGGGCATACTTGAAATGAATTTTGGAAATGAGTTAGGTTTCTGCCTTGTTTTGTAGTGGTCATTTAAATGGGCTGTACTCTGTGTTAAAAATGATTTACTATGGAATATGTTTTCTGGTAAAATGTCTGGCTTTTAAATTTTTGTCAAGGATTACAGTGAGTGTGTGTGTGAAATAAGGAACTATGGGCCCGATGTAGGTAGCCCTTTACCGATCGGAATCGGCCGAAAATACCGATTTTCGGCCGTTTCCGATCGGTAAAGGGCTATCGAGATGTAGGGGCACATTTTCGGTAATTTTACCGAATCGTTATCATTACCGAATTGGTAAATTTACCGAATCGGTAATATTTACCGATTCGGTAATGATAACGATTCGGTGAAATTACCGAACATGCAATGTAGGAAGCCAATGTTCCATCAGCACATGGCTTACAGAATCGGTATTTTACCTTGGAATACAAATCCATGGTAAAATACCGATTCCTGTGTACATGCACATCTGTGCATGTACACATGTGCCATGTGACAGACAGACGTGCCCTTAGGGCATGTCTGTGTGCCACATTGCACACATGCCCGTTTTGGGGGTGCTAGAGGGTGTCAAAGTGACACCCCCTGCACCCTTGTGAATTCTTTAATTACCGATTCGGTAAATACCGAATCGGTAATGCCTAATCATTCCTATGGGCTTCAAAGCCCATAGGAATGAATGGGCATTACCGATTCGGTATTTACCGAATCGGTAATTAAAGAATTGTTAAGGATTCGGTAACAAATCCAGATGTTGGGACCTACATCCCATTTACCGATTTTGAAATACCGAATCGGTACAATTCGGTATTTCAAAATCGGTAAATGGGATTTACCTACATCGGGCCCTATGTTTTCACATTTTTCAATAATGTCACGTGTGTCTGCTGTCAGTTTGCCTCTCTTAGCTTAAAAGGTAGTCTGTGCCTGTGTTTCATGTCACTTTGCATGTGCATAATCTCTCTTTTTATGTGTGTCATTTCTCTCTTTGTGTGTGTGTGTCATGACATGTGTCTCATGTGGCTAAGATTAAACTGTGAGTCAAGCTCGATTTTAAATGGATCTGGGTGAATAATTTGCTTAGTTGATGTTATGTTATGTTATGTTATGTTATGTTATGTTAAAAAAAAATTGTAAAGTGCAGCTAACACCTTAAGGTTTCTTGGCGCTTGTGCTGAGGGGACAGTGAAAGAAACGTGAGGGGGAGAACTAATTGTAGGCCTCAATGAAGAGGAAAGTCTTAAGAAGGGATCTGAACCTGGTGTGTGGGGAGGGCAACCTAAGAGGAAGGGGAAGGGTTTTCCAAAAAGAGGGAGCTAAAAATGAAAACCTGAGGCCGCCATGCTTCTTCCTCTTGAATCTTGGAACTGATAGCAGGGCCATCTGAGATGACCGGAGATTGCGAAGAGGAACATACGGGTGAAGAAGGGAAGAAATGAAAATGGGACCGTGACCTGCAAGGGATTTAGAAATGATGCAGCCTAGCTTGAACTTACAGCGAGCAGAGACCGGAAGCCAATGGAGACTTTTTAAAAGAGGGCGGACATGTTGATCTCTAGGTTGGCGGTAAATCAGGCGAGCGGCCTGATTTTGGATCAACTGGAGTCTCTTGATTTGATAGTCAGGGATGCCTACATACAGTGCATTTGCGTAGTCGAGTCTGGAAATGACTAACGCAAGCAAAGCCAAGGTAAGAGCCTCGGTAGTGAGTATGCGAGAGATTTTGCGGATTTTCCTGAGCTGGAAGTGGCTAGAGGACACTACTGCGCTGATCTGGGGCATCATAGAAAGATCGCTACTAATGACGACTCCCAGACTTTTGGCTGAGTTGACTGGGCAAAGGGAGCTGCCCAGACTTGCCGGCCAAAAGGATGGTTGCCAAGGGTTGGAGGGTCCCCCGACAAGAACCAGCTTGGTCTTGTCGGGGTTGAGCTTCAGATGGTTTGAGCTCATCCAATTACTAATAAAACAAAGCGTGGTTTGAAAAGTGGAGATTGATTCATCCGAGGAATCAATAGTGAAGACCAATTGAATGTCATCCGCGTAATTGAACGCAGTGACACTCAACCCGCGGAGGGAGCGGATTAGAGGAACCAGATATAAATTAAAAAGAAGAGGGGACAAAGAGTTACCCTGCGGGACGCCGCAGGTCAGCCCGACCAGAGTGGTGGAGAACTGGGACAGTCTGACTGCTTGCTGGCGTTTGATCAGAAAAGACTGAACCCAGTCCAGGGCGGTAACCTGGATGCCGGCCTCTCTGACACGGTCGACCAAAATCCCATGGTCGACCGTGTCAAAGGCGGCCGACAAATCCAGGAGAACCAGGGCCTGACAGATGTTAGCGTCGGCCCCTCTGCGCAATTCCTCCATCACAGAGAGGATGACCGCCTCTGTGGAATGCGCAGGTCTGAACCCGGCCTGCTGGGGGTCCAAAAAGCCCGATTCCTCAACAAAAGAGCTGAGAGTTTGGGTTACATGTGACTCCAAGACTTTACTGAGGAAAGGGAGAAGGGATATGGGGAGAAAGTTGCTCATGATGGAGGGATCTGCCGAGGCTTTCTTCAAGATGGCAACCACCTCGGCCTGCTTAAAGGAGCAAGGAACCTCCCCCGGGGCAAGAGAGTTGTTCAAAAGGGCCAGGGGGGGTTCAGGGCAGGCGGTAAAAGCTTCCCGAAGGGCAGAGGGGGGGCAACAGTCGCTAGGTGAACCAGAAGAAACTTTGTGCAAGAGGGCAAGAAAATTATCTTTCAAAATGAGGGGAATCTGAGTTAGGATGTGAGTATTGGGATGGTGGCAAGAAACAGCAAGCAGAGGAGGGACTGGCGGGGCTTGGACAGAAATACTGTTTTTAATCTTGATAATTTTTTCCACGAAGAATTGGTTCAGGGAGTCACATAGAGACTGAGAAGGGAGGGGTGCAATAGTGACTCTCGCTGGATTGGACAACTCCTCAACTATTGAAAATATATCTTTGGATTTGTTGGATGAATCCAAGATTCTGTTGGAGAAGTAGAGAGATTTAGCCGAGGCTATGGCTAACTTATACTCTCTAAGCAGGGAGGAGAATATCTGTTTGGTCTCAGGGGAATACCCCCGGCGCCAGCGCCGTTCTGCCTGTCGAAGCCCAAGTTTTTGGGCTTTGAGATCCTCGGTGAACCACCTTTGGGCGTCGTGACAGCGCCTCGCTCTAACTAGTTTTACAGGTGCCACGGAGTCAGAGGCAGAAGTGAGCCAGTGAGTCAGACCCTGTGTTTGAGAGTCAATAGAAACAAAAGATCCTGTGCTGGGTGGAGCGAATGTGCTAAGAAGGGAGGTGAATTTGTTCAGATGTGTTTAAAAATATGGAAATACATGTTTTCTTAAAGTCAGTTGGGCTTTAGCATATGTACTAGTAGGGAATCTTAGGCAGCATGTCTGTTAGGCCTCTTACTTCACAAATAGGCTCTAAGCTGTGCAATCAAGATACAGGGTGTGCCGTTGAAATTAAAAAGGAATGTTATGTCTTGCTTATATATATGTTCTCTGTTTTTTGCCAGTAGAGACAGTGAAATAGTATGAGCAGAGACACACATATTGCATGCAGAGACAGACATGGTAGATTACATGTAACATCCTGGTCATGTGCCTAAGATCACACTGTGAGTCAAGCTTGATTTTAAATGGATCTGGGTGAATAATTTGCTTAGTTGATGTGTTTAAAAATAGGGAAATACATGTTTTCTTAAAGTCAGTTAGGCTTTAGCATATGTACTAGTAGGGAATCTTAGGCAGCATGTCTGTTAGGCCTCTTACTTCACAAATAGGCTCTAAGCTGTGCAATCAAGATCCAGGGTGTGCCGTTGAAATGAAAAAGGAATGTTATGTCTTGCTTATATATATGTGGTCTGTTTTTTGCCAGTAGAGACAGTGAAATAGTATGAGCAAAGACACACATATTGCATGCTGAGACAGACATGGTAGATTACATGTAACATCCTGATCATGTGCCTAAGATCACACTGTGAGTCAAGCTCGATTTTAAATGGATCTGGGTGAATAATTTGCTTAGTTGATGTGTTTAAAAATATGGAAATACATGTTTTCTTAAAGTCAGTTAAGCTTTAGCATATGTACTAGTAGGGAATCTTAGGCAGCATGTCTGTTAGGCCTCTTACTTCACAAACAGGCTCTAAGCTGTGCAATCAAGATTCAGGGTGTGCTGTTGAAATGAAAAAGGAATGTTATGTCTTGCTTATATATATGTGGTCTGTTTTTTGCCAGTAGAGACAGTGAAATAGTATGAGCAGAGACACACATATTGCATGGAGAGACAGACATGGTAGGTTACATGTAACATCCTGGTCATGTGCCTAAGATCACACTGTGAGTCAAGCTTGATTTTAAATGGATCTGGGTGAATAATTTGCTTAGTTGATGTGTTTACAAATATGGAAATACATGTTTTCTTAAAGTCAGTTAGGCTTTAGCATATGTACTAGTAGGGAATGTAAGGAAGCATATCTGTTAGGCCTCTTACTTCACAAATAGGCTCTGAACTGTGTAATCAAGATCCAGGGTGTGCCGTTGAAATGAAAAAGGAATGTCTTGCTTATATATATGTGGTCTTTTTTTTGCCAGTAGAGACAGTGAAATAGTATGAGCAGAGACACACATATTGCATGCAGAGACAGACATGGTAGATTACATGTAACATCCTGGTCATGTGCCTAAGATCACACTATGAGTCAAGTTTGTTTTTAAATGGATCTGGGTGAATAATTAAATGAGAGTTAGAGAGATGGAAACTGTGAGGAGACACAGGTGACATTATTGAAATATGTGAAAATATAATTCCTTATTTCATACAGACACTCAGTGTGATACTTGTCAAAAATGTTAAAGCCATACTTTTTACCATGAAATATTTACCGGAGTGAGATGAGACACACGCATACAAACAAATGACACACAGAAAGAGAGAGAGATGGGGAGACACAGAGTGAGATGAGACATAGGAACAGAGTGAGGTGAGACACAGGCACAGAGTACCCTTTTAGTTTAGAGATGCAAACTATGAGCATACACAGGTGACATTATTGAAAAATGGGAAAATATAATTCCTTATTTCATTTAGAGACTCAGTGTGATCCTTGTAAAAAATGTTAAAGCCATACTTTTTACCATAAAACATTTACCAGAATGAGACGAGACACACACAAACAGACAAATGACACACAGAAAGAGAGAGAGATGGGGCAGGCACAGAATTGTTGTATCGGGTTCCCAAGGCCTACATGCTCCGTAGATAACCCACTTACTCTGAAAGAACTGTTGGCACTGATACTGAAAAGTACAAAGAACAAGTTTATTAAGACCCCATGGGGTGGTGGTACATTCCTACAGCACCCTTCGGTAATGCAAGAAGTATCACACCGAACATCGGTGTGACTCGTTCTCTCATACAATTTAAAGGTAATAAAAAGATAGGCGGTACAAAATTACAGAGCTTTATGTACATATATGGTCATTTTTGGAACACAGCCAGCTCATGGGAGGGGTTACAACCCCACTGGTCAGTTTGGCGGCACATTCCTGAGGGGTGACTAGCCAGTTGGGACTGCGCATGTACAGGCTTGACCGTTACTAAAAATAGCCTGTTGCTGGGCAAACTCGAGTGGTCAGTGGTACGGACAACGGACTAAAAGGCACGCTGGCCACGAGGTCGCTCATGATCTAAGATGGCCGCCGTAACGTACAAGATGGCGTTTTCCAGTATAGTCAAGTTAAGGAGAATAACGTGTAGCACAGCTAAGCGCTAACCCAGCCATCGTCAAATTACGACAGACGACCCTTTTAGCGTTTAGCTGAAGCTACCTCATAGTGGACATAGTCCGGGTATTCATCTTCGATATCAATCACCATTAGTTGAGCAGCTTATTTATGCAGTACCATTTCATTCTGAGCAAGAGTACGTCTGGACGGGATGCAAGCTGATAAACACATGGAACATAGGGCGGGACCACATTGTATACATAAGCATACGAAGAACAGTATTCCAATAATGACACATAGAATTGTTAATAGTTTCCAACCCCAAGCTGTAAGCGTTGACCAGAACCATCCTGAAAGAGTCCAAGTTCCATTGTCTGGGTGTATTTCGGCGGCTATCTTGTGCAATTTTGAAATGGCATCATAAACAGATGGCGAATTATCAGGGACGTATACACAGCAGCGCTTCCGATGATTCTACATGCCCCCCCACAGTCAGCTAGAACCACGTCTAGAACCATTCTGTTCTGGAGCGTAACAATCCTAGAAATCTGAAGTTCTTCAGTAATATTCCCTAGTGCAATAGCAGTATCATTGGCTATCATTGGCTACAGCCTCAACAACACGGGTCAATGGTCGTATTTTCCGACTATTCAAAGCAGCCCCCACAAAGGAGAACAGTCCCAAATTAAAGTCCACATATTGTTGCAAAGCAGTATCAGTCTGGTCGATGTCGTCCAGAACAACAGTACGTTTAACACGATTCAACACAAAGTCGTGATAAAGTACATAGTCATTATGATACATTGGTGGGGCGATAAATGCAGGGGGCAATACAAAGGATACATAACAAGTGCCTAACCATCCCAACGGAAGCTGATGATAGCCTTTCGTTCCACAAATAAAATAAGTATTACGAGATGCTACAAACGATATGCCATTTGGACTGTCAAATGTAAGTGTAGTGTTGCATTCACTTTTTCCAACCGGGATTGTACCTTTATTACGTATGCACAAATCAGCTTTAGTGGCAATAACATTAATAACATGTGCACTGGATACATTGATGTTCCTTTGGTTGCTGTAAACACGGGGTGCAGATGTATTATCGGGGCGATATTCCTCCCATTCAAATCGAGTACCCTCAGCTCGTGGATACCCATCCCGGTCATGGTAGCAAATCTTATTCAAACGGAAAAGCACCCCCCCTTTCGTTGGCCATCGCAAAGTGAATAGAAGAGTGTACCAGGCATTGCAGGATCCATTATGTGAAAACGGGAGTGGAATGAGTGGAGTGCCCCCTTTCTTCTGATGCCCAGGCAACATCCCACACACCCAGCAGTTGGAAGTATTGGTCATGTTATGAGTATGATGCAGGATCTGAATAAAGCTATTGTTCAAATAAGTCTGTCGGTGCAATTCTTCATGGTAGGGCAAGGTGAAATGAAAATGTTCAGATGGAGCCGGGGTAGTCGGCAGCAAATGTTCACGTGCAGGCACCACGAGTTCAACTACCCAAGCCATCACTGCTATTACCACAATTGTCAAGACGAATAACGTGGCACCAAGTATTCTTTTGTCTCGCTCTGCAGTGGACCCCATAGTTCAAAAGAGTTCGCAAAAGTCTCAAATAGTTCAAAGAGTTCACAAAGTCTCAAATGTACATATGTGTATACCTAAAAAGGAAAAAAATACGGTGCTGAGCTCCGAGGTAGCCGTTGTTTTCTTCTCCGGGGTCAAGACGGGTGTCACTACTCTTGGCAGAACTGATCCCCCCCCCCTTGAGATTCCCGGCTTCAGTTTCACAAACCCCAGAGCGGTAACCAACCAGTCTCGAAAACAAAAAAAAAAATCTTCTCCTTATCGTGTCCGCAGATCATAACGCTGCCGTCCAGAAACAGTGTGGTCCGGGAAGACTCCCTCAACTTCGGCCGATGTCACAGCTGGGCTCTTTTCTTTATCCAGAATCTCCTTGTAGTCAGTCAGCACGGCAGGATTCACCAGATCAGGAGAAACACGACGGCAGTGAGTTGAGTGCACCCACCGCTTTCTGTTGGTCACTCGTACAGCTGTTCGAGTAGCCAGGAGGACCTGCTCGGGGCCACGCCACCTCGGTTCCAAGCTGTTCGCCCTCTCAAACGACTTCAACATCACAAAGTCACCAGGACGAAGATTGTGAGCCTCTCCAGTAGAATTGTCAGGGAGCGCTTCTCGAACCTGTTGATGAATAGAAAGCAGATCATTTGTTAAACGTGCCAAATAATCGTTCATCATTATACAAGGCACATCATGTATCAATCACGGCTTGGGCACTCCCCAAATATTCATAGGCCTTCCAAACACCACTTCATACGGTGTGAGGCCTGTTCGAGAGTGGGGCACTGATCTGAGAGAGAGCAATGCTAGCGGTAAAGCGTCCGGCCACTTCAATGACGTAGATGCTACAATCTTAGCCAGTTTCAATTTCAACGTGGCATTGTACCGTTCAACAAGACCTGCCGACTGAGGGTGGAACACAGCATGAAACTTCTGCTGGATCCCCAACCCCTTCAACACATATTCCACAATCTTCCCGACAAAATGAGGCCCATTATCGCTCCACAAAAATTTGCAAACTCCAAATCGAGGGAAGTACTCCTTGAGCAACACCTTAGCTGTTGTCAAAGCTGTATTGTCTTTTGTGGGGAAGGCCTCAACCCATTTGCTAAAGGCACACACCACCACTAAGACATACTTAAGGTTATTGCAACGCTCAAGCTGGATATAATCCATTTGGAGTACCTCGAATGGTGCAGACGGTGGAACGAACCCTCCTTTCAGAGTATGGGTTCCCTTTGCAGGATTGTGCTGTAAACATATCAGGCAGGTCTGCACTACTCTCTTGGCAGTATTGGCAATCTCGGGATGCTCCCAAACTCGTGTTAACAATCGAGTGATTGCAAGAGCTCCCATGTGCGCCAATCCATGTGTCATCTGAACCATCGCCTGCAAGTAAGCTGCAGGCAATTTCCATCTCTCCATATCCTTGCTTCTCCAACAACCCTCATCATCTAGTACCCCTTCTGCTGCCCATGCCGCAAGTTCTGATTCAGTAGCTGATTTCTGAATATCTAGTATCTCTGCTCTAGCATCATACCATCGCTCAGCCTGTGATTGTGTTACGTACATGGGGGAGTCAGTTCGAGACATAGCCATTTCTATCTACAAAAGCATTTCCTTAACCCACTTTATCAGTGATCTTTTTATGGGCACTGCATTTAATTATCGCTACTTTCTTTGGACAAAGCAACGCGTTTAAGAGATCACGCACTAGTTCTCCGTGCATAATGTGTACTCCATGAGAAGTCAAAAACCCACGCTCTCTCCAGAGTAGCCCGAAGTCATGCGCTACTCCGAAGGCGTACCGGCTGTCTGTGTATATGTTTACACATAGGCCAGCACTCAATTCGCAGGCTCTTGTCAAGGCTATCAGCTCTGCTGCTTGAGCCGATTTCTGTGGTATTCTAGCTGTTTCTACCACTGTCTTAAGTGTCGTGATCGCGTAGGCTGCGGAAGTCGTACCATCTGGCAGCCTCAAACACGATCCATCAACCCACAGTTCCCCATCCACATCTGGAAGTGGCGTATCCTGTAAGTCGACACGACCCTTTGTCTGTTCCTCGGTCAGGAAAACACAATCATGATGTTTTTCTTCCTGATCCTCCTCAACCGGATAGGGCAATAAAGTGGCAGGGTTCAGGGTAGCGCATCTTTTCAGTGTGATATGTGGCGCCAGAAGTGGCAGGGTTCAGGGTAGCGCATCTTTTCAGTGTGATATGTGGCGCCAGAAGTGTGAGCTCATATCCTGTCAAACGTGCACTCGTGAGATACTGGGTTTTCGTCTGATTCAACAGGGCATCAACTGCATGGGGAACTAACACCAACAATTTGTGCGATAAAACTATTCCCTCACTCTGTCGTATAGCTACCGCTGTTGCTGCAACTGCTCGAAATCACCCAGGTAACCCTCGTGCTACAGGGTCAAGAACCGCCGAAAAGTATGCGCATGGCCTTTGTTTGTCCCCGTGTGCTTGCACTAACACTGATAACGCGCACCCATTTTTCTCGTGCACGTACAACGTGAAAATCTTTGTATAATCCGGTGTACCTAACACGGGTGCAGAACAAAGGGCTTGTCTCAATTGTTCAAAGGCATTTTGACATTCATCTGTCCATTCAAGGGGCATTGGTGTAGTTTTGGACAGTAACGCTAACAAAGGTTTGATAACGTGCGAAAACCCCATAATCCACTGTCTACAAAAGGACGTTAGTCCTATGAAGGCGCGTACATCTCTCTGAGTGCGGGGAATTGGTGTGTCTAAAATCGCCTGAATTCGATCTGATGTTAATGCATGCTCC
Organism: Lissotriton vulgaris; assembly: GCF_964263255.1. NCBI lineage: Eukaryota > Metazoa > Chordata > Amphibia > Caudata > Salamandridae > Lissotriton > Lissotriton vulgaris. The sequence goes on from NC_141687.1 coordinate 1,571,764,114, forward strand.
TCCTTAGACAAAAGATGACCGAGGTAGGTCACCTTGGGTCTACAGTATTGAAGCTTTTTCTTGGAAACCTTATGATTGTTCTGTGCCAAAAAGGAAAGCAAAGCAATTGTACTCTCCTCACATTGTGCATAAGAGTCTGCAGCAAGCAAAAGGTCATCGACGTACTGGATAAGGACAACCCCAGACTGTAACTCAAAAGAATCAAGCTGTCTTTTTAAAGCCTGGCTGTAGATACTAGGGCTCTCAGTGTAACCTTGAGGAACACGACAAAATCTATACGATTTATTATTTAATGTGAAGCCAAACAAATATCTGCTATCAGGGTGGACAGGGATAGAAAAGAACGCATTTTTCAAGTCAATAACACTAAATATCGTTGCCGTTGGTGGCACCAGTGTAAGCAATGTTGTGATGTCAGATACCACCGGGTATTGGGGAATGACAATTTTGTTAATTTCTCTCAAATCAATAATAAAGCGATAGACTTTGTCGTCAGTATCTTTCTTAAGGATCGGGAGAATAGGGCTGTTGCAAACATTGTAAGGAACCTCCTCCACCACTCCTGCAGTTATCAAATCATGGACAATCTGTGTCAGGGCAATTTCACCTTCCCTGGAAATCTTATACAGTGGCACTCGTGGCAAAGGTACTCCCTCCTTTACAGTAATTCGAATAGGTGGAATACGCATCTCTCCCACATCCGTATCTGAGATCGCCCATAACGTGTGCGGGAGAGAGGCCAAAGCTGCAATGTCTTGCATAGTACAAAACCTGTCCGATGCAGGGTAATTGTCATTCAAAATGACCCGCACTCCTTCGGGAGCACAGCGTATCGTTGCTCGAAAGTATTTAAGCAAGTCAATGCCCAGGATGTTATCTGGTGTATGGGGAGATAGCAAAAACTGACCAAAACTGAAAAATCTATCGAGACAAAGTGCAAGGGGTTTTGACAATGGGCTAGGGTAGGGTGTGCCATCAAACCCTACACATGTTATCATTTCGCCAGACAGGGGAGCCCTCGGAACCAAGTTTTTTGACAAAGCGCTATGAGTAGCTCCTGTGTCGACTAATAATTGATCAGTAGAACCCAAAATGCCCGCTTATACATATGGACCTTTCTGATCTACCGGCACTTCAACTGATTCCGTACCCCATCCTACGCAGTCCTATGCATGCACATAATCCTGATGTTCCACATTCTCACCCTCCGATATCTGATATTGATTTCGTCTATCAAAAGTATTTCGTTCATCCTGGCCACGGCCCCTCTCTTCAACCCTTCCACGATCACCTCCGCCACCTCTCGCCCCCGAATAACTACTCCTCGATCTTCCACCTCCTCGACCACGCTGACTACGTTGTTCACGAAGTACCAGACAATCTTCAGCCCAATGCCCAAACTCTTTACAATAGGCACATTGATCCTCCGCTATATCCGTACGACCATACGACGTATTACTTCCACCTCGTCTACCTCTATCATTCCCTCTAGATTGTGTTCCACGAACCTGTGCCAACATCACCTTCGTTTTCAATTCCTTCGCTTTCTTATCAACACTTTCTTTAGCCTCCAATTCCTGCCACTCATAATACTGAGCCATAGTTAACAAAGACGCAGGGGTCGCCGTGGCCCAGGAACTCTCACTCGTTTTTAATCATTTTGCAATCTCCGGTAGGAGATTAGCCACATACTTATCTACAAACAAATGCCTACCCGTATCATCTGTTAATGATTGACCACTGTAATCGTGAAACGCTTCTTCGAAGCGTGTAAAGAAATCTGAAACCGTTTCATCTGACTTTTGTTTGCACGAAGCTAACATGGTCCAATCGATCTTTTTAGAAGGAATGAGCATTTTTAATTTAATCAAAATAGCCGCCGGGAGGTTTAGAATCAACTGACATGGCTTACATGCTGGTTCCCTTTCTAAATCTGCTTCGTTTATTTCTTTCCACGTTCCCCCAAGTATTGTTTCATCATTATTTTTACGAATTAATCTCCACATATCAGGCGGAAGAATTAACCCAAAAAACAAATCTATATCGACAAGAGTCATCACACAGGACGAAATAGCCCCTTCCACCCCTTCATAGAATGCTGCCGGATTCTTACGAAGGTCAGACAAAGAATTTTTCAACGCCATAACATCTGCTCTATTCCAAGGCGTATACACCCAATTATATATAAAATACCCCTTTGCATCCTTCGATGTTTTATCATCGTCTGTACCATCCCCTTTTGGTGGAACATACAAAGGCGCAGCTTCACGCATAGGCATGACATGCATTTTAGAACTCTTATCTGAACCCCGGAGAGAACACTCCTTAGACTGCCCAGTGGACTCCGGCCCGGACTCCTTATTCTTTTTCCGCTCGTCCCGCAATCTGGAAGTCTCATCCCGCAGCTGGATCAGTTGCTTGAAAAATGTATCAACATCTGCAAGAACAAATAAACCTTTATCTAGATTCTCATGATGAACCGATACAGCCTTAGTTTCTAGTGTATCCGAATATTTACGAAATGCGGTAACAACTTCATCAGCCAAAGTAGACAAAAAACACATCAATTCTAGTTCTGTCCAGTTACCCCTCTCGGTAATAACTTCAGCCACAGTTACAAAATTTGTATTCAATTTACGGGCCCAACTACGCAAATCCGCGGATCTTTTTGCAGATAACCTGACACTCGACTTGCTCCCTTTTCCCGACTTATCCTGTCCGTCGTCGTCCGAGTCCACAGTCGGAGCCGTAGGTGGAACGTACGGAGGCGGCGATCGATCTAGTAACGAAAAATCATCAATTTCATTATTAAGGACAGGATAAAGCGGTCGACGAATAGGGAATTGACCAGTCGTTTGCAATTTACGTTCCCGTTCCTCCCTCTCTCTCTTTTCTTGGGCCTCCTTTTCCTCAAGCTGTAAAGCCTTATCACGAGCAGCCTTGCGCTGCTCTTTGTCCGCCAAGGCAACCTCACGTTTCATTCGCTCACGCACTGCTTTCTCCCACATTCGCACACAATCAAACATATTTTGTCTAGACCTTCGTTGAAACAAACACTGCTCCACAAACTGAACCTTACGCAAATCGAACGACCCATGTAGTGGCCATTGCAATTCAGGATCGGTTTTGGTGTATTTATGCCATAATTTACTGTACATTATAGGGGGAAGGCCAAATTTGATGTATATTTCACGGTTTGGAGTTCCTTCTGGGGGAGCCGGCTGTGATTCCGCTAACCTTATTGTGGTACCATTCCCAAGACAGCACATCCCTCGGAGTGTGCTTAAAACAGGCATGTTCAAAAAGTATCACGAAAGCGTGATACCGTATAAAATGGCATTTACAGTACTTCACACAAATGTGCCGCTCAAAAATAGAAAACAAGATTAGAGAAACATCTCTACATGCCTGCCTATGTGAAGTGCACTACACATATAAATTCAAAGTTCACAAATTCACAAATGTTAGCTAACTCAAATCAAAGTAACAGTCACAGAACTTCGGCAAGCGTCCGTAGACTACCTTACCGATCACAAATCATAGAACTTCAGTAAGCGTCCGCAGACTACCTTACCGATCACTAATCTTACCCAAATCGCAAAAGGTCCAGATTCCAACTGCCAAGGTCTTTAATCGAATCAGCCAAACGGCACTTATCCAGCAACGCAGACGATCAAGAACTCAGTCGGAGACCGGCGCCACCTGGAAGGTCAGATCAGAAGGAAAGGAAGAAACACCGTGGGTGCCAAGACTCGGGTCACTCGGTGGCAGTGTACGTGTCCATGGCGAGTGTCCAATCCTTCTTCACGACCTTTCCTTCGGGCATCCGAGTCGCCGATAAGTCCCTTTGTGGTCGCCAATTTGTTGTATCGGGTTCCCAAGGCCTACATGCTCCATAGATAACCCACTTACTCTGAAAGAACTGTTGGCACGGAAACTGAAAAGTACAAAGAACAAGTTTATTAAGACCCCATGGGGTGGTGGTACATTCCTACAGCACCCTTCGGTAATGCAAGAAGTATCACACCGAACATCGGTGTGACTCGTTCTTTTATACAATTTACAGGTAATAAAAAGATAGGCGGTACAAAATTACAGAGCTTTATGTACATATATGGTCATTTTTGGAACACAGCCAGCTCATGGGAGGGGTTACAACCCCACTGGTCAGTTTGGCGGCACATTCCTGAGGGGTGACTAGCCAGTTGGGACTGCGCATGTACAGGCTTGACCGTTACTAAAAATAGCCTGTTGCTGGGCAAACTCGAGTGGTCAGTGGTACGGACAACGGACTAAAAGGCACGCTGGCCACGAGGCCGATCATGATCTAAGATGGCCGCCGTAACGTACAAGATAGCGTTTTCCAGTATAGTCAAGTTAAGGAGAATAACGTGTAGCACAGCTAAGCGCTAACCCAGCCATCGTCAAATTACGACAGAATGAGATGAGACACAAGCACAGACTGAGATGAGACACAGTCACAGAGTGACATAAGACACAGGCACAGAATGAGATGGTGCTGGCAGAAAGTAAGATTAATAATGAAACTGTACTGCACTGTTACTGTGACACATTTGCTGTGGTATAAAGTAACTTATGTTGTAAACTAGTGTTTATATTGTTTAGAAGGAGATATCAATTTATTGAAATTCGTAGACGAATGTTTTATAACAGAATAGTTACAAATTTATTAACAAATGTAAAGCTGTATCAATAAAAGACTACTTTTTACAAGAAAAGAAAACATAGTGAAGATTGTGGATGAAGCATTTAAAGTGAAAAAGCAATTTATTTTGTTTAGTAATCAATAGAATTCGTACACTAGATAAGGTAATCAATGTCTTCAAATAAAAATGTAAGTGGAAAAGAGTAATTAATTGGACTAATTTTTGTGATGTTTTTTCTGGAGAATGGAAGCTTAGTTCAAGTTGTGAGCCATTTTTTAATGAAGAAAGTTACTTTCAGGATAATGATTTGGTGCATGCAGTTGACACCAGTGGTCGAGCATATGAGGTGAAGGGCGGTTGTCCGGTTGAAAAAGAAAAGATTGTGCCTAGAAATACAGAAGAGGTGTTAGCTGATGCAGTTTTAGGGAGATGTCGTATGGCTCCAGTGAATACTTGGAACTGTAGTAGTATTTGTAGTGTGCGACAGGATTCAATTGATTTGTCTCTTAGTTTCTTACGGACATATACTAAGAAAAGTCTAAAACAAAAATGAAAATTTTACAAGAGTTAGATCCTTGTAGAGTGAGAGAAAAAAACAGGTTTGCATGGACATTCACTGGCTTGTCTTTCAAGAAAAGTATGTCAGAGTGTTTTTCACCATTTTAAGATGTTAGCAGTGCATCATAATAAAGTAAGGAAATTAGTGAGAAGTTTATATTATGCAAAAAGTCCAGCACTTAAGCTAAAACAGTTAAACAGTGCTCTTTTGCATGGAACTGAATTAGATGTGAAAAACATTTGCAAAGAAATTGAGTTTTGTTACTTTGGTGAAAAAGAGGACAGTGCCGAAACTTATACAGTAATAGAAGGTAATGTGGAAGAGAATGTAGAGATTTCAAGTACAGAAACTTTTGACCATGAAATTCCAAAGTTTAAGGTCAATGCAAGTGAAAGGCCTAATTTGACTTGTGTGTGTTTTCGACAAACTCATTATAAGAATCAGACTAGATTAGTTGATTTATATGTAAAAAGTGAAATGGAAAATAATAATGAGTGGAAGGACTTTGCAACTTATTTGTTGGCTGAAAATTGTTTTGATTTGGGTTCTGATCAACGTATTTGTAAATATTGTTATAATAAATTAAATGAAAACAGAATGCCTGCTAGAGCTGTTCATAATAATCTGGAGTTGGTAGACATTCCTTCTGAATTGATGGATTTAAATACCTATGAGTCTATTCTGATTCAATGTGTGTATCTTTTTCAGGCTATTGTTCGCATGGAGCCTAAGACAGGGAAATTGCCTCCTTCAGATTTACAGAGAGGATTAAAGGGAAGAGTTGTTTATTTGCCTCTATATTTTAAGAAAAATATTGATACAATTGGTTTAGAAAAAGTAGAAGATGAACCTCTGGGTATTCTAGTTAATGGTTTTCCGACAAAGAGTAAGAAAATCTGGCAAGAATTAGTGGATGTTAGGAAAGTCAAAAAAGCAACGTTGTATTGGGTAAAAAATAATCACTACTACAAAAATGTATATGTAGGAGAAGAGGAAACAACTGTAGAAGAGGACAGGGATTTCTCAGCTGGGCAAATTGAAAAATTTGATGTCTCTAGAAGTGAAGAAATTTAAGAACATTATAGTGTTCATATATTACATTCCAAAGAAGTAATGGGGAATGCTATTGACTTCTTTCAAATGAAAGAAGCAAAAGGAAGTCCCATTAGTGTATGGGAAGAAAGTTTGGAAGCTCGTTGCTTTCCACAGTTATTTGCAACAGGTCAAGGTGGTTGATATGACGACCGACCTGTTCAAATTCCTGCATCTGAATACCGGACTTCATGATTATATGCAGAAGATCCAAGGTTTCGTCAATGCATTCCATATTTGTTCCATCTAGTGTTTGAGAGTGACTTGTCTGGACTTTCTTATGCAGTGAACCATATACTGAAAAGTGGAGTACATCTACAAAATGTTTCGGCAAAGGACTTTATGGATAAAGTAAAAATGCAAGACAGTGTTTTGGAATCTCAGCAAATTAATCTCATGGCATGTCAGCATGGTACTAACGAGTATTGGTACCGTCGTCATGGGGAATTGAAATGTATGCTAAGAAACTTAGGAACTCCTACATGGTTCCTCACTCTTAGCTGTGCTGAGTATGCTTGGGAAGACTTACTTCAATTTCTACGAGAGGCAAATAAAAACATTGAAAATATTGAATACAAGACACCTGGAGAACTGTGCTCTTTGGATCAAATTAATGTATGCAGGTATTTCAATCATAGGTTTGAAGCTATGATGTCTTTTATTATAAACAAAAAAAATCCTCCGCTTGGAGAGGTTTTGGATTTCTTTTGGAGAAAGGAGTATCAAGCAAGAGGTGTTCCTCACATACATATGCTGCTATGGATTAAAGATGCACCAACATTTGGAGCAGATTCAGATGACAAAGTGATGAGTTTCATTGAGCAGTATTCCACATATGCTGTTCCGAAAAGTACAGAAGAAAACAATTTAAGACATCAAGTTTTACGCTTTCAAACCCATCGTTGTGGAAAATACTGTCATCGAAAATACAAATCCAAGGACAAGTTCTACATAAAATGTCGTTTTGCATTTCCACGTCCAGTAACATCGAAAGGAAGAGTGAACAATTTTATGTCTTCTCTGCGACATACTGTGACAAAAAAATCACCTAAAAATACATACAACCTAAGAAGAAATGAGGATTCGAAATACATAAATGACTACAACCAAGTCATTTTGTCCATGTGGAATGCTAACATGGATATTCAATATGTTGCTGACAACTCTATTGCTGTGGCTCGATATGTGACGTCTTACATCACACAATCAGAAAAGAATGAACTGAAGGAAATGTGGGAGGAAATTTCACATGAAAAGAGTCTAAGCAAGAAAGAAATTATACAGTTACAGTCTGAAGATGTTGTCGCATCGAGAAATTGGAGCTTATAAATGTTCGGATCGGTTATCATCAATAAGTCTATATGCCAAATCTAGAACCATCATTTGGGTGAGTCTAGGTATTGCTGCAACACGAAACCGAGTTTTGAAATCTGTACAAGAAATAGAGTATTTGCCGGAGAAAGAACCAAACAGTACAGATATTTTGAAGACAAACATGTTGGATACATACTATCCAAATAGAAGTAGTCATCTAGAGAACATTTGTCTGTATGAAGTTCTGCAAACCTATACTTTTAAGAAGAACGTCACGGAAGATATCAATAAAGGTGTATATGCTATAATTGGATGTGAAGGCTGTCTGGTGAAACAAAGAAAAGGCCATTTGATTAATCATCGAAAATTGAGTTGTGAATCTCCAGACAAAAGAGAATTTTATTACTTAGCTCTTTTGCAACTCTTTAAGCCTTGGCGTACAGAAGAGGAACTACTTGGATATTTTTTTACTTATGAAGATTCGTTCAATGCAACCAAGGATACCATAGGATGTCCTGTTTTTTCAAATTATCTGCAAATGTTGAACAAGGAAATACAGCAAGAAGCTACAATTGCAGCAGAGATTACTAGTTACTAGAGACAGTTCTCAAGACAGTCAAAGTTCTGCTTCATTGAGTCAGGATCCACTAGGAGGACCAATTATCCAAAATGAAGCTGCCACTGCCATGGATGAAGTTGAAAGAGCCATGGAACAAGCTCAGGAGGATGTAGTTAACTTACAAGATTTGGAAAAAGAACTAAACGTTGAGCAGAGACAAATATATGACGAAGTCACAGAACAGATTGAGCATGGTTTATCTCATGAGAAAAAAGAGTGCTCATGTACATCATTTATACCTGTCCGGCTGTACATGAGTGGAGAAGCAGGAACTGGAAAAAGTTTTCTGAGTAAAGCAATTGCAAATTATCTGCAGAAAAGAATGGAGTCATCGCTGTCTTGTGTTGTTACCGCTCCAACTGGGTTGGCAGCACATAACATTAAAGGAATTACTTTACATCGGTTATTGATGCTGCCAGTAGAGCATGATAAAAAATTACAATACTACAAGCTATCTGGAGAAGCTTGTTGTGAAGTTTCCCGAGTCTTGAAGAAAATGAAACTTCTTATTATTGATGAGGTAAGCATGGTATAAAATGTAATGCTTTCTTTTGTGCATTTAAGAATGCAAGAAATTCTTAAAACAGAGTATGATGTGTTATTTGGCGGCAAACACATCATTGTTTTTGGATATCTACTGCAGCTAACTCCAGTGAAAGGACAACCAGTGTTTAAAATGCTTACACATGAAGATACAAGGAAGTGCCTCGAAAGCATTGGAAATGTTAACATATGGTTAAAATTCAAATATGCATAACTGCTACAAAATATGCGACAGGCAAAGGATGAAGATTATAAAAATATTCTACAAGATGTAAGAATTGGAAAAGTAAGTGAGCATGAGAAAGCAGCTTTACATGCACGATTAATATCAAATTTGTTTCCAAACGAAAACATTCTCCCAGAGAATATTTTTAAGAAAATTCCTGAAAACAAATCTGTCATATGCTTGATGCCAACTCTGCAAGAATGTTCAATCTTTAACAACAAAATGTTAAAGATGAAAAATCAAGAGATTGTGAAACTGGAAGCTATTGATAAAAAAGAACATGAAGGAGAAACTATTATTTTGTCAGAAAAGTTGAAATCAAAATTGGATTCTTTAGAGAAGAAAATATTTAAAACTGCTGGTTTGGAAAAGAATCTGTATGCATCTTTAAATTGTCGTATACTTTTACGACGTAATTTACATGTGGAAAGAGGTTTAGTAAATGGAGCAATGGGTCATGTTGTTGATTTAGTGAATTACCGAAATAGAGATGGAATTGAATTTATAAAAAATAAATTTGATGATATTGAAGAAGTACAACAAATCAGTCGTTGTTGTGCCCGATTTTTGCTTGTGAAAGATTTATATGTCCGCAGAAAACAGTTTCCTGTTTCTTTGGCATATGCGGTGACTATTCATAAATCTCAAGGTTTAAGTGTAGATAGTGCTTTAGTGAATATTGGAAGTTCTGTGTTCAAGGAGGGTATGGCATATGTTGCTTTATCTCGAGTCAGAACTTTATCTGGATTGTACTTGATTGATTTTGATGAGACAAAGATTAATGCAGATCTAAATTGTGTAAAAGAATATAATAGGTTAAGAAGAGAGTATGCTCCAAATTTACCTCAATATCCTCTATTTGAAAAGTGTGTGTAGGCCGAAAAAGAAGAAATGAGAAAATTGTAGTGAAGTTGTAGCAAAAAGAAAAAAAGAAGATGAACCAGTAATTGTAAGCAGAAAGGAAAAGGATTCAGTTAAAGATGTTGTTGGATTTCAGTTTGAAAACACTTCTTTTTTTTTTTTTTGTGTCCTCATATATGCCACCAGAAAGTAATTACTCTGAATAGGCGCTCTTCAGGCCACTGACACAAACCTTCCTATTCCAACCCTCGTCTTTGTGGATAGCCCATGAAGATTGCAAAAAGGTAGGGTTGTTACCTATCCAACTTCCTGACGTGATGGAACTTGCTACACAGGAAGGACAGGACCACAAAACCTCTGGCATAATCATTGGACCATAAAGTTTATTTTTCACTCCATGCATTTAAGGCTGACCATAGATTTACTGACTTTTCTCCACCACATAACAAATCAAATTTACTCACCACCATGATGTTTTTAAGACAATCTGCAAATGTCGGAGGGAGTACTGATTTCCATACTTTACAGATTTCTCTTCTAGCAATCACTATTACATAGAAAATAAACTGTGATAAATTATTATCAAGAACATAATCCGATTGGAGGCCAAAAGAAACCAGTCCGGGGGTACATAGTATTGAAAGTGCAAGTACATCCTCCAAAAACTTACACACCTGTTCCCAGAAATTACGTATATTAGGAGATTCAAAAAACATATGAATATCATTTGCATCCTGTAACTTGCATCTGGGACAAAAATAGTTAACAACAGACATCTTGGAGAGTTTCGCAGGAGTCCAATAGACTCTATACATAGTGTATAAATGATTTCTTCTTAGATTAGAAGGTTTGATTATTTTCTGAGACATAGTGAAAGAATCTGTCCACAGTTTATTTAAATTATCTGAAATCTGGAGCGTTGAGGGGTCCCACTGTTTAACAATCTCTGATTCTAAATTTTCCTTATTATCAAGTAGAATTTTATACAATAATGCCATCTCTCCTCTCCTCACTCTAGAGTTGTTAATTAAATCCCAAAGGGGACTCTCGTCCTCTACATCCCAGGTTTGGCTTCCCCACCAAGCTGACAATTGATAAAACTTGAATCTTGTAAGAGTGCCCCCAGTTAAACTAACCAAAAATACCCAGTTTAATGCATTCGAGGCATCTAAAAGGTCCCCCCACCTCAAGAGACCAGCTCTCTTCAACGGGAGGGCTAGTTGATTATTCAAACAATCAGGGGTACCAGGGGAGTCCCATATCGGAGCATAAGAATGATAATAATGAATACTTAGCAACTTACAAATTTGAAACCAATAATGTAGGGCAGCCTTCAAAACCTTCCATCTAACTTTTTTAAAGAATTTTTGGTCTCCAAACTTAAACAAAAAGAAATCTGCATCGTATGGGAGGTCATGCAACATGGCCTGAAAAAGTATACTATTAGACGCAAAGTCCAATTTATTGGCTAAAAGCCTAAAATTTTTGAGCTGGAAGTCATAACAATAAAATAATAAATCTGGAAGAGCCAAGCCTCCTAATTTTAGTCCTCTCCTTAACTTTTTCCATGCTATCCTTGGGGATTTTGTCGCCCAAATAAAAGACCCTATCCTACCTTGTAAATTAAGGATATCTTTTTTATTGAATACTAAAGGGATAGAATTAAACAAAAATGTTACCTTCGATAAAATGATCATTTTAACTAAATTCACTCTGCCGTAGATGTTTAAGGGTAGAGAGTTCCATTTAAGCAAAAGTTTCTTAATCTCCTTTATCACGGTATCCCAACTGGTCTTAGGGATTTCTTCTAGCTTCTGAGTCAGTTGGATACCAAGATATCTCATCTTAGACTTAGCTTCAGGTATAGAGACTGGAGTATTCCAACACATAACATCTGTTTTGTCCCTATTGATGCTGTATCCAGAGACAATACCAAAATCATCTGCAAGTTTAAATAATCTGGGTATTGCTTCAGATGGATTTGAAGTGTAAAGAAGTAGGTCATCAGCATATAAAGCGGTCCTAATTATTAATTCCCCGATATTAAAGGGGATAATTACAGGGTCTCGTCTTAAGGCACAAACAAATGGCTCAATATAAATGTCGAATAGTAGTGGAGACAAAGGACACCCCTGTCTTGTTCCTCTATAAATATGCAACCAATCAGACAGACTACCGTTTACCAATATCCTTGCTCTCGGGCCCCTATATAAGGTTTTTACCCCATTAATGAATATCTCCGGAAAGCCGAATTTAGACATTGCTTTCCAAAGAAAGGGCCAATTGACTTGGTCAAAAGCTTTGGCTGCATCTATTGCAACGATAGCAAGGGGCTTCCTCTTTTCTATTGCATAATCTATGGCCCCAATTACTTGAAATGTGAGTTCGTTTAATTGGCGACCGGGAATAAATCCCCTCTGATCAGGATGAATGATATTTTTAATAACATTTGCCAATCTGCTAGCCATAATTCCAGAGTAAATCTTTAGATCAGAATTTAAGAGTGAAATGGGTCGGTATGACTCAATTTTTACCGGATCTTTGTTTGGTTTTGCGATTAATGAGATTGTTGCATCTAGCCAAGAGGACGGGATTTGTTCTCCCTTGATACAAATTTTATTAAATAATTTCTGTAATGAAGGTACAGTTTCTTCTATATTGTCTTTATAAATCTCTTTTGGAAGCCCATCGGGGCCTGCGGCTTTATTTCTTGCCATCTTCTTTAGCTGAGATCTGATCTCTCCTTCAGTTATTTCCTTTGTCAAAGAAACAATGTCTGTGTTACTTAACTGCGGGAGATCCTTAAAAAAAAACAAGTTTTCTAATTCCTCCTCCGGCCGATTAATTTTTTCCTGATAGAGTTCTTCATAAAAAGATCTAGCTTCCTTCTTAATCTCTCCGTCTTCTGACAGGAGTAGACCCGTTCCGCGTTGTATCAACAATTTAATAATATTTCTAGTCCTCTCTGTCCTGGCTTTCCACGCTAACAGTGATCCACATTTCTCTCCATACTCGAAATTACGTAATTTACTAACTTCCCATTTATTTTTAAGAATTTTTTCAGTTCTTAGTCTAAAATTTGTTTGTAACTCAAATAATTCCTTTTCCAGTATTGATACATTACTTTGATCATCATGAATAGCAGCGAGGAGTTGCTGTTCTTTTAATTTAATCAAACTGAGATCCTTATTATCCTTTTCTTTGGTAAGCTTCCTAATTAGGGTCATTTGAGAGCCATATATTCCCCTTAAGACAGATTTAAAAGTATCCCAGACAATATAATCAGGAGCTGATTCTTAATTAAACTCAAAAAACTCTAATATCTGTTCCTTAATTTTAAGGTTAAATTCTCCATTTAACAAAATAGTCCTATCTAATGTCCATCTATTTTCAGAAAAGTTCTTTTGTATGTTAATATTCATCTCAACCGCTGAGTGATCTGATAATCCATTAGGAATATAAGAAATAGAATGAGTGTTTGCTAGCAGAAAAAAATCTATTCTCGAAAACTGATGGTATTGTTTACTAAAGAAAGAATATTCTCTCTGATTACCGTGTTTAACTCTCCACACATCACACAACATATATTCTTTCATAATGTTCTTCAGCACTGAGAGAGATTTTTTTGGACAATTATATTTGGCTTTTGAAGTGCAATCAACAGCGGGGTCTAGTAGTAAATTAAAATCACCGCCCAGCACTGTGGGAATTGTAAACTGAAGCATATAGTTTTCTAATTTATGTAAGAAAAAAGGATTATCCTCATTTGGACCATAGTAAACACCACATAAAAACTTAACAGTACTAATAGAGATTAGTGCAGCCAACCACCTTCCTGAGTGATCTGTAGCCCAATCATGAACATTAATTCCTTTATTAGCGCTGATTATCATCGCAACACCGTTGTATTAGTTTGCTTTGAACAAAAAACATCCTGAACCCATTTATTCCTAATGAAAACATTTCTGCATTCCTCGGCTTCCAAATGAGTTTCTTGTAGGAGAATTATAGAAGAATCAGTATTTTTCAAAAAATGTGATACACTTAATTGTTTCTTACGGCTCCCTATGCCATTCAAGTTCCAGGAGAGGATCTTGGTATATCTAGATTGAGGCATTGTGTATTTCTGCACTTCTACCTTTTAAGGCCAACATAGAGCGCATAAAGCGCCCTGATCTATAGAGGCTTATGAATAGTAAAGAAAAATACCATTTTGTGACACATGAGGACTTTTTTATTTGATTTTCCCCTCCCCCCCTACGAACCCCCCTCTCCCTCCCCCCGAGGAACCCTGCCCTCCTGGTTGGCATGACTACTCCTTAGGAGGCCCTTGACCCCTTGAGCCCTGCCAATTTAAAAAGATAGAAGTGCAGGTCTCTTATTCTGAATAAACATTTTTATTTGTTTCTTCTTTTTTTTTTTAATTTTTATTATTTCCCAGTTCCCTTTTTAGCACACCACAACGCCCTACTATATATATTTGTTTTCCCCCTCCTTCCTCTCCCCACCTTTCAATCGCACACCCCCATATCACTCTTAATAAGAATTTAACAAGAAAGTACCAGTTAAACTACGTAGTGATACATAGTGAAAAACATACACAATGAGAACAGCCCAAAATTAATCTGTCTGATCCTTCATCTTAGTTAACACTGCATCGGCTTCCTCAGGGAAATGGCACGTATACATTTTGTTATTCCACATTATTTTGAGGAGTGCTGGAAATTTCATTTGCACTTGTGCCCCCATGGAGCGCAGCTCAGGCATTCTGGAACCAAGCTCCCATTGTCTTTGGGCTGTCTTACTGCCTATATCTGATCTAATATGGTAGGGGTTGGCTCGATAATGCAGAGAGGTACGGGAGAGGCATCTAGTGAGAATCAGCTCTTTTACACTATAGGTTTGAAAATATACTAGGATCTTACTAGGTGCTTTTCGATCAGGGTGCAACTTAAATAGATCTCTATGGACCCGCTGAATTTCTGCTTCCAAATCAATGTCTGGACGATCCTTTAGGATGTCTTCACGTAGCAATCTACATACAATCCCTTTAAGTCTTCTACCTCTGCCCCTTCGGGAATTTTTAGAATCCTCAAGTTGTTACGTCGAGTCTGTGTTTCCAACCTTTCCAAGTCCATTGCTAAGGTGCGGTTCTGAGCTTTTAGGGCTGCTATATCTTTGGAGTTCATTTTGGAGGATTCAGTTAAAGATGTTACCTTCCCTTCTAGGACACTGGCCCTAGCGCTGATACCCTCTATTTTTGCCTCTAACAAATCGAATCTATCATGCAACCCCCTCTGATTTTTTTCCGAAATCTCAAATCTCCCCAACAGGTCCTCTCTCAAAGTATATAATAGGGATCCCAGCCTTTCCTCTGCAGTTCCACCTCCCCCACTTGCCCCGGCTCCCCCATTCGAGTAAGAGAGTAGGCTAATATTTTCCATACTTGGAGTAGGCAGTAAGGGAGAACCCATAGGTTGAGAAGAAGGCTCCGTAGTATGAATCCTTTGATCTCTGCTCGTGGAACTTTCGCTAATTTGTATACTATTACAGTCAGGGGGAGATTGTACTGACACCCCCGGTAATTCTTTGAGAAGTCCAGAGTCAAACACCGCATATTTATTACTCAAAGGAAAGGCAGCTAAACAGGCCGTATTTGATTTATCACCTTCATTACATGTAGAATTGCTTGTAGGAGAAGTGGGGTTTCCTACTTCATGTAAAACATTATCATTTTCTCCAGTTTCAGGGATTGTTTCTTTATCACTCTTATTCTTGGAGGACACTGCTTGCTCCATAATTTTAAAGTAGCTTTTTAATGAGGGAGTTCCTCTAAGTAGTTGTGTTTGTTTTATGCCTTTAGATTTTCCTCTTTTAACTTCCCTCTTCCTACTTTGTTTATGCGGTGAGATGGGCGCTGGACCAGCACTCCCTCCTCCCGTCAAGTCAGTGGGACTAAGGACACCTTTTTTCTTAAGCTCTTGTTTAGAGCGCAATTGATAACGCTTTTTTACTACTGTTTTATTGGTACTCTTGATGATAGCCTCTTTAGTTATGGTATCCGAGGAGCAGGCGGATGCAAGCCCCTCCGCTGTTGTTTCTCTTCTGCAGGTATCTTCTAAACTGATAGTAGCTTTATGTGACTCAGGTGCCTCCTTATCTGCCTCCATACAAACAGCCAAATAGCTAGCAGTACTGGTCCCTAAGAGGGAAACCCGGTGTGTGAGTGCAGCTGCTCTGTACCAAAAAGCAATTCTCGAGCGCAGCCATAAATTGTTGCAGCTCACCTGCAGACCGGATTCACTCCAGGCTCGCACTCCACCTCTAGCGCCTCTATTTGTACCTGCTGACCCCGGTCTCAAGCTCCCACTGCCTGGTTTACTCGTTATCCGGTATAACAGACCGGAATACGGCACCTCAGCATACCACCGCTCTTGCATTGAAGATCGTGCAGGTCCTAGTGCCGCCGGATTCCGTGCACCGTGTTCGGCGTTCGGAAGACCGGAGCTCAAACGAGAAAAAAAAAAACACAGAAAGAGGCTCAATAACTGCCTAGCAGGTCCGTATAGTGTATCATTCCTGCTCACCCATATATTAGCTGCTGCTGTTGATATTCAGAATTCCTAGAGACTGCATCTGTGCTCATCTAGGGCAATCAGGGTCGGAGCCTCGCAGCAGCCGTTAGCCTGCCGCCGCCATGTTCCTCGGAAAAAAAAACCTCAAGTTTGAAAACACTTCTGGTGTCAACTGCTATGCTAATGTAGTGGTTAATGTTTTTTTTTTTCCAAACTGTGCAAGAACAGATTGCTGAAAATCGGGACCAAAGATTTAGTTCTTTGTTGAATTCTGTGTTTGAGAGATGTAGTAGTGATAGAACAAAAATACAAAGTGTTTCTGAAATTCGAAATGTTTTAGACATATGTTCTCGTCTAAATCAATTTTCACAGAATATTCAGCAAGATTGTCAGGAATTTCTAATGTATATGCTTGTTGTATTGCAAGATGAAGGTGTAGATGTAGAAAATCTTTTTGGCCTTTCTTATAAATGGCAGCATGACTGCGACAATTGTTCCTTTTCAAGTAGTACTACAATAGACACTGAAAGATTTATATATTTGACTTTACCAGACGGCAAATCAGTGTCTTTTAATAATCTAGTTAGAGAAGCAAATCAAAACATGGTCTGTACTAAATGTAAATCTGCAATGCTATCAACATTATTTATAGAAAGATATGGACAGTATATAATTTTAATTTTCCAACGATGTAGACCTGATGGAACTAAATTGACAACTTTAATTAAAAATGTTGTGGCTTCTCAATTATCAATTTCAGGAAGAACCTTTGCAACTGTAGCAATTATTTACCATGATGGTCCTTCAACAACATCAGGACATTACACAGCTTTTTTAAAATGTCAAAAAGGCTGGAAACATTGTAATGATACTCAATTGACTTTCAAACAACGTTTGCCTTCTGACTTACAAAATTCTTACCTAGTGTTCTTACATCCGAAATTTTAGGGAAGGTAATTGGCCTATGAAGATTGGAGCAGTTAATAAAACTTAGTTTGCTGTTCAAAATGACTTTCCGAGTGAGAGTGATCAAGATAATAAAAAACATGTAGTTCTCATAGAGGTAGTATAAGTGTATCACGTAGTGTGTGATGTGAGTATTATAGGAAATATTAATAAAAAGTAAGATAGAGGTGGAAATAAAACTATTGTTTCATAATGTAAAAGATGTTGGAGCTTTTCTTTCAGAAACTCGGGTTAATGGGAGATTAAGAATACTCTTGAGTAATTTCCAAAGAAAAGGACTTTCCATATACTATTTGGCCTCGTGGAAAAGTATGTGGATCAAAAGTGAGTTAAGATATGTTTTTTCTATATTTTACATTATTTATTGAAACGTTGTATGGGTTTTTTAAACACAATCATTTTGATTGTGGTTTTTTTTGCCCGCTGTCATTTGATGAGTAGTATTGAAGTCACTGTTTTAAGTGAAATGCAATATATTCTGAGAACAGCAAAAATAAACCATATAACATGTTGTACAAATTATTTTGTATTATCAAATATATATTATTCTCCCTTCTCTTATGCTCACTCACCTTTTTCCACCCTCTATCACTCCTTTTAACTCACCGTCACTGGCCTTCTCTCACTCTCCCTCACCTCCCTTCCCTTATTCCACTTCCCTCACTTATCCTCATTCTCCATTCCTTCACAGCCCTTTCCCTCTCTCCCATCCACCACTTTCCAGCTGTCAGTCACTCTACTTCACTCCCCTTCCCCTTCTTTCCTTTCTTTGCTCCCTCAATAATTCCCCTTCTCTCTCTCACCTTACTCCACTTCACTCACTCCTTCTCTCACTCCCTCTGTCCTCTCACATCCTCACTCCCCTTCCCTCACTCCCTCTCTCTTAGCCTCACTCTCTCGGTCCTCTCACTCTCTTACTCCTCTTCCATCACACTCACTCCCTATAACTCACCCATACTCCCTTACTTGCCTTCCTTTGCTCTCTCACTCAGTCCCTTTCTGTCACTCTTTCCTTCACTACCTCTATGTCCTCACTCCTTCACTCCCCTTGTCTCATGCTCACTTGCTTTTATCCTCCCTCTATCTTCACTCTTTCCTCAACCTCACTGCCCTTCACTCACCCTCCTTCACCCTTGTTCTCCTACTCCGGTTCCCTCAGTTATCCTCATTCATCATCCTTAACTCCCCTTCTTCTTTCTCTCCTCACGCACTCACCTTTTCCCAGTCCCTTTGCTTCACTTCTCTTCCCCTTCTTGCCTTCCTTTGCTCACTCAGTCATTCTCCTTCCCTTACTCACCTTACTCCCCTTACTCACTCTTTCTCTCACTCCCTCTGTTCTCTCATATTCTCACTTGTCTTCCCTCACTCCCTCTCTGTTACCCTCACTCCCTTTGTCCCCTCACTGTCTTATGACCCTACATTCACCCTCACTCACCTTCCATCCCTCATTGTCATGAATCCACCATCACTCACTCCTGCTTCCCTGTCACCCACTCCCCTTTCTTTACTCCCCTTTCTTTACTTCCCTTTCTTCCTTTAGTTTTCCTAATGCACATTCCTTTAGTATCTTACTCACCTTCACTTATTTTCTCTCTCCTGCTCTTCTTCTCTGTCACTGAATGTATCCATGTCATTATCCTTTTAGTAATTTGCTCTCCCTCTATTTCTTTTTCACTCTCTCTGACTTTCACCATTCCTTTGTTTTCCTTTCTGAGTCCTTCACTCCTACTTTATCTCTTGTATTGTAAAATCTATATTGTAAATATCATAACTTACTATTTTTTTCTCTTTCACAGATATTAAATTTACTGAAAATATGTAATTAAGTTTACATTACTTATAAGGTAAGTTTGAGGTACAAAATTTACTTTCTCAACACTCTTTTCCTTAACCTCACTACTCTTCTCTCACCCACCCACACCCCCGTTCTCTTACTGCGCTTCCCTCACTTATTCTCAATCCCCTTGTTTACTCCCCTTTTCCTCACTCCCCTCCCACACTCACCTTCTTTCAGACCTTCTCCTTTACTTTCCTTCCTCTCTCTTCCCTTCCTTCACTCCTTCACTCTTTTCCCTTCCCTTACTCTTCTTACTCCACTTCACTAACTCCTTCTCTTACTCCCTCTGTCCTCTTACTTCTACACTCCCCTTCCCTCATTCTCTCTCTGTTAGCCTCATTCTCTCCGTCCTCTTAGTCTCTCACTCCTCTTCTGTCACACTCACTCCCTATAACTCAGCCACACTCCCTCACTTATCTTTCTTTGCTCCCTCACTCAGTCCCTTTCTGTCACTCTTTCCTTCAGTACCTCTATCCCCTCACTTCCTCACTACCTTTGTCTTACCCTCACTCAGTTTTATCCACCCTCTTTCATCCCTCTTTACTCATGCTCTTTGTTATTCTTTCATTCCCGTTCTCTTAGTCTGGTTCCCTCACTACCCCTCATTCCATATCTTTCTCTCCTTTTCCCTTTACTTTCATCCCCCACTCACCTTCTCTCAGTACCTATGCTTCAGTCCTCTTCCCCTCTCTTCCCTTCCTTCGCTCACTCACTCTTTCCCCTTACCTTACTCACCTTACTCCACTTCACTCACTCTTTTCTCACTACCTCTATCCTGTCATATCCTCATTCTCCTTCCCTCACTCCCTCTCTCTTAGCTTAACTACCTCCATCCCCTCACTCTCTCACTCCTCTTCCGTCACACTTACTCCCCATAACTCACCTACACTCCCTCTCTTATCTTTCTTTGCTCCCTCACTCAGTCCTCCTCTCTCACTCTTTCCTTCACTTCCTCTGTCTCCTCACTCCCTCACTCCCCTTGTCTCACGCTCACTTGCCTTTATCCACTCTTTATCACCACTCTTTCCTCAACCTCACTGCTCTTCTCTTACCCTCCCTCACCCCCGTTCCCTTACTCCGCTTTCCTCACTTATCCTCATTCCCCATGTTCACTCCCCTTCCACTCACTCACCTCCCACACTCACCTTCTTTCAATCCCCCTACTTCACTTCCCTTCCCCTATCGTCCCTTTCTTTGCTCCCTCACTCATTTTCCTTTCCTCTCTCACTGTACTCCACTTCACTCACTCCTTTACAATATATAAAGAATATAGATCTTTTTGGAGAATTGGAGGTAGTTCTAAAAAGTGTTATTTTCTTCTTTTTTAGTTTTTTTTTTTTGCTTTTTCCGAACGTTTTCAATTTTTTGGGGTTTTTTTTCAGAACAAAAAAAAAACTAGGGAATGCCAAACTGCTCAACAGGAGCAAAAAAAAGGGGAAAAATTAGGGCTGGGGAGGGCAGCGGTGTTCTTCCCTTTTTCGAACAATTAGTAGGATACTCTGCTCCCCATAACAAAGCAGTTTGTCACACTGCTTACATCTAATGGTGATGTTAGTAAAAACAGGCTGAATGTTCCTCTCCCCGATGATGTTGCTCCTCCGGTGGAAGTCGAGGCGCCATCTCTCGGTGCATTCCGTGCCAGGTCCCTGACACTCTCCCAGGCATAGTTCTGGGGGTGCCTTCTTTGCACATGCATGATCATGGTGGAGTTCCCAAAGCTGTGTTTTTTTCTGGGGGTCACCACAAGACAGAATAGTGTTGCAGATCTTACATTCCACCTTAGGACCATTTACCTTCTTCTCCCCTTCTGGAATGCTAAAAAACTTCCAGATGAAGTGCTGCTTCACTTTTGGCTGAGGTGGTTCCTCCTGGAGAAACTCATCAGAGTCATCACTGCTGCTTGGTGGTCTTGCAGCCATTCTTTGCAAAGAATTGAAGAGAAGAAGGGAATAGGTCTTGCTCTCTCCAAAGTGAAAGAGGTAGTGAAGGAAATGGGTGGGGGTTTTCATTAGTTGTAAGAAAACTGTTAACAACCAATGAAAAGTGTTATTTTAAGGTCACATGAATTGACGAGCTTCTGCTACGCACTCCGGAGCGCTTCCGGGGGCGCTTACGCGGCACGTACGTAGGCGCTTCCGAGGGCGCTTACGCGGCGCGCCTGAATGACGTTTTGTTAGATTTTAGGAAATGCGTTTAAAGGTGAAATACGGTTATTAAAAATGAAAATTAGTACTTTTATGAGTATGCCACTGAATGTCTTGCCTTATTATTTACTTTAAATACATAATTATATATTTTTTCGCATGCGGGAATAGCGCTCTCGCTACGTGTACGGGTGCGTTTTGGGTGCGCGCACCCTTAGCACTCTGAGGTAAAATGGTAAAAAAAAAAAGAAGAAACAGGAAAAATACATTGAAACATTTATTTTAGAAAAAAAATAATAATAATGTTATAAAAAATATTATGATTAATAGTTATAAAAACAACTATTAAATTTTTTTTATAATTCACTTTAAAAATCGTTATAGTGAGGAATTAGCTTTTAAAAAACCTTTGAAATTCACTGAAAATACCATAGGTTTAACACTCATTATAGTTAGGAATTAGCATTTTTAAAAAACCTTTGAAATTCACTGAAAAAACCATAGGTTTCACACCAGTTATAGCTAGCTGGACATTTTACTCATACAAAACCATTGAAATTCCCATGTTATAATTAGTTGGACTCACTATAACTCGCGCACCCGCAATCCACTGCAGATGATGTCACATATTACATCATTCATGACATGGTCAGTGACATCACTAATGACATCATTCGGCATATTTTCATTACGAAAGTACCATGACTCCGCAATGCCAATATAGCGCATGGCATTACATTTTATATGCTTTTACCACGCACACATTTACAACGAAATTTGTTGTAAATGCATGAATGGTAAAAGCATGTTTTTTTAATGTTTGGATAAGGTAAGTATGGGTATAGGGGTATATGTTTTGGGGTACTGAGGTATATCTTTTGGGGTGTTTGGGTATTTTAAGGGTTCAGATATAGTTTTGGGTTATGGGGTACAGGGGTAGTTTTAGGGTTTAGGGATAGGTATGGTTTTTGGGGTACAGGGGTATTTTTAGGGTTCAGGGCTAGGTTTGGGTTTTGGGGTATAGGAGTATTTTTAGGGTTCAGCGGTAGGTTTGGGTTTTCGGGTACAGGGGTATTTTAAGGGTTCAGGGCTACGTTTGGGTTTTGGGGTACAGGGGAATTTTTAGGGTTCAGGGTTAGGTTTGGGTTTTGGGGTACAGGGGTATTTTAGGGTTCAGGGGTAGGTTTGGGTTTTGGGGTACAGTGTTATTTTTATGGTTCAGGGCTAGGTTTGGGTTTTGGGGTACAGGGGTATTTTTAGGGATCAGAGGTAGGTTTGGGTTTTGGGGTACAGGGGTATTTTAAGGGTTCAGGGCTAGGTTTGGGTTTTGGGGTACAGGGGTATTTTTAGGGTTCAGAGGTAGGTTTGGGTTTTGGGGTACAGGGGTATTTTAAGGGTTCAGGGCTAGGTTTGGGTTTTGGGGTACAGGGGTATTTTAGGGTTCAGGGGTAGGTTTGGGTTTTGGGGTACAGGGGGATTTTTAGGGTTCAGGGCTAGGTTTGGGTTTTGGGGTACAGGGGTATTTTTAGGGTTTAGGGGTAGGTTTGGGTTTTGAGGTACAGGGGTATTTATAGGGTTCAGGGCTAGGTTTGGGTTTTGGGGTACAGGGGTACTTTTAGGGTTTAGGGATAGGTTTGGGTTTTGGGGTATAGGGTATATTTATAGGGTTAAGATGGGTTAGTGTTTAAGGGTGTTGGGGTATTTTAAGGAGTAAGGGTGGGTTATGATTATGGGGTGCAGGGTTATTTAAAGGGAGCAGGGTAGGATTAGCACACGATAAAAGACATGGCATGAAGGGCGGAACGTACCAAACGCCCCCAGCGTTTATCACGCCCCCAGCACACGCCCACAGCACAACGCAGACACACCCACAAGGGACTACTTTGCTGGCACGGTTCTTTTACTTTTTAAATGTATGTGGTGGGCGTCTGCATAGCCTATGTCCTTCTGCTGCAACTGCCCTTTCCAACGCTGTATTGGATGTTGTGATTGGTGCTGTACTTTTTGAGTTTACCCGCCTCAAAAGTTTAGGCTGTCTCTTTATATTATTAGTATGGATATATATATATATATATATATATATATATATATATATATATATATATATATATATATATATATATATATATATATATATATATATAATAATATATCTTCTACTGACATAAAAAATAGAATACGCTCTCAAATGGAAAAAGTCCCCTTTCAAACTGCACTCATCCATCCAAATGTGCGCAGAATATAAACATTATGGGCCTCATTTATGAGAAATGACCCATCGCTGCGTGAAAGCAGCGATGCGTCACTTCTCAGTGCGCACTCATTGCGACATTCCTGATGCGTCATATGTAATGTATGACGCATCATGTCGCAAGGAGTTACAGATACGTCAGTATTTCTGACGTATCTGTATGTGCAAAAGTGACGCATTGCTGGAGTGTGACACAAAAGTGACTCAACTCCAGCAATGCGTCCCTTCACATGGGGCAAGCCCAGTTTTAAAATTAGGATAATATTTGCTTCCCCCTATGTGATAGGTGGTTGAACTCCAACTACCAGAATTTTATTAAACACCTCAACCATGAAAGGGATAACTATTTCACCTAATTTCTTATATATTTCCGCAGGGAGGCCATCTGGTCCTGCAGCTTTGCCCTTTTTACAATCTGAAAGAGCCTTCCTGACTTCTTGATGTGTTATTTCTGTCTCCAAGTGTTCCCGATGTGTTATATCAAGTAAAAGTAGCTGAATTGGATTTAACCAATCTTGTATAGATGTTCTATCAGAGTCACTTTCATCCTTATATAATTCCTTTAAATAAGCATGGAAGATTTCTCCCATCTACTCCTCCCTGCTTATTAATGAATTAGTGTGTACCTCCTCTATTTGTTTAATGTGATCCCTGACTCTATTTGTTTTGGCCTTCCAGGTGAGTAGCCTGCCGGCCCCCTCACCATATTCAAAGTGGGCGAGCTTGCTCGCCTCCCACCTATTGGAGATTTTTGTTTGAATTGTACTCTCCAAAAGGGCTTTTAACAAATCTAATTCTGCCCCTAGTGTCTCTCGGAGTTCTTGCTCTTGATCGGTTACACAATTAATCCTTTCCTCCAGCACCTTCATTTGGCACTCCACAGATGCAATTTCCTGCCTGTGCTGTCTGTTCTTATAAACAGTTTTGTTCATAATCAGGCCTCTCCAAAAAGATTTCAGGGCGTCCCATAAGACCATGATGTCTGCTAATCCTATATTGATATCCAAAAAGGCTTTTACCTCCTGGATCAAATACCTGGTTACAGCATCGCCTAAGAGTAGTGTGCGGTCAAAATGGTTTTCTATTTTTTGCTATTCTATTAGCCAGACGGGAAATATGTAAGAGATGGGTCGAGACAACATCCCCTACACAATCGGATTGGTTATTTTCGCTATATAAAACCTCTAAAATAGATTTGGCCCTACTGAAGAACTCTAAGAAGAGTGCCATTTGGAAAAGCTTGTTAAATTGGACTTCAGTCTGAATTTTATTTTTCCTTTTATTAAGCCTCAGTGGAACTCTCATACTGTGCTGGAGAGGGCTATAACCTTCTAGGTTTTAGCCTGCCTAGATTAAGGTAGGCCACCAGCTTCAGTCTTCGGTCTCAAATCCTGAAGAGAGTAGAACCACCCTCTCCTTAACAACAGGAGGGCAGCAACTGGAAGGAAGTCGGTTTTGCTACTGGTAGGCGTGGGACAAAGGGCGGAAATGATTACCCTGTGGCCTACTTCTCTTATTTGAGCAACAGTGGCAACCTTCTGATCTTTTGTTAGCTGAGGTTGGAGGTGAATGAGGAAAAGAAAAAACCAAAGGATAGAGCTGGACCCACTGTGATCGGTAGCCCAGCCGCTGCTGGTTTGAAGAAGATTTCAAGGGACTCTGACCCCTGGGACCAAAGTCACCCCACCTTACCCGTGGACTGAGAAATAGCTCCAGGCAGGCCCCTGTCAACTACAGAGCACCACAAGCATCTTTCAGCATCCCCAGCATCCTGCATCCCCAGCATCAGGACCACTTTATTGAAGTCTATGGTGGTCAAGATGTAAACCATGGAATTGGACTAGGGACTGCTTTGGTGACCAGTTAACAGTTCAACTATTCCTAATTGCCACCTTGACCTTTTCCTTGTTGGAATTGGTTGTCCGGTCTGGGCCGATTTAGCCGAAAACAACTTTCTCAAACTTTTCAAAAGTTTACATACTTTACGGTCACCACTGCTTGTTTGACCTTTGGACTAAAAGTAGCGGTGGGTGGAACTCGCACAGTTTTGTTCTGTGGAATTCCACAGAGTTACATGAAAACTCCATAAGATTTTGAAGAGTTCCGCTAATGAGAGGAATTAGGCACATTGCGCTACTTGCACTGATTTTTAGGGCTGGGAGCTCGTTTTGGGCTGAAAATCAGCGTGAATGGCACTACATGGAGCGCCAGGGGGTGCTGCATCTCAAATTTATTTTGCTGCTGCTCAAGTATATTTTCTACTCAAACGGCATCTTTCTCACTGCTTGTGGTCACGACTGCCTGCGATTGCCCTCATTGGGAGAAAATTCTGCCTGGCGCCCTACTAGTGACCGAAAATTGTGCTTGGGGACGCTAAATTTTGCTCACTCTTGCCAACTTACCATTGGTGAGCCGTGTGCGAGTAAAAACTCTGGCATGTGGAGGTTGGTGGAGTTTGGCCTGAATGCTATATTGCATGCATACTGTGGAGTTGCCAAACCTCCACCAACTCCACCTGATGAAGCAGAATTTATCGCCCACTCTAGGAGAGTAGGATCTGCTCCTATGTTTACCCCCACTTTTTGCTGATGTTTCACTGTTTTTCGACTTTAGTCTGGCTGGGGCCCTGCTAGTCAGTACCCCAGCCTAGCTGCTTTCTCTCTAAATTGATTCCATGTACTATAGGTACACTCCAGTTTGGTTACTGGTGTACTTTTGTGAGTCCCTAGTATGTGGTACACTAGGTACTTAGGGCATAGGTACCCCAAAGACCTACCACTGGCTGAAGCATGTATTATGCCACCCCTGGGAAGCCTTCCAAATAGACACCACAGAACTGCTACTGCAGCCTTGGTAAGGTGGTGCATGCACCCCTTAGATATAGGTTAATATATCTACCTTAAATCACTACACACATACACCTATCAGTCACCCCTTTGGCCGGCCTTATCAATCTTGAAGGCAGGGTGCTGGGTTTTGTGTGAGAGGGTGCCCCTGCATGAGCAGGGCCCCTCTGCAGCCTTCCGAACCTATTCCCTGGGGCTGTTCAGTGATGTAGCCAGACCATATACTCTTAAGTGCATTATAACCTCACGGTAAATGCTAACTTTGGAATGGTTGCACGGAAACATGTCGTGTTTGGTGTCAAAGCACTTTGGAATACTACCCCCCCGCCAGTCCTGGTGGCGGGGGTAGAATTCCACCCTTCTACAGGGAGAGACATGTCCACACCGGTATACCCGGTAATGCTCTTAAAGAGCCCTTGCATCACAAAATGGATGCTGCAGCCACAGACCCGAGTCTGGCCTCCTGCTGCTGGATGAAACTCCGGCAGGGGAGGCCTGGACAATAGGTTTCCTGTCACAGGAAGGTGTAACCACCTCCCAGACAGGCCTTAGTGTATTGGGGCTGGGTGAATGCACTCTGAGAGTGCTTTGAAATCTGCACTGGGGGCACATTTGGTGTCCCTGTCCATAGCCTAGTTCAAACCGGTTGCAGGGGCCACCAGCCCCTGCTCTGGTGCAAAACTGGACAAAGGAAATGGGTGTAGCCACCCCTCTTTCCAAATCCTCCCATAGGTGGGTCCCCAGAGTATTTCCAACCCATTCCTTGGGTATAAGAAAGGAAACCCTGGATACAGGACATTAGATTACACCTGGATGAAACTCTGCTACAGATATCCTGGCAATGCGATGATCTACACGACTAGATGACTGAAGAATCTCCCTTGGAGTAAAGGAGCTACTCCCCTGCTTGGCAGGAACCTAAGACGCATCTGACCGGTCTGCATCTCCGAAGCTCCCGCCGGACTCCGAAGTAATTGCAGCCCAGGAGGTGGATTTCCAGACTTCTCTGAGTCCCCAGCAAAGCTGAGACCCGCAGCCCTTGTGAGTACTGTGGAACCTGAATCCCTGGACACTGTGCACATTTGAATGTGCATTAGCTTCTCGAAGTTCCTTGAGGCTGTGCATTGGGTTACTTGTAGCCCAGACCCTGAGCACCTTTTTCCACCAAAGATTACTTGCCTACACTCCACAAGTGTTCGGTGAGCTGGCCCTTTGTGTTTTCAATCGAGGTACCTTTGCAATCCCTAGTCCATTAACAAGTGGGTCTCTGAGAAGGCCACTCTGACTTTCTATGGGTTTCCCTGGTTGCTCCAGATGTGCCCTGACTCTCCACCACTTGGTGAGTCCCTCGGACCTTGCTGGTCCACACCGAAGCATTTCTTTACTTTCTGCATGGGTTGCTGTTGCCCAGGCTTGTTGGGTCCAAGCCGGTCACCGATGCCACAGCACTCGACATCCTTTGTGGGACAGGTCGAATCCAGCTCTTGGTTGTCGTCGACACTTCCTGGTCCTCGTGGCTGCAGAGTCAAGCTTCACCTCTTCATCCTGAAATAACCCGACATTGGCAGGAATTCGACTATTGTGCCCCTGGTAACTGGCAAGTGACCCAGACTCTGTCCCCTCTGCTTTCAGGTTCTTCTCATCTTCAATCCAGGCTTGGATCACCCCGGACACTTTCCACTTCGACTGCAGCAGCACTTTGCAGCAGATCACCAGTGAAATCAACAACGATTCCTGAAACCAAAAGACACCTAGGCACCAAATTCCCTGGGTGAGGTAACTTGAGTACTCCGGTGCTCCAGTGTGTGTTGGCCCTAGAATCCCTTAAGTCTAAAGGGGTTTGCTCAAAGTCCTCTCCTAAGTGTCCCTAATCTTTAACTTTCGAACCGCAACTTTCCCCGTAGAAGCTAACGGTGATTTGTGTCTGTGTTCTCACACTGCACGCGTCCCCTGTGGGTCACCTTTGTCACTACCTTGGGAGATTCCTTGTGGTCCCTTTGATTCTACAGGCTCTAGGCCTTGTGTCTAGTCAAGTCGTGGTTTATATACCACGTTCTTAATATATGGTTTGGTACGCCCCAGGGCTCAACATATATTGTGCTAATTTACTATGTGCTATTAAGTGTAACTTATGTGCTTTGACCTCTAGCCTCCTAAAGAGACTAGTACGGTGTGTTTAGAATAAATCCATATATGTTATATATATACCTGATGTGGTTCTCCTTTCATTTGGTCATTCAAGAGATTATAGACTGGTAAAACAAGCTGTTTACATTCCTTCAAGACTTAGCCTGAAGGTTGCTCTCCATAGCTACCACTAGGATAGCTTTCAATAAAGGTTGTCTTTAACCTATCACCTCTAAGGGGCTGTTTGGACTGGTACAAGGTGCCCACTATAACTAGTGGACAGCATATGCCAGGCCAGCTTCTCACACCCACCCCTACTGAAAAGCTGAGATGTATGTTTTCCTGAAAAATCTATATCTCCTGAACTCTCTAGTGGATTTTAATCATATTGGTGTCTAAACATTCATAAAAATATAATCTATCTTTGTAAATTGGTGTTAGATTTCTTTTTTGTTGTGTGACTTTCTTATTTAGTTGTTTGGTACTTCGTAATGTTTTACACTAGTTCCTTTGTTTAAGCCTTGCTGCTTAAAGCCACAGCTATCCAGGGTTGAGCTAGAGGTTTTAAAAATAAGCCTGACCGGACCCAACATTGTTTCTTGAGTGTACTACCCAGTAAAGTTGCACAGTCATACTATATAATACACCACAATCCTCACATCTCCAAAGCGTCATGTCACTCTAATACCATCCAACCAAGGCAGTGGTTCTGGTATGAGACTTTTGGTATTAATCCCAAGGTCCACAGATATAGATATCGTGAAGATTTAGTTTATAGCAGTGTCCTATCAACCAAGTCAAATGCTCTGCTGAAGTCAAGAAAAGCGGCACACCTGCTCCTGAACACAACATGTGTGGTAATGTATCATCCATAACATTTACTTGCCTGCGGTGAACCACTTGGTGTAAATGTTGTCACTGATAACAAGCAAGGAGATGGTCCTAATTGGTGCTGTTAAACAGTCCCATTTGAAACAAGATACAATCTACTTTTGTTACTAGGAGGTTGGGGACTGTTTACATTTGCAAAATTTCTGTAAATACAGGAAGCATAGTCGGCCCACTCTTCAGGATTTCTAGCAAAAAATTGTGGAGTGTTTGGCTGCTGGTTGTCTCGTATCCTCTACCTCCCTATGCCCCACCGCTCTGATGCAAGGGAAAGTGTGGCCTGCTCTGGAGGAGCTGCAGTATCTGCAGCTGGTGGTGTAAGGTGCCCCCCTCTGAGTCCCTGAGATTAGAACTAGTTCCAGCTCTCACGACAGCTTTGCACCTGACAGACCCTGAGGATCTGCAGCTGCACAATCTACATACCTTCTGCTGCCATATGGAGCATTCGACCTCCCTCAACCTCAGATAAGTGCCCCCTACCTCATTTTCACCTTGCACTTTCAAAGGCCTCTTTGGAGTTAAGAGGTGGTTTATTGAGTGTACCCGACCCTGTGTTATGCTTGCTGCTCTTGGATATTGCTAGGGGGAGAAAGGGCTGTTTTCTTGACTCTCTGCTGTGGCTGACCCCCATATTTGGCCGTACGTGCTGAGGCATTATCGAACGATGCTGAACAGCCCTTGGAATTACAGACTCTGAAGCACATGCTACATGCACCCCTATTTTGAGGGCCACAAGTAAGCACCTACATATTACTTCTGTTGTACACGCCAATATTGATCCTACTTTAGCAGTCACCTATGGAGGCTAAAAGAGCCCTCCTCCACCCCCGGGCCTCACATCAGTATGGCTACATGTTCTTATTAACTCCCCTCTGTAAATGTAAATGTATTGCGATTTATATAGCGCACGTATCACCCGAAGGCATCAAGGCGCTTGCTTAGGGAACCCGTCCTGGTATTCCCCTGTGAGCTACCCCGGCAGGGTATCCGCAAGGTGAAAGCCAGGCATCCCACCGCGAGGGGCCGTTGTGGAGATTAAGCAAGCTATTGCCCAGAGTTGCAGAGTGTGAACCTGTGAATTGAGTAGGCACCGGAGCGAAATTGTCGAGTCCATGGACATTTTAGGACTCAAGACCCTGCCGAGCCGGGAATTGAACCCTGGTCCCGGGTTGACCTCTGCTTCCAGGTCTGCCTCCTCTAACCAGTGAGCCACACTTCTCCACCCCTCTAGGTCTCTTAGTAGTCTCCTGGAATACTCTGGGAGGTGAATTTGAGGATTTGACTTCATTGTGGCTACAAGAAAACCACAGGCTATAATCCACATCATCACAAAACGGGGGAAGAGAGACCGCATGCTAAAGGACATGCTTATTAAAACTTCTAGACCTCAGCTGGAGGATGCCGGTCCGGCCTTGGGTACAGATGAGACGCTAGATTCTGGGAAACCGGATGCTCCATCACCATCTCCTTTATTGGAGTGTTGTATGCTACCCTGAGAGATGATCCCCAAGCCATTAGAAAGAGCTATCTAGTTATATCAAGGAGTTTTGTCGAAACAGACAGCATTGGCGACAGAGTCTTGGTGCTCAAAGATCTCGAATCAAGCTGAAACAAAGAAATTGAGCAACTCCAGCAGGAAGTCTTCGTCTTCGAGACCAACACTAAGACCTGCAAGCCCATGTGGAAGATTTGGAAAATAGGTCGTGGCACAAAAGCATCCGTATTAGGGGCATCCCATCCAGTCATCCAGTATGGCTGATTCAGACATCACATCATTTGTGACTGCACTTTTTTTGTTCAATTCTTGAAGCACCTCCAGACACTACAATTAATTTGAATCGCATCCATTGAGTAGGTCCTAAAAGGTCAACTCCAGGACACCCTGCTGACATTTGGACATATGTTAATGAGTTCCTGCTGAAAGAATACATCCTCCAAATGGCTCAAGACAAACACCTGATACAGTTTCAAGGACACAATCTAAGTCTCTATAAAGACCTTGCAGCATCCATGCTTCAAAAATGTGGCCTTTCGTACTGTCACTACCCAACTTAGATGGTGTATCATAATCCTGGGGACACCCCTTTAGACTAGTCTACCGACTTGATGTGAAATTTCATCACCTTTGCTCACTTGAAGAGGCATGTCAAATATTGCACATTAAAGATGTCTTCCTGGAGCTGTCTCTCAATGACCGACAGGATCAAGAAACCCAAAGAACCTGCAAAAGGAGAACCAGAAGACTATCCCCTGAGGAGCTATGCCCAGACCCAGAGACAGGCAGTCCTGGTTTCGCTCACTGGAGATTTACCCAACTCGGCAGCAACATGAGGCAGACCACATCCTTTCCTTCTCTGCTCCTCATTTCCTCCTTTTCCTTTCTCCGCACTCCTGGTGGCTGACCCAGGTGGGGGCGGTGAAAAGGGGATAGTGTCCACTGTACATCCATTTTGTCTGTTTTCCTTTCCATAGGGTGCTGAGCCCTGGGCATTGACACTGTTCACAATGTTTCTACAACTGCTTTACCCTTTGAGTTGTTTATTCCTTTGTTTTTAGGGGACCTAGAGACTAGTGATCCCCTTTTCAAACACCCTTACTCTGGATATGGGCTCTCTCACGACACACCAGGCGCTTCATACATACAGCTTAAAGCACCCCATAGAGGTACCTCTGTAACTCACCAACCCCTTGTGCAGATGACCAGTGATCTGACAATTCTCACCCTCAATGATAAGGGTCTAAATAATCCCACTATGAGGCATGCTATCCTCACATACTTGAACCATTCTGGGATACTCAAATTCTTACCAGTGATACTCACAGACTATCAACCAAAGCTTTTCCCTACCAATATTTCTCATCCCTTCACAGTAAACCTACACGAGTGGCAATTCTAGTCTCCAACTCTCCTTTCAAGGAAAGGTAAGTACAACACAGGCCAAAATTAAGGGTATATTTCTGGCATATACTGTGTTATTTTGGGCTCTTATATTTTCACTTAACGAATGGCAGGGACCCTTTTTCCGACAAGCAGTGCAGAGGTGATGAATACCCCAGATCCGCTGGTTTTACAGGGAGGGGAACTGAATTTGGTTTTACAGGTCAATCCAACCTCATCGACAAATGAGAGCCCTTTCCCCTGAGGGGCACTAGGGTTAGGTGACATAGGCTTTACGGACATCTGGCAGGCCATCCATGTGCAGAATCAGGTCTTCACATTTTATTCCAATGCACACAAAACATATGCTAGATTAAATTATTTTTCGAGCTCACCTGAGGTCAGTTCCATTGGGACGGCCTCCGTTCTTTATCAGATCATGCAGCAGTAACTATTGCCCTGACCGTATCCCCAATCAGACCAGCACCCAAAACCGGGTGACTTTGAGACACCCTAATGCAACACCCTGCAGTTGTAAAATAAATCAGTAAAGCGATAGAGGAATTCTTAGCCATTAATGATCCCTCAACATTACCATTACTACACTATGGGAAACTCTAAAGGCTGGTGTTAGTGGGGAGCTGATTGTGATTTCTGCTGCAGACAATGAGATATGCAAGGACAAACTGGAATGCCTGTCCCACCAGGATTTAGAACTGTAATGCATTCCCAAATGGATGGACGCTCCCTGGATATAGCCTCAGCTCGAAGCTGCCCGTTCCCAACTGGCGGGTATTGATATTGATAGAGTGAAATATGCAGCATTCTGTCTCTGCAACATGTATTATATTGGGGGCAATAGATGTTGATGCCTTTTAGATAATAGATTGCAGGTGCAATGGCAGATGATGGGGGTTCAGACAGAGTTTGATTTCTTTAAAGACCTTAATGCAGCCCAAGCCTGTCCAGAGACATGGAAGCCACATACCTTCAAGAGGCCCACACTCCAATATTAGCCCCTGAATAAGCAGCCATTCTTGACTGTCCTATCCGAATTGAGGAACTCATCGCAATTATAGCCCACAAAAAACTTGAATTCATAGGCCCATATACAATACATTTTGCTCATTATTAGCTCCCCTCCTCGCCAGAATATTTAATATGATTGAGGATCTTTCCTCCATTCCCCCTTCAATGTTGACAGAACCCATTGTTATTCAATTTAATTCAAAAATACTTTATTTCAGCCTTTATGGTCACAAAAGCACAGATATACATTTTACAAAGATAAAGTATGCGTGCATTTCAGTATTTAAAAAAGAGTTCCGAATATAAATGTAAAAAAGGTGCTAATTTGAAATAGATATTTTTAAAACATTTAAAAAGGTAGTTGAAAAAGATTTTATACGTTTTTATTTGCGTTAACATTTTTAATATGGATAACCGTAGACACCACATCGACAACAAGTAACGAGTGACTGAATACACTATGGGCAGACTAGTATCGTATTTTAGGAGCCTAAAGGCCTCGACGCAATACTTTGTCCCAAGATTCCAGCATACCTGTTGTAGCCATCGAAATCTAGCCTTCTTGTATGCCGGGCAGACAATTAGTACACGTTGGTCCGTCTCCCGATTATCTGCACAAACTGGACAGCCCTGAGTCAGATAATTTCCCCATTTTTTTATAAAGGTTCTAGCTTATGTTGGTTTTGGACTCTAGAAAAGATAGGGTCAATGTGCCAGTGTCGGAATTGGCCTTTATCTGATTAAGTGTAAATTATCTAAAAATCTTTGACAAGGCCTTCTTGGGAGTTATCGTGCAAGTTGCTTCAGCATTAACCCATCGGTCTCCCATCCTCATATCAGCCAAGGTGTTTTCTAATATAGGACAGCCATGGGATTTTGACAACTCTTTGTTGATTTAAAACCTCCTTTAGCTCTTCTCTAAAGAACTCAAGTTCTGGAGTACTTCAGATAAATCTCCAATAGAGAAGAGGTCTAAGGGCAACTTCCTCTTCAATTGGGTTAACCCCAACGTCCATGCAGAATGGCGTCAGTGGTGTGCTTTTAGGGAGACCTAATAGCTGCCTAATAAAAGAGTTCTTGTTATTAGCGAGGGGATCAGATGGTCGATGGCCACAGATTTCTGCCCCATATAAGGCGGCTCCCCTACCCTGGGCCTTGTAAATATCCATTGCTGGACCAACCATTTTGTGGGTGCACTTCCTAGACATCTTTGCTATCCCCCCAGCTGTCTGTGCCAGCTTTAAGCTAGCCTTCTTGATTTGTGCGGTCCTCTACATTTTGTGGTGAGTGTTAGGCCAGTTGAGTGTTAGGCCAGTAGTCGAAAACAGACACTTTCTCAAAACAGATGGAAAATAGCCAAGGCCCTCTGTATTCCCAATGGGGACTTGTATAAAAAAAGGGTATCATCGGTGAACATCAGGGCCGGAACCCTGTTGTGCGCCAGTCTAGGGGCATCTTTGTCCCTCCCAGCATTCAGAACCTCCACCAGAACCTCCACCAGACCATTGATAAGTAAGAAAAAGAGAGTCGGACCAGGACGCATCCTTGTTTTACCCCTCTGTCTATAGGAATGAGGTCAGTAAGATCACTGTTTTTACCATACCTAAATTGAGCGTACTTGTTTTGAGCGTACTTGTTTTCATGGAGCCGTTTCATCTGGTAACAGAGGTAAGGGGAAATCGCCAAATCTAATAAAATGGACCACAATTTATTCCTAGGGACCAGTTCAAAGGCCGATTTTAGTTCCACAAAGATCAGATAGAGAATGCCTCCCGCCAAAAGCACTGTCTTCCAGTACAGAAGTTGCAGCCTTAGTATCTGATCTAATGTGGACATCTTGGCTCTAAAACCTACTTGGTAGGGACTGAGTATAGAATGTTCCTCTATCTAGCTTTCCATTCAATCCAATAGCACTTGTGCGTATATTTTTTGAGTGACATCTATGAGGCCTATTGGATGATAGTTGACAGGGAGGAGTGGTGAACCCTTTTCATGAACTGGAATAATCTCCGCCCGCAGTCATGATGGGGGAATCGAAATTCCATGTAAGATGGCATTAAACAGGGTCCATAGGTAGGGGGCCCAAATATTAGGTTCATTGCGTAATAGGTCACCTGGGATCTTATCTAGACCTGACACCTTTGAGGGGGATACCCTTCCCCTTATCTCTAGCAGGGAAATTTCAGTGACAGCGAAATTATGGGACTGCAGGGAAACACACTCATTATTAGCTTGCCGCGCTTCTTCCTCTTACCTTGTATAGAGGGCTTCAAAACGGATCTTCCAGATTTCTGCCCCCAAATTTGGGTCTATTGTCGACTTGCCCTCTGTGGAGCCAGTGTTGACTAAATTCTAAAAGGCTTGCATGTCCCTGGAACATAAGGCATATCTCAAGCTTTCCCATTTGTCTACCTCCCACCGTTTTTTTGCCAAGTTAATTATATTTTTATGAGTTATCCGTTTGCCTTTTATCATGGGGCAATCTTTGTTTTTAATAGCTGAGTTTAGTGCTTTCTTAGCCCTCTGGCAGTCACCATTATACCAGGGATGGCCCGTGGGATCTTTTATCTTAGTTTGCCAAGGTACACACTAAAACTTGAGGGTTCTTGCCAATTTCTGTTCGGGCAATATCTGATAGATAAGGGATGATGGTTTCGTAAAGGGATGATATCTTTTCCTGCGAATTACAGAGAGCCACCAATGTGACTTTCCTTGTACAATTAGATAAAAGTGGCCTAGATTCAATTGGATATTGATTTGTATGAATATCCATAGGACAGAACGATACCATATCTAAAATTAAGGCATTATCTTTGCTATCATGATGCAGGATGACCTTGAAATCAATCACCCTGTGCCAGGGTTTAGTGTCCAAAAGAATATAGTCTAAAATAGAGGAACAACCTGATCTATTGTCAGTATGGTTAGCCGGGGAGTCAGATTTAGTGTGCCCATTACATGCCCTAATAGATTGGGTCAGTGTGAGGGTATTCATTTGGAGTACCAATGGGGTCCAAGCCTGGGTGGCTGGTGCATTCGATTCTGATATAGCCAAATGTTTGTCTTCCTCATTAGGATCACCTCCAATTAAATCTTTCAGGGGTTCATATTGGCAATTGAAATCTCCAGCGAGAACCATCGGGTATTATCTGGAATAGTGTGCAAACAACTGGATGATTGTTTGAGAGTTGATGACTCCTGGCCATAGCTGACTGGGCAGGAATAGACATTAATTACGGCCACTCAGATCTTAGTGGAAAATGTTAGAATGACACATAGTATATACCGTGAAGATGTCTCAACCTGTTTTGCAGTGCAACACAGATGCACGGCAATCCATGTACAGAGTCCTACCGCAGGTCTACCCCTTCCTCCGCTGGTGGCTGCTAGGCAAAAGGTCGCATAGCTCTGCTTTATGGGTGCCCTCCCTTGCCCAGGTTTCTTGAAACATGTAGATGTCATTTGCATGAATGAGGGCTCCACACTTTGGATTTTCTAGTTTAGAGGTAAGGCCCGCAAAATTCCACAATAAAACATGACGTTTAGATAGATTTCTTAGTGGCTGGTTTGACTTACTGGTAGCTACTACAGCTGGCTTAAGGCCATTCCTGTTCCCATCACTCTTGGTAGGTATGATTGAGGTGGTTGGTTGCCACTGGGCTATGGGTGTTTGCACATAATTCAGTAATATATCTGGTGTAGTATGGGTATGAGTATGGAAGGGCCCCTCTTCCCCCTCAATTTGGGCACTTTCTTCCCCAGTATCCTTCCTTAATCCCTGTATTAGTTTCTGTCTAGGGCTAACGGAAATCTTATACAGTATCCTCCCATTTGGGTAGTTTTCCCAATGATCCCTCTGCAAACTTGGCTCTGGTTGGGATGGCTGAGATGGTTTTAGTCAATCAACTTGTTCTAGGGGTGCAAATCTATTTACAAGTGGAAGGTTAAGGAGCAACGCATTCAGTTGGTCCTGGGGGAGATTACTACATGGTAAGGCTGGACTACCCTCTAATGCCTCTGTTCTTAAGTCCTGCTCCCCAGTTACTCTATGCTCTAGTACAGGGTTCTGTGTATTAGATTCAGCTTGGGTTGTTCCTACAATGGGTCTTTGTTTCCTACCATCCTCCATACGCTTTCTAGGCTCTTGGCTTTTGTAGGCTAATAGCCTCACTTAGCTTACTTGATACATTTGTGTGAGTGGCCGCATCTTCCCTATTGTTCTGTATTTGTAGGGGCAGGCTCAAAGTAGGATCGCTGGCTCGCCCATACTCGGCTGGAAGGCGGGGTTATTATCGAATATTAGGGTAAGAGGAGCGGGCAAGGTAGTCAATTTATGTTTAATGCTAGTACAAACCCATGCCTCCATGGACATCTGGGTAATATAGGACGCATAGAGATTAGGCGGACGGTGTGCCTTTCGCAGGAAGGGAACCTTCTGAAGGGACGTGGCAACCACAGCACGATCTCGAAATAGCCAATGTTTCTCTGATTCCAGTCGATTTCATTCGAATAGGTAACGCATTTGTGTTGCCTGGAAATATAGCTAAAGGTCAGAAACTTCGAGGCCGCCTTCCTCAGGTGGGAGGACCACTATGGCGTGCTTCAACCGGCGTTTGCGGCTTTGTCAAATAAATTACGCCAACTCAGATTGGGTCTGCTGGATCCATCCAGTGGGAGGGCGGATGGCAGGGTTTGGAATACATATAAAATCTGGGGTAATTTATTCATTTTGGTGGCCGCCCTGCTGCCAAGCCAGGAGAGTGGGTAATGCTTCCATTGGCCCAGTTTTTTGCGAATTAGTGATCGCAGTTAAGATTGATAGCAGCTGTAGCCGAAATGGAGGGGGCCAAGTGGATCCCTAGATAGGGGACTGCATCATCTGATCACTGAACAGGGGGCTGCTCCTGGAGACACGCCTTAGTAGAGGGTGACAGGGAGAGGTCAAGCGCCACAGACTTTTCCATATTAACTTTAAACCCTGAAGCTTGCGCAAACTTTTCAGTTCCAGGAAGCAGGCTCTCAGTGCCGGAACCGGGTTTGATAATGAGATCAAGACATTGTCTGAGTATAAATTAATAGTATTGTAATCACTCTCAAATTTGATCCATGTTATTAATGAGTTATGTCTGACTCGCTGAGCCAAAGGCTCTATATAGAGAGCAAAAAGGAGGGGTGAAAGGGAACACCCCTGCTGAGTGCCCCTACCAATAGGGCTCTTTACTCAGACAGTGGCTGTGGGGAATCGTTAGCAATTTAAGATGCGAGTTCTAAGTTTGTCCTCCAGTCCCACTCGCGTGAGCACTTGTTCCAAATATGGCCAATGGACCCTTTCGAAGGCATTCTCAGCATCAATATTGAGCAGCATATACTCCCCCTGCACCCAGGAGTCGTTCTCAATGAGATGGAGGGCTCATTTGGTGTTATCGCTCATTTGACGGCGGGGGATAAAGCCTGCTTGTGTCTGGGTCTATCAGCTCTGGCATGTAGGGCGCTAGGCGAGCCGCTAAGATTTTGGTATATAAATTAATGTCAATATTAAGGAGGGATATGGGA
Source organism: Lissotriton vulgaris (assembly GCF_964263255.1). Lineage (NCBI taxonomy): Eukaryota > Metazoa > Chordata > Amphibia > Caudata > Salamandridae > Lissotriton > Lissotriton vulgaris. The sequence continues at coordinate 1,571,803,089 of NC_141687.1, forward strand.
TGATATGCTCTACAGACAGTCCTGTCTCGCCCCACTTTCAGGATAACCACAATGGATTCTTCGAAAATGTCCTCAAGGATTGTCCCTGGCCGGGCAAAGGGATTGAAAAGACTAGTCAAGAATGGAGCCACAAGTTTGCAAAACGTTTTTTCAAAAAGCAGCTGAGTAGCCATCAGGCCCGGGGGATTTAGCTGGTTTAAGAAGCGACATGGTCGCAACAACCTCTTCTATTCTGATTTCCCTCTCTAAGTGGTCTGCCTGTGCTTGAGTTGAGGTGGGCAAGCGAGCCTCCATGAGGTAAGCAGTGCCAGAGGCGTTATCTAGCAGCATGCTAGTATAGAGTTGACCGTAAAAATAGCGAAAGGCTTCAGCAATCTCAAAATCCTCCAATACTCATTCGCGCGAGCGCGCAAAAGCAAGATGGCCGTGATTTGTGAGCTCTGCTTTTAGGGGCCCTTTTTACCCACAAACTTCGAATTTGGAATGCAAAAACTCCAGAAACGATGCTAGCTGCCCTGTGCAGCCTACCTGCTGTTGGGATATTGTTTTACTGGCGCTGAAGACATTGGGAACTCTGCTTTTCTTCCTCTGGTGGCAGCTTGGATCTCCTTATAAGGTACAGCCCAGATTTCCTGTCAAGGGGGTGGAGCAAGCACTCAGGAAAGGGCCTGCCTTTGGCCTAACCACTCCCACAGTCCACTTTAGCTGCAGCACCAGCCTTTTCTTTGCTGCATTTTATTCTCTTTCTTTGTGCTTTACAGTTATTTGCTGTTTCATTTTTTACATTACGAAAAGGGAGAATAAAAATGCACAGAATCCCAGCAATAAAAGGAAACAACAGATATATCCCCCTCCTGTTAAGTCTAAAGTGATGGAATCAAGTGAGCACTCTTTGACATTAATTCTTGACGAACTTCATGCTCTTCGTGCCAACACTGATACTATTGCGTCAGAAATAAAAACTCTGCGTAAAGATATGGCTAGCATGTGCATTAGGGTTTCTGATAATTCCTTTAAAATACAGGATAACAAAGTTAAAATCGACACCTGTACTCCTCTTGTGGCAAACATTTCTCCTAAGTCTGCTCAATTGTTGGATATGGAAAATCATAACAACCAATACTATTTACATATTTTTAATTTGCCAGAAGATGTTGAAGTCTCTAATTGCAGACTATATTTGGAAAATTTGATTCCTGGTCTTTTGAATGTTAAATTTCCAGAACAATTTGAGATAGATAAGGCACAGAGGATTCCATCTCAATCCTCGTCATACCAAGCCACAACAAATGATTTTTAAGGTCCTTCACCATCATCATTTGGTTTTGATAAGGAAAGCGGCACGTAAAATCCCATTCTAAATGGTAAATGGCAATAACATTTTTATCCACCAAGACTTTGCCAAAGAGATTGTTAAGATTTGCAAAGATTTCTCTCACTTGCGTACTCAACTGCGTAGTCTTGGATTTAAGTATGGCTTATTTGATCCTTCAACGATGAGCATCTGGAAAATATTTTCTCCAAGTCCTTCCAACGCCTGGAAGATTTAAAATTGTTTCTGGAGCAGCAATCACACCATTTGCAACGTTGTCCGTGGGTCCCCCAAGGCGCCCCCCCGGCTGCTTCACCTACCTTAGCCGCCGCTCCTCACCGTGCTCCTGAGTTCACCGCTCCGCCGCTCCTTGCCGCTCCTCCCCGCCTGTCCTCCGCTCCTCACTGCTCCTCCTCGCCTGTCTGCCACTCCTCACCGCTCCTCCCCGCCTGTCTGCCGCTCCTTCCCGCGCTCATGTCCGCCGCTCCTCCTCGCGCTCCTGTACGTCGTTCCTCCACGCGCTCCTGATGTCAGCACGCACCTCGCGGCTGGCGCTACTTCCAAGGGACTACATTTTTTTTATCGTAAATTTTTTAAACAACGTGTATATATTTTTTTATATAGCCTATGTCCATCTGCTTGCCCTGACGTTTTCAAAGATGTATTGGGTGTTTGGATTGGTGGTGTAGTTTTCGAGTTTACCTGGCTCAAAGGACACAGTTCTCTCTTTATAATAGTAGTATAGATTAATGTTGCAATTCCCTGCTCACTGGGTTCCATCGGTTCGGTCATGCTTGTTAAGTGCGTGTGCGTTTCACATTTGTTATTGATGTTTCTTTGTGTTTGTCATTTCTGTTGTCATCTTTTGAATGTTAGTTTGTATTTTCAAGCAGCACCCACCGCAAGGTTAAAGATACAGGATGTGACCGCCAGGGTGGCAGTCACATCCTAATTGGTATGGAGGGACCTCCGCTGACCCTACGGACGGTCCCTCCACCTCGGGGGTGGCAGACGCACGCAGGTCCGTCCACCATCCTAATAGGCCTCTTAGATATGATTTTAACTCAATCCTTAGCAAAAGAGCTGGTATTCAGATTTCTAATTCTAAAGTCAGGTTTCATTTTAATGGCAACAGATCTTTTAGCTAATTATTTGCGCATAAAAAAAGATAAAACCCAAATAAATTCAATTCATGGCTCTAATGGTAAAATTGCTCTATCCCACCATTATATCATTAGTACATTTCTGGATTTGCATTCTACTCTTTATAACAAACTGAATTTGAATGATGTCTCCTTGATTGATTCTTTTTTAACTAATTGTGGATCACCCAAGATTTCCCAATCCGATTAAATAGGTCTTGAATCACCTATTACTCAAAGATGAAATTAAACAGCCATAACATGTCTTAAAAAATAAGTCTCCTGGTCCCGATGGTATTCCTGCTGAGTTTTTACAAAGAATTTCAATTACAGCTTATTCCTTCTTTATTTCAACTTTTTACCTTTTTTGGTTCTACAGGGATTTCCTCAGGTTCTTTTACTGAAGCTTCAATTATTGTGCTGCCAAAACCTGATAAGGATTCCACACTTGTATCAAATTATCATCCTATCTCTGGCTAATTATTGACCTATCTCGTTATTGCCAGGGATTAGTAAGATCGCGGAGAAATTCGCCAACCAGCAACTGTCTGCTTTTCTGGAAGCTGCCGCAAGACTGGTCCTCAACCTGCCAAAACACTGCCACATCTCCCAGCACCTGCGCACACTCCACTGGCTCCCCGTCGAGGCGAGAATCACCTTTAAGATGCTCACCCACGCACACAAGGCCCTCCACGGCACCGGACCAGCATACCTGAACAGCCAACTCAAATTCCACGCACCCCAAAGGACCCTACGATCAGCCCAGCTTTCCTACGCCGTGGTCCCCCGCACCAGAAAGACCAGATCGGGAGGCCGCTCCTTCTCCTTCCTCGCGGCCAAAGCATGGAACGCCCTTCCGCTCCACCTCAGACAGACAACATCGCTCCCCATCTTCGCAAGAAACCTCAAAACCTGGCTCTTCAACAGACCCCCTCCTTGATGGAATGGAACCTGCACCCCCCACACCCCCCCACCCCTAGCGCCTTGAGACCCTTAGGGGTGAGTAGTCACGCTTTAACAAACTCCTGATTGATTAATTGATTGGAAGCAAGTGAGTGGCCGGGCAGCTCCCAGACAGGCTTTCGCCCTGGTCAGGGTACTGATACTGCCCTTAAAGTGGTGGTGGAAGAGGCGAGGCAGATCTTGGACTCAGGAGGGTCAGTGGCAGTGATCCTCCTGGACCAAAGCGCGGCCTTTGATACGGTTGACCACCGTATCCTTATTAAACGCCTCAGCAATTTGGGGATCATGGGCTCCGCCCCTGCATGTTTAGAATCCTTCTTACACTCTAGAACCTTTCAAGTCTTGGAAGGCAACATTTGCTCTAAATCGACCCCTCTCCAGTGTGGTGTACCACAGGGCTCGTCTCTGAGCCCGACACTTTTCAACGCATATATGGCCCCACTGGAAGATATCATCACCCCCTTTGGGATTCAATTAGTCACCTACGCTGACGACACACAACTGGTCGTTTCACTCAATCAATCTGATCACTGCTCTGAGAACCTACGGTCCTGTTTGTCAGAAATCTTTGGCTGGATGAACAAATCCATGCTCAAAGTAAACGGAGACAAAACAGAGCTGATGCTCTTAGGACATAGGACCACACCTGTGTCGAGCTCCATGTGGCCCACATGTTTGGGACCAACTCCAATACCAAAAAATGAAATCAAAAGTCTTGGGGTATGGCTTGACCAAGATCTTTCATTCAAAACCCAAGCCAAGAAAACGGCCGGGGTATGTTTTGGCTTACTCCGCACTGTACGGAAAATCGTGCCTCTCCTACCTTTCCACTCTAGGAGGCTTCTTGTGCAGGGTCTGATCCTTTCCAGGTTGGATTACAGCAATGCTTTATACTTGGGTGCTCCAGAAGCCACTATAAATAAACTACAACATATTCAGAACTCGACAGCGAGACTGCTAACTGGATCCTCAACCATGCTATCAGCCAAACCCGCCCTCAGATCCCTCAATTGGCTGCCAATAAGGGAGAGAATCAAATTCAAATCCCTGTGCATTATGCACAAATCCTTACAGGGCAAGGCCCCCCCCATCCTAAGAAGTTTGTTCAGCCCCTATAAAGCCAATAGGGCACGCAGATCTGACCACCTGTACCTCGCTAATGTCCCCAGAGTAAAGAAGGCTCGAACAGGAGGATGTCGCTTCTCCATTAATGCCGCAAAGCTTTGGAACTCCCTTCCTCTCAAGATTCCCATTGAACCTAGTCTCCAGAAGTTTTGCAAGCTTCTGAAAACCTTCCTCTTCCCTTAAAGGTTTTCTTCAGTTCCGCTAGCTCAGGTTTAATCTCTCCTCTTAGCGCTGGGACGCTCACGGGTAACCATGCGCTTTAAAAATCCCATTCCTATCTCTTTAATTAATCAAGATTGTAAATTATATGCTAAAATACTTGCTTCTACATTATCCCCTGTGTCTGATTCTATTATTCATCCAGACCAATCTGGTTTTATGAAGAATAGATATTCTGCTAACAATACAAGAACTTTGCTACATGTCATTGAACAAGTTTCCACTTTAACTCTACCGTCAGGAATTCTCGTATTAGATGCTGAGAAAGCTTTTGATAAAATTCACTGGCTATTCTTATTTCATACATTATTATGATTTAATTTTGGTGACATTTATTTGCATGATATCTGCTTTATGTTCTTCTCCTACTGCTCGTTTATTTATCAATGGCCGAATTTCAAACCAATTCTCCCTTTTTAGAAGTACAAGACAAGGTTGCCCCCTCTCCCCGCTTTTATTTCTTATAGGTATTGAACCTTTACTCATTTTGATAATATTAAAGGAATCAATATTAAGGATGTCATTATTAAAACTTTAGCTTATGCTGATGATGTTCTTTTATTTATTAGTGACCGTTTATCTTCATTCCATTCCCTATTAGGGATTATTTCGAAGTATTCCACAGTGTCTGGATATAAATTGAATACTAATAAAACCACATTTTTTCCTTTAAATATTTATTGTACTCCTGATATATTACCTATAAATGAAATTATTTGGCAAAAGGATAAATTGAAATATCTTGGTATTCTGATCTCTTCTTCAATAAAATCAACAATAACATTGAACTGTGACTTTATCCTAAATTATATTAAAGATAAAACATCCAAATGGTCTTTACCTTTCATGGAGGGGGAGAATAGATTCTATTAAAATGACTATTGCTCCTAAAATCTTCTACTACCTTGCCATGATTCCTACAGAATTTTCATTAAAACATTACAAAGACATTGACAAACTTCTCTCCAAATTTCTTTGGAATATCAAATCACCTTTGTTAGTTATATAAAATTAAAAATTCCCAAATGTAATGCAGGTTTTGGTTTACCTGACTTTTTTCATTACCATAAAGATTTTATTTTGAAACAAAATTCAATATGGCTTAACCATTCTTATTTAATTCATCCACCTAAGTGGCATCTTAACGAGAAATCAATAGGTAAACCATTTCCATTACCCACTTTGTTAACCATGTCAAATAAATCACCAATTTTTCATAAATATGTTATTCTTAAATCTACTAAATTGATTTTTAATGATTTAGATTCAATTTTTCAATCCCCCATGTTCAATACAGAAGACATGTCACCATGGCATAGCCCAGTCATTAAATTAAATAGAAATATACGTTTCTGGTATTCATGGATTAATGCTAGTATTTTTTATCTTAAAGATATATATGAAAACAATGCTTTTATATCATTCGAGGCTCTGCAAACACAATTTAGTTTACCTCAGTCTGACCTTACCAAATATGAATATTTGTGTCATACAATTTTAGATTCATTTCCTTATGGTATTCCTTCTAATGTGAGAGCTGATTTATCAATTTATATTCAAAATGTTTCCACATCATCTCATGGTGTTTCTATTTTGTATAAAAAATTACCTAATTCTCTAGGTACCAACAATAATATGATTTCAGTATTTTGGAATAATGAACTCTCCATCTCCTTATCTGTTGATGCGTGGAAAGACATTTGGCTTAGCAGTATTTGGTTGGTTACCTGTCTTGCTCTATCAAACTAACTCGTATATTTTATTCAACTGTTTATGGACTCCATTACGTTTATTTCAGGCTAAACTTCTTCAATCTTCAACTTGTTGGCACTGTAAAGTACATCCTGGTACTTTATAACACATGCTTTTTTATTGCCCTTTAGTTTTTAAATTTTGGAATGAAATTTGGGATATTATAAAAAGATATTAACTATTCATGATGATGTTTCATTCAAGATGTTAATATGTAAATCTACTGTTCTTTCACACAACTTAAATGATTTAGATGGTAAACTTTTTAATTTTCTAATATCAGCTGCTTTAAAATCCATTACATTTTGTTGGAAAGATGTTTCACTATTATCAGTTCACGCTTGGTCGTCATAGGTGATTTTTAAAAGAAGAGGAGCTCAGTTATCTTTATCTGGTATTGGTCATAATTCTAACTTGTATCACTCTTTTTTGAAACCTGTTGATATATATTTATGTTCTTTATTATATATTTATATCTATTTTTTTGTTGATTGCAATTATATTAGATAATTATTCTTGCTATACTAGCTCTATTTCATAGTTAATGCAATAGTTTTAAAGCTGTTTCCTTACCTTCCCCTTTTTATTTTTCTATGACTATTTGCACTGTTGTTACCTAATGCGATTCATTGGATGTCTTTGAATCTCTATATTGTGATTAGGTACCTTCGCTCAATAAGATTTTTTTCTGTATTGTCTTTGTTTATGGCTTAATATGAAAACTCAATAAAATCTTTGAACACAAAAGAATCCTCCGATACCCGCCTACCATTTCCTCAGCGAATTTTCTGAACCCATTGTCTCTGCCTGGCTTCCCGAAGTTTGTGGGCAAGGAGGCGGCCGTACCTATTGCCCCCGTTGTAGTACGAGTGGGGTAATCGAAGGGCCGCAACCCCTATCTCGACATCAGTCACAAGTGGATGTAAAGGTGACAAACCCAAGAGGTAATCTAGCCTAGCGTATGTTTTAAGTGCGTTTGAATAGAAGGAGTGCTCACGGCTATGGGAGTGGGAGCAGCGCCAGAGGTCACTTAGGCCTAAGTCCTGCAGTCGAGCTAGTCCTGTCACTGTGGACTCGGTGAGCGCAGCATTTAGGAACTACTCTTGCCTTTGTTGGGGGTATCTACCAACCCAAAAGTGAACGCCAGGCCTCCCAGGATAAATTGAAAGGCGAGGAGCCTTCCTTTGATTTCAGTCGCTTTCTGGAGGAATTTACTGTGGAACGTGCAGGAGACTAGAATGGCTAGGCCAACAGATTTAATGGGACCAGATGAGAACATTTGGGTCGGAAACATTCAGGATTTCAAGTGGTGGCAGTCTTTCGACAGATGACGCGTCTCCTGTAGGAGGCATATATCAGCTTTGGCATTGTCAAGATAGGAAAGGACCGCTCTGCGTTTGAAAGGGTTATTAAGTCCCCGCACATTCAAAGTGAGGATTTTAAGAGTGGTAGATGGCATCTATGGGGGCATAGGTCCAAAGACATTGATAGCCAGGCTCGAGGATCGCCTCAGGGGCTGTAGTGGCTGAGCACAAATATCAAAGGGGAGATCCCAGTGGGCATCTAAGTGATGAGAAGAAAAGGTGGACGAGGAACCCCAGAACCAAAGAAAATCAACCCAAACAAAGAATCAAATACAAAACTACAGAAGCAAAACGAAGTCAAGAGAGAAAGTCTGTCATCCTCAGAAGCAATGATAGAGAACAAGGTCATTTGACTCTCTCAAGTGTCCTCTGGAGGGTGTTTTGCAAAAGCCTCTGACATTTAATCAAGGACCGCCCACTGGCCTTTGGCTTTTGGCAATCTCAGACTGGTCAGGCCTTTGGATTTGTCACCTGCGACTCTGTCGCCACCAGCCCAATGGGGAGACCTCAGGATCAGAGGATGTGCCGTGGCGCTCATCATCATCTGGGGAAGGCACAATTCCCAGCAACTGTCAAGCTTCAGTGAGGGGGCACAACTGTGTCAGTTTACCATTATGTCTGAAGATGAACCAGAAGGGATGGCCCCAGGAGTATGAGACACCTTGCTGACAGACATGTTCCATGACAGATCTAAACTGTTGTCTCCGATGAAGAGGAAGGAGAGCCAGTGCCTGAAAAAGCACTGGAGACTGACCCTTGAAAGAGATTGGGTGCATAGCTCTGGCCTTGTAAATGATCTCCTCCTTGGTCTTGAGATCATGTACTCAGATGAGGATGTCTGTAGGTGGAGCATTGCTCACTCAGGGGGGACCAACCCTGTGGACATGGTCTAGTTTGATGGCAGCATTGGGTGAGGCACTGAGGATGTGATTGAATAACTCCCTGGAGAAAGTGAAAATATAATCAGTGTCTGCTGTGGCTTTCACTCCCCGGATGCAGATGTTATTCCTCCAGGAGCGGTTCTCCAAGTCTTCCAGGTGGATCTGCAAAATAAGGTGTTGGTCCTGGAGTCGTATCACTTCCTGCTGGAGAGTGGACAGTTCAGTGTCTCTATTGTCCCCTCTATCCACCAGGGCAGCAACCCTTTCCCCGATGCCATCCACACCTCTGCGGATATCTTTTATTTCAGAGGTAAGCTCTTTCTTTACCGTCTGGAGATCTTCCCGTAAGGTTAAAAAGAGATTCTCCAGAAATTCCTGGGTTGTAGGTTCCTCACCCGAGCTTAAGGGTGGCCCAGGCATCGAGGCCCGCGAAGCGGAGCCATGTGGAAGTATTTTGTTGAAGAGAGAAAATGTCCTTTAGCGTCTTTTCTTTCTTCCCCCTCGTAGTGGACATAAACCCATGTCCCGGCAATCCCGAGACCCTTGAGGCGAGGTGAGGAGGTGGTTCGAGAATAGCTGGTCCAATAAGTGGTTAACAGTACGTGTGAACACCAGGAGAATGTCGCTGATTAGGCTTAGGACCTATGAGCGCTGTATGGATGGCCTCTGCCGAGGAACACGTTGAGGTGTCGTGTCAGAGCCTGACCCGGCCGCTGATCATCTGCCTCCAATGCTATGGTGCTGCGGCACGGAGAGGTGACGGTGGGCTCCCTGGAGGTGAGGATGTGAGGCAGGGCACCTCAGGATGGTGAGCTGTGAGGCAGGCTCACGAGAGACGAGAGTGCAGAATGTCCAACCCAGGGCCTAGGGTGGGCCACAACCAGGACACCCACCCTCCACAAGGTGGGGGTACTCGGGCGGGTAAAGGGCCATAGCAGGGTTGGTGTTGTAGGCCAGGGGAGGCACGATCTCAGGGTGCTAGCGTGTGTGTCCCCTATGTCGGGTCCACCACAACCCGTACCTATTAACGTCAGGGCCGCCACATGTCTCGTACAGAAGACTGCCACTCGCCAGTCAGGGTCTGTCAGGGTGCCGCTCGTCTCTGTGATGACCCCAGATGCTGCCTTGAGGAGGGGTGGGAAACCTGGGGCAGTGGCGGGCCCACAAGCAGTACCCTGTCCTTGCTGGGCCACTACTATGAACCTCCAACTCTCAGCATCTGCCTCTAATGGCAGCCGCACTAGCCCTCACTCAGCGTTGTTGCCAGCAGGCGGGATGTCGTCCCGTTTTGCATTGGGGCTTTGTGGGCTGCCCACGAGGATTTGACAGCGGAGGCACCCCGGGCCACGGGGGTCCAGAAGTCCAGGCCACACGGTGATTGATGGCCCCCCAATCACTCAGGGAGCCCTGGTCCTGCCACGTTGTGTAGAGTCTTTTGTGGCCCACAGGAGCATAAGTGCCCTAGGTCGAGAGACCACCCCCTTCCAGTCTGCCAATCTCTCGGGGGCCTTCGGGTCCATGGACCACCCCACTACGGGCAAGGTAGCACTGAGGAGTGCGAAAGTCCAGGATGCATCCAAGGGTGCCCCACCATGCCGAGTCAGAGGTGCTGTGGCTGGAAGAGTATGGGCATGAGGCAGGCAGCAACTACAGCCTGAGGCCTCAAGCGGCTGCTGGGTGTGCTAAGAGGCAGAGTCAGAGATCAGAGTTCATATTTTCAAAAACACAAGGGAACCCAAAGGGTAGATAAGGACCTTGGGCAACAGTGTTGTATTGGAACAGTGGTCCTTAAACAGAAGAAATAGTCATTAGGATAAATATAGACTAGAATCAGTACTATATTGCGAGTGTCCAGCCGGACATTCAATTTAATAAATCAAAAAAGTCAAAGAACACAAATACGAACACATCAATATAGTGGGACAAAATCCTGCATCCTACATTAATACATGACCAGAACATTTAGGACATTCACATTTCAGTCAAGACAAAGGTAGCTTGTGGAATATTGAACATGATTTGTGACAAGCTTAGAAAAACAGTAATTGCACTTCTTTTATCACATCGAATTAATGTGCATAATGTTTACATTAGTCAATAACGTTTCAATCCTTTTAAGACAAGAGCAGGATCATCATCAGGACAGTTAAAGATACCAGCCTGAATTTATAAAAATGCCTGTGGTGAATAGAAAGAAGGGAGAGAGATTAGGAAGCATCAAATACGAAGTGTAAAACCTAGTACAAGCTGCAGGGCAACCATTGAACAGCCCTGGTGTCAGGCAAGGGCACGGTGCAGGTGGATGGAACAACATAAGAACATGAAGTGGCAATAATACATTCTATAATAAATTACAACATTTAAACTTACATTTCCCAATACATTCAATGTAACAGTAGGGAAAGTGTTGGATAGCGGAAGGGTAAAATGTACTATTCCCACTCCAGTGAGTGCAACAGTAGGGTATGTTTTGGATAGTGGAAGGAATTAAATTTCCCATTCCAACTCCAGTGAGTGCAACAGTAGGGAAAGTGCTGGCTAGTGAAGGGGTAAAAATTACTATTTCCACTCCAATGAGTACAACAGTAGGGAAAGTGTTGAATAGCGAAGGGGTAAAAGTTACTACTCTCACTCCAGTGAGTGCAATAGTAGGGTAAGTGTTGGATAGTGGAGGGATTAAATATACTATTCCAACTCCAGTGAGTGCAACAGGAGGGAAAGTGCTGGATAGTGGAGGGGTAAAAATTACTATTCTCACTCCAGTGAGTGCAACAGTAGGGAAAGTGTTGGATAGAGGAGGGGTAAAAATTACTATTCCCACTCCAGTAAGTGCAACGGTAGGGAATGTGTTGGATAGCATAGAGGTAAAAATTACAATTCCCACTCCAGAGAGTGCAACAGTAGGAAAAGTGTTGGATGACGTAGGAGTAAATATAATATTCACACTCCAAGCAGTTCAAAAATAAAATCTAAATAAATTTAACAATCAAAAATAATATTATAAAAGTAAATAAATGTTTACATTTATAAATATGTTAACATTAAAAAACTGTATATTTAATATAGAAAAAAGATATTTTAAAAGTAATTATAACAAATACCTGCAAATATTATATAAAATAAAAACACCACACTAATAACAAAACACTACTAAATTTTTAAACAAAATATGCTTCCATAATTAACATAATTAATTATCAATTAAACAAATAATAATGAAAAAGAATGATGAATTACCAACACTTTAACCCTATAATATCCACAACACATACCTAAATGAAACGGTAAAATAGTACATTACACATTTAAAATGTATTTTAAAATTAAAAACTATTACTATTAAACAACTAATTATAAAGTAAGTAAAATGTATTTAATACCCATTCTTTACCCCTTTAAAAATAATAACAACACATAAAAAAATAAACTTTTTCAGATGATCTCTAGTGTACCCTGCTTACTTTTAATGCTATGAACAATATTGCATTTATTGACATCTATTCCGATCCGGTAACCTTTGCACAGGAATCCCCGACCATAGACATGCTCACCACATTCATTGAGCTAGTTCCCCCAAACACTAGGATGGTGATAGGAGGTGATTTTAATTGTCAATTTGAGCCACTAGCCCTTCCTACTGACTCTTTGCTTGCTGCAGAGGATTTCATTTGGGTAATTCCTGCATTGCGAATTCCCCTGGTAAGAACATGGACACCATTGGTTTTACAGATCAATGCAGTAACACTAACCCATGCACTGAGAGCATGTAATGGTCGCACCAAGTCAGACCAACCAGGAAAGCCAACTTTTAATAGACTGGGGCAATCATCTTTATTGGACTATATCTAATAGAAGCAAGGATATGGCATTGGGTAGGTGACTTTGCTGTCTGGCCTAGACATGACAGCTGCCACAATGCCTTGGTACTCGACATTAAGGTCCCAGAACTTCATAGTCCCTCAAACTCTAACCCCTTTCTTGGTACTAGCCTATCTTTGGACAATAATAGAAGGCGAATTAGGTAGGAAACACTGAGGCAGTCACCAGGCAAGGCTGCAGCCCCTTATTCCCTAATCATTCCCCCTTTATTGGCAATGGAAAAGGTTGTCCAGACATTTAACACTCTTGATGCTTTCACTGAACTTACGGCTATCCATGTGGATCTCACCACTAGCCTGATGCACTCTAAAGGCCAGAGGCCCCTTAAATCCACTTGGTTTAATAATTCCTGCCGAATGGCAAAGGGTGCCCTCATTGATGCCACAAAATCCAAAGATAGATCTCTCATCAAAACTAGGAGGGCCCTATATAGTAATATTTGAAAGGCAGCCAAAATGGAGTGGGAGTCCGAAAAATGGGATGCGATCAAACAGGCTCTCACTAATAGAGAAATGAGGGTGTTCTGGACCCTGATTTGAACAGTTAGTTCCTCAGAGAACACACCCATTGAACCGAACATCGCTTCAGATGCTTGGAAACTTTATTTCCAATTGGTGTACTCCACTCAGGACATCATTGATCCCATAGAGGGAATCCGGCCAACTGCTGTGGGAATCCCTTTGAAGATGATGTAGGGTTCACTCTGACTGAGGTGCTGAGTGCAATTGGGAAGTTTCCCCTGGGAAAGGCCCCTGGATTAAACAAAGTTCCTGGGGATTTATTTCGGGAATAGCCCAACATCTGGGGCCCATATTCATGTGTAATATTTAATGCCATATTAAGCACCATGAAAATCCCGGATACCTGGTTAGGGGCCAATATCTTTCCAGTTTACAAGAAGCGCTCTCCCCTCCGGCACACAAATTACAGGCCAATAAACCTGATTGATGTAACTCAGAAGCTGTTTGCCAGGATTGTCCTGGAGCGTCTCCAGTCCTGGGTGGATGATCACGAGATTCTAAGTGAGTATCAGGCAGGCTTTCGTAAAAATATTTCTACCATCGACCAAATCTTTAGGCTCCAAATATTATATTGGAAAACGGTGACAATAGAGGGTGGGAGCCTCTACTTAATCTTCGTTGATCTTAAACAAGCCTTCGATTTGGTACCTTGTGTCAAACTAGAGCAAGTGGGCATTCCTCCCTATTTGCTCTCTCTGTTTAAGCGACTACATACTGGAAATCTTGCCCAGGTGAGATACGGGAAATATGGGGAATAAATCCCATGCTTCCAAGTGAATAGGGGAGTTAGGCAGGGGTGTGTTCTGGCCCCCAAACTGTTCTGTCTCTTCTTTAATGCTCTGGTGGACCAACTGAACGAGGTAGACTACATCGATGACCCAAAGCTCAGTCGTGACAAGGTGCCAGCAATGTTGTTTGCAGACGACACCTTGTTACTATCTAAATCACCCATGGGCATCCAAAGGACCCTTGACACCTTCTCCTTATTTTGCAAGAACAGGGGCCTAGTGATTAATTCACTAAAAACCAAGTACATGGTTTTTAATCCTAGTAAAACATCTCATCCTAACCCTACCCTAAATGGTACACAGCTAGAGAGGCTAGCTGTTTTTGACTATTTGGGTGTTATGTTGACGGAAACCTTTGGGTGGGGCCCGCAACAAGAAAAGGCAGGTTTGAGGTTAGCACAGATGACCGGCGGAGTAGCAAAATTATACAGGAACTCAACATCTAGACAACCGGGTCAGTTAACTGAGATCTACAAAGTTCAAATCAGGAGTGCTTTTATGTATGGGGCAAAACTTTGGGGACATCTTCCAGTAGGTGGACTGGTCAAATCTGAGAACAAGTTTATGAGACAGTTCTTGGGCCTACCGCCAAGCATTCCTCGTATCCCCCGATGTATGGATCTCGTTATTAGACCCATTGACGAGCAGATTGGGCTGCGACCCTTGACTTTTTGGTGCCGACTTTGGGCGACTCCCGAACTAACAGCCTATCAGTCAGAACTCAAGGCGATTTTTGGGCTCCCAGGGATGGGAAAACTACCTTGGTTCAAACACATAAAAGATATGTGCCACAAATTAGACCGGCCGAACCTATGGACCCACCCTGAGGAAGTGTCCCCGACAATATCGCAGCTTGAACTGGTTAAAACTTACAGACTGTTTAGACTGGCTGAAATTCAAGGGAGCACAAAACCAGGCCATCTAACCTCTGACTTTCTTAATTTTAAAGATCAGTATTTATTTGGGGGCTACCTCAACACTGTTCATCCGTCCTTGGCAAAGAAACTCTATGTCCAGTTTAGATGGGGTTGCCTACCGGTCCATGCATTTGCAAACAAATGGTCAAAAGCCCCCTCAGTTGGATGTCCTGCCTGTAACAATCAGGAAGAATCATCCAATCATGTTTTTTTCTTTTGTCCAGGATATAATGTACCCAGGAGGTATTGGCTCCTACCAATATGCAGGAACCTGGGGTATAGACAGACACGGGAGGCCTTTAGAGTTTTGAGAACTGACACTCATCCCCGATTGTTTTTGTTGTGTCCTGTTTCTGTTTTTAACTCTATGTGGCTCAGGCGCCGTAAGTTTTTTATACAGTAAATGTCCCCTTCCCATTTCCTACTGCTTTCGACCTTACTAACTCATGAAATCTCTGTTTTAACTGCTTCTTTTTAAATTTGAATGCTTTTTATTTTATTTTATTTTTTTACTTTTTTTATTTTGCAAAAAGAAACAAAGTACAGTGGTGGTCAAACACAAGGCATACTTTCATTGTGCTATACACGTATATGGAGTTCACAGGAAATAGGCAAGTTACATTAAATCATGGGTGTAAGTCTTTGTCTCTTCTGTACAAGGATTTAATGCTTTTTTAACTGCCATGAAATTTGTCTAATTGATTGTACATAGCTATACTCTGTAATGTTTACTGATGCTCTTATTGTCTAAATTCAGTGATGTATGCATTTTATGGTCTACAATGATCGAAATAAAGCTTGAAAATGAAATGGACAAAAAAATAAACAATTACCCAAAATAAATATCAATAATTAACATTTATTAACAAATATATATTATTTAATTACACACAAATTACTTGCCACCCTACAAAATAACTATAAATAATTTGCAATTAATATTTAATATTAATGAAAAACCAATTCTTAATTTATCAATAAAAAAAATACTTCCCACCCTTTACACCTATAAACACCTAAACGCACACCTAAAATTAATTACACATTTACCATAATCAATTACCTCTTCTATACACCCACAACCCGCTACAGAACTAAAGAACACAAAATTCAAATTCAAAAACAATTAACTACTAAAATTGTAACACATATATTAAAAAATATAAACAATAATTATGCATAAAAATAAACATTAATTTAATATAATTACATTACTTCTAACCCTATTCTCCTATAAACCCACAACCCGCTACGGAACTAAAAAATGTGAAATTCGAATAAAAAAAGTTATTAACTGCAAAAAATGTAACACAAAATAAAAAATATAAAAATTCTTATACAAAAAATACATTACATACATGTAAAATATATACTAAAATACATACTATTAATTAAAATATATATATTTTTAAAAACTATCTTTTTTCAAATGATATTAAACACTTCGATATCTTTTAAAGCAATATTACTTACCTTAAGTCGATATTCTTGACCACAATATTCATGCTGTCGACATTTCTCAATCACAATATTTCTGACTATATATTTCTGCAACTCAATATTTTATAACTCCATATTATGTCTGTGCACCGTACATGGCAGCCACTCTAAAGCCTTTTGCCCTTGGGGAACATTTTTGCAGATGAATCCTCAGCGGCTATGGTCAGCCAACGGCAGTGGCAAGGGTGAACGGGCACACCTCTGCTCCATTTCTGAAGGGACGTGCAATAGGGGTGCCTGCTCTCATCCCTATTGTTCGCATTATATAAGGAACCGATGAATCCGGGCTCATCCTAAGATGAAGAGAATACTCTTTGGGGAGAGGAACATGCTATCAGCCTGTAGACAGATGATGCTACAGCAACATTAGAGGATCCTTCCATTTCGTTACCCACCTTCCTTAATGCATTACCTACCTTCCTTAATGAACTGGAGTCATTCAGCCAGGCTGCAGACTTTAAAGTAAATGTGCACAAATATCCAACTCTTAATCTATCACTTCAGACACCCAAACAGCTGCAACACAAAAATCACATGCAATGGGCAACAACATTTATCCCGTATCAGAGGCTTCAACTCACAGCTAAGACCAGACAACAGCAACTCTCAATTATTAGAACTTATATCACCAATTTAAATGAAGTTTACATCACTGGGACATTATGGTCTTTCTTTGCTTGGTTGCATTGCAGCCATAAAGATGATGATTCTACCATAGATATTATTTCTCTTCCAGGTGCTCCCGGTGGAGCCCCCTCCTGGAGTATTACAGAACGTTCAAAAGGAGCATAAACACTTTGTATGGGCAGATCAGAGACCCCACATGAGCACAGACTTAAGCTTTTGATCGCTGACGGATGGAGGCTTAGGAGTTCCCAATCTCTACAATTATTATCAGGCAGCCCAGTGTAGGGTTTTTCTGGAGTGATCCCACGACAAATCTGAAAAGCATAGGCTTTTCATGGACAGAGGCGTGGCGTGGCCTCTGTGGATAAATCCCTTCCTCCACAAATCCACCCAACCAAGAAGCCTTTATCTTTCCCCCATCACTAGATCCTCTTTGGATGCCTGGGACAAAGTAGCTGAGCGGGGTGGACTTTCCTCACTCCCCTCTCCCCTGACGCCATTGGTTGGTAACGAGGATTTCACTCCAGGTTTAGTCTCTCCGCCTCCGGCTTTAAAATACTGAAACCAGATTGGTTATAGATCAACTGGTCACTTATTAGATGTAGCGGGACCTTTACCCTTTGGGAGCCTCCGCTCTGACCATGCTTTACCTGAGACAGGACACCTGCATTACATACAGATCAGACACCGGGTGATGTACCTTTTAGATGTAACTTTTAGAGCAAATCGCTTCCTCACCCCCTTTGAGAGGTGGTTGCTCTCGGAGACATCCAACATACGTTTCATTACTGAACTATATGGCCTACTTTGTCCTGCTACGACCCAGCCCAAATATACAGGTAAGAAATGATGGGAGTTGGAGCTGAGCCTTACTCTGACACAACTTGAATGGGGTATATCCACTACTTGGCTAGGCACACAGCTCGTAACATGGCTAGTATTGAAACAGCTACCAAGATCGCAAGATATTGGTATCTCACACTCAGTAACATGATGAAATCCATCACGAAAACCAGATTTGTGGCGCGATTGTGGCTCATTAGGCATGTTATGCATTTACTATGTGATTGCCACACACTCACATCCTACTGTACACAAGTGCTTGAGTACATTGATACCCATTTCAACACATAGCTTCCTGGTTTCCCTGCCTACATTCATCTGCATCTACCCAACGCACCTTCCCACTCAAGTCTCGCAAGGGCAGACAGATTGGACTTGCACTGGGTGCAGCCCTGCAGAATGTATTGACACATTTGGACGCGGGGCAGATCCCAACAGATCAAGGATGGTTATACCGGTTTTGGCACATACTTGGGATGGAGCGTCTGTCTCTTTCTTATTGAATCAAGGGACCTTTTTTCCCCGAGTTATGGCGCCCGTTCCTGACATTACTGACATCAGAGTTTTGCGAACGCTCCTGTCCCAAATCTCTACGCCTTCTTCAATTACCTGAGACACTCCGTGGCCCTACCTGAGAGAGTTCATGTTATTTTCCACATTAGCCAATGAGATCGCACTTCCTTTTATTCCAATGCTGATTGGTCCTGGGGGAAGGGGAAGTTTTAGGGTTGGTTGGGAAATTCTAATGATGACATGACTAATAGGCCAATGGCTTTGGTGTGCTTTTCTTTCTTGTTGTATAAAACCAAAAAAAGATATTTAAACCATAAAAGCAATCGCAGACATGGTGGTCTGCTGACCCCAGCAGGTTACAATCCCTGTGATGGTAGCGATTCATAGTGGGTCACAATTTACTACATATCTCATGCATATAATTGAGGTGGGTCAATCTGAATTTTGCAAACCAACATGTTTGAACACGTCAGTTCACAAATAAAAGCAGTGCATTTGTTAATATTTGTTGCACAAATTGCAACCAATTTGACCAAATGCATTGTATGAACACAAGGCACCTGATTCCTTGGCAGCTAAATCCCAATGTTCATGTGTTTGTTTACAAGAGTATGCCCCAAAATTAGAACTAGGTCCTGACTTTCTATGCTAGATATGCCTTTATATTTCTGCTTCACATTATAAATGTCACACTTAGGCATACCATTTCTTGGACCATGATCTTCAAATTCCATTTCAGATGTTTACAAACATTATGGAATCAGGAGCATGTAATAAGTATGGTCAATGTGTCCATGAATCTAGGCAAAGTTCGACCAGTAGAGGGCAGCAATGGGTGCCTGGTCCAGATTGGATATATATGTACCTTTAACTGTTTGGATGGTGGTATGGTTCCACATCAAAGTAATAAAACTCTTAGAAGTCACCATTCATGGTCTGCTACACAAAACATAACTTGTGTCCTGCCATCAAAATCAAAACGCATCCAATTTAATTTCAGTATTTTCCAGAGTTCAAGGGTTGTAGTAAATTTGTGAATTTCAACTAAAAAGAGGGAATTAAGTCATCAGGTGTGTGGCTGGATGCATGGACTGGTAAGATTCATGGTTGGTTGAATGCAGGGCTCAACATAGGCAAAAGTTTCAATCCAGCTCTTCTTCCAACACGTACTGCATAGACCCAAAAACTGTGCAATGTGACATATGGATGCCCATTTGGTTGTTTGCAGGAACTAGTCCGAGGTGAGGGCCTCCATAAACCCCATCAGCCATTTGCCGTGGGAACCAAAAACACTGGCTGTGGACCGCTGTTGATCTGCTAATATTGCTTTAAAAAACTCGTCAAAAATTCAGAAGAAAAAGTTAAGATAAATCTGTGGTTCAAATCCTGTAGCATTCACATTGGATAAAACTATGAAACTCACTGCCAAAAGTACAGTTAAAGAGGCTTAACAATTCTAAATTAAAATGTAAAAATGCCTGAAATTGATCAACAATTGTCCACTATACAAACTATAACACATGCCCACTCATAGAAAGTCTGCTGATATATCAGGTAGCAGGAGAAGGAGACAAAAGTAACCTTTATTTGGAAAGTAAAGAGCATAATCAAAGCCTGACTTCATCAAGTTAGGTGTTTTCCAAAATGAGTTTGAGTTGTGTCTCCCATCATTAAGCCGAGATTTAAGTCAGGAATTTAAACTTAGAGATTTGATAACAAATATTCTTATCTTCTACATCTGCTCCAGGTTTGTTTTAGCAGAGAAAAAACAAGGGGGCATATTATCAAGGGGGTTTATCTCCGCTTTTTTGGCTTTAAAAGCCAAGAAAGCGGAGATAACATTATCTCCCTATTATCAAGCTGTCGCTAACACCAGTTAGTGACAGCTAATAGGAAATAGCGACCATCTTGGGCCCCGCTTTGCATGTCAGTGATATTTATCACTAATGACATGCAAAGTGGGCGTGCCAAGATGTTAGCGACTGGAAACAGTCCCTAACATTGCTATCTCCTATTACCAACTTTTGGAGATATTCGCGCTAAGCGCGAATATCTCCAAAAGCTAACACCTGCCCTGAGCAGTTCTTAGCCATGTTATCCAATGGGAGGTGGATAACATGGCTAAGAGCATTTGCTCGATAATGCATGAATATCGCTGACTTTTCAGCGATATTCATGCATTGCGGCCGTTTTTTATCGCATTTGCGATAAACCTTGCTAATAGCAAGGTTTATCTGCGATAAAAATCGCCGATGTACGGCGATAATTTTTGTCTCTAAACAAGTTAGAGACAAAAATTATCGCTAGTTGTTGGTAATATGCCCCAAGGTTTTGTTGGAGTCAATCTGGGATTGTTCCTTATGAAAAGCATGTAGTATTCAAGGCCCACATTTATTAAAGGATTGTGTTGCCCTTGCATCATACAGGTGACAAAAGGGAACACAATCTTAAAGTTAAATTTTACCCTGCCAAGCAAGGCCAGCTTGCCTGGCCCTGCATTCTTTAGTAAATCTGGAGTAATGCATAGCAACACACGTCACTGCCTTGTGTTACTCCGAGGTGAGAAGGTGTTACGTGGTTGAGGGTGCATGGTCCCTCACATCTGCCGGTGCTTTTTGGTGCATTTACAGATTAATCAAGACTGGTAAACCTGGAATCGCATCAAAATTGTATGCCTACCCATTAGAGTCAAAATGAGAAGAAATAACTTTAATTCTCCTTGTTGATGTCTCGTGAGAGTACTGTACGAAGAGGAAATGCCTCTGAGGATTGTTTTTGTATGGCAAGGTGTCATTTCCTGCATAAAAACAATCTGGCTGACACGCAGGCATTCTTCCTGCATGGGGTAAGGGTGCCGGCATTGGCACTAGGAGCCCACAATGCACCAGTGCCAGGAGAAGGCAGAAATGCACTGATTTGTTTATATATACAGCACCTTCTTGCCCTCTCCATTTGATGCAGTGGAGCAAGTTGTCTTGTTGCATTGTGCTGCATCGTTTAATGATAAATCATGATAGCTGGGAAGACTCTTTGAGAAAAAGGTATCTGAGAGATGTAAAAAGGGCTTAATCTTGGCAATAGCATTAAGCACTTAATTCAAAGTTAATTTTCAGTCTTAAAACCCAATAACTCCAGACTCCTGTGGTGTGCCACCAAAGATGTTGTAGTGAAAAGGGGAGAGTTCTCTTTTTTCATCCTAGCTTCATAAAAGGCAGAGAACTCTTCCTGTCTTTTTGAAAATGTTGGAGAAGTTGCATTGGGTTCTCTGAATATGGAATAAGACACCAAATTTGTTCAGAGGCTAAGAGGAATAGTAAGCATTTTGAGTGCTTAAGTGCTGACCTTTAATTGCTGTCATCTCTTGATTATTTTCTGCACACTCCTGTCCATATCATATTTGCAATGTGCTGAGCTATAAGCCCTTTGAGTTTTTTCCCACTGGAGAGATACATTGTAAAACTTATGCACAGTATTGTTATCCAGGTATTTGACCCATTTCCTTGGTTGACAGCTGGTAGGGAACTGAAAAGGAGATGAGGAGGAGGAGTCAATAAAGATGAGCCATACTAACCTTCTTTCCGACATGGAAGGACCAGAATAAAGCTCTATTTGTGCATGGTAATTAAGAATAACTAATTGAATAAAGTTATTAATTCTTAGGAATTAGGACCAAAGTGATACAGCAGGTTTGTTTGGAGCTCCACAGTGAAGAATGAGCTATCAATGGAACATATTGGTGTCTGAAGTCATTAAAGATTCTATGGCACATTTGATAATTTTGCCAGGGCCTTTCCTATACCAGTCACATGGCTGATGCATGCTACTTAAAGATACTTTTACTAAAAGACAAGGGAACCCACTAGGTAAGCAAGGACCTGGGGTGTTGATTAAGCTAAAGACAAAGGTCCTTGACAGGTAAAATGACCACTTCAATAATTATAGGCCACAATATGCACTATAATGAAAAAAAGTCCAGCCGGACTTTGAAGTTTAATTCAATGCTTAAATATGTTTGATCAGACGAACCAACAATGAAACAGTGGGACACAATCCTGCATCCACAATGCTACACACACATTAGACAGTACATATAATTAGGGTATTTCAGGCATATAGAAAAAAGGAGCAAAAAGGAAATTTACTGTGCATTTGCTTCACATATGTGGGAAACACATGGTTTTTTGGCACATAATAGTACACTAGTGTTTAAACCACATATTGTGTCGACGGCGTTTCGATCCAGTTAATAATAAAGGATCATCATCAGGACATTCATTGCTTGCCTGAATTTAAAAGCCTATATTAACAGGGAAGAAGGGAACATATAACAGAACATTAATTAAATGTGTCACTCATAGGACATTGCTAAAGCAAACTCATACCAAGCTTAAGGTGCTAATTGTCATTCAGGTGAAAAGGTGTCAGGCAACCTGTGCCAACCATCCACGGCGCAGTAGTGAGCAAACCATGCCAGGCTCGAAGTATGTGTCGTGAACATGATGTGAACAGTTGGTGCCTATAGCATGCTATAGTGGTATGTTTCAAGGTAGTGGAAGGTAGTAAGCCGTGCACGTACCACATAGGTGGCACAAGGATTTTGAAGTAATGTACATGGGGAAATAATTACATAGGCGCGGGGTATAATGGAGTAGAAGGTGATCCGGCATCCAGTTCTAGAGCCTGGGGATGATGCGGTAGAACTAGCTGAACAATCAATTCTTACGGTGCCTGAGAAAAATGAGCCCAGATTAAACGCTACCCAGGTTAAAATTACCTGGCAAACCCTAATAGGTACAAGGAAGAATGGCTTACCTAGTGGTTTGTGGTTATCAATTGACCACGGAGGGGTGAGCCTACAACGCAATAGGTTTGTGGAGGGGCTGGCACGTGCGCATTATACCTGTTAAGGGTATACAGAAACCAATTCATGTATCGGTAGTAACCCTACTTACTAGTTAGCGCGATCCTAAAGTATGGCGCTTACCCCACAGTGGAGTTGAACAGGATCCCAATGGGGCTGAAGGGAAGCACGTTCCCGGTGATTAATCCGGTTGGTTTAAATTAAGAGGAGCTGGTGTCTGAAGTCATTAAAGATTCTATGGCACATTCGATAATTTTGCCAGGGCCTTTCCTATACCAGTCACATGGCTGATGCATGCTACTTAAAGATACTTTTACTAAAAGACAAGGGAACCCACTAGGTAAGCAAGGACCTGGGGTGTTGATTAAGCTAAAGACAAAGGTCCTTGACAGGTAAAATGACCACTTCAATAATTATAGGCCACAATATGCACTATAATGAAAAAAAGTCCAGCCGGACTTTGAAGTTTAATTCAATGCTTAAATATGTTTGATCAGACGAACCAACAATGAAACAGTGGGACACAATCCTGCATCCACAATGCTACACACACATTAGACAGTACATATAATTAGGGTATTTCAGGCATATAGAAAAAAGGAGCAAAAAGGAAATTTACTGTGCATTTGCTTCACATATGTGGGAAACACATGGTTTTTTGGCACATAATAGTACACTAGTGTTTAAACCACATATTGTGTCGACGGCGTTTCGATCCAGTTAATAATAAAGGATCATCATCAGGACATTCATTGCTTGCCTGAATTTAAAAGCCTATATTAACAGGGAAGAAGGGAACATATAACAGAACATTAATTAAATGTGTCACTCATAGGACATTGCTAAAGCAAACTCATACCAAGCTTAAGGTGCTAATTGTCATTCAGGTGAAAAGGTGTCAGGCAACCTGTGCCAACCATCCACGGCGCAGTAGTGAGAAAACCATGCCAGGCTCGAAGTATGTGTCGTGAACATGATGTGAACAGTTGGTGCCTATAGCATGCTATAGTGGTATGTTTCAAGGTAGTGGAAGGTAGTAAGCCGTGCACGTACCACATAGGTGGCACAAGGATTTTGAAGTAATGTACATGGGGAAATAATTACATAGGCGCGGGGTATAATGGAGTAGAAGGTGATCCGGCATCCAGTTCTAGAGCCTGGGGATGATGCGGTAGAACTAGCTGAACAATCAATTCTTACGGTGCCTGAGAAAAATGAGCCCAGATTAAACGCTACCCAGGTTAAAATTACCTGGCAAACCCTAATAGGTACAAGGAAGAATGGCTTACCTAGTGGTTTGTGGTTATCAATTGACCACGGAGGGGTGAGCCTACAACGCAATAGGTTTGTGGAGGGGCTGGCACGTGCGCATTATACCTGTTAAGGGTATACAGAAACCAATTCATGTATCGGTAGTAACCCTACTTACTAGTTAGCGCGATCCTAAAGTATGGCGCTTACCCCACAGTGGAGTTGAACAGGATCCCAATGGGGCTGAAGGGAAGCACGTTCCCGGTGATTAATCCGGTTGGTTTAAATTAAGAGGAGCTGGTGTAGTACCTGTGGCCAGAATAAAAGGACATAAGCAAGCGTGCCACGGTGCGTTAAGGGGGCCTGAGTGACATGACCCAAGGGAGGAACAGCTTACCTACGGATTGCCGATTGAAGCTCCTGTGGCGGAGCGCGGTAGCCTGTGATAGGGCTCCTGGAAGAAGAAAATGCGGGGCCGTATGATTATCTAATAATTAGCTCAATGCGCGATGAATCGGGTAAAGGGGATGACGCTTACCTCGGGTTCACAATGGAACTCAATTCAGTATCCCGGTGCATAGTTGCGCCGTGGAACCTCTGGTTGTGGGCGTGCTAGGGAGAAATAAGCACGGCGGCCATGCTGAGATGGGAATAAGGGTGGGCGTAAAATCCGTTTCGCGGGCGAATTTGCGGATTTTCCGCGATTTCGCGATCCGCGAATCTCGCGAAATAGCGGTAAAATCCGCAATTCAGCGGGGACGAATTTTCAGCCAAGCAAGGGTTACAGCAGCAGGTGCAAAAGTTGAACCTAATTTCTTTGTAACCTTTTACAAAAGGGTTACAAACAAATTAAATTCAACTTGGACACCTGCTGCTAATTGCTTCCTGGCGCCTCGTTGCCTACTTGCAACTATTCTCTGACCCTGCTCTGACCCTTGAAGCAGGGTCAGAGAATAGTTACAAGTAGGCAACGAGGCACCTGTCCAAGGAATTAAACCTCATCAGGAAGCACTTACAGATATAAAAAACAGGAAGAAGGTAGATGATGGCAAATACACCCATTTTGAGTTGTCAGGAGGGGTTAAACTAAAAGAGACCTTTATAGCACAATTTTCATATGCATTTTGCTAAAAATAAAAAGCTGTATGTTCTGTAGGGGCAACTCAGGATTCTGGCCCTTCAGAGATCCGGCCTCTCTTTCTTTCTCTCGTTCTCTCTCTCCCTCTCTCTTTCCCTATCTTTCTCTCTCTTTCTATCTATCTATCTATCTATCTATCTATCTATCTATCTATCTATCTATCTATCTATCTCTCTCTCCCACTCACATAAACGACTGCATGGGTAACTTCGCTATGCAGGCGGGTCGCGAAGACGCAAAAAGCCCCGCGAACACGCAAAAAACCCCGCGAACACGCAAAAAACCCAGCGAACACGCAAAAAACCAAAAATCCGCAAATTCGCACAAATTCGCGAATTTTGCAGATCCTGAATTCGCAAATCTGCAAATTCCCGGATCGCGAATTCGCAAAATTCGCCCATGCTTAGATGGGAACCGGCAAAGTGTGACGGCCATGTTGAAAGGGGCAAGGCTTAGAACCGGCTGACATATTGGAGTGGTGATTTAAAATTATCACTGAATTAAGCACGGTGGCCATGCTGAGATGGGAATTGGCACAGGGCAAGGCTCAGAACCGGCTGACATATTGGAGTGGTGATTTAAAATTATCACTGACAGTGTTGGTAAGGTGAAGGATTCTTATAGGCGAAGTGATATATTCAAGGAGCATGCAGGTGACTTGACATCTTTAGAGACAATGACGCGCAAAGTGACATATTAGAATATAAAGAGTAACATTTAGGCAAAATTCCATATTCACACGCAATTGGTCGGCTTACATTAATACAGAAGTAAGGTCCACTCATTAATTTAGAGACAAGACAACTGGTTTTCATAGAAGTGAGGTCCAATCCTCATTACGGTTAAGGCCACTTCGTATGCTATCCAGGAGTAGGATCATTTTGAGTTCTTCTCTGTTGAGCAACAGTCCGATGTCACCTCCACGAGGTGGTAGCTTCACGGATTTTAGGACAGTCCATTTCAAATCATTGTCTGTGTGTCCTTTGTCGGTGAAGTGATCCACCAATGGGGCGTTAGGAGTTTTGCAGCGAATCCGGCTGCGGTGTTGACAAATCCTTGTCTTGACTTTTTGTCTCGTTTGTCCCACATATATTAGTTTACATGGGCAATGGATCAAGTAAATCACATCACTACTATTGCAGTTGGTGAAGCCTTTACATTGAATAGTGACTTTGTCAAATACAAAAGACTTGCCTTCAATGGTGAACTCACATACATTACACGAACCGCATTTTGCATGTCCCACTAGTGGTGTTTGGGTCCAGAGGGAATCTATTGTGCTCAAAATGGGGGGATTTGGAAGGGCCGCTCGGACCAAGTGGTCTTTCAGGTTGGAACTTTTTTTGAAAGCAAACAACGGGCGATCAAAATGCAGAATACCTGCGCTCAGAGTGGGTGGCAAGTATGCTTTTTTTCAATTCATTGGACGCAGGTGAGAACGTCTTTACACAGGCTAGTCTTGTGTTGGATTCTTTATCTTTGGGGTAGAGAAGTGCCTCCCTAGGGCAGTACCAGGCACGTTTGGCTGCTGTTCTTACTAGCCTATTGGGGTAACCCCTATGTTTTCGTTTATCTGACAATACAGCAGCCTCCCTAAAGTAGTCTTCCTTGGCGTAGCAGTTCCGTCTGATGCGGAGGAACTGCGAATAGGGCAGGGAGTCCCTGAGGGCTCTGGGATGGTTACTGTTGTAGGATAACAGTGTGTTCCTTTCAGTTGGCTTACGATGTAACCTTGTGTGTAAGTGGCCATCAAGATGATATATATTTAGGTCCAAAAATGGGATGGATTCAGTGTCAATGGAACTGGTAAATGTGAGCCCACAGCAGTTGTTGTTCAGCCAGTGGATAAATAGATTCAAGTTAGCTTCATCACTATTCCAAATTAAAAAAATATCATCGATATAGCGCTTCCAACTAATGATATCTGATGAGGAGGGATTAGAGGGTGTGAGGATGGAATGAGTCTCTATTTGATCCATGAATAGTATAGCCAAGTTGGGGGCAAAAATAGCCCCCATGGAAGTTCCTTCGACTTGTTGGAAATACTGCTGGTCAAAGGAGAAGAAATTTTTTGTCAGACAAATTTCCAACAGTTGGAGTATAAAGATTGTAGGGACACGATGTGGTCTAGGCCTGGTGTTGAGAATGTCACGTATGACCAATAAGGCAGCAGTTTGGGGAATATTTGTATACAAGGACTCAACGTCCATTGTACACAGCAGTTGGTTGCCTATACTGAAGGGTGTTTCTTCAATAAAATTCACCATAGCCATGCTGTCTCTTACATAGCAGTGAGTTTCTGGTACGAAATCCTTGATAAAAAAGTTGACATATTTGCCCAAAGGTTCAAGGATCGAACCACATCCAGATACAATTGGACGTCCTGGTGGTGCAGTAATGCTCTTGTGTATTTTAGGCAAGGTGTAAATTACAGGCATACGTGGCGATTTGGTATTGAGAAACTGGTGCTGTTTTTGGTTAATGATCCCTAGTTCAAGAGCCTCTGTGGTGATTTTCAGAATTAATGTTTGCAATTCTTTGGTAGGATTAGTGGGGAGTCTCAAATAATGGTCAGTGTTCGAAAGCTGTCTCAAAATTTCAGCAGTGTAGTCATCTCTATTTTGTAGGACAATACCACCGCCCTTATTCACACTTTTAATGACAAGAGTTTCAAGATTTTTAAGGGAGCTAATGGCTTTCTTCTCTGCTAAGGGTAAATTGTAAGGAATGAATCTTTTTCTTTCAACTTAAGCTTTACATTTCATGATAGTGATATTTACTGCAGAGTGATTCTCATAGAAAAGCACTGAATTATGTTATAGGCACTTCATAATGAATACCTTCAATTTAGTAATAGCAGAAAGCATGGTTCATGGACTCAATTAGTAACATTGAAACCAACAAGAAACTGATTTGAAAATACTCTTGTAGCATTTTCAGACAATGCTGGGACATGTAAATTGCTTTTGCAAAGGAACAAAGGAACCTGCCTGTGGGTATGGGGATGTGCCCAACTACCATAAACAGCCCCTGTCAAGGCAAATGTAACTCTCACCATGCCATTTGTGAAGTAGCCAGAGTGGCACCAAAGCCAGTAGGGGGGAAAACCCTGTCACAACTCTTTTTTTGGGAAGGTAATTTCTGCAGACATCTTGGGAGGAAGATTCTGTTGCTGCCACCTGAGGAAGTTGAGCGCACACTGCTGAACCAAAGGACTAGAACTCTGCACTGAGGCTACTGTTTTACCTGTGGAGAGTACCCCCAATGACTGGACCTCCTGCCACTTAATCCCAGGATAGAAGAGTGGACTCCAAGGGCTAGTTGGATTGCACTCTGGTAATGCCCTAGGACAGAGATCTTTAATTGTGTGGCGCAACCCCCAGGGGGACCGTGGAGTCCTGGGAAGGGAGTCACACATTCCCCAAAATCACTTGTGCCTGGAATCCAAAACTATTGCTTTCGCTTTGGAAAATGATGGCTAATTTTGATTGTTAAAATAATCCAGCTGAGTCTCCTGTGCTATGAAAAGTTTTCGTGCCAGGGCACCTGGCCACTTGAAAGAAATGCAAATGGGCCCTGTGAGTTAATCTACCAGTGTAAAGGGTGCTTGGGACCAGTGAATCATTGCAAGCTCTGAGATGACAAAGATTTGCTTTTTTTAGTGGTAATGCAAACTGTTAACAACTGGACTGTGAAGTGCTTGCTTTCAATCATAACTGTATTCACACAGCCCTTAGTACCCCTAAGAAGGTGTTGAAGGGACAGATATGTAAAAAAAAAATAGCATGACATATGCCCTGGTATTACTAAAATCTACATTTTGGAAGCATCATTTTATCATAAAACTATTTACAAATTTTGTATCAGTCTATCTTTTAGTGTGGGTAATACAATGCAAGTATAAAATAATGGCTTAGATATTCACAGTGCTTTTTGTCACCAGCTGGGACCTTGTAGCACCAAAAATACACAAGTCACTATTCTCCACTGAACCAACCATGATTTAAATTTGTGGCTCTCTGGTTGCACATAGGCCTCTGCAGTGCATTAACTAATAGAGGTTTCATAATGTACTACAGTGCATTTCACACTGAGTAACAACTTAAAATGTATTTTTTTATTTACGCCGCCCATTATTTTATATGTCGGTGCCTGAAAGTGAAAGACCTAAAACTGTTTTTGACTCTATGGTGGCCCAAGCGTCTCAACCATTCCTAAGAGGCAGTGCAAAGTATCCCTACATGGCTTTGCATGGCCTCATAGATATAGAGTATGGCAAAGCATCGCAAGTCACTGCGTTGCCTTCCTCTGCTTCAAGGAGGTGTTCCATAGGCGTTGCATGGGGATTCCCATGGAGTTTGACACAGCCCCATATTTACAAAATCATGTAAAGCTGGGGCAGCGCCAAAAACATAAGTCTCCACAGGGGAGGCGTAACAAGGAGAATTTTTTTTATTTCTCCTAGTTTTTTCCCTCTTTTCATGTGTGCCGCTTTCTGCAGCTCCCATAGAAGAAGGACAATGCCTCTTGTTTTTGTGAAAGAAGGTGCCCCTTCCTGCTCTAAAGCAAACCTGCCCATGTTGGTGCCAGGCAGGCAATTTGTGCACCAATGCAAGGGGAAAGGGCAGGAATGCACCATATTTTATAAATATGGTGCATTCCTGTCTGTTGACATTGGCGTAGGGCAGCACAGCAAGAAGACATTGTGGTGCTGCCCTACGTCAGTTCCTCATAAATTAGATCTTTTTTTTTTAGTGTACACCTTAGACCATGCCCCCACGCTCACTGATCTTTTGTTTGCTAAACAATGTATAATATGATATCTCCACCATGAAAATGATTAGCTGTGGGAATTGGGGGGCGCTTATGGTCGTCGTTGATGAGAGTACCAGGTTCTAGAACTTATTGTCAGAGGGGGTCTTTATGCCTAAAAAAGTTTGACAAGGGGGTCTCAGCATCAACAAAATTTGAATACCTCTGCCCTAAAGTCACTTCCCGTCCATGCCGCGGGCGGGCGCAGCGAGCGCGCCGATGGCACGCGTGAGGCGCGCCAGGGGCAAACCCGTCTGGGCCCGTCCGGGTCAGACCGGACCTAGGGCCATTTACTCTGCCCATGGTTACTGAACAATGGAGATTATACTCTAGGGAAGACCTTATTAAGCTACGACATAAGATAGGCTCACTATGTGGCCAGTTTGAGAGTTTTGATAACCAATACAGGTGCTGTAAGCTGTGTCCCAATTCTTTCTCAGTGAGGGAAACTGGCGAGCAGGCTCGGAGTGAACTTTGCATGGCACTCCTGAACTGTAGGTCCCTAACGAAGCACGCTGTAGAGATTAACCTAATGATTCAAGATAGTAATCTTGATATATTGTTTTTAACTGAGACTTGGTTATCTCCAAACTCCGAGTTCGATATCGCAACTGCCCTTCTGGATGGATACCTTATTCAATGTCAACATAGGTCACAAGGGAAGGGAGGCGGACTTGCTATAGTCTACAAAGATAAATTCACTTGTAGAATTGAAGATTGCTGTATATCAGACTCGGAAAGCTCTCGATTTATTATTCAAATAACGCCAAATAACTCTCTCACAGGACTTCTTATTTTTCGCCCGCCGAGCGGCGTTAGACTGTTTATAGGATCTCTCCTGGACACTACTTTAGCTGCAGCTGCGTCATCTTCTAATTTTCTTATATTAGGAGATTTAAATCTGCATTTTGATGACTCGAATGATAAGGTGGCCACTGATCTCTGTTCTGATCTTAAATCTTTCGAGCTATGGGCCCGATGTAGGTAGGCCGTTACCGATCGGTAACGGCCGAAAATACCGATTTTGGGCCCTTACCGATCGGTATACTGTCATCGAGATATAGGGCAAAGAAAAAAGTCCAAATCGGAGCGAAAACCGATTCGGAATGAGTACCGAATGGAAAAGAATCCGATACGTACATACCGAAAATTGGATATTTAACGAATCGGTAACACACCGATTCGGATGCAAATACCGAATCGGTCCATGTACCGAATCGGTAGTGACACCGAATCGGAAAATAACCGATTCGGTCCATGTACCGAATCGGTAGTGACACCGAATCGGAAAATAACCGATTCGGTCCATGTACCGAATCGGTAGTGACACCGAATCGGAAATTATCCGATTCGGTCCATGTACCGATTCGGTAGTGACACCGATTCGGAATTAAGCCGAATCGGTCCATGTACCGAATCGGTAGATACACCGATTCGGACATAAGCCGAATCGGAGAACCTACCGATTCGGTAGAATCACCGATCGGGAAATTCCCCGATTCGGACAGATGGGGAGATGTAGGGAGGCACAGAAACACCGATCTCGGCTCAAAATTGGTAGAATTCACTCGGTATTTACCATGGATTACAATCAGGTGGTAACCAACTCCAACCCATAAAAACAGCCCCAAAATGCATTGCAACTTGCAGGATGGCAGCTTTTTATGTCATTGCGAGGCGGCTACGGCTAGAGCAGGAAGGACAGAGGGAATGGCAAAGAAATGAACAGGTCTACAGACAGAGGATAACCCTGTTCATGCTCACAGAGGCAGAGATCCTACAGAGATACAGGCTGGACTCTGACACCAATCTTGAGCTCATCAGGGACCTCAAACCATTGTTGGACCACCCCACCCCAAGGGCACACGCCATCCCAGCACACGTCCAGGTGCTATGCAGCCTACACCTGCTTGCGTCTGGCAGCTATCAAAGTGGAGTTGCAGCGGTAGGAGGGGTGACCCAGAGCAGCCTGTCAAGGTTCTTCCACACATTCCTTGACGCCATGATACACAGGATGGACCAATACATCTCTTTCCCTGCAACCCACGCAGAACTGCTACAAACTAAAGCTGACTTCTACCAGATGGCACAATTTCCCCAAATCATTGGCTGCATAGATGGCACGCACATTCCGATTTGCCCACCAGCTGACACAGAATACATATACCGCAATCGGAAGTCTACGCACACCATCAACGTGCAGGTGATCTGCAATGCGAAGTGCACCATCACAGACCTGGTAGCAAAATTCCCAGGGAGTACCCACGACTCCTATATTTTCCAACAGAGCGGCATCTATGCACGGCTGATGGCTGGCGAATTTGGTGAAGGATACCTCCTAGGTGAGACACATCATCAGACCCCCATAACACAAAGTAGCTAGGTGTAAAACATGTATGCATGTGTGTAATGTTACCCCTTTTCCTTCCAGGCGACAGTGCATATGCCCTCTGCTCTTTCATACTCACCCCCTACCTCAACCCCTCCACACCCAGCCAAAGGAGGTATAACCAGGCCCACAAAAGCACAAGGAATGTTGTCGAACGGACCTTTGGCATCTGGAAAAGTAGATTCAGATGCCTGCACAAGAGTGGAGGTGCAAGGCAGTATACCCCCATCACCTGCTGCAAGATCATAGCTGTCTGTGCAATGTTACACAACCTTGCGGTGAAGAAGGGCACTGAGGTGGAGTTGTCTGACTACGAGGACCATGACGATGACGAAGCTGTGCCACTAACACAGCCAGCTGGGGTGTCTACGCCAAGTGATGGCAGATACAGACGTGAGGAGATTACAGAAAACTATTTCTGAGTGAGTACAGATGCACAGACAGGTAAATGGTTGTGGTGAAAAGCAAATTTTAATACTGTTGCAACACCGTTACTGCACTGATGTGCAACAAAAGAAAATGTAAAAGCTAAGAAAACAAAAGTCTAAGGTCCGGGTTGCCTCACCCGCCCTTGCAAGCCTACTTCTTGGAGCGCTTGGCAGCCCCACTGGGGTGTCCCTCACCCCCTTCAGAATGTCCTGCGGCTTCTGCGGAGCGCCTGGTGCTCCTGCGCGGCTCTGACGCAGCGCTGGCCGGGCTGCTGCGGCTGCTGCTGTCCCCAGCATGGTCCAGGGCTGGATTGGCGGCAGTGTTTGAGATTATCATAGCCTCCATTGCTGTAGTGATGCGGGCCATTACCCTGGTTATTTCGGCGGTGTTTTGGGTTAAACTTGACTCCATATTGGCACCGCGCAGACACAGTTGGGCCGTTGCAGCAGCAAGGTGGCTAATGGAGCGGTTTTGCACGCGGGCATCCCGCCTGCGCGAGAGCTCATGCTCCTCTAGTCTGCCGCATAACTGAGTAATGGCAGTGGTCAGCCTGCCAAGACCTGCTGCTACCTCCTTGTTAGTGTCCACAAAGGCCTTGAAACCTTTCACCATCTCGCCCATCTGCAGGTTGTGCTGGCGGAGCTGGCCCTGGCAGGCCATGATGGACTTTGCCTGCTGCCGTTGGATTTTCACCATGTTCCCTTCAAGGCCCTGGAAGACACTGCCCTCCGGAGCCGGCACTGCAGTGCTGGGAATGGCACGCCGCCGGGTACTGCTGCTGCCGCCCTGCTGTGTGGGCTGGGGTGCCACTGGTGTGGGTGTGGCGGTGGCCGGGGCCTGACCCCTGCTCCCAGGATAGGGTTTACTGGAGCCACAGCCATAATCGTGGCAGGAGGTAGTGTAGGTGCAGGGTGGGCCCTTGTGGGAGAGTTCTCTGGGGAGAACAGCAAGGGGGTGTTCCTGGCATTTGTGGGGAGTGAAGTAAGTCATAGTCAATTGCCAGGTCTCCCTCAATACCCAGCCCAATGGTGTTGTCCTCCTCTTCCTCGGCAGCCTGACTCGTGCTAGGCCCTGCGACTGCACTGGTAGTTGGTGGTGCTGCCTCTGTTGCCTGTGGTCCTCCGCCTGATGGTGCCCCTAGGTATAAAGAAGCATTTGTAAATTGAGTGCCGATGTATTACAGTCAGAACAATTAAAGCATTGCACATGTCCTTGCATCTCCTTTGAATGTGTTCCACTGTTTCCTATCTTGTGATTCTGCACTGCCATATTTTGCTAACTTCTGCTGACTACATATACCATGATGCTTTTCTCTTGTATGTTGGTTACAGTACTGGGCTGGGGTTTGGCTGTGCATTGTGTCTAATGGGGAGGTGTCTGGTAAGGTGTGTCATGATGCGCATGCTTCTTACCTGTAGCTGTGGCTCTGGCTGAGCTGTCCAGGGTCCCGATTTCGGTCACGCTCTCCCTCTCGATGGTGCTGGACACCAGTTCCTCCAGGTCAGTGAGGGGTGGCGCCGGGTTCCTGCCTCCACCTGTCCCTCCAGCTTGCCTCTGGATCTCAGCCATCTTTCGTTTGGTCAGGCTGCGAATATCGTAGAAGCGTTTTTTAAGGTCATCAATGGACCTGGGGGTGACACCTACAGCATTGACCTTTTCTGCTATCTCAACCCAGAGCCTCTTCTTAGTGCTGTCCGGCACAGTGAGGGACAGCTTCCCGAATAGCTGCCTGTGCACCCTCACCACCTCCTCCACCAACACCTGCAGCTCCATGCTACTGAACTTTGGCTTTCTCTTCTGGCCGGCCTTCTGGCTCTCACTGGTGTTTGCCATCTTGCTCTCAACAGTTCTCTGCCTCCTGCTCCCACTGCTGCTAACTGTGAGTGTTCAGCTCAGGCTGGCTCTCCAGAAAGTTCTTAATTAGCTGCACCTGCCAGGGTTGCCACTCCCTGCTTGGGAGGGGGAGGGGGGATCCACCTCATTGGCTGTATCGGCTTTTACCGAATCGGATTTTACCGAATCGGCTTTTACCGAATCGGCTTTTACCGAATCGGATTTTACCGATTCGGTTTGTTCAATGCATTCCTATGGGCTTTTTGCCCATGGGTGTGTTTTCAAACCTCCGAATCGGTAATTGCCGAATCGGATTCTACCGATTCGGCTATTTCCGATTCGGTGGTAGCCGATTCGGTACTTTCCGATTCGGTCCGTGCCGATTCGGTACTTTCCGATTCGGTCCGTGCCGATTCGGTACGTAGCGATTCACAATACCGATGCCGACCGATTCGGTATTATTTCGCTGTTTTTTTCCTACATCTCGTTTTCCGATTTCAGAATACCGATTCGGCCCGCCTCGGTATTTTGAAATCGGAAAATCCCTTTTACCTACATCGGGCCCTGAATCTCATAAATAAAGAGGCTACCCATGTCAAAGGTCACCTTCTGGACCCGATATTTTCTAATATTAGCCAGCTCAACTCTAGCCCTCCACTTCCCATTCCCTGGTCCGATCATTTCCTAGTACCATTCTCTTGGAAAACCTGCACGGATGTGCGACGTGTAGCAGTACCTCGCACTTTAGAGAGGGCTTGGCCCAAGCTATCCCTGGAAAGTTTGAGCCTCAGACTTGAACAAACTGCCCCTTCGATAGAGCCAGATCCGTTGGTGGCAGATATAAGCTTTCGCAACTGGCTGAACAGCTCCCTGGATGCGGTATTACCCCTGAAAAAGATAACAAAGAAAAGTAGTATATTTAAATCACCGTGGTAAACTACAGAGCTCAGAGATCTCAGGAAAATATGCAAAAAACTGGAACATAGGTGGAGGAAAGACTTGGCCGTTAATAACATAGCGGCCTATCATTCTGCCCTGAGACTTTATAAAAATTCTCTGAAAAAGGCCCAGGTGTCTTTTTTCGAAGATAAAATCAAAATGTCATCTAATTCATCTAGGAAAACTTTTAAAATAGTAAAACAACTCCTTAAGGTACCCTCTTCGTTAAGCATTCAGGAGGGCACAGAAGCAAGATGCAACCAGCTAGCGGATTTCTTTGATACTAAAATACAAAGAATCCTTGAAAGTCTACCATATAATGCTCCAACTCTTGATGTTGACACTCACCTGGCGCCTACTTCCGGTCCCTCGCTGGACTCCTTCACTTGCATTTCCAGGGAAGACTTCTGGAAAAGTCCTTTCATCTATGAAGAGTGGCTCTCCATCTGATCGTGCACCCATGTATATTCTGAAGCGGATCGCAGACACCATTGCCCCCTTAGCAACTGAGCTCCTAAACGCCTCACTCACCTGCGGGGTCATTCCACCTAGTTGGAAACAGGCCATGGTCAAAACCCTTCTAAAAAAAACAGGGCTTGACCCTTCTAACCCGGCCATTTTCCGCCCAATTTCGCTGCTACCAGGCCTTAGTAAAATTGCCGAAAAAATGGTCAACCAGCAGCTCTCCTGGTTTCTGGAACATAATAAGCTGCTGAATCATTCCCAAACGGGCTTTCGCCCGGGGCAGGGCACTGATACAGCCCTGATAGTGGTAGCGGAAGAAACGAGGTGCATCTTGGATTCAGGAGGATCCGCTGTCGTGATCCTCCTGGATCTAAGTGCAGCGTTTGATACGGTGGACCACGAAATCTTAATACACCGTCTCGCGAGACTGGGCGTAACAGGCATGGCCTTGCAATGGCTTACATCTTTTCTGAATAATCGAACTTTTCAGATCTGGGAAGGCAGTGCACTCTCCAAATCTACCCCCTTCAGTGTGGAGTCCCTCAGGGCTCTTCTCTGAGCCCTACTCTTTTTAACGTATATATGGCCCCACTGGAGGAGGTGGTTGCTCCTTTTGGGATTAAAATAGTCACCTACGCGGACGACACCCAACTAGTCGTCTC
Source organism: Lissotriton vulgaris (assembly GCF_964263255.1). NCBI lineage: Eukaryota > Metazoa > Chordata > Amphibia > Caudata > Salamandridae > Lissotriton > Lissotriton vulgaris. Next base: position 1,571,840,214 of record NC_141687.1, read on the forward strand.
GCTAACACAACAAGAGGGCTGTTGGGACAATCTTTCTGCCTGCCTTACCAGAATATATTCCTGGATGACCAGTTCGCGGCTCAAACTGAATGGAGCAAAAACAGAGATTGTGCTCCTGGGCCACTGTTTTACATCTCTCCCCAAATCCATCTGGCCCCCCTGTTTAGGAGAGTTACCCGCACCTAAAGATAAAATTAAAAGCTTAGGGGTGTGGTTTGAGCCCGACCTGACCTTTAGGACTCAAGCACAGAAAACTGCAGGCATATGTTTTGGCCTGCTCCGGTCGGTGCGAAAAGTTCTTCCTCTCCTGCCTCCTCATTCCAGGAAATAGCTAATCCAGTGGCTAATACTATCTAGACTGGATTATAGCAACGCCCTGTTCTTAGCAGCTCCTGAAGCAACCATCAATACCCTCCAACGGGTTCAAAATTCAGCAGCTAGGCTGCTCATTGGCGCCTCTAGAAGATCTTTCGGCCAGACCGGTCTTGAAAGCACTTCAATGGCTGCCAATACGCAAAAGAATTATATTCAAATCGCTATGTATTACCCATAAGGTTCTTCAGGGTAGAGGACCCCCTATTCTCAGGAGTTTGATCTGCCTCTCGGGCTCTCCGGTCTGACCTTGGAAATCTGGATAAGGTTTCCAGAGTGAGGAAGGTGCGCACTGGGGGACGTCGTTTCTCGGTAAATGCGCCAAAGATTTGGAATGCCCTCCCAGCCGGGATTTGAACTGAACCCTGCCACTTCAAATTCCGGAAGTCTCTTAAAACTTTTCTTTTTCCCAGTGACCCCTAAGTAACGGTACCCTTTTCAGTTTGCTCTTTGTTCTTTTTTGTTAGCGCTGGGATGCTTTCGGGCAGCCATGCGCTTTATGAATTAAATTTCAATTAATACATTTCATTTCAGTCCTCTCCTGCTGGCTCTTAAATGTCACAAGGCAATGCTTCATCTAACATATTTCAGTTCAGATCATATAAAATGCTATTAATTCATGAAAGATAGGAAGGATTCCGAGCAAATGTTTGAAATAATACAGCGGGTGGTGTAGCTTTACCATTTTAGAGAGGACAATCTCAATCTTGCACATGACCGACAGCTATAGGGTCTTCCAAATGGCTGCACTGTTCTTCAACACTGCAGACATTGAAAGGGACTTCCAAAAGGTTACACTATTCTTCTGCACTGCCATTGCTTATCAAATATTGCTTACTATTATCTTGGGATCTCTATAGTAAACATTACTGCTGAATATGTTTATCCCACATGAGATCTTTACACGATTTTGGAAGTTGCATCACAGCCAGTTCTAGGAGGAAGAGGAAAAGGCTATACTGCAAGGTCTTTATAACTGTCTAAACTCACATAGAGCCTTGGCAGATGAGTCCACTTATCAGAGTGCATCATGTAGAACACACGTTTCATCCCCATATAGTAAGACCACATGTGGTTCCTTGGCTGTGGTGAATTTCCCTGCCTGTCCTCTAGCCTGCATACAATTGCCAGGCTTTCTTTTACCCACTCAAATATAATTGAGGACAGCAGGTAGCCCCCCCACTTACCATGTACAGAGCTTCTAGTTTTGCTTATTGCCGCTTGGCTGGCATACAAAACGGGCAACCTCATTCTAAATCCCTGCTCATTGCCAAACATTCTATGCATAGTAAATGAAAATTTCCAACACATTGTGTGAAGCACTTTCTTTAAAATTTCACATTACTGCAGTGTGTGGGAAATATGGAGCATTTGTCAATAAGTGAAGACCCTACAAATATTAAGGGAAGCATTTCTACTCAGCACAAAGCCATTTTGATCTGTATGAACAATTTGGTGCAAAAAGGAGAGTATTCGACTTGTCAGGACCTTACTCTATATCCTTGATACTCAAAATACGACCCGGGGGCTGCATGTGGCTACCTTTACAAGGAGCACCCTGAGCAGCAGGGGCACCTGGCTTCTGCACACTCAACTCAGTGTAAACATTAAAAAAATCCTAAATATACAGCAAGCACCTTTTAAGAGGTTAATTGCAGATAAACGAAAGGAAGAAAGTAGGCCCTTAACCTTAGAAACACCTTCATTTTGAAAGACAGCAAACGTTAAAATAGGATAGTCTTCTCAAAATCCAAAAAGTGTATTTCATTGACCTGTAGAACCATTTCACCCTAGTAAATCAAATTATAGCAGTGCCTTCAGAATTACTATTTTGAAGTGATGGTTTTCAAACATGAACCCAGAAACGTTCATGCCCCTCCCACCCTGACAACAATGCCAGTAGTAGATGGCGTTGTACAGCTCGCATTTTGAAGTTTTGTATTTTCAGCTCCTCTTATAAGTGATGATGAAGAAATAGGAGGGAAAGTGAAATATAACAGTTGCCCAGGGTCACGCAATTTGGTCAAGTGGAAAAGCCGGGATTCATCCCAGATTTTCTGGTTACCCTTTGTGCAACTGATTAAGCAAGTAGATATACATGCTTCGATTCCCTTATGCTCACTTTACACCCTTTCTCTCCCACTGGCATCAGTGCAGCCCTCGGTCTCATCAAAGACCAAACTTTGTGGCCCCCGGGAAAATGTTTGTGAGTACCAATGATCTATATCTTAAAACTAGCATCATTGCTGAGTTTTGGTAGTGTCACAATTAACACCTCAAACATTGCCAGAGGCAAGACACCTTCTTGCAAGGCCAGTGAGTCAGTTCTGTGAGTTGGTACAAGTAGGTCTTGGAAGTGAGGTAAAATGCCACCTGAAACTCATCAGATTCTGGGGGTTTCCCTCTCACCATTTCTTTTATTACAGTCACATTTTATTACACTTTTATTACAGTCACGCTTGATGGGTGGAATTCTTGATTTAATCTCAACCACTGTAATTAGTCAAGGCTTCGTCACAATCCATCCTTATTTTGCCTCCTCAGTATGGCGCATGTATATGCAAATCAGTTCTGACCCGCCTCCAATAGGAACAGCCCAGTGCAAACTGCCAGGTCAGGTCCTCCCTGACCCAGTACACAAGCAATGCATGATCCGTTCTGCCCTGATTGGGGCTCTTCAGTCAGGTATAGCTTGGTTTCAGTGATACAATAAGCATAGAATCGATGTCTGGGTACACCCGTCACTTTGGGTTGAAGGCATGTGATGCAGAGTATACAGTCTAGCCTAACATGGAGTTAAAAGACTTGATAATGTCCTTCCATATATCAATCAGGCCCCAGTTACCACGCCATTCTTTCAAAATTCAGGCCAGCCTCATTACTGGGGAGTTAGTTTGCAGTGAGTAAGACCTATTTAAACAAATATTGCTGATGCAGTTTGAATCATCAACCCCACTATCACCAAATTAAAGCAATTGACCTAATAAATGATAATAGTAACTTGGCTATTCAGTTGGATCATAGACACCGGCCCCTTAGACTCCTTTCAATATACAACCACATACCAGCATAAATGGAACTAGGGGTCTGATTCAAACCAGCTCCCCCCTTGTGTTGCATGACAAATGAATGAAAAGCAGATGACCTCTCCATCTTTTATGTATTTCTCAACGTCCTCTTATCATAAATATGTTTCATGGAGAAATGTTATAGGTGTTCTGCATCTTTTCAAGACAAATCGATTTTATACCTCTTAATATCTTCAACAAGGGGAACTTAGACGTCATCAGGCCATGATGGTGTTTAGCATTTTTCAGTACAATTGCCACTGTGTGCTGTACTTCAATAGGCAGGCAATCACCCCTCATCCTATCAGACTTTCCCATGGTGTGCCCTAACCATGCACAGCACACGGTGGCTACTCATAAACAATAGAGCCAGAAGTATTCCCCAACACACACATCCCAGGGCCGAGTAGCAGCAGTCTCCAGTCCACTAACAGCACTGTAATCATTACAAATGTGCAGCACCTATATCTTTTAAGAGGCAAAAAGTAATGAGTGGGCTAAGCTCAATGTTCAATGACTGCTGTCGGTAACCACTATTGCTTGCAAAAATTATGAATAAACATACGTTTGCTGCCAAGTAATATACAGAGGCTCTGCTTGAAGCGCCCTTGCAAGCTCAAAATAAATTCTCAACAGAGCCTCGCAATATTCAGCATCACAGCAAGTTGTGCGCTATTCAGGGAGTGAACTTCGGTGGGGCCATTTAATTTCCAAAGGCCTGCCTAGATCCCTGGCCACTGTCACGATCAGTATGTCTTCCACTCCCAGAACTCTCCTGCTTCTGAGGGCCACCCTGCAGCACTCCTGCCACAGCCTCAAGATTTCCCCCTTCCCTTGTCAGTGGCCACGCCTAGTTTTGTTTTTCATCTTTTACTAGTCTGTCCCACAATGTTCATACTGATGCCTTATCATGCCAATTTGCTCTCAGTATGTGTGTGCCACCAATCCCAGGCATCTATGAGTTCAAAGAAGAATAGTGCTTTGTCCTTCACCATTATTTTGAGTTTAGCTGAGAACAAGAGGGCGTAGTGCAACCCCAATTCTAGTCAGTGGTTTACTGTCAGGAAATAAAAACACCAGGACTGGGCAGTTAGCGTGTAATAACAGAACAGAAGAACAATACATTTTTCTACTTCAAAATATCTTGCTACCTTTTATTAGATCAAGTCCCTTTGTCTGTAGTTTAAGATACTGACTAATATTGGTGTTGGGACCGAGCTGGGTGGCAAAGATTTAACCAGGGCTCTACATGAAATGTTCTCTAAAGTAGAATTTTGAAAGTCCTGTAGTGTAGTTCCTATATTCCCAATAGGCTCTGCGCATTGGAATAATATATCCTATAGTTTAGAGGTAGGACTGAGGTCTACTAGGTCTCCATTGAATACATTAGACTTAATTGTGAGTGCCAGCTAGCTCAGAGGTCACTAGAAACTTTCTTGAATTCACAAAAAGGGATTCGTTTCTGACAACCGCATAAACATGACAACTTTGTTTCTCCAAGATAAAACTGATCATCAAAGTCTTGGATAAGATATTTCACTTAGTCAATCGTGTATTCTTTGTTTCACCAGAGGTGCAGAGAAATAGAGAGACGGGCGTTTTCAATAAAAAGGTTTTATTGAACAGTCTTCTTTCTCAAGCAAAAGAAATGAACTGCTACAATTGTAACACTGGTTGTAAAATATAATGCATACAGTATAAAGAGTAGAATAAAATAATACTGTAAGTGCATTGTATGGTTCCTAAACCATAGGTAAATACATACATAAATAACAGAGGTTAGAAAGTACTCAACTAGTGCTTCTAAATACGCCTACCCTGATGTACCTAACCTAAGCTTAGTACGAGGGAAGAGGTAAGTGAGGTGTAGCATAAATGTAGTATTCTTTTGCCAAGAATCTGTCCAAGATTTCTCTTAGGGTCTAATCAGCTTCGTACCATAGTTTGGAATGAAGAAGGTCAGGCTCAGAACTCGATTTCCCAGCAACCCGCAAGGGTAGCCTGGAAACACTGGAGCTGGATTTCTCGGCAGGAGAAAAGACAGCGTCTCTCTCAGTGCGTCTGCTGGAGGGTCGGCTTCCTTCGGCACTTGCTGTAGCAGGATGCGTCGGGCAAGTAGATAGTCAAACTGCTCCAAACCACAGTGTGTTTGCTAAGGCAAATGTGGGCATATTTATACCTCGAAGTTGCCTAGTTTGACATAAAGTTGGACATAATAACGTCATTAAAGACTCTCTGTTCTTTGAAATCTCCATGAGATCTTGGACAAGTCAGTTGTTGAGCAAGGGAAAGTCCCTAGCTGCTGAAACCGAGTTTTCCAAGAAATTGTTGTATATTTCCGGAACTAGTGGAAGTAGCCCTGCCGTATTTGGACTGCATGAGCTATGTCTAAATATGGTTATGATTCTTATGCCTATATAAGGACTTGCAGCCTGATTCATGAAAGGTAATTGCGCTCGCAAAGGGCCAGGTTCTGAGAATCTGGCCCTTTGCGAGTGCAATTTTTGCATTTGGGATTCATCATCCCAAATGCAAAAATCGCTATTTAAGAACTTGCAAATTTGCGAGGAATAGCATTATAGGAATCTCTATTACAGATTCCTTAAATGCTATTCTTGAAAAATTTAAAAATTGCAAATTCGCAATTTTGGGCCGCTATTTACCGCTAGGTCAAACCTCGGGTAAATAGCGAAAACTTAGAAAAAAGCTTTTAAATGCATTTTTCTAAGTTGCATGTTACACACACACATGTCTTCTGGACATGTGTGTGTGTAACTTCTGTGTAATTTTACATTTCAGGGGTGTTACAGGGTGTCCTTTGGACACCCCTGCACCCTTGAAATCGCAATCTCATTTGCGATTAGCTAATTGCTAATCGCAAATAAGGAATGAATGGGGAGTTATTCCTTATTTGCGATTAGCAATTAGCTAATCGCAAATAAGGAATCTGTAGGAATCACAAAAAATATTGCAAATCCTACATGAATCCCGTTTCGCGAGTCTGGAATAGCGATTCCTTATGAATCTGGCCGATAGTGATTTATACCTATATAAGAGCATGAATCGGGAAATTTACAATGGTGTCCTAAAATGGTTTACAAAAGTCCTTCAATGCACAATGTTTGAGAAATACAGTTCTCAAAAAGAGAGCATGTTATGCCTTATGGCCTTTCCAGCATCTATTAACTCATAGGCTATTTCTCCTGGATTGCCCATCCTTCTGCATGCCTGTATGTTCAAGGAACCTCACCCGCTAAGCCAGCTCTTTTAGTTTTTTCCATAGTGCTTTTGCACTTGGTTGAAGTTCACTGTGCACTGCTTCCACAAGTCCCTCTGTATCCTCCAGCTTCTTCTGGGTTTCTCTAATTATGCCATGAGTCATTTTGATACACACAAAAGGTGATGGGTGGCTGCTTGTAATATGTCCAACCCACTGACAATATGATGGGGTAGCTCTCCAACCTATCGTTTTTTTGCTCACCATGCCAACTCAGTTTGGAACCAGAAATATGCAAATCAGTCTTGACCCTGTTCCTCATGGGAAAAATCCAGCCAGAGCTGGCAAACCAGGTTCTCCCTGAACTGGACCACATGTAACCCAGGACCGGTTTCATCCATTTTATGGGCTCATCAACATGGAGTTAGCAGCTGGCGATTAATCCACATGTGGCACAAGCCATTTACTTAGAGATCTTAGTCTTGAAATTGATAACACCTTTGGAAAGGAACAAATCCCTGAATCATATCTTTTAGATTTCTGCATTACTCAGGATATCAAGATTTAAGGTTGTGGCTTCTCTTGGTGAAGGCACTTTGGGTGCTGAAACATGCGTAGATACCATCTGTGTTTGTGCCACGCTCTTCCTTTCATTGTCTCAATGCAGACATTATTTACGTCTCAGTCATGTCTTACCCATTATCAGAAAACTAAAAATACCTTTTAACCATTCATATGTATATCAAGGAGATTGACTAGTCTAGTCATTGAAGAGTGTATTATATGTATTGAATATCATTGTGTGTTTTTTTGTCATTTTGGTTTTAGATTTTTGGATGTTTGAGTGTATGTAGACATGATTGAAGCAAATCTGTGGAGTATTTTATTAAATTTTGTTTTTGCTTAAAGTTCTTTCAAGTGTATTTAACATTTTATTTGTTTCAACTATCTTTTGAGTTGCCTTAGGACTTTGCACTTATATGCCAGTCCTCTACTCTCTATATATCTATTGTCCAACAGTGAGCCAACTTGTGTCCCAGTATTATGTATCACTGCTGTAGGGCTACAGCTGGTAATAGAGATTGGTGCCTCGCCACGTGCACCCAAATTGAGGATCTGGTACCCGGAAGTCATTTGGCCTGTTTTTCTGTGTGTCCAGACACAATAAGAAATGATCTCAGAATCTCACTTCTAACTCCTGGGTATTCAGAATTTTCAGCTGCCCTCAGCAGTAGTCTTTTAACCACTCTGGTAAGTAATGATACCTTGTGCAAAATCTGGACAATTGAGGAGTAACAAGGAACAAGAAGAGATCTGTCCTCTAGTTCTTGTGCAGCCATCCTCTCCTCCATTGCTACCGGGACCAACGCCATACATTTGGTACCCTTGCACTGCCCACTACTCCCCAGAGTTTACTCTCTACTGAACAGGATAGCGCAAAGGGGTAGCACTCCAGGCTACATTCTGCGCTAGATCATTCCTGGTATTCACTCATGTGGGCCTCTCTTCATCACAAGCCTTCTGCCGAGAGGTGATGATACATAAGTTGCTCACTAGGGGGCATATGTAGGTAGCCATTTGCGATTCGCAAACACTGAATTTCGTCGTTTGCGAATCGCAAATGGCGTTTTGATATGTAGGTGCCACTTAACAAAATAAGGAACCGCAAAAATTGGGATTCCTTATTTTGCTTATATCATTTAAGGAATCGCAATTTTGCGATTCCTTAAAGGCTATGTAGGGGTGCTTTAAAAATTGTAATTTTTTCATAAGGAATCGCAAAATACCACCTACTTCAAGTAGATGGTATTTTGCGAATTCCTTAAAAAATGCATTTTTAAAAAAAATTCAAAGTGCCATGTGGCGCACAGACATGCCCTTAGCGCAAGTGTCTGTGCACCACATGTACTTACATGCACATTCCAGGGGTGCAACAGGTGTCCTTTGGACACCCTGGCACCCTTGAAATTGCGATTCTCAAATTGCGATTTTCTCATAGAAAATCACAATTTGAGAATGTACCCCTATTCATTCCTATGGGCCTCTTGGCCGACAGGAACAAATCGCTATTTGGGAATCGCAAAATGGAAATTACCTACATATGCCCCAAGGTGATTAGAAGTGCTTTGGATGCATCTGAGGTATAATTGATAAACACTATATTGGAGTACATTTTGTGGGCAGCTCCATACATTTTTTTAACAGTTAGGCATATGCTTTTTTTATAATTGATTCTTTGGAAATATGTGTAGCTTTAATGCTACTATGAGCATATTGTTTCAAAATTATTTGTCCTGTTGAAGGAGTCTCCTAAGTAGGTGGAGTCCTGATATATTGAGGATAGATATTCCTTAATTGCGATTCGCAATTTGCTAATCGCAATTAAAGAATATTAGAGATTCGCAAAAAAATTGCGAATTTTTACCTACATTCCATTTTGCTATTCTCAAATAGCGATTCCTCAAAAATCGCTATTTGGGAATCGCAAAATGGAAATTACCTACATGTGCCCCAAGGTGATTAGAAGTGCTTCGGATGCATCAGAGGTATAATTGATAAACACTATATTGGAGTACAATTTGTGGGCCGCTCCATACATTTTTTTAACAGTTAGGCATATGCTTTTTTTTATAATTGATTCTTTGGAAATATGTGTAGCTTTAATGCTACTATGAGCATATTGTTTCAAAATTGTTTGTCCTGTTGAAGGAGTCTCCTAAGTAGGTGGAGTCCTGATATATTGAGGATAGATATACTACAAGAGACATATATGACAAAATAGAAATAAGATGCGAAGAATAAATATAATACGTGGTCTGACGAGAATGTTAGGGAATATACTCCAGTCAGCTCTATGCGCTCCTTCTGGCACTGATGAATTTATTACTAACTGTGAAGAAATGCATTAAGATTGTGATAGAATTTAATAGAGCACTTTCGAAACTGTTTAGGTAGTTTCTAGTATAAAAATGTATTTCTAAACTATTTGGAAAGTGGAGGAAAGTGCCATTTTTGGTGTGATCACCTATGCATTTTTATTTGACCAATGCTGCTGTTTTTTTTACTCTGGCAGTGGGGCGCTGCTAAACAGGTGGCTGTTGGGGGTGCGCGGGTGTATCTCATGTAATTTATTGTAGAGTAATTATGTGAAAGCACTGCATAATTGTGCAAGATAATGCAGAATTACGCGAGGACTAGTATAAGAGTGCTAAACATTATCTAGTGCTATTTTATTATTGCAAAATGCTGCTTCCATAGTTCAAAATGCACCCAAGCGTCCAAAATGGACTCAAGGATGCATTTTGCGCTAAGAAAATTTGTGCTAAATGCAACAGAACACAAGCTGCTGCAGCCAGGATCTGCTTGCTCTTGCTACATTTATTTTACCTGTGCTCCTGCTTTGGGATTTGTGTGCTAACTAAGTATGCAAACAGCTGCAATCCATAATTTTCAGTAATGTTATTTCAAAAGACTAACCCAAAATTACTCCAGCGTAATTGAAATGCCACCTGTGCCTAGTGCTCTAAAGTTTAGGAAAAGGGGATAACTCCTAATTGACAGCTTTAACATCGCTATAAGATCATGGTATATAGTGTGGAAATACACCCATGGCATTATAAGTTACATGTCACCTATGGCCTACAGCACATATAGTGCCATCTGCTAGTGTCTTACAGGAAAACATGGCTTCATGACTATCATTTTCGCCTGACTGATGTAGTGAAAAACCTACAGTGTGGTTTACATTTTAGTAAATCACCCCTAAGAAGGGCTTTTTGCCCACAAGGTAGGATGCATGGTATTTAAAAGTGGGACATGTGCAAAATTAATGTTGGCATGACCCTACAGTGATAATGCCCATAACCCTTTTCCACTGTGGCAGTCCTAGCTGTCCTATGTAGAAAATCAGAGTACAGATTAAAAAACTAACACTGTATCTTGGGAATGGGAAATGTGGTGGCAGGTGAAATTTGAAAGTGATAGTGGGGCATAATAACCATGAATGAAGTTTGGTGTGTGAGCCAGCAGGACATTTCCATGCGGGATGGGGGAGGTTTTTGCCCCAGACACGTTTTTTCAAAATTGATATAAAATTGTGCAATTGTGATCTATCTATAGGAATCAAACCCACAAATAGTGTATACAAGACCCCTGATTTTCCTCTTCATTTACTAATAGCATCACCATCAGAATGGGGCAGGAATGTTTCTCAGCCTCCTTCCGCGGAAGGAAACACAGAAGGAGGCTGCTTTTGCAACGCCAACAGACACGCAATGGCGATGGAACTTATCAAGGCTCCAGATAGCGCGTATAAATTCTGGTAATCAACATATGAATGGATTCTAGACTACCGAAATATACTGACAGCACCTTGATGTGTAAAGCAAAAGGCTTGAAGGAACAATGCCCAAAGGTTCTGTGCTAACTATCGATTCTTACAACACATACTGCTCACCATAAAGTACTTGCCTAGAAAAAACCAGTTGAGGGCGAAACGCGCATCGGCTATGATGGTTGTGACAAGAAAAGAATCAATAAAAGAACATTGAATATCAATGAACACGGTGCATTTAAATTTGTGGATGGAAAGAACATTTGAAATATTGGACTGACGTGGCTGGATGCCTATTGGATAAGAGTGACTAAAAGGGATGTGCACTGGTGTTTGTGTATATGATACTCTGCCTTACCGTGAGTGGGTAGGGGATCGTTGATTGGTGCTAAAAGGTGGATGAGCACTACATCGGATTTGCACTCCCATAGAGTGATTTAACTAACACTGCAGAAATCTTTAACAAGGGGGATATTTTTCTATGATGAGCTGATCGTACTAAGCAAATCCACCATTGGCTTTTGTTGTTATATTCGCATATTACGAAGGCTTACCAATGCGGGTCCCAGTGAAGTATTACATCCCCCCAGCCCTCGCACTCCGCTACCAGCTCACTGTAGACATGAGGGTATCGCAAGCAGTCTCCTGTAAACCCACCCTTTCCCAGTTGGTTGTGTGATGGGGTCAGTGAGACTTGCCTGCCCCACCCCACCCTGTGACAACCTGGGAGATGGTAGGATAGTGAGGAAGCCTCAGCAATGACTGACAAGCAGCCCCGGGAAGCACAGAATTGATGCCCTAAATGCCTGGAGCTGTTTCTAAAATGTGATGGTGCTACACATCATCTTTAGGTGGTCCTACAAGTCACCCGTTTATAGAAAACCTGTGCAGGCACTACTTTAGTCCTACTGATCTAAAAAAAAAGAAAATGTTACCTGGCACATGTGCACATGCCACTATAAACTGGATTGTTGCCTCACCCTCAAGTGAGCAAGGGTTAGAGAAAGGCAGACACTGAGGCACAGAAATGTTTTGTTATGTATGTCGATGCTAATTGCTAAAACGCAATTACTAGCAATTAACAATTTAGCTATCAACATCCACATGCGGCAAAATTAGGAGGACAATGCCCCAATGCTCATACACATGAAACGCCCCTGAATAGGACACGTATTAAAAACCATTAAACAACTATTTTTAACACTTATTAAAAATCTAATTCAAAGGTGAAGTCAGATTTCTTATAAATACTATGGATAAGTAACTTTAAAAAGTAAAATTTTCCATGTCTGATGTGAAAATTGGTATTAACACTCCGGAAACGGCCATCCTGAATGAGGTGTGACTGAGGTATGGCATTTGTTTCAGGACCTGAATAATAGTTCATTGTGATTAACGGGTCACCTTGAATAGACAGAGATTACTCCTTTGAAGTAAGCATAATGATGGTGTCCTGCCATCTTGCCACCTCAAGGTCAAATCCTACCTGAGAGGTCTATTTGAGCAATAATTTACATTTTTCCACCCTTGAAAGGGAGCAAACAGGATGTCCGGTCAATTCATGTGCATCCCAATCTATTGCTTAGGAACATTGTTTTTGTCTTACTAGACTTCTGTGTCATTCTTCAAACTAGATCTTAGTGGTAGTTGTGGGTGGACACTGCTGATTCTCATAGTCCTCTCCTCTACAAACCTCCAGCATTCAGAGCCCAAGTTCAGTGTGGCTAAAGACTTAGGGCCCCATTAGGATTCCACCACCCTAGCGGTGCTGGGACCAGCGCCAGAGGTGCGTCAGTTCTGTACCGCAAATTAGGATGCGACCACCACCATGGCAGTGGCGGGTGCCACAATGCCAAAGAGGCACGTTGCGCATTGCCATGCACAACGTGGCAGGCACCGCATGGTGCCTGACACCTTGTGCATGACAATGAAAGGGGGTACCATAGATACCCCCCAAGTGCAGCCCTCCACCCCCACCCCCCAGGGGCCCAAATGGCCCCCAAAGCAATTTCTGCCAGCCGTCTGAACCAAGCATCATAATGTGGATGGCGGTACCTTCTATTCCCCACCACCATATTATGCCCCATCTCAGCCAGGCCGGCAATCAGAACGATTGCCAACCAGTGGAAAAGTGGCAGACAAACTTTCCATACGGCGCGGTACCCCCAACCATGGTAATATGGAAGGGGGTAAATGTGGTTGTGATGGTGGTCGGTTCGCACTGCTGGCCGGGCGGTTGCGATTGCGATCCGCCCACCATCATAATAACCCCTCTTAGGCTATTTTGACATTGCCCTGACACATGGCCCTTTGGAACTATTTGTGATAAAGCAAAGTGGAATTACTGAAAATGTGGGTTGGGTTGCCCACAGGAACTTTTACTCCATGGGTTAAGGAGTGCCTAGGATTTACACTCACCCACCAGCTTGTGCCAGACATAAATGAGGCATGATTGATTTGATTTAAAAATGTGTAGAGCGCATGAATGCCCTGAGGCTTCTTGGCGCTGGGTCAGATGCATAGAATCTAGGACTGCCCAAGTTGGAAATCGGGCAAGAGAAGAGCCAGGTTTTTATGGCTTTCCAGAACACTAATAGTGATGGGATATTTTTTATCAAAAGTGGCAGCTGGTTCGAGGTCTTGGCTGTATGCAACAGGAAACTTCTCCCCCCCCCATCTTAGTTGTTTAAATTTTGGAGTCTTGATCAGCTTCGCTAGATCTGATATTCCTAGTTGGTTCATAATGTTTTAGATTAGATTTTAAAAATTGGGAACCAATCCCATGGCAAGCCCTGTATGCCAGGCAAGCTGACTTGAATCGCACCCTTTTCTCCTTTGTAAGCCAATGCAGGCTCCTAAGTCTGTGGGCTACCGGTTCGGAATTAGGGATGTCCAGAACTAGCCCAGCAGCAGCATTTTGTAGTCACTGGAGTTTTAGCATCAGTTGATTTTGAAGCCCTGCATACAAAGCATTCCGATAATCCAGCCTCGAAAGAGCCAGCATGGTTACCAGGGTTTTGCTGGTTTCTTCAGGGATAAACGGAATAGCTTTTTTAGCAGCTTCAAGATGTACCACACCGAGGAGGAAAGTTTGTTTGTCTGGGCTAGAAATGTAGGTTTATCGTCAAATACGAAGCCCAGATTCTTAACTTTATCCACTGGTAATGGGCAATCGCCCAGGCTGTCAGGCCACCACTTCTGTGACCAGATGTTGGGCTTTATCCTTAATAACATGACCTCGGACTTATCACCGTTTAATTTTAAACAGTTTAGTTGCATCCAGTGGTTTGTTGTATAGCGTTTTAGGACCCTAGTGTAATTTACTGATTCATGCCCGTATATAGGTATAATTCACCTTGTCCTTATATTGGCATAGAAATCATAACTATATTTAGACATAACCCATCCAGTCCAAATACAGGCATGGCTACTTTCACTAGTTCGAAAAAGCCACAACAATTTCTTGGAAAACTCGGCTTTAGAAAACAGGGACATCCCCTTTCTTGAATATTGATTTGCCCTAGAAATCATGGCGTTTTCAAAGAACTACCGTTCTTTGGTGACGTTAATATGTCTGACTTTATGTCAAACCAGGCACCTTCAAGTTATAAATATGCCTACACTTGCCCTGGCAAACACACAGTGGTTTGGAGCAGTCCGACTAGCTACTTGCCCAACGTAGCTCGCTACAGCAAGTGCCAAAGGAAGCCGACCCTCCAGCTGATGCACTGACAGAGAGGCTGCCTTTCTCTCGCTGAGAATTCAGCTCCAGTGTTTCCAAGCACCCCTTGCGGGGTATTGGGGAATCAAGTCCCAAGACAGAGATACCAGACCTCCTTCATTCTAAACCAAGGTACGGAGCTGATTAGACCCTAAGAGAAATCTTTTTTTGGCAAAGAAACTAAACTTATGCTACACCTCAATTACTTCTTCGCTCGTACTAGACCTATGTTAGGTACATCGGGGTAGGCGTATCTTAGAAGCACCAGTTGAGTACTTTTATTCTTTGTTATTTATGTATGTATTTTATGGCGTAGAAACCATACCATGCTTTTACAGGAATTATTTATAATACTCTTCTTGCTGTTCGCATTATACTTTACAGCCAGTATTACGATTGTAGCAGTTAATTTCTTCTGCTTGAGAAAGAAGACTGTTCAATAAATACTTTTATCGAAAACGCCCGTCTCTCTATTTCTCTGCACCTCTGATGAAATGAAGCATGCACGATTGACTGAGTGAAATATCTATCTATTGTTTCCGCGACTCTAGAGATACAATTCTTATTCTTGGGAAACAAAGTTGTCATGTTTATCCGGGTGTCAGAAACGAATCCCTTCTTGTTTATTCGAAAAAGTTTCTAGTGACCTCTGAGCTAGCAGGCACTCACAATTAAGTCTAATATATTTGATAGAGACCTAGTTGACCTAAGTCCTACGTCAAATCTATAGGATATATTATTCCAATGCGAAGAGCCTATTGGAAATACAGGAACTACACTACAGGTTGACTTTTTCCATGCATTTCCTAAACCTGTCCGCTGTTTCGTCTACTTGGTTGGAAATGGACACCACTATTTGGGTGTCATCAGTGTAGGAAACCGGGAGAAACCCATAGTTTCTGATGATAGCTGCTAGTGGGGCTACATATATATTGACGAGGGTGGGGCTAAAGGAGGAGCCCTGTGGCACCCCTCACGGGGACTTAAAAGATTTAGATGTGCAATCCCCTATTTTGACTGCGAAGGTTCTATCTCTCAGGAATGATGCAAGCAATGCAAGGGTTGAATCATGGACTCCCCGATCTGCGAGACAGGTCAGGAGTATATCATGGTTAACGGTATCGAAGGCTGGTGATAGATCTAAAAGAATCAAGGCAGCCTTCCCGCCCGCTTCCAATACACTCCTGAGCTCCTCTGTTGTCATGATCCGTGCTGTCTCGGTCCCGTGTTCTTTCCTGAACCCATACTGTGATTGGTCTAAGGCATGGGTGGATCTAAGGAACCCTGCCAGCTGTATGTTCAGAATCTTTTCCAACACTTTTGCCTGAAAAGGTATTCTTGAGATCGGCCTGTAGTTTGCCGGGTCGAATGGATCCAGATTAGTCTTTTTCAGCAACGGTATAACAGATGCAGTTTTCCAGGCATCCAGGAAGCTGTTTGCCTGTATTATTTTATCAAAAATTAACTGGAGTTGTTTACTGAGTAACTCTGGGAACAGATGGAGGACCTTAGGTGGACAAGGGTCTGTAAGACCTCCTGACTTAGTTTTCAGTATTATTTGGTGTATCTGTTCTACTGACGGGGTCACAAACTAGAACCCTGAGTCCCCAGCTTCTCTATACCAACAGAGGTTGAGATGTGCTTCTGTTTGTGACAATTTGGAGTGTTTGGTGGTAATAATAGATTCATATACTGATTTCAGTTTGTTAACAAAGAATTGTCCCAGCGTGTTGCAGAATACAGTGCTCCCTCTATTTGCTTGTTTGCATCAGAATTAGTCAATTTCTTAACTGGGGAAAACAGTTCTTTACAAGAGTTTTTGGCCTCATTTATTTTCTCTATAAAATATGCAGGTTTTTCTTCCAGAATTAGTATTTTTATAGGTTGCCACTGTCCTACAGTAGGTTTCTTTAGCCCCCCTTCATAGTTGGCCCTCTATTTCCTTTCGGCCCTCCTACACATCTGCTTTTGTGGCCTTATTTTCTCATAGAACCAAGGCTCTGAGACATTTTTTCTTCTTGAGTTTGTCTTTTTTATAGGAGCAGCTATTAGGACCGCGGATTTGATCCAGTTGTTTATTTGCTCGGTGGCTATGTTAAAATCAGGGTTTAGTTCAGGGGTGGTCAGAACATGTTGTTCCTGTAGGTTGGGTGTGTTTATTTTAGCCCAGTCCTGGTGTATATAGTGTGTTACTTGAGTAGGCCTTTTCATTATTGCCTGCTTTATCATCAAGGAGAATTTAATGACTTTGTGGTCCGACCAAGGAATTGGGATAATTTCACCATTTGTTAAGTTCGTTTTGGAGGAAAATATTCCATCCAGTGTGTGCTTGGCGGAATGGGTATCCTGTTGGACCATTTGTGTCAATTAGCAACTGGCCATGGTCTGCGAGATCAACAGCGTATTTTTGTGTGTTTCTTTTTCTAAGTTTAGATTGAATTCCCCCAGTATAGTGTAGTCTGCCCCTCTTAATCTGAATTCTAGGAAAGGGTCAAGTAATTGTGTCAGGGGGATTTTCGCTATTGGTTGTCTGTATAGCAAAAGGTATTTGAAGGTATAGTTTTTTGTAATAGCAATGTCAAAGGATAGAATTGTAAATGATGGCTAGCCCAGCCCCTCTTTTTCCTATCCTATCTGCCCGAATTATGCAGTAGCCCCCCAGGAGAGCCAGTGCCAGGTCTATATCTGAGGCTTCATGAGCCCAGGTCTCCATGATAAATAGTAAATCTAGATTGTGAGTTTCGATTAAATTGGCTGCTTCAGTATTGTGCTTCACTAGGGACCGCGCATTAAGCAAGGCAGCTCTGATTACTTTATCTGTCTTCCGACTATCGTGTAGATATTGCTGTGTTGATGCTCCACTCCGAGTGTGGTTAAAAGGGAGTAAACAGCTTGGGCAGTTTTTAGTTTCAGTCATCAGGTTTAAAATAGGGCAGTGTGTAGTGGGTAGGAGATTCAGTAGCTTCTTGCTATTGTAGTTTAGTCTGGCATGCCAAGGCACCTCCTAAGAAACACTTTCAGGATTTGCAAAAGCACAGACTGGCCTGCAGTCTTTACATGAAGGACTGGACTATTCCCCCTTGTACTTAGGTTGAAGAAGCAGACTCCAAAGGCCAATTAAATAAACTCCTGCATGGCTACATGGACAGAAACAAGCTGCAAAAAGCCTTTTGCTGGAATTTCACAGCAGGCGAGTGGCAAATAGAACTTGGACTGGACTTTGCTGGTGGCCTCTGCCTGACATCATGAGAGTCTCTAAATGTCCCTCTGAGGTCCTGGGGGCATTAGAAGTTTACTCCAGTGGTTGTTTGGATACTTTTAAAAAACAAAAAACTTTTTTTTCAGGTTTTTAAAATACAAAAGCAGCAATATACATCTTAGTTCACTTTGCATATTTGTCAAACAGCGATACAAAAAATCAATACCAGTCGTAAAATGCAGTCTTGAGCACAGCCACCAGGCAGGTAATTCTTGTAATGTCACTAGGAGATTATAGAATCAAGATAGGTCCCTCTATGTGCTCTCCCACCCATTCAGAAAAACCAGCATTTGAGTTGTGCAGTCAAGCGCGCCTCTTGAGGCTAACCAGCAGTGTGGCCAGTGGGCATTCTATAACTTATGAAACACAAAAATGTGATAGGATTTATCACACACCCTCCCGGACTATTCCCTGTTAAAGCTGTGAGTCCGATGTGTGACGCCTAATGTCAATGTATGAACGGTATGGGTGGCATATATCTTTAGGCTGAGATGTGGTAGGTAGCATATTGGCATATATTTCGCTATTCACATTACAGTAGGCCATACTGTTCAGCCAGTTCTGGACAGTGGGGGTAGATTTACACCCCCAGTGGATGGCTACTTCTCGCTTTGCCAACAGGAGACCCAGAGATGCAAACTTCCTGATCTTTTTGGGGAATTTGACTGTGTATCCCAGAAGGGCTATTTCTGGAGTGGAGATCAAAGGAATGTTGATCATTTGCCCAAGTGTATGATGAATGCATGTCCAGTAGTGTTGTAGGGTTGAGCAGGTCCAGGTGAGATGCGCAAAGTCGGCATTAGGGGCAGAGTAATTGCGACAGTTGTGCGGTTTAGTTGGGTCAATTTTGTGTGCCATGGCCGGGATGAAATATATCCGGCGCAAGATCTTGAAGTGTAGAAGTTTGTGTTTACTATTTAGTGAAACGTCTCGCATGACTGTGCAGCGTTTGGCCCATTGCTCATCTGTGATTTGTTGTCCCAAATCAGCCTCCTATGTGGCGCGGACTCTGTCGTCAAAGCAGCACACATTGTAAAGTTTGGAAATTAAGTGGACACTATCCGTGCTTTCTATAATCCTCGTGAGAGGGGGGAATGAGGGCATTTCTAGCGGAAAAGATGGCAAGGTGGCGCACAGTGCAGATCTGATGAGGCCCAAGATAAACTTATCCATGGTGCTGCCACATTGGAAGTGGGTGTCTTCCGATGTCGAAAAGATGTGCCCCTAGGGTATAGGTCGCCCACTCGTGTAATTTCAATTGTCGTCAGAGTGCGCTGTTCTAAGCGTTCCTCTGTAATTGGGATCCATCGAGGGTTAATAATGGGTAGTGCAGAGGAATACAACGTACCCGTTCCCGTGAATCTGCGTAGTTTATCACATGCCCAGCTCGTGGTGGAAACGGTTTGGATGTCATGGGGATCTCTGGTAAGGCCAGTTGGCAAGATCGATGAGAGTTTTTCCGGAAGAACAAAATCTGCTTCTTGTCTTAAATAAGGAATGCGGGCATCGGGATGAAACCAGGAATGATTGTAGCTACATTTTGCCACTAAATAATATAACGGAAAATCATGGGCGCTGTATCCTCCCCTGTTGTATGGTAACGTGCGGACGGACAAGCCTGCTTCCCCCCCTGACTAATTGGATCAGAAGTGAAGGAAGCATTTTAAAAAAGGCATTGGTAAGCGGAATTGGTATGTTGTTAAAAAAATATAGATATTTGGGTAGAACAACCATCTTTAAAATTGCGCCAAAGACAAGGTAAGTCTCAGCCATCACTCAATTTGCGTTTCAAGTGTTGCATTAGCACGACCGTTATTCAAACTTGTTATTTGGGCAGAGTCCAAATGCATGTGGACTCCTAAATATTTTACAGAGTTGTTGCACCACTCCAAAGAAAAGTCACAGTCCCACAAATTCGTGCTGACTGTCAAAGGGAAGATGACTGATTTATCCCAATTAATGCCTAGGCTGGAAAAATGGCTGTATCTAATGATTTCCCAAAGCAGCGGATCCAAATTGTCTTGGGGGTGTCTCACAAATAATATTGTGTCATCCGGATACAGCGAGACTAGGAGGGGGCACATGTTGAATTAAATGCCTCTATGGAGGTGACACTCTTAAAAATGGCGTATCAGGGGGGCCATGACCAGGATAAATAACAAGGGGGAGAGAGGGCAGCCTTGGTGGGTGCCACAGGAGAGTTGGAAGGGTCGCGAGAGTGTGCCATTTAGGCGGAGTCTAGCTGTCAGTTGGTGTACAATAAAGTTGTTGTGGCTATAAATCCCATGGGCATACCCATTCACCACATAACGGAAAGAAAGAAGGGCCATTCTAATGAATCAAAAGCTTTCTCCAAATCTAGGAGAATGGCCGCTGCGAGGGTATCAGGGCTAATCCTGTGTAAAACTAAAAAAAGTGTTTGAAGATTTAACATGTTACAACGGTGCGGAACAAAACCAGTCTGAGCTTGAAATATGATGAATTCCATTCATTGGGACAACCGGTTGGAGAGGACTTTGGCTAGTATTTTATAATCTAAATTGAGGAGGGACAGGGGTCTCTATGATCCGCAGTGCTTGGGGTCCTTACCTGGCTTGGAAAGCAAAATGATTACCGCTTCCCAGAGATAGGGGGAGGAGTTGCGACTATAGGGACTCCTGCCTACACCTCAATTAGCTTGTGGGCAATAAGATCTTTGTATTCTTTATAGAAATCACCTGTGAAGCCGTCCAACCCCAGGGCTGAGGAGCCATGAATAGTCTATATGGTGTTGATCACATCCGCCTCAGAGATGGGTTCTGCCAAAACATCTTGCATTAATTTTTCGAGAAAGACAAGAGCTAGCTCGTCTATGTAAGCCTCTTGCACTTTGTATGTGTTCCCTTGTCTAGAGGAATATTGTGATGAAAAATAATCCAGGAATGTGTCTCGGATTTCCGTTGTGGCAGTGTATGTTTGGTTGTCAGGGACCTGTAATTCTGTAATGTAAGTCTTGTGACAAGGCGGTCTGAGCAACTGTGCCAAAACTCTGCCTGGCTCCTCGCTCTCCCCATACCTCCTGGCCGTGTGGTTTTTCCCTAGGTATAGAATTTCCCGGTATGCTGTCTCCCTGTACTTGTCCAGGAGAGCCAAGCGTCTACTCATGAGTGTGGGTGACATGAGTTGCATGGAGGAGCGGTCTAGTGCTGTGATTTCCGGTTCAATACGGGCCAGTGAGTTCCGGATGTCCCTGAGGACTCCTGCATGTTTGCCTATTCATGACACTCTAAGGACCGCGTTGAAACCCTCCCACAGAGTTGCCCAGGAGTCCACCGAGCCGGTATTGATGGCAAAGTAGTCCTCAAGGGCCTCACAGATCTCTGTCTTAAATACTTTGTCTTGTAGAGCGCGACTGGGAAAGCGCCTTTGTCTTTCGAAACCTTAAAAACAAGGGACTTTCAGATATAGTTTGAAAGGGGAGTGGCCAGAATAGGTCCTGGGGGGTTTCCATCGAGGAGCACCAGTCATAAATGTCTAGGGATAGCAGGCAAAAGTCTATTCTCGTCCAGGTGTTGTGCTGACCTGAATACTGAGTATAGTCAGTGGTGTTGGGGTTCCATCTGCGCCAAACATCTAACAGAGTGAACTGGACACAAAGTTCCAGAAGAGCGTGTTGGGCATGTGGCTTGGAGTCCGGGGCCGTTGAAGTACTGTCTTTTCTGGGATTGAGCAAAAAATTAAAATCACCCCCAATAACCAAGGTCAGCGGATCTAAGCTGGTAAGCTGGGTCTGTAGGGTGTGGACAAAGTTGGGATTGTCTGAATTCAGGGCATATGCCAGACTAGCTAAACCTGTCTGCCCATTAGGGAATCCGGAGACCACCAGATAGCACCCCCTCGCCATCCTGCTGCACAGAACCAAGGCAGAATGGGACCCTACTATGTATTAAAATAGCTGTTCCCCGTGCGTAATTGTGGTAGTTAGCAAAATATCTATGTGTCCCCCAGCTAGTGCCAAACTGTGTCGTGTCAGTCTTAGGGAATTATGTCTCCTGTAAGTAAGCGATGTCCACCTTGTGGCGCATAAGGTAGTGGATCACCTGTCCCCTCTTACAAGTATTATTCAAAACCCACACATTCCAAGACATTAGAGAGAGGTCTAAGGGACCCTCTATATTACCAAACCTGGCCATTTATAGAATAGTACATCAATATCCTAGTATTGTAGAGACAAAGAACAATGATGAGCAATAGTGAACGAATATATACAGTGACATAGTTTCATAAAACAAATATAAATTCCCCCATCTCCCCCACCCAGCCAGACCCCAAACGGGGTAGGGCCATTCCCAAAATGAATACCTAGAGCACAGTACCAAATAGCTTTACGCTGGAGCGATAATCCCAAGAAACATTACCCCAGAATAAACCAAACAAATCTCAACGGATACACCATTGGGGGCAGCAACGCCCAACTGAGCTACCAGCTAATTGCAATAAGCCATGCAAAGTGACAAACGTATTCCCAATATCACATTTGGACAAACTGACAAAAGGTACAAAGCCTTGTCAGCCCAGGCCAGAGCTGCCAAAGAGATCCGCACGGGCATGAGACCCACTGAGTGGAGGGGAAGGGGCCTGTGCCATTCTGGCAGGTGAATGATTGTTCTGTTTGTAAATGCGACAGAATTCTTGTTCCTCTGTGGGATTCTCAAAAATGCAAGACCTGCTGTCCACATCTACCTTTAGCCTGGCAGGGTAAAGCATACCGTATTGTAGTCCCAAGTTCCTTAGAGCTGCTTTTACTCTGTTGAACTTGCGTCTTACATCCTGCACCATTGTTTTCCTTTTACCCGTGTAGTCTGGGTAAAAGGAAAGTTTAGAGCCCTTCCAGATTACTTCACCACGCTCCCTGGTCAACCTGAGAGAAGCATCTCTGTCTCTGCATTCCTTTTATGCGCCACTATGGGCCAGGGGGGAGAGACCTGGGTTTAGGGTGAGGTCCCAGCGATCTGTGAGGTCTTTCAATGACAAAACCGTAAATAATGGATTCTGCGCCGAACAGCTCAGTTAATAATGTCTCTACAAAAGGTCCATGCGGCCCGTGGGGGTTGTCTCGGGGACGCCCAATATGTGAATATTATTGCGGCGTCTGTGGGCCTCAAGGTCTTCATTTTTGATGGCCACTTCTTTCAGGATGCGCTCGATTTGTTCCAAACATTTAGCAGATTGCGCAGTTCCGTCTTTGATGTCCGAGATTCGAGCCTCCGCCACATCGAGCCGTTGGTCATGTACCTGTATTTTGGAGCCTAGACTGGAGATGTTTTTGTCGAGTAAGTCGAACCTGCTGTCTAGCGCTTTGAAGCTGGCTCTCATTTCCTGTAGCAGTGAGGTGAACATGTCTGACGAGCCTTCCCCTTGTTCTGCTTGTTTTGCAGACTAAGCCATGGTGGGGCTCTGTTGAGGAGCAGTGTCGACTAGCTTCTTAAATGTCAGTGTCTTCTGCTTGGGGTCTTTACGGCCCATGCCGCGACAGAGCAGAGCTGTTGTGACTCGCGGGTGCTGGCTGGCTTTGTGGTGTTGCCAGGCGCTGTAGGAAGGATGTGTGCTCTAGCGATCGCGAGGCGCTCGGTTGCGTGGTGCAGCGCCAGCAGGAGGCACCGGAGAGTGATTCTGTGATATGAGAGGTGGCGCCGTCGAGTGTTCGAGCAAGCCAAGAGAGTCCAAGGGGGCCACGGAGACACCACTGCCCGTACACACGTGTCAGCACCAGACCTGCTGATTTAATATTGGCGGCTATGCGATACAAGGGCCCGCTTACAAACTCCCAGGTTGAGGAGCGGCCATTTTGTGATGCTGACGCACACACAGTGAAGGCCCCGCTCTGCAGACAGACCGAGCACTGGTCATGATGCAGCGCCTTTCGTGGGGGAGGGGGCCACAGTGGGGGAACTAGCAGGCTGCCACCCGACAGCGGAATGTGCTCTCCACGGCCGAAGAATGCAGGATGGCTCAAATCACAGGCAATTGCGTTGGTGAAAGTTTAAAGGTGTTTAGGCACAGTGGGTGCGCAGAAGGAGTCCCCGCAGGCCTCTTCCTCCAAGAAGTGACAGTGAGGGGGCAACACAGCCGTTCAAGGCAGCCGCCCCTGACTGGTAAAGGTGTGCCTCTTACAGTACGTTTCCTGAATCAAAGTGATCGGCCGCAGAGGAGTTCAAGGCAGAAAGTTCAGGTAGGCTGTATCGTTCCTGGAGTGTGTGCTCTGTGGCACCCAGAAGTTCTGCTGCTGCAGTGCCGTCAGACGGTAGGGGGAGATCAGGATGCAGCACCACCTCACCGGGAATAGATATCGGGAGTCCTCATCTGAACCGGCCGTATAGGTTCATCTCCTCCACATGGGGGCTTGCGGCCTGGGAGTCAGGCGGCAGCGGGGCTCCTCCCCACCAGGCAGTGTCGCAGCACTCGGTCAGCTCCACCGCCGATGTTTCCAGGCAGCCCTCAATCACACTGTTGGGTCCGTGAGGTCTCTGTTTCCGCCACAGCCTGGTGCGCCATGCCGATCGGGATTACAGCAGCTGGATACAGCGGGATTATGGCATTTAGCCGGATGCTTGTTGGAGCTTCACAGCCAGGCGGCCATTTTAGTCGCCGGCTTGGCCACACCGCCCGTTGTTTGGATACTTAAAGAAATTTAGAAAGTTTTGAAACATTTTTGATCCAGAGCTTCCAGAGTACCTGCTGAGAAAAGTATCCGACCAGCAGTTCCACAGACTTTTAAGAATTTTGTAATTCCAAGCACCAGCAGGATCAATTTAATCCATATATTGGACCTGTGCTTCAACACAGTCAACATCAAAACACTCCTAGTTGTTGGTCTACTGTGACTATTGACCAAAATTCATGACTCCTGTTCCTCTCATTGTCTTTATGTTGTTTTGGTGTAATTTTGTTTCTTACATTTTTCTCTATATGGATACATTGGATTGGTATTTGTATTTTGTAATTTCTTTGACTTTCTCATTTTTCTGGTACTTCTGAATATTTTATGTGTTTCCCTCAAGTTAAGCCTCCCTGTTCTCGGCCATATTTACCAAAGGGTGGGGCTCAGGTTTAAAATATTTAAACTTGTGACTGGACCTACCAAGTTAGTGGACACTAGTACTTATATTGTATATGCTCAAAGTATGCAAAAAATGTACAACTTGGTAATTGCCCTTTTCGTGAAAGTTAATTTAAATAAATTAAGGGGGAGATTTATAACTAGAGGACTGGCCCCATAATGGAGGTACCACCCACCTAATTTATAAGACACTCGTTTATAAAGGCATTGTCAGGAACCCCTGTAACTGTGGTTCAGTCAAATGCATTTTTCTATTCTTTTTTTCTTTACAAAAAGAAAATCCTGAAACGGGATTTTCTTTTTGTAAAGAAAGAATACACTGCTCCCCTTGCATAGAACTTTTCTCCCATGGCGGGGGCAACATTATAATGTTTTAATTTTTCATTACTGACAGGTTTTAGGATGATAGTATTATTATAGCATTATCAGTGGAGCCAGCTTGTTATGGAGCTTTAGGACGCTTCATATGTCTCCTGCAGTTTTTCCGGCCACTTCCTGTTAACCTTTTTGTTTCCAGGGTCAGAGGTTTTCATTAAAGTACCCACTGTCCTTGATATTTGCAAACATCTTTGATCGACTGAGGGGGAGTTGTCATCGGCTGTTTTACTTAGAGAGTAAATGTTGTGACCAAGAAGTTGAACAATGTAATAATGTCACAATTAGTAGTCTTCATTAATATACATCCAAATCTTCCTTGAAACACTCTGCATTCAATCTGCAGCTATGCAACTGGACTAGGAATTTCAATCAAATTACCCACACTGAAACGGGGAAAAGACATGTTGCAAAGAAGGTTCGTCTGCACAACAAATAAAAAGTGAAAAACACTATCGTACTTTTTCATATTCGTTGGTCTTAATGCAGCATTTATTTTGGTTGATTACTGTCTTCTGGAAAAATCAACCTGAAAATTACTACAGCGAATTTCCACGATTAATGAGATGCATATTGTCAGGGAGCATTTGATCAAGAATAAGGAATGTAGAATATGTTCTTTTGAACTGAGAAGTTTTTTTCTCAAGTTTCTGTGTTCAGCAAATAGACCTCCTCAAATGCCAAATACAATTTACCTCAAGCAGAGCAAAGTAAGCCCTCCTGGGAAGAAGAATACTATACCAATCAACAACTTACAGTAATTTAGAGAGGTGTACCTTTTTTGACTGAAACAAGATGTGATTTACAAGTGATGTAGGGGGCTGACTCATAGCTCACTCTATGTATTTTATAGACAATAGGCCTTGCAGAGGCAGACGTAAAACATGCAGGAGTTACTAGAGAGTGTTTTCAGATTGAAGCATTCAATGGCATGCTTACATTTTTAGATTTCTTAAATAATTTCATATATTTTCTACTTAGGAAAAACGGATGTAAAGCTTTTGTCAGTATTACAAGCTCAGTGCCCAGGAGCCCAAGTTAATAATCATGTGGTTGAACCAAATGCTGTGCATCTCTCAAAATACCAAGGTAATGTATTCAGAAACATGCATACAGTATGTAGCTTAAAGTGTGTTTGATTCAACGTCGTTTTACAGTGTGTTTTCAAACTTATATCATTGTTTAACTTCATTGTAATGTAATATTTAAAACGGTTAAACATATAATGAGTTATGTTTATGTTTTTCTGAAGTAACCAAAAAGAGTCCACTGATCCTCGAACTAAAGGTACCACCGTAGGTCTTATTAATTGTTTAAGGAAAACAATGAGGTAGGCAGACTATGCAGGGCAGGGTTGCAGCTTTGATGATTGTGTGACTACAAGCGCCCCTTCCATCCCGTGCAGAGCTCATGGGGCTTTATTATAGTGATAACAATATCTTAACCCAAGGATATACCTAATTAGGTATTGTATTTGCATGAAAACAATTGTTTCATCATATTCTTTCTTCACCTTAATATTAATTAGGAAGACCTATTAGGTTGTCTGTAGGAGTGGAATAAGGGATCATTTATCCTGGTCCTGAAAAAAAGCCTTAGGAGATAGGCTAGAAACATGTAGACCAGGAGACAGACACCCATTACAGTGTAAGTCCCCACTCCCCCCCGTTTTTTAATAATACCAGCTACAGGATTTAAATAAGTTTAGATACCACATAGCCAGGAATTTTTTAACAGAAACTCACCTACTTGACCCTCCAGATCTCAT
The DNA here is from genome assembly GCF_964263255.1 of Lissotriton vulgaris. NCBI lineage: Eukaryota > Metazoa > Chordata > Amphibia > Caudata > Salamandridae > Lissotriton > Lissotriton vulgaris. The sequence goes on from NC_141687.1 coordinate 1,571,867,426, forward strand.
ATCACCAATCACTTAATCACCCAATAGTCAATACCCTACAAAGTACTCCCACGTTTCCATCGGTTGTAGCGCACCCCGTCTTGCAGCGGGGGCGCAGCAGGGTGGGAGGAGAACCCAATGATGAAGCATGCCACCATGGGACACATCTTGGTGGGTGAAGATTATTTTAAGAAAATGTATTTTTTTCCTAGAACTATTATAAAGACCTACGGTAGGAATATTACTTCTAGGACAAGAGGACTCTTTAAGGCTGAGTCCACGTCGAACCGGACCTCTCACGCCCCCATTTGTTTATTTTATATGTTTTTCTGAAACATTGAGTTCTGTTACATGAAACAGTTTTTTACTTTTATAAAACATGAGTTAATCCAGGTAAGAGATGAAGTGTGGGTGGTAGCTGCTTGCATTTTAAAGAGGGAAGAGAGATTCCCCCAGCAGTCAGGTACTGTGTGTGACAGCAACCGCCTGCAGGTCGATATATAAGGGGCAAATTACAAAGAAGTACGTCCAGTACAAACAGAGAAAAATATGACTGTGCCTATAAAAAGTTGGAGGGAAACCTTTTTAGGACGAGAACCTCCACTCACCCGAGGGTGGCATGCTTCATCATTGGGTCCCCTTCTCACACCCGGACTTTAAGGTCCATGGTGTGGGCTACAACTCTCCAATCTGAGAGGAGCTTGAGGTGTTTTGGATGAGTAGATTTAATGGGGTGAGGGAGGGACAGAGTGCAAAAAATGACTAGTGGTGATTAAAACTACCTCCAAGGTACCAAATAACTTTATTCTGTGGCCCACTATGGATAGATTTTAAAAGAGGACCAGGGTTATGCACCTGGACTAGGAAAGTTCAAGAGGTCAAAAGGTCGACATGTTTCTGCCTTCAGCTGTCCCACAATTGTGCTCCTTGGCATTCATCAGGACCAATGCAATAATAGTTACTCTGTACAAAAGTGAATAAATGAAATTATACTGGCCAATCAGAGTAGCCTGATGTGCGGTGGCCCATATATAATCGGGGTCCATTGACGTTCTGAAAAAACAAACAAACAAAGCACAATAAAACTAGAAAAATTGGAACATAACCAATGTCACATCTGCCTTACATTTTCCAATGACAGCTTACAATGTATTGGACACGAACTGTGGAAATGTCCTGACATTTATATAGCAACTCAGGATTACTCTATTCCAGTAGCAACCCGGTTTTAAACGTCTAACCTAAATGGTTGGTGTCTGGTGTCCACCTTCTTCCAGTGGGTACATCCAAAAGTGACCAAGTAAAGGTAAAAACATTCAAGAAATAATGCCATGGCTAATGTGAGGTAACTCCATAATGGCGGTGTGTTTGAAGTGATAATTATGTATTTCAACAAAGAATATTGCAAACATAATAGAAGTCAATCCTAGACAAATGTGCGCAAAGGAATTACTTCTATTCATCAGAATTACAGAGGTCAAATGAGGGACCAACAGGAAGGTTTACCGAGCGACCCTCGTGTGTCTGCACACTCGTAAAGAAACAAAGAAACAAAGAAACAGAAAAACACATGTGGACATTTTGCCAGACGAGTAGCGGGCATACTTAGTTGGAAGTTGACAACCTTAAGTCTAACTCTGTTGCATGCTCCACTGCAAGCTCAACCCAGGCGTGTGCCCCAACTGCTCGCTGTAAAATACTTAAAAGAAATAGAGCACGTCCCGTTCCAGAGTCCCATAGATCCACGGGGTTTCTAACTATGATAATGCGTGTCCTGGCTAAATATCTAATTCAGAGAATGATCCCAAATCATAATCATAGGAAGCATAGAAGGCGGACCCACCTCCGTGAGTCGGTGCTCAGACTACGGACGTCCCTGCAAAAGTGAAGCCCACCGCCATGGGTTCTCGTTATGAATTAGACCAACAGTGACGAGGGTACTTCAAAACATCCCAGAAATTCTGTCAGTGGTGGTCTACCTTTCAATGCAAGGCACGATTTACAGATTCACGGCCTTTCAAGGAAAGAAAATGAGTGTGTGCACATTCTCGCTGAATATCTAAATCAGAGGATAGTAATCCCGGGGGAAGAAGGGATGTCGTCACCCTATCTATATCATGAGTTTATTGGCTGACGATGATAAAATGTCACAGTCTTATTATTACAGGCAGTACCAATGGAGTGTATCGGATTCAGGCATGGCTTTCTATGTCTCAATATTGATGATTGATTTCTGTTGAGACCATAATAGTCTCGCTAACAGAGAGAACACGTGGCATGCTGAAAGAGAGTGTCATTTATGTAGGAAAAAGACTAGAGTGGTATGTCTTGGGGTTTCAACCTGGTGAACTGCTTGTCTCTCATTTTTGTAGCAACCCAAGTAAAATAACTCTCAAACATGTACATTGTTATTCAGTCTTTATTTTTATTTTTTAGCATCCCAGTTGAAATTACTCTCCAACATGTACTTTGTTAATCAGGAGTAAGCATGGGCGAATTTTGCGAATTCGCAATTCGCGAATTTAAGGATTTGCAAACTCGCAATCCGCGAAATTCCCAAATTCGTGCAAATTTGCGGATTTTTTTATTTTTGCATGTTCGCTGGTGTTCGCGGGGCGCTTTGCGTGTTCGCGCGTGATCGCGAGGCGCTTTGCGTTTTAGCGTTTTGTTTTTTTGCCTGGTTAATCACTGCCACCCTCTCGTTTTTTATGCCCATCTGCCCTCTGTACTAATCGATTCTGTGACCTTCTACCCTCTGTCCCACTCATTTTTTGTCCCCTTCTGCCCTCTGTACCACTTTTGTGCTCTTCTGCCCTCAGCCCCACTTAGAATGGCGCCGGCAAGCTGCCAGCACCATTCTAAAATAGCTACAAATAGCTTCAACAGGAAGCACTAATAGATAAAGTAAAGCAGGTGCTCGAGTTAAAGGTCAAATTAAGTTACACAATTATTAATCACCCCAAGTTTGGGGTGATTAATGATTGTGTAACTGAATTTGAGCAGCACCTGCTTTACTTTATCTATTAGAGCTTCCTGTTGAAGCTGACTTTTGTAACTATTTTAGAATGGCTCTGGCAGCTTGCCGGCGCCATTCTAAAAGAGTTACAAAAGTCAGTTTGAACTTTTGACCCAATCCATTCTGCTCACCGATTTTGCGGGAAATTCGCGAATCTCCCGGATTGCGAATTTACCGAAAATCTGCAAAATCCGCGTGCGGAACGGATTTTCCGCCCATGCTTAATCAGGAGACTCGTGTGCATTCACCATCCTAGACTCCTCTCCCCCATTTGTTTGTTTCATATGTTTTTCTGAAACAATAAGTTCCGTTGCATGAAAGAGTTTTTTACTTTTATAAAACACAAGTTTTGTTTCCTCATCTCTTGTTACCATAACCCTTTCAAATATTTGTAAATATATTCTGAGTTGATCTAGGTAAGAGATATTCCTCAGTACGAAGTGTGGGTGGTAGCTGCTTGCATTTTAAAGAGGGGACAGAGATTCCCCTAGCAGTTAGGTGCTGTGAGTGACTGCACCCGCCTGTAGGTCATTGCCTATGGGGACCATGGGAACACCTTTCCCCACCAGATGTGTGCCCTCAGTGGGCACACTGACAGTGTGTCACTTTTTTCCAAGATGTTAGAGGATATAAGGAAGGAGGTTATGCTAGAAGACAAAAGAGATTAGGGAAGTGGATCGAATGGATACATTCAAAGGAAAATAGAGGTGGGAGAGTGCAGCTTAAAAACAGATTTTGTGACCTTCATTTCCATTTTCTGACAATAATAATCCATTGTTAAGGCGTGACTTATGTTGCACGCTCAAGCTATATGGCCTACTACGCATTTAGCCTATACTCCAAGAAAAGTGGCAAAGAATTCTGTAAGACCCCACTCTTTAACCACATGTGGCATACAAACAAGGGAGCTAGAGTGAGAATTTTGAAAGCTGTAATTTGCACTGCCCGAAGCTCTGACTGTATGCGAAGAATGGGATTATTGCAATCTGGGGAAAAAAAACGAAATCAAACAATTTGAGAAATTTACATTCCTGCTGAACGGGAGTGTCAATTACGTTTTAACCCACAACACAAAATGTTGGAGGCCCCGGGGCGAGCACCATGAGCCTTGTGACTCCGCTGGCTCCCCTGCCTGCACTTATCCTTGGTGCAGCGGGAGCAGGTTTTGCTCCCACCCATCAGGAGCAGTTTCTTTCTCTGCTCCCACCAGGAGGAAGCAATCCCTGTTTTCCTGCTGGGCAGGGAGGGTATTTGTGCTTCCATCCAGCGGGAGCATTTTTGCAGCTCCTCCCGGGTGGGAGCAGACATTTTTCTCCCTGCCTGGACTGTTGCGGGAAGGGACACTGTGACCTAGGGTTGGGCTTTCCTGGGCCATTTAAGGCTTGGTGAAGGGGATGGCTGTGTGTAGCCCCTCCCCCTTTTAGAATAATAGTCCTGGGTGATGGAGACCCCAGGTCCTTAGATGGCTGGGGGAAAGGGGGGCCGGGTGATTCCCCTCCTCTTTTTGAATATTTTTATCCCAGAGGATTGTGGTCTCTTGTGCCTTTGAAGGTTTTGGGGAGGACCTCAGAGGGGCTCGGGTAGAGGGGCCACGCTAGTTATGAGCAAATCAAGGATCACTCTACCTATGGTAACTGTGTAGTTATATCTAGTACCTGGTTACCATGGGAGGAGCTTTTTTTGGTTTGCTGGTAACTTTTGCGCTATTGGACGGGTGTCCACGGAGCTTTCCCAGGGGGGTTGGTCTGCTTCTGCTCCTTCCTTGGAAGTTTTGGGGTGGTTCATCGGGTGGGAAGCTGGGAGGAAAGGGAGGTTGCGGGTGCCATTTCCATCTGCAATTTTCATGGGGATGTTTGAGCAGCACTACAGCTTGGATGACTGGATGAGGTTGCGCTGGATTTGGCCGAAGGGCTGATCCTTGGTCGGGGGGTGCTTTTTTTTGGTTTTGGTGTGGCTCCTTTTCAGTGGTTTGAAAGCAGTTGGCTTTGAGGTGTACAGAGGTCTGGCTGCGATGTGCTATCAGGGAGGGGTGGGGGGTGACAAATGAAGCATTAATTTTTTTTGTATTTGGAGAGAACTTGACCCGTGGAGCACTTCGCACGAGCGGCAGTTGCGTTGCTTGAGGGCACATTGTTTTTTGTTGGGCACAGGGTGATTGAGTGGTTTGCCCAGGGTCACAGGATGTTGGATGTCCTTGCCAGGACTTAAACCTGGTTACCCAGATTTGAGGTCAATCACCCTGGCCGTTGGGCCGACTCCTCTCCCCGGGACATTCTGATTCGCTGGACATGCGTACTGCTTGGAAGACACTGTGTGCCAGTGCTGCCTGTGCACTTGCCTAACCTCGTGCTGCCTTGCGGCTTCTAGGTAGGCAGTCACATTTTTGTGCTGCTGCCGGGTTTGGGGACTCTCTGCTTCCCCACTCTGTGGCTTCAGCTGTGGGTGGAGGGAGCGCACTGGCCTGTCGCGTCCTCTGGTGTTGGCGGAGCATGGGGTCACTGTGGGCTTGGCCACCTGCCTTCCCTCGGGCTGCTTGAGCGGTGGTGCTCCTCTCATGGTGCGAGTCCTACTGGGCATTCTTGGCTGTTTTTTTGTCCCATGTCCAGGGTGCACTTGCTGCTCCGCTTGAAGATTTGGGGCCCCGGATGGGCTTTGATTATGGTTTGGAGGGCTTTGCAGTGCTTTGCATTTTGGGGTTTGTGGTTCTGGTTTTCTTTACCATTTGCAGGTCTCTGGGTGGAGCAGAAATGGGTGTGCTTTGTCCGATGGAGCGAGTGAATTGTTGGTGGTGCGGTGGAGGTGGTGAGTCATTTTTTCCCTTTGGGTTGAGGGGTGGCGTGTCCCTAGCTGTTTTATTTATTTATTTAGCGTTTTATAGAGCGCGAACTTGACCCGTTACGGTATCAGAGCGCTTTACAAGGGTCATAGAGTTATACAAAGGTTAAGCATCACAATATTCACACAGTGCAGGAAATATGATGGAAAGAGGACAAGTATGTAAACTTTATATATACAATTAACAAGAAACGGACTCTAGGTATCTTGGGGAAAAATTAGGTACTCAGGATGGAGGCCAAAGCCGGACTTTAGAATGGGTCTCTGTAGTGATTGGTGGCAAAAGTTAAACCAGGAATTTACCCATAAGGTAGGTTTTGGCTTCCTTCTTGAAGCGTGCTAGAGAAGGGATTCTTCTAACGGAGGGTGGAAGAGAGTTCCATATTCTTGGTGCTGCCCCGTAGAAGGCTCGATTGTGCATTTTTTTTCTCAAAAACAAGCAGGTTGGAGGAGGAAGTTGCTAGCGGCCCGGGAGATTCTGCTTCCTCCAGATATCACAAGTTTCTGTGCAAGATATGCTGGGGAGTTTGTGAATAGCGCCTTGTGCATAATGCATGCCAGTTTCAGCTGTGTCCTGCCCTCAAGAGGAAGCCAGTTCAGAGCTTTCAGGTGTGGAGTAATGTGGTCGAACATCCTTGTGGCGGTAAGTAGTCTGGCGGCCGCATTGAGGCAGGCTTTCAAAGGTGCCATGGAGGTCAAGGGTAACCCAGAGAGAGTGGAACAGCCATATTCCAGTCTAAGATGACAAGTGCTTGGACTGTCATTTTTAGCTCAGGGGCGTCAAGGAAGGGTTTCAGTTTCCTAAGGTAGCTCAGGTGGAACCTGGCTGATTTAGCCATCGATTTGATGTGATTTTACATGTTTAGATTGCAGTCCAGGGTTACTCCTAGAGATTTGGCTGATTCTACGATGGTCGGTGAGCAGTTTAAGGCTGTGAAGGAATTTATCCATAGCTAAAGCTCAGGATTGATTTTTAGTAGGGGAGATTAAGAGAAATTCCGTTTTCTTTGCGTTTATTTTAAGATGATTGGAGGCAAGCCATTGGACTGTCAGTTTCAAGGCCTCATTCAGAGAGAGAATCTCCTCGAGAGAAGAAATTTCAATGTAGATCTGGGTATCGTCAGCATATATATGGTAGAGATATTTGCAGTTTGTAGAACATCGGTAAGCGGTTCTAGATAACGGTTGAAGAGGGTAGGGGATAAGGTTGATCCTTGAGGGACTCCAACCATGACCGGAGAGGGAGCAAACAGGTTACCATTAATTAGAACATCTGTGATCGGTTTTGTCGGAAGAATCTAAACCATTTTAGAACACAGCCATCCAATCCCATCCTTTGTTTGAGGCGTTCAAGTAGCTTTTCGTGACAGACCGTGTCGAAGGCTGAGGATAGATCTAGGAGGAATAGGAGACAGGTTTTGTGTGGGTCTAGGGCTTGGAGGGCATCATCAACGATGTGGAGCATGGTGGTTTCAGTGCTGTGTCCAGGTCTGAACCTGGACTGGAAGTCATCTAGTAGGTGGAAGTTGTTGATGTGTTGACTTACACACACTTCTCCAACACTTTGGCTAAGAGAGGGATGTTGGGCAATTATGTTCTGTTAGACCTGGCATCATTGGCGTGGGTCTCCCTTCATCGTTTCGCTTCCTATCTTTTACGTCGCCTGGATTTAGATGCTCTGGACGCCCTGCCACTCCTAATCAGTACCACAGCGCGAATGGTCCCCATGTAAAGATGACTGTATGAATTAGGATAAACATACAGCCTAGGTCTGTGTAGCATGTTCTAATAGCGAGTTACCCTCCATTTCACTGTTACTATCGTGAACTATCCGTTCTCATAGGCCAGAATTGGCAGGTTGATGATTACCTTCTATAATCCTATCTGACCCCATAACCTGATAGGAACTTCGAGTTTGATATGTTTATGCTCAGAACATTGAGATACACCTTTTAGTAAGGACCCTTTATTTATCCCATGTTTGAAAATGGCTCTTCTGAAAACACTGTATTTTCTTGCCTAAGTTTCCTGTAGGCTTTGCTAGTATGTGTATTGGCCCTCTGGTTTTGGAGCAGCAGGGCCAGCTGGGTCAGACCTGGCTGGAGAGAGAGATCGGTATTCAGGGAGGGGTGACTCTTTGATCTGAGCAAGGGGGTGCCTGGCAAGGTGAATGATGGCTCCACCCTCCCCCACTGGGTGTCTGTTAGCAGACCACGCATTCTGAAAGGGCAGGATGTCGCCTCGTAAACCAAGTGCTCCCTGACGCCACCAAACTGGTTCCGACTGGATTTAGTGATTTGTGGCGTTAGAGAAGAAAAGGTATAAAATACTGCGCTGGAACCTTCTCCAGGTGTGTTCCTTCTGGATGTCAAGACGAAACTCTGTCTGAGTGAACCCAGGAAAGGACTTTTGAAAGTTTCACCAAGCTTGCCGAAGAAGCTTCCCGAGGGCCTGAATCGAGAGCGCCTCCTGCCGAAGTCTCGGGTACATTAGACTTCACCCCGTCAGCCGTTGGAAATGCTGTGCGAGGAATTCTGCTTACAGGTGAGGCTTCTGTTGAGCAATCCGGAGCCTCTAATTCTACTGTGAGGAACACAGACTGGGAACCTTCGCGGAATCTGTGTGGGCCGCTGCAGCTAAGAGAGAGCTGTCGCCGCTGAGGGCCTGCCTGAATTTGAACCTTCGGAACCTTTGCTGAATATGTGTGGGCCGCTGCAGCTAAGAGACTGTAGCCGTTGAGTGCCCATGATTGTGCCAGCCTGATCGAGACCATCCTTTGTCCTGTGGGCTGCTGTAGCTAAGAGAGAGCTGCTGCCACTTAGTGCCCGCACCTTCACCAACTTTGCATCCTTGTGGTCTGTCCTGTGGGCCGCCACAGATAGGTGAGAGCTGCTGCCGCTGAGTGCCCACACCTTTGCCAACTTTGCATCATCGTGATTCATCCTGTGGGCAACCACAGCTAAGAGAGAGCTGCTGCCGCTGAGTGCCCGCACCTTTGCCAACTTTGCATCATCGTGATTCGTTCTGTGGGCCGCTGCAGCTGAAAGAGAGCTGCTGCCGCTGACTGCCCCCGCCTTCACCAACTTTGCATCTTCGTGGTCTGTCCTCTTGGCCGCCGCAGTTAAGAGAGAGCTGCTGCCGCTGAATGCCCGCACTTTTGCCAACTTTGCATCATAGGGATCTGTCCTTTGGGCCGTCGCAGCTAGGAAAGAGCTGCTGCCGCTGAGTGCCCGCATCTTGTTCCCCATTGTCGAGGACTGTCTCTATCGTCTCGTGGGCACCGCAGCTAAGCGAGAGCTGCTGCCACTGTGAGACAACCACGGAGCAGCAAGACGAGAGTCATCGCCACCACCAGCATGGGGCGCCGCAGCCGTGCTGCTGTTGCTGAGAGCCCGCCTGTCCCCTAGTGCCCGAATCACTGTGGATGCACGCTGCGGACCCCTGCAGCCAAGACATGTGGTCGCTGGGAGTCTGCCTGTCACAGTCTCAGCTTTTTCTAGAAGCTGTGTGCTGTATCCCCTTTCAACGGCAGGTATCTAGTGCGCAAAGGGTCAGGTAGGCCCAGGCCTTGTACTCAGTCAGTGTCACATCTGGTGAATACGTTATTGCCTTTTTGAGTCCCTACTGGTTTACGTGCATTGTTGCTTGTTAAAATGCTTTGAGAGTCTTGAGTAAAACCTTAGCTAAAGATATTATTTTTCTATAACTACTTGAGTTGTGTCCTTTTGTGGTGTCGTTACTGCCTTATTGTGCATGGTCATAAATGCTTCACACACTGCCTCTGAGATAGGCCTAACAGCTCATGCTACATTACCACTGGGTTGAGCAGGGGTTGTCAAAGGGAGTAGGCCACTTGCCCTGACTTAGGAAGAAGGGTCCCTATTTGGACATTGGCGCCAGCCATTGCCAACTAGAGACCCCCATTTCTAACATGTTTCATGACCTGACCTGCCATTCACCCTGGCTGCTGGCTCTTGCAGGAGGCATTGTCCTCAGAACTTGACGATAATAACTTATAATAGTCAAGTGCTGATGTCTTTTCTTTTTAATCAGCGACTTGCTGCTTCACTGATTATAAACGGTGGTGTGGGTTGCTGAACGGTTCGGTGACCTTGTGGGGGCGCTCGGCATGTGGTCTCATGCATGTTTGTGGTGACGTGGATCCTCTGTGACTTCTGTTGTCCTTGTGGTGATCCGTTGGGGCTAGATTGTCTCATGTATCTTGGTTTGGAAGCTTTCCCGTTGGAGGGGTGAGCAAAAGCTTAAAGACCTAATTTATTTCAATAAACATGTGGATTCCTAATGAAAAATAATTGAGGGTAGGTTATTAGAATGTGTTCATAAGAAATCATTCCATACTATAATGATCATCTATGAAGGTATTTTTTCCTGGTTATGGCTTGTAGAAGTACTAAGCTGTTCCAAGTACTGTCAATTTATATGGTAAGTAACATTCACAAACGTTCCTTTAGGCATTAAAAAGACGTTCAAAGCATCAGAATTTCCTCACTACCTTATAGTGGGACCCTGTGCCTGAATATAGTTTTTGTCAAGATCGAAGTAGTATGTATCACATTGTGTTGGCCATGATAGTTAATAAAATACTGACTGCCTCCAACGCCACTAAAGCCTGCTTTAGATCCTGATGCTAGCAATGTTCTAGCTCATTTAACCTCTTGTCCTGGACTCTGTAGGTTGGACTCTGATTCTCAAGATGGATTGTTAAGGATAATCTCTGTTTTTGTATCTCCATCCCACTCTCAAAAAGGCCCCAGTCCTTTGAGTGGTTTAGAGTCGATTACCATTCCCCCTCCTACTTGCCTTGCAGTCATGAATATAGAAAAAGCTACACGTGTGGAGAGAAGATGGAAGGAGGCAGAACTTGGGTTGGGAGTGCTGAGAGATGAAGGGCGTGAGTTTTGAGTGTCCAGAATTTAGTTCTGGGCACATAGGACATAGGTCAATTGTTGTTCTTGTAAATGATCATTGTTTTTGGTTTGGTTGTTGTTCCTGTACATGATTGTTGAGTTTTGATCTCCTTGAGTCATTGTGCTCCATCGTGTAGCACATTCTTCGTTCACCCAGGTGTATGTTAGATTCCCCATGTAAGACTAATGGTCTGATTTGTTACCTTTGCCTCAAATTGTAAAGCGCTCTGATATCCTTTGGGATCAAGTTCGCGCTATATAAAACTTTATAAATAAATAAAAAAAATACATCTGCTTTTATTTTCTTATGTTTGTGTTTTGTATTTGTAGTGCCTGATCTTGTCCTCAGTATTTGTGTTAAGTCTGAAATCGCTGGCCCAGAATGGCTGTCCAGTAATCTTTACCTCAACTTTTGGACCTGAAAATTGCTCATGCCCACACATTTGTTACACATGGAAACTGAATAATCACAGCTAACAATTAGCAGAAAACCATCACAGACATCCTTGTCACAAGCAAGGAACACTCTCAATGTCGGAATTAATAAAAAATGCACCTCAGATCTGAAGCCTATTCATAACTCAGTGGCCAGAATCACCCTCAACCTCCTACGCTGCACTCACATTACACCACACCTAAATAAGCACCACTGGCTCCCAGTTCACAAACAAGCATAATTCAAAGTCCTCACCCACATTTTCAATGCATTACATAACGCTGGCCCATCATGCCTCAACAATTGCATTTTCTTCTGCAAACCTTCCTGACACCACTGCTTGTCCAAACTTATATTTGCACATATCCCATCCTTACAAAAAGTTGGTGGTCAAGCCTTTTCCAACATCACTCCTAAAGCATGGTATGACCTGCCACTACATCTAAGAGCCTCCTCCTCACTTCTTGAATCCTGAAAGAAGCTGAAAACCTATCTTTTTGTGTAGTCCCAATAGGCCTTAGATTTAGTTTGATTCACACCTGCTCATGGCCAGGATACCCTCCTGGGTCATAGTGCGCTCTACAAGTCTCCATAACATACCATAACCAAGAAACTCCAAATACAAATTACAGTAAAGTCTCTATACCTCAAAGAGGGCTGGACTTTAGAGCTTTTGATTCACTTTGAGCAGCTTTTCCTTTAAACGAACTGCTATCATGCTATTATAGTGGATTTCCATTTAATAAAAATGTATGCTTAACATTATGCTTACATTCTTTATTTGTTAAAAGGATAGGGATAATTATTCTTCCACCTATCTCTGACCCCGTTTAGGATTTATAGTTCAGCAATTTTAGCCTGCCACGGTTCAGACAGGGACTTTAACTTTTTTTGCTGATGCTTAACATTATGGACATTTCTGCACTAAAACGAAAATAATGCACTTGACAGAACTTTGTTTTCCTGTGATGGACCAAACTAGGCACAAATTAAGTCAAACTGCCACTATGGATTTTAACATATGCTGTGATGTGTGTTTTAATTTCTGTTTACCGCACGTAACCAAAGTGTGCACTATATAATCCTCTGTATTGACATGTTGTTCTCTAAAATTATAAAGGAAGTCTTTTGTATCATTCAGTGCTCTTTCTGCCAGTAATAATTTAGGTCAATAATTTATGAGGCTGCCATTGTTTTGAGAAACTGGGGGGCATATTATCAAGGACCGGTGTTAAAATTATCGCCGTTTTATCGGCAGGAAACTGCCGATAAAACGGCGATAATGGGCTTGATAATACGCCCTTGGTAATTGCCATAGAAGCCCATGTTAACATCAGAACATGGGCTTCTATGGGAATTAACAAGGGCTTATTATCAAGCCCATTATCGCCGTTTTATCGGCAGTTTCCCGCCGATAAAACAGCGATAATTTTAACACTGGTCCTTGATAATATGCCCCTAGATTTGTAATGCCACATCGAATGACGTTAAATTAGAATAGGGAAACTTAATAATAATTTACAGCATAGTGCTAGGATGTGGCAATAGATGATAATGTATAATTCTGAATTGTGATTTGTTTACCTTGCACTCCTTATGTTAATATCGCCCTTTCCATTATCCTTTGTTGTGAATCGTTCTATAAAGATGGTACATTTTGGAGTAGAGCGAATCTGGTTTGCTTGACATTTTGAGAGTTAACCCTTGTCGGATTGTCTCATACTTTTGACTTTTAATATTTTTCACTTGACTTAATGTCATTCTCATGCTGTATTCCAATGAGTCTTACACTGATTCCCTATATTGATTTACTCTGCATTTCAACTAATTAGTGTGTTTGAGTTATGTATTGCACCTGAATTATTTTAATACACCCTCATGGTTTACATCTTACTATGGACTCTTAAGGAATTATTTCAGTTAAACGCTAATTAATTAATGTGTGATTGGGTGCTATTTTAGGACACATTGCCTTAAAGCTTTAATAAATAACAAGAAAAGGGTACAAAGAGCCAGCCGTTACATAGTGAAACTAATAAGCAAGAAGGTACAAAGAACGGCTATCAATAAAAGCAGAGAAGAAAGCTACTTTTTGATTTAAAACAGCAATAAGGGGTAAGAAAAGGAGGAGAGGGAAGGTAAGGATTACTCTTCACCTGAAGAACGAGTTATATTGCATAACCTGAACAAACTATAAAAACAATCTCATAATAATTGAAGAGATCAGCTTGCCAACAAGAAACTTGAGAAAAAAGAAAAGAGAAACTTAAACATTCACGGAGGTTTAAACTTTTCAGAATATATACGAGAGCCTTTTGTTTTTGCAATCTTATCTAGATATAATGTTAGTGGCAACCACAATAAATCTCTATTAACAAATGGCTTACTGGAGGAGGCAAAAGCAATGTATAATCAATGATAATGACACAGATTATTTCATCAGTGCTGAACTGAGAGTTTTGTTGAGCTAAAGCCAGCATAAGGTCAAATAAACTATGATTATATGTAGGAAGATCCAGAGTTTCTAATAGACTTCCTGTGAAAAGAGTGACATTGGAAAAGGGAACTGTATATTAAATATAAGAGAAATATAGGACCAAATTCGCCCAAAAAAGAGATAACATTAGGGCAAAGACAAGAAGATGCATTAGCTCAGCTGTGGGGGATCTGCATGGCCAACAGTTTATGTCAGCTGTGTGAGAAAAGGTAGCTAGAGACATGGGTGTGAAATATAATCCATGGTTTAGAAAGAACATACATTGAGTAACAGAGGCAGATCTAAAGATTTTGATTGATCGGCTCCAAAACTTAGCCCAGAAGCTGATGCTCCATTCACAGCCCAAACTCCGCTTCCCAGGCAAGTTCCACCTTCCTCTTAGTGCGAGAAGGATCAGGAGATAAGGTGTGTTTATAAATTAAGGAGGGTTTAGGAAGAACTGTAAGGATTTTAAGATGAGAATTTTCTTCAGAAGAGTGAGGAATTGAAGGGAGAGAGTAGAATATGTCAAGAATGATTACCATTAAAATGGAAAATGTATGCCAAAAAGAACGGGGACACTTAAAAGTGTATTGAAATTGAGGGAATGAACAAGGGGGTGTACCATCAAATAGGCCAATAGAGGGCTATTGTTAATGCTAATTAGACAATTGTGCCATATCGGTGAACGTATAAAAGATTCTCTCAAATTAATCTTTGGTTCGGTCAACGATTTCAACAAGGAACACATGTGCTTGAATAAGGGAAGTGTAGTTTGGACAGTCTTGGTTGAAAAGGCCAGTACCTCCTTCGTAGAAAAGGGCAAAGCAAAGAATGTTCAATAGTCAGCTATAGAGGCGTGAAGGGGGAGGATTCTGAAAGGAGCAATGACATTGGCAAAAGGATTTATGGCAAATTTGAAAATCAGGAAAAGTAACACCCCTCATTTAACTTTTGGTTTCCGTGGATGTGATAAGGATATTTAAGATGTTTTATTTTTCCAAAGGAATTTGGAGAGAAGAGAGTTTATCTTCTTAAAAAAAACTAGACGGAATGAGAATAGGGAGCATAGAAAAGATATATAGTAAAATAGAAGTAATCATCATTTCAAGCCATCCACACCACAAGAGAAATAGTTGATTCCAAGAGGAAAGGTGTTTGTCAATACGAGAAAGAGCCTCTACTAGATGAGATTCATGCATAAAGATGTTGAGATGACCATTAGAAGGGACAGGAATGTTATTCAGATAACATTGGGTAATGGAGATAGTGGAAGGGGATTGCAGAGTATATAAATGTTTGTCAAATAACATAAATTGACCTAGGATATGCCGATCCTTATGGATAGGCTTCTCATCTGAAGAATACAATCAATGAAAGTTCGATCTTCTGGAAATTTGAGGTAGTTAGCCAGAAGTTTACCTATTTTATTACGTCCACCATAGTAGAAAGCACTACTATGGAGTAATATAGATGATGCATTATCAGTAGTGACTTTATTCAAATTTAGTTTAGGATGAACAAGTTCTTGGAAGATAGAATCCAACGTCGAGGTGTAAAATGTGTGTTCCAGGGCTTTAATATTTGCTAATGTAGCTTTATGTTTTAGAAGGAATTGTTTCTTTTTTCTTGAGACATAATCTATGATAAAACCCTGAGCTGTGGCTTTAAAAGAATCCCATATTACATGGGAGGGTAGATTGGGATCGTTATTCAGTACAAAAAAATCTTATACAAAGGAAGTAAATGAAGAAGAGAAAAGTGGGTCCTGTAGAAGGGAATTGTTAAAGTGCTATCAAGAAGATCTGGAATACGGAAGAAGCATGTCAAAATCAGCAACAACCAGAGCATGATTTAATTAGAGATATGAATGTAAGTTAGGGATTGTGAAATAAAAATATAGTCTAATCGAGAAAAAGAGTTATGAGGAGGAGAGAAAAATGAGAAGTAAATAGTGTCTGGGTGAGATAACCTCCGTGCATCAATGAGGTGTTCTTTGGGAAAGGAATTGAGAAAGTGTTTTTAGGTTTTATGAGGGAAGAAGCGTACCTGGGATTGGCGGTCAATAAAGGGGTCAACAATCTGATTGCAATCACCTCCTAAAATAAAGAAATAGTCTCTAAACTGAATACATTTTTGTGCAACAGTAGGCCAAAATGCATAATCCGGTTGAGTTGGGCCATAAACATTAAACACTGTCAAAGAGATATTATCAATAAGCAATTTAGCTAACAACCATATCCCCTTTCTTGTGATAAAACTTTACATTTCAATTGTTTATGACACAAAATAATAAATAATAACACCGTTTTTTTTAGAAGGAGTAGGGGAAACTAAACCAGAACCAACCTAAAACGTTTTCAATTTTAATGCCGTTGCTTCCGTGAGATAAGGCTCTCGTAGAAAGACCAACTCAGGGTTATAACAGGAAAGATGAGATAAAATTCTCTGTCTTTTGATTGGGTTAATAAATTCTTTAACATTCCAAGAAAACACTCTGAATGTAGAATATCAACAATATATAAAGAGGAACACGTTCAACAGTGAAGTAATGATGTAAGTAAGAAGGAAAAGGAGAAGGAGTGAGAAATAGAAACTGTAATGGTGTAATTGAAAGGGAAAGGGATGCTGAAGTGAAAAATACCAAGAAGACATGTAAATAGAAAAGTACCACATTGGAGAAAGAAGAGAGATGCATAGGGAAAGAGAGGGGTACAAAGAGAAGAAATTGCGGTAGCTTCAAGAAAAAGGGAGGGAGAACAATACTGAAGAATAAAGAGGAAATGGGATGGAAAAGAAAGAACAAGAAGAGACAGTAATATATACCTTCACAGGGGAACAGAAGAAAGAATGAGGAGTTGCAACAGACATACAATGAGAGCATACCAAACAAGGGGCAACTCACCACATAGGGACGTCAATTCAACATAAATAGGAGTGGGAATATGAGGCGGGTACCCAATCAAGGAGTTTCAAAGGACCTATAATAGGAATAGGGAAGCCATGTTAACAAAAATGCAATTAAACAAAGTAACATGCTTCAATATATGCAAAAAAGATTAACATTACAGAAAAGCTATTAAAGTCAAGTGTTAGAAGAAGGACCAGCGATCTCCATCGAGGAAGTAGAATGGGAGTGACTGAATTTACTAAGATCTGCAGGATCCTCAAAAGAAGACATTTTGTTAATAAGCAAGGATTGAATAGGCAATAGCTAGCACCAAGAGAGCAAAGAGCAGGGCGAAGGTCCAGGAATTCCTTTGTTTTTTTAGAGGTGACAGTTGAAACATCTTGAGAGATAAAAAGTCTTATACCAGACCAAAAAGCAGTTTTTTTAGTTTAGCTGCATTTAGAACTTTTAAAAGATCAGTAAATTGCAGAAATAGGAGAATTACTCCGCGAGACTTGGACAGAGCAGATGAGGATGACAATCGCGGACCCAGTCTATGTGCCCGTTGAATAATTAATTTGATCGTCGTGGGGAGGTCCAGAAGCTGTGGGAGGAAAGTGCTTCGCAGGTTTCAGAATTCCTTTAAATAAATGCTCCTCCCAGGTACAGTAATATAGTTCAGTAGTAGAAAGTGAGGAAACATTGATAAAAAGTGGGGAAAACAGCATTTCAGAGTTCAACAGGCTGAATTCTGAGGAGAAATAGTGCAGGGTAGAGTACAAAATGGCGGCTGCAAAACCACTTGTAGAATCACCTGACATTTTTTGGGTCGATCCAGGAACATGGTAAGCTATAATGTCATCCTCATCAGGAGAAGGTGTTCAGAAATTGAGAAACACCCGCAGAATGCCAAAAACGGCACTGGAACCGCCAAAGTCACATTGACGAACCAGGAGGCGGTGCAGAGCTCAGTAGCTAGGCAGCCATCTTAAGTTGCATCACGCGCGCTCCCCTGATGGCACTTTATCTTGATTATTTTATCTGATAGTGTCAACAGTTTAGGTGGAGGATACGGGCACCACAAAAATAGGCACACCAAATATAGGGGTCGATTAGGATCGCGGACGGACTTGCGTCCGTCCGCGACCCCAGAGCAGGAGGGGACCTCCGCATGGCATGCGGAGTTCCCTCCTGTGCAATTAGGATGTGACCGCCACCCTGGCGGTCACATCCTCTATTTTTTACATTGCAGTTGGTGCAGCTTCAAGCTGCACCCGCGGCAATGTTAAAAATGCACGCATTGCATTTGCATGCAGAAAGAGGCAGGCACCGCGCGGTGCCTGCCGCTTTCTGCATGCAAATGCAGGGGGGTACCACAGGTACCCCCATGTGCACCCCCCACCCCCCTTCACCTAGGGGGCCCGCAAACGGGCCCCCGCAGTGAAGATCCGTATGCTTTTCCACGGCGGAAAACCCGCCGCGGAAAAGCACTTTTTAAAGCCCATCCTGATATGGCGGACGGTGTCTGAGAGACACCGTCACCATATCAGAGCTTTTCCGCCGCGGTTGTAAGCCGACCGCGGCGGAAATGCTGCAGACGGAAACCAGGACCCAGCAGCCATCCTAATGTGGCGGTGGGTCCTTGGTCAGTCCGCTGCGGTTTTTCCGCATCCTCTGGGCCGGCGGTGGCTTCCGCCGGCCCCGAGGATGCGGAAAAACCGCAATCATCATCGGCCCCATAATCTGGATTCTGTCTGCCCCAGTGGTTGCTAAATTTGATTATTTGCAGTGTTCCATGTTCCTGAGCTGTTCCGGACCAAAGGAAAGTGAATATAAATATGGCTATATGCATTGTGGTGAGTTTTGGTTTTGCTCAAGTGCATTGTGGTTGCTTGTAGTTTGGAGATGTTCGGTATGAATTACACTGTGTGTGAACTCTTTTGCATTGCAGTTCTGGTTTGCGGGTCTTTAGGTGGCCTAGTTACTGTGATTTTATTAATTATGCCATATATATGAGGTTGGTTTATGTGTTTGTTGTTGTGTTCATCTAGATTTTAATGTGGTCCGAATTGATTTGTTACTGTTTGTATACATTTGTTGACTGGTGGCCATGCCATTGCACCGGAAACCCCAGGTAGTGATTGTCAAGCTTTGCTTTTTAAGGGGGACCTGAACTTGTATTTGATTAACTTCTATAACAATGATTTTGATAAAATTTCAAACTCAAGGTTCACTTGTGTCTAGCTGGGGATTTTATTGCAAGGTTATCTGCCCATCCTAAGGTACAGAATCATAATTATGCTCTAGAGGTAAAGAGGTAGAGGCCTACCCCTCGCCGCTTGATCTGCATAACTTGATGGACGAGGCTGACATTAGTGACCCGGGGTTACCCATCTTCAGGGGAAGGGGCAGCTCATTCATTATTGATTAGATTTTTACTATCAGTAATTTAATTAACCCACTACTGCCTGGTGCCATCATTTGTGGACATTTCGGAGACCATGACCTCATCAAAGTATGTCTGGCCATCCCATCCAGGGTGAAATGTAATGTTGGGGACAGGATTGGCAAATTACAGTCATCCACAGACAATCTTAGAGAGGTATGGAGACTTCAGAATCATGGTTGATTTCTGGGTAAAGGAATAAATGAGAACCAGGGGTTGGTTTTGAGTTGGCTGGCAGATGAGGGAGATTATGGGGTGATATTCAGTTCTTTTGTGGATCTTTGTTTAATCATTAAAAATCCTTTTAAAAACCTTCCAAAGTGACTTACACACCATCAAGGTGGCTTAACCACAAATGCTAAGCAGCTATCCAATCACTCCGGGGGCCCTTGCTGATAACTCAGGTACACTCCTATAGTAGCTGCTGTCTGGAAACAGTATAAAGCAGCTACTGTTAACAGATGGAAGAGCTCGTAGTTTATGCTGCCATAAAAAAAGACTGCAAGTCCTTCTGGACTGCTGTATCTGCTATGCAAATTGCTGACCATACAGTCACACCAATTAGTTGTCATATCCACAATGAGGCATGTGAGGAACACGTTTCCCAAATATATTCTGCTTCAACAACAACAACACAGTTCTCATATATAAAGGTTACCCTATATGAAGTTGTTGCTTCTAATCAACAGAGTTTTGGTGAAAAGACTCCTGGCCTAGATGGAGTCCCTATCAATTAAATGTAACATCAAACTCTGGGCCCTGTAGCTGACTAATGTTTTTAACAATCTCAAACATTCATCAGTACAGAGTTCTTGGGCTACTTCTACTATTGTTCCAATCTTCAAGAAAGGGAACAGGTCACTGCCAAGTTGAGTTGTCTCATCTCACTGATCATTACTGCTGTTAAAATCCTATGAAGAGTATAAAATAAGAGAATGAAGGCATGGACAGCAGAAAGCACAATTATAAATTCTTCTCAATATGGCTTAAAAAACTGCATAGGCACTACTGATCAGTGTTTGAACCTAAATGTAATTATAGTCAAGTACATAATAGCAAAGTAAATACCTTTGCACCTCACATGTATGGGCTTATCCTCGGTGTTTGACTGTGCCCAAAGCTGTGGCAACTTTTTCTCTCAATGGGGACAGATGTGGCACTCATTCACTTTTTAGCATCTTTGCATGAGAATATGAATGCCAGGATAATATTTGGCCTTAATGGTGAAGTTTCTAATGAAAATGAGATTGGTTGCAGGGTGCAGCAAGGCTATGTGCTTGCCCCTTTACTGTGTTATTTTTTGTATTAAGAAGCTCAGTCCTTATTTACCCTTTTGCATCCCTGACTTTTCAAAGGTAAACGGTGCCCCCTCCCAGTATTGCTATATGCCGATGATGCCGTAATGGTGGCCTCTACCCCAAAAGCATTGCACCTGCTGGTGCACTCATTTGTACAATTTATGGCTGCCCTCGTTTTACAGACTTATTTCTCCAAATCATATATTATGGCATGCAACCCTAAGTGTACTCAGCTTTCACATTTTGTAATTAGCACAAACCATTCACAAAGCACTAGCACTTTTTCCTATCTAGGGGGCATGAACATCACCCACTATAAGATGAAGTTGTCTAGGGAAGTTGGTTCACTCTTCAGTCTCACACAAACACCTGTGGGTGGGCACTTTTTCCACTACTATAGGTATATATCACCCAATGGGTACCTGTGGCAACCTAGGGGGCTGAGATCTAGGGTATTGCAGATTGTGTAACTAAGGAAAGAAGAGGATTCCCTTGAGACAAAGCTAAGTGGAGGTTTAGAATACTAAACCTTACAGTGTCAAAGGTACATACAAAAGAAACATATGAAAGTTAAAAATTCATTTATTTTGAATAAATTAAAACACACGATAGGGCAAACTAATCTAGATCCCTAAGAATAAAGCACAATAAAACAATTCACCCAATAATGACCCGCACTATCGAGAACAGAAAAAAATGGGTACAACATAAAAAATTGTTGATTACAACTTGTACATTCCTGCTCCGTGGTTAAACAACCAGTGCTGTACTGCTACGACATCGGCATATCAAATCTGGTTTTGGAGACTTGAATTGTACGGTAAGTAGCGTTGATGCGTTTCGGTGGGTTCTCTTATTGGTTACCACCTTTATCAAGACAAGATTTATTCTGTCCTCACCAGGGAATGTTTACACTTGCCCTGAAATAGATATCGTACAAATAATATACGTCAGACTAATGCAGTAAACATTTTGCATAATGGCTGAATTTTACAATTTCACACCAAAAAACATGCACTTTGGCTGGTCAAAATACACAGATCGTATGATTTTGAAGGTTAAGTAAACAGTTATACAGTTTTTTATCTCCATATTTCCATCCTAGTGAAACAATAAGATTCCTATAGTTATCCTATGGTCCCTTTCATACATATGATCATAATACTTTCCCTTATAACTGAGATACTTGACTATAAATTCTGTTACATTACATTTGGAATTGAGATGTGACCATTGCAGTAGTATACAGAATACAGTCTCTTAATAGGGTTGACATCATCCTAGTTGCACAAAGTCTGCTTATTGATTAAAAAGGGTAAAGAGGGACACAAATGACATTGTTAACACATAGAAAAATGTCCCTTTGATCTGGGATTCTGACGATTGTCACTTTAATCTATAGGCACATGCTTATTCATGGACCGTTAAAGACATAAATGTAAAGGGGGAGACAGGGGGCAGCCTTCATATTATCTATTTGGTGGAGCACCCAGAATTCACAGGGAGAAAGTTGAGGTGATTAAAAGGAAGTCACCTTACCCTGAGTTGAAAGATGGACTACTATTAGTCTTCAGAGTTAACTTCTTGAAACCAGAAAGCAGTATCACTTGAGCCTTTCTTAAGTATCTGCTACCAGTGGGTTGTCCTGTTGGACCAGGTTTACTAGATTAATATCATTAACAGTTAAGTGTGGTTGTCTTATTCTACTATACAAAGGATAGATGCCTACCTGTTATACCTGTTATGGTTCGAATAAGTTCCACTTGATTCGCCGTTCCAAGTTTATTTGGCGAAGTGAAAAAGATAGTTTTTTTTGGTTTATTTGAAGACTAGGCCAGAGTTGCCTGAAGGTAAAAAAAGAGGGGGGAAAAGCGCCTAGGTTTTAGGTTACAGAGTCTTATAATCACAGATTGGTGCACTAATATCAAAAAGATAAAGAGTATACCATTTGAGGTGTTCGTGAAGTCCCAGCTAAGGCAGCTTGTTTTTAAAGTTAGTCCCTTCTGGTCTCTTTTTCCCTCTTGGCTATTTCAGTAATTGTCTTTATTTATGAAAAGAAAGAAGAAGACCATAGTCAGGATACTATCCTGGTCTATTTTGATAGACTGGTATATAGAAACCTGGGGCGAAATTAATGCCCACCTACTCAAATGGCACGGGATTCCAATGTCCATCTAGTAGTCTATCCTGGCCTTTGTTAAAGTACCTGCAAATAGTTTAAGAAAGGCAACACTATATGAATATCTAGAAGGGTATCCTTCTGTATGCATTCTCTAACTATTCTATAGAGTTCCTAGTGGAGCAGAGCCTTGCCGTTCACTCACCTATTCCTTTGGCAATTGTTCCGCCGTCTGTGGGGGTCCGCCTTGAATGCAAGGTCAGCTCGGGCAGTTCTCTGTTAGGAACCCATGGTTGCAGTGTACGCGAACCGGCAGCGTTACAGCAGTCCACCATTTTGTGTATTGGTAGAATTGAGACACAAGATGGAGGGGAAACAATGTTTGGAATTGGTAGAAGGGGGCACGGTAGACACTTTGTGACCCTCTAGGTTTTCTGAGGTGGGCTTAGGACGCTCATATAGGCAAAAAAAAAAATTGACAAATTTCGCTGGGGAGCGCCCGGTACGCGCACCGGTAAGCCAACCGGGGAGCGTACTTTGATGAAAAATAGTGAAAAAAGTTAGAAAAAGATTAACGTTTAGAATGATCAGAGGTAGGGTAGCTCTGAAAAGAGCTATTGGATTCTGTGGCTGATTTAGGTACCTACAAGTAGGTTCCAATGCACAGTTTTAAATTCAGGAGGAATATTCTATTCCCCTCATCTGAGAAGTGCACACCATCTCCTCTGTAGATGTCTTGCATGTTGTAATGCAAGTTATTGTTGTATATTGAACCCATTCTAAAGTCTCTCATGTAAGCAGAAAAAGATTTATTCACATGTTTCCGTGCTTTCTCAAATTGTGGACAAAATTGGTTGGACCAGTTCCATTTCTGTCTTTGGCATATATTGGAATATACCAAGGCAGATTGGGGAAAAAGTGTCAGGGTGTGGCAGATGCATAAAACTATTATAAATAAAACATATAAAATATATTTTTCATTTAAAAGAAGAATACATTTTACAGCTTTTGATATCTGCTATTAAAAAAACATTGAAATTCACTGAAAAAAACATAGGTTATAGACCATATATAGTTAGGAATTAGCATTTATAAAACCTTGAAAATTCACTGAAAAAACCATAGGTTATAGACCATATATAGTTAGGGATTAGCATTTGCAAAACCTTATTTTACTCGCACAAAACCATTGAAATTCGCATATATAGTTAGTTGCACTAACTATATATCGCGCACCCGCAATCCACTGCTGATGATGTCACATATTATATCATTCATGACATGGTCAGTGACATCACTGATGACATCACTGTTGACAACTCAAATGACATCACTGACAACATCACTGATGACATCATTCAATTGATAATACGATGAACCTCTTCAGACTCTAATATAACCTTAGATACACTCAGTGTAAACAGACACTCACAGACTGTCACTCATCCATGGAGTTACTCACACACCTAGTCAGTCATGCAAAGAATCAATCACACCTCCATTTCCTCAACTAGACAATTATACACACCTTACTTATTCAAACATATACTAACACATATTTACTCTTTTATACAATCCTTGATTGAAGTTCACAATGATCCATACAGCCACTCACATATTCACTGGCTCTTATGCACAGTTATTTATATATGTCAACTCTCACATGTACTGTGTTTTACATATGTACTTACTTTGACATACAGCACTGAGATATCCATTCACTCACCAATACACTCATGCACACAGTCAACCACACATACAGCTGTTTCCACATGCAGTTGTGAACCCATACATCTAGTGAATCAACTGCTCACACATCTATGCACAGAGTTATACACCTCCCAGTCACCCACACACATACTCAGTCTCCCATACAAATACTTGGGCAACCAATCAATAACCCATATAGTTACTCATATAGCTACTGATTAACACATGCAGCAGTTTACAGAACAACAGACATAATGATGCACAAATTAAGACAGTTTAGTCACTAACCCATGCACTCAGAGAGACACATTTAATCACTCTCTCATACATTCAGTCATGCACCTACTAAATCCTTCATCCAGACACTTATACATCCACTCATTCTTCAATATGTACGACATATTTTAACTTTACAGAAACATACAGTCACTGGATGATGTCATCAGTGATGTCATCAGTGATGTCACTGACCATGTCATGAATGATGTAATATGTGACATCATCAGCAGTGGATTGCGGGTGCGCGATATATAGTTAGTGCAACTAACTATATATGCGAATTTCAATGGTTTTGTGCGAGTAAAATAAGGTTTTGTAAATGCTAATCCCTAACTATATATGGTCTATAACCTATGGTTTTTTCAGTGAATATATATATATATATATATATATATATATATATATATATATATATATATATATATATATATATATATAATAACTGAAAAAAACCATAGGTTTCACACCAGTTATAGTTAGCTGGAAATTTTACTGACATAAAACCATTGAAATTCCCACGTTATAGTTAGTTGGACTCACTATAACCTGCGCGCCTGCAATGCACTGCTGATGACGTCACATATTACATCACTCATGACATGGTCAGTGACACCACTCATGACATCACTGATGACACCATCCAGTGAATGTGTGTCTTTCTGAAAAACATATATATGTTTTATATATGTATTTGTAAAGGACGATGGAAGAATAAATGGTTAAATAAGTGTGTAAATGGATGTTTGTTTTTAAAAGAATTGATTGGTTAACTGCCCTATTAAGTGTATCTTAGTGAATACATATATTAGCAAGTAACTTTTAAATATTGAAATGTATGTATCAGTGTTTCACTTTATGTATAAGTGGCTGTATGGGTTGGTGACTGACTCAGTGTTTGTATGTGTTTTGAAGACAGCATATGTACAGGACTGTATGGATGGATGAGTGTGTATATGTGTATGTTAGTGAGTAAACGACTGTCTCACTATTGTCTTTTTCAGTAACGACATATGTTTGAATCTAGTATATGTGAGTATTGATTTATAAAAGTGAGTATATGTGAGAGTGAGAGATTATAAGAGTTCCTGCTTAAATAAGTATGTGTTTCTATAAGTGATTGTTTAAGAGAGTAAGTATGTGTAAGTTTTCTTAGAAGTAAAGTGGTAGTGTGTGTATTGCTGTATATGCAAATAAATGGATGTTCAATAGTTTTTTGCATGTGTGAATATGTGTGTGAGTAACTTTTGGATGACTGTCGAAGTGTAACAGGATGTATAGGTGTATCACTACATATAATGAGTGAGTATATGTATGAGTGACTATATAGAACTGTTGGTGGATGAGTGGATGTGTATATAGATGGTGGAATTACTGAATTGCTTGTTGTAACTGGTATCGGTATCTCCTTTTTTTTGAAAATGTTAAATACTATTTTTGAATATGTGTTTCAAGGCTTACATTACACTGAAAGGAGGTCTCTCACTCTGTCACAAGGATGGTGTCATCAGTGATGTCATGAGTGATGTCACTGACCATGTCATGAGTGATGTAATATGTGACGTCATCAGCAGTGCATTGCAGGCACGCAAGTTATAGTGAGTCCAACTAACTATACCGTGGGAATTTCAATGGTTTTATGTCAGTAAAATTTCCAGCTAACTATAACTGGTGTGAAACCTATGTTTTTTTCAGTGAATTTAATAGGTTTTTTTAAATGCTAATTCCTAACTATAACTGGTGTGAAACCTATGTGTTTTTTCAGTGAATTTCATAGGTTTTTTAAATGCTAATTCCTTTCTATATCGAGTTTCTAACCTATGTTTTTTTTTCAATTTGCTGTTTTGTGTAAGTATTAATTTTTAAGTTTTTTTTTTATCATTTTTTCTTGGGGCGCTCTGGGTGTGCGCTCCGGTAAGCTCTTCGGAAAGCGCACCCAGAGCGCTACTTTCGTTCGTGAAAAAAATATGAATGAAAAGTTAATTATAACGCAAAACATTTCGTACCATACAAATAAAAGCAGTTTTTTTTATAAGGAAATGAAAAGGATTTTGCATTTCCGTAAAACTATGATGACGTTACTTCGGCGCGCAACGTAAGTGCCCCCGGAAGCGCCCACATTCGTGCCGCGTATGCGCCCCGGAAGCACCTACGTTCGTGCCGCGTATGCGCCCCCGGAAGCGCCTATGTTTGCGCTGCGTATGCGCCCCCGGAAGCGCCTACGTTTGCGCCGCGTATGCGCCCCCGGAAGCGCCTACGTTCGCGCCGCGTATGCACCCCCGGAAGCGCCTACGTTTGCGCTGCATATGCGCCCCCGGAAGCGCCTATGTTCGTGCCGCGTATGCGCCCCGGGAGCGCTCCGGTGCACTTAACACTTTTCATTGGTTGCTTACATTTTTTTTTACAAAGAATGACATCCCCACCCATTTCCTTCACTTCTTCTTTCACTTTTGTGACTGAAAGACCTGTTCTTTCCTCCTGGATCTTTCTTGGTTTACCATGGCTGCCAGAGAATCCAGCAGTGATGAAGAACCTGAATTCATCAATGAAGTGCCTCCTCAACGAAAGTTGAAGGAACATTTTATTTGGAATTTTTTTTTAAATACCACCTAACCAAAAAAGGTGAATGCTCCAAAAGTGGAGTGCAGGATCTGCAAAGAAGTCCTGTCACGGGGTAACCCCTTAAAAGAATACTCATTTGGAAACTTTACGATGATCCGGCATGTGGAGAGGAAGCACCCCCAGAATTTTGCCCGGGAAAGTGTCAGGGCTCTGGCACAACAGGTTCCCAGTGATGGGGCCTCTACATCCACCGGAGGAGCAACTACTTCTGGGAGAGGGCAATCGCAGGAGCTTGTGCCAAATATTCAACCTGCTTTTAACCATGGTGTCCTCAGATGCATATACTGCAATCAACTCCTTACCTTTGGGGAACAAAGTGTCCAGCTCATGGTTCGAGCATTGGAAAACCATCGCTGCCCTTTCCACCCCTCATTTTTTTTGTTCTTTTTGCTCCTGTTGATTTGATTTGATTGGGAATTTGTATAGCGCACTATCACTCCAGGGAGCATCTTGGCGCTTTTTATGGCTTGTGTATTCCAGGTGGTGGGCGATGTAGTGACACGTACATGAGCAGGTATGTTGGGCCTCTTTTATGAAATGCTCTGAACGTAATTATCAATAATTTGAACAGGATTCTCTTTTGTATGGGGAGCCAGTGAAGAGTGTCAAGTGCTGCTGATGCCGAGGTCTTTCTTGGCATTTTAAGCACTAATCTTGCTGCGGCATGTTGTACCATTTGCAGCTTATGTAAGGCTGCTTTGTTGACCCCAACATAGAGACTGTTACAATAGTCCAGCCTGGATGTGATTAATGCCACCGCTACCGTTTTCCTGGCTGATAGGGGGAGAAAGTCAAAAAAATTTCGAAGACTCTTTATGACATTAAAACAAGAGCCTGCCACTTCACTTGTCTGTTGCTTAAAGGACAATGCCTCGTCGAATTTGATTCCTAAGTTTCGGGCACTCTTTATAGTGCTCGGCGGGGCTTCCGCATTAGATGGCCAGCAGGGCTGGGGCGAAAACACATTGTTTTTCCCAAAAGGTAAGATTTCGGTCTTTGCGGTGTTACATCTCAAATGGTTTGTGTTCATCCACTCAAAAGTGGCTTTCAACAGTCTCTAAGGGAACGGTCAGCAATTGCCGCATCCTCATCTAGAATTAGGACTAGTTGAGTGTCATCGGCATAGGCTATTGAGCTTTTAGCAAAGGAGGAGATGAGCTTTATTAATGGGACCATGTAGAGATTAAATAGAATGGGGCTTAGACTAGAGCCCAGGGGTACCCCAGACTGGACTTCCCTTTCCTCAGAACAGTATTGCCCTAACATGATGGTCTGTTTTCTTTGTCTCAGGAAGTTGGTAAACCATTTCAACACGGTGCCCACTATGCCTACACTTCTCAGGCGATGAAGCAGAATGTCGTGGGACACCGTGTCAAAGGCTGCGGATAAATCTAATAGGATCAGGACTACTCTTTTGCCCTGATCCAAAGCAGCTCTGATTGTTTCTGTCGAAAAGATGAGGGCAGATTCTGTAGAGTGGTGGGAACGGAAGCCCGCTTGGTTTGGGTGGAGAAGATTATTGTCCTCTAGATATGCTGTGAGCTGTTTGTTGATGCATGTCTCTGTGAGTTTGCATAGTGCTGGGAGAAGTGATATAGGCCGGAGATTTGACAATATTGTAGGATCTTGAATGGCTTTTTTTTGGAGAGGTTTGACTACTGCAACCTTCCAGCATGTGGGGATATCTCCTGTATGCAGTGAGGAGTTTAATATGGAAGTAATCATTGAATTAACCTCATCTTTTATAGCCTTAAGTAATAGCGGAGGACAGGGATCAAGAGGAGAACCTGAATTAAGTCTTGAGATGGCTTGGGAAGACTCGGCTGGGCTAATCATGGCAAAGCTTTCCCATGTGGTGGTTCCAGGTGTATCCTTTGGAGGTATAGGGCAAGCTGTGTTTAATGCTACCTGATTGATCTGTGGGAACTCTTTTGTGAAATTTGTGATTTTCTGTTCAAAATATTCAGCAATTTTATCACAGAGAGCTTGGGACGGTGGAATTTCCTGAGATAATATTTTGGGTTTTCTAAAACCGTTGACAATTTGAAATATCTCTTTTTGATTATTATTAGTCGACTCAATCAGATTTGTATAATAGTTTGTTTTAGCAAGCTTGATAAAGGTATGGTAGTTCCTCCTAGCCGTTTTATTGTTTTCCTGATCTTCGCTCTTATATTGGCGTCGCCATTTTCGTTCTAAAAGTTTCACTTCTCCTAGTGTAACCTTTAAAGAGTTGGTGTATCAAGGAGCGGATTTTTTCCTTTGTGTTATTTTAGATTTCGTTCCTCTTGTTGTCATTCTTTCCCCAATAGTTTTCATCCAACCCTTGTAGTGTTCATTGTCAGTGATCACGTTTCCCTCTAGTGCTGGTTTTTCTGCCTCCACCCAGTTCATCAAGTCCGGGTGTTCAATGATTTTTCTCCAGCAGGGGGTTGAGTTGGTGTTTCCTAAGATTGGATTAATTTCTTTTTTATTATCGATTTTTAGGTTAAAACTAATGAACTTGTGATCTGACCATGTTTGGGTTAGTGGTGGCTCTACTGTAATTGTGTTTATATTAGAGCAAATGCAATCTAATATGTGCCCAGCATTATGAGTTGGCTCCACAGTTTGGATTGTCAAACCCAATATGCGTAGGGTATCTTTAAAGCATGAAACGTTAGGGTCATTTGGATTATCCAGATGTAAGTTTATATCCCCTAACAGAGTGAAGTTAGCAGATCGTAGGACTAGGTTAGCAAGCGCTTCCCCAAGACTTTCTAAGAACCGAGTTGCTTGTCCGGGGGGGTCGATATACTAATAGGCCAGAAAACGTGAAAGAATCATGAGCTTGAAGATTAAAACCCAAACATTCTGCTTCTTTTATGTCGGGTATTTCCATGGTGGAACATTTCAGGGAATCACGATGTATAATTGCTAGTCCTCCTCACCGTTGACAAGGTCTGTCCAGTCTCTGTATTAAAAAGCCCGGAGGTAGAGCTTGGACAATATCCAGATTGGACCAGTCTTTGAGCCACGTCTCAGTTACCAGTAGACAGTCAAGTTCATTTTCTGCAATAAGGTCATGTACATGTTGGGTATTCTTACACATGGAACGGGCATTATTAAGGCCTCCCTTGAGAGTCCTATCGGAGTTTTTGGGTCGTTGTTTCATGATGGGTACAATGTTTTGTTTACATTGTAGGCAGCTTATAGGTCCTACCCACTTGTCTACCACAAGGGTTTGGGGACAGTGCATAGTGTGAGTATTCAGAGATAAAAGATAATGTTTAGTTGGTAACATGTAGGTAGTAACCGGCGCAGAGTTTCTAGCCCTGAACCCGATCTCAGCGCGGACGGGCGCAGACGGCAGGACTTTGGCTTGACTTTGGCGCGACTCCGGCGCCGCTGTCCGCGTCCGCTGCACGGAGGAGTGCCCATCTCCTTTTGTAGTCTCCGGCGCTAGAGCGCTGGGACTTCCTTCTTCCCTCAATATGGCCGCCACGAACCACTATTACATCAGGGGTCAGTGAACAATGTATCCGAATGTGTGGGAAATGCAGGAATTAACTTTAAAACACGGCGCAAATCAAGTTTTAACGATAGTTTCCAAATTAAAGTTGCGAGGTGATGTAGGTAGCCTAACACCCGGCTTTCCGCCTCAGGTGTACACAAGTCACAAGTCTCGCGAGTTCTCGCGTTACCTCCTTTTGTAGTCTCCGGCGCTAGAGCGCTGGGACTTCCTTCTTCCCTCAATATGGCCGCCACGAACCACTATTACATCAGGGGTCAGTGAACAATGTATCCGGATGTGTGGGGAATGCAGGAATTAACTTTAAAACACGGCGCAAATCAAGTTTTAACGATAGTTTCCAAATTAAAATTGCGAGGTGATGTAGGTAGCCTAACACCCGGCTTTCTGCCTCAGGTGTACACAAGTCACAAGTCTCGCGAGTTCTCGCATTACCTCCTTTTGTAGTCTCCGGCGATAGAGCGCTGGGACTTCCTTCTTCCCTCAATATGGCCGCCACGAACCACTATTACATCAGGGGTCAGTGAACAATGTATCCGAATGTGTGGGGAATGCAGGAATTAACTTTAAAACACGGCGCAAATCAAGTTTTAACGATAGTTTCCAAATTAAAATTGCAAGGTGATGTAGGTAGCCTAACACCCGGCTTTCCGCCGCGGGTGTACACAAGTACCTGTTTTTGTTCCTGTTTTGAAAAAAGAAGAAAACAAAAAGTTCTTTTCAGAACTACCTCCAATTCTCATCAAAGAGCTATATTCTTTAAAAAATGAAAAAGAGTAAGTGAAATGGAGTGCATTGATAATGGAAAGGAAAATGAGTAAGAAAGAACAGAAAGGTATGAGAGAAGAAAGGAAGTGAAGTAGGGGGACTGAAAGAAGGTGCATGTTGGGAAGAAAAGTAAGGAGAAGAAGAGTGAATATAGGGAATGTTGATATTCAAAGAAAATGTTGAAAAGGAACGGGGGGGTGGAAGGGTAAGAAAAGATGCATTGCTGGAGTTGAAGGCTGAAGGCCTCATTTATGAAGCCATGTGTCACCTCAACACCACCAGAGCGTCACTTTTTGTGACACATCAGTCCAGTAAAAAATGCACCTTATTTATTCATATTTACAAAGTGGTGCATCTAGGTAGATGCGTCACTTTGTAAGCCCCTGCGCCACATTATTCCTACGTCAGCTGTAATGTATGCAAAAGGGACGTATTGACGCAAGAAAGGGTTGTAGAGGTGACGCAGTGAAATCTATGAGATATCACTGCGTCACTTTTATGACGCTGTTGCGTCCAAATCTTACGCCTGTTTCACAGCAGGCGTGCAGGCCCTTTCATATGGGGCTTGACCCCATGTGAAAGTATACATTGCTGGAGTTGCTTCAATTTTGTGACACACTCCAGCAATGCTTCACTTTTGCGCTTACAGATACGTCTGAAATACTAACGTATCTAAAAGAACTTCCAGAATAATACGTCATAAATTTAATATGACGCATGAGTAGAAGACTGAAGGACTCATTTATGAGGCCATGCGTCACTTTAACGCCACCGATGCGTTACTTTTTGTGACGCACCAGTGCTGTAAAAAATGCACCTTATTCAGTCATATTTACAAAGTGACACATCTAGGTAGTTGCGTCACTTTGTAAGCCCCTGCGCCACATTATTCCTATGTCAGGTGTAATGTATGCAAAAGGGACGTATTGACGCAAGAAAGGGTCGTAGAGGTGACACAGTGAATAAACTGGAGGCCTCATTTCTGAAAAGTGACGCATCGCGGCGTGAAAACAACGATGCGTCACTTTTCTGTGCGCACTCCTTACGACATTCCAGATGTGTCATATTTAATGTATGACGAATCATGTCGCAAGGAGTTACAGATACGTCAGTATTTCTGACGTATCTGTAAACATAAAAGTGACGCATTGCTGGAGTGTGTCACAAAAGTGACACAACTCCAGTAATGCGTCCTTTCACATGGGGAAAGCCCCATGTGAAAGGTCTTTTGTCAGTCTTACGCCTGCTGTGAGGCAGGCGCAAGATTTTGACGCAACAGCATCCTAAAAGTGACGCAGTGAAATCTCATAGATTTCACTGCGTCACTATTACGAAGCTTTTTGCGGGGGAACGCCCCCTCTGCATACATTATACCTGCCGCAGGTATAATGTGGCGCAGGGTTTTAAAAAGTGACCCATCTACCTAGATGCGTCACTTTTTAAATATAGCGCAACGAGGCGCATTTTTTACACCGCTGGTGCGTCACAAAACGCACAGGCGGCGCAAAACTGTCGCAAGGCCTTCATAAATAAGGCCCTGGATTTTCCCCATGCTTCACTCCCCGGTGCGCTTCCCGGTGCACTTCCCGGTGCGCGTACCGGGCGCTCCCCCCGCGCAAATCGAATACAAATATTTTTTTTTAAATGCCCTGCGGGACCCTATATTAGCCCCCACATCAAACCTAGGGGGTCAGGAGGAGGCTACCCTGCCCCCTTATAGTCATTTCTCCCTTTTTTTTATGTCACCTCTTGTGTCTCGATCCTACCGGGACACAAGATGGCGGCAGCTCCGGACTGTTTCGAATGTTTACAGACACCCGTGAGCCAATCAGCTTTCCGCGCGCAAGTCGCGTGTCGCGCCCGGTGCGTTCCCCGGTGCGTGCACCGGAGCGCGCCTATAGATATATATATTTTTTTGAACCAAAATTACTCAAAATCCACTGGAGTACATATCTTGAGACATAGCAAAGGCACATCGGGCTACCAGTCCCTACAATTTTGCCAAGTTTGGTTTAAATCCATTCAGCCGTTCGTGCTAAAAGTGAGGTCGACTGCCCTATGGAAATTAACATGGGGAAAACGTGTTTTGGGACCCCCTTTTATCTCGCCACCCGCTTCACGAATCCCCCCCAAACTTTCAGAGAAGGACCGGAGCTCGAAGAGGCCATTTTGAGGAAATTTTCAGGCAGATTCGTCAACCGGCGCCAAAGTTATTCCAAATAGAATTTTGAGATTTAACATTGAAAAAAATCCTAACTATAACTACCTACTGGCGACCGCCAGTAGGTAATATATATTATATATATATATATATATATATATATATATATATATATATATATATATATATATATATATAAGTATATATATATTATATATATATATATATATATATATATATATATATATATATATATATATATATATATATATATATATATATATATATATATATATATATATATATATATATATATATATATATATATATATATATATATATATATATATATATTCACAGAAAAAACCATAGGTTATAGTGGATATATAGTTAGGAATTTGCATTTACAAAACCTTGAAAATTCAATGAAAAAACCATTGGTTTTAGGCAATATATAGTTAGGGATTTGCATTTACAAAACCTTATTTTACTCGCATAAAACCATTGAAATTCCATATATAGTTAGATGCGCTAACTATATATCGCGCACCCGCAATCCACTGCTGATGATGTCACATATTACATCATTCATGACATGGTCAGTGACATCACTGATGACATCACTGATCACAACATCCAGTGACTGTATGTTTCTGTAAAGTTAAAATATGTCTTACATATTGAAGAATGAGTGGATGTATAAATGTCTGGATGAAGGATTTAGTAGGTGCATGACTGATTGTATGAGGGAGTGATTAAATGTGTCTCACTGAGTGCATGGGTTAGTGATTAAACTGTATTAATTTGTGCATCATTATATCTGTTGTTCTGTAAACTGCTGCATGTGTTGATCAGTAGCTATATGAATAACTAGATGGGTTATTGATTGGTTGCTCAAGTATTTGTATGGGAGACTGAGTATGTGTGTGAGTGGCTGGGAGGTGTGTGACTCTGTGCATAGATGTGTGAGCAGTTGATTCACTAGATGTATGGTTTCAAAAGTGCATGTGGAAACAGCTGTATGGGCTGTTGACTGTGTGCATGAGTGTATTGGTGAGTGAATGGATATCTCAGTGCTACATGTCAAAGTAAGTACATATGTAAAACACACTCCATGTGAGAGTTGACATATATAAATAACTGTGCATTAGAGCCAGTGAATGTGTGAGTGGCTGTATGGATCATTGTGAACTTTTATTAGGGATTATATAAGAGAGTAAATATGTGTTGAAATATGTTTCAATAAGTAAGGTGTGTATAACTGTATAGTTGAGGAATTGGAGGTGTGATTGATTCTTTGCATGACTGTCTAGGTGTATGAGTAACTCCATGGATGAGTGACAATATGTGAGTGTCTGTTTTCACTGAGTGTATCTAAGGATATATCAGAGTCTGTAGAGGTTCATCGTATTAACACATGAATGATGTTATCTGTGATGTTGTCAGTGATGTCATTTGAGTTGTCATCAGTGATGTCATCAGTGATGTCATTTGAGATGTCATCAGTGATGTCATTTGAGTTGTCATCAGTGATGTCATCAGTGATGTCACTGACCATGTCATGAATGATGTAATATGTGACATCATCAGCAGTGGATTGCGGGTGCGCGATATATAGTTAGCGCATCTAACTATATATGGAATTTCAATGGTTTTATGCGAGTAAAATAAGGTTTTGTAAATGCAAATCCCTAACTATATATAGCCTAAAACCAATGGTTTTTTCATTGAATTTTCAAGGTTTTGTAAATGCAAATTCCTAACTATATATCCACTATAACCTATGGTTTTTTCTGTGAATTTCATTGGTTTTTTAATAGCAAATATGAAAAGCTTTAAAATGTCAAGTACGTGATAGATAAAAACATTTTCGTATTTATGCACGCTGATGTGCTTTGAACGCTGCACCCCCCCCTCCCCTCTTTTCTCTTAGTAGTACTCTCTCTTTGCAGATAGTGAACGGTAGTTAACGCAGGCCTTTGCCCCCGTTGTAATCCGTCGTGCCTGCTTGTCTCTCCATTTGATTGATTGTTATCCAAGCATTTACTGTTTTAGAATTGGTTCTCTTTGGATCATTCTCTATTTACAAACAAGCACAAAGTCGCAATACTCTGTTTAGTCTTTGCAGATAGTGAAAAATCGTGTAAAAAAATAAAAGTAATCGAGCAAAATCAGTAGGCCACTAATTGGATCTCTTTTTGACCTCGCTAAAATAGAAATATTAGGAACAACCCTTCATGAGAAATACGAAAATAGTGAGATGAACTGAGCTCCACACCATGAGGGCTGCAAGACAGCTCGACTCTGTCACCCACCCCGCCCAAAATAACGACAAACCCTATGCAAATATTAAAAATATAGACAACACACCAGCAAAGAAACAGGGTAAAACATTTTATTAAATAACTATTTACATAACTATTTTATACTTTTTATTGCCCGATCCGGCTAGCTCAATCGATCGAGCATGAAACTCATGCACTCTGATAGCAAGCGTTGCTACTGATGCTATGCAGACCAAAACTGGTTTTCAGTTTGTACATTTTTCTAGATTTTTCAATCCAAGGTTGGTTGACTTTGTAGAACGATGGCTTCAGATTTTCAACATACGATGTGGTGGCGCGGACTGGGAGGGGGCGCTTCGCTCCTGCCCCCTCCCCAAGTAAGATTTTCATACGTGAAAGTACGTTAATGGTTTTGGTCCCTGAGTTGCTTCAATGTCACTGCCATTCTCAAATGGCATAAGTTCTGGATGTTGGGTGCCATAGTTAAGAGTTCTGAGCAGTGCTTGTAACACTGTCTGAAGCTTATTTCCACCTACTGCAGCTTCACTATTCTCAAAGTAAGTGAGTGTCGTTTGTGGACCTGACTGCATTAGAAAACAATGTGATATGTTACC
The DNA here is from genome assembly GCF_964263255.1 of Lissotriton vulgaris. Taxonomy (NCBI): domain Eukaryota; kingdom Metazoa; phylum Chordata; class Amphibia; order Caudata; family Salamandridae; genus Lissotriton; species Lissotriton vulgaris. Next base: position 1,571,903,796 of record NC_141687.1, read on the forward strand.
TTCCTAAACAGCTTGACGGAGGCCCCTAAGGGGCGGTGTGATGGCCATGGACTCGGAGAAGACGCTTGGCTCCGACACCCTCCCCAAGTCTTATAGCACTGGTGTAGCCTGAGATCGCCCCCGACATAGGCGGCCGGCTCCCGGGGTCCGGCGGAACTTTTTGCCTTTTGATGACTCTTCAATTCTGGACCTTGTCCCACAATCCGTTTGACCTGAAGACACGCTGTAGTGGGGCGCCCCTTTACCGTTTCAGTTGCCATTCCGCCCGCTTTTGCTACACTGTGCCTCTTCCGCCATTCAGCTGTTTACCGCCCGCTCTTGCGACTACAGCGTCTCGCTCATCATGTAGTTGAGTTGCTCCCGCTCTTGCGGTGCAGCGATAGGCGGCTGCCACAGGACTCTCAAAATGGCGGCCGGCTCTTCGGTTTTGGGCCTGGTCCACTAAAATGGCCCTGGGACACCTTTGAACTCGGACGCTTCCCTGATAGGGCTTGGGTCCCATTCTCGAAAGCGTCCCCTCAGCCGTGAAGATTCTACAAAAGTCTTGGGGGCCTCCGACTCCCGCAGGCTTCTGGTGGGGAGCGGCTGCCATGATTGCTCGTGGAATGGCCACGACGGAGCTACGAGATGGTAGTGCTCTAATGCTGACGCCAGCTTTAGTCTGAAACATCCAGAAACACTGTAGACTACCAATTCGATCAGTTCCGGTAGCGCCCCAACATGACCCGGAAGAGAAGAACTTGCCCTCCCCTCTTTGACTGATGGTTCTTGTTGCCTGTCCCCTCTGTTGTCATTTAACAGAACTTTTTGGACTGCTGAAAGGGGTTGTGTTCCGAACGCTGGTTGGTGGAGACATTTTGACTATATTCTTGACCTACGTTGTCGCGTAATGCGTTATATGACACGCCGCGTTAGCGCACCCGGAAGTGATCCGAGGCGCGGCGCGCAGCGCGTAACGTAAGCATACCAGGTCATGTGACTTGTTAATAAAACTTTTCATTGGTTCATTATACTTTTGTTATTTTAATGATGAAAAGCTTGGTCATATGACCTAAAAATTACGCTTTTTATTGTTTTCGAACATTATTTTTTTTTAAACATATGTTATAATATTCCAGGCTAATGTACTTTCCCGGAAAATTTACAGCTGTCCTGCAAGTAAAATATATTCCTTTTTCGAGAAAAAGGGCGTTTCTTCCTTCCATGACGGAGCCGTTGAGTAAAAGAGATTCGGCCTGCTGTCTTAGTCGCCGATAAGCCTGATTATCAGATTCTTATCGATCACTTTATGTTGCAGAAATGAAAAACACAACTGCCCTTGACCATTTATCTTTACTGCGTTCCTACATATTATACCTTTTATCCGTCATGTAATTGGACTGCTTTATTTCACTTGCCTTTTACTGATTCGAAAACAGTGACTAAAAGTAAAAACTTTACCAATGTAAATACTACTACCGTGTTTTGTTTTAAAAACCTTTATTGTGAAAATGTCAGTATACAAATACGGGCCTATAACCACGTGGGCCGGCCACGGAGCAAACTGAAATCGTATATGATGAGGAGACATTTACACTGTAGAGGAACGTAACGAGCGGGCCATTAGGTTGCAAGAACAAAGGTGTCTAACAGTTGCGGAATCGGTGGACGTACATTTTGTAATTAAAATAAGACAGGGCCACTTACAATAACATTTTCTAGATATACATTTGCGGGCAAGGAGTTACGAGTCCCATTTATACCGGCGCCATTTTGGGCGAGGCCGGGCAGGTCCAAGATATAGTCAAAATGTCTCCACCAACCATCGGCCAGACCAGAACCCCTTTCGGCCCTTTATGCTACAAGATGGTGTCTTCCATTCAGAAAATATTGTTGGCAGCATTTTGAAAGGAAACAGAAACAGCCGTTCTCCTAGTGAGTTTCACATTGTTACATTTAGGAAGAATGTTGAAGAGTAGTATGTGGAAAATCTGAAGCCATTTTTCTACAAACTCTCAATCAGACTTGGATGGAAAAAAAAATCCTGAAGAATGTACAAACTGAAAACCAATTTTTGTCTGTATAGCATCAACAGCAACGCTTGAGTCAGCTTTGTGTCAAGCCGCCATTTTCATTCAATCAATAGCGTCCCCCTGCACACATTCAGGGACCTGGTCGTGTCTTCAGATGAAACGGATTGTAGGAAAAGAAGCAGAAAGGAAAAGGAAAAAAGTTCCGCCGGACCTCGGGAGCCGGCCGCCTATGTCATGTGCGACCTTTGGCCACACCAGGGCAATAGTGAAGCTGCAGCAGGTGCAAATAAGCTTCAGACAGTCTTACAAGCACTGCTCAGAACTCTCAACTGAGGCACTCAACATCCAGGACTTGCCATTCGGATCTTGGCGCCTTGTGCTGGTTCCGACCTATTCACACATCGGTCCACTACTGACATCACCTCATAAGCCAACGGGGCACCCCACGCCGACTTTCGGCGCAGCATTGTAGGATGGCCACACCAGTGCGGCAACTTGCTGGACACAACCTCGGTGCCATCCGGATCTCGGCGCGTTCGACTCACTGTACCGCAAGAGTGACCGCAACTCAGCTGGACACGCCGTCTTTCGGCGCAGCATTGTAGGATGGCCACACCAGTGCGGCAATTTGCTGGATACCACCTCGGTGCCACCCGGATCTCGGCGCGTTCGAGTCACTGTACCGCAAGAGTGACCGCAACTCAGCTGGACACGCCGTCTTTCGGCGCAGCATTGTAGGATGGCCACACCAGTGCAGCAATTTGCTGGACACCACCTCGGTGCCATCCGGATCTCGGTGCATTGTGCTGCCTTCGGCCTATTCGCACATCGGTCCGCTACTGACGCCGCCTCACGTGCCAACGGATTTTCTACGCTTTTTGTAGCCCTATGCCGCATAACAGGTCATGTGACTTGTTTATAAAACTTTTCATTGGTTCATTTTACTTTTGGTTTCCTAAAGATGGAAGGCTTGGTCATATGACCTAAAAATAACACTTTTCATTGGTTTAGAACATTTTTTTTTTCCAAACGATGAAAGCCCCACCTTGTTTCTGGATCATTCAGACTGAAGCTGGCGTCAGCATGAGAGCACCACCATCTCGTGGCTCCGTCGTGGTCATTCCGCGAGCAATCATGGCAGCCGCTCCCCACCGAAAGCCTGCGGGAGTCGGGGGCCCCCAAGACTTTTGTAGAATCTTCACGGCTGAGGGGACGCTTTTCGAGAATGGAGCCCAAGCCCTAGCAGGCAAGCGTCCGAGTTCCAAGGTGTCCCAGGGCCATTTCAGTGGACCAGGCCCAAAACCGAAGAGCTGTCCGCCATTTTAAGAGTCATGTGGCAGCCGCCTATCGCTGCACTGCAAGAGTGGGAGCAACTCAACAACATGGTGAGCGAGATGCTGTAGCCGCAAGAGCGGGCGCAACTCAGCTGGATGGCCGCCACCTGGGGAGGCCCGTTCACGCCGCCTCCCCCACGCCCCCTCCCCCCCCCCCCTCCCGGGCCGCCGCACGCCAATTTTCGGAGCAGCATTGTAGGATACCAAAACCAGTGCGGCAGTTTACTGGACATCACCTGGGTGCCATCAACATCTCAGCGCGTTCTGCTGCCTTGGGACTATTCGCACAACAGACCGCTACTGACGAGGCCTCCCCCCGCACTACCCGGGACGCCCCACGCCAATTTTCGGAGCAGCATTGTAGGATCCCAAAACCAGTGCGGCACCCAGGCGACATCACCTGGGTGCCGTCCAGAACTCTGCACGTTGTGCTGCCTTGGGACTATTCGCACAAAAGACAGCTTCTGACCATTGTTGCTTTTTTGGGTGAAAAATGTTTAAATGTTTTTACAGTTTTTGTTCCGTTCATTATAGTTAAAAGTTAATAAAGTTTTAAAATCTAACTTTGTTGGAGTGCTATATATGTTTAAAAAATCGGGTGAATGGGGCCTTGAATCGGGTTATTGTCATGTGTGGGCTTTGCAAGTGTACTGCTACAAGATCGGACATTTCAAACTCAAATGCACGTTCTTTTTCTTACCTTTCCGAAGCATGGAGCGCAATAGCAGGCAGAGAAAAGGTGATGCACGTGTTGAACACTGCCTGGCCTGGCAAGTTGCTGGCAGTGCCCCGCCCGCCCGCTCCTGAAAGAGGGCACACACACACCGCCGCCCCGAGTACTTCACAAATCTTTAAAAGACCATGCGCTTGTTCATGAGGCTTAAATGGTTTATCACCCCTTCTAGAACCCCTGCATCGACCCTCTGACGTTTCCTGGAAGAATTAGCACGTAACACAATACCAAGCCCTGTCAGCTGAAACCCCCGAGAAATCATGGGGCATATTATCAAGGGGGTTTATTTCCGCTTTTTTGACTTTAAAAGCCAAAACAAAAAGAGATAAAATTATCTCCCTATTACCAAGCTGTCGCTAACACCAGTTAGTGACAGCTAAAAGGAGATAGCGACCATCTTGGGCCCCGCTTTGCATATCAGTGATATTTATCACTAATGACATGCAAAGTGGGCGTGCCAAGATTTTAGCGACTGGAAACAGTCCCTAACCATCGCTATCTCCTATTACCAACTTTTGGAGATATTCGCGCTAAGCGCGAATATCTCCAAAACCTAACACCTGCCCTGAGCAGTTTTAGCCATGTTATCCAATGGGAAGTGGATAACATGGCTAAGAGCATTTGCTGGATAATGCATGAATATCGCTGACTTTTCAACGATATTCATGCATTGCGGCCGTTTTTTATCGCATTTGCGATAAACCTTGCTAATAGCAAGGTTTATGTGCGATAAAATTCGCCGATGTGCGGCGATAATTTTTGTCTCTAAACAAGTTAGAGACAAAAATTATCGCTAGTTGTTGGTAATATGCCCCCGGGTTTTTCCTTGCAGGAATCGGGAAGCGAAAGACTAGCACTGAAATCAGTAGTCTCACGCCTGAATCGCGAGGGTTGGCATGTCTGGATACTCTACAGCTGGGGCCATAAACTACATCCGCAGGGCTAGGTGATAGCCTAGGTCCGGCCTGGACAATCGGACACAGAGGAAGAGGAGTGTCAGAGGGTGCGGTAGTGAATAGGGTGAAAGGGAGGTGTCGGGCGGGCACAGGGTGTGATTCTCAGAGAAGAGCAGCGCAGATGGGGGGAAGTATATGGCCCATGCATGAGAGAAAGAGCGGGGGTGACCAGTGCGTGGGGGAGATGCTTGCGAGGGTGGGGAGCCATGCTGAGGATCGGCGGCGTGCAGAGAGTGGCCCTGGTCAAGGCATCTAAAATGGCTGCCGTGCACGACAAAATTGTGGCATTGGACAAAAACGCAAGATGGCGCAGACAATGTTTATCAATAAGGATTCATTTATAACAAAATATTTACTCGCAGTGACAAAATGGTGGTCAACACTTCCTGATTTCCATCGAATCGAACGTTAACAAACGTCACGCAGCAAAAAAAAAAAAAAAAGCTCACGCACAGAGCAGTTTTTAGCCATGTTATCCAATGGAAGGTGGATAACATGGCTAAGAGCATTTGCTGGATAATGCATGAATATCGCTGACTTTTCAGCGATATTCATGCATTGTGGCCGATGTGCGGCGATAATTTTTGTCTCTAAACAATTAAAACGAAGCACAAAATGGCGAATTCCCGTTTCGCTACCAGTTTGCGGCCCAGTTCGCGGCCCGTGAAGCGCTTCTACCGTGAAAAATAATTTTTTTTTTATTTTCCCCACGGGACCCTTTAATAACCCCAACAACATTCCTAGGGGGTCAAGAGGGGTATACCTTGCCCCCTTTCAATAAATTCCCCCTTTGTTTTTCACCTCTTCTTCTCTCTCGATCCTACCGAGAGATAAGATGGCGGCCGCTCTGGACTGTTTAGAATGTTGACAGACACCGGAGAGCCAATCAGCTTTCTGCGCGCAAAGTTTCGTTTCGCGAAAAGTAAGCGGACCGGATCGCTGCCCGGAGCGCTGTTACAGATATATATCTTGTTTTGAACGTTAATTTCTCAAAAACTACTGGAAAACATATATTGAGACCTAGCAAAGGCACATCGGGCTAACAGTCCCTACAATTTTGCCAAGTTTCGTGCAAATCCATTCAGCCGTTCGAGCTAAAAGTGAGTCCAACTGCCCTATGGAAAAATGAATGGGAAAAACGCGTTTTGGGACCCCCCTTTTTTCTCAGTACCCCCTTGACGAAACCCCCCCAAATTTTCAGGGGCTGCTCAGAAACAAAATGTGCCATTTTCCTGAAAATTTCAGCCGATTCCGTCCACAAACGCCAAAGTTATTAGACATAGAATTTTCAAAAATCCCATAGGGAAAAAATCCTAACTATATATACCTACTGGCGACACGCCAGTAGGTAATATATATATATATATGAAATAAACTTGAAGCTCTGCACTTCCATTCCATCCTTGGTGAACAGAGACATGAACCCATCGATGTGAGGCCAGATAATAAAGATGTTTCCTTCCTCTACGGCGTCATGTGATCAAGGCCTCTGGGCAGGCCGAAACGTCATGCTGGCAGGGTGCGCTTTTGTGTAAGAAACACCGAAATTGCTCACCTGCATTCCTGGGTCGACTCTCGGTTCTTGTCTTTGAAACGCTCCTTGCACTGGGGGCTCGGTGATTGGGATTGAGCCTGCTGCATTTCTTCAACCGGTTCTTGCTTTTCCGGTTTCGAGTCGAACCCTCCTTCAACTAGTGGCAGAGCGGGCATGAAGCTTCGACCTTCGGTAACCCGGAAGTCATTCCATGCTCCCGTTTGGGAGTTACTGCTCTAGCCCCCAGATGCTCAAACATTCACTGCTCCTGAGAACGGGATCGGCGCAGCGAGACGGCTATTTCTGCCTGGGCCTGGTACTCGCTGCGGAGGGGGGGATTTCCTCATTGTCCAGTGAAGGAGTTTGCTGGTCCTGTGGCAGTGTCATTGCGGCGACTGCTCCGACGACCTGTGAGTACGCACTAGCATGTCTATATTACCCAGAGCCATGTCAGCAGACGCCCTAAAAGGTAGAGAGGAAGCAGCTCTCGACATGTTTGACGACTCCCCGTCAAGGGGGGTCACATGTGATTTCAACTGCGGAACCAAGGAGTGAGCGGGGGTTCCAGTGTCCGTAAAAAATGTAAAAGGCTGGAGAAACTAATGAAAAGGGAACAGGCTAAGTGGTGGGAACATTGATCACTTAGAAGGTATTACGGGGGTGGGATGCATTCCTAGGGGTTTAAGGATCATGCTTGCCCCCAGTTACGAGCTCCCGGATCCCAACATGCTTAAGTAGTGGGCAGAAACTAATTTGGATTCATCACACAGACTATTTACCATCTTAGTAAAATATGCGGAAAGTGATTGTGCCGCACTACAGATACAAATTGAGGAATTAAATGGTGAAATTGATGCTTTGGATGTTGGGGCAGCAGTGGAATGTACAAAATTAAAAGATGAGATGCTGGTCAGACTACGGAAAGAGGAGATTATTAAAAAGAGGAAGGCGTTCAAGTCCCAGTGCGATAAGATAGATTACCAGGAAGGGCGTATCTCTCACATTCGCCAGGAAATTTTAACCCATCAAAGCAACAACTACTTCCCACACACCCTCTTCCACACAGGCTACCCCAAGTTCCACTGTGGCTCCGCTCGTGGGCTCTTCGGTTTCTGACTTGAGTTCTATGCTTGATAGTGGGTCTGACACAGAGGCAACTAGAGGCGACCCCCGTTTGAGGTTTACCCAGTTTTATCAGGCACGGGAGGTGGATTGCCTGCGCCAGGACAGGCATGAAACATTGCGCCCCAGAAGCCCCAATCAGCACCATGCCAAAATAACAACATCAAGCGTCGCAGGCGCCGACAAGCCAGCGCAAGGCACAAAACTAAAGAAGAGAAACTACTCCAGGAGATGGAACAACAACAAGAAGTAAGCACATCCACGCATATAACCAGTGAGCCTTCATTGATCAATCTCACCAAAGTCACCCTCACCAAATCTGACCTCCAAACTCTGTCGCTGGGCTTATCATATAGTCCAACGAGCAACTTTGACTATGCAAAGACCAGAATTGATCTTTTTAAATAAACTCGCAAACTCAAGTTGCACAAATTTTTCCTTTGCAATAAATTCAAGCCTGTTTCCACTGGACCATTAGGAGCAAGTGTGACGCCAGGTCTCAGCGTCAATGATCTGCAGCTGATGCAAAATTTGGAGGCATTGCAAAATGAACAACCTAACTCAGACTGTATGGAGGAACATTTAGTTCTGAACACCCCGGGTTTTACCAACTTTAAACCTCGGTCTACTTTCACGCCCCTAATGCTGCATGTATGTATGTATGTATGTATGTATGTATGTATGTATGTATGTATGTATGTATGTATTTAATGCTTATTAAGCGCGGCTGTCACCCGGGAGGGTATCCTGGCGCTGAAACCGTATCTAACCATCAGGCGAGATGTATTTACATTGCTCTTGGAAACAGGTAAGTCTTGAGATCCCTTTTAAAAGAGGGCAGATCTTGGCTGCTCCTCAATGCCAGAGGTAAAGTATTCCATATGTGGCGTCCGTGAAACTAAACGCACGGCCGCCCATCCTCACTCTATTAATCCTGGGGATTCTCACCAGGAATGCCGAGGAAGATCTCAAAGGTCTGGCAGCTTGATACCAAGAGAACAGATTTTGAATTGGTATTGGTCCTAGTCCATGCAGGGCCCTGAATACAAGGCATTAAGCCTTGAAGGCAGTCCTCTGCTGGACCGGCAGCCAGTGCAAATCGGCTAGTGCTGCAGACGAAGAAGCAGATCGTGGCAAAGATAAAGCCAGTTTAGCAGCCATGTTTTGGATCCTCTGCAACTTTAGGATCAGGATCTTAGGAGCTCCCAGAAGTAGTGCATTGCAGTAGTCTAACCTACTGAGGATAGAACTCCGCAATACCTCTTCTCTGGCTTCCCGGGGAAGTATTGGTAAGATCTTGCGTAGGGCATGAAGCAGGCCCATGCAGGTCGCTGTAGTCCTATTTACAGAGGCATCGAGCTGTAAGTTGGGTTCAAACAGAACTCCTAAATTGCGAGCCGATTCTGCAGCTTCCACCGAGCCCGGGATAGAGGTAGGCCAAAAGTTATCCAGTAACCCTTGGGGGAAACGGTCAAAGGAACAGTGGAGTACTTCCGTTTTTGACCCATTGAATTGGAGTGAGTTAGCTCGCAGCCAATCTGCTGTAGCCGACATACAGCGGTGAAAGGTGTCCCTCAAAACTATCTTGGTACCGTCAAATGAAAAAATCAATTGAGTGTCATCGGCATAATTGATGACTGAAATGCCGAATGACTTGATTAGATCTACCAGGGGTCGGAGATATAGGTTGAAAAGGATCGGGCTGACCGCAGACCCTTGGGGGACACCTTGGTTCACCTGTCGTGTGGCTGATCGAAATGGTGGTAACGCCACAGCTTGCTGTCTGTTGCTAAGGTAAGATGTTAACCAACTTAGAGCCAGACCGTTTACTCCCACGTTTTGAAGACGAGCCAAGAGGGCCTCATGGTTCACCGTGTCGAACGCGGCCGACATGTCAAGCAGCACTAAAAATGCTGACTTGCCCCTGTCAACACGCGTTCGTAGATCGTCCAACACAGTAACCAATGCGGTCTTGGTGCCATGGGCCGGTCTGAAGCCAAATTGGGCTGCATCCAGACAGGAGTTTGTTTCCAGGAAGTTGGACAAGGCTCTCGTGACCCATCTCTCAAGAATTTTTATCGCAAATGGTAAAAGCGATATAGGCCTATAATTGGCCGAGCATAGTGGGTCTAGAGAAGCCTTCTTTAGCAATGGAGTTACTATTGCCAGCTTCCAACTGTCTGGAACTGATGCTGTAGTCAATGACTGGCAGCAGATGGAATGGAGTGGAGGAAACAACTCAGCTTGAAATGCCTTCCAGATCTTATGAGGCATTGGATCGAGTGGTGAACCTGAGGATACGCCATTGGCCAAGACGCAGAATTCCTCTAACGAGGGAATAGGAAAACAAGACAGCTGAGAGGAAACTGCCTTGTTATTATCCCATACGGGTACCGAGTGGCAGGGGGATTCCAAGGGGGGGGGATAGTGACAGCGCAGACTGTCCGGACACTGAAAGTCCATTCAGGATGGTCCTTAATTTTCTCCTCGAATGCGAGGGCCAAGGAATCACAGAGTTCCTGGGAGGCCGGAATGGCTGGCACTGTACAGGATGTATTAGATAAATTATTAACCAGCTTGAATAAAGTCTGCGATTTATTAGAAGCCTTCTCCAAGGTGTCTTCTAAAAATTTGGCTTTAGCGCTTCTTAGCTGGGTCTTATATACTTGCAGGGCCGTTTTATATGCTGCCCTGTCCAGCTCCTTATACCCTCTCCTCCAAGTACGCTCCGCCTGTTTGCAACGGAGCTTATGCTGTCCAAGATCATCAGTGAACCACGCATTAGCTCCTCTTGGTCTGTCCTTCACCCTTTGCAAAGGGGCCAGCTCATCCAAGGAGGTCAAGATTTGCTGGCAAAGGGCATCATAACTCTTGTCCACGCTATCCTCCACCGGAAAAGTCCTGGGCAGTATATTGGGTCGGATCGATTCCCTCAGAAGGCGGGACCATTGCCGATTAAACTTAGTGCTGCCCAAGTTACTTGATTTTAACGGAGCAGACAAGACAAAAGACATATTGATCAGTAAATGATCGGTCCAGCACTGAGCCACGACCTCATTCACCACAACCAATTTCTTCTCGGCAAATACCAGGTCTAAGGTATGCCCCTTGTCATGAGTAGGTGACAAGACCAGCTGTGCAAGTTGAATATTGCTACACGCTTGGCAGAGTTCCCTATAGGCCAGATCATGAGGGCCAGAGGGTCAAAGATTAAAATCACCCAATACTAAAAATTTGGCATGGGAGTTAGAGAGGTCGTAGATTAGATCGATGCATAATATTGACATTTTTCATGAACTGGATACCAAGGAAATTAAAGCTTTGCATGTCACGACATTGAAAAATAAACGTCAATATCTGATACAGAACAATAAATATGTCAGCTTGGTTAAAAAATTACAAGGGGACAGCAATATCATAATCCGACAATCAGATAAAGGTGGTAATGTCGTCTTGTGGCCTCAAACACTATATATGGAAGAAGCACTCCTCCAACTAAACGATCCCTTGTGCCTCAAACGCTGTGATGCCATCGTGATGAGGAAAGCCCAAGTGGACTTCTATCCTCTACTAATGGGATTGAGATGTTCAGGACTTTTAAGCTAGGACGAATTTACGTTTTTAAAAAATGAACATCCTGTTACCCCTGTTCTTTACCTAATTCCCAAGGTACATAAAAACCCAGAGAGACCACCTGGCAGACTGATCATCTCTCCCCGCAATGGTCTGTTGGAAAACACCACTGTATGCATAGATTTATTCCTGCAGGAATTTGTATGTAGTCTGCCATCTATCATACAGGATTCTGGCAATTTCCTGAGGAAACTTTCTGTTGTCACCTGGGATTCTGACTGTTGGCTTATAACCTTGGATGTATCATCATTGTACACCAGCATCCACAATCAGGATGGTGTGACGGCGGTCCAATACTTTCTGGGCAAGAGACCTATAGAGATGTCAGAACACAACAAAATGTTTCTAGCCATGATTACCTATTGCCTAAACAACAACTACTTTATGTTTAACAACCAACACTTCCGGCAGATTAGGGGTGTTGCCATGGGGTCCTCTTTCTCTCCCAGTTACACCTGTCTTCATATGGGCTACTGGGAGAGACAGGTCCTTCATGGTAGCCATCATGACATCTGTGTTGAACATATTGGGCATTGGTTTAGATATGTCGATGATATATATTTGATTTGGCGTGGTTCCTACCAACAGGCTGTTGCATTTATTGAGTTGATCAATTCCAATGCTTTTAATCTGTCATTTACGTCTAGCATCAGTCAGACTAAGGCTTATTTTTGGGATGTTGAGATCGAGGTAGTCAATGGTAAGCTTGAAACCTTGCAGTACAGAAAACCTACGGCGGGCAACACGGTGCTGCATGCCAAAAGTCATCATCCAGCGCATCTGATACGCAGCATCCCTTACGGGGAAATGCTGCATATCCGACGTATTTGCAGCACTGAGCAACATTGCCGTCAAGCTCAAGAGGCCAGCAAAATAAGGTTTTTGGCCAGAGGCTACAAAGTTACTGCCATAGACAAAGCTATCAGAAAAGCCAATTTCGAGAAAAGAGGCCCTAATTCACAAGAAAAGTCAGATAGCAAACTCTGGTGAATTAAAACAGCCCACCAAATTAATCTGGACATATAACAGACAGCATAGGCCCTTACGCAAAATTGTTAACAAGCATTGGAGTCTTGTGCGTAATGATCCAGTTATCGGTGAGCTTATGGCATCTAGACCAGAAATAGCTTTCAGAAAGGCACGCTCTATGAGTGAGGCTCTTGTAAAATCTAGCCCTGAGGTGGTTGCTTCTAGTACTTGGTTGCAGGCCAGCAAGGGCTTCAGAAAATGTGCCGACTGTAAAGCTTGTAAACATGTCGTCAGCAAGACTAAGTTTGTTACATCATTCTCTGACATTCCTCGAACCATTGGCAAACAACTAACTTGCAAGACTGAATACGCGGACTATGTGCTGGAGTGTCCGTGTGGCCTGCAATATGTTGGGAGTACCAAGTTGCAGGTCCACAAACGGATACTCCAGCACATCAGGGCCATCAACACCAATGATGCCGCGTATCCAGTCGCATGTCATTTCAAAGATAAGCATGATAATAAAAGCGAGTTATTGCAATACTTTGTGATAGATGCCGTTGCCCCCTTGAGGAGGGGTGGCAATAGGGAGGCTATTCTGCAAGCCCTAGAAACCAGGTATATCGTGGAATTAGATAGTAAGACCCCCTCTGGCCTCAACGTGACCAAAGATTTTCATACATGCCTTTATTTTACTTCCCTGAGATTCACTTCATTTCTGAAATTTTGATTAAAGCTACAATAATAGACAGTTGCCTTCCCACTGACTTGATTACCATCCTGTCCTGGGTTATTATATGATTTGGGGTCTCCCCTCCTATTTGTACTATTCTGGTACCGTTCTTGAAGTCACATGTATATATCTACATTATAAATATTTTTAACTTCACTACAGATTCACGCTCACATTTTTGCACAATTTTGCACATGCTTGGCAAGGCACAAAAACTCTACAATGGGGACTTGTTTGAACAATTGGTCCACTTGGGCAGGCAGTTTTTTGCACATGGCGTCATTTTGCACAGTAATATCAGCGGTGAAATAAATTAAACTGATCGGAAGAAATGAGAAATGGCAATATGAATTTAATGGTTGTTTGACATTTTAGCAATAGGATGTTTTTTCAACTTTCGTCTACTTTTATGTATAGACATACTGAGGGCTATTTTCTCAATGGGTAGAGCGTCATTTATTTAGTTCTGTATTGACTGATATCTGACCAAATGAATGATAATCAATTTAGGAATATGACAGTCATTTGCATATTTGCACAATTATATTTGCACTAGTATAAAATTGCTGCTATATACAAAACATTGCTGGCATTTGCACAATTATATTTGCACTAGTATAACAATTGCTGCTATATATATAACAAATTGCTGCTATATTGTTTAAATGAATTTACTCGGGTGTATATTGATTGTAGATAGGACATTTTAGCAGCTATCTTTAATCAAATGGGGTACATTTCATTTTTTAAGATTCGTGGCATGCTCCAGTCTTTTAACCTGTCTTTGCAACGACCAGTCTGTCATCAGTGCCCATTGTCCTGTGTTTTGTGATATCCAATCATGTGCATATTTTCTATGCACTTGCACTTTAAAAGATGTTTCCTTCCTCAATGGTGTCATGTGATCAAGGCCTCTGGGCAGGCCGAAATGTCATGCTTGCAGGGTGCGCTTTTGTGTAATTAACACCAAAATTGCTCACCTGCATTCCTGGGTCGACTCTTGTTTCTTGTCTTCGAAACGCTGCATTTAAGTTCTGCACTCCTGCAGGTTTTGTCAGTGTATCCCCTATTGTTGAGTCTGGCAAAAGGGTTCTTTTTGGCCATTGTCAGTCCTTCTGTTGTGCTGCAATTCCGGGTCATCCTTAAGCATTCAGCATATGGGATGGACTGCTTTAGTGGTGTGGGGTGAAAGCTATGCGTGTGCAGGAGGGCATTGCCTGCTGTTGGTTTGCGGTACGCGTGTGTCTGTATTGTGTTGTTGTGGACATACAGCTCTAAGTCAAGGAACTGGATGGGGGTGGTGCTAATAATACATGTGAATTTTAAATTTAAAACATTTTCATTCAACTCACATGCGAATTGTTCTGCACTCTCAGGACTGCCCTGCCATAGGATAAAAATATCATCAATGAACCGTTTATACACAATAATGTTGTTGGTCATGGTTTCTGAATGAATTACTTGCAATACCTGCTCCTCCCACAAGCCCATATGCAGATTCGCATAGCTGGGGGAGAAGCAAGTTCCCATGGCTGACCCCCGCATTTGTTTGTAATGCAGTTTATCGAACATGAAAGTGTTGTTTGTTAAGCACCACTCAGTCATTTCGATCAGCATGCAGGTGTGTTTGTACAGGTTGATTGGTCTTTTTCCAAGATAGTGTCTGAGGGCATGTAGGCCATCCTTGTGCCTGATGCTTGTGTACAACGATTGTACATCCAAAGTCACGAATATATAGTTCTGTTTCCATTCCACATCATAGATTTTGGCTAGGAAATCCCCTGTGTCTTTGATGTAAGCAGGTAGTTCCTTCACTTCGGGCTGTAAGAAGTGGTCTATAAAGACACTGGTATTTTCGAAAAGGCTCCCTATTGCTGATATGATCGGCCTGCCAGGGGGTACTTTGTCATTCTTGTGAATTTTTGGAATTAAGTAAAGTTGGGGAGTTACCGGGTAGTCATTCTTCAGGAACTCAAACTCGTGTTTATTCAACAATCCCATCCCTTTCCACTTGTATAGTCCGTTGTGGTATTTTTCCTGTATGCCTATGATGTGTGTTGGACTTATTCTCATATAGCATTCACGATCTTGGAGCTGTGTGAGTGCTTCCTGATTGTACAATTCAAGTGGCCATAGGACAATGTTGCCCCCCTTGTCTGACCATCTCACCACAATGTCAGATCTTGCTTTAATTTTCTCCATCAAGTTGTTGTATTTCCTTATTTGATCACCATTTTGTGTCATACCCTCCTTGGTTCTCCGGATAGACAATTCTTTAAGGTCTTTTATCACGCAATCCAAGAAGAGATCTAGTCCATCTTTCGGCATCATTGGCATGAATACCGATTTGGGTCTGAATCCGGTTTTGACCGTTTGGTAGATATTTATCTCTGAGTTTGCAGCCGCCCCACTTGTGTGATCAGGTCAGTTCCCTTTTGCTGTTCAAGGTCTATCAAATCCTGTAGTGCCTCCATGTTTGCCACGCTAAGCATCTGGCCCTCTTCACATAATGCTGGTGGCTCTGTTGCGTGCTGGCTGTGATTAAAAAAATACTTTTGTAATTTAAGTTTACGAACATAAAAGAATAAATCTATGCGTGTTTGGGCATAGTCAAAGTTAGTGCTGCTACAGTACGTGAGGCCCAATGATAAAATTTCAAGTTCCTGTGGTGATAACTCCATGTTGGTCAAATTGATTACTGTGTTGTCACCTTCCATCATCGTCGTTTGTTGCGTCTGTATTGCTCTTTTGTTTGCTTTTGCGCTTGCTTTTCCCCATCGTCTGTCTTTTACCCACCGGCTTTTTGTCTTTGCTTTTGGTTTGATTGGCCTTTTTCCCCCATCTTGTCTCAACAGGAGTCGCGGTCGTAGCGTCCTGAGGCGCTGCATCCGTAAAAAAGCCAGTTCTTGTACTGGGGTGGGTGCGGGGCCTGTAGCTTCCACGCTGTGGTTGCTTTCTGCATCAGTGTCGTATTCGGAGCTGACTTCGTTTTCGCTCTGCTCTGTTCCAGCATTTTGATTCCCAGTAGCTGTCACCGGTAGTTGGCGCCTTATTTGATCATATTTTCTTGCAAACGTGTATATTCTCCCGTTCATGTAGTCATTTCGGTCCCTCTGTAATTTTATAGCCTTTCTTTCTTTGATATCATTTTCATGTTTTAGTATTCTCGCCTTTATTTCTTTCATGCCATTCGCAATTTCATCTTTATTCTCTTTTGTATCAAGTTCTTTTAGTATTTCTTCATTTCGTGTTATCATTTTGTCCCTGTCGCTTGCCGCAAACTTCACCAGGATTTTAAGCATATTTTGGGACGACTGTGCACTGTTATCTGCCCACATCTGGAGCATTTCAGGGTCGGGGTCCTCATATGTCGGGGCCACTAGAATTCTAAGCCCCCTGGGTACTCGCCCAACATCGAGATATCTGGTGAGCGATTTTATTTCCCACCATTTCGCTACCTCTTTCTTTCGGAGTTTTTCCAATTCTGCTAGCAGTTTCTTTGTATCGTCTTTCTCTGTTACTTGTAGTTGGGCTGTCGCTTTGTTTTTGCTGCCTTTGCCCATGTCTGTGTCTGGGAATATATCCAGAGCTGTCTCTTCTCTTTCCTTTTCCCATTCTGCAGCCATACTGAGTGTTTTTCCTAATTATGTATTATTTGCAAAGATTCACTACCCGTCTGTTTATCGCCTCTCACAGTCAGGCTACCTCTCCCATGAACCACGTTATAAGCCCGCTCCCTGCTATTCCCAGCACGTGCTGTCTTACCTTATAGTCTCCGATTACTCTCCAGCGATCGTAGACTCCCAGACAGTCAGCTTCGCACTGGTTTCACAGGTTACTCGGGTCCTTTGGTGACGGTTCCGGGGGGCGCTGTGTGTCTTTTTCAAAAAGTCAAACCACGCAAAGTTTCCTTGTAAACACAGCGCATCCAGATCGGGGAGGGTCAGCGTTGGGTTTCCTGGACAACGAACCCTTCGTATTGTGACCAAACCAAGCTTTCAATAAAAAGAAGGCGCTGACTCCGTGAATCAAAATCCAAACGATATTTAATTACTCAGTTGCTGCTTAGACGCGTTTCGGCGGCTTGCTCCCCCCTTGTTCACTACATCTGCATGAACATTTTGTTAAGCTATATATACACACATGCAAGATCACATGAGCATGAGATTGCCTTACAGGTTGCCAACTGGCTAACGGTTGTTATGGTTACAGGGTTGTTACCCTCATGGACGGACATAGAAGAGTTCGTGACTTGCACATTACAAATTCATGGCAGTCTTTTTACAATCTTTCCTGAACAAAAAAACACAATGATTACAGTTTTTCAAATTTATCCCTAATATGCTTGATGTTAACATTCACACACGCATATTTAAAAAAGAACACCCTTTGTTGGATAGAAAGTATGTATATGAAATAAACTTGAAGCTCTGCACTTCCATCCTTGGTGAACAGAGACACGTACCCAGTGATGTGAGACCAGATGATATTTTTTTACAAGAACCTCCAACCTGATGCGTTTCGGGTACCTAGTACCCTTGCTCACAAGTCAAGTAAGAAACCTCATTTGCCATTTTGAATACAATGCTGTGTGTAAGTGCAAGCACCAGGTGGTAAATAAACATAGAAAAAACACTGGCAATCCCTTGTGAATGCACTGGCAAGTCTGTTTTTCAAACATTTAGAAATTCTGCCACTAATGAGTCACTTTTACAGACATGAGTCAAAATATTCCAGCATAAATGCACAAATGATAAAATTGAAATTTGCCTATAAAATCAAGGTAAACATTCTATATTATAATTCATTAATTAGAATGAATAAAAAACTTTAGCCTTTGAGCACTTTACATAATCACTTTCTATACATGAAAGCACTACATTTTAAATTTATGAAACATATAATAAATATGCATTAAAAAAACATGAAAATAGTAGTTATTGTAAAAACTGTGGCTGTGCAAATTGCAAAGATTGTTTGTAAACAATATACCTTTGTGGCTCCTATCTGTATCAATAACAGTAGCAATCTATTTTCAACTACCTGCTTGAATGCTGCAGAGTACCCATTTCGATTTTCAGGCTGAGATGTGCAAAATTGCAAAAGACAGTGCCAGATATACCTAAAGTGCTAAATGATCTAAGTAGACCTTCATAAAGTGCTAGTGCTAAATATACATAAACAAATATACAACAACTAAAACCACTTGGCAATTAGGTAATACTCCTATTCAACGATGTTAAAATGCACTGAATTTTAATATGAGATTTGTGTCATGTCAACTGAAACCACACTGAAATGATCATGTAATCATTGGCTGTTTTTACTTTTGGTTTGTGAACTTTTATGCTTTGGCACCCGAATAAAGTTATTCTGAATTAAAGTTTTTCCTGAATTTTTGAGGTAATTGATGAAGTTTCTCATCAAAACCAAGATCCCTTGATATTCATGTTTGTTTAACCTTATCAGCACAGTGGAGATGTGTAGTTATGATGTTCCACATCCACAACATTGTAGGACATTTCTCTGTGCTGTTACTAAAGGACTAGTTTTGAATGCATTGTCATTTGGACTGCTGATTGTTTACTTCTTTTTGGATGGAACTAGACGCTGGTGGCAAACTTACCTATGTGTGGGTGATAGTGCGAAAAGGTATTATTTCCTCTCTGAGTGAAATTAATGTACCTCTTGTTTTTTGTCCTTTGTCAAGTGCAGCAGACAAGGAATTATGTTTTGAATAGATTCAAATTGTTTTTTAGTTTTTTTTTTCAAGAAGAGACCATTGCGTCACATGAATGGTGCTACTAATGGTTGATTGTCACAAGCCGTCCTACTATGATAGGCTTGTTGTAAGAAATTGTGTTTTTGGTTGAGGTGGGTGTCAAACCTTCTCAAGTAGCAACCACAAAACATGTTAGGGTGAACCACAAAAGTCATTAAATTAACCTTTAACCCTATGGTACTCTATACTACGCCATGGTGAACGGAGAACGGATCCACACTAGACATCAGCAGGCCAGGATGCTCACGGCAGCTCAGCAGACCGTCGCTGGCCTTAACTCACAGCTCAATCCTTGACCTGCCACAATCCCACCAGACCCCCCCGGGCTCTGCCGGGTGTCGCTGATCGCTAACGGCCGTCCCACTTCTGCGTGTGATTTGGCACAATTTGCGGGGGAAGAAGCGGCAGCAACGGAGGAAGGAAAGAAACACCAGGGAGCCAGCGAGCATTGAGCTGTAAGCACCAGCACAAGCAGCAAGAGGTGCGGCTAAAGGCCTGGTTAGAAAAAAAACAAGATCCAGAGACAGGATATCCCTAATCGTGACTTGACCCCAAAAGCCGTGGACAGGAGGTGAGTGAGCTGGTGGCCTCATGGACCAAGGCAGTTGTAGCTCCCCAGGGGGGGTCAGAGAGCAGATCAGTGGGTAGATCAGTGAATGACTAGAGGCCAACAAGTCAATAGGTGGCCAACTAGATGAAGCAGGAACATAAGCAGCCCATACCAGCCCATATCACCATAAAACGACTTATATAACTACAACCACAAATACAACCACTTCTGCAACCCCCATACAAACACCAAATACAAACTGCACACCATTGGCACACCATTGGCATACCACTGGCACCGCTTGTCCACACCAGTCACAACATTTGCAACAGGTGGAGCAATAAGTTAGGCCCGAGTGATCTGAGCGGAACCACTCAAAAGGCCAATTTAAAGAAGGGTTAATAACATGTTACACAAGGATAGATGGGACAATAACGCCAAGACAGAAATACTTTCAAATCTTTAAAATCTTCAAATACATTTTTATAAAGGATGAGTACCTTCAGCTAACACTTCAAACCAGCAAGATCTGAGCAATACTGAGTCCAAGCTAAGAAAGGACAGAGGGCTGTGAGAGACCCTAGGTGGTTGGTGTCTGTGGTTATAGGAGAGGAAGCAGCCAGGGTTAGCCCGATGTGGCTTGCCCCCATCCCACAGCCTGCTATCTCGCTTAGCCCACAGTGCTCCCCCATGTGCCACTTCTTAGGGCTATGTGCCCGTGTGCCTGTACGCATGTCTACTTGAACCCCAAGTACTAGCTCCAACTTAGACCCATCCACCAAAAGGCAAGAGAAGACGGATAGCTAAGGACAGCCAAAAAACTGGTGTGGAAGGATAATGACAAAGGCGATAAAGGCTATCCCTGACTCGCCGTTGAAGGAACAAGGCAATAGAAAGAGAAAAAATAGGAGGGCCACCACCAAAAATCTCCATTCCCCTCTCCATCCAACCATAGCACAGCAGATAGTACAACAGCAGCTGAAGACGGAACGTGGAGAGCTCGTAACTCCCAGAAAAGGCCCAGGCACAAACAAAACTAGAAGAAGCCAGGGAAGAAGAGAAGGCTAAAGGAAACGTGGAAAGGGGGCAAACAAGTCAAGATCCTTTGTACCAGCCAGAGTTGGAAATGCCTCAAAATTTTTAAAAGCTCACTGGGAGTGAGAATGATGGCCCTGGACAGGCTATAAGCTGCTCACCAGCCAAGTGAAAGAAGTAAAAAGACAAAAATGATGGCCTTAACCCTAACAGAGACAATCAGAAAGAAAGCCCAGATATATGGCTTGCACACCCAATGAAAAAGGAGGAGAACAAGCCACAAGCAAGCACACACCTCCCTCATAACATCATCACCTCAAGGGGAGAGGAAGGACTCTTAAAGATCTTCCAAAAACATGAGACAATCAGGGCACAGGCAGAGGCAGAATCTAAATTAGAAAGGCAACTACCCTCTTAATCATGGCAGAGGTCATCAAGGTCACTGAGGGCAACAAGGACCCCCAGCTGGTAAAGACTTGATAGCCGGTAAAGAAGGTAGACAATCTCCAGACTCATTACAAACAACAACAATAGAGCCGTTGGATCAACCATCGCAGGAACAACTGCACCACCAACTACTGCAAAGCATTATTCAAACTCAACGCCCCAATAATGCAAGGGCAATATGTATTAAAAACCCAGGATTTGGAATTACCAGAGGAATGGGAAGAACTGGTAGCTTCATACACCCTGGTCTCTTGAGATGAACGACAAGGAAACAACAGGAGCTCTCCACAACATAAGATCAAACAAGGAAAACTGCAGGAAAAAGAAGACACCTGGACCTCACTGCTGAATATAATGCACATTTTCGGTAGTGCCATGCAACACCAATCTGACAAGATGGATATTCAACTGTCAGTTTTAAACTCACTTTCCGTCTTTGTTGCAAACATCGATGCCAAACTGGCAGGACTTAACAACCTGATGAGGCGGGTCCAATCAGAAACACATTACTCAAACCAGCTGCACCTGTGTAACAATTGTTGACAAATTGTCAACACTACCAACAGTAATGGACATTCTCTAATCTGACATAAGAGAGGCTGTCACAAACCAATCAGCGAAAAGTACAGCACCTTCCAGAAATAATGAGCCACCAGTGACAAACTCAATAACCAAGGTTCGGGGCCAGCTTACTTACAACCTAGCATCAGAAGCAAAGCTGCCCCACAAGGTCTTGGAGCCAAAGGAAAAGATTCTAATACGCCATTGTCTCAAAGATATTCATCCCTCCCCCAAAAGGGAAACTTTGCCCTTATAAGTTAACCCCCTCAGGCAGCTGACTCATCAGTAAGCACACAATCCTCTAAACAGCAGAGGAAACTGAAGAGGAATGGGTGAAAACGGAAATTGATCTAACCAATATCTCCCACTAGAGGCCAGAGCCCTGGCAATCAACCATAGAAAGACTCACAAGACATCTCAACCTTAGGGAGAGACTCATCCGATCAGAATCATGAGTTAGCAGAGAACACTACTCTGGAAGGGCGGCAGGAGGAAAAGGAAGCATTACCCTAAAGAAAACCAAGCAACAACACAAACAGTAAGGATAAACACCGAAAAGGAAGAGGATGCACACATGGGGACATGGCTACAACAATAGGTCCTCACACAGAGACAGGCCAGGTAGGTGAAATGAACTCACAAGGCCCGGTACCAAAATGCAAACTGATTGAGTCACTTGGCGAACAAACAGCTCAACAGGACTCACTTGGCAAACAAACAGCTCGACAGGACTCAAAAACAATTGTGTTTCACCCGGAGTATAAATCAAAAGGATAAGCCGACACACTAAACAGGAGAAATATCTAACGTCTCCTGAAGTCTATCAGCAGACTGAAGAACTTAAACACCAATGACCTAGAGTCCATCGAATTTGTGGAGGCACCGGATCAAAGTAACCAAAACAGTCTAGGCCTCACCAGACTTAGCTGAGAAAGTCTTAAAAGAGCACGCCCAACTTGATGCCTGTTGCATTAAATTGCGGCCCTTTATTAAACTAAGATACCTGAAGCCCCTACTAGCCGAACTAAAAAATCAACCACAACCCCGACAGGACCAACTCAGTACCCGATCATACTCAATATTGTCAGAACCCTTCAGCAAATCCCCCAATATTAATGAATCCATCAAGCAGCAGAATCTAATGTATAGCCGCACAAGAGTGGGGATGGATCTCCAGGACTATAAACACCAAAAGTCATAATCTCTGACATACCTTGCCCACGACACCAAACACAAAAAATACTCTGCTCCTTGAATATCAACAGCATTGGAGAAAAGATCTCGGATCCGGAACTACAGCAATACTTTCAAAACTTTGACATTATTTAATTGCAAGAAATGTGGTGCGAGGTACCAATAGACCTACCAGGATTTAACTCACACCACTTACCAGCTACAAAGAGCACCAAATTTGGCCATAGTAAGGTGGGTCTTGCTACTTAAAGCTCTTTAAGGAGCATTTATGCAGTGGAGCCACTGCTCCACCACTTGGCGCCCCCCAATGCAATGCAATCACTTAGAATTAGGACACAGGTGGTGGACAAAAACTAACTTATGATACTAATACATGTATATCTATACCCATTTGATAAAACCAGAGGCAGCCACCAGCTGGAGGAAGAATGGATAAAAATACTAATGGAGGAGCAATCGAACAGCTTGATTATTACGGGGGATTTCAACCTATACAGGGTCAGCTAAACAGTTGACGACAACTACGTGGAAAAGGACTCATTTGCATGGGACACAATACAACAAGAAAATAATACTTGCGGAAGACATTCTAAAATAGCACAGAAGCTTCTTGCGACCTTAGAGCTGCTGGGCCTCCGTGCATTAAACAGTAGACCTACAGGAGATCACCCACAGGCAGCAACATTCCATTATGCTGTAGCAAGTACAACAATCGATTACACTTTTATCTCTCGTCATATGTTCTCAAAAGTAGAGGATTACCACATCTCAACCCTAGACTACATGGATCACTTGCCTCAAGAATCATGATAAAAGTGTTGCCAACGACTCAATTACAGCTAGCAAATGTAGACTGTCCAGAGTATACAACTAATGAGAAAAGAGTAAAATGCAAAACAGACTACCCGGAAGGCCTTTTGGCCCTTGCAAAGCAAATTCTAGGAGAATTCAAGTTGCAGAGCATGATACATTACAAATCTGGGAAACATTCATTAAAAAGGCAAATAAATCAACAAATAGTTGCATAACCGCACCACCAAATGAACTTAAAAGCGACCGCGGGCGGATGTGGCCGTTATCAAAATCGCAGCAGAAGGGCTGATCCTGCTAAAACTAAATGCTGCTGCAACTGTTGTTTTTTTAGCTGCACTGGATGGCTTTAGGAAGCCCTCCATTGTTGCATTCATAGTTGAAACATGTCCACTTCTAATTCTCCAAATCAAACGAACTCAAAAGTGACATTGGGCAGATGAGGTCTTTGCTAAAACTGCAGCAGATGATTCGACCGAGCTATAAAATAAAAGCTACCACAATCTTTGGCTTTTAACTGTACTGAAAATCCTGCTATCTGCTATCTTAGCGCATTGAACCTGCCCTCTTTTCTCCCTTGCTGGGGACTTGGAAAAACAACACCCAAGTGATGTCATTTTGAAAATTTTACCCAACCTCTCTTTGCTTTTATATGCTAAACTATGTTTTGTAAAATGAATATTATAATTTCTTCCTTATTTATTTGTGTTTTAAGTAAATTATTGTAACGGTTTTAATAAATCATGCAAATAAAGTATGTTATGTAAAGCTATGGTAAGCTGGCACAAAAACAGGCAGGATAAACTCAGACTGTATTAGGTTTTTATGCAGCACACAAAACATGATAAAGTGAGAGCAAAACACAAGAAAAATTCTGCACCAATTTACACAATAACATAGTAAAAATCAATAAATAATTTAAGATGCAAATAATAAAAATCCAATCAGTAGAACCGCAGATATGGAATTTCAAAGATTAAGATAAATATAGCACCTCAAAGCACAAGGTGCCACTCATGGCCATCTGGTCATGCTAGACTGGGGGGAAGTAGCAAGTTCAGGCCAACTGTGATGGAGCATAGGCAGAATTCAGGGACCAGATTAGTTCCACTGAAAAGGTAACTTTTCAAAGTTCTGTGCGAAGAGCCCAGTTTATGGTGGAGGAGGCTGGGAGAAGTGAGGAGAGAAATGCAGATGGCCATTGTTGTAGTGGGAGTTTCCGACCACGCTTTGTGAATCGTCGTTGATGGAACTTCGCTTTGGTGGTTAGCGTGGGCTGTCGCTGCTGTAATGCAAAAAGCAGATCTTGCATTGCTGGCGGTCTTTATAGTGTGAAGAATGGTGTTCACCGGATCTTTGAGTTGGGAGTAGCCCTGAGCGGCAGAGTCTCTGCACAAATGGGCTCATTCACAGTCACAAGGAGTTCAAACTTTAGGACTTCCCCATTCTTCACAGAGGAGTATACACTGATGGAAGCCAATGGTCCACGACCTGGGGAGGCACCTCTTGGGGATCAGAAACTCACTCTGTCAGAAGCTTGCCGGGCTCAGGAAGGTCCAGGCAGGTCCACTTGAAGCAGGTCTATGGGGCAGCTGCAATGAGGCCTCTGGAACTTGTAATTTCCATGTAGCTCATAGTTGGAGGTCACTCTCATAGTCCTAGGCTCAAGGAGATGGTCCTCTCTCCTTCAAGCCACAAGGTAGACCGCAAGCAGCAGGTCAGTCCGCTGAAGAACAAGGCAGACCTCAGGCAGCAGTGAAGTCCTCTGGTATCAGCAAGGTAGTCCTCTGGGATACAGGGCAGGCTTCAAGCAGCAGTGCAGTCCTCTGTGAAACAAGGCAGTCCTTTTGAAGTCTTCTACAAAGCCAGGAGTGTACCAAAGAGTGTTCCTGAAGGTCCAATAGTTATATATGTTGCCAGTCTTTGAAGTGGGAGAAATGTCTAGGCCTGTCTACATATGGTCTTGGAAATTTCCATTCTTCCCCTCCCAGTCTCCAAGGTGCCTAGGGTGAAAAAATTCTGATGTCAAGTTCTTTGTGAGTGTGCTGGATATAGCACATTAGAAACCTAAGTAGTCAGGGAACATCCTCCCACCCTGGCAACATCTAGTCCCCTTTTTATCACTGAAAGTGGCATTTCAAATTACAATTCCTTAGACACCAAACATGATAGTCCTACCTACTCCCAAGCAATAGTTATCACTTATCAAATATAACAATTTAATGCAATGTTATCATACAGGAGAGATAGTCCTTGCAATAGTGAAAAATGATGTTAGGAATGTTTCCCTATCAGGACATGTAAAATAAAAGTACATGTTCAGTCTTTCCAATACACTGCACCCTAACCAATGGGCTGTTTAGGGTCCTACCTTAAGGGTGACTTATATGTATTAAAAAGGAAGGCTCGTGCTTGGAAAATGGTTTATTTTCTGCACACAGCCTGCAATGGCAGGCCTGAGAAATGGTTTAAAGTGCTACTTAATTGTGCCGCACAATAAGTGCTGCCAGAGCACTAGTAGCATTTTATTTTATTGACCCTGGGTATTTGCAGTACCACTTTACTAGGGACTTATAAATAAAAGAAATGTGCCAAATGGGTGTAAGTCAATTGTATCATGTTTAGATGAATTACCACAAGCACTTTAGAACTGGTTAGCCGTGTTAAAGTGCACAGCATTAAAAGCCAAAAAAAACAAATTTCAGCAACAGGAGGGAAGAAGAGAAAAGGTTTCGGGGAAGACTACATCAAAGGCTGTCAGGTCTAACATAGGTGTTGCATAGGAGTGTTGCATTGTGAATGGTTGACCTTTACTTTAGTGATGCTATTACTGGTTTAGTGTAATTGTGTATTTTCCTCCAGAAGATTCCCTTGCCAATTAATTTTTTGTAGCTTGGCCCCTATATGTGTATGTGGTTAAAAGAATAGAATGAGCCAAGGACATGTGCTTTACTTTAGATGGTACCTTCATTGTGAGGAAGCTTGACTATCTGAGATGGAAGATGCTCGAGAGAAAGCCACAGCCTTGACCTGTACAGTTTGAAGCATGAATGATTGGGATTGTAAGGTATTTAAAAGGGAACGAAAAAGAATAAAAAAACAAGTAAAAAATGTTGTGAGCCATTGTTTAGAATCAAGATGGGGCATGCAGAAAAGGGTATGGAAAAGCAATACAGTGTTAGGTGGGGGGTGTTTCTTGCAATAGTGAGTGATACTGATAAAAAGTAAAAAGATAATGGGTCTGACAAAATTAAAATAGAAAAGCAAAATATTAAGAACAATTCAAATGAGGAGGGCACATTTTGGAAGGCATGTGCAATAAGACCTTCTCCAAACAATGATTACGATCAGAAATCAAGACTTGTGAAGCAGGGAGGAGCAGGAGATCCTTTGTGCAGCTGCCAGAATTACACGTACAGTGCCAGAAGTTCCAACAGCACCTGTTTATGAAGTAGCAAGTCCAAGTGGAGTTGATCCAACTAGTGTTATCATTGTGCCTACCATGGTTGTTTTAGCTAATGTGCCAACTGTTGACACAATAATAATTATTGCTGTGGCTACTCCAGAGCAACTAGAAGAATCAGCAAGAAAAGGGATTAATATTTATAAGCAAAAATGTCAATATGTGGACATTTCGTGAGGTAGTATTACTATAGAGAGATACATTCTCAATAATGTGGATGTTTTCAATTAAATGATTAAAGAAGCAGCTACTCATGGATGTGATGCATATGAGAAGTTTGAGGAGCTGGCATTAGTAGGTGTGGACAATAAATTCAGCTCCGCCGCTGGAGTGCCCACTTGCTTGTAATGCTGTGTTTCAAAGAAACTCCGCCAACCAACGCGTGTGACTTGCCAAAATTAATAAGGTGAGCGAGATTTGCTGTCCCCTAGTGCGATATTCTGGCGCTAGGACGGCACCCAGTGAGATTTTCTCAACAAAGGCAGTCGCGGACAGCGGTGAGCAGGGTCATTGTGAGCAGTGAGAAAGTTGCCACTCGAGCAGAAAATCTTTTCAAGCAGCGGCAAAGAAGCAGCACCAACTGGCGCGCTGCGTGGTTCCGTATGTACTGATTTTAGAGCACTCGGCAAGCTCCATGTGCTAAAAAATCAGCGCAACGTGTTGAATCTGCACGCTTGCGGAACTCTGTGGAATCTTGCTGAGTTTTTATGTAAATCCACAGAGTTGCAAAGAGTGAAACTCTGTGAGTTCCATTCACCCCTACTAATAAGAAAGGTTTACGCAAAATGTATATAATGTATATGACTAAAGAGGAGATAAATGAAATGTATTTACTCTGCCTACAGTCACACATTATGAAGTTAGCAAGCTGTACTAAAGAATGGATGGCTCTAAAAAATACAGAGAACAATGAGGACCAAAACCTAAAGGGGTGGCAAAACACAGAAGAAAAATACATGAAAAGAATTTGAAAAATAAATGGTTGTGACTGAGTTTCCAGTGTGAGAAGATCTGAGGTTTGCATTTTCAACGTGTACATGTGATGTAAAGCAATGATCAGAATGCAACTGTTATTTTTCAGGGTAGCGGTAGGGGTTTTGTAAACAGTTTACATGGAAATGAGAACATTAATATATTGAAGAAGAATGATTCCTGCATAACTGTGGGTAGCTTGGGCATTGGAAGCAAGAATGCAGACAACATCCAGATCAAATTCAGAATGATTTTGATCCCAAAATGCAGCTGAATTCAAATCAGTTAGCCCAGATTGATCCCTGAAATCTCAGTTAATGGTCCCAGCTAAACCGTCTCCTGTGCAAAATATACAGAACAAAGGACAATATGGTATGAATGTACCTGTAGTTCCAGTGATGAAGCAGAATATGCAAAATAGCAAAGTCCTTTAATCACCAATGATGAAGGTTTTCCCCACTTAACATCAAATGTTAGTGACTCACAATGACGGTGCCTGAAAGGGGGAGGAGCATTGCATGCTTGGTGGAGTCCTATATGTAGAATACACTTACCATATGTAAATGGTGATGTGAATGGCCACTAAGTATCATTGCTGATTGATACCATTGCTTCCCACTCCACTGATTGTCCCATGGTAGGCTGCAAACCTACCCCTGTTGAGAAAAGAATTCAAAGTTGTTAGTATTAGTGATAGACAGATAACGAACCAGGTCTTAGCAAATCTGAGCAAACGTTACAGTAAACATTGTCCAACTTGAGAGTGATTGTGAGTTCATAAAATGTGACACAAGTTCTGTAAGCTTATTAGGTAGGGACATCCTATACGAAATTGAATAGCATGAGCTATTGTGTTCCAGATGCTGTTGCAATGGAAAACAAGATGAAGCCTTACCCTTCAAAATTAAGGGTGTGATTTTAATATTGCCTGGACTACCGCCATCCCTGCATGGCAGCGGTTACAAGAACTCCATCGAGTTGATGATATTCCGCCAGCCATATTTAGGTGTGTGTTGGGTGAACCACTGTGCCAGCAATCTTCCTTCAGCCTGGCGGTATTGCGCCAATTCTATTTAGATGTTCCTGTTGTGCAGTATTGTCCTAGCAACAATTTGCTAATGGAGTGAGTCCCTGGTGGAGTGGAGACTGGCAAGTGCTACTTAATAATGTGCCAATACACATATATGTCACGTTTGGATCAAAAACATATGTAGGCAATGCATTATGTCTTTTTGTGTTACATATTGCATGCCAACCACATAACATACACATACAATTGAATGCACACCCACAGGCACCACAAGCACAACAACCACAACCACAAGACAAAAATTATTTTTTTGAAGTGCCAATACAGGTGTGTTCAATTTACAGCTATAAGCAGGAAAATGAACACTCTGCATCACACCTAAGAAAAATATTGTATGTAAGAGCAATACACAAGATCCATGAGACTACAGCAATTGCCAACACACAAGTTATTTTAGGACAATTGTACAAGTAGTTTACCTTAGATCCCAGCACAATGGAGTTGTTTGGCATCATGTTAGAGTCAGAGTCGCAAGGGAGGGACCTGGGCTAACAGGTACAAGATGGAAACGAAAGAGGAAAACAGGAAAAATGTACATCTTTGCCTCTTTTCGTTCAATTCCACAGGAGGTATTCCTACCATATTTGCCTCAAATCAATCAGCTCAGAGGTTTTCCTAGGCTGGATTCCTGCTGCCAGCCACTTCTGACTATCGTGCTGTTGACCTGAGTAAAGATTCCTGGTGGAGGCGGCGGGACTCTGACGGTCTTTCGCCCATGGACCCACCAACATCTAAATCGGGTGGGCGGACTGCCAAGTAGGCGGGCGGTGAAACCATTGAAATAGTGACCGTGGGACTGATTTCACCAAGATCTAAATCAGGCCCAAAGTAATTTGTATCTAGTTTTCTTAAAAGATAATTTGCGAGGCGTGGCTAAGCCGCCAATTGAGTGAGATGCGCTTTCTCATATCTCCGCTCTCCCCCGGCCTTTCATAGCCTATCCATCAGTATCAGGGCCAGTGAAACCCCACCCTGAGTCGCCCGAACACCGGAGAAGCTGTGGGTGGGACAGGAGCTGAAAATTGTTCCTCTAGCTCCCTGTGGATCGACCTACCCAGTGCTGCAGATCTCCCTGCAGGACAGCACCTGCCATATTGGGGCCTGACTCAGGGCTGCAGATCTGAGCCTAACCCTTGGGGGCTTCCTCCTTGACCTCTGGAAACACGAGTAACAGCTCCGTTCCCTCCCCCAGGAAGATGCGGCTTGAACTCACATGCAGTTTTGGCTGCCCCCCTTGATATTGACAAAGAGGACCACTGCCCATTTCAAACTTCTCTCCCTTAACCTGAGGGGTCTTAATGCTCCTAACAAAAGGAATCAGATCTGGTGCTATTTACTTATTCAAGATCCAGATATTATCTTCCTACAGGAGACTCACCTCATGCCATCTGACACACATAGAATGGCCCATCCTAAATACCTGGCACAATTTTGGGTTCCCTTCCCAACCAAAACTGCTGGGGTCACAATCCTATGCAAAACAGGACTGTGGGTGGTAAAGGACAGGGATGGCAAGTTCTTAAAAATTGTGATCCAACATAATACACAACCTCTTGGTCGGCTTAATACATAGATGCCCCTAACCAATCACAGGACCTGTACCGTAGAAACTTATTGAAAGAACAGGCTACAGGGGAGGGGGACCGACTAATCCTGGGGGAGGGACTTTAATTTGGTTTGGGACCCTGACCTAGACCGCAGCATTACATCCTTTCAGGGCACTGAGGCAATGTCTGTGGCATTCAAGAGGGCCCTCTCGGACCTGGGCCTCATAGATGCCTGGCACTACCAATTCCCGGACACCCAAGATTACTCTTACTACTCACATGTTCATTGCTCATATTCCCACATCGATTATTTCGATTATTTCTTCCTCTCACACTCATTCATACAGGACCTAGAATATGCCCTCATCTCAGACATCTCCATTTCCTACCATGCTCATCTGGAATTGCTCTTGCAAGGACACACCAACACACCAACACAGCGTGACCCCGACCCCGCTGACGATGGCCCCCCATATCCTACCCGACCCCGTCGACGTGGCAGAGATACGGCTAGAGTCTATTTCACCTCCAATGACCGACCTGAAAATCCATACTTTATCTTGTGAGACACCTTGAAGGCGACACCCCAGGGTGTAATCACCTCAATCGCAATAGCACGTAGACGGGAGACCTGATTAGTTGAAACCAGCCTGTACAGCGACATCAAGGTGCTGGAGTGACTAGCACATTTGGCTTTGGCGCCCTCCAGAAGCCACAACTGTGACTTAGCATGCTCTGGGGCTAACTGAGGGTGCATCGGATAAACAAGGCATACATGTCACTGCTGGCACTGAAGCAGTGATACTATGAAGGGTGGGAGTGGGATCTGTTCTTGCGTGCAGGCTACATAGGCAGGTGGCAAGGGACCATATTGCAAAGTTCAAAAGTGTGGAGGGTACCTGGGCTATCTTGGAACACTATAAACAACAAGCATTCTACGCTTTTTACACTACCCTATATGAGAAAGATCCATCCTCCCCAACTGAAATCAACTCCTTCCTTTCTGCATGTGCGTTTGCCCCCTTTTGACGTACACCACTCACAGCTTCTTTAAACACCAATCACCTTAACTGAACTCCAACGGGCACTAAAAGACTTACCAATTGGTAAAACTCCAGGTCCAGAAGTCCTCCCGGTCTCATTTTATCGTATGTATTTTATTAAATAGAGGACCATTTACTGTGACTTTTTAACACATTCTCCAACAGCACAGGCACATATCAGGGTTAGCGACCAGCTTGCCCAGCCCAAACATATATGTAGGGGCACCAGGCAGGGCTGCCTGCTCTTGCCCCTACTTTTCACACTCGTGGTTGAGTCATTGGCAATCGCTATGCGACTAGCTGGAGACATCAAGGGCATCTCCTTTGGAGGCACTGAGCACAAAGTAGCACTATTCGCTGACAATCTCTTGCTTATCTTGACTGTCCCTAGGAATTCCCTGTCTAATTTGATATCACTCATTTACTCTTCTGAGGGAACTTCAGGTTTTTAAATCAACTTGGCCAAATCCCAGACACTGAATATATATATTCCTAATAATGATATGCCAGAATTTCAATTGCTCATCCCTTTTCAATGGGCTCCACACTCACTCCACTCTCTTGGGCTGATCCTAATCCCCTCTTTTTCAACATGGACCCAGGCAAACTGGCCGGAGTGTAGGAAATCAGTATTAGAAGATTTACAAACTTGGAAGCTGCTCACAATTTCCTGGCTTTGTAACGACGGTCAAAATATCTATTCTGCCAAAACTCCTATACCTATTCCAAATATGTGGAAGCGGAGGTAGAGGTGTGGCCCAGCAGCCAGGGTCAATGACTCCGGACCACGGGGTTCACGGTTTGATCAGCCCAGCACCATGTTACTCTGGGCAATAGCTTGCTTAATCTTCACAAGGGCCCCCAGTACCGGGAAACCTCTTCGGAGGTAGCTGTGCGCTTTACAAAATCAAGGTTATTATTATTACAAATGCTGCCAACCCCTATACTACAGACAGACATACTGCATCTACAGCGGGACATTACCATTTTTATTTGAGCAAGGAAGCATCAGAGATTTTCCACCAAACTCCTCATGCTACCCAGGGATGGGGGGGCCTGGCATGCCCTAATCTCCTGTAGTACTACTGGGCGTCACACCACCGATTAATTTTGGAATGGGTGGTCCGCCAAAGTGAGAAATACGGGTTCCATATGAATCGGGCGGTGGCCTGCAGACCGATTTGGAACCTGGCTTGGCTCCCGCGGCATGCCCGGCCTCGTAGCACTTATATAGCCACCCTAATGAAAACAGTCTTAGAAATCAGTGACAAAAGTGTAGTACAAAAGGGCCTCACCTCCTTTCTCTCTCAAACCGGACTATCCCCCTGCTCTATAGTCACAATTCCTCTCGACATCAAGAGAATGCAAATGCTGTACGAGCGAAGATCTCTTTGAGGGAATTATGTTCAAAACCTTCAACGAGTGCAAACACAATTTTCACCTACCGGATGAGTCTAGACTGCAATATTACCAAATCTCACACCACTGAACACTCAAGAGGCAACTCGGCCACTCAACTCTTTTGAATTACTAGTCCGCCGGGCTTGATCTCTCGCACTTACCAAGTACCTCAACTCTCTACCCTGACAAGACTTCACTCATACCAAACACACTGGCATGTTGATGCTACAGAGGAGATCCCCCCAAACCAATGGGAGCAGTTACGGCACGACATTCCCAAAATATACAAAGCATACCCCAGCATGAAACTGCTTATACACTTATGACAAGATGGGACTACACCCCCTGCACTTGCAAAAGATTTTGCCTGCCTCCTCTCCCTTCTCTGGCACTGTCAATCTGTGACTGGGGACTTCAATCATATCTTGTGGTCCTGTCCCTCACTGACCCTTTATTGGAAGGAAGTTCTGAGCCACAGCACTCACTGCCATGACCCACTCCGATTGGCACCTCCTCTCACACATGCTTGGTGCAGCTAAACAATTACTAGCCCTCCATTGGAAGAAACCCTCTGCACCCTCCATCATCCTATGGTTTACTCGTCTTTGGTATGTTATGGCGATGGAACTTCTTTCATGTCGGGTGACACACACAGAACTCAAATTCAAATATTCAAATGTATCTTGTAGCCATTGAGCGACCACTTCTCCAACTGGAAAACATTTGCTTCACCCCATCTCGGCTCCGTGACCTCCAATTGTTTAAGGACCTTTCGCTAGTCCAGGGTGCTAAAACCCCTTGGGAAAATCCTTAGCTTGAAACTACAAAGAACCAAATGTCTACCCCTTAACCGCCTATAGGAGGCCTTGTTGGGCCTACTTGAGATACCTCCCCCTCCTCCCACTTCCCCCTTCCTGGCTCCTTCTCTTCCTCCTCTACTTTTCTTTCTTGTACATTTCTATGTTTCTATTGCCACAGCTTTTGCACCTTTAGCAAGATACAGTTACGATCTTAGCCGTTATGCTACTAGGAATGTGATGCACAATGTTAACATTCCCACTATAGTTGTGTAGCCTATAATGCAAGATGTACACTATTGAAACGCTTGTCATATGCCTCCATGCTGTGGTATAAGATTTAAAGCTTTTAATAAATAAATTTGAAGAGAAAATCAAAAGATCATTTGCTTTTTGATTTGAGACACACAGTGAATTTGACATGTAAAAAGATAGGACTAATTAAAAGTACAGAGTCAGCAAAAAACTTTCAGTGATATTAATGTAGACTTTCCTCAAACTCCTCAATGTAATCTTAAATGAGAAGCAGAGGAGGGAATGAAGCCTGTAACTGAAAAGACAATAGAACAGTGAATTCTAAAGGAAGTGCTAGCTTGTCTCAGAAATTACACATTGAAGGGAATTTTGAACAACAAGCGGAAAATACAGGGTAGTCCCAGATCTTCAAAATATCAACAAAATGTGTGGTATCCAATCCTGCTGTGATTATAGTTCAGATTCCTGCAGATGCAGAATGGTACACAGTTACCGACTTATGCCAAGAATTCTTCTCCATTCCTCTTAATGAAGATAGCCAATATCTTTTCACATTGAGTACCTCAATAAAGTTCTTTTGGTGCTGTATCCTACAAAGGTATGCAA
The DNA here is from genome assembly GCF_964263255.1 of Lissotriton vulgaris. Taxonomy (NCBI): domain Eukaryota; kingdom Metazoa; phylum Chordata; class Amphibia; order Caudata; family Salamandridae; genus Lissotriton; species Lissotriton vulgaris. The sequence goes on from NC_141687.1 coordinate 1,571,938,375, forward strand.
AAGCCCCTCAATCCGTAATTAAATTCTAAAGAAGAATTGGAAAATCTGCAACTACCCTGTAATTCGGTGCTCATAAAATATATTGAATATTTGGTTGCAGCAAAAACAAAGAAGATTGTAAGTTGGATGCAATTACGCTCTAGAACCCTCATGCTGATAATAGTTGTAAAGTGTCTCTCACGAAAATGCTTTATTGTATGAAAGAAATAATCTATTTGGGTTACCATATTAAAAACAGGGCAAGAAAGAACATGTTTCTGCAATACTGAGACTGAATACTCCAAACACACGAAGAAAAGTAAGAATGTTCTTGGCTCCTGGGAAATGTAGAGAATGGATTAATCCTGTGCAGTTTGAAGACAAATGCATGGGTGCCTTCCTCATGCTCTGAGATTAACTCTGTAGTGCACCTGCTCCAAGAATGTAATTTTTTAAAAAGATTTCTGCCTATTCTGCCATGAGAGAGAAGGATGTACATTATCTGTGCTTGTTCAAGAATAAGACAAAATCAGAAGAACCATGGCTTATTTTTCTGCCACATTAGATCTAACTGCTGCTGCACGAATTGGATGTCTGAAGCAGTTTGCCTTGCTGTTCAGTACAGTAAAGGGATTGTGAAAGAAGGGTTACATATATAAGCTTACACTTTGTATAAGTTTACTACTTCTACTTTTAGTTAGTCACAAACTATGTGCAGATTTTTAAGAATCTGCACTCCATATTACTTATGTGTGCAGAGTTTTCGGGCCCAGAACTCCACACACATAAGTATAGGGAGTTCAGAGTCACAAAACCTGGTGTGGAGTAACTTTATTGTTTGATTAATAAAAATCATTACAATGGTGAACATGCGAGCAATATAAAACATATGTCATGAATAGTTATAAAAATATTTACATTTGTACGCTCACAATGGGAATGAAAGATAAAATTCATCAGAAAAATGATTTAAAATCCTAAAAACCTATTGATAAAAGAAGTTGTAAACCTTAGTTATCCGTTCTAGTTTTTCCATCTAATCGAACCACATGCAGACATTTGCTATTAAGAAATAACAATTGATAACTTTGATAATATAGTTCAGAGTTTGTGGTGAGGATACTGGGGTTACAATCCATTTATGTAATGAGCCCCCTGCATACAGTGTTTAAAATAATTCCAGGGATGCACAGGAAAAACAAGTCAACCCGTACGCCGGGGCCATTGTCAGCTATTCTTGTGTAGTACAAAGGACTATGCAAATCGGAAGTACAACATGGGCGCAGAGCTTTGTCTGTCTTTTGATGGATATCCGTTGGTGGCTTACAGAGTCTCACTCTTTGTAAATTTTCTTGCTGTTCCTGTAACAAACTTGGTGAACCTGATGTTAAGCTGTGGATTATCCGGGTTCATTGATGCAAGAATAGCCTGAGGGCGTGTACGAATACCAAGTTTGTTCCATTCACTCTTTAACAATTTCCTTCGGTCGTCATGAGCTGCAGGACAAAGACATACCACGTGCTCGATTGTTTCTGTATTGCTCCCGCAGCCTTTGCATGTTACATTTGGATTTGCACATCGCCATCTCGGCAAGTGATACAGAAATGGCCATTCACCCATTCTGAGGGCCAAAAATCTTTTCCACAGCACTGAGTAGGTACATGACAGATGTGGTCCCATAATCACTGGCTTGAATCCTGATACAACTGTCCAGGCGTGCTTACGTTGAACCAGTTGGGCTCTGTCTGAGTGCAAGGACCAGAGACTGACATTTCTTTTGATATGGGTTTTAAGTACCTGCTGCGATGGATTAGAGGTCCAGATTTCTTCTATATTGAGGAGTTGTAAGGAATCCTGGTGTGTTGTTTGCTAATATCTAAAAGTATTAAACTTACACAAAAATTTTAATTTACGTTAGTGAACCAGACCTTATTTTGTTAGTCCCTCATTCAGTTGAGATTGTGCTGACTCATACACAAACTCAGCATCTGACAAACAGTTGTTTTTCTACATTGCAGTGAATAATTTTGGTGGCTGACAATATTTCAATCAGAATAATACCATGACTTAATAGTAAGTTTACCACTAGGGATACTCCACAGTTGGGGCAGAGAACTCTCCACATAAAAGATGAGCCAATCTCATATTTTTATTGTAGAGTTCCCAGTCCTGACCATGGAGTCTCTCTAATCATAAACTTACTATTAAATATTAACTATTATGCCATCTCTAGTCATAAACTTATTATTAACTATTGGGCCATCTTCTGGCCATTTTTTATACGTCTGCTAGATAAACAAATCTCAACCAAGTTACACAAAGTATAACATGATAGAGCCAACTTCTTGCCCAAACTCATAATTCGGCCAGAAAAACATTTCTCAAAGAAGTTACATGAAGTCAAATGTGATAGAGAGAATTTATCTTATTTTAACTGGACTGTTCTTCAGGACCCGTTTGTTATTGATCAGATCAAGATCATCTCCTATCTCCTACCCCTTTTCCTATACACTCGAACCTGCCTAATGATACTTCTCTCATCCCAGGACGGTCGGCACTGCCATTTTGAGGATCACGTTTTCTGTCTTCCCAACTGTAATGACTATAGAACTCCGGGAACATAACCTGTGCTTTTAATCTAATTCATTATCTGACATTTTCCCAGCTCTGTCAGTATGTTGCTATGCACCACTCAAATCACAATCCATCCTTTCTTTCTTCTTTGATCCATCGATTTGTGTCCAGCTCCTTATCAGACATGGATCCTGTTTCACTTGATGCACTAGACACCTACCTGGAATTCAATTGCTGCAATGCCCATAAAATAAAATACCCTTCCAATCTAACAAAAAAGGCCTTTAAGAACTTTAAACACAGACTTCTCAATATGTACCTAGAAACCTTCATGTCTGAGCCCTTCTTCTGTGCATATAAAGGAACCATAATAAATAATGTCATCTTCTACACAACAAAAAGAGCTCAGTGGAGGAGAGCCCTCCATGCTCTCGATCTCTACATCCAGGAAAACCTCTCATAGCCTAAGACTATATGTTGCTTCCTCACCAGCCTTAAATACAAAAATAACCATCTCCATTTATAACAATAGGATAATCCTCATCCAGTGATCAGTCCACAACATAGATCTATTCAACAAATTCTTCCCTATCATCAAACATGCAGTATCTAATAAGGACTTAGCCCTCTCTCTAGATCATCCTAGATCTACACACCTCCTGCAGGTACCCCAAATGTTGTGCTCGCCCAGGCTAGCACCATTAAATGGTCCACCATTATCCTCTAAACACTCCACCACAGCAATAAGCCCACACAATACCAACTCATACATACCTCCTGATGGACCAGAATCATTCCCATCAAATCAACAAACCAATACACACCTACAAATAACGGCTACAAAAAGGGACACAGAGTCACACAGCAGCGAAAATATCTTCACCACACTGACTTCACCCCGATGTCAGAATACAAGCCTAAAACCATCATCAGCAGCCCTCCCCCTCACCATCTCTCTCAGACCAACCCAACTACACAATCCAGAGCCCCCCAACTCCTGGCCCTCTGCCCCAAACCACGACCACATACACCCACACCTCAATAGAATCTAGACTTGGCAAAATTACACAAGACCTACACGAACTCCAGTCTGACCTACAGAGCTTAATAAATATCCTGTCAGAGTTGGTCTATAACAGATGGCCAAAAAGGACTCCAGGAAGTAATAGCCTCATCCATACACAACATAACATAAAACATAACATAACATGTGTATTTGTAAAGCGCGCGTTCACCACTAAGGGTATGTTGGCGCTGAATAACAGATGTTTGTTGTTACCCAACTCAATGGTACTCATTTTATCGACCTCAGATGGATGAAAGGCTAAGTGGACCCGCCGGGATTTGAAACTGTGACCATGAGGTCGAACACAGACCCCTGCAGTAGACGCATTAGTCCACTGAGCCACCAGACACGGCTGGAACCCAACACATACCACTCATGACTACCACAAACAGGCACTCCTTACAACAGGTTGGCGACCATCTCTTCACCCCCTCTCACAAGATGGCAATCTATACCCTACCACAATGCATCCACAAGGCCTGTCAGGCAACAGAATCCGCTATCAGACAATGACATACACTCCCTCCACCTCACATATAATCCTGCACACCACAGACAACCTGGCTCCCATACTAACAATTGCCTTGAACCCACACAAAGAACCTAGGCCTAATTCCAGAGAAGTACATTAGTCCAACCTGAAGCAGGTCCCCTTTGTACAGACTCCTTCAGTAGACACCAAACCACACCTGAAATGCATGTTTCTAAATTGCAGATCTGCCATGTAACACACAGTGGACATTGCTGACCTCATCCTTTACCCAAAAGCTTGACCTCTTACTCCTAACAGAAACATGGCTAAATGACTCCTCTGCATCAATCCTAGACATATTAGTCCCACCCAGCTATGACATTTTGAGATTAGACAGACTGAACAGACTGGTTGGAGGCATTGCCTGCATACACCACAGTAACCTTGCGGTGAGCCAGTTGCTAACCGGTGAGTAACAACAAACTACTCCGAACAATGCACGTGATCTGTCACCCTCCAAGCGACAGCCTCTCCTTCATCTTCATCTAACAAATCATCCAAGTCATCCTAGTCATCACTACCAACATAGGACAAAACTTCTCCCAGATCTTCCTCGGAGACTTCAACCTTCATTAGAACGACCCAAAAGACCCTTCAGGTAACAGCCTAAAAAGTCCTTTTTAGCGGACTTTAACCTGAGCCAAATCTGCAACAGCCCTACACACTAACTGGGTGTGACCCTGGACCTAATAATTGATAAAGCAAACTCCACTCAACTCGAATCTATTGTCCCATGCCACTGGACAGACCACCACTGCATCACTTTTCTCATCACCAAATCAGTGAGGACACATAAACCGCAAATTAAGAAATCCAGACAATGGAAAAGGATCACTTGGGACATAGACCTTAATGACTTGATATCCCTCAGCAATACCGCCCTGCCTCCTCAAGCGCACATGTCAGATGTCCATGAACTTACAAACCACTACAACAACTCCATGACGACCATTCTTGATACAGTTGTGCCCTTACTGCTAAAAAGCCGTCCACTAGAAACTCCAAAACATGGTGCATTGAGAGCCTAAAGGAAGAAAGACGCAATTTGAGACTAGCCAAATGAGTTTGCAGATTCTCACCATACCTAGAACACCTTAAGCACCTGCAATCACTGAGGAACACATACAATAATCACATTAGAAACTCAATAGCAAATTTCTTCAGAGTTCAACTAGACAAAGCCAGAAATCATCCAAGAAAACTGTTCAAAATTGTCAAACCTCAATCTACTCAAAAACGGAAAAATCCCTGCACAATGGGATCCCTTCAGCTGCCAAACTGCAACATATTTGCTTCCTTCTTTCTTGAAAAGTCTAAAAAGATTGAAAGTGATCTCGAAACATCGATTGAGCTACTCCAGATGATACCCCCAAATAGCCCAAGCCTGCATATAATCGTTCAGCACCCAGACCTACAAGGACTCACCCTCACAAACTAACCATTGTGGGACAGTTTCAAAACCTTTGATGAAAATGCCATTCTTAATATCATAACAACACTTAAACCGACAAACCACTTCTGCTACCCTCTACCAGCTAACATCTTCAATGAGATAAACATTTCTTTACTCCCTCTCTGGACTAAGAGAGTGAATGCTTCACTACTCCAAGGGGCTTTACGAGACTGCCTAAAATCAGGGCAGGTAACCCCTATTCCAAAAAAAAACACAGCAGATCATAGGAACCCAGATAACTTCTGTCCCATCTCCACCATCCCCTCTCTGGCAAAGCTACTTGAGAAATGCGAACATACCCAGCTATGCAATCACATTGACCAATTCCACTTTATTGACCAATTCCAATTGGGTTTCTGTCAGGGTCAAAGCACAGAAACAGTCCTTACACACATAGTTGATGATGCACTTAAAATGCTAGATCAGAACAAATATTGCCTCCTAATCCTCCTGACCTATCCTCAGCCTTCAACACGGTCAAAAAAGAGAGACTCCTTGAATTACCTGCATACAAAATGGGATTACCAGTGGTTGTCCCAAATTGGTTCACCTCATTTCTACACAACAGATCTCAAAGAATTAAGGTTAACCAATCCTTGTTCCCAACTACTCCGGTCACTTTAGGGGTACCTCAGGGTTCCACCTTATCACCTACTCTCTTTAACCTGTTAATTCAGCCTCTGACTGAAATTCTGAAAATGTCCATTGTACAATACCACATAATGCAGATGACACCATACTATACCTTAAAATCTCCTCCCCTGAGTATATCCGTCTACTCAACACAACTTTGCAAAAACAAAAAAACGGCAAACCAAAAACCACCATAAATTCAACTCAGTCAAAACGGAATTCCTCTTAATTGCTCCACCAAAAATATCCCTCAACAGTGATAATTGAATGAAACACCTAACAGCCTTCAACTTCCTTCCACACATTATAGATTCCACAAGATCACTAGGAATTACACTTGACAAGAATCTCAACATGCAGGAACACATCAGCTCAGCCACCAGAGGAGCAAACTTACAAATGAGCATTCTAAGAAAAATAAAACCCTTCCTCACACTTGACAACTTTAAATCAGCAGTGCAAGCTCTAGTAAGCCTCAGATTAGACTATGGGAGTGCTACCCTATGTGGTCTGCCGAGATCCAAGTTGGCTCCTCTAAGGGCATCCCTTAACTCTGCTGCAAGGCTCATCACTGGATCGAAAAGGTACAACCTAATCACTCCAGACCAGAAGGCACTAAACTGGCTCCCTTGTGAGGAAAGGATTCAGATGAAAAATGCTTGCTTGACCCACAAAGCCCTATAACACCGAAGTACCTAGCTGAGAAACTGGGACCGTCCGGCAGTGGCAGATCATCTAGAATCACCACCATCTTACTGCTAAAACCTCAAACATTTCAGAAAAATAAAACCTGCAACTGATCCTTCTCCGGATTGGCACCTAGAATCTGGAACTCCCTGTCCCCTGAAATCTTACTGATCCCTTCAATAACGTCATTAAAAAAAAAGTAAACTACTTTTAATGAATAAGCCTCTACTCTGAACCCACTGACTCATTCTCTGGATACTGATATGACACAATTCTCTAACCAGGGCTTGCGTGTCTGAGTCCCGGTTTGTAACTCACTGTCCCAGTCTTGATTTGCAACGGACAATGTCAGTGTCTCTTGGGTATCTATTTTCTATTTACTGAACTATTTGTAAAGCGCGCTAATACACTTTTAAGGTCAATTTCACGCTATAAAAAAGTTTATAAATAAATACATAAAAATAAATCTTGTAATTTGTGAATACCAAAAACAGTAAACTTACATTGAAGTGTAAATTTACCCTTATGAATCAGGCCTCCACTTGTCATTTGTACAGTGTTCCCTTCTTCTGGTTTACCATGCTTTCTTTCTGCTTTCTTGTGTGCCGTTTGCTATCCAACCTGTTTATGTGTTGTCCTCTGACACTCAACCATAGCTACTAATGCCTTTTCCCAGAACACATGCATCTGCCACTTCAGCTCACCAGTCTTGTGGTCTTCACCAAGCCGCTTCAACCCTTAATATGACAGATGCTGACTTCAGGACAAGTTGCCATTGACCTTCACAACCCTCTCAGTAAACCGAAAACATCAACCATTATTTTTTTTGTATGCTTGCTCCATCTTTCCAAACATGTCACCCCCTAAATTCATCTCCCCCCATTTGGCTTGACCCTTCATATTTGGGAATCCCCCTTTCCTGGACCACAACATTAAATGTTAATTTATTATGGCTGCAGAATATAAACACTCCTGCAGTGAGAGATCCAGATTGATAACCAATGAGTGAGCAGCCTTTGGCTGCGGCAGTAAAAAGTGAACTGATGTCTTCATTGGACTTCACGAGAGAATTTTAAATGCATTAATTCCAGAAAGGATTGAGTTAATTTCTGAATACAATAATCTCTTCCTCAGAAACATTCAGAATTTGTATTTTCTGCACCACATTCTATGGGTATTGACATTTACCTCATATTGTACACCTGCTCAGTTGTGCTGGTTTTAGCTGCTGACATTTACCAATGGAAAATAGCTGCAGTGCAATATTTACGGCAAATCTCACAACTTTGATTTCTATGCAAAGATGAGATTGCATAATGATCTGAATGTACCCTTAACTGTGATCTGGACCATAGTCTGTTTGCGCCAGCTAGGCAATTCAAACGTTTAATCGATTACAACACCAGTAGACAGTCTACAACAATCTTATCCGCATTAGAGCTCAAAAACGCAATTGTTTTCCAATTGCAAGCAGTCCAGCTGTTTTCACTGTAAACTTAACTCGGCAGGGGTGTTTTAATACTTCTATAAGCAAGGCTTTGTGTGTGGTAAATAAAATTTCTATATGTACTTTGATCTGTGCTCAATCGTTGCTGTTTCTTTCCTTGGACCTATACTTTCCCCCTTCCTACAGTGACTTGGATAGTCATGGGTTATTATAAACCTGCTTTCTCCTTGTCTCAGCTATTCAACCTTAATACCATTAAACTGCTTGGGGCACGTTGACACTTTGAAGAAAAATGTTAAAGAAAATGATAAGCACATATATATTTTTTTCAGGGCTTGTCACCAAAACATCACATCTTGGAAATATACATTTCACCTGGAATGAAATGACTGTAGAAGAATATCAAAGTGAAATGGAGGATAAAAAAGAGCAAATCAAATATGACTTTATCCACATGATTCAGGTAAATATCCACTCTGTATATGAACACTGGAATAAAGAAATCAAGTTTTGGCAAATAAAAGGATATACACATTAAGCTGACAGACCATATTCTTGAAAAGAAAGTTTCTTTAGCAAATATAAAAAAGCCACGGTCACTGAGAGTTTGACAGGATGGAAGAACTCTTATAAATTTGCTGTTCTTCTTCCCTCCAAACGTGTAGCTCCCCTTCCCCCTTCAGAGCAGGGAAACCACGATTGACTCCCAGCAGTCAATAAAGGCTTTGCCTTGTCCACCACACTAGGCTGCTTTTCAGGCACTAAGAGGACAACTCTAAAAGGGCCCGATGAATATTTTCCAAATGACAAATAACAATGAAATGAAATGAAATTTGGTTTTGTAAAGCGCGTTGCTACCCGTAGGCCTCGTAGCGCTGTGGATAGGTGGGGCCGGATAAAACCGTCAAGCTATTGGCGAAAGAGAAATGTTTTCAGACTCTTGCGGATTTTTTTGAAGATCGGGTTCACCGCGCAGTATGAGCGGCAGGGAATTCCAAGCAGCGGCCGCGTTCCATGAAAAGGAGCGGCCACCCCACCTAGCACGTTTAATTTTCTTAGTTGAGGCCAGAAAGGTTTTGCTGGAGCGCAGTGATCAATGTGAGTGGTAAGGGGTGACTAGGGAGCTGATCATTGCAGGGGCTTTTTTCCACAAGGCTTTGTGCGTTATGCACATCGCCTTGAATCGTATCCTGGCCTGAATAGGCAGCCAGTGTAATTCCTTCAAGGCGGTGGCTCCCGAGTGTCTTCTGGTTAATCCGAGAAGAAGACGTGCTGCCGCATTCTGGGTTACTTGAAGTTTTTTTTATCGTGCTGACAGGTGCACCCAAGTAGAGGGCATTCCCGTAGTCAAGATGGGACAGGATAAGGGCCTGGACCATTATCCTTCAGGCTTGAAAAGAGAGGAGGGGGAGAACTTTCCTCAGCATTCTCATTAGCCCAAAGCAAGTGGCGGAGAGTTTGGTGGCTTGCTGATTGAAGCTCAGGGTGTCATCCAGCCATACGTCCAAGCTTTTAATCTGTTCTTTTGGCTCGTGGGTGGGGGTACCCATGCAAAGCGGCCAATCAATGTTGGGTCTTGGTACAGCTGTTTTTCCCAGGAACATTAGCTCCGTTTTGTCCCCGTTCAACTTTAAGTGGGACAAGGTCACTCATTTTGGTACCGCTTCTAGACATCTGGCCAGGTTGTGGGGAGTGTCTCCTGGCTGATTCATGGCCACCACTAATTGGGTGTCATCAACATAGGTTACAATTTCAAATCCATAAGGATGCATGATCTTTTCTAGAGGCTCCATATATACGTTAAAAAGGGTGGGGCTCAGGGAGGAGCCCTGGGGCACTCCCTGATTGAGGGGCCAGATTTTAGAGTGCGTGGCTCACTCTGCCACCTGAAACTTCCGATCCTTTAAGAAGGACCGTAGCCACGTAATGGCTTGTCCTGCCACTCCAAGCTGTTTTAGGCAGGAGATTACAGTGCTATGGTTCACGGTATCAAAGGCGGCACTAAGGTCTAACAGCAAAATTGCTGTGGTGCCGCCTTGATCCATGTGCTTCCGGGCTAGCTCTGTTACTGTCAGCAGGGCAGCCTCTGTCCCCAGTTTTAGGCGGAAACCTGCTTGATAGTCATGGAGTAGATGGTTAGTCTCCAAGTATTGCATCAGGATGGAATTTATATGTCTCTCAAGCAGCTTACTTATCCAGGGGTGGAGGGAGATGGGGCGATAGTTGGCCATGTTTACAGGGTCAAGGTTGGGTTTCTTTAGGAGGGCCCTAACTTGAGCACACTTCCAGGCCTTCGGGATGTTTCCTGTGGTGATCGAAGTGTTCATAATATTTAGAATGGTTGGTCTGATAGAGTCTGCCACTTTCAGCAGATGGCGAGGGGGAGCAGGGTCAGTGGAGGATCCCGATGTTACTTTAGGCATCAGTGCCTTAAGGGAGTCTACATTCAGCAGGGGAAATTCTACTAACTGACAGAGGGAATCTACATGGGTATTGACTGTCTCCAGAGAGTCCTGTTCGTTGGAATTAAATGAAAGGGAGATAGACTGAATTTTTTGGGGAAAAATACTCTGCCTGCCTATCGCAGCGGCTTTGAGCTTCGCTGGGGTCGTGCAGGATAGACAGGGTACTAATCAGGGATTTAGCAATCCGAAAGATTTCCCTCGGGGCGTTAGCTGTGGTCCTGATTTTTTCCTCAAAAAAAACGCTGATTGTGCCAATGCAATTTCAGCCTTATATTTCATGATGGATTCCCGGTGGAGGTTCTTGTCTTGCATCCCCAGTGTGCGTCTCCACAACCTCTCTAGCTTTCTACAATGAACCTCACACACTGGGAGGAAACACTATGTAACAATTCACAGTGATTCCAACACACATGGAGAAAACGTCATGTGCCACAGGACCATATGTTTTCTTTTCAGAAACAAATCACCACTTTGGAATGAAAAAAACAAGCATTGGCAAAACTAAAAAGGCCCATCTTCCCCCTCCCTCTCCTCCGGGGAGCCTATCTTCTTTGCCAATGCTATTTTTCTCATAAATGGACACCAAATGTGTGCACACAGACATAGTAGCCATCTTGTGATGCTTTTTCTTAAAGAACATACAAAATTTCAAAGATGGCTACAATACAACATGCGGAGGTTGGGAGGTCTTCATTGAATGATTAGCACTGTGCATGCACACAGTAATGCAGCAACAGCCTTTCTAATTTAGTTTAAATTTAGCGTTCTAGGATCGCAGGAATGAAGTATGCATGAGATGCCATGAAATGGGAAAGAAGCAAGCTGCCTGATAGTAGTGTGCCTCCGTAAACACTTTAGAGAAACCATTTCAAAATAAGAGGGAAAAAAATAGTTATAGACAGTTGAGAGGGCCGGGGGCGGAATATGTAGGAGCAATGCAGATCCTCCAAAGGCAGGGGACCTGCTGCAGGTCTGCCTCATGCTCCTAAAAATAACCATCAACAAGTGACTCCTTATCTTGAATTACTAAGGACACCCCCTTCAAGGAGAAACATAACTACTATGCAATTCAGCACACAAAGAAAGTTGTATCAATTGATGACCATTCTGTCTTTTATATACAATTTGGGAATGAACAATGGATGAAGGTATGGCTTGATTTTAACTTGAATGACTTACTATGTTGCTCTAATGTTGCTGCAGTATGAGTCATTCAGGAACTGCATCGCATATCATGGAGAGATGTCAGTTTAATATATTACTGGTATTGTGTGTTGACATGCTGATTTAGATTTCAAATTAAAAGGTAATGAAATAGACTTGAACCTGGGCTGTGCCACTGACGTTTTGAATGTTAGAGAAATGTTTGTTTTCTTTGTGTCCTGGTCAAAGTGAGAGGGATCCCCATGTCCTGATAACCTATAAGCACTGGTTGAAAAATACCTGGTCAATTGTGAAGGGTGCAGATCATTAGAGTGAAGGAGCAGATCCATCACTACGCTGACCGGCAACACCACCCTCCTGAAACAGCTGCTTACATGATGACACTAACTCAGGGAATGAGTGACTGCCATATATGCATTTCCTCCTCACAGATGCACCTATACGCCTCCCCTAGCAGACATACATTATTGCAAATGCTACCACTATTAATCTATGAGCACATCTGTTACCACGCTAGGTCCATCCTCTGAAGCATGAAAAGAAACAGTGTAAGGGCAAAGGAAGACGCCAAGGCCAAAAGACTGTTTTGTCCAATTGGAACACTGTGGCAGATGGAATGGGTACAGGTTGGTATTCTCACCCAGAACTCCATGCACAATAGTTGGAGACACATCTTCACCATTCAGCACACTATAACCCATGAATGTCCTGATGATCTTCCTAGTAAGACAGAGATGAAGTCAGTATACTTACAATAATAGAATGACCAATAACTGTGCCCACATTAGCACTATTGAGCAGACAACACTGATGACAATGAGATCTCCCTATCATCATCTTTACCCTGTTGGATGCTCTAAACATTGTGCTGTCTCACAGCATCCTTTTTATTTCACATCACCAGTGTGACTAGTCACCACCTTAAAAGTCTCCCTGATTTGGAGTGCGACTCTGTCAAAGCTGCCCACTCCTGCAGCAACTGTTGACCCACCATTTTCTATTAGTCACATACCTCTTGTTGTCACTTTCTTATAGCATTCACCACCCTGTGGATTTGGTACATCACATTCAACTTTTGCCTAGTACCAGTGACTGGTAAGAGGCAAATGTTGCCCCCATTACTGATAATGCCCATATGCTTAGTCAGGGATTCTCCTCTACCAGCATTTGAGTTTCTTGATTGTTGGAGTTCCATGCAGTGCTCTCATGGTATGTACTCATCCTAGCCTACTTATTGACATGACATTCTGGACACTTAAAACTATGGAAAATTCTGTTCTAACCAGTGCAGTCGAAGTTCTAACATTAAGTCAATCCTTTTGCATGTGTTTCTATGTTTTTCCATCTTCTAAGAAAGTGTATAGTGATGATCCAGTTATTTGCTCTGGTGATTGCAAGGGGGCAGCGACCCCCCTGCTCTTTTTTTGGTCTTTTTCATAGGGGAGATCTAATACTGATCTGGGTGGGCGTTTTTAATTCTGCTTTGTGTCCAGATAGTGACGATACAGTGTGCGGCCTAATGGATGTGAGAGAATGTAGCATCCCACATTTTTCTCATACCCCACAGGGCGACGCCCTCAATAAATTCTTCTTCTTCTTCTTAGGTATGAGTTTTGCAAATGTTATGACTTCCCTGCCCACACAGTTTTCGCAGACTTTTCATGGCAGGGGGATGAATACCACTATTGATTTTATAATAATCCCAAATAGGACAGCTGCGAGGGTCCAAAGTTTTAAATCCCATAAAAATGTCTTAAGTGACCACTTCCCCCAAATGGTGGCGATAACAGTGGAAAAAAAATGCAGAAAACACACCCTAAAAGAACCCTACATTTACAGCATTTAGAATGAAACAAAATAAACAGGTATTCGTTGAAATGGGCCCAGGTAGAGACTTCTGAAATAACGAAAGAAGTGGTAGAAAAAAGCTTGGACGATATTATGATATGCCTTGAGGAGTCCGCACCATATGGAGACATATTGGGGGCTTATATACCTATTACAGTCTCCATCAGGGACTCTTTGAAAAAGGAATTAAAAATGGGGAAAAGTCAGAAAGTGGGTTGGTTTGATAAAAACTGTACAAAAGCAACAACTTAAAGAATGCCCTCTAAAAGAAAGAACAAGACAGAATAGAAATAATTCAAGTAAGGAAAAATTATAATCAAGCACTAAAAGCAAGAATGAAAGAACTAAAAAAGATCGACTGGGCTGACCTACATAAGGCAAGCTGAGATATTGATAGCACTGCATTCTGGCGTGTGGTTAACTCTCCTTTTATGAGAGCGGAGACAACTCCGAGACTGAAAATTTGCATTAGTGAGGATCAATGGGTGGAGCATTTCTCGAGAATGTATGCGAAGAAGAAGGAAGTCAGCCTGCAAAATGATTGCCCCTTATTACTTAGACCCACTAAAGTGTGCTTTCCCATTAATATAAATTTTACTCTGGACAACAAAGTCCAACTTGCCCTGAAAACCAGCAAGGGTAATAAGGCCCCGGGACCAGACGGGGCGCCTATAGACATATTTAAACATAATCTAGAGCTATGGGGCCCCATTATAAAACAGGTTCTTGTAGCAACCTGCAAAGTTGGTCTAATAGGTTCTTGGTCGGAGTCAATAATGGTCCCAATCTTTAAAAAAGGCCACAGACTAATTCCAACATGCTATCTGCCGATCTCTCTACTAGATTCATTGGGGAAGGTGATGGGGCGCATTATTTTAAATCGTATTCAAGAATGGGCAGAGGACAATAAAATATTAACCGACCTGCAATTCGGCTTTAGGGAAGACCTGGAACTATAAAACAGGGCCTAAATGTAGCTATTCTGACAGAAAAAAATACAAGGGCAAAAAAGGGGAGATTGTACCTGGCCTTCGTCGATCTCTCCACTGCCTTCGACTGTGTATTTCACAAGAAATTATGGAGAACCCTCGAAGCGATGGGAGTCGAAGTGGCCTTGGTCCAAGTGGTCAGAAGATTACATTCTAATGCCAGAGCCAGGGTAAGGTTTGGATTAAATGGGGAAAACACTGCCTCATTTGCTATAGAAAGGGGGTTAGTCAGGGCTGTGTCCTGGCACCCTTCTTATTTTCCCTGTATACAAATGGGTTAGAGCGGGTGATGCTGGATGGGTGCCAGGACCTGCTTCAGGAACAAAATCGACCTATACCGACCCTACTCAATGCCGATGACACAGTGATAATGGCCCGAACACCAATAGAGCTACAGCCGGCTCTACATAAATACAATGAGTATATGGAAAGCCTCGACTTAAAGATAAATGCCGCACAAACTTTTATAATGGGCTGCGGGAATGCCACTAGGAAAGAGAAATCTATTTTTATTGTTAGGGGTAAACTCGAGAATACAAAATCAAATCCTTATTTGGGTATCCTGAGGGATAACAAGGATTCCTGGAAACAGGCCATAAGGGCGAAGAAACTCTTATTTATGAAATCCATGCCTGCTCTTGTAAATTTTGCGCCGAAATTAGGAATGTGGCCACCATTGGAATTGATAAAGATATATGAGGCCAAATGTGTTAGTGCGGTTTTATATGGGGCATGGATTTGGGGATATTGTAATGTATCAGCGATATAAAAAGTAGAAAACACTGTTATTCGCTATGTATTGGCAATCCCTCGTTCTACTTCAACGTTCGTCTGCCATGCAGAGCTGGGGATGCATTATATAACGGATAAAATGGGAGTCCAGCCACTCTTATTGTGGTATTGTATTTGGACATCAACAAAGACAACATTCAATCAAAGCGTTATAAGCAATTCCCTCAAACTAGAGCAAGCCCTAGCAATCAGATGGCTGAAATACATTAAAGATTTTAAGATGGACTTGGGACAGCCTGATTTTTTTATTAATCCATTACAATTGAATAATATTTCTAGAAAAGATTTTAAAAAACAGTGTATGCTTCACATGGACGAATTAGGATATGTTAGTGAAGCTCATAAGCTCACAGTCTGCCAAAACCAGTTGATTTTATCTACCACAGGAATACAACCATATTTGACCTATCAGGAAACTGGATATGATAGATTTGTATTGGTTTGATTTAGATTAGACTGCTTTCATCATCTAGTTTCATTTCCTGTAATTAATGATTGGTCTAGAAATTTAGGACCTTGCCCATGTGATGGTGTTGCAGCCCAATCAACAATACACGTTGTTTTATTCTGTTAATACTATGGGGTATACAGAAAAAGATGGATTATTCAAATTTTTAAAATGTGGGGTCTGAGGCAATGTCGCCCAGCCTATTTTGCACTCCAATTATTGGAGAATGATTGTTATGCCAAAAATATAGCACTATTTTAAAAAAATGTAATAAAATCACGGAAAAATTTAACACATTTTTAAGAAACTTGTCTGTTTTGCACAAAGCATCTTTGTTGAACATGAAATTGGTATGGAGTAATGAATTTACCCTTGTATGGGTGTTTGGGAAAAAATTATAATATGATCTGTGTCTCCCTCTAAAGCAAAGATTTTAAATATTTGTGTTTTGTATCTGTGTGTTAGGCTTTTATGTTTTTTTAACATTTTGAAACGAAAACCGAATATATTTGAATTTAGTCCTCACTTATCCACAATATGCTTTGTGTTCAAGAAATGAGTGCATCAACCAACCCATGTAGCAAGGTATTGTATATCCCTGGTCACTCCACAAGAGAGAGAAAGATAACATAAATCTCCGGGTCAACAACTTTAGCCTCTTGGTTGGAGAATGACACCTAACCCTGATTCTAACTTTAGACAGGTGCTTTCCTACTTTTTGAGATGATAGCAGCCCTGCCGCCTAAGCAACCTCTAAAACATATTCTTAATCATTGGACCAAGAACACATTTAAGGGGAAAAGAAGATTTAAAAAAGAAGAAGAAAGAGAAAAATAACAAGAGACAAAAAGGAGAAGAGCAAAAAATGTGTATATTGTGTGCAGTTCTAGTGTGATACATTTGGAGTATTAATCTCCACCCATTTATCCCAAGGTTTCCAGTTTTTGGTTTTCCTAATCTGTTTACTAGATGGATCTAATGATGCTACCCTCTGAATAGAATAGATCTATTATTCTTCCATAGGGGAGCAGGGTAAATTCCATTTAATACAGAGCTTTCTACGAGCAAGCAAGATCAATGTGAAGAAAAGTGCTTTGTGATTTTTTGTTAGTGATTGATTATCTAAATCCCCTGGTAATACCCCAAAATTATTGAAAGTATAGTTAATTTTATTTCGTGACCCATAAGACCTGACATGATCTTACCAACTATCTGTCAAAAAGAAAGTATTGCAGGGCAGCACCAAAACATATGTGCCTTATTTGCATTATCTTCTGCACATTTCTGGCATTTCTTTGGGCTATCTCGTCAATATTATGGACTATTTGAACACCAAAACATCTGATTTCCTTATTTGTGAAATCACTTCTAGAGAGGGCGTTCCATTTAATCAATTCTGTGTTTTGTTGATTGATCACATATCCAGATGCCCTCCCAAAGCTCTCTAACTCATCCCATGTCAAAGGGATTGATTTCTCTAGGTCACTACTGAAAATTATAAGATCATCTGAATATAGACCGATTTTCTTTCCCCAACCATTACATTTGAAGGGATGATATTCTGGCAGGCTCTCAATTTGCATGCAAGGGGTTAAATATATATATTAAAAAGTAAAGGAGAAACGGGGCAGCCCTGTCTAGTCCGCCTACCTATTTTTATTGATCTTGTAAGATTAATGTTAATGAGGATTTTAGCGGAGGAGTTATTATATTTGCTTTAATTGCTGTTAAGAAGATTAAGGCTCTGAATGATTTCAAATAGAAAAGAGCAGCTAACCCGGTCAAATGCTTTAGCATCATCGAAGGACATTATTGCTAATGGGATCTTCTATATCTGCGCCATGTCTATTGCCCTGATTAAGTCATGCGTTAATTTGCAAAGCTGCCTCCCTTTCATAAACCCTTTCTGGTCTAGGTGTATAAGTGGTACTATTACCTTATCCAGGCGTTTGGTTATAATCTGTGTGTATAATTTATGTTCGTTATTTAAAAGCAAAATAGGCATGTAAGATTCACATGTTCTTGGGTTATTGTTTGGTTTTAATAGAATAGTTATGGTAGCTTCTTTCCATGACACAGGGAGGTTATGACCCTCTATAAAGGCCAAATTGAACAATTGAGTAAGAAAAGGCGTAAGTTCTTCCTTTAAAATAACATGAATCTCATTTGGAATAGAGTCAGGGCCGGCGGCTTTCCCCTTTTTAAAACTGCTAAAAGTTGAGCAACTTCCTCCAGAGTTATGAGGTGCTTTAGTTGACTTTTTTCATTACTTTGAAGAGAAGGAAGATCTAACTCTGAAAGAAAATCATCCATGTAATCTTCATCTAATACTGTCTCTTCTGTATACAGATTTTGGAAAAATTAAACAAAGGCTTCCTCAATCCCAGAGTCATCCGTAATGATGATACCAGTGTTTGAACATCGGAGGTCCTTTATCCAATTTCTAGACTGGTCAGCTTTGTTTTTCCACGCAAGGAGTTTGTCGCACCCTTCCCCATAATTGTGATGAGACAACCTACTGGCCTCACGCTTTCTTTTAATTTTTACCTCTAGATAATCTGTGACCTTATGTCTCACAGCTGTTAAATCTCTTAAGGCAGTGGGGGCCCCTAAGTTTTTTTTCAAATCCTCCTGAGAAGTATGTACTTTATAACTATAACTATAAGTATAACTTTCTAATTTCCACCTTCACTCTTCTATTTTGGGCAATAGAAATAGTTGTTAAAAAAACCTCTAAAATATGTCTTATACGAATCCCATACAACTTGTAGGGAGGCTGAATTAAAATAAAAAACCCTTTAGTTGCTATTTTTAATTTTCCAATTACTGTATTTTCTAAACGTAGTCTACGATTTATGGTCCACCTACGAGATGGCGGGCCCTTAAGCATAGCAATTTCTAAGACCACCGCGGAGTGGTCAGACATATGTTCTGGGACAGGACTAACCTTAATGGTATTTTTATATGTAGCAGCATCAACCAAAAAAAAATCGATTCTGGAATGGTGACCACACTTCTTATTATGAAAAGTGAAATTGCCTCCAGCTGTCCTTATCTTATTACTCATCTCTCTTCATACATCCACGAGCCATATATCTGACATCAATTGCCTCAGGGCAACTCTCATATTTTTTGTATTTACCACTGCTCTGCTTGAGGTTGTCTTGGTTAGGGTCTAAAACCAAGTTAAAATCACCCCCAAATATGATAGGGTCATTTGTACTACTTAACTGAAAGAGTAGATTGTATAATGAAGCTGGGTCGTTTAAATTAGGTCCATAATACCCTACAAAAGTCAGCCAGGAACCATTTATTTTAGCCCTAGCGATTGCCCACCTATCTAGGAGATCAACCGTGCACTCACCGAACATAACTTGGGCAGTATTTCGAAACAAAAGAGCAACCTCTTTTATTGTACACGTTTGAGTTGTGCAAATACAATGTTCTAACCATTTTAGATTGTTTTTAATTGATGTCCATTCTTCTTTAAGCAAATGTGATTCTTGAATAAAGAATACATTGTTATGTTATGTTATGGTATTTTAATTTATACAGCGCACAGCTACTCAGAAGTGTTCCCGTGCTAACAGCAAAAAGGCAGAAGATGCACAAATACCAATTAAAACAGTAGGGTTATTAAAGTGTTCCTAAACAGAAGAGGATCCTGAGTGGCTCTCAAAGCCAAGGGCAGCGCATTCCGGCCAGACAAGCTTTGCGCACAAAGGAGTTCCCCCCCCCCCCCCCAGTCGCTGGCGCTTAAACTTCAAAGTCTGCATCAGCAGCTGTGAAGACGGACGCAGCTGTCTCGCTGGTGTATAAAAAGTAAGTCTCTTCTGCAAATAGGTAGGACCAAGTCCGTAAAGGGCCTGTTGCACAATTGAGAGCATTTTAAATTTCAGGCGAATTTCGACAGGAAGCCAGTGTAATGACCGTAGAAGAGCCTGAGCTCTGTGCCTGGATGACAGCCCCCCTAGGAGTCTGGCAGCCGAGTTTGGAACCACTTGTATTTTCTTCACAAGGAAACCTGGGCCGCCAACTAGGAGGGCGTTGGTATAGTCCAATCAAGAAAGAATCTGTGCCCGAACAACCGTCTCTCTGGCCGAGCTCGGCAGGAAGGGCAGAAACTTTCTCAAACTTTTCAACACACCAAAACAGGTGCCAGCCAGTTTTTTTACATGCGTTACAAAATTCAGATTCTCATCGAACCAAACGCCAAGCTTTTTGGCGGCACCCTTATTCTCAGGCGGGCAAGGAAAACCAGGAGGCCATTGCTATCAGAGAGTCTGTAATATTCTAGGATTCTCTTTCTTCTGGAAGGGACCCTAGGACCTTTGACATTCCATGACATAATTTTCATGCTTTTAGCTAACCCTGTCCTAACTGTGTCTATCCTAAAAGACAGAAGTATTAAAGGAATGCATTTTAAGAATGCTGCTTACATTTAAAGAGGAAATCGCAAGTCTTTCCGGACCAATTTGAAATATTTGACTGTTATTCACAAATGAGGATTTTTTTTTCTTTTTTCCCACATGCTCCCCCACCCTGTATATAAACCAAAAATAACTACATTTTGCATTTTGTTTTTGACCCCACCTCCCTGCCCTGGGGGACCCTTCCTTGATGAGAGAGGTGTAACAAAAATACCTCTTGGTTTTGGACTGTGTCTCTAACAAGGCAGGATTTTAGCGTCATTTGGATGTGCTTTTTATCTGTGCAATCAGGGCATTTGCCTCTACGGGATTCTTGAAGTTAAACATTTTGTTATTCCACATCACTTTTAGAGAGGCGCAGAATCATAGATTTGCTGTGGCACCCAAGCGCCTTCATTCTTGCATATATTTCCAAACTGTCATTGTTTGTCCTGTGTGATGGACAAAATATCTGATCTGATGCGGAATGACCAGTCCCCGTTGGTATACACTCCTGCTAGGATCTTTCCTTTAGTGCATAAGACTTAAAGTGGACTAGGCTCCGTCGCAGTTTTTATTCCCAGGTCTTTTTGTAAAGA
Source organism: Lissotriton vulgaris (assembly GCF_964263255.1). Classification (NCBI taxonomy): domain Eukaryota; kingdom Metazoa; phylum Chordata; class Amphibia; order Caudata; family Salamandridae; genus Lissotriton; species Lissotriton vulgaris. Next base: position 1,571,959,460 of record NC_141687.1, read on the forward strand.
GATCCAGGTGAACTCTTTGTATGTCGTCCTCTACGACTGTTTATCTATGTCAGGTTGCAACTCTCTAAGAAGGTTAATTATGAAAGATCTTATATCACCTCCCTCCGCATCTTCTGGTATTAACATGATGTTGTTTCTTCTTGCAGTATTTTCTAAACTTTCCAGTTTCTCCCTTAGATCTTTATTGTTATCCTTTAATCTTGAAATTTCTGATGCCTTTTTTTCCGCTTGTTTCGTGAGAACCTCCATGGCCCCTACTCTTTCCACAATGTCATTCATTTTAATTTCTAGAGTTCCACAGACTGCTTGAATTTTCGTCTGGTTACTTTCTGAAACTGCTAAATTTTCTATGATTTCTGTGAGTAGGGTAGCTAGTAATCCCGCACTGGGTTATGATCTGTACTAGATGGCCTACTCTGTAGACTCCCTTGTGACTCAAGACTAGCAGTTTGATTAACACTTACAGTGTTATCAGTGTATCCGTGATAACTGGGCTATCATTTTCAGCCGAGGTTGCCAGAGGGGCGAATCTATTTTCAAGAGGCACTAGATTCATGTCTATTCCTGTTCTCCTATCGTTTAATGCATTAGGTATTTCCAAAAGAGACCGTTGTATCAATTCCCTCCCGTTACTTAGGGTTACCCAAAGAGTATATTCAGGACTTTGCTGGTTATCCTGCGTGAGCTGGGTAGATTGGGTGGATAGAGACAAGTGAGCTTGGACCTTAAAATATGATCTCAATGATGGAGTAAGGCGAATATTTGCTGTTTTATTGTTAGATTATTTTTTTGTCTCCTTAATTGAGGGGGTCTTCTCCTTCAGAGACCTTTTATGCCGTGTGGCCCTGGAAGTTTTAGTGGGGTTAATTTGCACCGTAGGTGGAGCAGATTACTTATTGGTAGCCTCAGGGTGGTACTGATTTTTGCCCCAGTACAGGAGGATGTCGGGGATGAAATGGCAGCCGCTAGCTAGAAGCAGTTGTGGGCTCCCGCTCTACCGCGGCGGATAACTCGCAACAGTAAAGTAATGGATATGAATGCTATGCGAATTTAAACAGCAATGTCAGGGCAGTCTTTACCGGTAAATCTACTTACGCTTTCTTTACTTTTCCGGTGATTTTTTCTCTTCATGTTTGCTGTGGACACTCGGTGAGTGAAGATGGCGGTCGGAGGGAAGGAGACGCCACAGAGAAGTCACTGGTTGGAAGCGGCTGTACAGATTGCACAAGGCAGGCACACTGCTGCTAGGTTGGCTTCCGGGGCAGTGGGGGTCAAGCGGCTGATTGTGTGGGTTCCTGCCTACAAGCTTTGTCTATCCCCGGGGGTCCACAGGGGATTTCCCTAAAAAGCGGTTTGTCACGCAGTCAGGCATTAGAACTGGCAGATTTCAAGATAGGGATTCGGCGTTTTTCGAAAATGCTGGATTCCATTCATGTCATCCACCAATGACCCTGGTAATGATGAGAAGGGGAGACTGGGGGCCTAAATTAAAACGAGAACATATAAGGGAGGAGAGAGGAGAGGCAAATCTGTGAGGGCCCAGTCCAAACATACACAGGGGCTAATAGAATTAAACAGATATACCCTTTGAAGTAGGGATATCTGGGTCAAACCTTCGGCCGCTACAGGGCAGCAAACGAATGCAGGAATCGCCACCCCCCCTGCTCTTAACCCGTGGCCGCCGGGCGCCAAAAGCAGGAGCCGCTATTGGCATCAAATGTTCTAGATACGCCACTGCTGGTAATGACAAGGTTGACTCTACACTCATGTTCACACATGGGATTTCTGGTAAATACCAGGGAAAATGGCATTTTGTTGTTCTGAAGTTGGTTCAAGACACAGCTATCATGTGATTGACGGAGTCCAACATCTATCCTGTTGATCTAAGCCCATGCGTCTTTTAGCAATTAAAATCAAAGAGGGAGCGAACATAAATGAGAGATGCAGATTTAGAGCTCTGGCAAGGATGGTGCATCTCAATGAACATGCAATGTTGAAGCATGCTGAATTTCCTTCTGGAACAGACAGACATAGATTAACATGAGCACCATCTCCTACAGTTTCACAAGGAGCCTACTGTGATATGCTCAGCACTATTGTCAATCCCACTGATGATGTATCTATCTACGAGAATATTAACAGAGCTCCTCGGTTGAATATATGATGACATTCCGCACTCAAAAATCCCGCATACCATGACTCCGCATTATTTACAATGCGGAGCCATTACTCCGCAGTACAATCACTCCGCAAAATTTAACCCTGCATATAACTTTCAACGCATGCCTTTACAACGCAAAGGCATGTGTGGTGAAGTTATATGTGAGGTAAAGTTAGAAAATGTACTTACACTTTATATAAATAAATAAATATATATATTGCCCCTAAGGAAAGTGCGAAGTGCACGGAAACGCGTCGGGCGGACTGCAAGGAATGACGGAGATTGGTATTCCATCCTGAAATGCAATAAATAACAGTTTTTCAACTGGCCTGTTGCTGAGTGATCCTTCGAAAGCTGAGCCTTTGTGGAAAAACAAATCAACACGACAGCTGCGTCGTGGAAGGAGCACCGCCTCAGTATGGTAGGGGGGCCGGTTTGCAGAGACTGTCCCTGATGGAAACGGCGACAGCAGGCTGCTACCAATGCGGGGGAATCCAAAAACCGGAGCACACTGAAGTGCTTTTAAATCACAGCGAATGAACATTAAATAGCGCTGTGAAGTTCTTCAATTTATTGGACTAGCAGGACCCACTGTGGGCTTTACCAGTGGCAGCAATGACTACAACTCCCATAAGTGTCTTGGGATCACGTGCTACAAAGCACCCAGCCTGCATTACTTAAATGTTAGCTTGAACTGCCTTTAACACTGCTTTGCCATTTGCCCCTGAGGAAAGTGCGAAGTGCACGGAAACGCGTTGGGCGGACTGCAAGGAATGACGGAGATTGGTATTCCATCCTGAAATGCAATAAATAACAGTTTTTCAACTGGCCTGTTGCCGAGTGATCCTTCGAAAGCTGAGCCTTTGTGGAAAAACATATATATACATATATATATATATATATATATATATATATATATATATATATATATATATATATATATATATATATATGAAAAAACCATAGGTTATAGACCATATATAGTTAGGAATTCGCATTTACAGTGATCAGTGATGTCATTTGAGATGTCATCAGTGATGTCATCAGTGATGTCACTGACCATGTCATGAATGATGTAATATGTGACATCATCAGCAGTGGATTGCGGGTGCGCGATATATAGTTAGTGCAACTAACTATATATGGAATTTCAATGGTTTTGTGTGAGTAAAATAAGGTTTTGTAAATGCGAATTCCTAACTATATATGGTCTATAACCTATGGTTTTTTCAGTGAATTTTCAAGGTTTTGTAAATGCTAATTCCTAACTATATATGGTCTATAACCTATGGTTTTTTCAGTGAATTTTCAAGGTTTTGTAAATGCTAATTCCTAACTATATATGGTCTATAGCCTATGGTGTTTTCAGTGAATATATATATATACATACATATATAAACATATATCATCTGTATATCTATATAAATACAAACATAAATGCATGCATACATATACTTATATGCATACAGATGCATGTTATTTACATGAAAGTTGAAAAAACACTAATAAAAGCAAAGCTAAAAAGCCACCTCATTACAAACAGAATGGCTTTAACTTAAACGAGGGCGAGATCTATTGCATTTTCAATGCTTGTTTACTTTGGTTCCATCAAGAAGGCATTCAGATGTGTCACACATTTGCCATAAATTCTGAATGTTAGCACTCTAGTTGCACATTAGATCACTGTAGTAAAGCTACTGCTCACCAGGGACGTCTGCTGCTGGTATTCAAAGTGCATGTTTCAGTCTGCATGTCAGAATATTTTTAATGAAATAGAAGAGGATTTGAGAAGTCACTCAAAATGATCCCTAATTTTTCTTTCTGAAGCACTAATCATACTTTCTATGGCAAAATTAACCCCCTCATGTTGTTCCTTTTTAAATTGAGTGTTTTCAGACTTACCACTTCATTCCAATCAAGATGGCTTCTGGTGTGCCATACTTTTGTCATAAGTAAGACTGTTAGCGCTCTAGTTGTTCTTTAGAACACTCTGGGACATTCTGTCATTGGGCTATACTTGGGGTACATCTGGGTGATATTTGGGCTACATTTAGGCTCTTTTGTCTCTGGTGGCCATCTTGGGAGACTGTATGTCAGAATTTTTTAATGAAATTGAAGAGGGTTTGAGAAGTCACTCAAAATGTGCCCTAATTTTTCTTTCCGCAGCACTAATCATAATTCATATGGCAAAATATACCCCCTCATTTTGTTCCTTTTTAAATTGAATGTTTTAAGAGTTACCACTTTATTCCAATCAAGATGGCTTCAGGTGTGCCATACCTTTGTAATAAGTAGGACTGTTAGCGCTCTAGTTGTTCTTTAGAACACTCTGGGACATTCTGTCATTGGGCTATACTTGGGCTACATCTGGGTGATATTTGGGCAACATTTGGGCTCTTTTGTCTCTGGTGGCCATTTTGGGAGACTGCATGTCAGAATTTTTTAATGAAATAGAAGAGGATTTGAAAAGTCACTCAAAATGTGCCCTAATTTTCCTTTCTGCAGCACTAATAATACCTTCTATTGCATAATATACACCCTCATTTTGTTCCGTTTTAAATTAAATGTTTTAAGAGTTACCACTTTATTCCCATCACGATGGCTCCAGGTGTGCTATACCTTTGTAATAAGTAGGACTGTTAGCGCTCTAGTTGTTCTTTAGAACACTCTGGGACATTCTGTCATTGGGCTATACTTGGGCTACATCTGGGTGATATTTGGGCTACATTTGGGCTCTTTTGTCTCTGGTGGCCATTTTGGGAGACTGCATGTCAGAATGTTTTAATGAAATAGAAAAGGATTTGAGAAGTCACTCAAAATGTGCCCTAATTTTTCATTCTGCAGCACTAATCATACTTTCTATGGCAAAATATACCCCCTCATGTTGTTTCTTTTTAAATTAAATGTTTTAAGAGTTACCACTTTATTCCAATCAAGATGGCTTCAGGTCTGCCATACCTTTGTAATAAGTAGGACTGTTAGCGCTCTAGTTGTTCTTTAGAACACTCTGGGACATTCTGTCATTGGGCTATACTTGGGCTACATCTGGGTGATATTTGGGCTACATTTGGGCTCTTTTGTCTCTGGTGGCCATTTTGGGAGACTGCATGTCAGAATGTTTTAATGAAATAGAAAAGGATTTGAGAAGTCACTCAAAATGTGCCCTAATTTTTCATTCTGCAGCACTAATCATACTTTCTATGGCAAAATATACCCCCTCATGTTGTTTCTTTTTAAATTAAATGTTTTAAGAGTTACCACTTTATTCCAATCAAGATGGCTTCAGGTGTGCCATACCTTTGTAATAAGTAGGACTGTTAGCGCTCTAGTTGTTCTTTAGAACACTCTAGGAGGCTGCAGTAGAACACAAAGGAAACAACTGACAGTCTCTGTCCTTGTTGGATGTACATGTTTTACTGAGAATGTCAGACTTCATTTTCACATGACTGAGAAAGATAATGTGAATTTACAGAAAATATGCTTTCAGTTTAGCTTATAGATCCCCTTCCAAACCACTGTGGGAAAATCATGAGATATTAGTTTTCTTTCAAACAATATTCATGATATCACAGCAGAAGGTTTTTTCACATGGTAAAATCACCTTAGAACCCACCACAATTCCTAAAACGAGTATGGTACCATCAACAAATGATTTATAATGTAACTAAAGTCCTATAACCCTCTATTAACTACAATGCTTTTTAATGAGGTGCTATCATGTATATTGGTCCCAAGATGGCTGCCAACACTTCTTGGATGAAGTGCTGACAGCCAATCAGATCAGATGTGTGGTTAGGCTCCGCCCAGATATATATCTTTTTTTGAACCTAAATTACTCAAAATCCACTGGAGCACATATATTGAGACCTAGCAAAGGCACATCGGGCTAACAGTCCCCACAATTTTGCCAAGTTTCGTGCAAATCCATTCAGCCGTTCGAGCTAAAAGTGAGGCCAACCGCCCTATGGAAATTAACATGGGAAAAACGCGTTTTGGGACCCCCCTTTTTTCTGGGCCCCCCCTTGATGAAACCCCCCAAATTGTCAGGGGCTGCTCAGAAACAAAATGTTCCATTTTCCTGAAAACTTCAGCCAATTCCGTCCACAAACGCCAAAGTTATTAGACATAGAATTTTCATAAATCCCATAGAGAAAAAATCCTAACTATATATACCTACTGGCGACCGCCAGTAGGTAATATATATATATATATATATACATATCTATACTACTATTATAAAGGAAGAACTTTGAGGCTTTGAGGCGGGTAAACTCGGGAACCACAGCGCCAATCCACACACCCGATACATCGTTGTAATCCTCAGGGTGTGCAGATGGTCATAGGCTATATAAAGTTAAAAAATACGTTATATTTAAAAAATGTACATTATAAAAAAAGTAGTCCCCTCGAAGTAGCGCCGGCCGCGACCTGCGTGCTGACGTCAGGAGCGCGGGGAGGAGCGGCGTCCTGGAGCGCGAGGAGGAGAGGAGGACATGGCGCGGGGGAGGAGGTGAGGAGCAGCGGACTGGCGGGAGGAGTGGTGACCAGCGGCGAGGAGCGGTGAACTGAGAAGCGGGGGCTGAGGTAAGGCTCCGGGGAACAATGTCAGGCAGGCTGGGTCGGGCAGGCGGGGGACGGGGACTTACACCAAAACAGAAGGATAGAATTTAAATCGGCTGAGGTAAGGCTCCGGGGGACAATGTCGGGCAGGCTGGGGTCAGGGCAGGCGGGGGACGGGGAGTTACAACAAAACAGAAGGGTACAATTAACATTGGCTGAGGAAAGGCTCTGGGCGACAATGTCGGGGCAGGCGGGGAACAGGGACTTACAGCATCTGCCATGGAAATTTATGCAGAGCGCCTCAACACTGGGCCCTTGTGACATCCGGGGGACAATGTCGGGGCAGGCCTGGGACGGAGCGGCCGGGGGCCCGGGCTGCTGGGCAATGTTGGGGCAGGCGGTGATCGGGGAAGCCTGATTGCTCCCGGACAAGGTCGGGACGGGCTGCTAGTATATATATATATATTCACTGAAAAAACCATAGGTTTCACACCAGTTATAGTTATCTGGAAATTTTACTTGTATAAAACCATTGAAATTCCCACGTTATAGTTAGTTGGACTCGCTATAACTTGCGCGTGCAATGCACTGCTGATGACGTCACATATTACATCACTCATGACATGGTCAGTGACATCACTCATGACATCACTGATGACACCATCCAGTGAATGTGTGTCTTTCTGAAACATAAATATTAGTGAGTAATGTTTAAATATTTAAATATATGTATTAGTGTTTCACTTTGTGTATAAGTGGCTGCATGGGTTGGTGAGTAACTACATGTGTATGTATATGAGTTATTAGATTTTTTTAGTATCAGTATGAGTGTCTGTATTGTTTAGTGTGGGTATTACTTACAGCATTGATGCATGAGTGACTGACTCTCTGTATGTATTTTGAAGACTGCATATGTGCAGGACTGTATGGTTGAATAGTGTGTATATGTGTATGTTAGTGAGTGAATGACTGTCTCACTAGTGTCTTTATCAGTAACTACATATGTTTTAATCTAGAATATGTGAATATTGATGCATATAAGTGAGTATATGTGAGAGTAAGAGATTGTAAGAGTTCCTGTTAACATAAGTATATGTTTCTATAAGTGATTGTTTAAGAGAATAAATATGTGTAAATTTCCATAGAAGTAAGGTGGTAGTGTGTGTACAGCTTTATATGCAAATAAATGGATGTTCAATAGTTTAGTTGCATGTGTGAGTATGTGTGTGAGTAACTTATGGATGACTGTCGGTCGGAGCAATTTTGCCACGCGCCCCGGGGCGCGTACAGGGGAGCGTCCCGTTAGCGCTATTGCCGCGAACGAAAACAACATCGTGACGTTTCGCGCAGTCGCGTGATGCGTATTATGATGAACTGCATAAGCGCACCCGGATCACATACGATCGCGCAACGTCTCGACGCGCTCTCTGGGCGCGTAGCGTAAGCGCGTCAGGTCATGTGATCTGAAAATAACACTTTTCATTGGTGCAGATCAGTTTTGGTTTCCAAATGATGAAAGCCTTGGTCATGTGACTTGAAAATAACAATTTTCATTGGTCCAGAACAGTTTTTTTTCCAAATGATGAAAGCCCCCACCTTTTTTCCTTATTCTGACTTTGTCCTTTGACTGAGGAAGACCTTTTTGGAGTTCTCTCTCTACTTTTTACTAGTTTGAAATGGCTACATTAGCAGCAGCAGCTGGAGGATCTGCCCCACCACCACCACCATCTAAAGAAGATTACATTGGTGGTCAAGAGGATGAGGAGCAGAATGATAAATAGGAGGAACAGAGAAGGGAATTCCTGCCTGAAAATAAACAGCCCTACCAACCAAAAGAGCACTTTATTTGGGAGTTCTACAAAATCCCAAAGGGTTTTGAAAAAGTCAACGCTGCAAAGGTGACTTGTTTAATTTGTGGTGCTGAGTTGTCCAGGGGGAACCCTAACAAAAAGTATTCCTTCGGGAATCATACAATGATTCGCCACATGATGCGTTTGCATCCAAACAATTATTCTAATGCAGAGTTAAGGGACCTCTGCAGTAAGCTACCCCCATCAACGTCTAGACCCTCAACATCAAAACAACCCACTCCATCGGGTCCGGGGGCAAGAGACACATTGGCTACTATTCAACCTAAGTTTGCCGATTACATAATCGTGTGCAAATATTGTCACAAGACACTTTGCTATGGTGAGCAAAGTATCGAACTTATCATGGTTGCTGGTGATAACCATAAGTGTCCAAGAAAACCCTAAATGTTCCTGATTTTTTTTTTGCTCCAGTTGAGCCATTTACAATTTCCTGTTTTTTGTTTCTCCCCATAAGAAATACAAAAAAAATATAAAAGTGTTCAGAAAAGCCCCAAAAAGTGAAAAATGTTCCAAAAAACAATACAAAAATATAAAACAACAAAAGAATAAAAAATTAGTTCTTTTTAGAACTACCTCCAATTTATAAAAAAAATGCTACAATTTTTGAAAACTCTGTCATTCTTTTTTCCCTATGGTACGCTCCCCGGTACGCTCCCCGGTGCGCGTACCGGGCGCTCCCCCGCGCAAATCGAAAAAAAAAACATTTTTTTGCCCTGCGGGGCACTTTTATGACCCCCACATCAAACCTAGGTGGACAGGGGGGGTCTACTCTGCCCCCTTATGGTCATTTTCCGCTCCGGACTGTTTGGAATGTTTACAGACACCCGAGAGCCAATTAGCCTACTGTTCGCAAGTCGCGTGGCGCGCCCGTGCGCTCCCCGGTGCGCGTACCAGGGAGCGCTTATAGATATAAATATATATTTTTATCCTAAATTACTCAAAATCCACTATAGCACATATCTTCAGACATAGCAAAGGCACATCGGGCTACCAGTCCCTACAATTTTGCCAAGTTTGGTGAAAATTCATTCAGCCGTTCGGGCTAAATGTGAGGCCAACCGCCCTATGGAAATTAACATAGAGAAAACACATTTTGGGACCCCCCTTTTATCTCGGCCCCCACTTGACGAATCCCCCCCACATTTTCAGGGAAGAAGCGGAGCGGGCCACGAACTTTGAGAAATTCGCAAAGATTCGTCAACCGGCGCCAAAGTTATTCCCAATAGAATGTTGCGGATTTCCAATGGAAAGAGATCCTAACTATAACTACCTACTGTAGGTACCACAGTAGGTAATATGTATATATATATAGTGTATACATATATATATCTATATACATACAGATACAAATAAATATATAAAAATAAACCAAATAAAGCATATGTATATAAATAAATAAATATTTATATTTGTTTTAAAATAATTAAAAAAATATATATATATATGTACAATTAAAAAAATACACTTAACACTCTAAAAACAAATACCACCCTGCTCCCTTAAAATACCCCAGCACCCCAAAATCCAAACCCACCCTTACTCCTTAAAATACCCCAACACCATTAAACACTAACCCATCTTAACCCTATAAATATACCCTGTTCCCCAAAACCCAAACCTACCCCTGAACCCTAAAAAAACTCCTGTACCCCAAAACCCCAAAATACCCCTGAACCCTAAAAATACCCCACTACCCCAAAACCCAAACCTACCCCTAAACCCTAAAAATACCACTGTACCCCCAAAACCCAAACCTACCCCTAAACCCTAAAAATACCCCTGTACCCCAAAACCCAAACCTGCCCCTGAACCCTAAAAATACGCCTGTACCCCAACACCCAAACATACCCCTGAAACCTAAAAATACCCATGTGCCCCAAAACCCCAAAATAACCCTGAACCCTAAAAATACCCCTGTACCCCAAAACCCAAACCTACCCCTGAACCCTAAAAATACCCCAAACCCCAAAACCCAAACATACCCCTGAAACCTAAAAATACCCCTGTACCCCAAAACCCAAATCTACCCTTGAAACCTAAAAATACCCCTGTACCCCAAACCCAAACCTAGCTCTAAACCCTAAAAATACCCCTGTACCCCAAAACCCAAACCTAGCTCTAAACCCTAAAAATACCCCTATACCCCAATACCCATACCTATCCCTTAACCCTTAAATACCCCAGCACCCCATAAACAAAACTCACCCTTAAAATACCCCTGAACCCCCAAACTAAAAACATATACTTACCATACACTTAAATATAAAAAACATATGCTTTTACCAATCATGCTTTTACAACGAATTTTGTTGTAAAAGCATGCGTAGTAAAAGCATATAACATATAATGGCATGCGTTGTAAAATATTGCTGAGTAACGGTACCTGCGTTATCATGGTATGAGGAGTAAAGGTATGCAGAGTAAAAAATGCGGAGTGACAGTGTTTTACCCCTCAGTTAGGTGCACAAAAGACAATGTCTATCTAATATTTTGACCCTTAAGCATACCTAAGTGCCATCAGAGCTAATGCACCAAGACAGAACCCACAGGGATGGAGTTTATGAATGAATGATTGAAAGAGTTTTTGCATAGGGCGACGTTCACTCCAAGGAGCATCTTGGTGCTTAGCGGGCAGAAAAGGGGCATCTGGCGATGATTAACAGAGGAAAGGGTGACAGAGAGAGAATTTTAAATTAGAGATTGCGCTTGGTGGTCTGGGGTAGCAAAGATCCATGTTTTGCGGAGCTTCCTAAAGGTGAGTGTGTGTGTGTGTGCCTCAGCTGAGTGGGTAGGGCGATCCAGGCTTTTGTCCTCAGTACAGCCATTGTCTTCCCACTCCAGGTAATTGGGTACAGTTATCAGGTACTCTGATGTGGACCGCACAGTACGTTTGGTGTTGTTTGGCTTGATTTTTGATCTTAGATATTCTGGTCCAGTTTTGCTTATGTGAACTGGTAGCCAGTGAAGTGCTTTGAGTGCTGCAGCTGAGGGAGAGTCCCTGGGGAGCTTGAGTACCAATCTCACAGCAGAATTCTGGACCACCTGCAGTCCTTTCACAACTGTCTTTTTTGTTCCTGCATAAAGACTGTTACAGTAGTCCAGACGAGATAAAATTATGGCCACTGCAACAGTCTTCCTGGCGGGCAGCGGGAATAGGTCAAAACATTTTCCGAGGGTTTTTATGGTTTGAAAACACATGCCTGCGATGTTCTTGTTTGTGAAAAGATAGTGTGGGGTCGAAGTTCTTGCTTGTGAAAAGATAGTGTGGGGTCGAATTTTATTACTACATTTTTGGCTGTATTGACTGTTGTGGGTGGGGCATCAGAGTCAAAGGGCCCCCATTGGGTAGGTCTAAATACATTGGACTTTTCAAACAGCATAATTTCTGTTTTGGAGCTATTACATAAAAGGTGATTTAGTTTCATGCAGTTCATTACTGCAGGGAGACAGTGGTGGAACTTCTCTTACACCGCTGTGGAGTTTTTGTCCAGAGTGAGGATCAGCTGGGTGTCATCGGTGTATGCAATCGATTCAATATCGAAAGTAGCTATCAGAGAGAGTAGTGCGTCATGTAAAGAATAAATAGGGTAAGGCTCAGAGATGAGCCTTGGGGGACCCCTGATGACAGCCACTTTTCTCCCGATTTGTAACTATCCAATGTTACAATCTGATACCTTTTATCTAGGAAAGATGTAATCCAAACCATAGCCTTGTTTTTTATTCTGTTGTGTTCCAATCTGTCTCTCAGAATTTCACGCGAGAAAGTGTTGAACGCCGCTGATAGATCCAACAGAATCAGCACTGCCTCCTTGCCCTGATGCAAGGCAAACTTGAGGGTCTCGGTGATGTGGAGCAGCACTAATTCAGTTGAATATCCTGGTCTGAAACCTGATTGCTTGGGATGCAGGGTATTAGTTTCTTGCAAGAAGTCATTAAGTTGGGCAATGACTAGTTTCTCCGCGATTTTGCTAAGGCATGCAGTAGTGAGATAGGTCTGAGGTTGGAGAAAGTGGTAGGGTCGGGAAGTTTCTTTTTTTGGAGTGGCTTTACAGCAGCAAATTTCCAGATGTCAGGGATTTTTACTAGCCTAAAACTAGCATTGATGATCTGGTTGGTACCGGGATTTACTATGTCTACCATTGTATTTAGGATTTTCGTCGGGCATGTGTCGAAAGGTTAGCTTGACTTACAGGAAAGGATGGCCTACCTGGATTGTTCTAGATTGATTTCCTTGAAACCTGTGAGTTCCCTTTTTGTTCCTACCACCTGAGCATTGTTTGACTGTGGTGGTATGTTAGAAAAATCTTTCTTTAGGTCTTTAATTTTCTTGTTGAAGAACTCAGCAATGTCATTGCATGGTTCCTGTGTAGGAGGGATTTCACGATTAGATTTGTAGGGTTAGTGAAAGATTTCACTATATTAAAAATTGTTCTCAAATTGTCATCAGCCCTGGTTCTTACATTAGCATAGTGTGTCTTTTTCTCTATTCTGAATTGTAGTTGGTATTCTCTGAGTGCTGATTTGAAAAGCTTCATATCTTCAGCCTCATAGTGCTTCCTTCACTGTTTTTCTGCTTGTCTGCACAGTCCTTTCAAGGCTTTCAGGTAAAGGGGTGAACCAAGGGGCTGATTTTTTACTGATGGTGGTTTTCTTTACTGGAGTTAAAGTGTTAGTCATTGACAGCATCCATTCATTAAATAGGTTATTGTCGGTCTCCGGATTTCCAGGGGGAGTGGGTCTGGTGGTTTCCGCCATGCTCTGTAGATTGGGATTTGATAGCTTGCTATTCAAATTCCTTGTGAGGTCCAATTTGCTGGAAAATTTTTTCGTTTGAGCATTATCATAGACAAATTTGAAAGTAATTAACTTATGGTCTGACCAAGTTATCATGACTGGAGGGGCAACCATAAGATTTGCAGTGTTAGTGCAAATTCTGTTAAGGGTGTGTCCTGCCTGATGTGATGACCCCTGTGTTTGTTGTTTTAGTCCTAGTGTATTTATGATGACAGCTTCAAGATGAAGATTAAAATCACCTAGGATTGTAAAATTTGAGTATCGGACCACAAGAGAGCTTAGACTTTCTCCCGGGGTATCTAAAAATGTACCCACTGATCCCAGAGGACTGTGGACAAGAGCCCCTGCGAGCGTGGTGCAGTTGTCTAATTTAAAATTAAAGCAGAAACTTTCTGCATCCTTTAGTTTGGTGATATTTGTGATAGAGCATTTCAGGTGGTCCTAAAAGAATATAACTATTCCTCCTCCCTTTTTACCATTTCGATCTAATCTAGAGATGGTATACCCCTGGGGAACGGCTTGCACTATGTCTGGGTTGGAGCATTCTGTCAACCATGTTTCAGTGACAAAGAGGCAATCATAGTTGTAATCTGTCAACAAGTCCTGGATGTGAAGAGCATTTTTTACTAAGGAACTTGCGTTTATAAGGCCGCAGTGAACTTGTTTATGGTGAGTCTTGCCCTTGGGAGGAATGCTATGTTCCATCATAGTGCTGGACTCATGGTTGATAGTGCATTTGTAGGTGACAGAAGTGTGGGGGCCTTTAATAATTTCCGTGAGTGGTAGGGTTCTGCAGTTTCTAACCTGTAAGTTAAGTGAAAGTCATTCTTCCCTGGTGTATTGGAGATTTGGTTTTGGACCGGCAGCATTTCTGGCCCTGGCCGCATTCCGTACGCGGACGGGCGCAGACGGGCTTGCCTTAGGCACGCCCGCTGCACTCGTCTGCTGCGCGACCGGCTGAGCATTGAGCAATATGTGCTCTCCCCGGAAGTAGCGTTCAGCTAGATTGCTACCCCCCTACTCCCAAGATGGCTTCTCTCAGATCTCGAGAGTATCCAAATACTCCCTCTACACAAACGGGACTTCCCGCGGCGGACAAAGGAGTAAGGGGCAAACAGGTAATAATACTGTTTTATCAGACAGCACTCACATTACAACAGTACAACACATTAAAATAGTTCAAACTTTAGGATGACCCGGACTGTGCAAAATGCAAGTAGCAGCAGTTTAATCAGCAGCAGTTCTAGTGTGCGTTGTTGCAAGTACTAGCCCGCCCTTTACTCGTTTTCTAATTGCTCTATACCCCTTCTGTGATATGTTGACCCGCGTTTTTTTCTCTCCTTTGCCCTTGTAGGGAAGCACAAATGTCAGAATTAGCAAGCGTTTTCAAGATTCATCCATGATTGGGAATGTTTGTGGGCCTGTTGTACTACTGTAGCATAAGGTGGAGCAGGGCCAATAGTTGTCAAGTCACAGATTATAGGATAGTGTCTTTGAGCACTTCTCAGCGTGCATACCCAAGAGTTGTGCTGCACTGCATATCAGACACAGTAACAGTGTGTTTAGTAGATGTTCTCCACTTACTAAATCCTACATGCAGCTCTGCCCTTGTGGGAGAAAGAGGTAATTTATTAGGGCCAGCAAAGGTGGCATACTTGGAATCCATACTTTTGAAAGCCCCTTGGCCTGAACTGCAGTCCTAAACTCATTCTGCTTGGAATGGTTTTTAATATGCTAAGCAGGTGAAATTGTTAATAGGCCCACTTTAAATTACACTGAGTCCCTAAGTACATTGGAATAGTATGTATCTCTTGGATATATCATATATCTAGAGTATTGTCTGATCCCCACTGAGAATACACTTGTCGAACCAGAGGTCAATACGAATATTATGTTGCTCCTCTCCAATATAAGGAATCCTGTTATAAAGATTTTTATTAAACATGTTTAGTATACTGACCCTTATGCACCCAGCACCAAATGATTAAGTTACCTCAAATTCAGTCTCAGTTAGCTCCAGAGATATAGCTGATTATCCTCTGTGTATTAGGATACAGGGATGCTTAACTGATTTTGAAGACTACCGATGATCTAGTGTACAGGATGAACAATACAGGTTCCAGAAAGGAGCCCTAGTGTGGCCAAATGGCATAAGGTCTGGGGAAAATCATCTAGCCCGCTTGAGTTCTATGGTACAGAATGATACAAGCCAGACTCTCTCCATGAAGCCAACTATGCTGATCAGGATTAAAATGAGATGATGTAGCACAAGTAAAGTTTCTGAAAGAGCTTGTAAATAGGTACCCACAATTCTAATCCAGATGAATTCTCATCCAGCACCAATACAATTATGGTCTCTAATTGTGTTTCGCTACTTGCTGACATTTTTGATGAGTACAACTGCACCGCATGCGTATCAAGTAGGTGAAATTTAGGTAAACACATTTGAGACCTACAATACAAGAAAGATAATAACAGAAAATTACTTGTACATTGCATTAAGCCAAATGTGAAAATTGCTGAGCAGCCACAATGCCATTTCTAAGTGATACTGCTATTGTGAACATCTCGTTGACATTCTTTGTCCAGTACCTTTTTAGTGGAAAAAATATACATTTTGAATGCATTTTGTTAATTGGATAATATTATTAGCACAGTTCTTAGCACACTATTCTCAATATATCTGAATCATTATTTTTAGGTGCTTTATTATGTGAAAGATGTCAAGAAAACTATAAACTACTTGAGAAGTTGCTTGGCACCTGGTGGGAAACTTCTTATCATTCTAGTGTCAGGTCGGTAACTTTTGAATCTTTACTTGCCTTGCTAATTTATATGTATTGCTCTTTATATTTTTATTTCACTTGTGATTTTAATATAGAGTGCACCTTGTCCCACACTTACTAGCAATTATTCAAAGAAGATGTAAGTGAAGACATGCGATAAGTTTAGAGAATGTGTCACATGCCAGTTTCCTCCCACAAATTTAAAAGTATATTATGTGTTCGCTACTGCACTGTTTACTCTTTTTGTTTTTCCCCATAGCATTCCATAGCACCTGGGCCTGGGTGAAGCTTCTATTTCAAAATGTAACATACTCTTTGATTGTAGACAGTAATACAAATTTTAATAGCATTACAATAATATTTTTGTCATCCCTTTGAGGTTTCCTCCTTTCCCTATACGTAGTGAGTGTCGCTGAACTCAAAATTTCAAAGCGCTAGTTCAGTTAATTCACATATTTTTATGTTTTGCTTTTTGACTATGTAAAACATTTTTCCCTCATGTTCTCCTTCAATTATTGGTATGACTTGTACTGCTTGCAAAAGTCCTGTCCCTGCTACCACATTGCATGGCTATTTCATCACCTTCATGTGGACAGATCAGAAAAGTACCTAGGCATAAAACTTGTTCAACCAAGCAAAACCAGTCTGCAGCATGGCTGGACAACAACAGATGCTGACACCTACTCAAGTGACCCTGAATTTCAATTTACTATGATCAAGGGTCCCCAAATATAACAACAATATTGACATTTAGGTCTGGTTTCCCTATGAGTCTCTTTAGACCCTAGGCTTTGGTTTATAGATGGGTGAACAAGGCCTGAGCTTACAGCAGTTGGAGGGCCTAGGCAGCACCGTCTTTTGGCATCAAATTTATAAAACATTGGGTCATTACTATTTGAGAGGGGTGGAAGCCCCTACTCTAAAACTAAAAACAATCCTTTACAGGGGGAACCACAAAAAGTCACTAAATTAACTTGTGCTTAGCCCATTGATAGCTTGGAACAAAAGCAGTCTGGCTTCACTCAGAGGGAATCACTGGCGTAACGAAAATTGAGGGGGAGTCCCTGCACAGAACAAAGAGGGGGCCCCCTCTAGGCTCAATCAGGATCTCTCTGGCCAGAGTGCAGTGCCGAGGGGCCCCCCAGGAGCTTGGCCCCCCCCGCACAGCGGGCGCTGCAGGGGCCTGTGTTACGCCGCTGGAGGGAATGTGTAAAGTATTTATGCAGCACACTAACAGTAATAATGTGAAAACACAACACAAGAAACATTTCAAATCAATTTAGCAAAATAGAGTCAACTTTAATAAATAAAATTATACCAAATAAAAAAAATCCAATTAGCAGAACCAGAGTTATGGATTTTTAAACTTTTTTTGTAAAGTTTTTCGCCAAAAAGAACAAAGTGTATCTGATCGCACAAGACTGGATGAAAGTCAAAAGTTAAGGCAGGCTGTGATGAAGTTACAAGGGGTGGATTGGGCCCAGGCACAGCTTACCTTCAGACTTAAAAGAAATTTAAGAATACGTTCTTAGGGGTATATTCACAAGAACGTTTGCTAAACATCACCAGAAAATGCTAACGCACCTTCACACATTGCAGCCCATTGCGGGAAAATAACACCATGCCAACGTGGGATTCACAACACCATGGTACCATGCGATAGACCACCGAAACCGCGGGCAATGTCTGTGATACAACCACCGTGACAGAGATAAAAACACAAACCCCAATGCGGAAAAAGTCACGATGTGCCCAAACGCGATAAGAAAACAGTGATGACCAGCGCAAGGCCAGCAATCCCCACGCGTAATGCGGGAAAAGCACAAGATCTGATGGAAATTGCCACCAAAAAGGACATCGACTGCGTAGTACCACTAATGCACCCTGAGCCACTGCAGAGGACAACATGTACCCTCCAATACCCATGGATGAACACCCAAGAATGCACCGACCATGGAGTGGGTGGACGGGGGGAGCCGGGTACAATGGTACACACACAAACACCAAGTAGTCCCACGTACCCCATGTGCCCTAAGGGGCACCCACACCACACATCAACAGGCACACAACCAACACATGCACACGTGCGAAACACAGCAAACATGCTAATACTTCCGCCACACTGACAATGCAAGAGACACAACATGACTAGTAGCGTGGCTGCAGTGCAAGCCCCATGACAATATACACGGCACAACACTGAGGTGGCTGAGTGCGGACCACAATCCAGAAAGGAGCAGGTCACACTCAAACACAACCACCTGCACAAACAACCCCTGATGTTATCCTCACATCTGTGGACTGACCATGCCCAAGAGGCACAACTCGACAAAGAGCACAAGTCACCCAAGTCTGCAACATCTCAGCACCATGGAAGCACAGAACTGATGGGCACACCGCCTGAAAGGGCCCAGTGGCAGACAAATCAGAGCCGCACGGGCAAATCAAACACTGTGCAGAATACGCACATAAGTACAAGTGTACCTCGACATTGACAACATCCTGGTACAAACAGCAACAGCTCCACAACAGATCACAGGACACAACTGGTGCCCCAAATGTGCAGGACATGGGAAACTGTGACATGACAATGTACAAGTACAACCTGCAACCTGCAAATATCTTTTCTTCACACATGATATGTTTGTGGGCAGCTCGTACTGTCTCATGATCGCCAGGGAAGGCCACAATGTCAAGTGCTCATGAGAAGTAATTGTCAATGATGGTGTTCCTAGGGGCGATTCATGCCGCAGCTGCAGTGGGATTTGGGCCACCTGGCCCATCGTCCACATCATTGTCCAGTACATCTGTAACTGGGATCCCTGGGGCATAGGTGCATACACAGATGTGGTGCAATACACAACATGCAATGATCATCTTGCACACGATCTTTGGGATGTACAGGAGCTTTCAACCTGTGCTGTCCAGGCATCTGAAACTTGACTTCAACATGCTAAATGTGCGTTCAACGATGCCCCTGGTGCATATGTGGGCTGCATTGTACTGCCTCTGGGCGGATGTGTTCGGGTCTTGGAGTTGTGTCATCATCAAAGGGCAGAGTGCATATCCTTGATGTGACATGGTTGCGTCCACTGTTCACTACTCTCTGGTCACCAGCAGTTGTGACCTGCATGAACATATTTGTGGTTTGCATATTCACGTCTGTCCTGCACATTCACGCCTCACTTACCGTTGTGTACATTCCCATTCACGGGTCTCTTGCTTCCTTCGCACATGGCTGCATTCTGCATCTACACACGTTCAGCTGTTGTGTGGCTGTAGTGCCATGATATGGCTGTATGGTGTGCAGGGGTAGCCCAGGATCTCATGGAGTGGTGTTGTCGTGTCTGGTAGGGGGGCATGTTGATTGTCATGTGTATGTGGTTTTGTCACATGTGCATTCTCACAGTTGTGCCTTGTGTGATGGTGGCTTTGAGGTGCATGGTGTGCTGGTTTGGCACTTCCCAACTAGCAGTCCACTTCCATATGTGCCATCCTGGAAGCGCTGGTTTATGTTGGACTGTCGGAAGATGTAGGAATCGTGCACACTGCAGGGGTCATTTGCAACGACATTGGTGAAGAGTCCCTGGTGGTCCACTATTACCTGCATATTGATGGAATGTGTGTGATTTCTGTTGTGGTAGTGGTGTGCAGTATCCGCAGTGGGCACAAGTGGGACATGTGTGTAGTCTATTGCCCCTAACAGGGCCGAGAATCCGGCTACGGCATAGAAGCCCCACTATTGCCTGCACATTGATGGAATGTGTGTGATTTCTGTTGTGGTAGTGGTGTGCAGTATCCGCAGTGGGCACAAGTGGGACATGTGTGTAGTCTATTGCCCCTAACAGGGCCGGGAATCCGGCTACGGCACAGAAGCCTTGCTTGATCTCCTGCTGTTCCTGCGCAGTGTTGGAGAAGTGAAGGTACTGGGGTATGAAGCTGAGGATGGCATCCAGTACAGGTGTGACGAACTTTGTTAGGGCTGGCTGTGAGACCCCACCGACTCTGGCAGTGTTTGGTTGGAAGGTACCAGAGGCCAACAGGTGCAGCACAGCCAGCTGCTTTGTCTGCGGAGGGATGTTGGTTCTCTGCTGTGTTGGCACCGTCAATCTGTGGGCGATGTGGGTCATGATGCGGATGATGGTTGTCCTTTTAAGCCTGTAGTGGGCAATGACTTCCTTGGGCTTTAGGTCTGTGAGACTGGTGCGTTTTCAGTAGGTCCCCTGTCTTAATTTGCGCTGCCTCAGTGGTGGTCCGGGGGGCAGGTTCTGGTCCTGGGGGTGGTGGCAGTGGGTGTTGTGGCCCTGTTAGGGCTCCAAGCTGCATGATGAGTAGCTCCATGGCGTCTTTTGTTCTTCGGGTGTTGCTTTGTGCAGGGCTAAGTTGCCTGCTGCAGGTAGTCGTCCGGCTTTACACCTGCTGGAGGCAGGTGTTAATTCCTTGCTGCTAACTTGGCTTATCACGTGGTTTTGACTCACATCGTGGATCTGGCTCTTCATTGTGAAAGTGGTGTTGTTTTTTTTCCGTGTGTTTTTGCTCTGGAACGCCTACTCAACATCTCATTAGGGTTATTTGTTGGTGTCCATCGTGGAGGTAAATTTTGGGGCAGTTATCACAGGAATACTGGCAATGTCCGCAGATTGCATCAGCTTGTGAAAGGGGTGTTAAATTAATCTCTGAATTTAATGCGGTAAGGTGGGGATAAATCAGAGTTACGTCTTTGTGAATATCCCCCTTAGTGTCGCAGCGTGGCAAGGTTCCAGGCTATATCTGAGAACGTCTTGTGGATGACAGAGAGCCACTGGACGAGATCTCAGTAAAGCTGTTGACCAGGCTTACTCAGTACAGGGAAAGTAAGGAATTCACACCAAGGAGATTGCCATTGTCGATGGGGTGCTACTTGTCATTGAGGCAGGAGAAGTTTTCTACCTTTTGACTTAGACGTTTTTCTGGAGCTAGATTCCTTCAGCAGGAGGAGGCTAGAGGTATCACCAAGGAGGGTTCATGAGGTTGGATACCCTCATTGAAGGGTCCAGCTGAAGAGGATTTGCTGCTGTGGAGAAGAACATAGTGGTAGCTTTGGAAAAGTCAACCCCAATGGTAATGCGCCTTTTTCGGATCTGTGTGCAGGTAGGCAATGGTCTTCTGTCGGTCCTAAGAGCATTTTGTGATGGAAAAAGTTTTAAGTCCAAGTTTTGGTAGGAAATCCTCACTTTAGCACCACACCAAGTGTACCGAACCTGGTAGTGTCATCACTTAAGAGCTAGGACTCACTCCAGCAGTGACCATCAGCAGCAAGCAGGAAGGGTGAAGAGCCTCTGGAGGTAGTGGTCCTTCATTCAAATAGCAGGTCCAGTCTTTCCCAAGCAGCACAGCAGTCATTCCAACATCAGGGCAGCAAGACAGTCTTTCTTCTGAGTGTTTCCCAAGTCCATAAGTGATATGATTCGGGGGTCTGAGAGTGACACCTTTTTATCCCCAGTGTAATATCTTTCTGTAGGGGGCAATGTCTGGCCTTCCTAGCTCTGGCTCCGAAATGTCTAAGGTGACAAAAGGCTTGTGTCCGGCACAACTCATCCTCAGCCATCCTGCCAGAAAAGCCCATACTGTCACAACTATGTCATTTTTGTTCATATGTCTGGGAGGAGTACACAGCAGGAGAGCCATTCACATTTATGTGACCCAGTAGACTGGCAGTAAGGCACGCTGGTTTAGGCACAGAAAATGCCAACTTCCCAAAAGTGGTATTTTCAGAATCGAGATTTAAAATCCAACTTTACCATTAAAGAAAATTTTAAATTACAATTCATTTGAGTGTATACATAATTTCTCTACCTCATAAAAAGTGACTTCAGGAATTTTACACTATAAGGACATGTACAGCCTGAACCCAGATCTCCTACTTTTCAAATACCTTGCTATCTGCCTTAGTGCCTACCTTAGGGGTTACTTATGTATATTAATATGAAAGGTTTAGCTCTTGTAAATGGTTTATTTTTCCAGATCAGGATGGCAGTTTAAAACTGCACTACAGGCTTGAGACATGTTTTAAATTGCTACGTTAGTGTGGCACAATGATTGCTGTGGGACTATTAGTGGTACAAAAGGGGGTGGTAATGGACGGAGCATCTGAACCGATCAAACACTCACACCCAGTCAAAAGATCTGGGTTTAATCTATCACCGTTCTTTAGCCCACTCTGCCACCCCAGTTCAGACATGGCTATTTGCAAATCAGTCTGACCCTGTGCCTCATGGGAACAGTCTAGCCTGAACTGCCAAGCCATGCCTTCCCTGGACCTGAAACAAGCTTCTGAGGACCGGTTTCTGGCATTCCAGCCGTCTTCATCCCGGCTTGCTTGAATCCAGTGGCAAAGTGAGGAAGGGACTCACGTCTGAGCATACCCTGCCACACTTACGGCGGCCAAAAGCGGTACAAAAGGGGGTGGTAATGGACGGAGCATCTAATTTAATTTACAGGCCCTGGGTATGTGTAGTACAATTTACTAGCAGCTTATAAGTAATACTGGGTGAAGTTAGTGTAGCCGCGCCACGCAAGGCTACGCAAATGTAGCACAAAAACTCTGCAGTGCTACGCGTAGATATTGGAACATGCGGAGTTGCTTGTTTCCGCATGCTCGCAAGATGTTTTTGATGTTTAGCAACATGGATTACATGTTCGGGGAAAATATCGCGTGAACTTCACCACGCTGTCGCCAATGGTCGGGGCCATCTTGTTTTCCTTTTCTTTGCATGGTTCTGGGGCCTGTTCTTCAATCCCTCTCTAATCTTTTCAATCCTTTGTTTTTTACACTGTTTTTCAGATTTTTTTAAATTATTATCTATCCCTCTCTGTCCCTAAGTGTATATTTTGCTTTTTATTTCTACATTAACTGAGTTTTTTAAAACTTTTATCTACTGTTTTATATTACTTACTTTTTTACTCTACTACTTCTTCTCCTGACTTTGTTTTTTACTCCTACATTTTATTTTCTGCCTCCCACCCATCCCAGAACCATCGCTAAGCTATTGGATCCAAGGGGAAGGCGCTTGCACCCAAGAAGAAGAGCCGCCTTCCTTGAGGCAGACTGCACCCAGAAGGTGTGCAGGCCCTGTCCCTTTTTAGCGAGACAGAGGTGGCCCTCCATTTTTTTCCGCAGCGCCACCTCCCCTTGACCTTGGCAGCAGGCAGCAGGCCTGGCTCTGGGTATGCTACCTAGGAGCTTCACCGCCGGTGGGTGAGGGTGCGCTGAGCAGTGTTTCGCTGCTCTGGGGTCAGGCATACCTTTAACCAGCTGACCCACCGGTGGTCAGATATCTTGGACCAGGAGCAGGACCTGCTGGACCTGCTAGGTGTTGATGTCGTCGGGCTTGGTGAGTAGCTAATACTATAATACTAGTAGTATTTTGTGTTCTGTAGACTGTGTTGCTGTTATTGTGAAAATATTTTTTTTCCGAGTAGCAAGATTGCTGCTGCTTACATTGCAGGTAAATTAAGTTTACAAATCTTCAATGATTGGTATTCGTCTAGACACAGGTGCTCGACGCTACTAATCTTACTTGTTTGCAACTTTGCGCTCACTTGGGCTGATTATGTAAGAGAGTTTACTTTAGAGAACTTAAGTTAGGTGATGCTAGAGAGTCTCTAGTCCTTCCTTTGTCCTCCTGTCACAGAGATAGTAGTCGATTTATAAATAGTTTAGTTACTTAGTTACTCAAATTTGAGGACCATTACGGGGGTCTGTTTCTCCACTTTGAAAACTCTACGTAGGTTTTTTCCCCTCCTATCGAGAGAGGCTAAAGAGGCTGTTATTTGCGCTCTAATACTCTCCAGGTTAGATTACGCGAATGGCCTGTTCTGTGGACTACCGGCCTATCTGATCCACCGTCTTCAGGTCATACAAAATGCCGCTGTGAGACTCCTGTTCAACATACCTAGGAGCTCCAGTGTTCGCCTCCTACTCTGCGACCTCCATTGGCTCCCAGTTGCCCTTAGGATTATGTTTAAAATTCTTGTTCTTTCCTATCTCGCTGTTCATCAAATTGGCCCAGTTTACCTGAGGAAAAGGTTTTCCCTTTATGTTCCTAACCGCTCCCTCCGGTCGGCCAATCTGTGCCAAATGTCCGTGCCTAAATATAAGTACTGCAGACTAGGCGGCCAATCCATCACAGTCAGAGCCGCGAAAGCCTGGAATGTTCTCCCTCTCCACATTAAAACAGCGCCTACCATCATTGCTTTTAAGAAAGGACCAAAGACCCATCTCTTCAACACTACTCTGTAGGTCTCTCTCCACTTTCTGTTATGTCATCCCAGGAACTGTTTGCTATGCCCTCACTTTTTCTAGCCAGGATACTATTTTTTATTAATAGAGCGCACTATAAAAGCCTTTATAATAATAATAACTTAGTATTAGTTAGCAATTATATAGCGATCTACATGGCGCATCCTCTGTCACGTCACTTGCTGCTGAGTGCTGTTTGCGCCAGTCCTTAGTAGAACCTTTTGTAGTTTGTTAGTGAGTGAGGAATAGGCTTAGCAGAACATCAGCAGCAACCAATCAACAATTTGGTGTATGCAAAAATGTATGCATGTGTCCTCCATCTATCCATTTTTGCGGACTAAAATAAATGGAAATGGAGACTTAGGGCCATTTACCGATTCTAAAATACCGAATTTTACCGATTCAGTATTTTAGAATGAGTAAATGGTATGTAGGTATTAATTCAGTAATTTTTACCAAATCTGTAAAATTCGGTAAATACTGATTCGGTAAGGGCCTCCAGGCCCATAGGAATGAATGGGGAATACCGATTCGGTAAATACGGAATCGGTAAGGGGGGAAGACCTACCAGGGTGGCAGGGTGTCACATTGACACCCTGTTGCACCCCTGAATAGTGCATGGGTGCACATGTGGCACACATACATGCCCTAAGGGCATGTATGTCTGCCACATGGCACTGTTAAAAAAGCACAAAATTGCTTTTTTAACGGTTTTCATTATTTACCACCAACTTGTAGTTGGTGGTAAATAACGAACCCTCACAGGTGAAAAGCACTCACTTGAGTGATTCCTACATTTCAGATTCGGTAATTTACCGAATCAGTATTTAAGAATTCGGTAAATTACTGAATTCTTAAATACCGATTTGGTAAATTACCGAATCTGAAATGTAGCCACCTACATCCCAAATGCCTCGTCAATGGCCAAAATTTGGTCATTTCGGCCGTTACCGACCGGTATTAGGGTACCTACATCTGGCCCTTAGTGAACAATTGGTCCTTCTGGAATAGGTGGTACTTAGGCTTAGGATTCTGAAATCAGAATGAAATACTGGATTATGTTCATAAATAATAACAAGACGGTCCGCAAATCCTGCAATACTACTAGTTGATCAGATGAGATAGGTCAATTGTATTGCAATTGTTGTTTCCAAAAAAGTGTTTTTGAGCGTTTTTTTAAATATTTCATTTTGTTTCACACCAATCATCAATGTTTGTCTCTTTCTTTATTACATCTTATATGATCAGCACCCAGGGGCAAGAAGACGAGGTAAGAGTCGGCGGCAGCAGGACATGATACCTCCCAGGGCCAGGACCGCTCATCTACAGAGGGCTCCGCTGCTGGATCCAGTAAGTCCTCCAGTTGTTATTATTATAATTATATTTCCCTAACTTTTACTGCACCGTATTTTTTCTGAACTATTATTTCTGTTTTCTAATTCTATTTTTTATCAAATCTTCTTCGATCTAGACAATCTGTTTCTAAATTCTTGTTATCCCTGCCTCTAATTGCCTCTGCTCTGACTCTCTGTACTACTACTATATTAGTCTGTCTGTAGCTAAGCCTTCCCAGTTGGCCACTCTTTATTTTTATTTAAAAGGTTTTAAAATTCAGATTCACCAATAGCTCTAGCCACTGAGTCCAGTCCTTTGGGTTGTCCTCTTCTAGTCTTATTAATCGTGAGGCTTTTTGACAATTTCCACCAACAAATGCGCAACCAGAAACTTTTACTATTTATGATAGGATAGGACATACTACTACTAGTTTCTACTCAAGTACCAGATTTGTACTAGTGATGTATGTGGTATAAGTAATATGTATTTTAACTTTTTTTTCAATCTTGCTAGTGAAAAAGAATAAATAGGGGTAGGTGTATATGGCATCTAAAAAATGTGTAATCTTTTTTCTAGATGTACCAACCTCCAGTGCCGGGGATAACTGTGGGGCAGGTGACGCCAGCCAGAAGGGAACAGTGGATGCGGCAGCTGCCACAGGGGTGGGTGAGCCAGCAGCAGTGACGGGCGGTGGTAAGTTATACTTATATTCCTTACTTATTGACAATAGTTACACACTTGCCTCCCAGGGTGTACACGGTAGGTTAAGAGTGACTATGTTGTTGTGAACAATGGTGGAAGAAGACACCCTTTACTTAGCATCAGAGCAATGGCTTTAGCGGCAGGAGTAGTAGTTGAGAGAATAATGGCCTCTTCTGTCTGACTTCAACTCAGCAGGGAAAGTTTTATGGAGAAGACTAAGAGTCAGATCAGATGACCTTGATGGATAGGTTGATCGAAAAGGGAAAGAAGGATGGAAGGAGGAAGGATGGGCGAGATGTAATATATAAGACTGGCAGAGAAGGATACGTGGGATAAATGTATAGGTGGCTGAAAAGGAATCAGGTGAATGGGTGGTTGAAGGACGGGTGGACGGTGAAAGAAAAGATGCCAGCCTAGGTGGGTGAAACTGTATGGGTGATAGCAAGAGTCCTCTGGGGTTTTCATGGGTCAAACTCAAAGGCAAGCAAGGAAGGAAGGATGCATGGGTGGTGGCTTAAAGAAAAATAATAAATGTTGTTGGTGAAACAAACTAAGGTTTGTTGAGAGATTAAGAAGAATGATAGACTTTGAATGGATGGATGCCTGGGTGGTATTCCTCATAGCATAGGTGGAGACTGTGACTGGATGAAAAGTCTTTGAAGAGAAAGTAAAAGAAAATAAACCATGACAGAGTAGCAAAGCCAAGGAGAATACAACAAAGTTGTAACTATTTTCAGAATACTCCCTTGACTCACAGTAGTTTGCAAGCACAGTATATAAATTTAGAATGTAATGTATGTTGTTATCAAGCGCCTTCCGTCAACTCTGAAGCCTACTCTGTTAATTTATTTTTGACTGTGTGAGCCTGCCATGGGTGACCTGGCCTATCAGCTGCATGATTGGTTACACACTCAATCAAAACAAAGTACCTCATGTCATCCCATATATAAGCAATGATCATTTGGATCAGATATCATCTGCCTTGTAGTAGTCAGGACAAGGTAAAAGTGAAATTGAGCAGTTGCCCTTGATGTAACAGAGTATGGCCAGTGCCACCCATAATGGAAAAATAAGGTGATTGTGTAGGCAGCTTCCTTACCTGCAGACAGTAGTAAATAAATATAACGTGAGTGTGTGTCACAAGTATGTTTGTCTTGGGCGCAAGCTTATTGAGCTGACATGCCGGCTACAAGGTTACTTAATTTACCTAAACAAGAGAGAAGAAGAAGACTAGTGTACTTGAGTCCATAGTGCTAGTATATTGACTGAAACTTACATCAGTACTGCATCTAATAAGCCCTTACTGTAGATACCAATCCTGTGCCGATTTTACTAGGGCTGATAATCCTGTTCTTGCTGTTGTTGATAGTGTTGGTGACTGCTGTGAGCCAAACGCACTGCCCTCATGCTCTGAAGTTGAACTTGACGCCGGATGCCCTGCATTACTTGTGGGTTGGAGTAGCAGGCCTATAATTACCAGCTGTTCTTTTTCAAAGTCACTGGCTACCTCAGCTATCCAAGTTTTGTACTTGGCAACATCCACTTCTGAAAAATGAATTAATGCCTTAGTGTTCAGTGCTGATTTGTACCGTGGATCCAGATTTGTGGCAGAAATTTAATGTTTATCTGACACAATCCTAGGGCCTTATTTATGAAAAATGACGCATCGCTGCGTGAAAACAAGCGATGCGTCACTTTTCACTGCGCACTCCTTGCAACACCAATGATGCGTCATATTTAATGTATGACGCATCATGTCGCAAGGAGTTACAGATACGTCAGTATTTCTGACGTATCTGTAAGCGCAAAAGTGACGCATTGCTGGAGTGTGTCACAAAAGTGACGCAACTCCAGCAATGCGTCCTTTCACATGGGGAAAGCCCCATGTGAAACGGCTTGCGTCAGTCTTACGCCTGCTGTGAGGCAGGCGCAAGATTTTGACGCAACAGCGTCCTAAAAGTGACGCAGTGAAATCTCATAGATTTCACGGCGTCACTATTACAAAGCTTTTTGCGGGGGAACGCCCCCTCTGCATACATTATACCTGACGCAGGTATAATGTTTCACTGGACTGGGGTGAGTGTGTGACATTGATCCACATTCGGTCCATAACCTGTGGTGTTTGCATATTCCACCCTAAGTGCGCTGGGGATGCCCAGACGTGGGTCCCAGGCACTCCACACCACTGGAGTCAAGCTAGCCGGGCTGATGAGAGGTGTTACCTCGAAACCGGTCCGGTCCTTGGATGCTTGATTCCGTTCTGGGAAGGACATGGCTTTTGTAGTTCGGACTGGACTGTTCCCATGGGGCACAGGGTCAGAGCTGATTTGCATATCGCCATTGTCTAACCCAGGGTGGTGTGGAGAGCAAAAAAACGATGGATTTGGGCCCAGATCTTTGGACTGGGGTGAGTGTGTGACATTGATCCACATTCGGTCCATCACCTGTTGTGTTTGCATATTCCGCCCTAAGTGCGCTGGGGATGCCCAGACGTGGGTCCCAGGCACTCCACACCATTGGAGTCAAGCTAGCCGGGCTGATGAGAGGTGTTACCTCGAAACCGGTCCGGTCCTCGGATGCTTGATTCCGTTCTGGGAAGGACATGGCTTTTGTAGTTCGGACTGGACTGTTCCCATGGGGCACAGGGTCAGATCTGATTTGCATATCGCCATTTTCCAACCCAGGGTGGTGTGGAGTGCAAAGAAACGATGGATTTGGGCCCAGATCTTTGGACTGGGGTGAGTGTGTGACATTGATCCACATTCGGTCCATCACCTGTTGTGTTTGCATATTCCGCCCTAAGTGCGCTGGGGATGCCCAGACGTGGGTCCCAGGCACTCCACACCACTGGAGTCAAGCTAGCCGGGCTGATGAGAGGTGTTACCTCAAAACCGGTCCGGTCCTCGGATGCTTGATTCCGTTCTGGGAAAGGACATGGCTTTTGTAGTTCGGACTGGACTGTTCCCATGTGGCACAGGGTCAGAGCTGATTTGCATATCGCCATTGTCTAACCCAGGGTGGTGTGGAGTGCAAAAAAACGATGGATTTGGGCCCAGATCTTTGGACTGGGGTGAGTGTGTGACATTGATCCACATTCGGTCCATCACCTGTTGTGTTTGTATTTTCCGCCCTAAGTGCGCTGGGGATGCCCAGACGTGGGTCCCAGGCACTCCACACCACTGGAGTCAAGCTAGCCGGGCTGATGAGAGGTGTTACCTCGAAACCGGTCCGGTCCTCGGATGCTTGATTCCGTTCTGGGAAGGACATAGCTTTTGTAGTTAGGACTGGACTGTTCCCATGGGGCACAGGGTCAGAGCTGATTTGCATATCGCCATTGTCTAACCCAGGGTGGTGTGGAGTGCAAAAAACCGATGGATTTGGGCCCTGATCTTTGGACTGGGGTGAGTGTGTGACATTGATCCACATTCGGTCCATCACCTGTTGTGTTTGCAGGTATAATGTGGCGCAGGGGTTTAAAAAGTGACGCATCTACCTAGATGCGTCACTTTTTAAATATGGCGCAACAAGGCACATGTTTTACGCCGCCGATGCGTCACAAAAAGTGGCGCAGCAGCAGCGCAAAACTGACGCAAGGCCTCATAAATGAGGCCCCTAGTTTGCACCCTTGTATTTTCAGCTAAGCGAAGGGCTAAGCTCTCATCAACTCATATGCTTCTTTTGTTTCTCCACATCTCTGTACGTTTCAGACACCGTCTTCATCTGTTGCTCTAACATGTGTAACAATGGGATAGCTTGGCCCATGGTACAGTCCTCCTTGCTGACTTCACGTGTGAAGAGCTCGAAAGGAAGTAGCATCTCTGTCAGGCATTTAACTAGGTGCCATTGGTCCATCTCAATGGTCATGCCTTTCACAGTAGCATCCCCTAGTCTTTGCATGACATCGTCATTGATTAGGCTGTATTTATTTATTTTTATTTATTTATGAAATTTATAAAGCGCGCGGCTACCCCCAAAGGGGGTGTCCCGGCGCTGAGGACAGCAGCGGCAGTGACCCTAGGAGCTAATAGCTGTAGAACAGCCATGTCTTCAATTTACACCTGAACTGAGATTCTGATTCGATCAGTCTGAGGGTTAACGGAAGGGCATTCCTTAGCTTTGCAGTGACCACTGCAAAAGCTCTGCCACCTTTTCTTGCTCGATGGAAGCGGGGGGAGCATGAGACGGAGTGGTTGGATCTGAGAGCTCGTAATGAGTGGACTTGCTTCAACCTGGGTCTGAGATAACTTGGTCCCTTCCCATTCAGAGCCCTGAATGTCAGGACCAGGGCTTTGAACTGGATGCAAAAAGATATCGGGAGCCAGTGTAGGTTCTTTAAGTGCGGGGAGATAGAGTGGCGATAAGGGATGTTACATAGCAGCCTTGCTGCAGCGTTCTGAACAATCTGCAACCTATGCAGAAGATACGCTCGGGCCCCTACATATAGGCTATTGGTATAGTCAAGATGGGAGGTAATGAGGGCATGCACAATGGTTCTCATATAATCCATGGGCAATTTGCCAATGCAGACATAGGGGACTCTTTGGATTTGGGTTTTGCAAGATAACTCGTTGTCAATTTGAAAGCCCAGATTCCGAGCAGATTTAACGGGAGACGGGGGAGGGTTCCGCTCGAACGGCCACCACATGGATGGTAGTGATGTTGATTTTTTGTTGAAGAACAGCACCTCAGTTTTATCGGTGTTCAACTTCAGGGTATTAGAAGTCATCCACGATACAATGTTAGCGAGGCAAGCTTTGAAATTAGCGAGTCCAATGTCAGAGAGGTCTCTAAATGAAAACATTAGCTGAGTGTCATCAGCGTATGAGACCACTCTGACACCATGGTCCTCGACTACCTTCGCCAGTGGTGACAGATAAATATTAAAGAAAAGGGGCCTGAGAGCCGACCCCTGAGGGATTCCACAACCAATGGGTTTCTTATCTTTGGACAGATAGGGTCGACACCACGCCTGTTGTGTTCTGTTTGTTAGAAATGATTTTATCCATGCCAAGGGAGTGTCTCGTATCCCTATATTGTGGAGTCTTTCGAGCAATATGGAATGAGAGACGGTGTTGAAAGCCGCGGACAGATCGAGGAGCACTAACATGGCTACCTCGCCTCTATCCATGCACTCCCTAATCGTCTCTCCAACTTCTAATAGCGCTGTCTCCGTACTATACCCGGATCTAAATCCGGATTGTGAGTCATGGAGAAGATTACTAGATTCCAAATAGTCGGCCAGCTGTTCTTGCACAACTTTTTCCAGTAGCGTAGCAGGTTTGGGGAGAAGCGATATGGGCCGGTAGTTGCTGTATACAGACAGATCAGCCTCTCCCTTTTTTAGGATGGGAATCAACATGGCCTGTTTCCATTCTGTCGGGAATTGGCCAGAAGAGAGGGAGGAATTCCAGATGGCAATTAGAGGGGAGGTGATCACCGTAGCCAGGGTAGTGAACACCTGGGCGGGAAGCCGATCAAGAGGTGAACCTGATTTGCATCGCTGAATTTTTAGTAGGGCAGTGTTCAGTGGGATGGTATTGAAGGCACTGAAGATCTTTTCGTTAGAGAGGGTGGAGTGCTGGGCAGAAGGGCCCTCTCTGGGCCCCTCAGTAGGAATAAAGGAGGAGAAAATATCAATAATTTTATTGTGGAAAAAGTCAGAGACGCCATCGCAAAGTTCTTGACTAGGTTTCGTAGGACAAGTACGGTTTAGTGAAGTCCTTCACAATTTGATAAAGAGTTTTAGCTGAATTGTCCGCAGAGTAAATTTTATTGGCAAAATATTCTTTCATGGTGGCCTGTTTTAATTTGTGGATTTTTTTAGGGTAGCTCTGTATATGACTTTAGCAGGAGGGTCGTAGGTGAGACTCCACAGCCGTTCGAGCTTCTTACATTTACTTCTCTCTTCACGTAGAGTATGAGAGAACCAAGGGTCAGAGGGTTTCAAACAGGCAGAAGAAAGGGTTTGTAAGGGGGCAATAGTGTCAATAGCTGTGGAGAGGTACGAGTTAAACTTATAAACATCGGCATCTAAGTCATCCGGGGATTGCCATTTCAGGTTGGCCAGCGAGGGTTGGAGCGCGTCACAGGTAACATTATATCACTTTCCACCTAAGTTCTCTGCCCTACTGCACCTGGCCAGTGGGGGATGGGTAGTCAAATTGAAAGGGATAAGGAAGTGGTCTGACCAGGTGAGGGGAAGTGGTGGCAAGGTTGTAAGGGCAGGCAGATTTGTGAATACAAGGTCCAGGGTGTGACCCGTACTGTCGTCCAGGTTTATGCCAGCCAAAGTTTCCACCAGGGACCTCGCTTTTGACCAGGAAATGTTGTCAACATGCAGGTTAAAATCGCCTAAGATGGTGAAGTGTGGGTGTTTCAGGGAAAGGTCTGCTAGGGTCACTAATAACTCCGTGAGATATGAAGGCTGGGTGCCTGGGGGTTGTAAATCAGGGCTTCTGCAAGGATTAGATGAGTAGAGTCAGAGATACTGAAGTACATCGCTTCAATAGGGCCAGTGTTTGCTAATTTCCTAGAGGTTATCTTCAATTGGGGCCGTAATATTATGGCGATCCCTGCTCCCACTTTTGTTCCAGGCCGACTGATCTCAATAAAGTGGTAGTCCAGGGGAATCGCCAGAGAGATGTCTGGATTAGATGTGTCTTTAACCCAGGTCTCAGTCAAAAACATCATGTCCCAGGAATGGGAATTTAGGGAGAGCCAAATGTCACTTGCGTGACGAGGGAGAGATCGGCAGTTAAGGAGACAGGCTTTTATTTCTTTGGAAGGCTCTCTGTGTGGCTCATTTTTGCAACTGTCTTGAGGGCAGTCTGTTGGGGGGGCGAGAGAGAAGGAGTAGTCATTACACACAAAGTGCCTAACAAGCAGCCGGGAGGGGTTGCACTTGGTGTTGCAGCAACCGGTCGACGGCCTCAGAGCTAATAATTGGGACCTTGACCAACAGGTTAGTCTCGTTGGAGGGCCATCAGCAGCATGCCTGGCGCTGGTCGCGGCACAGGTGCGGACCGGCGCAGACGGGCTTGCCTTTGGCTTGCCCGCTGCGTGCGTCCTGGAGTGCATCTCCTTAAGTGGCTGACGCGCTGACCCCTGACTCCACCCTCCCAGCGTCGTGAGTTGTGATTGGCCAACCTGCCTACCCTCAGCATCAATCGGGAAAGCCTGTGGTGGACCGGGGTAGAGGCGGAAGTAGCTGGCATTACGAGTGAGTGAGTGCAGAGGAGATCAGGCACACAAAAGGTATTTACAATAAAAGCTGATTTTAAAAGTATCAGGGCAAATTAAAAGCAACACAACCTGTAGCAGCTAGAGCGACCAAGTACTAGCACGCATCCACAGCAATCAGATAGCAGCCTTGCCTTAAGTGGCTGACGCGCTGACCCCTGACTTCACCCTCCCAGCATTGTGAGTTGTGATTGGCCGCCCTGCCTACCCTCCACAGCATTTGAGCAAGGCCGTGGTGGACCGGGGTAGAGGCGGAAGTAGCTGGCATTACGAGTGAGTGAGTGCAGAGGAGATCAGGCACACAAAAGGTATTTACAATAAAAGCAGATTTTAAAAGTATCACGGCAAATTAAAAGCAACACAATCTGTAGCAGCTAGCATGACCAAGTACTAGCGAGCGTCCACAGCAAACAGATAGCAGCCTTGCCTTAAGTGGCTGACACGCTGACCCCTGACTCCACCCTCCCAGCGTCGTGACTTGTGATTGGCCGCCCTGCCTACCCTCCACAGCAATCGGGCAAGCCAGTGGTGGTCCGGGGCAGAGGCGGAAGTAGCTGGCGTTACGAGTGAGTGAGTGCAGAGGAGATCAGGCACACAAAAGGTATTTACAATAAAAGCAGATTTTAAAAGTATCAGGTCAAATTAAAAGCAACACAACCTGTAGCAGCTAGAGTGACCAAGTACTAGCACGCGTCCACAGCAAACATATAGCAGCCTTGCCTTAAGTGGCTGACGCGCTGACCCCTGACTCCACCCTCCCAGCATTGTGAGTTGTGATTGGCCGCCCTGCCTACCCTCCAGAGCATTCGGGCAAGCCCGTGGTGGACCGGGGTAGAGGCGGAAGTAGCCGGCGTTACGAGTGAGTGAGTGCAGAGGAGATCAGGCACACAAAAGGTATTTACAATAAAAGCAGATTTAGAAAGTATCAGGGCAAATTAAAAGCAACACAACCTGTAGCAGCTAGTGCGACCAAGTACTAGCGCACGTCCATAGCAAACAGATAGCATCCTTGCCTTAAGTGGCTGACGCGCTGACCCCTGACTCCACCCTCTCAGCGGCGTGAGTTGTGATTGGCCACCCTGCCTACACTCCACAGCAATTGGGCAAGCCCGTGGTGGACCGGGGAAGAGGCGGTGGGCCTGATTTTTCTGTACGCCTCTTTCCAGTCCTCCTCTATACCACTCAATAATCCCCCATTTACCTTTATTTTATTCATTTGTGACTTCGTATTTGTGTATTTTATGTTTTTGTCTTTTTCCTTGACTTTTTTGTACTTTTTTTGTTTTCACTTTTCTTCCTTAGTTCTTCCTTACTTCTTATAGTAATTCCTTTCTTTTCCTATTTCTTCTTTTTAGACCTCACCCAGCGCCATGGCAGAGGAAGGCGAGACAGAGAGAGGCAGCAGCAGTGCAGCTGTTAGCCACACACCTTGCAGTCGCTGTCACTGCCACGGGTGCCGCCCTTGCCATTTTTTCAGAGGTGAAGGTGGCTGTACTTATTTATTATGTGCAGCGCCACCTCCCTTCCATGCTGGCAGCAGGTGTCTGGCCTGGGAGTGAGTATGCCCTGCAGGAGTATCAGCTGCTTAGGGGGAAGGTGCACCAGAATGTGCACCAGAGCAGTGGAGTCCAGAGCTTACCCAGCAGCCGTTGATACACCACTGAGTGGACATACTGGACCGGGAGATGGACCTTCTCGACCTGCTGGGTGTTGAGGTTGTGGGGCTCAGTGAGTAATTATTTATGTGTTACTTGTGTTCTATAATGCATTTTTTTTTCAAATAGCATGCTGTTCACACTCAGAGTTAAGTTAAGTTTCTGTTATGAATATTATGTGATCTAGTTTGAGCTAGCAATGTGCTCGGCGCTACCTAATTGTACTCGCCGGCATTCCCTTGGGCTGATTTTTTAAGAAGTCATGAAGACTCCTCTGTCCTGTCACTATAATAATGGTATAGTGAGTTAGCTTTCTTTGTTCCTTTCTTTATGTAGCTTGTACAGTCCCAAGCATTCTCTGATTGATGTGTAGTATGCACCTATGCATTTTAAAGGGATACTGAGCTACCTATTCAAAGGAAGTTGAGAATGAGATGAGAAGCAAAGATAATTTGTTACAATGCATTATTAGTTCCAAAGAAATTTGGAATAAGACTTAGGTTTAGGAAATTAGGACTAGGTGAACTCGATAGAAAGTAAAAGTACAAAGATATTGTGTTTGCATTTGCCTGTCCAAATATGTACCACTAATCTATTTTATTCTTCTTTATTCCTTACATCAGCACTCAAGGGCAAGAACAGGGCATTGGAGATGGGTCAGGGAGCCGGGGCTGCCACCTCCGGTGCAGAGGCGGGTGAAATCATCTTGTCTGCAAACAAAATAAAGTCCAGGAATAACTGTTTCTTCTCCTTGTACAATTTGCTACCATGTACCTCCCATAATTTCAAATGTGTATTCGCAATGACTAATTCGTACATGTTTATATCCAGATAATGTTCTTTGTTAGGCTTGCCGTGGTTTCCCTTCTGACCTCATGTTTGCTTGCATAATTTTTGCTGGCCTTGGAATTCTGGCCACTTATGGGCACATGCATCAAGCTAGGCAATTGTGATTCCTTAGTAGCGATTATTAAGGAATCGCTATTAAGGAATCGCAATTGCCTATGCATGTAGGTTTTGCAAAAAAATTGCAATTTCTACACATTTCCTAATAGCGAATGGCAATGCATTCCCATTCATTCCTATGGACCTAGAGGCCCATAGGAATGATTGGGAAACAGTCACAATTTGCGATTGCCAAATAGGTAATCGCAAATTGCGAATGCAATTTCAAGGGTGAAAGGGGGCCAAAAGGACACCCCGATTCACCCCCAAAACTGGCATTTGTGGACATGTGGCGCACACATATGCCCCAAGGGCATGTTTGTGCACCACACCACAAGTAGAATAATGCAATTGTTTGCATTTTACTAAGGAGTATAGAAAAAAAAGGAAATAAAATTTGATGGTAATTTGCGATTCCTTAATGTAAAGTTGCAATCTCAGATTGTTTCTTGCATTGCATTTAAAAAATCACAAATTTTGATTCCCTAAATGCATTTGCAAAATAAGTAATCGGAAATTTTGCAATTACCTAATTTGCGAATAGGTTTGGGCTTCATGCATCCCAAATGGCTAAATACCGGTCACAAAGTGGCCACATTTGCGAATAGGCCCTTTTGGGATCTGTATTTTGCTTGATGCATGTGCCCCATACCACTGCTAAACAGTGCTAAAGTGCATCTGCTCTTTCCCTAAAACATCACAAGTATTTGCCGATGACGCATCTCTGACTGCGTCAGCGGAACCGACTCATCACTTACATCCGGCCAGATCAATGACGATGCACCAACTCCTCTGCTCCTCACATCAGGTCCTCGACAAGGACTCATTCTCCATCCAAGGTACTTTTTCAGTGGGACAAGTTTGGTCCCTGTATTTGACATGCATTTCATCGCAGTTGGTTGAAATTTTTTATTTATTCTTTTATTTTTCCTGGTCAAGCATGAACAGATGTCCCTGGTTGGTGCTTTATGATTTTAACCACTATGTTTCAATTTAATGTTTAAAAGTTCAGAACTAAATTTTTCTTACTTGGTGTGGATTCATTTTGTGTGGTGTTTTCAGTGATTCACTCTATTTTGTACTGCGCACATACTTTGCACATTGCCTGCTCTGTGCCAAGCTACCAGAGGGTGAACAAAGGTTTTTTAGGGTGTTTCTGACTTACCCTGACTAGGAATGTGGTTCCAACTTGGACAGGCTACATAACTATGCCAACTAGAGCCACAGTATCTAACACTGGTGATCAGCGGTGAAGGTAGGACTTGTGTGTTATCAGTGTCTTACAGTAATTTGGAGTACGCTACCATTCATATATTAGACCAACTCAATTGACTCTGATCCCCATTGGCATTTTTCCCTACTATCTTTGATTGACATTTTCACTTTTTTTCTAATCTCACTGTTTGGCCTTCTTGTTTCTTCCTAAAATCATGTCTCTGATAGGAGGTCACACATTTCAACCTGCACCTGAAGATATTGATTTTGAATTGACCAAATTTCACGGTGGTCCAGCTCAAGGATGTCTGCAAGGGATTTGAGATTTCCACTCAGGACTTTACCAAGAAGGTGGAGCTGCAAAAGGCACTGAGGGATTGGGTAGAAGCTTGTGTTGCAGCATCTGTACCCCCGGAGGAGGAGGATAAGATAACGGATGATGAGGAGGAGGAGATGGACCAGAAATCACTGGAGAATCTGGAACCACCTGTGGGACAGGAGGCAAACACCCTGCAAGGAACAGTGGTCACCCCAGAGCAGGGAGCAGTTGTAGTGTAGTTCCTATATTCCCAATAGGCTCTGTGCATTGGAATAATATAAACAGCAGTGTAGACGTAGGACTGAGGTCGACTAGGTCTCTACTGACTATATTAGACTTAATTAGTTTTGCCAGCTAGCTCAGAGGTCACTAGAAACTTTCCTGAATGTTCAGGAAAGAGTTAACTCTCCGGATTTAGACAAGAAGGGATTAGCTTCTGACAACTATACAAACTATACAAACATGACAACGTTGCTCCCTCAGAAAAGAGTGTATCTCTAGAGTCATGTGAAAACAATAGGCAGCTATTTCACTCAGTCAACCGTGCATACTTAGTTTCACCAGAGTGCAGAGAAATAGAGAGACAGGCGTTTTCAATAAAAGGTGGTATTTATTGAGCAGTCTTCTTTCTCATGCAAGAGAAATGAATTGCCACAATTGCAATACTTATCATAAAGTAAAGTGCGTACAGTAAAAGTAGTATTATGAAATAATACTGTAAAAGCATTGATATGGTTTCTTAGCCATATGGTACTTTAAAATGGATAAAATATATACATACATAAAAACATTGACTAACGTATTCAACTGGTGCTTCTAACTAGGCCTACCCCGGTGTACCTGACCTAAGCCTAATACTTGGGAAGGAGTAAGTAAGTAGCAGTTTAAGTTAAGTTGGTTAAGATTGTTTTGCCAAGAATCTGAATCAAGAATCATCTTAAGGGTTTAGTCAGCTCCGTACCTTGGTAATAGAATGTGGGAGGTCTGGTATCTCTTTCTTCAGGACTCGATCTCCCAGCAACCCGCAAGGGTGGCTGGAAACACCGGAGCTGGATTTTCTCGGCTGGAGAAAAAGACAGCGTCTCTCTCAGTGCGTCAAACGGGAGGGGCGGCTTCCGTGGGCTCTTGCATCAGCTGGGCTCTCGGGCAAGTAGATAGCCGCTCTGCTCCAAACCACTGTGTGTTTGCTTAAGGCAACTGTTGGTATATTTATACCTGAAAGGTGCCGAGTTTGACGTAAGGTTGGACATAAGACGTCACTAAGAACTAACAGTTCTTTCTGGACTC
The DNA here is from genome assembly GCF_964263255.1 of Lissotriton vulgaris. Classification (NCBI taxonomy): domain Eukaryota; kingdom Metazoa; phylum Chordata; class Amphibia; order Caudata; family Salamandridae; genus Lissotriton; species Lissotriton vulgaris. The sequence goes on from NC_141687.1 coordinate 1,571,998,610, forward strand.
CAGGAGTTCTTGTTCAAATCAAAACAAAATCAGGGGGATTTCCGAGGCTGCTGGAGGCTTGGTTTGTTTAAAGAACTTGTTGTGCTTTCTAGGAGTCAATGGGAGTAGCTGTGCTGTGCTTTGGACTGCATGGGCTATTACTGTATATATATGATTCTTATGCCTTTATAAGGATATTAATAATTATAACCACATAAGGGCATGAATCGGGAATATCGAATTGGGGTCCTAAATAGAAATACAACACAGTATGACATCCAGAGGCCTGTCCTAAGAGCAGCTGGAGGGCAGATGGTAGGAGAGAAAGTTGACATTGGAGATGACCAAGCTCACATTGGAGAAATAGAAGGTTAAGAGAGCCTTAGAGGAGAAAATAGTGGCCCTGGAGGAGAGCAAACTCGTGTTGGCTCATGAACTGAATCTGAAGGACGATACGGCCAGGTGGGCAGAATCCAGCAGTGATGACGGCAGCAATTTTTCAGTGCCCTCTGACAGAAAGATATAGATGCCTAAAAGTCTGGTGTCTGTCTTTGTGGTGGGAGACAATATAGACAGATGGTTTGAGGTCTATGAAATTGCTTGACAGATGCATAAGCTCCCCTGAGGACGATTGCAGAGCTAGTCTCGTGAGGCATATCCCGTGAGGGTAAGGACACTCTACAGACACTTGAGGGGAGTGACAGGATAAGGTTTCCTCCCATAACGGATACCCTAATCAGGAAGTTTGGTTTAATCCCAGAGAAGTACAGGCAGAAGTTCATGGACAATGATAAACCATCCCAATAGACTGGGTGGATTGTGTGGATTCCTTTTGCTAGGCACTGGATGGTTGTGTGAAGGGCTATTATATAAAGGATTATCAGGGGGTGAATAATTTGTTTACAAAAGAGCCCATGTTCAGTCTTTGTTTTCCAGGTCTGTGATATTAAGCTTACTGTAACCAGTGAGTTTGCTAAGGAGGCTGACTGCTGGGTTAACACCAGCGTCCACAAGAAGGGGGATCATTACAACAGTTGCTAGGGTCCTCACCAGAAGAAGGGGAGGGCAAAAACCCCAAAGCAAGGAATGATTTTAAGGACAGCAAAACAGTTCTTTGGGTCAGGACTCCTATTCTCCTACTGAAAAGAAGAAGAAATGGTTCCTTGACAGTAGATCTGCATGGAAGGCATCCCTGAAGTGCTTCGACTATCAGCAGGAAGGGCAATTTAAGGGAGATGCCAAGTGTCCCAAGCGGAATTGCCCCCCACCAGTGGGCAGTCACTGGGGTTGGCTAGTATAGCGCTTGGAGAGGAGATTACCTCCAATAGTTTGGGGAGAGCATAGAGTTAACCCTTGTGTCCATTGGTGAAGGACAGGTGGTGCAGAGAACTCACATACCTGTAAATGCTAGTAAGGACAGTCAGTGGGTCACCATCAATTGGCAGAGAGTGGAGGCTCTGAGAGACCCAGGACCCAGCATGACAACCATCAGGTGTCATCTGCTGTCTTCAGAGTAGGTAGTACCTAATGAGTTCCACCAAGTTGTTGCTGCTGACAACCATGAAAGCCACTAGCCAGTGACTCTGGTTCTCTTTGAATGGTGGGGGTCTTACGTTCATTGAGAGTAGTTGTCCATCCATACCTGTGAATTGTCTGCTTGGCAATGACCTGGACCATACCTCCCTTAAAGAGGTGTAACTCAGGTCTCACGTGGAGATGTTGAGATTGCCTGAGGGGGTATGCCTGACCAAAAGGCCTATGGCAGCCAGACAGGGTGGTCAAGAGGACCTGGAGACTGGAAGAATGGCCCAGGTACATGCCAAAAAAGAGGAAATCCACTCTAGTGACTTCCACAGTTGGGGAAGAGGCTGAAACTGATGGGGATGTGCTGATACCTACAGGGGAGGATGTGGATAAACTAGGGGAACCTGACTGAGCTGTCCAACTGGTAACAGGAAGGGTGTCCCACCAAAGAGGAATTCTGCAAGACACAGAGAGAATGCCCTACTCTTGTCGGTCTGTGGCACCAGCCCGCACCCAGGCAGCTGGTGACGCCTCTAGAAAGCACTTGAGTTATTATATAGTGAGCCTGGGTCAACTGAGCCTAGTGTAACACGTATGTTGGTGGTCACCCAGTGCTTCAGAACCTTTCTACAGGGCCTGGCTCCTGATGTGCCACTGGCAGGTCATTTGGGACAAGACCTTTGACAGTCTTGTCACCCACACGTATTAGCCTAAACTGAGGCATACTGTAGGTTGTGTCCTACCTGGTAGGCAAGCTGCAGGACAGGGGGGAAATGCAAGGCACCCAACAACTTTTCTTCTCATTTAGCACTCGCTTTGAGAGGGTGGGCAATGACATCATTGGGTGCCCGGACCCCAAGACAGACATGGGCAACATATTTGTGCTGGTCTTGGTGGATCATGCCACCGGTACCCAGAAGCTATCCCTCTGCGGACAGTGACTGTGCTTGCCATGGCCAGGGTGCTGTTGGGGATCTTTACCCATGTGCGCTTCCCCAAAGACCTGGTATCTGACCAGGGTACCAACTACATGTCAAGGAGTGTATGGTAAGCTACAAGTTCTCAAATCCTCAACACCTCAAACCAATGAGTTGGTTGAGAGTTTGAACTGAACTCTAAAAGGCATGATTATGGGTCAATTAGGACCCATGAGGCGTAAGTGGGATGTCCACATGCCATGTCTTTTGTTTGCGTACAGGGAAGTAGCACAGAGGGGGGGTGTTGGCTTCAGTCATTTGAACTTCTGTATGGGCACCCTGTGAGAGTGCCTCTCAGGTTGATAAAAAAGGGTTGGGAGAAAGCTCCTGGGCGTGCACCCAAGATGTGGTCAGCTGCATGCTGGCCCTTCACAACCAAACAGTCCACTTTGGGAAACTCGCTCAGGAGAATCTGGAAGCTAGCCAGGAGGACATGAAATGCTGGTATGACCAGAATGCCATTCAAGTTGCTTTTCAACCTGGCCATAAAGTGTGGGTGATAAAGCCAGTTGAGCTCTGAGCTCCACAAGACTGCTGGTCTGGATCCTATGAGGTGAAGGACTGTATGAGTGATGTCACCTACTTGATGGACCTCAAAACTCCTTGGAACCCTTTAAAAGTAATGAATCTTAATTGCTTCAAGCCCAACTTTGAGAGGTCTGAGATGGCCATGCTCTTGGTCACTGATGATAGGGTGGAGGAGGATAGTGTACCGCTTTCCGATCTCCTATCTTCCAAGTAGCTGGATGAGTCAGTGGGGGGTGTCAAACTCTCCCCTACACTGACCCTAGATCAACAGAGAAACTGCAGTCCGTTGTTGGGGCAGTTTGCCTCTCCATTCTCACTCTCCCCATGACCACTACATTGTGTATCCATGATATTGATACTGCAGAGCAGATCAGTGAAAAACAACATTTACAGGCATGGGCGTCCGCAGAAATGTTTCCAGGGGGGGCAAAAATTTAACTTCAGTGTTTGAGGATCTAATTTCCGTTTGCTTTTTTAAATGTTTAAGCTTGTATTTATTTTGTTACTAAAATATTAAACATTACTTCTGAACTGAGCTTCCCAGCTTCATGCAGTTTTGCACAACTAGACTACTTCAATGCAATATGTGAGAACATGAGGCTGGGAAACTCGGTTCAGAAGTAATGATTAATATTTACAAATAAAAAATAAACACGAGCTAAACAGTTTAGGCTAAAAAAAAAAAGCTAACGGATCTAATAATAGATTTTTTTTGCTCAGATGTGGGGGGTATAATCTACTGCCTCCAAGCACTTGTCTTCAAGGCCCGTAAAAGGCAGACGGCCCATTGTCATTCTTTATGCGATGATCAGCAGCAGACAGAATGACAATGGGCCCGTCCACAGTCCACATGAGGTCGGGGAGGGGCTGCTGCAGCCTCTGGAGTTCAGAGAGAAGTGCGAGAGGCCCCAAGTGGGAGAACGTTTAAACTCCTGGGGCTTCTCGCAGGGGAACAGCACAGCCTGCTGTAGTTGTGAAAATTAGGGATAAGAGGAATGTTGATGGCCTTCGGAACGCATGGGGTCTGCTACAGCAATGTGCGCTGCCTAAGCGATAATATCACATCGTCATTGGGCCAGCACCGGATAGACCGGCGATCCAGGGGGGGGCAAGCGCACCCCCTTGCCCCCCCCTGCGGAAGCCCATGTTTACAGGTTGTCTGGCAAAGTGAGGGCTAGCATTAAGGAAGCTGCCATTAGTGGTAATTGAGCCCTAAAACAGCCATTGGGCTAGCCCAGTCTTATTGGTCCCCAAGGCTGCCTCTCCAGGTAATGCACCAGAACTTTTTGTGTGTGGACTACCATGGGCTCAATGCGGTAACCATGACTGGCGCACACCCCATCCCCAGAGCTTATGAGCTCATTGATTAGCTTAGAGCTGCCAGGCTCCTTAGCATATTTGACTTAACGTCTGGGTACTGGCAGATTGCCTTGCCCTATGGGGCAAAAGAGAGGTCTGCGTTCGCCACACCAGAAGGGCAATTATAGTTCTGGGTCATGCCCTTCAGGTTAAGGGATGCCCCTGCAAACTTCTAGAGGTTGGCCAACCAGGCCCTGGCTGGGTTGGAGAACTTCAGTGCCCCCTATCTAGACAGCATTGTGGTCTTCAGCTCTAGCTGGAAAGACCGCCTATGCTGCCTCAAAGAAGTGCTTCAGACTCTGAAGAGGGCAGACCTGACTATCAAGGCCAGTAAGTGCCGGATAGGGCAGGCTTCGGTGGTCTACTTGGGTTACTAAGTGGGTAGTGCCAAGTTGCAGCTCCTACAGGCAAACATTGAGACAGTTCTCTCCTTGAAACCCCCAAGACCCAGACCTAGGTGAGCTTTCTTAGGCCTCACCGGCTATTACGGAAAATTCATCAAGGGGTAGGGCACCATTGTTGCCCCATGACAGAGCAGACTTCCAAGAAGCAGCCACGTCAGGTGATCTGGACGGAGGCATGCCAAAAAGCTTTTGACACCCTGAATGAGGCCATGTGCATGGCTTAGTGCATTCACTCTAGACAGCCACACACAAAGAGAGCCTAGGTGTGACTGATGGGCCATTCACATCCCGATGGGCAGGATGGGAGGGAGGAGCTGATACTTGCACCTGAATTTGGCTAAGCCTGTCCTCAAATAAAGAGTGGCATACCCCCTTGTAGTGAGTCTGGAGCCAGGGCAGGAAGGGCAGGGACCTTGCGCACTTGAGAAGCCTCTTTTAGAAGTCTCTTGCACTTCAAATGCACAACTGGGTATAGGTACTGGACCACTGACAACACCAACTCAGCAGACTTCTGTACCTGAGGACATTCTTCGAGGAAGAAGGACTGCTGTGCTGCTGAAAGGACTGTCACTCTGATGGATCTGCTGGACTTTGCTGATCTCCTGCATAGCCGTGACTGCCCTGGTGCCTGCTGCCCTCCTTGCCTGGGAGTCAGATGGACAGGACCTTCATCTCTACATCCCCAGAATCAAAGTGTCTCCAAGGGCTTGCCTCCTGTTCTTTACGTTCCCACAGATACCAAAGACTTCTAACAACCCTTCTGCAGCCTTTGGACTCGGCTAACTGTGAGTCATGCTCTGTCAAGTAGTGCCAATCCACTTCTGGGCCCTTGGAGGTGAGTTTTCAGGCCCTTTTACTTCAACATTCATGCATCACCGTCATTGTGCCCATCGGAACCAACATATTCCCCTTGGCGCCAATGCACTGCTGCTGAGGAAAAAGACGTTTCCTTGCCAGCTGCACAGCTCGATGATAACGCATCAACTTTATTGAGAGGGGTTGGCCGACAACACATCTCGGACTGCTCAGATCGAAACAAACACATTGCCTACATCCAGCCAGATCAATGACGATGCATCGCCTCCTCTGCTCCTCACATCGAATCCTCAATGACAAGGCATCCTCCATCCGAAGGTACTTTTTCAGCAGGAAAAGGTTGGTCTCTGTATCTGAACTGTGCTCCATTGTGGTCAGCCTGAACATTTTGATTTACCCCTTTCAAACACAACCCGATATCCTTGGTTGGCGCCTTATACTTTTAAACACTATATTTCAATTTAATCTTGAAAAATTCATAACATTCATTCTACTTATTGGACTTATGTCATTTTGGACTTGTTTTGTTCATTAAAGTAGGCTTTATTCTTTTAACCTGGTGTGGATTGAGTGTGGTGTTATCACTGTTTTACTGTCTTAAGTGTTGCACAAATACTTTGCACAATGCCAGTGGCGTAAAGAAAATTGAGGGGGGTCCGCCGACAAGGTACATGGAGGGGCCCCGCTCCAGATTTAATCCAGAGCTCTCAGACCTGTGCTGCAGTTCGAGGGCCCCCTACACAGCAGGGGCTGCGGGTCCTGTGTTACGCCACTGCAAAATGCCTCTTAAGTTAAGCTTGCCTGCTCTGTGTCAAGCTGCCAGAAGGTGCGCACAGGTTAATTTAGAGTGTGTACCTGAGTTACCCTGACTAGGATTGTGATCACTACTTGGTCAGGGTGCATACCTCTGCCAACTAGAAATCCAAGTTCACAAATTTAATATAACATATGAAGTACATTGAGGCTGTTAGCGGGTATCACAAGATGCATGCTGTGGTAATACATCAAAAACCATTCAAGCAAGAATAAAATGAGAAAAATGCGGAAAAAGATCTCTCCAACCACATACGAGATAATGCACTTAAGGTAAGTGAACTCAGAAAGATTTTTATAAAAAAGAATCATAGAACCCAATAAACCAATGAAACTAAAGAAGAGGTGCAAAGTAGACCCCCGGAAAAGTGATAAAAGAGTTGACATGTGACAAGAAAAGAACGATGTAAAAAAAGCCAAATAGTATCACGTGATTAAGTCAAAAGTAAGATGTGACCAGAAGGCGTTGAATTGAGGTGCCCCTATATGCAGCAATGGCTAGGCCTTACCTACAGGTTTAGATAGTTAGAAACAACGTTGGAAACTGGACAACGCATTAAGCAGGATAAAAACAGCTGTTGAGTAAAATTAACAGAATAAGTTTAAAACAACCTGGTCATTAAAGCTTCTGGGTCCAGAGGCTATAATGATAATAATTAGTTACCTATTTGTTGCATTAAGGGTACGACGTCGAGGATAAAGAGCAGTGCATAAAGCTGCTCGCAGTACTGCAACAGGACGGATCTAGAAGAATATGTATACAATCAAATATCTGGAAATGCAAAAATTAACTACGTTAAATGAGAGAAGCCATGTAAATGCAACTACCTGATCCTGTTTGATAAGACAATCAGGAAGAAATATGGACCGCCAAGGATATGAGGCTAGGTCTGTCCAGTTGAGGACATTTAAAAAGCTGTGTAGTAAAAACAGATCTGGCTGAAATACATAAACAATGCGAAAAGTGATCAATAAATTGTACTAGTTTACAAAAGATAATGCGGCCTAGCTCAAACAGTGGAAACACTGTCCGTGTGAAGTTACCTGGGCTGGAAAAGGGCAGTGGAGAGCCCAAGTCTTGGATGAACTGTAGGGTATCAATGTTTTGGAAGGGAAGAGACGTCAAAGGCACCTACAAAGGATGATCTGGAACAAAAAACCAACAAAACTATCGTATAACGGCATGTCCGAGATGATGTCACGGTACGGACATGAATATTAAATTAAAATGTGAAGCCCGGGAATATATTTGCAGCTGACCTATTCACCGAGTAAACAAAATGAAGCAGAGCAAACTGCAAGTATGAGAATATACAATAGTGAATACAGATGACCCAATAGTGAAATGCAAAGTGCGTACCCCACAAGATAAAAAGGAAGCTATACAAGATAAAGCAAGCTTGAAAAAATACACCATACTAATGAAACACAGGTACTAAAAGGCGGGGACTTGATTGAGTACGAGTTTGAAACAGAGTAATCCTGTAATATAAAGAAAGTCCACACATACATCAAAAAATGACTATCCTTCTAGTGGTTGGTTTGTGCTAGTCAGGGAAAATGATGAGTTTTCTTTAAAATGACCCTCACCCACCAAAAGGTCCCTTGGTGGCATTATTCATCATCAGGTTCTTCCTGCCCCCATGCTACGACCGATGGAGAAGTGGGAGCCCTTTTGCGAAGTGATTAATATTTACTATGTAAGGGTGGAAGGGTCAAGGAAATGTTGTGAGTTAAAACATACCTGACTAAGTGGATCCTAGACTTTATTAATTCCTGTGGCTTGTATTATTAAAAATGGGGAGAGGGGAAATGTACACTATAACATGCATGTTCATATACACATTCCGCCTTGATAGTTAAATATGTGCGTCATGCATGTCCTTAAAAAAAAAAAGTCCAAAACACCGCAAAAGGATGTGACGTATTTTGGTGGAAGTCCAAATACAAGAAATGTCAGAGAACCTTGCCCCACAGCCCATTCCTGTAATGCAGCAGTCAGTAGAGGATCCAGCTACCAGTATCCCCAAGTAAATGGTTTGCACCTGTATTGTACCCACACTATTTTTCCATGCTAATCTTTTTTTGTGCTGCTTCGCGTCACTTTGTGTGAGTCTTTTAAATATCTGTGTCTACAGGGTTTTGGAGCTTTTTGCATGGGTAACGCCCTGATACACCCACTATGCATGCATTAAATCGAATTTGGCGCAGAGAGACGCAAAACCATTTGTGCGTCACGCTAACCTTCAAATATGGCGCAAATACTTACTTGCTCCTAACTGAAAATGTGTGGGAGGTTTTGCACCGATATGCGTCATGGGAGCACCAACGCAGACTCTTTGAAAATATGCCCCAAGGTACTATACATATATATATTGCAGTTTTATTGCTGCGACCCAGAGTTATGGGAGTGCTTTACATGAGCCCAAGTTATACTACTTAGGGACACATTAATTTTTGGGAGGCACCCGGAGAGTAGTGATATACCGAGAATCACAGTTTGTTGAGCCGATGCTCGAACCTGCTTCCTCAGCTCCAAAGTTGGCAGCTTTGGCGTTACATCACATCATTTCATATAGAGGATAATGCGTCCTTGATTGCGCATGCAAATCTGTGTAAACACCTCAAAAACTTGGCCAGCTGGACAGGAGGATTCTTGCTATTGCACTAAACACAGATAGGGGCTTTGCCTTAGTTACAAGGCAGCGTGAAGCCACTTTAATGACATTAAGTGGCTTAACGCTGCCTTGTAAATAAGGCAAAACCCCTATCGCCACTACAACGTCCTGTAAAAGTGACACCGTGGTGGCGATAGGGGCTTGTAAATAAGCCCCTTAGAGGCATATATACTACAACAGCATTAGCCTCCTTGGCTTAACGCAACTACGCCACTTCTGAAATGGGAAGCTGCACCATATATACAACATTATGATGCAGCCCGCATTTTCCTCTGTGCTGGCACTAAATTTAGCATCCTAGTGCCAACACAGGCTCCCTTGAAACCATAGTGCATGGGTGTCTGCATTGAGGGGAAGATTGTTTATGTGCAGAAAGGTCTCCCTTCATGCACATATACAATCTTTAAATTATGTTTTGTAGAAGTTGCAAACATAATTTTTTTTATTGATTGTTTATGTGCAGGAAGGGTCACCTTTCAGCACATAAACAATCAATGGCCTTTTGCTATTTCTATATGTGCTGCACAATTAAACATTTCTCCTTGTTGCGCCTTTTTAAGACCAGGTTTTCCCTGATCTTAATTTTGGCACTGCCCCTCTAAATATGGTGCAGTGTCAAAATAAATGGGTGCTGTGGTGGAACACCCACAGAAAAACCCATTGCCCACCCCTTTCACATTAAGTATAGTGTGAAAGGGTGCCTTGTTTACAAGGCAGCATTACGCCACATTAAGTGGCTTCACGCTGCCTTGTAACTAAGGCAAAGCCCCTATCGCCACTACAATGTCCTGAAAAGTGATGTTGTGGTGGAGATATGGGCTTGTAAATATTCCCCTGTGTTTCTCACTTTCCAAGATCACCACTGTTATCTGTGGAGTTTTAAGGTACTGTCATTTCACCAAACATTCTGTGAAGGCCACAATTTTGGTATATCAGATGTTCAGAAAGGCACACATATTCATGTCAGATTAGAATAGATCTCTAGATAATGCACACCAAGCTAGCTTGAAGAATGTTCAACATTGGGTGAAGCAAAATGCACTCTGTCTGAATAGCCAAAAGACTGAGACCATCCTCTGGGCCCTGCAAGCCCATCTTTGCTTCCTATCGCCTGGCTATATTCTAAGGGATTTTCAACGACTTTCCAAAGTGCAGAATGATGGTGTCTTGTTTAACAAAGATTTCACTTTCATCCAACTATTGAACACAATTAGCATGAATGCACTTTGAAATATCTGTGAGAAGTTAGCCTGGCATATGCTGTCCACTATTCCAGTGGGCACCCTGTACCAGTACAAACAACCCTTATTGATGGTAGGTTAAAGACAACCTTTATAGAAAGCTCTCCTAGTGGTAGCTGTGGAAAGCAGCCTTCAGGCTAAGTCTTGGAGGAATTTAAAGCAGCTTGTTTTACCAGTCTATAATCTCATGAATGACCACATGAAAGGAGAACCGCACCAGGTACATATATAAAATATATGTATTTATTCTAAAGACATCCCACTAGTCTATTTATGAGGCTAGAGGCAAAAGTACATTCAGCAAGACTTAATATCACACAGTAAATTAGCACAATATACGTTGAGCCCTAGGGGCGTACCAAACCATATATTAAGAAAGTGGTATAAGAACCATGACTTGCACAGACACAGGGCCTAGAGCCTGTAGAACCGCTGGGGCCACCAGGAACCACCCAAGGTAGTGGCACAGGGGAACCCATGGGGGACGCGTGCAGTGTGTGAACACAGCCACAAATCATCATTAACTTCTATAGGGAAAGTAGCTGTTGGAATTTTAAAGAAAAGGACACTTAGGAGAGGACTTTGAGCAACCCCCTTTAGAATTAAGGTGTTCTAGGGCCAACACCAACGGGAGCACTGGAGTACTCGAGTTACCTCACCCTGGGAAGCCGGGTGCATAGGTGTCTTTTGGTGTCGGGTTTCATCTTCGTTTTCAATGGTGATCTGCTACAATGTGCTGCTGCCGTCGTATAAGAAAGGGTCCGGTGTGATCTAAGCCTGGATCAAAGATGAGAAGAACCTGAAAGCAGAGGGGACAGAGTCTAGGTCACTTGCCAGTGATCAGGGACACGATAGTCAAATGCCCAACGATGTCGGGTGATTTCAGGTGAAGATGGTGAAGCTTGACTCTTCAGCCACAAGTACCAGAAAGTGTTGACGACAACCAGGATCTGGAATCAATCTGTCCCACAAAATATGTTGAGTGCTGCTGTGTCGGTTTTCGGATTGGACCCAACAAGCCTTGGCAACAGCAACCCACGCAGGTATCAAAGAAATGCTTCGATGTAGACCAGCAAGGTCCGAGGGACTCACCACTTGGTAGCAAGTCAGGGCACGCCTGGAGCTTCCAGGGAGGTCCAAGGAAAATCAGGATGGCCTTCATAGGGACCCACCAATTGACGGACCAGGGATTGGGAAGGAGCTTCAAACTGAAATGCAAGAAGTGGGCTCACGGAACACTGATGGAGTGTAGGCCCAAAATCTTCGGTGCAGAAGGTGCTCAGGCTTGGGCTACAAGCAACCCAAAGCACAACTTCAGGAAAGATTGGGAGGTTAATGCCCTAGCAAATTTGCACGTGTACAGGGGTTCCGGTTCCACGTCACTCGTGAGGGCAAGTCTGGAAATCCTCTTCCTGGGCTGCAAATACTTTGGAGTCTGGCGGGAGCTTCAGCGATGCAGACCGGGAAATGCTATGTTGGTGCCTGCTTGAGCAGTGGAGTCACTCCTTGACCCCGTCCTCTAGTCTTTAGTAGAGTGTCGAAGTTCCAGGATTCAGTTTCAGAGTTTCATCCATGTGTAATCTAAAGTCCTGTTGCCAGGGGTTCCTTACTTATACTAAAGAAAGGGGGTGGACATACTCTGGGTACCCACCTATTGGAGGGTCTGGAAAGAGGGGCGCCTACACCCATTTCCTTTCTCCAGTTTCGCACCAAAGCTAGGGCTGGTAGCTCCTGCAACCGGTTTGAACTGGGCTATGCATAGGGACCCTAAATGTGCTCCCAGTGCTGACTTCATAGCACTCTCAGGGTACACCCACCCATCCCCAATACACACAAGCTTGTCTGGGTGGTAGTTACACCTCCCTGTGACAGGAAACCTATTGTCCAGGCCTCCCCTGCTGGAGTTTCAGTCAGCAGCAGGAGGCCAGACTCGTGTCTGTCTCTGAAGCATCCATTTTGTAATGCCAGGGCTCTTTTAAACTATTATCGGTTAGACCGATAATACCCTCCTTATGCGAGAACCTCACATCTTTTTTCATGGAGAAAATAGAAAAAATCTACAAAGCCTTTCCCCCATTGCCCTCCTATGTTCCCACAGATACTATGGCGACCTCCATACTAGCTGATATACCTGCACTCAGTCAGGAGCAATTCCTTCATCTATGTAACCAAGTCAAATCAGGTTCACCAGCAGACCCCCTAAAACCAGACTACTTTAGAACCGTGGATAGGACACTGCTTGGGCCCCTTAGGGATATTATCAACTCATCCTTTTCCACTGCCATCATTCCCGCCAGATGGAAACAAGCTTGGGTCACGCCCATTATAAAAAAGCCCACATTAGATCCTACCCTACCTGAGAATTTTAGGCCAATTTCATTACTTCCTTGGCCTGCCAAGGTGGCAGAGTCATATGTCAATTCTATCCTGACTAAATTCCTGACAGCCAACTCCATCCTGGATAATTCTCAACATGGCTTTCGGGCGGGCCACAGTACAGAAACGGCCCTCTTAAGTGTGACGGAAAATCTCAGGACTATCCTGGACTCCGGTGATACCGCAGCACTGATTCTTTTAGATCTCAGTGCTGCCTTCGATATGGTTTCACACGAGGTGCTGTTGTTCAGACTGAAGGAGATTGGAGTTACAGGTCAGGCCCTGAATTGGTTCAACTCCTTTCTATCAGGAAGGACATTCAGAGTATCTACTCCCCCATTTATTTCCAAAGAATGTCCCATCAGACAGGGGGTCCCCCAGGGGTCGGCGCTCAGCCCCACACTATTTAACATTTATGTTCGACCATTAGCTGAGGTCGCCAGGAGAGGGGGGCTGTCGCTTGTATCCTACGCCGATGACACCCAGCTGGTGGTGGCCTTGAGGGATGGAAATGGGATGAGCGCAAAGAACTTCAAACAATGCCTCATTGACATTACAACTTGGATGACCTCTAACTATCTACAGCTCAATGCTGGTAAAACTGAGGTACTGTTGGTAGGCAAAGAAGTAAGTACCTGGGACACCAAATGGTGGCCTGAAGCTCTTGGCAATCTACCAGATCCCAAAAACCACGTAAAAAATCTCGGAGTTTGGATTGACTCTGCCTTGAATTATACCCAACAGACAAAAAAGGGCGCGGCCACCTGCTTTGGGATTTCGCGAAATCTCAGGCCAATCCTAAAGTTCTTTGACCCAAAAACCCGGCAGATAGTGGTTCAGTCTGCCAACCTTTCTCGGCCGGACTACGCGAGTTCCCTGCTCCTTGGAGCAAATCTGGAGGAGAAAACAAGCCTGCAACGCGTCCAAAATGCGGCAGCCAGAGCGCTGACCGGTATCCCCCGGCACCAGTCAGTGGCAAACACCTTAATTAAACTGCACTGGCTCCCGGTGGAGAAGAGGATCCACTTCAAGACATTATGCATGGCGTTTAAAATTTTGAAAACTGCATCACCGCCCATGCTTACTCCCCTTCTATCACCTTACTTACCCAGACGCACCCTCGGCTCAGAAGGCCAGAACTTGGCAAATGTCCCCCGCATTAAGCTAGCCTGGCTGGGTGGTCGCTCCTTCCGTTATCTTGCGGCCAAGCTTTGGAATGCCTTACCTCCCCCGATCCGTGGCCTGAACGATCTTCTATCTTTTAGAAAGGCATTGAAAACCCACCTCTTCTGCTAAGCTGGTATTGTTATGTTCATTGCAAGTTCCATCTGCAGCTACACCTTTTGTCTTTAAAGCGCCGGGACGCCCCTTTGCTGGGGCAGCCTAGCGCTATATAAGCTCTTTTAACATAACCAGTATTTAAATGTCTCTCCCTCTAGAAGGGTTTAATTCTACCCCCGCTGCACATCTGGCGGGGAGGTAAGATTCCAAAGTGTTTGACGCCAAACACAACATGTTTCCTTGTAGCCATTCCAAAGTTAGAATTTACAGCAAGGTTATAATGCACTTAAGAGTATATGGTTGGCATCACAGAACAGCCTCAGAGAATAGATTCCGAAAGCTGCAGAGGGGTCCTGCTCATGCATGGGCACCCTGCCTTCAGGATTGATAGGTCATGCCATAGGGGTGACTGATAGGTTTCTATGTGCAGTGAATAAAGGTAGACATAGGTAACCTATATCTCAGTTAAGGGGTGCATGAACCACCTTACCCAGGCTGCAGTAGCAGTCCTGTGGTGTCATTTTGGAAGGCTTCCCATGGGTGGCATAATACATGCTGCAGTCCCTGATAGGCCTCTGGGCAACCTATGCCCTTAGTACCTAGTGTACCATATAGTAGGGACTAAAAAGGGTACCCCAGTAACAAAACTGGAGTGTACCTATAGTGCATGCAATCGATTTAGAGAGGAAGAAACTATGCTGGGATCCTGGATAGCAGGGCCCCAGCCAGACTGAAGTCAAAAAACAGTGAAACACCATCAAAACGTTGGGGTAACCATAGTAAGCAGATCCTACTCTCCTACAATTCTCCCTGGATATCTTCTTTCACAAAACTTACCTTGCTACTTTCATTGTTCTCATCTCACCTAGGCTACAGCAACAGGCTGCACATGATTCTGCCTAGGTAGACTTTTAATAAATTGCAACCCATTCCAAAACTATCATGTTTGTTGTATATTTATTGTGAGACAATTGGATGTTCTAAAACTCATGTTTAGGACAATCTACTGACATTGGATCAGAAAGAGGAAAAAATTCAAGACTTGTTTGCAAGGCAGACCCAAGGCTACCTTGCTAAAGTTATTTACCCCTATCAGCGTTCCAGACGACCAAAATCAGCCTCTGTGAACATAAGGGATCATTCTTGTAAAATTTGGTGAAAAAGTTTTCTTTGTACAAGATAATCCCTCTAGACATTTCCTATGACTGAGGAAAGCTTGAAACATATCTCTTCTGCTTGGCCCTCAGTCCGATTGTACTGAACTAGAATGCATGTTCCAATCATTGCCTCATGTGCACTTGCCCCTCAGCTGGTCAGAGCCAAAAAGTTGGTTATGGTAATTTGGTTACTTTTTTCCACTAATCCTACCAGATCTCATCTCTGATTTTGTGTCTGTGGTGCAGCTGCCTGGCTGCACAGGGGCAGGCATGTACCACTGGGTGCCGGGAGGGGCTGGGGTGGGTTCCATGATCTCATTTGCATTTTTCTCCTAACCTTCCTCTGATCCAGCCCTGCTGTTCAGCTTTTGAAAAATGTTACTGCAACCTTTTGAACTCTTCCCATTTGTCCGTTACTGACAACAACTTTGAAAACACAGTGACCTCCTCACATTCACCCTTGTAAGCTCCGCTAAATGTCTGGACCGCTAGGACACACAACTGTGCAACTTCACCAGAATATCTGTTTTCAACTGCAATGTAACCATTGCCACTTGGGGGCATGGCTAACCGCCTCAAATGGTTTTGTGAGGCTTCGGATCCTGGGGGGATTAAATCCTGAAACATCGCCAGTCACAGACCTGATACCAGAGATTCCATTGCAGCCCTGCAGCCCATGAGTGCCTGTGATGCCAGCGCACTGATTTAAACTCGATCGGAGTTGGGGATCGGCTGGTGGGCCGCTCCAAAGAGAAACCACGAACTCTGCGGCCTGTCTGCATCGACACAGCTTATATTGCTGCGCTGCATCTCTTACTGGCTGTGGCGACTCTGCCCCCACCCCCCCGGATCCTGCGCCATGCCTAGTGGCGGTGTCCAGCAGGCGGCTGAGGTTGATTGAGCCCAAGGACACAAAGCAGTGGAGAGCTGCAGCGCTCGGATGCCGTGGGAGATGTCTGGTGGTATGCAGTAATGTGGGCTGCGCACTTCCATTGTAGCCAGTCCTACACATCTCGCATTGTGCCCTTCCTTGCCGCTGCTGGGGGACATGCCCAGTGCTGCCCCCTGACCTTGTCTCAGACTACCCGCTGCCCCTCTCCTGCCCCTCTCCTGGTCGGGTGGTGTTGTCGGGCCAACAGGAGGGCTCATCATGGGGCCACTCGCGAGATGCTGGTTGCCCGAGCCCTATCATCGGAGTGGTGCTCCAGCTGCAGCCCCAGGCCTGCAGTTCCCAGAGACTGCTACAACCTGCTCATCCCCTGGTGCCAGCAGGGATGAAGCTGCATGACCTCTGCCTTCCTCTGATGGCACAGGCCCGGTGCGTGCGGCCGAGATCAGGTCCAACTGCCGGCCCGCACTTGACTGCTGGAGCAGATTACTGGCGGGAGTGGCTGCATCATCGGGGGCTGCGAAGGAGGATCACAGACAGCCTAGGTGCCTTTTGATTATGCGGACCCTGGGCCCCCTGGTGAGTGCCACCGTACGGTGCCGTATGCTGGGCCTGCTGAGCACCCTCCCTTAACTTAAAACTTAACTTAATGACATTTGTTAAGCGCCTGGTTGCACAAAGAACAGTGCGTCCCCGCGCTGACAATCCCACTAAACATCTCTTCAGCTTAGCTCACAGAGGATGAGCACTATGGTCAGGGGAAACTTTACTGATTATGTCTTGGGGAAGAGATGGGTTTTCAGCCTCTGTCTGAACCTAGTTTCAGACGGTTCCATCCTCAATTCGACCGTCCTCCCATCCTTGCTCTGTGGATCCGTGGAACCACTAATAGCATGCTGCTCATCGACCTAAGAGGGCGTGAAGGACGATAGATTGGAAGCAAGTCCTGGAGATATGGAGGTGCTTTTTTGTGAGCTATGCGGTGGGTAATGCACATAGTTTTAAATTTAATTCGTTCCTTTATTGGGAGCCAGTGCAGGGAACGCAATGCATGTTTCCCAGAGGCTCTCCTAGGGAGGTTCAGGACCAGCCTGGCAGCTGCGTTCTGGACGCGTTGTAACTGTGTAAGGCCTTTTTTACTGAGTCCACATAGGAGGGAGTTCCCATAGTCTAAATGGGAGGTGACCAAGGCATGTACCATTGTTTTTCTGGAGCTGGGGGGCAGTAGGTCCAGGATTTTCCTCAGGACCTTCAAGATGCCATGGCATTTACCGGCAACATTACTAACATGATTAGTGTAGGATAGATTAGAATCAAGAAGAATGCCAAGGTTTTTGACTGTGTCCACCGGGGCAGGGACAGAGCCCAGTTCTATGGGCCACCAGGCAGATGTCCAGATGGAAGGACAGGGACCAACAATAAGAACTTCCGTCTTATTACCATTGAGGCGGAGATAGTTCTGCTTCATCCACCCATCAAGTGCCACCAAGCAGGCCGAGAAATTCTCAGCATCCACAACTGGATCACGGGACAGGTTGATCACCAGTTGTGTATCGTCTGCATAGGAGACTATGGCAACACCATATGACTCCACCAGTTTGGCAAGGGGTTCCATGTACAGATTGAATAACGTGGGGCTCAAAATCGAGCCCTGTGGAACCCCTTGTCTAAGACATCTTATACTGGATTTACATGGTGGACAATGCACTTGAAATCTCCTGTTCTTAAGGAAGGAAACCAACCACTCATGGGCAGGTCCGGTTATTCCCTTTTCACTCAACCGGTCCAGTAATACGGAGTGCGATACGGTGTCAAACGCCGCACTTAAGTCCAGTAGGACCAGTGCGGCCGTGTGACCCTCATCCGCCCTACACCGCAGCAGTTCTGTTGATAGGAGGAGGGCGGTCTCAGTCGAGTGTTTGGCTCTGAATCCCGACTGAGACACCTGAAGAGTGCGGGATGGACAATGTGACAAGGACATGCATTTTACTTCACACGTCCTGTACTTGGCCAGACTCGTGCACAGACGGACTTGTGCTGTCTCCCTGTAGTGTCTGTGCAGAGGGGTGTGACTGTGATTGTTACCCACTGGTCATGCTGGGAGACCTACTGGGATGCACTCTTTGGACCCCTGGTTGGTGAGGGGCGCTCGTGCTAATGGATGGCGTGGCTGACTACCTCTACAGTTATGGATGCAATGGGAGGCGTGTAGTGATTAGCTGACACGGGGCCCCCCTGCACCTGATTATGCCCGCCACTGGTCTGCAATTGGAACTGTGTGAAGTCCATCGCGGAGAGCCTCTGTTGGGTACGTGGATCTGAATACTGTGAAGGAGTGTGTGCGGGGGTGTCTTCTGAGTTGTGCCACATCTGGGTTCATTCTGTCTGTCGCACCCCGTAGTGTATTGTGCTGTGATGAAGGTATCTACATCTGAAATAAACATACACAGGCTGGATTGCATGTGCTCTCGGCCCTCTTGTGGATAAGTCTGTTAAGATTCTGTCCTCAGGATCGGTTTGTTGTTTAGTATATCCACCTCTAGATCTAACCAGCGCCTGAATTGTCGTGATCCCAGTAAACAACCACAAAATTAAATACAATTAACAAAAATCAATTGACAACAGTTTGCTAACATTGTTTTTATTTTCAATGTAGCTCAGCCATAATATTCAGGCAATTGAAGTAACACTTATAATTTACTATAAAGTGCCCTGAAAAAGGGGGAAGGGATTAGTGCAGTTCAATAATAACCTCAATAAGTCTGCTACACACTAAGTGGATCAGCAGTTGAACTAATTCAAACCATAACCGAGTGCAGGCGGCATCTACTGAAGCAAACAGAATGAATCCCTGAGTCGGTAGCTACGCGAGGGCTGCCGACTCAGGGATTCATTCTGTTCGCTTCAGTAGATGCCGCCTGCACTCGGTTATGGTTTGAATTAGTTCACCGATTTTTGCCGACTCCGTGATTCATTCCCTTTGATGCAGATGTTGCCTGTACATTCTCATGACCTGAACTAGTTCACCGAATTCTCCTCCTGATACGGTGACCGCCATTCAACTGCTGATCCACTTAGTGTGTAGCAGACTTATTGAGGTTATTATTGAAATGACATCTTGTCATGTTGTATAAGACTTGCTGATTTTCCCGCCACAAAGTATATTTATTGTGACAATTTCCATAGTAGACACGAAGTTGCCCAATCAGTTTTTTCATTCGCTGATGCATTTTTTACGTAGTTTGATCACTGAGATTACTATCCATAGGAGAATACGTTGTGTATAACCAGAGACTGCTGCTTCTTCCATGATTAATCTGGACCGGTACCCTTATTTGAACTAGACACCGACTCGACCAACCAGAACTACGTTCTGCGTTCCGTTCAACGCTCTTCAGTGGTTTTGAGACCAGACTTATGCCTTACATCTAGTCCTTGCATGTTTCTGCCTTGTGGGAGTAAATCGCTCTCTACCAACAACAACCAGCATCTACGGTTGTGCCCCCTTCTTTTCGTCCTGATGAAGACCCCATTGCAAGGCATCAACTTCTTCCTGCGGTCACAATAGGGGTCGAAACGTCGACTGTTTTGTGTGTTTCTCAGCTTCATCCCATGAACAACGATATCTAATACTTACATGAAGCATGTTATACTATAAATAACAATTTGGAACCTATGGTCATCACCAATTTGAACTAGTTTTAATTCCTTTGACTGTTTGTAGCCTCTGGCTCTGTGTTTTTTTATGTCACTTACCCTTCCTACACTCACTGCACTAATCCCTTCCCCCTTTTTCAGGGCACTTTATAGTAAATTATAAGTGTTACTTCAATTGCCTGAATATTATGGCTGAGCTACATTGAAAATAAAAACAATGTTAGCAAACTGTTGTCAATTGATTTTTGTTAATTGTATTTAATTTTGTGGTTGTTTACTGGGACCCCTTCTCTCAGCAACATATGTACCCAGGTCCCAGTGACTTATTTGGGTGAACCCCCCTTTACCTAACTGAATTGCCGTGATGGCACAGAGCATTGGGAGGATCAAGCGGGGGATGTTGGGTTGGAGGGGAGGAAGGAAAGGAAGGGAACAGCGGGGAGGGAGATCTGAAAGACACAAAGAAACAGGATACAATGAGAACACTAACTATCTTGATATGCATAAAACATTTCCTTACACCCTATATTACTAT
This sequence comes from Lissotriton vulgaris, assembly GCF_964263255.1. Taxonomy (NCBI): domain Eukaryota; kingdom Metazoa; phylum Chordata; class Amphibia; order Caudata; family Salamandridae; genus Lissotriton; species Lissotriton vulgaris. Next base: position 1,572,018,824 of record NC_141687.1, read on the forward strand.
CTAGTTCATCTACCTGTAAAGGAAAATACGTAATCGTTGATGTACAGAGCTGCCTGAATGAGCGGTGGATTGCTGGTGTATCACTGCATGAATACATAAGGATGGTAACATGTGAACATAGTTGTCTACACACATACTGGATACCACAAGATCCCATAAGATTCACCCTCATGCAGCATTGAACATACCCATGTCTGAACTCCCAATCGCATCACAGGGATAGAGTGTAGCCACTACCACCCAAAAGGAACCCCTGTTAAATAAAGGAGTTATGGACAAAAGGTTAAATACACAAGCTACCAATACTGTCACATCAATACTGGATACGTGCAAAGAAAACACTTCATAAGAGATACTCCAATAAACCTGGGATCAGGAACTTCCAATATAATACATCTTATGTGGGCCTGTGTGAATCCCAGCATGAATAGACAAAACAAGACTTGTCTGTGGACAGTACGAAATGCAAATCAAAGAGGGGAATAGCCCAGTGGATCTCAGAACATCCACGTCCCCGTCGGCCGGCAATACCGACCGAATCACCTCCAAAAACAGTAAGTAACTGATCCCCAAGCGCAAGGTGCAGCTTGTGACCTAAACGCGGTTCAGGGTCCTCTAAACTCAGCGGTCCTGCTGGGAACACTAATTGGTGCAGAGCACCCTTACCGCACCACGGAGAAGACACAAATCGAAGTAGCAGGCAATCCTGGCATTTGGTAATGGAATTCCCGACGCCGAGCCCGGGCTTCAACTTCCTTTTATGCTTCCTCTTGCGAGTTCCCGCTCGCGTCGAGGAGGCTCATGGGATATGTAGTTCTTGGCTCTTGGCCTGCAGGGAAACGAAGTTCGATTGTGGCGCGATCGTGACAGTACATACCCCCCTGCAGCGAGAGGGAGCCTCACGGTCCAGGTTTAGCAGGACGTCTCCGGTGGAAAGCAGACACCAAAGCCGGCGCATGGATCCCCATGGCCGGCTCCCACGAGTTCTCCTCCGGTCCATACCCCTTCCAGGACACCAAATACCACAGCTTATGACCCCGTACTTGGAATCCAACAAACAACGGACCTCATATTCCAGTTCACCCTGCACCAGCAACGGAGGGGGACGTGAGCGTCCCTTCGTCCGTGAAGGTTTCAATTAGGAGACATGAAAAACAGGATGAATGTGCAAGTGAGAAGGGAGCTTCAACTTCACCGCCACGGGGCTCACACGCTTCAATATGGTGGATGGCCCAATGTACCTGGGATTGAAAATGCTGTGCTTCCTGAAACGCGATTTCCTAGTGGACAGCCACACAGCATCCCCCCCAGCAGTACAACGGACCCTGCCTCCGGTGCTTGTCGGCCGCGGCCTTGTACTTGAGCTTTACTGACTTGAGATGTTCCTGCGCCTTAGACAGTGTCTCACGGATGTGCACCACTCTTTGTGCGACCTCGGGAAGGTGCGTATCGGCTCTGGGATGAACAAATGGGAGGAATCTGGGATGACAGCCATACACACAATAAAAAGGTGTAGTCTTGGTGGAACTATGCGCTGCATTATTATAAGCCACTTTAGCCAACCATAGATATTCCACCCAATTTTCCTTGCCAATGTCAACATAGCATCTCAGATATTGCTTGAGAGTCTGATTTAACCGCTCCGTCTGTCCATCGGTCTGAGGATGGAAACTAGTGGAGAGAGCAGTGTCAATGTGCAGCGAAGAACATTATTTCTTCCAGAATTGTGCAGTGAACTAAGATACCCTATCGGACACGATCACACTCGGCTAGCCGTGTAAATGGACCACGTTAGCCAAGATCAACACAGCCAACTGACCTGCGGATGGCACCTGTTTGCAGGCAATAAAATGCCCCATCTTCGTCAGATAGTCGACCACCACCAAGATCGCAGTACATCCCTGATCAGCAGGTAAACCCACAAGGAAACCCAAGGAAATCCAATCCCAGGGGAAGGATGGAGTGGGCTGCAACAGGCCCTGTGGTCGGACATGATCCGACTTCATCCGCGCACATTGTACACAGGAGGACACCCAACTCCTAACATCAGGCCGCAAGGAGGGCCACCAGAAGTGGCGCAAAACGCGTTCTACAGTCTTAGCAACCCCAAGATGTCCGGCACAAGGGGACTCATGACACCACACAAAGACCTGTTTCCGCAGACGTAATGTGGGCACCAACAACCATCAACATCGGAAGGCCGCCATATAACCTCCAGTCAGAGTGACCACGGAGCCAGGTCCTCCACGAGAAGGAATCAACCCCCTTCCTCACATCCCTCAAGAAAGTATCTGGCTGCATCGCACCAGCACCATACCCGGATCAATGATGCTGGCCTCAGAGACACCCTCAGACGGGGAAACCGTGGACTGGCTCCTGAGAGCATCGGCCTTCCGACTGTCCACCCCAGGGCGATAGGTGATGACGACATTGAAACCAGAGAAAAACATCATCCACCTAAGCTGTCTAGCAGTGAGATGACGAGCAGCTGACATAAAATGCAGATTCCTGTGATCTGTGTAAACAGTGACCATATGACTGGCCCCCATGAGAAAATGTCTCCATTCCTGAAAGGAGCCCCGGATCGCTAAGAGTTCCTTCTCAGCTATGTGATAGTTGCGTTCTGCCGGGTTCAGTTTCCTAGACATATATGCCACCGGGTGAAGCTGGCCTGTAACCGTATTTCTTTGAGACAAAACAGCCCCAATTGCCACCTCAGAGGCATCTGCCTCCACCACATATGGTTTCTCAGGGTCAGGATGGGCCAAAACGGGAGCCGACACAAAAGCTGATTTAAGGACAGAAAAAGCTGTTTGATCGTCATTAGTCCATACGAAAGGACGTGCCTTCTTTAGCAACTGTGTAATGGGAGCTACAAGATTGGAAAACTGATTGATGAATCGCCTGTAAAAGTTGGCGAACCCGATGAAGCATTGCACATCGCAAATGTTACATGGAACAGGCCAATTCATCACTGCCGAGACTTTTCTTTCAGCCATCTCCTGACCAGCAGGGCTCAGCATGACCCCCAAGAATTCCACTGTACGGACACTAAAATCGCACTTACTCAGTTTGCAGAATAAGTTGTTGGATTGTAGGATGTCGAGTACGCTTTGTACATGTTGGCAATGGGAGTCTTCCGACTCAGAGTACACCAGAATGTCGTCTATGTAGACAATCACATAACGGTCCAGGATGTCACGAAGGACATCGTTCAAGAAGAACTGAAAAGCCGCAGGGGCATTACAGAGCCTGAATGGCATCACCCTGTACTCGAACAGACCATACCTGGTCTTAAAAGCGGTCTTCCATAAATCCGCGCTGCGCATGCGAACCAAATGGTATGCCCCTTTCAGATCCAGTTTCGTGAAAACAGTAGCCTTTTTTACTTGTTCCAACAAAACACTGATCAAGGGCAATGGGTACCTGTTCTTCACCGTTATGGCATTCAAGGCCCTAAAATCCACACAAGCCCGCAGCTCGCCATTGGCCTTAGGAATGAAGAAAAGGGGCGAGGCAGCCGGGGACTTAGAAGGACGTATAAAGCCTAACCTCAGAAGCTTGTCCAAATACGCACGAAGGTGTACCTTCTCAGGTTCTGTTAAAGCATAAATACGCCCACTAGGTACCAGCCCCTGGGACCAAATCGATCTGGCAATCACACTGCCGATAAGGAGGGAGTTCCTTGGAATGAACCTCACTGAACAATCTCGCATATCTATGGTATACAGCAGGGAGTTGGACACTTTTCTCTGCCGCCGTGGCAATAAATGACCCACAAGACAATTCCCTAGCTGGTTTCATCGACCCACCACAACAATGTTCCAAGCAAAACTCAGACCCCATGTGAACAATTCTTGTTTCCCAATTGGTACTAGGGTTATGTTTCTCCAGCCAAGGCAAACCAAAAATGATACCATATTGTGGGGCCCTGATGATGTTAAACGTGATCAACTCAGAGTGTGTATCTACATAAAGGACCTCTATTTCTTCAGTGATATAACTTATGGGACCAGTACAGAGATTCCTACCGTCCACAGCATAAACATCCTCAGGTGTCTCTTTCTGAACTAATGCTACACCCCTACGTTGGGCTTTTTGCATGTCCATAAACATTCCGGTTGCCCCTGAGTCAACCATGGCAGACGTGAACACCTTTTCACCCGCAAGCATCAACATAATCGAGATAAAGAGATGACCTTTCACTGATTCCTTTTTGTCACTCAAAGAAGGGACGTACAAAGGACTCCAAGAAACCCCTCAGTTTTTCTCAGAGCCTCTCAGTTTTCCGACACAGTGTCAGCACCAGTAGAAGCCATTCGAGTACCCCGAAAGCGATTGGTTTTGGGGTTCACAGGGCATTCCCTCACATAATGACCCTTTTTTACGCAATACAAACAAAGACCCTGCTTGTGGCGTGTTTCTCTCTCAGCTGGCATTAAAGCCGTTCTAACAGCTCCTATATCCATAGGTTCAAAGGAGGCAGCCGGATTCGAGTCCATGGTAGCATGCCTATCGCCCATGGGCTTCCTACGGTAATCTCCCCTCCTTTCACTGAGCCTATGGTCTAGTCGTAACGCCAAATTAATCAAATCCTCACCAGAGGTGAGTTGGGGGTCAATCTGGGCTATAACATCCTTAAGCTCCTCATTTAACCCTTGGTGAAACATTGAGACCTGTTTACTTTCCGACCAATTGGTTTCAGCCACCAATCCTCTAAAAGCTTCAAAAAGACAACTAAGTCTTTCTTACCCTATCGCAACTCTAGCAACTGTCGGTCTGCAGTATATGAGTCTGCCCTTCTATCAAACACTCTCAAAAACTCAGTTTTAAAGGCTTCCCAATCGTGCAACAGAGGATTGTTGCGATTAACTAAAGGTACCGCCCATTGTGCGGCATTACCTGCTAAGTATGAAATCAAAAAGGCCACCTTGGCTTGGTTAGTAGGGAAGGACTTGGGTTTGCAAGAATAATGTAATGCGACCTGGGTCAGAAACAATTGAACTTTGTCAGTGTTCCCATGAAAACGTTCCGGAGAAGCCAACGGAATAGACACGGGCATCTCTACCACCACTGAAGCAGGGGGGTGCAGCCCCCACATCAAACGGATTACGCTGAATACCATTTATCCTTGCTCTTAAATCAGCAGTCTCCTACCTAGAGGCGGTCACTTCTAACTGAAGGTTGGCCAAAACCGCAATAACATCCTCTAAAGTGGTCATAGCTACACAACCCGACCGGGAGGACTACATTCTTGGGTCGGGAATTCTGTTAAGATTCTGTCCTCAGGATTGGTTTGTTGTTTAGTATGTCCACCTCTAGATCTAACCAACGTCTGAGTTGCCGTGATGGCAAAGATCATTGGGAGGATCAAGCGGGATATGTAGGGTTGGAGGGGGGAAGGAAAGGAAGGGAACAGCGGGAGGGAGATCTGAAAGACACAAAGAAACATGATACAATGAGAACACTAACTCTCTTGATATGCATAAAACATTTCCCCACACCCTATATTACTATCTAATTCATCCACCTGTAAAAGAAAATACGTAATCGTTGATGTGCAGAGCTGCCTGAATGAGCTGTGGATTGCTGGTGTATCACTGTATGAATATATAAGGATGGTAGCATGTGAACATAGTTGTCTATACATATACCGGATACCACAAGATCCCATAAGATTAACCCTCATGCAGCATTGAACATACCAATGTCTGAACTCCCATTCGCATCACAGGGGTAGAGTGTAGCCACTACCACTCAAAAGGAACCCCTGTTAAATAAAGGAGTTATGGACAAAAGGTTAAATATACAAGCTACCAATACTGTCACATCAATACTGGATACGTGCAAAGAAAACACTTCATAAGAGATACTCCAATAAACCTGGTGTAAGGACCTTCCAATATAATACGCCATATATGGGCCTGTGTGAATCCCAGCATGAATAGACAAAACAAGACTTTACAAAATGCAAATCAAACAAGGGAATAGCCCAGTGGATCTCAGAACATCCACGTCCCCGTCGGCCGGCAATACCGACCTAATCACATCCAAAAACTGTAAGTAACTGATCCCCAAGCGCAAGGTGCAGCTTGTGACCTAAACACGGTTCAGGGTCCTCTAAACTCAGCGGTCCCGCTGAGAACACTAATTGGTGCAGAGCACCCTTACAGCACCACGGAGAAGACACGAATCGAAGTAGCAGGCAACTCTGGTGTTCGGTAATGGAATTCCCAATGCCGAGCCCGGGCTTCAACTTCCTTTTATGTTTCCTCTCGCGAGTTCCCGCTCGCGTCGAGGAGGCTCATGGGATATGTAGTTCTTGGCTCTTGGCCTGCAGGGAAACAAAGTTTGATCGTGGCGCGATCGTGACAAAGTCACACATCCACTGGCACGTTTGCTCTTTGGGACACTCTGATTGGGTTCGAAACACTCTGCATGGTGCCCCTCTGCCCACCGCATTGCTTGCGCAGTGCACATCCGGTATGAATCTGTGGCCGTCATGGGGAGGTTAAAGGGGAAGACTCTGGACAATAATCCTGTTACAGGGGGCTTGACGGATGTACCAGCTACTGCTGATAGACCCCCCTTTCCCGGCTTCTCCTCTTCCTCCAGGACTCTCAAGGTTCCCCTGATAAACTTGACCTTATCCTACCGGAAGTCAAAGACTCCTGTAAAGCTTTAGAACAACAGATAAAAACTCTTACAATTGGCTTTAAACTTCTCTGGGCAGACAATGCAAAGCTCGCCAATACAATCCACGCGCATGAGACGGCCCTAGTGGGCATGGAGCCCCGGGTAGCTTAACACTCTAAACAGATAACTGACCTACAACACCTCGTTCAAGGTCTATAGGACAGGGTCGAGGATGCGGAAGGCAGGAACTGATGGAATAATATACGCGTCATCGGCCTTCCAGAGGGTAGCGAAGGCCTCAAAGCTACTGATTTCATGGAAACCTGGTTTAGGAACACGTGGCCCAGGAGGGCTTGTTGCCATTCTTCTGTGTGGAGAGGGCTCATCGAAATACTACTGGGGCGCCTCGATCTAAACTACTGAGACCGAGATGTCTTATTGCGAAAAGTGAGAGAATGAACGCAGATCCAGTTTGAAAACAATCAAATCTCTCTCTACCCTGACTATACAGTAATGGTGCAATGCCAGCGCTCTTCCTTCCAAGCAGTAAAGAAGAAGCTGCGGGCAGCCCAACTCAAATATGCCTTAATGTTTCTGGCTCGGTTAAAAATGATACATGACCGGAAACAAACTTTTTTGACAGCCCATACGATGTAGAGGAATGGTTGGAGGGGATGAACTTTGACTCGAGCCAAGGAGGATTGTCAGGCTCTGTACATCACAATCACATAGGAACTTAGGGACGTGGTCCTCGCCGTGCCGCCAAGGGCTTGCACGGCTCCGCCACCACTGGCACTGTCCATGAACAGATGATGTCTGGCAGGACTGAGACGCTGGCAATAGCTAACTCTTTCAGTGACAACAAACTTAAGATTGTGACCGACTCATTGGAGGACAGCATCATTCAATTGGACTCTGAACATAGTATCACCCTGTTTCCATCAGTGACACCTCAGACTGTTTATGACCTGGCGGATGAATAACGAGCCTTGCCTGGTCACCGAATGTTTTCTACTGCTGCAACAGGGCCACACATGCACTATGGTGGAACTACTGATCCTACCTGTATCCTTTCCTATTCCCCACCTCATACGACTTAACCTAAACCTGTCATGTAACGTTAGATGCATCATTTGTTGCATATTAGCACTTAGGGCCCAAACTGCCAGACAATGTCTCTCTGTTTAAATTTGATGGTCATCTCAATGTTGTGCTCTAATGTAGTCTGTGATCTAGGGCGACCTGTTATATTTGATGAAAATGCTCATATGTATAACACCCCCCCATGCTCTGTTGAGCTACTGGAACCTCTGAGACTACACTAGTGGCATTATTTGCAGTGGTGGTGACCCCCCTCGAAGCGAACGCACTGTATTATGCTATTTGTATGTTTTTGTTATTTGTTTGGCCCAGCATAGTTCAATAGCTGAGCCGAGTGTTATTAGTTTGATGGGGAAGGGACACTCCTGGCCCGTGAAAGATACAGGGCTCCAGGCGATGGGGAACGTTGTGTACACTATTGACCCATGCATAGTCATTCCACCACTTCAGGCCCATATAACTTGCTGACTTGAAACGTGCAGGGACCTGGCTCTGTACATAAACGACATAGAGTTCATGCACACCTCCTTAGGCGAAAATCTCAAGTTGTTTTTATTCAAGAATCACCCCTGACTGATTCGGAGGCCTTGAAGGTCCAAAAAAATGGAGTGGCCAAATTTTCTCAACCAACTACTCAGCTTTTGCACGAGAGGCAGACATATGGATCCGCCACGGTGTCCCATTTATAGAACTGGACCGCCACGTGGACAAACAGGGCAGGTACATTTCAATGAAGGGAACCCTCGATGGCCTACCAGTGATTTTGGCAGTATTTATGCCCCAAACTGTGATCAAGACAAGTTTTTAAATCAACTAGGCATAGCCCTGACAGGATGTGACACATATCCCTGGATATTAGGTTGGAACTGTAACACTGTTTTGAATGTGGCCTTAGATAGATCCCATCCCCTGCTGCATGGCGCTGGCGCCCACAAGCAAGCTGCTGCCCTGGAATCATGGACGTATGGTTGGGGACTGAGAGACGTTTGGTGAATACTACACCCCACACATAGGAATATTCCTTCTATTCCCCAGTACACAACCTTATACTAGAATTGATAGGTTTCTATGTTCCATGCACTGTGCCACCCATATACAACACTCCACATACCTGGCCAAGACCTTTTCTAACCGCTGCCCTTTAGAGATCACACTTAACTGGGGCAGCGAACACACCCCGGTCCCAACTTGGAAACTGTGGCCCCAGCTACTAGAGGATGCCCCCTTTCGTATCATGCTACCTACAACTATCACAAATTACTTTTCTGAGAACTGGAACACGGAACACGGCTTCCTCCAATCTTTTTGAATGGGACGCACTTAAGTTGGTTGTGAGGGGTGTGGCAATTGGATCGACAGTGAGGGCTCGGCAGGAGATTCATAGAAACCTTATCTGTATAGATAACTTAATGACCAAGTTAGAACACGCTGCAGCAAGGGACCCAGCCAAGCAGGCCCCTTTACCGGACACACGCATCTGGCATGCTGAGATCCTTTAAACCTTTCGGGTCATTGACTTTAGGGCTTTTGCACAATTGAAGCATACCAAGGCTGATAATTCTGGATCGCTGTTGCCTCGAATATTGAGAGACAGCCCAACACTCCCCTCATCACCCGGATTAATGTACCTAACAAGGGCCTAGTCCACACTCAACTAGAGATAAACAATGCCTTTTGTAACTATTTCTGTACTCTGTATAGCGAACCTACACATATTGGTGACACTGTAGTGGATGACTTTCTCAATGGTTTCACATACCCATGTCTTACAGCAGACATACAAAAGGAGCTTATGGGGCACCATTACTAGACATGAGATACGGCCCTCGACGGCCTGCCAATAGATTTCTTTGAAACTTACTCAGACGTTCTTGTTCCAAAGTTAGAAGAGCTGGGACAGCCTTAGAGTCCGGTCACCTGGCCCATTCCACCATGAAAGCCTTAGTCATTTCACTGCCCAAAGCAGGACGAGATGGTGCAGACCTACCTAGTTACCGACACTTGTATCTATTAGCGACCGAATACAAGATCCTAAGTAAGGTTCTAGCCAACCGACTCCTACCCCACCTAACTAACCTAATTCAGAAAGACCAATGTGGTTATTGCCTGCACGCAGTACCTTCCTAAATATTAGACGCTTACATCACATCATGCAGGCTACCCCAGCGGAGTATGCTACCGCAGGCTGTATAGCATTGGACCTACGCCAAACTTTTGACTCCATTACATGAGGATACATATTCGCAGCCCTGCGACGCTTCGGCCTTCCGCCAGAATATCTTCAATGGGTGCGTCTGCTATATACTGGCCCTACTGCAAGAGCTCATACCGGAAGTCATATCTCATGAGAATACGCTATACACACAGGCACACGGCAGGGATGTCCCCTTTTCCCTCCATTGTTTGTCCTTGCCCTGGAGCCGGTAGCGATAGCATTAAGGCAGACTGCTGAACACCTTGGAGTCCTAATAGACGGTACCACACACTTAATCTCAATTTATGCCGATGATATACAAATTTACCTACGTGATCTCTCTGCCAGGGTAGAACTTCTCCCCAAAATCTTTTCCACCTTTGAACATATTTCAGGGCTGGCCATAAATGAAGGGAAATCGAATGCATTCTATCTACATGACGGACCTCACCCAAACACGCTCTGCTTCGGTGATTATAAATTACCAGTAGCCCATCATACATTTAAGTATTTAGGAATCCAGATATACAGAACACAGGGGGACCAACTAGGTGGTAATCTGTCAAAGGCGATTACTGGCAGACGCTTCAGTGTCATTTTGGACATCCTTGCCACTCTCTTCTGTATTTCTTTGTGAATTTAACTCTCGTTGTGCCTCAGTCTACCTTTTGAATTCTGGATACAATACTGCTGGAGCTTGTTTGGGGGAAGGGCTGACAGAGGATAAGCCTCAAGAAACTTCAGTTAGAACCTCATAAGGGCGGATTGGGGAAACCTGTCTTTAGAGCCTATTAGCATGCTTGCCTGCTCCAATGGTTGTCTTATTGGACAGCAGGCAGGAACCTGCAGGAAATAGGGTATGAAACCTGTGACTAAGAGCGGGGAGCCCAACACACCCTGCTCCTACCGAAGGTAAAAATCCCCCTGTTGCACCTCCACTACTTAAAACAGCACTTCACTCCTGGATGAATGCCCTCCTTTACACCCCAGCTGCAATTTCATATCCTGGTAACATCCCACTTTTGGGAATACTGACCGCTGGTGGCATACTCATGAAGGCCTGGCTAAATGTTTGGGCGGATGCAGGAAAAATGAAGGTTAGGTCGCTGTTTGGCGATGGTACCCTCCTGGATCATGATGCCTTTGTGCAGGCCACTAGTGTGCCAGGCCAACTTTATTTAACCCAATCAGCAGTCTCTCACTATGTAGGACGACTTGGGCACCTCAACGCACTGAACCCCCGCAACACAAGCTAGCAAGATCTCTCTACTGTATGGGGGAGGGTAGCCATCTTATTAAATGGTTATACATTGGCATCCGGGCACAAGCTTCCATTCCACTCACCGACCTTAGAACAAAATGATCAGAGACAACCGAAGTTGCACTGACTGATAAAGCATGGACAAGTGTTCTGGAACATCCTAAGCGTGTATCCCGCAATGCCAGACTCAAATTCATACAATACAAGATGTTACACATCCTATTTAAACCCAAAAAGAATTCAACACATGTTTCCAGACGCCCAACATCACTGCCCATGCTGCAGATCCGAGGAAGCAGGCTTTACTCACATGGTATGGGCCTGTCCGCAACTTCGTGACTACTGGAGGGGGGTCCAAACGGCACTCAGGGAGAATACACATCTACAGCTCGTGGTGTGTCTGCTGGCCCTCCATAAGCGCACAAGTGCTTTGAAGGTTCCACTGCGTTTCCTTGACCTTGCCCTCACACTAGCCATACGAGCGATCACCATGAGATGGAAATCCCCTAGATGCCCTACTTTACCTGCATGACAGGAAGAGGTGGTACATTGTTGCGGTGCGGAAAGCATGGCAATTAGACGCGAAGAGGCCAGCAGGCTGGGTTAGCATCCCATTTCTATGGAATGGGATCTCATGCCGGAAGGTTTTAAAGCACTAGCTGGCACATGCATCAACAATACCTTTTGCAATTCCTTATTAGCAAAAAATAAGGATTCGCTAATAACGAATAGCAAAAGGCATGCATGTAGAAATTGCTTAAAAAATAGAGATTTCTAAACATTCCTTAATTGCGACTCGCAAATTGCGAGTCGCAATTAATGAAAGGTAGATTACTATACAAGAAACGACAGGCCAGGAGGGAGGGTGGTGGGAGAGGGGTTATATGTTAATGGGGTTGTTTAGTTATATATTACTCATCGAACTGCACAATATTGTATATTCTGTATGTGCACCCATTTTTTTTTGCCTTGAGACTATCCTCTCCTAGTTTGGCATATGCTAGCACTTTTCTTTAAAAGTGCATGAAGGAAATTAGTGTATACGATTAAAAAAACACAGAAAATTCCATGCTGTACTTGTCATGACAAATCTGAACTCACTCTGTGGTGCTCAATAAAGTTTGTTAAAAAAAAAAACATTGCCACTTTGGTGAGCTGTACATTTAACCACTGCAACCTCTGTTGGTAACTGGTGCTGTGAGCACATTTTTTACATGTTCCCGGTTTCGGATGGGAATGCCAGATGAGGTCATGAAAAGATTTTTGTGACCATAACTGTCTAAAATTAGGGAAAACACCATAGCCATACTGATTATCTCTAAATATAGTCACTCTCAATTGTGCTGTTAACCTGCATGCTCTGGTAAGGGCACGTAATTCTGCAACTTGTGCTGAGGTAACACCTCGAACCCTTGAAGCTTCCACATTATTAATTGTACATACAGCGTAAGCTGCTCTCAGGGTGCTTTCATTATTTCTCAAACATGAGCCATCAACAAATATTACAAAATCAAACTCAATCAGGTGTTCATTTTCAATGTTGACAGGTTGGTGCATAAGTCTGTGCCATCTACAGAATCATGTTTAACTTCATCACAATTCGGTTGATGGGTAGAAGTGTTGAGGGATTCCGAATTTGGCATCACCTTAAAATCACGTTCTCCGATGCCAGGATTTGCTGCTCATACTTAGTGAGCCTATTGTCAGTCATGTACTGGGCTTTCATTCTGTTGAGTAATATCTTAATGAAGTGAGGAACCATTACCGTGAAAGAATGTCCCATCACTATGATCTCACTCCTCTCAATATGACACCAAAGACTGTGACCGCTTTAACACAGCCGGGCTGTCCTGCTGCTACAGGGTCATGGGTAGTAAAAGAATAAACCACAGGTACATTTGAGTAAGCACTAAGCGAACGCAGCCTCTCTCACACTGCAAAACAATGTAAAAATCTAACTGTAATCTGGCATTCCCAGAGCTCTAGGAAAGCTTTCAAGCAATCGTTGCCCCATGGAAGTGGGTCAGTCAGATCTTGGTGTGTCAACCTCAGTAAAGGCATAGCCACTGTGAAAAAGTTAGGTATCCACTGCCTGCAGTAGCCAACCATTCCCAAAAACACTCTGACTTCTCTCTGTGTTTGGGGTGGAATAATCTGCAGAATTGCCTTCACTCTTTCTGGGGACACCTTCCAAGCTCCTTTTTCAATGATATGCTGCCGATATTGGACTTCTTTCTGACAGTATTGCAGTTTACCCGGAGACACTTTGGCCTTATTTACAAGAAATGACGCATTGCTGCGGTAACGCATTGATGCATCAAATTTACTTTCACCTGCAGCAAACATCATTACGACACCATGGATGCACAGTATTTACAATATGGGGATTCATGGTGACAGGATGATTAAAAAATACTGACGGATCTGTGGGCAGAATGCCACAAGGCATCAGGCCTAAAAGTTGTGCATTGCTATAGTTGGACATAAGACTGACACAACTGCAGTAATGAATCAAAAAAACAGAGGCAATGCATCAGTATTAACTGACGGAAGTAGCCTACTTTATGGGGACTAGATGTAAAACTCACCTTGGACTCTTTTACAATGGTCCTGTATGTATTTTATATAAATAGACGTCGTTATGTACCACAATGCCTACGTATATGTGGCATATTGTGTGAGAGTACTATATGTGTGGATACAAGTCATTAATGTTGTGTAATGTGACATTTAATGTGATTCCTGCCATATGTGTACACTTAACTGTTGAGGGGACGTTAATTCCTTGCAGATTAGATTGTTGGAAGTGACTTCAACTGGCCATATTCCAATGCCACAGCCTATGCACCATCCCTATGCCTGGTTTTTAGAGGCGTACAAATTTAGAAACATTGCAAGCGCAGCTCCCAGCTTCATGATTATACATGACTTTTTCAAAAAGTCTTTAATACCACTTCATCAGTTTTACGTGGGATTTTACGTGGGAACGCCTACCTTGCATATATCAATTTTAAGGTGACACAGCTGATTCAGACAAAGGTAAAAATCAATGCAGGCCAATGAAAAGTGATGCACTTGCCTAGATGCATCCCCTTGTAAATATGGATCAAAGAAAGTGCAGCCGGTATGTCAAAAAGAATGACGCAGCAGGGGAGCAAGGTCCTTGTAAATATGCCCCTGTGTGTCCATTCTCAGCTAGGTGATTCAATAATGCAATTGTATCTTGTTTGCAAACTTCTCATGTCTCTGATGCCACAAGTATGTCATCAATGCACTGCACAAGAACTAAAGTGTAGAACATCTGTAGTTTTTCAAGATCTGATTGAGAATGGAAATACTCTCTGCATAACATTGTGGAACTCGGCATCATGCCAAAACCCTCTGTTGAAAAATTAGGGCAAATTGGAGAAGATAGCCTGACAGCGGCCCACGACGTTTAACCATTCTGAAATGCATAGAATCTGATAAAGAATGGTCCAGCACAATCCAATATTTACCATTAGGTTTCTACAAACACATGATCGGAGAGTTGCTGAAACTTCCAACAAGCTCTTTTAAAATCCATTTATTCAACATGTCTTCAATTACGGGCATTATACCTGTAATCGTTTATGGAGTCAAATTGTATGGTGGTGTTCTTGGATACCCTGCTTTTGGCTTAACTGTGAATCTGACAGGTTCTACACCTTTAATCAGTCCTCTAACCTTTCCTGTAAAATCAAATACTTCTGGGTTCACTGTCTCTTTCATATCAGGAATTACTCTTCAATTGTTCTCACTGGAAATAATGCTACTTTTAACAATGGGGTCTCTAGTTGGCAATGGTTTGCACCCTGTCCAAGTATGGACCTTCACTCTAGTCAGGGTAAGGGAGTCACATAGTTAAGATTTCCTCTGCTCAACCCTTAAGTATGTTAGCATGAGCAGTCTGGCTTATCCCAGAGGCAATGTGTGAAGTATTTCTTACACACACAGTAACACAGGGAAAACACCACAAAAGTAATTCACACCAGTTTAGAAAAACAGACAATATTTATCTGACTAAAACAAGACCAAAATGACAAAAATCCAACATTACAAATCAAGATATCTCTTTTGAAAAGCTCACTTAACAGTACAGATCATTAAAATCAATAGTTCCAACTGGGGTTATATTGACTTTGTGACAGGTACTAATCCAACAGTTCAGCACCGACCATAAGGAAGTATGGGCCGGTTGAGGAGTCACACAGACCCCTGGTTAGAGTACCTTAGAGAATGAGGAAAGGAAAGACTTTGCACATTGTCAATGAGGTGAGGCATCGCTAGGCCAGTGCTGCATCAGTTCCTTACTGCCACAGGGGAGGGAAGGTGTCCGTTCCTTACTGTTTAAGGGGAGTTGATGAGGATTCGGCGGCGATACGTCGGTGTTGATGAATTCAGAAGGTCACACACGTCGGTTATAGACTCCTCTGTGTTGCAGATGAGGCCTTGGCATCAACAAGTGTAAGGTGGGGCAGTGTGTCGTGCTGTTCATGAGTGGGGCCCTTGGCTGTGGTGCAGGCAGCATAGCGGCATCAATGCGGAGAGCTATCATCAGGGAGGTCAGGGGTGTGGCGTGAGTCGGGTGGTGCATCATGCTCTTCATGAGTGGTGTCATTGGCTCTGATGCAGGCAGCGACCTCGATGATGGAGTTGGACTCAATTAGTTGCTGCCATCGGCAACAACAGGGCTGTAGTGAAAGTCAGGGCAGGGCCTACAGCTCTTTATGAGCAATGCCCTTGGCTCAGGTGCAGGCAGCAACATTCCAGATGGTGTTAGGGTTGGTTTTCTTGAGTTGCAGCACCAACCACACGGTTATAAGGGCCCAGAAACTGGATTTGATACCACTTGGCAATCAGACCTCCCAGCCAAGATGTCCAGGTGCTGTTAACAAGATGCAAGTGAAGTCTTTGATCAACCGGAACACCTCTACCCTGTGAAACAACATATCCTCCAACCACTCATAGTAATCACGCACTGATTCTTTTGGATCTTACAAAGTTCTTTTAATCTTTAACCAATCAATATCTTTTGAAAGAACCTTGCCTTTCAGAACACACAATTCTATAACTTTAAACAACTGTAATGTAAACAAACAAATCTTTGCTTCACTAAAGAAACAAAAAGGCAACTCAACCATAGAAATATAATGTTTTTACACCTTCCAACTTTTCCTCTCAAAAAACGATTTCCACAATCGCAAGTGAAATCTAGACCAACGAGAAATCCCACTAATAAATGTGGCTTCATTCTGTGCACACTTAGGTTCTGCTAACACTCATCATTATAAGAACATTCACAACAATTCCATTGAAGTCCCTATCTCAATAGTGTAGTCAACAGTACCTCACGATCTACATCACAAAATCTTAGAAGACATGAAAACCATAAAGTGTATTCTTCACCTTTCTCAACATCAATTAAGTGTATTTCACAGTTTTCCCAACATGCATTAGTTTCTATAGACATCTCAATATCAATCTTAGGCTACGTCAAGCCTGATAACTTCATCAACTTATTCCCAATAAACACATAAACATTACTAAGTCATGCAGCACACATACTCCATAGTTCTCTCCAATAAAACACCACAATAATTACCTTCAAAATCACATCTTGACAGTATTCAAGTTCTGGACATTGCGCTTTTGGACTTGGGCATTAATCTAACTTGGGCAAATATTTAATGCTCCTCCTCTCAGAACATAAACCATTCCTCTGCTACCAACCTTTTCTGGAGTGGGAATCAGTTTTAAATACGGTTTACCATCTCACACAAGGCTGATCCCTAGTTGGGTCTCTCAAGGTGGCCTGGACCTTTGTTGTTGTTTTAGAAAAGATCACGAGCAAAGTATCACAGAAATGATAATCACAATCGCTATTCTAAGCGCAGTCCATAACAAGAGCTAGGTGTCAGTTTTGAAGGCTTTTACAATGTATTTAATAAATCATCTTCATTCGAAGTCATAAGTTGTATGCATTAGTTTCCGTGAATCATTCATGAACAGAAATAGATAATACAATTGATTTATCAGAAGTTCATAATAAATGCATTAGGCATGTTCTATAAATGAAAGAATCCCTATTCTAAGAAACGTGCAAAAAAGGTGTCAGCTAGAGCCCACAAAGAGTTCAAGCTTGAGAGGGTGAGAGATCAACCATAAACATCATCGGTAATTTAAAAAATCTACAATCGATCAAGAAGAACTTCCCCTGAAGAGATGTTTGAGAAACTCAGTAGAGTCTTAGAGCAATGGAGAATAAGGTGGGGTAGAGGGGGATTTGTAAGTTATAAAGTCAACGGATATAATGGGTCTGAAGTTGGCAATGGGAAATTGGTGA
The DNA here is from genome assembly GCF_964263255.1 of Lissotriton vulgaris. Taxonomy (NCBI): domain Eukaryota; kingdom Metazoa; phylum Chordata; class Amphibia; order Caudata; family Salamandridae; genus Lissotriton; species Lissotriton vulgaris. The sequence continues at coordinate 1,572,036,380 of NC_141687.1, forward strand.
AAAGGTGGGGAATACCATATTCTAGGAACACACACTAATATAAACAGTTGGAAACAATGTTGCAGCTAATGTTGCATCGTCTCCTCCTTTCATCCAATCTGCCCTTGTTGCTCTCCTAGGGATAGGGTCACTCATCTTCTTCTCACAATACACTGGACTTCAGACTACAGTGTTAGATTTTAAAACTAAACTGAAGCTCTATGCTCATGTTAGCACATTTGCAGATTCAAACTATTTTCCCAAATAGTGTTCAAACTTCCTGAATATGAAATTTAAAATTTCTCTCACAATGATCTATGTAGAAATCTAAACTTCTAAAGTAACGAAAAGAAAATATTTGCACCACATCATCCTCTGGTATCAAAACAAGTATGTTGAAGGAGGTGAAGTCCGGTTTGTGTGCTGCATTTAATACGTGGTTATTGTTCCTAATTCTACTAAACTCACAATTCATAAGCAAGCATTTGACAGCTTTCTTTCAATAAGTAGAAACATTTTGCAGAGTTCAGTAGAAATCTGTTGTGTGCAAATAATTGAAAAATAACAACACGATCATAGAAAAGTCAAAAATGTATTATTTTATCCACGTTTCAGCACATCTAGTCAAACTACTTGTTAATCAATGCTGCTTGGAACACATTTGAGGCGTAGTACGGGTAAATATAACTATCTACTATAATTTTACACATTTTAAACTTGTTTTTCATTCATTTTAAGTTTGTGCGTTAATATTGCACATGTATTATATATTTTGCGTTTTATTTAAAATGTCCCTTCATGCATAACCCAGATTCTGGGAGTAAGTCTTCTCAACCCAGGATGCTCTAAATGGCTACCATGGGCACAAATTCTATACATGCCTGGCAGTGTTGATCCTGTCCTGGGCTACAGAAGGCCAACGTCAGGTCTCTCCAGCACAGCTCCTCACAGTCACCGACTGTTAGGCAGCCTTTACTTCATACAGGTGAACCTCCAGGACCCCTCTTCAACAGTCAGTGGGATCCATCCTTTAAGGTTGCTCAATGTAGCTCCTTCTAAGAAAATTCAGATCCCAGAATCCTGACATAAGAGTTCGAAGTCAAAGATTCAAACACTGGAACAGATAATTATTTCTCTGTCCCCCCAGGTGTGGGATTGCTGGAACAGGTCAATGAGAAATGTCTCCTTGGTATTTATCATACTTTTCCAGATGCAAATGTGTATCGCTGAGTCCATTTCTCAGGGGGCGTGGACCTTATTCACACAGACTGCTCTGTGATATTTCCATGATTTGCAGATTTTGGCAGGAAGATAATGGAGCTTGGTGTTTCTTGTCAGGGGACGTAAAAGCCCCTAACTCACTTCTAAATGTCCCAGTAATGTTCCCCGGTTTTATACCAGGTCACATCCCAGCCTGGCAGGCTGATCTGCAACCTCTATCTTATCTACAAATCACATGCAGGAGACCAAAAATAGACACCGGTTTGCATAAAGTAAGCACCACATACATATCTATGCTAACTCTGTCCGTCCATAAAGAGCAAATGTATTTGCAGCAACCATATTCCTTAAGGATGTACCGAAGGACCCGGTTGAAATTTAGTGGTAAACTTTTTTAAACTGTAAAAGCCATTGGGAAACTAGGACACTGAAAATAATAGATGAAAAAAGGTCTCTTGACCTCCTCCACTCCATGCACCATACACTAAGGGCCTGATTCACAAAGGAAAACTCACACTTTCGCATAAATTGTTTGCTATTCACAAAGGGATTTACGAGTAGTATCTTTTCTCCGTGAATAAAAAGACCTATGTTTTTATGTGCAGAGACTCTGCACTCGTAAAGATACTACTGTAAATCCCTTTTTGAATTGCAAAAAATCGTAAATTGACATGAATGTTTAAATTTACATTTGTGAATTTGGCCCTCAGCATGGGAGTGCCAGCTTTCTACAAGAAGAGCACTGACAGAGAGGAAGAGAAAAAAGCACGATACCTGAACAGCAATTAGTATAGGACACCCTCCACTGTGGCAAGGGACAATATTTCTATTAAAACATGTTTCAGTAGTCTCAGCACAGCCCTTCGTTCTCCCGGCTTCTAAACAGCATAGACATAATTCTGATGGGGATATCCTGATTGGCTGTCAAACAAAGGTAGATTTATATAACACAGCACCTTCCTACGCCCTGAGAATATTATTTTTATCATGTTCATCCTCATCTTCAGAGTGTATTGCACTATTTAATGTGTGTTTCTCTGAAGATGAGAGCTTTCCACATTTGTATGAATGTACTGCTGGAAAGAGTTCAACTTGAGTGCACTGCAAGATAGTCAGCACTGTCCAAACACTTCATTGGCACTATTTACCATGCACAATGCTGGAGGCATCTCTACCAGCCAAGACGCAGATAACATGAGTCACTGGGTGTGCTGGAAGGTAGCACCCAGTACATGTCAAGAAGCTGCCAGATGAAATCCAGCATCTTTTATGTTGCAGGTGATAGAAAGTTGTACGGTAGGCTGAAATTTAACAGATGTTTGCAGCAAGATCACAGAAGCCTCAAATATGTTATTTTCATCGGAGCCTGTCATTATAAAAATGTGGAAAAAATACTACAGTACAGCCGGAATGATTCTCGGCACTGTAGTAGACCACAAGTTAGTGGACTTTTAAGGCATGGGCAAAGTGGCCAGTTGCTGGAGGGCCACACCTCCATAGAAAAATGAACTTTTTTTCTTTCTCACATCACTGACTTTCTCTCTCTTCACTCAATGTCATTTTAAGGAGTTTTGGAGACTTTATGGTTTAAATCTTTTATAGAGTTTTCACAAAGAACAAGACAATAGGGCCATATTCCGTTAGGCAAGGTTAGCAAGGCAAATGTCAATGTAAATGCGATAAGTACATCCAGTGCCTGCCAAAGCAGGCAGCAATGTAGGCCGTCTATATCTGTAAACACAAAACAGTGGGTCCCACCCCCATCCCTTCCCCCCTCCCCCCCTGTCCACCTATCTAAAAGAAAAAGTCCAGTGTAGTCTAGAGGTAGAAAATATGTAAGGAGCATCAGTGTTTGTGGTGTCGTGCTCCCTTGGTCGTCTTGGGTTCCGGGATTGGAGTGTCGGCCAGCCTGAGAAGACGTAAGTATCTGGGGCAGCTCAGTTCGCGGAACTCCCCTGTGAGCAGAGTCAAGAAGGGACGCCATAGCTCTGGGAATTTGATTCCCCGGCCGGCCCGTACCAGGGACAGCTTCTCCATGCCGAGCACCATCCATAACCTGTGCAACCAGCCCGTGTGTGGGGGAGCCTGCGGGGTCCTCCAATGTGCTAGGATGTTTTGTGTGGCAGCTCCTAATGCAATCGCTATGAGGCGACCCCTCCAAGATTTCAGGGTATACATCAGGGTGTTGGGCAGCCCCAGTAGGATGTAAGCAGGAAATCAGGGAAGTTGAGTGTCCAGGTGGGAATCAATTTCATCTATTATCATGTCCCAATACCCTTGTATGCGATCGCAGCTCCAGAGTAGGTGCTCCAATCTGCCCAGTTCTCCGCAACCTCTCCAACAGCGGTCGCTAATGTGTGGGTCAGCTTGATGAAGGCGTGCAAGTGTGAGGTACCAGTAGGTGGCCACTTTGGTTAGGGTTTCGGTCAATCTGGTGTGGTATACGGAGTGTCGTGCCCTGTGGTATATACCACTCCATTCCTTGTGCGTGAGAGTTCTGCCTAGTTCCCGCTCCCATCGGCATCTGCCTGCGTTGTATGTATGTATGTTCGTGAGGAGGAGGTGTTGGTATAGGTCCGAGATCAACTTTTTCTCGAATGTGCGAGTAAGAAGCCACTTCTCATAGGGGGTAAGAAACTGCTGCGCACCAGGCTTAACATCAGAGTGGAGTGCCCAGTGTCGAACCTGCAGGTAGGCTAGTCGGTCGTCCTCTGGGATGCCGTAATCCTCTTTCAGCTGCGAGAAGGAAAGGATTCCTTCCAAATTGAAGAGGTGCCCTAGTTCTCTGCAGGGAGAGCGGCGCCAATTCGTGAATGCTTTCGGGTCGAGGCCCGGAGTGAGGTCGGGATTATCAAAGAGCGGTGTTAGAGGGGAGGGGAAGGAAGACAGTTCATGTTTGGACACAACCCGGTCCCACACTTCCATGACCGTGCCTGTGATATAGGAGGCATAAAGATTAGGCGGCCGATGGCGCCTAGGAAGAAAGGGGATCCCCTGTAGGGGCTTCCCTGCTACTGCCAGATCTTGAAAAAGCCAGTGCTTGCCTGACTCTGGCTGATACCACTCCACCAGGCTCCGGAGTTGTGCCGCTTAGAAGTAGAGCTGGAGGTCTAGTATCCCTACGTCGCCATGACCGGGTGGGAGGACTGCAATGGCTTGTTTAAAGCGTGGTCGACGACCCTGCCATATATAGCGTGTCAGCTCGGACTGCATCTGTTGGATCCAGCCGCGCGGTGGTCGCAGGGGGAGGGTTTGGAACAGATAGAGAATCAGTGGTAGCAGGGTCATTTTGGTGGCGGCTATCCTCCCCAACCAGGAGAGGGAGTGTCGTTTCCATCTCCGGAGTTCTTCACGGAGTTGCGTGCGAAGTTTGGTATAGTTTACTTCTATCGTAGTGGGAATGGTGGGGCCCAGAAGGACCCCCAAGTAGGGGACTGTAGAGTCGGACCACTTCACATCGTGTTCTGCTCGCACTTCGGAGAGGGTGTCAGGTGATAAAGAGATATTAAGGGCAATCGATTTCTCCATGTTGAATTTAAACCCGGAGGCAAGCGCAAAGCTATGGAGCTCAATGAAAAGCGCCTGAAGTGATTGCACAGGCTCGGTAAGGCAGAGCAAGACGTCGTCTGCGTAGAGACTAATTTTGTGGATGTCACCCCCAAATTAAATGCCCTTGATGAGGCGGTGCTGCCTAATCCTTTGCGCCAGCGGCTCCATGTAGAGGGCAAACAAGATGGGGGAAAGGGGGCAGCCCTGTCTGGTCCCTCTTCCGATCGGGAAGCGGGAGGAGGTATGCCCATTGACACGGACCGTGGCGTTAAATTGTCTATAGTAGTTCAGAATGCGGGTGCAGAGGACTTCCCCGAAGTCAAAATGGTGCAGGACTTGTTCCAAGTATGGCCAGTGCACCCTATTGAATGCTTTTTCCGCGTCGATCGTGAGGAGCCTACAGTCTGGGCGTGCGCGAGAACCGGCCTCGATGAGGTGGAGGACACGTCTGGTATTGTCACTGGTCTGTCGCTGGGGTATGAAACCCGCCTGGTCTGGATCCACTAGTTGTTGCATCTACGGGCCAGTCTGCCTGCTAGAATACCTGTGTAGAGTTTGAAGTCGATATTTAATAGCGAAATCGGACGGTTCAATCCACAACGGGTAGTGTCCCTGCCCGGTTTTGGGATGACTGAGATTGACGCCTCCAGGAGTTCCGCAGGGATCGCGCCAGGCTGGTCGAAGGAATTGAAAAGGTCACGTAGAAGGGGGGCTACCTGGTTGCAAAATGTTTTATAAAAACTTGCGGGGTAGCCATCTGAGCCAGGGGATTTCCCAAGCTTCAGGCGGGAAATCGCTGATATCACCTCCTCCAGGCAAATGGGCCTGTCCAGGAGATCCGCTTGCGCCGGATTCAACGACGGGAGATGTGCTTCCTGCAGGTATGTCTGACCTGCTTGCAGGTCAAGGGTGTCCCCAGTGTAGAGGGATTCGTAGAATTTCCCAAAGGCTTCCGCCATCGCCGCGTCGTCCGTCACAAGGCCTCCCCCCTCCGTTTGTATGGCCCGAACCCCCTGTTTTTGGCGTTGTTCCCGCAACTTGTTCGCTAAGAGCCGGCCGCATCGGTCACCACCTGAGTAATACGCCTGCTTGAGGCGTAGAGCTGTGTACTCCGCAGCGTCTTGATCTAGCACGGCCAGCATCTTCCTCTCGGTGCATAGTTGCCGCCAGGCTCGTGCAGCCCCCGTGCGCTGGTGCATTTGCTCCAGCTCTGACACTCATTGCGAGATTTCGTCCCTCTTCTGCGCCCTGTCTTTGTTATTGGCCATGGCTATGGATATAAACTCGCCACGCAGGACCGCTTTCAGGGTTGCCGACTGAGTGGCTCTCGAGGTGTCTGTATTGTGATTGTGGGTCAGGAATTGCGCGATGGCAGTTTTGATCCGCTCCACTGTGGAGGGAGTATGCAGGAGGGTCTCTCGGAGGCGCCAATGTCGGCGCGGGGTCCGTGTCACTGGCATGAGGAATGTGGCCACCATTGGAGAGTGGTCTGAGAGCGAGGCTGGCAAGATGTCAACCTCCTGTGCCTGCGCTACCAGTGGGGAGGTGCATAGGAAGTAGTCCAGCTTGGCGTATGATTTATGGCCCCAGAATGATAGGTGTAGGCGGTGCTGCGTGGGTGGAAATGTCTCCAGAGGTCAGTCAGGTCAAGGTTGTGCAGGTAAGCTTAACTGGCGCTGGAGAGGGCCCCCACCTGCCCCCACCGCTGACATGAGCGATCTTGTGTGTTATGAAAGACTAAGTTGAGATCTCCCCCCAGTAGGAGCCGGCGCTCTGTGTTTGCTGTGGCTGCTGCTAGCGCTGTCTTGAGAAATGTTTCCTGCCTCTCATTAGGTGCATATATGGAGCCCACCATTAACGTCTGCCCTGCCAGGAGGAAGCAGTGTACCAGCAATTTCCCTTTGATTTCTGCCTCCCGCTGCAGAACCTTGCCTGAAATTGACCTGGACACTAAGATCGCTACCCCTGCTGTTTTCTTAGAGGATGAGGAGAAAAGCTGTGTAGGGAAGGCTTGAGATCTAAGACGGTGCTGGTCTTTGGGTAAGAGGTGTGTCTCCTGTAAGAGGCAAATGTCGGCTGCGGTGTGCTCTAAGAGGGACAAGACTGCCCGGTGCTTAATGGGATTATTAAGGCCCCGCACATTCACAGAGAGCACTTTAAGCTTGGTGTGTGACATCGGTCAATCGGGTGCTTCTGGGGCTGTGAACCGTGTGCAAGAAACAAAAGGACAAGAGCTCCTCTGGGAAGTGTCTGAAATAGGTGGACAAGGGTAACCCGCGCAGCAACCAACCCCCCAACCCCGACCCCAACCCTCCCCCTGTCCCAACCCCAAAACTCCCCCCCTACCACCCACCCCCCGACCTCCCCATCCCCCATCAAACAACCCCATGAGCAAACCATAGTCCCAGGTCAGTCAACTTGTAGTCCAGACCTGTGGAAGTTCAACGTGAAGGAATGTGGCAGCAGCAGCCCCAGCGGCTCCCCGGCCCCTTCCCCCCCTTGCAAATATGATGCATTAAATCAACCCCCAAACCTCAACGTGTCAGTCAGAGTTCGATGTGTCTTTGACCACCTCTTGGATGGCCGCCGCCTGTTCCTGGGCCACAGTCTCTGGATCAGGTTTGAGGTCCTTCTTGGGATGTCGGCGTCTCCGTACTCACTGCCACCCATCAGATCGCGATGGTGAGGGTCCCTCATGCGACCATCGCGATGATGTTCCTCCAGGCGAGTCATCCTCCGTCATGTCGATGCCTAGTAAGGGGCACGTGTCTCGAAGGGAGCGCATCTGATGCAGGGCTCCTTGCCATTTGAAGATGATCTGAAAGGGATGACCCCAAGAATATGGTATCCCTTTATCTTGAAGAAAAGACGTAACTGCGCGGAAGGATTTCCATTTCTGGAGCGTAATGGCCGAGAGATCCTGAAATAAGGCCACCGAATGACCCTGGAAGCTAAGAGGTTGTTTCTGGCGCGCCTCTCTCAGAATGCGCTCTTTCAAAGGGAAGTCCGGAAGAAAGGCCAGAATGTCCGGCGGAGGGGCAGGGGCCCGCCTCGCTAGGCCCACTCTGTGTGCACAGTCAATGGGGACCTCGAAGTCGGCTGGTTCCCCGAGAATCTCCCTGAAGAGTTCCTGCAAGTAGCACGACACGCTATTACCCTCAGCCTTTAAAGGAACACCCCATACGCAGATGTTATTTCTCCGGGAATGGTTTTCAAGGTCCTCTGCGTGCGCCTGAAGGTCCACTTGTTGTTCCCAGAGCTGGAGTACCTCCTGCCGCAAAAATTCGACTTCTTCACTACAGGCTTGGTCTGCGTTCTCCACTTCCGACACCCTCTCACCCAGGCCGTCCACATCCCTGCGCAATTCTCGTTGCTCCCCGGCGAGATCTTGTTTCAAGGCCGTGAAATCATCGCCCAGGGTATTCAATAAGGATTCTAGGAATGCCTTTGTGATAGGGGCAGTTCCGTCGTCCTGCGCTGTAATGTTAGCCGGAGTAGTGGACGAGAGAGGCGTGCGAGTCTTGTCTCCCTTCGCAGCGCCCCTAGCCAGCATGTCTGGTATTGTGCGGCCTGCTCTGCTTCCCGTGTTGGCCATGGCACCCGACCTCCGAGGGGTGCAGAGTGGGGTGGGGGCCTCTTCTCTGGCCATGTAGGAAAATTGGACAGTCTCTAGGGGCCCAGGCAGAGAGGCAAGGAGCAGGGGTACAGGGGAACGTCATGGGAGGGGGTCCTTCGCCCTGACGCAGCTCCCGCGAGGGCCTGTCGTGGTAAGTACCAGGTGGTGTCGGGCAGCGGGGTATAAGCAGAGGGGTTTCCACTCACCACCCACCTCAATGTCCTGTGTGGCGGCGACACTGTCCTCGGGTGGTAAGAGGTGGCAGGGTAGCTGTAGTGGGCACCTGCAGGGGGCTCGCTGCTCGCAGCCCCCATCGCACCCGGTTGCTCCTTTCCCAGGTCGCAGGGATGGCAGGCAGAGCAGCGTGGCTGGCCGAGGCCTCCAACAGCAGCGTCGCGGCGTAGGCCTCCTCGGGCGTCAGGAGCGGGCCCCCGCCGCCAGCGAAGCCGGGTCAGGTCGGGTAGGTGTCAGCCCCTCGATGGTGGGGCGCGTGTGACCATCTAGGAGCGATGGGCGGCACCAGGGGAGATGTCCGGTGCTATACAGCGTGTCCGGGCACCATGGACGCCAGATTCACCATCCGCCGCCGAGCAGGCCCAAAGCCAGGGACTCGATTTTTGGGACAGCTGCTCTCTATGCGCCGCCCGCAGGGGTTCCGACCGTGCTGTGGCCGGCACTGCGCACCCAGTGAAGCGATGGCAGCAGAAGTCGATCACCAGCAGAGACCTCCGCAGCACAGTCCGCTGCCGCTATCCCCTTCCGTCATGGACTCCAGCACCCAGGCGTCCAGTCCGCGGCAGCTAGGCCCCAAAGCCGGGGAACTCAAGTTTCGTGGCAGCGCACCGATCAGCTCCAGATGCAGGTGCACCAGGGTCAGGACGCTGCCGCACCTCCGACAGGGAGGCGGCGGAGCTCACGGGGACACAAAGGGTCGTTCCACGGATGAGCACCAGTCCACTGCCCTGGCAGGTAGTTCTTTGGGGGCCAGGGCCCCCAAAGCGCCCGCTCACAGTGCAGCGTTGCGCCCATGGTGCATCACTAAGCACGATGAAAAGGCTCGGCCCGATGGGTGCAGGCAGATCCCCGGCTGGTCAGGGTCACAGCGCTTGGTGGCGCCGACAGGGGTTCAAGAAGCTGACCGTGTGAGGGGGCAGCAGGCTGTATAGAGGGGCGAAAGGGGTTCAGGGCCAGGGAGCCTCCGGATTCACGTCTTGTTTTGGAAACTTTAGAAAGACCTATTTCAACTGATTTTGTTTGACTGCATTTCAGAAAATTTGATTCAAACCATGGCAGCTTGAGCCAGAAGAAAATGAGTAAAACAAGTTCCAGTGCCAATTGCTATAAAAGTTGCCCACAAGTTCCCCTGAAATGTGAGGCAGTGAAGTGTGAACAAAAGTGAGGACCCAGTGACAGCTGCAGGGGAATCGCCGAATACTCTGCATTTTAAAAAACAAGCATTGGCAAAAACCAGTAGATCTCGCCTCTGAAAGAGCTAATGGCTTTGCCAATGTGTTTTGGTCAAGTTGTACACCAGCAAGGCTGCTGTTTAGCATGGCTAAAAGTTAGTGTCATACAGTTGAGTGTTGTAGAGCCGATTGGAGTAGAGTAGTGAAAAGTGAAGTAGGTGGCAAACGGTGAAGTAAAAAACTAGCAAACTGTGGAGTAGAGTGCATGGGCATAGAGTGGAGGGGCATAGAGTGGAACTAAGTGAAGTAGAGTGGAGTGTCAGAGTGACAGATTGGAGTGAGAGAGTTGTAGAGTGTAGTGTCATAGAGTGGTGTGGAGAAAAATGTTGTAGAGTGTAGTGTAGTAGAGTGGAATAGATTGGAGTACAGTGTTGTAGGGTGGAGTGGAGTGGTGTAGAGTGTCATAAAGTGGAATGGCATAAAGTGGAGTAGTATAGAGTGACTTGAATTGGAGTAAAGTAGTGTGTCAGAATGGAGGGTCCTAGAGTGGATCAAAGTGTCATAGAGTTGAGTGGCGTAGAGTGGTGAGGCATAGCGGCATATGCATCAAACTTTACTTCTGAGACTCGCAATTCGCAATTTTTACCGAATTGCAATATGTGAGTCACAAACAGCAATGCATGTAAAAAATCGCAATCGCGAATTGCGTGAATGAAATTGTGACTCACAAAAATTGTGAACTCGCTATTTACGAGTCGCAAATAGCAATTTGCAGAATACTATTCACCATGATGATGTCAGAACCAGGAAGTGGCCACACCCATGCAGCTACCTGTGTGCTGAGAGTGAGGAGGAGGAGCAAGAACACTGGAGAACTGCAATTAGGAAGTGTTTGTGTTTTGGAAACTGGTGCAGACAGCAGCATGGCTAAGCATTCACCCCTGAAGGAGAAAAAAAGGTAGAAGAAGTTCAGTGAGAAGTAATTGGAGTTACTAATCGAAGAAGTGGTGAGGAGCCATGACAAATTGTTTGGGAAACTTTCACTGCAAGTCCCTGAATCAAAAAAAAGAAAACTGTGGCTGGCAATGCAAACTAAATTTAATGCAGTGGGAGATGCTCACCGCAGCATAGGAGATTTGCCCAGTCGTGCAAAAGAAAGGATTGCGGATAGGCTTGCGGAAGCAAAAAGAACTGGAGGTGGCCCATCAACCCAAGCCACCCCCACAGCCATGGAGGACCTTGTGGAGTCTACCCTGCAGCTGGAGGCAGTAGTTTGAGTCACAACAATGGATTCCTCTGCACCACCCAGTACCTCACAAGGTAAAATGCATGCAACTTCATTACCACATTTCAGTTTTAGCTAACAAACATTGTAAATGAGATCAGGCTTGTGCAGGATATAGCATTCCTGTCCATGTTTTACTTATTAAAACCAAAGGGGATGATGGATGGAGTGTTGAACATTGCAAGCATGTTTTACTTATGACACACCAATGCATTATGGGACTTGTAGTCAGCATAGGCACATGGCAAGTCTGGTGTCTAACAAACAAGATGAGTTCAAATCCATTGCACCAGGGAAGTCAGTCTACACACACACACACACACACACATTGCAATTCAAAATAACTTTATTGAACAAAACGCTGTACTAAAACAGGAAACATGTCCCAAATGCCAACTAATCATGTACTGTTCCACATCACAGATGTATGTGACCAAGAGTCTGAGGACAGTGATAGACATGCACCACCAGAGAATGGGTCTCAGTCAGAAGAGGACATTGCAGCACCACTAGCACTCACTGCATCATCTCCAAAAAAATGCAGGACCACTGTGGCCCCATTGCCAGCATTGGAAAGTGAGGATGAGGGACAACCTGAGCCCACAATAGCAAAAGCAGTGGTTACACCCACATCTAGACCACGCGAACTGTTGCGACATGGGAACATGCGAGTTCGGAGAAGAAGGGCAGCAACACTGTTGAGATCTGGAGCAGGCGACACTTTCACATCGCATGATGGCCTGGAGAGGGCCATGTTAAGTGTACAGCGCCTGCAGGTGAAACACATGTGTTTAATGCAGTAAAACCTATCAACTCTTCCATGCAAAGTGGGGGACATGTGTAACAGCATCAACCATCTAACTACTGCTGTGCAGGAAGGTCACAGGGAAAGCAGAGAACAATTTGGAGAACTGACTTGGGCACTCAGGCACCTATGCAGTGTCCCATCGCAAAAGACATACCCAATTACTTGGACGCGTGGATGGGATCACCAGAGCCACCAACCATCTCAGTACTGCCACAGCACAACTATCACAATGTGCAACAGCCATGCAGTTGGAAATGAGTCATTGCTGCAGTGATGTTGCTAATGGACTGGTCCAAGTGACTAATGTTGTGGAGTAGGTGCAGACCATTGCTGTTGTTGGCAGTTGTATAATAGGGTGGGGAAAGTGAGGAAGCCTCCAGCCTCAGTAGCAGCTTGGCACCAGTGCTGGACTCCAGGAGGTGAGTCACACGGAATACGGCAGAATCAGAGAGCTCACAAAGGGATGCGTCTGACCCTCCCAGAATGGGCAATAGGAGTGAGAGGATGCAGGAGATAGTGTGGCCATATCCACAGCAAGTGTCACTGGTGAACCAACCAGTAGCAATATTTGTCTGGGCTGAAGTAAAGTTCCATGACATACTATATTGTGCATACATCATTGTATTCAGGCTATGCAAGTGTGCATTAACTCAACAGTTTAAGTTGTTTTAAAGAAATCTATTTGGCAAAGTAACAGTGTTGTGTTGTGTTGGATTAGTACTCACATCAAAAATAATTCTGTGTGATTTCTGCATGTCGCTTTCTCCCTTTAGCTGCACTTGCTGCATTTCCTGCATGTTGTGCGTGTATGGTATCTTCTTCCTCATCAAGGTCACTATCCGATGTTTCAAGTGGTATGCCTCTTGTAGTCGCTATGTTGTGCAACATGGCATATGTGGCAATTATCTTACAACAGGTGTCTGGCCTGTATTGCAAAGCACTGCCAGTTTTATGGATGCAGCTAAAGCAACTTTTCAGAATTCCAAAGGTCCTCGCTACCACATTTCACATTGTCCTGTGTGCTGCATTGAACCGTTGTTCACTAGGTGTGCTTGGATGCAGGTATGGTGTCAATATGAAAAGAACGCACAGCATATTCGCTGTCACCTGTGAAGAAAACTTGTAGGATTAACAGGAGTGTAACCCGTAGACCAGTTCAGGACTGGGTAGGTAAGATGCAACAAGAACACAGTGTCCTGAAAGGTGGGAGTCGGTAGACAATTATAAATAGCATGCACATAGCATTATTTGAGCAGAAAAGAAGGAGAATACTCGTTTTTTAAGGCAAAAGATAGTTATTCATCTTTATATAGGTACATCAGTTCCAAGGTCGGACGTATACAGTTAAGAACAGCACTGCATAAATTGAATTAGTGACAACCACATGGAACTTGGTGCAAAAAAAGTGTACATAAGTGCAAGTGGCGACGCAAGTGAAAAGTGAACAGCGTTGGTGGCGCACTGTGCATAAGGTGCAAACTATTTACAGTGAGTGGCTTATTTAATTTAAATGTAGAGCCACAAGGAAGAAGTGGGCCTATTGATCAGGCTGTTAGGTCGACGGCGTTTCGATCCGGGTTAGGTCGGATCATCATCAGGACTAGTTGTCTGGATAATTGCCTTCTGATTCGGGAACGCTGGGGACGTCGATTAACTCAGCACACGCGAAGCACGGCTGATTCCTATAGCCGGCGAGAGCATTGAGTCAACCAGCAAGCTCCTTCGTGCAGCCCACAGACGACCCATTCTGGGGCTCCAAAAGTCACCCTGACATCTCCCAAGACTGTTGCTTATAAGGATTCTACTCACCCAGGATCCTCCCAGCACTCCTTCATCCAGTCAACCAGTCCTGATGATGATCCGAACTAACCCGGATCGAAACGCCGTCGACCTAACAGCCTGATCAATAGGCACACTTCTTCCTTGTGGCTCTAGATTTAAATTAAATAAAATGAATCGTGCCTGCTGTGATATCACAATGTCACATGCGCCGTTAAGCCACCCACTGTAAATAATTTGCACCTTATGCACAGTGCGCCACCAACGCTGCTCACTTTTCACTTGCGTCTCCACTAGCACTTATGTACACGTTTTTTGCACCAAGTTCCATGTGGTTGTCACTAATTAGATTTATTCAGTGCTGTTCTTAACTGTATACGTCCGACCTTGGAACTGATGTACCTATATAAAGATGAATACCTATCTTATGCCTTAAAAAAAGAGTATTCTCCTTCTTTTCTGCTCAAGTAATGCTATGTGCATGCTATTTATAATTGTCTACCGACTCCCACCTTTCAGGACACTGTGTTCTTGTTGCACCTGTGAAGAAACAGCATATATATTAGTAACTGTGATCTTTCATCACAACATGTAGATATGAATGAGACAGTGGAATGTGTTTACAGAGCAGGAATCCTTCTCCAATTTCACCCCCAAGTAGACGTGTATGTATGCCGCTGTGCCTAAAGATGTAGGAATCATGCGTACTACCTGGGTATCTTGCCAAAATGTCTGTGATTATGTACTTTGCATTGCTTATCACCTGTATGTTCAGTGAATGAAATGACTTTCTATTCCTGAAGATATACTCATTCGCTGATGGAGACATATGGCTACATGTGTCCCATCTATGCAACCTTTTAAAAGGGGGATATCTGATAACAGTATTTTTTAGTTTCAAACAACTCCTGTGGGGTAGTTGGGAATCTGATGTGTTGGCCCATCCACAGCAACATATCGACCAGGAACGTGTTGAAGAAATGCAAAAGTAAACTTTGTGACACTCTGCCAGGTGTAGTTATTACCCCCTGGAAGCTACCAGATGCTAGGAGGTGCAGGTAACACATGACCTGCACATGGGTGGGGATGGCATGTGTTCTGCGAGATTGTGGCTGCAGTAGTGGGTCTAAATCAGCAATGAGATCATATATCATTGTTGCATTCAATCTATACTTCTCATAGATTTCTTCATCTGTCTTCCCCAACAGAGTAACGCGCACTCTGAAAATGCGCTCCTTTATTCTCTTTTTTCTCTGTGCTGCTACTCTTAGCCTCATCCTCCTCGTCATGACATAAACCGCTGCCATTGTGAAACATTCTGAGGCCTTCTGGGCCTTTTAAAATACTTTCCTGATGTTTCCCACCTATTCTGAGGGTTTTCACCTGGTTACCACCTAGTTTGATTTGGTGGTGTTTTGGGAATGCAAAATTACGATTCGCAATTTTTTTGCAACACTTCATGCATTGCTGTGCCACTTCACAACAGCTAATCTAAAATAAGGGGGGAACATCCTTTACAACGCGGATGTTACACCGCAGTTCCCTTACGACGCAACTTTTACAACGCAAGTTGTAACAACGAATGGCGCTGGGGGGCGCTCCAGGATAGTAAATAGTTTAATTTACTATCCAACTCCTTCCCTACTATCCACGGGGACTGGAGTTGGAATAGTAAATTAAACTATTCACTATTCAGCCCCCAACAACGCAAGTCGTGGTAACGACTTGCGTTGTAAAACATGCGTCGTAAAGTACTGCGATGTAAAACATCACGTTGTAACGACATACATCCAAAATAAGGATTCGCTGTATTTGGTAATAACAATTTTGGTAAGCGCTAAATTTAGCAAATACTTGCGATATTCTGCGATTTGGGTCGATGCATTGCTTGCTGCTATTTTGCAATTGCAAACGCTCATTTTTTGCGATTCACACTGTTTGCGATCGCAAAATAGGTTGCTGCATCTGGCTCATAGTAAGTACAATAGCTACAGTGGTTGCAATTGGCAACACAATTCAACATTGAGCTCAATGGGTTTTGCTAGATAAATGCAATTGATTACTTTATGGATTACTTTTCTAACCCCAGGACTGGATCCTAAATTCAGTCCCAGGACATATACTGTAAACAATTAAGTAAAAGCATTTTGGTTACAGTAGTGATTTTTAAAGAATATAAATGTATTTTCAAAGTTGACACTTAAAACCTTTTCATTGAAAACCAAGCAATGTTATCCTAGGGGAGGAAATTCAAGTCACAGGTAAAGTGGGTTCTCGTTACTTTTGTAATCCAGTACTCTACTGTACTCCTATGTTCAGCACTGGGACCTCTACCTAATACAGGTAAGTAATCACGTGTTGGTAGTTGGAAAGATTTTTAAAGAATGTTTGTAGTTTGCAAAAATCGACACTGAAGAAATTTCACAGAAAAACAGTCAATGGTTTCCAATGGAAGAAAATTGAGGTTACTGGTAAGTACAGTTGTGATTACTTTTTCGGTTCAGTACTGGGCTAAAAGGTACAGTACTGGCTTCTCTCCTGATCACAGGTGAGTAATTCGGCTGATTTTAGATGAATATTTTAAAGTTTCAAAACTCCACGCAAAAGAAATTTCCAGTGAAACCAGTCAATGTTAACCTATGGAAGGAAAATGAGTTATCAGCTTTTAGGTAAATACTTGACTGGTGGAGTTAAGGTTCTGGGCATAGACTCAGGGGTCTCCCAGGGTCGGAAAGGTACAGTTGTTACACCCCCAGCGGCACAGGGGCAGCCGAGTGCAGAGAGAGTAGGCCCAATTCAATCCATTGGAGGCACGTGGCTGTGGGAGCTGAGTTCCTGGTCACTCACTCAGGGCAAGTGGGTAAGTAAAGTAGAGTAGTAGTTGCACTTCCAATGGCACTCAGGGCGGCTGGGTGCAGGGTGCTTTTGAGCCGTCGGGCTCTCAATGTTATCCAATGGAGAAGCTAAAAAGTGGACAAAGGCTGCAGACTCGGGGACGGAGATTCTTTAGGTGCAACCACCACTTCGAGAGGTAAGTTGGGATCTTGGAGAAGAGATAGGTACCCCAAAGGAAGGCACAGGGGGCCGCTGGGCACCGGGTGCAGGGGTGACTTCTGTTGTCGGGAAATCTTACTCTCAGATGGTAGTGGTTGGAGGAGTCCCTGGTTCTGAGGCTGCAGGCATCGTCTGGTTCATCGAGCAGGGTCTTTGGGCACTGGACTTCAGGTCCCAGTTGCCTGGGGGACGTCTTTGCGGTCTTGGTTCACTGAGGCACAGGCCGGGCTCGGGGGGGTGCAGAGTGGGCTGGATTTGCGTTCCTGGCTGGCACCAGGGGTATTGCTGTTTGAGCAGAACCACTGCTCATGGGAGTCACAGTCTTTTGAAAGGTTCAAGGCAGGTAGGTCCTCCGGGGTTTTCGATGTTGGTGTCCGCAGGAGACGCCAGAGTTTTGCAGGAGCAGGTTCAAGGATCAACAGGCCTGTAGGGTTCTGGGGCCAAGTCAGTGGGCGTTGTCCTCTGGTTAGCAGCTGCACGGCAGGTCTTCTTGTTTCTTGTTCTACTTCTTATTGCAATCGGAATCTGAGGAAGAAAGGTTCAAAGGTGCCCCTAAATACAAAATTTAGGGGCGTTACAGGTAGGGCAAGGACAGTGACCAATGGGTCCCTGTCCTGGGTGAGTACACCCCCTAGCCTGCTCCTCTCCTGTGGGAGGGGGGCAAGAGCCTAGCTGTGATTGAGCAGGTCTCCTCATATGCAAGATGGCCGAAGCCCGGAGTTGTGCTTCACCTCGCCTCTCCCACCTGAAGGGTGGAGTTGGCATACACTGGAACACCCGCTTTCCTAACTTAGGGTTTCCTGCCATTCTTCCCACCAGAGTGGGGGTCAGAACCGGTGGGGGCCGGTTGCTGAGTACAGCAAGTGGCCTGGAGAAGCTCACGAAGGCAGCATGCCTTTGAAGCTTCCCCTGCCCATACTGGGGAAGGAGGCTTTGCACCTCGTCCCAGGATGTGCATTGTTTCAGCCCCCCGAGAGTGGCAGACTCTCGACCCAGGGGACAAGTAACCTGTCTGGTGGTGGCAGCCTCAGTAGCCAAGCAGTCAGGACACTGGGAGTTGGTTAGGTTTCATGGGGCATCTCTAAGATGCCCTCTGTTGTGCATTTTACATTAAATCCCACACTGGCATCAGTGCGGGTTTAATGTGCTGAGAAGTTTGATATCAAACTTCTCAGTCTTCAGTGAAGCCATTATGTTGCGGTGGAGTTCGTAATGACAACCTCCCAGCACCATATACTCTTAATGGCAGCACTGCACTTAAAAGGCCGAGGAATGGCCCTGGTTACTGTAGGGCCACAGGGCTCGTGCACCTGTGCCCATGCCACTGGCATAGGGCACCCAGCTAGAGGGGTGACTGACGGATGCCAGGGCAATGAGCTTGTGGGCATGGCGCACAGGGATGTGTGCCATGTCGACTCTTTGTTTAGTTATTTACTTAGACACTCAGCCTGCAAAGGCAGTGAGTGGGTGTCAGGGTACAGGGCCCCTAAGGGTGGCACAATAATTGCGGCAGCCCTTTGGAGTCTTCTCTGGTGACCATGCCATGGGTACCTAGGGTACCATTTACTAGGGAATGACAGGTGGCCAGAGATGCCAATTGGGTTTCAGTTTCAACACAGTTTTAGGGAAGGAACACAGGCCCTGGGCACCTGGTTGGCAGAGGCCAGGGCACACTCAGTCAAAGCACATCAGCAATTCAGCAAAAAGTGGGGGCATACCATGCAAGGAAGATGGCACTTTCTCATAGTCATCCATATCACTACTGTTTGTTGTGACATGATAGAGCATCCCTGTAATGCTTCATGGTTACAGAGCCTTCTCATGGTCACTTTGTATCTCGTCAAAGCCCTTTCCCTGTTTCCTATAATCAAACGTCCTCAAGGTCTTGTCAGCTAGGGAGGAATCTGTATAATAAGATCATTTTGACATAATTTATGAAAGTGATAGTCAAAGGGTTAAGCTGAATCTTCAGTGGAAATATTTTTAGTACCAAGCCAGAGAAGGTGAGGGCTTGAATCAATGATTTTCTGAATCTGGCAGACTCTAGTAGGAGGGAGCTTGTATTTTCTAGAGAGCAACCACCACCTGCGTGAATTATATTATTGGTTAAGAGCTCAGGAGTCCTATAATGCACAGCTTTTGTGAGTCAGGCAATCTCTCTTCAAAAGGAAACTTGTTTCAATTGGAAGACACTGTAGGGATTTGAGTGAAGACGTGATGTGGTCAAAACGCTTCATACCTGTTATTAGTCTAGCTGTGGCGTTGAAGGATGCCTTTAGTGGTGCCAGTTGTGTTTTGGTGGATGTGTTAGTGTGGCGTTTCTATTGTCAAGTCTGGATTTGACTAGGGATTGTACTGCTATTTTGAGGTCAGTTGTTGGGATGAATGGTTTCACCTTCTTTAGGAGTCTGAGTTGGAGGAGTGTCCCACATGTGCTGATGTGAGTTGCATGTTGAAATTTCTGTCTAGTGGTATCCCTAGGGATTTAGACGATTCAAAAATAAGTGCGTGCAGTCAAGAGCATCCAGGTGCTTCAGCTATTCCTGAAGAGAGCGGATGCTATGTTATCAAGCGACAAATAGGAATTCGGTTTCCAGAGCATTAAGTTGTTGTTAGTTAGCCAGCTGTGGATCTTCTGCAGTGAATTGTTGAGATGGACAATAGCTTATAGGCAGGAAATCGTTATGTATCATCTGCATACATGTGGCAAGCAGATTGGCTTGTTTCAGGAGATCTGTCAACGGTTCCATATAGAGATTGGAGAGCACTGAGGAGATTGTGGAATCTTGGTGCTCCCAGTCTGACCGAAGATGGGTTAGAGAGCCTGCTACCCAATTTGGCATGCTCTGATTGGTTTTGTCAATAGGAAATGATGAGGTTAAAAATACAGAATGGCACTAAAAAACTATGATTGATTCTGTAGAGCTGCTTGTGCCACCTTCTACTCAGACAAAGTCTCTTAATCCAAAAACTGGCCCAAAACTCTATTCAGAATAGAAAAGGAACTCTCTGACCCATAAATTGCATCTTCTTTGCTGACATTGTCCCACATACAAGGCAAGGAGCTGATGTACTTCTTTGTCAAAAAGGTAGCGGACATCCAGCATTCTCCAATGGCTAGCCAAAGGGAAACATCCCAGGTGACCAACACCATACTTTACTCCAGACCAGGGAAGTCTCCTATCACTGAGGACTCATTTACCTCAGCTGATACACAGCCCTGACAGAAATTGAATTTGTGGGCCATGATGGACACTCCTCTGTTTCTGTCCATACGTCCCTAATCCAATCAATTAATTAATGCTCTCCGCAAGAATCCTTCCCCCCTGCCAAGCTGAGCATCCTAGATATAGACCCTGCCGGTAGTACTTCTCAATTCCTCATTACAGGAGACTCATATTCCATATGCCATGGTCTTGTCTCTCCTGAAGCAACCTAATCTGGACCACACCAATTTGTCAAATTAAAGACCAATCTCTATGTTACCTATCCTATCTAAAATTTCGGAAAACACTTTAACAAACAACTCACCACCTTTATGGAATCCCAACATTTTTTACATTTGTCCAAATTAGATTTCAGAGCAGAACATAGGCCCTCATTAGGATTGCGGTTTTTCCGCATCCTCCGGGCCGGTGGAAGTGTCCGCCGGCCCGGAGGATGTGGAAAAACCGCTGCGGACACTTCAAAGACCCCCCACCAGATTAGAATGGCTGGGGGGTCAGGAAGACTGTCCGCCGCTTTTCTGCCACGGTCGCCTTACGACCGCGGCGGAAAAGATCTAATATGGAGGCGGTGACTAACAGACACCGCCAGCCATGTTAGGAAGGGGGAAAACTGATGCCTTTCCGCGGCGGCTTCTCCGCCGTAGAAAGGCATATGGAGATGTCTTTGGGGGCCCGTTGCGGGCCCCCATGGTGACGGGGAAGTGGGGGGTGCACATGGAGGGTACCTATGGTACCCCCCTGCATTCGCGTGCACAAAGCAGCAGGCACCGCGCAGTGCCTGCCGCTTTGTGCATGCAAATGCGATGCATGCGTATTTAACCTTGCGGCGGGTGCTGCTTCAAGCAGCACCCACCGCAATGTTAAATATTGAGGATGTGACCACCAGGGTGGTGGTCACATCCTAATTTGCATGGAGGGACCGCCGCTGCCTCTGTGGACGCTCCCTCCTACTCTCCTGCGTCCGTCCGCCATCCTAATGAGCACCCTAGTACTGAATCTGCCCTTCTAGGAGTCATGGAACACCTTAGGTGGCTCCTAGATAAGGGTGACACTGTTGTGCTGATTTTACGCGATCTAGTGTGAATCCAAGGTCGATTTTGGGTTTCATTTTAATATTACATGGTAAGGCCTCCCAGCCATACCGCATAATATGACCACTTTGCCACATTAGGTATGAATTGTTTTTAACTGTGATGTATCATTCTGCCTCGGCCAGATTATTCACCCTGGAACTAGATACAGAATAGGAATTCTGGGATTGTCTGATGTATTAATTCCAACAAGCCATGTATATCTAAACTTACATTTGAGTTCATCCTGTGCCAAAAATAATCCCACACTGCAGGAAAAAAACATAAGTTGCAGGAGAATTTTAAAAATTATTTATTTATATATTCCAAAATGTACAACGTACATTATGTAATGTACAATGTATAGGCTCTGCGCATTGGAATAATATATCCTAGATATGTGTAGTAGGACTTTTGTCTACTAGGTAGCTATTGAATATATTAGAGTTATTTGTGAGTGCCAGCTAGCTCAGAGGTCACTAGAAACTTTCTCGAGTTCACAAGAAGGGATTTAGTTTCTGACAACCGCATAAACATGACAACTTTGTTTCCCCAAGATAAAACTGATCTTCAGAGTCGTGGAAACAATAGATAGATATTTTACTCAGTCATTCGTGCATGCTTCGTTTCACCAGAGGTCCAGAGAAATAGATAGACGGGCGCTTTCAATAAAAGAATATTTATTGAACAGTCTTCTTTCTCATGCAAAAGAAATTAACTGCTACAATTGTAATACTGTTTGCGAAGTATAATGTGTATAGTAAAAAGAGTATTATAAAATAATACTGAAAAAGCATTGTATGGTTCCTAAAACATAGATAAATACATACATAAATAACAAAGGCTAAAAAGTACTCAACTGGTGCTTCTAAAATATGCCAACCCCGATGTACCTAACCTAAGTCTAGTTTGAGGGAAGAAGTAAGTGAGGTGTAGCATACATTTTTTATTCTTTTTGCCAAGAATCAATCCAAGATTTTTCCTAGGGTCTAATCAGCTCCATACCTTGGTTTTAGAATGAAGGAGGTCAGTCTCAGGACTTGATTTCCCATCAACCCGCAAGGGTAGCTTGGAAACACTGGAGCTGGATTTCTCGTCAAGAGAAAAGACAGCGTCTCTCTCAGTGCGTCTGCTGGAGGGTCGGCTTCCTTCGTCACTTGCTGTAGCAGGATGCGTCGGGCAAGTAGATAGTCGAACTGCTCCAAACCACTGTGTGTTTGCTATGGCAAGAGTGGGCATATTTATACCTTGAAGGTGCTGAGTTTGACGTAAAGTTGGATATAATAACGTCATCAAAGAGTCTTAGTTCTTTGAAAACTCCATGAGTTCTTGGATAAATCAATATTGAAGCAAGGGGAAGTCCCTAGCTGCTGAAGCCGAGTTTTCCAAGAAATTGTTGGGGATTTTCGGACCTAGTGGAGGTAGCCCTGTTGTATTTGAACTGCACGAGCTACGTCTAAATATGGTTATGATGTCTATGCCTATATAAGGATATGGTGATTTATACCTATATAAGGGCATGAATCGGGAAAAGTACACTAGGGTCCTAAAATGCTATACAACACCCAGCCCACTTTATTATGTTCATCATTACTAAGTTCAAGCACTAAAACATATTCTAAAGCATGTGTTAACAATCCCAATCAAAAATACATAAAAATGCATTTGAAAATGGTTGCACACGAAAAGAATGAGCGTTTGTATTGTACTGCACGTATTTTAAAAGCAATGATTTCATTTCAATCATTAGGCATGTTGTTAGTATTGCTAACTGAAGTTATCATAACAGTTACATTTATGAAATGGCTCTAAATACAGAAAAAAAAGTTGAGACCATCCCATAGCAGAGTATATAAACTGTTTTGGTTTCTTGATAAGGTCAATATTGTTTCTAGGAAGTGTTCAAAGAATAAAAGTTGAGACCATCCCATAGCAGAGTATATAAACTGTTTTGGTTTCTTGATAAGGTCAATATTGTTTCTAGGAAGTGTTCAAAGAATTCTTGTTCTCTAAGAATAGTTCTACTTTAAGCAGATTGCTTTGTGCCAAAGTTCATTTTGGAATAAAAATCAAATCAAATCGTAGAAAAATAGAGTTCCGAAGTTAGAAATTTTTGTTTTGAAAAAGCGAAGGCCGAATTTCAGAGTTGAAAGGAACACTGTGTGCTAACTTTAAAAGTTATTCTCGGTGTCAGAAGAAAACATTAAATTGTCTAGGCTGGCAAAGAAGTCCTCTTCCACAGTAGATGAAAGTTGAACCACTTCATTAAGTAGATCAATCGTACACAGATGAGAAGCATCACCTTCAGCATCAGTCTCTTTAGCAATGTTCGCAGTAGATGGTACCTGTGTGCCTGATGGTCCGCGTATCTCACCTTCAGCTGGAATTGCTGGTGAGATCTCTATGAATGCCGGCATCAAGATTGGTGGCCGTTGGGGGCAACACAATACATGAGCCGTTACCAGACCCAGTAAGGTGTCAACATCCGTTGGCAGTGCTGATGGAAGTGTTTGACAGATATCCAACACGCATTCCTCTCCACAAAGCAGGCATTGTAGAACAGGTAAGATGCAATCTTGCCCTATTGGTCCAAATGACAGGAACCACGTGGTATTCAGATCTCTCAAACAAGACAAGCCAAGAATCTGTGTTATGCGTTCACCATACAGTATTGCCAGAAGAGCGTTCTCCATGGTAATCTGGGTATCGCTGGTGACCGGACTTGCCATAACGGAGCAGGAGGAACAAAAATAGTATCCCTGCTACGAGTCCCAAGATGAGAGGCAGGCCGCCGAACACAGAGTGCACGAAGTTAGGAAAAATGCCCAGGACTGCGTCAAAGGGTGCTAACAGTCCCAAATAAATCGTCTTAAATACATGTACAATACCACTGGTATCCGACATGTTTAAGATATGACCTAACATTTCTGCGAAATGTATGGGGCAGTTTGTTGATAATAAGGCATGTATCTCCGCAGAGGAACTTGCAACTTGCAGATCATACGTCTCTCTGAACAAGGTCAGTGGCACCGTTTTTTGTAAATGAATGGCTTTAATTCTGCTTAAGGTATCAATTCGTATAGAAGAGATGTTCAGTGAAGGCCACAGTGGCGACTCCCCGTCTGTCTTAGTTTTTGGAAACAATACTTGCATACAGCATGTGACCCTGGCTGACACACTAACGAGATAGGCTATTCCTGGCATCATTCCACAACAGCAGTGATCATTCAGCATTATGTAGCTCCCATTGGAAAGCTGCCCAAAAATTGGATCTATCACTGCTGCCGGGGAACCCTCAAGGTGGCATGATAAGTTGTTTGAAGAACCATCACAGGCTCCGTGTAAATTAATGCCTTGACAAAGAAGTGTACCACTCAATGTTGTTTTACAGTTGTTACCACTAAGAAATACCTCCTTTTCCCCACTCCAACATTTGTGTGTGTATGGTAAATCCCAGGTCGACTTTATGTATTCTTTACCCAACCTTTCATACAGGCCTGCTGGTATGTGTTTTAAGCAATATTGAAACTGAAAAATCGTCCCTGGTATTGTGATGGTGTCATGTATTATCCATTCAATGGCTGGTTTCTCAGAAACAGTTCATGGTAATCTCTCCAGTTTTTCTATGCTCAGCACCGTATAGTCTGCTCCCCTCTGTGCCAAAGAGATTTGTTTATCTGTAAGGTTAAATACAGTAAACAATGACATGGTGTTCATTAGACGCCAAGGCACATAGCCTGAACGAAGGTATTGTAACGTCCAGCCTAGCAGCATTATAGAACACAATTGAGACTAGCCATGTTGTAACATTAGCAACTCCTGTTCAATTATGTCTATGGCAGAGGATACAATGCTGTCCAAAGAATAAATTCTGGGCGACAGAGTTGTTAACCCATTGTCAACTACAGAGAGAGCTTTCTCTAAATTTCCCATATTCATAATGCAGTTTCTATTTGTGGGACTTTCCATGCTTCATTATAAGCAGCGTATATCTGGCGTATATGAAACGTTTATGGCATTGTTTGCGAGGTCCAAGTAAAAATTCTCTCAAATCAATGCCATCTTTAAGTAAATTTAAGTGTTGTTTTATATCCGGTAGTGCAGATTTTTGTAGCCACTCAAGGCACAGTTTTTCTACACTGTAAGTTGTTATTATCCCTGGATGTTGTCTCTGGATATATATTGGATCTGGCCTAGTTACTGTAAACCCTTGAGTCTTGTTCAGGAATCTAGCTTGACAGTTATTCATGTCTGTGGGCCAGATTAACCATTTTTTCCAATCAGGAATAGTTCTGTTGTGTTGTAAAATATAATTACGTCTACCTCCTCATCTGTAGTTCTGTTACTATCAGGTGTGGGCTTAGATATGGACGGTTTGTTTAAATCTTTTATCTTAGCCAGGCCAAGACATGATGTCTGTTGAACAGTTTCATTTAAGAACATTATTTGTTCCGGGATGATGCAGGCTCTGAATAATGCTTCTAAACCTAGTACCTGCCAGTCTTAGTGCCCCAGACAGTTTTTGTCCTAATGTTGTCTTTCCAAAAGTCAAATCCTAATGTGGACAATGGAGCATAAAAGGCGCAGAATAAATTTGCTTAGTATTAGTCAACATACTTTTCATGCCTGTCTTATTAACATTTTTAAAGTAAAAAGTTTCTGGATTTTTGACATTAAAACCTGTAAAGTATGGACATTTTTCATAAAATGTTTTCGAGCTACCTTTTGGTGGCGTTGGACAATGTTCCCATTGATTATATGTTGAATCATTTCTTGGGTTTGCAGATTTGTGCAAATAATGATGACCACAATTATTAAAACAACACATTTCTTCATAATTTGATGAACCATCTAAGTCTTCATATTTTGCAAATTTTGCCGACATTTCTAAGTCTGCCATCATGTTATTAACAGTCTCAAAGTCCCAACCATCAGAAAATGTACTGGGTGAAACAAAATCACTCAAGGAAAACTTAAATTGGTGTGGACTCTTCACCAGCTCGACAGGGCCATAAATGTCATAATCAGTTCTATCCCAAGCTATACCACCAGGTAGAGGAACGGCTGTGATGTTTACTGATTACAAGTCTCTTTGCTCACGATGAGATGATTTGTGTGGCTTCAGGAGCAAGTTGGTGTTCTTACTTGCTGTGTCCATTGTACTATATTTTCCATCTATCAGCTTTCCAAAACTTAAAACAAGAATGAGCCAAAGTAGGAGAAAAAGTATACCTAACACAATCCAAAATTCAACCCATGGTGAAACCAGATATGTATTTGTAAGCTGGTGAAAAAGTTCTGTTACTTGTTCCTTGAAAGTTTTGTTTGTTTGCGTTATTTCAGGCTCACTGGGATCCTCAGATAAGGTATTGAAGTTGATGAAATAGCCACAAGCAGTTCTGTCAATGGTTGGTATTGCATCCGGATTATTTGAAATCACTGGAGCTGCTTGTTCCCTTGACATGTTAGTATAGTCAGATGCTACATAATTGTAGACGGGAGTTTCTTGACAAACTGTTATTTGGGTTTCAAGAGGCACAAGTTCCATCCCTTTGTTGAACAGTCCTTCTTTTCTCACTGCAGATTCTTCAAAGGTGATGAGTCTTTCAGTTTGAACCTCTTGGATGGTAGCCAGATTTGGTCGTCTGCTACATCTTTGGAGCCCACTGGGCTTTCTACTTATTATCGGCCACATGGTTTGGTTTTACCAGGTCAATTGATACGGAATGGTTCTCCTTTTTCCAGCAAGGGGCGGCAGTAACACTGTTCTCGATCCGTGGACTGCTAGTACAGGTACTGGTTTTCTGTAAGAAGGCCCAAATTCCTTCTTATCCGCTATTTTCTCTCTGACCAGACCCCCAATCTTTGGAATCCAGACAGGTCTTGCTGGGACAGGTGGTTTTTCTTCAGTGGTCGTTGGCTTTTGTATGGTGTTGCTTAGACTTCTTTTTTCATTTAAGTCCTGTAAAACAGCCAAACGATCTTTGATATCAAAGGGTTTTTGTTCTACCACTGAAGTATGATGATCGAGGTTTTCAACCAACATTCTAGTACCAAAAAGGATTTCATATGGAGTGATTCCACCCAGAGAATTTATTGGCAGATTATTAAGACTACGTTGGACACTTATTAGATGTTTACCCACCAATCACCCGAACCTAATACCCTGGCTGTTATAGATTGCTTTATGTCACAGTTTTTTCTTTCCACAACCAAATTTCCCTCAGGATGGAATGGACTTGAGTACCTCAATGCAACGCCCAAGCTGGTCATGGCATCCTTGTAGGCCCGAGAGCTAAAAACAGGACCCTGGTCAGAATGTAGCGTGCTGATTGCGTATGTGCCGTTATGGCCACATCTAAATGAATCTTGAAATGAATCCACTGTGACCATGATATATTTATAGTTACCATTCCTCTGCAAAGGACCACAGTGGTCAAGATATACAAATGCTAATGGTTTATCTGAAATTAGAAGGGGCGTCTGCGCCGGGCGTTTCACTGTTGAAACTTTCATTTTCTGGCAGATTTCACATTCCAAAACATAGTTTCTGGTTTGTTTCCTCATGCGTGGCCACCAATATCTCTCTTTTGATAAAGAAACTGTGGCGGAAACACCTTCATGTGCTGCTAAGATTAGTCCTAACCTGTGTTCCATGTTTGGGATTACTCTATCCCCCACTCCAGGGATTCGAGCAAACGGAACATTATTTGCATCAGTTAAGTATGAGTACTTGAGTGGAAAGCCTTTTGGTAGTGTTTTACCACTGTCTTTTATTGAAGCAGTGACAGCTTGCATTATTTCGCTGTCTGTTTTTGTTTTCGAACAAGTGATTGCAGATACGGAAGCCGTTTGCACAGCTGCCATCGCGGCTTCATCAGCCAATGAATTCCCTTCAACGTGAACGCCATCATGTTGATGACTCAGTGTATGGATAACATGGGTCTTTTGTAGTTCTTTCTGTAAAAGAACTACTAGTACCCAAAGCATTTTATGCTTGATTGTGCCACCTTTTGCGTCTTTGAAACCGTTTTGAACCCAGTTCTGCAAATATTCATTGTAAGATTGGATGCAGTAATACGAATCGCACACTCTGATTGTGGGGAATTCTCGATCGGTAATTTCAAGCGCCATCTTCAAAGCCTGTAGTTCAGCTCGCTGAGCTGTACAGTCTCCGAGAGATTGAGTTTTTGTGACCATAAGTCTGAATTTACCATCGAGCCAGCGACCTTAAACGATCGCGCACGCAGCACTATAAGCTTGTTTTCTGCCAATTACGGGCTGTGCTGATCCGTCTGTATAAATTCTACATTGTAATGTTCTAGAGGCAGAATTTCAGTGGGCAGAGGACATTCGTGTTCGTATTGGAGAAATTCTTGAGTCTTCAAGTAGGGGTCAAAAACGTATTTAACGTCTGTTGCAGCAAGAGAATTAACCCATTTTATCCATCTTGGATGTAAAGCTTTTGCATTTGGAATGCTTGCCTTTGTCACTGCCTCTAAGGCAGGTACAGGAGTAACAACTTTTATGCGTTTACCCTGTGCGAGGGCTCTCTCTCTTGCTACTGCAGTTTGAACCGCTGTCAGAATTTTTTCTGTTGAAGTGAATTTCATTTCAGCTTGTGTGTACAAATGTGATTTGTAAGCTATTGGAACCTTTTCACCTTCATTAAAGGTTAGGTATGTGAATCCGCATCTCTCTGGAATGATTCGGACTACAAGGTTTTGTTCATTTACTCATGTCGGTAAATGTGTTGTTGCTAACATGTCTGTTTGCACTGAACGCAAAATTTCTGTGTGTTTTTGAGTCCAATTAGTAGGTTTGAAATCAGGTTTGATTAATTCGTAGAGAGGTTTAACTCTTTCTGCGTAGTTTAAAATGTCCGTCCTGACTCGTCAGAAGCGGTCGCTCCTCCTCACGCTGCTTCCCCGAGCTTCATTCTGGTATCGTGACCACAAGACCACTGCCTGCATTTAACTGCGCTTGAATTTCTGAATAATTTTCCTTCGTGAGCCAGATCGCCACATAGCGCTTCATTACCTGATAAATTGTGCTGATTAACATAGTAGCGTAGCGCTAGTCTCAATTGTGCTGATTAGCATATTAGCGTAGCGCTAGCCTCCCATAGCACGCTGCAACGCTCTGCTTTCTTTGTGCTGCCTGCATTTAACTTTATGCTTAATTCTGTCCTGTGCCGGTCCCACTAGCATTGTCATAGCGTTTTTACACACTTTGTGCCCCAACCCTGCATTGAATTTGGTCGACTGCCATCTTGTTTTGGTTGTTGTTTTTTTGCCTTCCCTCCCCGGATCTCCACCCCGCCTCCCGCCTCCCAGCTGCTCTGCCTTCGCCCCTCCACTTCCTGCATATGACACATGCTTTTGCGCGCAGCGTTCACACGCGGCGGTCGCGCCCCATGCACGCCGAAGGTGCGCCAAAGGTAAGCCCGTCTACGCCCGTCCGCGCCTGGACCGCGCCCAGCGCCAGTCCCCTTGGCCCCCGCAAACCGCACTCCTACCGCACTACGTATGACGCCGCCACCCTCTTAGCCCTCAACCCCGGATGCACTCCACAATGCTACAAAGCTGCCCCAGGACGTTCCCATGGTCCCTTCGCCTGCCACTCCTGCAAGTTCGCCTGCATCAAGACCTACACCAAAACATCTTCCCCCAGACACAGCCCCGACTCTAACCACCTGAAGTGCATCCTACTAAACACCCGCTTGATCCACAGACACGCCACTGAACTCTGGGACCTACTCGACACTGCTTCACCGGACATCGCCTTCCTTACAGAAACCTGGATGAACGCTTCATCAGCGCCCGACATCGCCATAGCCATTCCGGACGCCTACAAGATCATCCGAAAAGACCGCACCAACCAAACAGGAGGAGGCATCGCCATCGTCCATAAGAACACCATCAGAATCACGACCAGCTTCAACGACAACCTTGCAACCGCCGAACACCTCCACTTTCAGATCCACACCGACCCCATAACCAAGCTTAGAGGCACCCTCATCTACAGACCACCAGGAACCCGTCAACAATTCAGCGAAGACATCACTGACTTCATCAGCCAACATGCCCTCGCCTCCGAGAACTACATTCTACTGGGAGACCTCAACTTCCACCTGGAAAAGAAAAATGACAGCAACACCACCACCCTTCTGGACAACCTGGCCAATCTTGGTCTCAAACAACTTGTTGACACCCCCACCCACATAGCCGGACATACGCTCGACCCAATCTTCACCTCCAGCAAGCACATCTCCTTCGATCGCACCACAGCTCTCCATTGGACGGACCACAGCTGTGTTCACTTCAGCTACAAAACTGCCTCGACCCACAACCGCCCACAACATATTCCACGAAGAAACTGGAATAAAATCACCACCAACCAACTCCTCACATCGCTCAAGCAAAACCCTCCCGCCCTATCATCGGACCCAAACCAAGCGGCCACCAAACTCAAACAATGGATCACTCACAGCGCTGACGAACTAGCACCCTTGAAAAAACACCAAACCAAACAGGGCAGCAAAAAGCCCCCCTGGTTCAACGAGGACCTTAAGAAATCCAAGAAACTATGCCGTACTCTCGAGAAAACATGGAAAAAAAACCAACCACTGACAACCTGACCACCTTCAAGACAGCCACCCGCAAACACCACCAATTAATCCGATCCACCAAGAAGTCAGCATTCAAGGATCGACTCAACAACAACGCCCAAAACAACAAGGAGCTATTCAACATCGCCAAAGAATTTACCAACCCCACTACTGCCTCAAACAACATTACTCCCTCCCAAGAACTATGCGACTCGTTATTCTCTTTCTTCTACAACAAGATCGCCGACATACATAACAGCTTTGAGAACATTTCCAAAGAACAGTCCACTCCACCCACCTCCGAACCTAAACCGCCCTCTAACATCCTGAACTCCTGGAACCCAATCACCACTGAAGACACCATCCGCCTAATGAACTCCATACATTCAGGCTCGCCAACCGACCCCTGCCCCCACCACATCTTCAACAAAGCAGACTCCATCATCGCACTCCATCTCCGTGATGCCATCAACTGCTCCTTCAACTCCGCTACCTTTCCAGAAAGCTGGAAACACGCTGAACTCAACGCCCTCTTAAAGAAACCCACAGCGGACCCCTCTGAACTTAAGAACTACCGCCCCATCTCCCTCCTCCCATTCCCTGCCAAAGTCATTGAGAAAGCCGTCAATAGACAGCTCGCCGCCTTCCTTGAATCCAACAACTCCCTCGATTCCTCACAGTCCGGCTTTCGGGCCAAACACAGCACCGAAACCGCCCTCATCGCAGCAACAGACGATATTCGAACACTACTGGACAACGGAGAAACAGTTGCCCTCATCCTACTCGACCTCTCCGCTGCCTTCGACACAGTCTGTCATAGCACCCTCATACAACGCCTCAGCAACATCGGCATACAAGGAAAAACCTTGGACTGGATCATCTCGTTCCTCGCCGGGAGAACCCAGAGAGTCCGACTCCCCCCATTCATATCAGAGGCCACCGAAGTCATCTGCGGAGTACCACAAGGATCATCACTCAGTCCCACCCTTTTCAACGTTTACATGAGTCCCCTCGCATCCATCGCGCGACAACACAACCTCAACATCATCTCCTATGCAGACGACACCCAACTGATCCTTCCGCTTACCAAAGACCCTAACACCGCCAAAACCAATCTTCATGAAGGTATGAAAGAAGTAGCTGAATGGATGAAAAACAGCCGACTAAAACTTAACTCAGACAAAACGGAAGTCCTCATCCTAGGATCATCCCCCTCCGCCTGGGACGACTCATGGTGGCCATCGACCCTGGGCTCGGCACCCATACCCACAGACCACGCACGTAACCTAGCTCATCCTAGACTCCTCCCTCTCGATGACCAGACAAGTCAACGCCGTCTCATCCTCTTGCTTCAACGTACTTCGTATGCTCAAAAAAAACTTTCGTTGGATCCCCACCGAAACTAGAAAGACGGTTACCCACGCCCTGGTCACCAGCCGACTGGACTATGGAAACACCCTATACGCCGGAACCACATCCAAATTACAGAAAAAACTCCAACGCATCCAAAACGCATCAGCCAGATTCATATTGGACATCCCGCGCCAAGCTCACATTTCCGGTCACCTCAAAGACCTCCCTTGGCTTCCCGTCAACAAGAGAATAACGTTCCGTCTCCTCACCCACGCACACAAAGCCCTCTACAAACTAGGACCCGAATGCCTCAACACTCGAATGTCCTTCTACACACCGACCCGCCAACTAAGATCCTCCAATCAAGCCCTCGCCGCAGTTCCACGCATCCGCAGATCCACCATGGGAGGAAGATCCTTCTCCTACTTGGCGGCCAAGACCTGGAATTCTTTCCCCACTCACCTCCGCCTTACCCAGAACCACATTTCCTTCAGGAAGGAACTTAAAACCTGGCTATTCGATAGATAGTGCCCCCCTCCCCCAAGCGCCTTGAGACCCTCTGGGTGAGTAGTGCGCTATACAAATTCCTGAACTTGAACTTGAACTTAAGTTCTTCCGAAATTCAGGAATCCTAGAACTGACAGTAAGTTTTTCAGCATTTTTGGAGGTTGGAGCAGCGAACATTTTTCTAAAAAGTTCGCTGCCAGGCTTTTCCCTTCACTTGAAAGTTTGTATCCTAAGAATAGGATGTTGAGGGGGGCAATCCTTGATTTTTTAAAATTGAATTTGTACCCTTCAGAGGCGAAGCCAAGTATTATGGTGTTCACCCTGGTCAAGTGCCTGTCCAAGTCGTCGTCTGTAAGATAGATGACATCGACATAAGATAATGCTTCATCATCATATGTTTGCAGTAACCCAGGACTGTTCTTGAATCCCTGTGGGAGAAGACAGAAGTGACGCTGTGTCCCCATAATTGAGAAAGCGGTCAAGTACCTGCTTTCAGGTGCGATATTTTGACAGAAGAAACCGTTTGAAATATCTAATGTTGTTTTATATTTTTTGCGCACAATGTTATTCATCAATGCTGCACTGTGTGCATTTTGTACTGCAAATGTTTTGCAACAAGAGTTTAAATGTCTGTAGTCCAAAACTAGACAATATGTATTTTCTGGGTTGGGGACAGGAAACAAAGGATTGTTCATGGACGAGGTGCATGTTTCAATCACCCCTTGGTGTGATTGAATCTCCCTGACCTGTTTTTAGATTTTTGTGTAGCTGGATACTGCTTTTGAGCAGTTGGTTGATTTTTTAACTGGATCTTATGGTGAGTAGAATCCTCATCCCATCCCACATAATTTTTGTATAATACTGGTGTCTGAGCCACAGCCCATTTTCAGGCATAGGTGTATTTTTTACGAATCGGAATATGATTTGAGAAGGCTGGCATAATGATCTCTTCGCCATGTGGGCACTCCCTGACAAATTCAGGTGGCCAGTCTTTTTCAGCCAGAAGAATGTCATAACCCTTAGATAGTTTTTCCCAAAAGAGTGCTTTTATTTTACTAGTTATATCCCCCTCTATTCCGAGTGTTACTTCATATAACTTATGTGGTACACTAATCCTGGTATCTGCAGTTTCAACCTGAATGCATTCATTCAGGTCCACCGTCTCCAGATGATCCTTCGGGATCTTGCGAGCTATGGTAACCTCGGCTGCGCTGTCCAGCAATGTCTGGGCCCACGCCCTGTTAAAGATCCTTGGCATGTCTGATTTTAAGACCTTCTTTTTGGTAAATTGAGTTTTCTTATTTTTCAAAACGTGTTGATCCTCTTTGGACTTCATGCGTTCTTCCTTGTGTTCTGATCGTCCTCTTCTTTCGGATTTCAGCGAGGAAGTCTGAAAGATACGAGAGGAACGTGTATCAGTATCTTGATATCTATCAGGTTTTCTCAAATTTTCCCTGTTTTTGAGGTTATACCTCTTTTCAGAGGGCTCCTTTTGAGGAGACCTTCCTCTGGATTCAGAATGCTTCTCTTTAGGAAGTGTCTGTCTAGTATTTTCCCACTTCTTTTTAGGAGTAGTGAGTGTGTTTTTGATAAAAAAACTTTTTCTGGATTTTCTGTTAGTTCGGGCTTTACTGGTTTCCCTCCCAAACTATCTCTTCCTAGTTCTTCATAGGATGTTTCTATTATTCTGGCAAGTTCATATGGTTGCTCAATTACATCAAGTTTTTTAATTGTTGGCGGATTGCCACGGATGCTGCTTCACCTTTATTATTTGCTAATATTATAGCTGAGACCTGTTTGAAATCTTTCAGTAACTTCATACCAAGATTTAAAGCAGGTTCTTCCCCGTATTCATTTTGAATCTGTTTCAGGACGTCTGGTATTAACACCATGGACGGAACACCATGTGTTTTTGTGTAGATTGCAGCAAAGACTGTACCCCAAGTGTCACAGTCCTCCAGGTGTGGTGCGATCCCCATTGGTAAACAGATTGTTAGAATCCTGTGTTTCTCATGAGGTGTACTTTCAGGGAATACTGCCTCGATCCGAGTAATTGTTTGAGCTAACCAGAATGGAATGTGTTCCCTTTTTGTGGGTAATTTACCAATGACTGATTGTATGGTCTGTGGTGTAATTTTGTTTGTGTTCCCTTGATGAAGGGTTTGTTGTGAAATTCTGATAGCAGGTTGGACTGTTAGTGTCTGCATACCATATTGTACTCGATTTCCCAGCAACCCACAAGGGTAGCTTGGAAACACTGGAGCTGGATTTCTCGGAAAGGGAAAAGACAGTGTCTCTCTCAGTGCGTCTGCTGGAGAGTTGGCTTCCTTCGGCACTTGCTGTAGCAGGATACGTCGGGCAAGTAGATAGTCGAACTGCTCCAAACCACTGTGTGTTTGCTATGGCAAGTGTTGGCATAGTTATACCTTGAAGGTGCCAAGTTTGACGTAAAGGTAGACATATTAACGTCATCAAAGAGTCTCAGTTCTTTGAAAACTCCATGAGTTATTCGATAAATCAATTTTAAAGCAAGGGGAAGTCCCTAGCTGCTGAAGCAGAGTTTCCCAAAAAATCGTTGTGGATTTTCGGTACTAGTGGAAGTAGCCCTGCCGTATTTGGACTGCACGAGCTATGTCTAAATATGGTTATGATGTATATGCCTATATAAGGATATGGTGATTTATACCTATATAAGGGCATGAATCGGTAAAAGTACACTAGGGTCCTAAAATGCTATACAACAAGAGGGCATATTCAGAGATTTACATTTACACCTGCATAATTTCAACAAAAGAACAAAGAAACAAAAATCCAAAGTTCAGGAACGAAAAAAAAGAAAACAAAGTGTGCTGTGTGCATACATGGACATGACATTAGGTAGGGAACAATAGACAGCTCTGCAGCTGCGTGGTCATTAGACATGATATGCGTGATCGTTCCATGGATAAGTTGCTTTGGGGAGAAAGGTGGTGAATGAGGTGAGAGGTTAGAGGAGGGGGCAGGGAGTATACTAATAGAAGTTCTAGCTCAGCTTCTACCCTAACTGTGGATCCATCTGTAAGGGTGAACAGATTGAAGATAAACTTCCTTATAGTCCTGTAAATTGTATATGAGTCTCTAATATGAAGCAGTTGTATATATTTCAGATATCCACTCATTATGACCATGTAGGTGTGGTAATCTTCAGTGGCATAGAACAGAGATCTTGGCCATGGTTAGTTCTCTGGAGAGTAAATGTTGTTTATGGTTTGTTAAAGAGGGAAGTCAGTCATGTCATGCAACATGATCAACTTTCGCGTTAGGGGTAGTGGAATAGCAAGGGTTTTGTTGAGAGTATCCCCTACTCTAAGACACAGTCCAAGTATGTTTATGCAACCATTGAGAACATGCACTATAACACACCCCACCTGGACACATCTCCAACAGTTCATGTAGTGAAGTAGACTGGCTGTAAACAGTTGTTGTGGGGTACAGTACCAATCCTGAATTCTTATAAGAAAGAACATTTCATTCCAGATACCTCACCTCCCATCCTGCCCATCAACATTCTGATTATTTCTTTTCATTCCATAGCAGTGTATTCAATTTGTAAAATGACTTGCCATTTCTGATAGTAAATGGCCTGGCTTGCAATTGAGACATTAAAAGGTTATAAACTGCTGACATTACTCCCCCTTATGAAGGCCCCAATGCGTTAGGTATCGTTCAGTTGGGCAGTTCTGTACTTTTCAGGGTGGTGCCCCTAGTCGGCTCTGAAGACAGGGCCAAAGCTTTACATATTAACATTTTTGTTTGAATGTTAAGTGGAATTTGTCTTGTAACATTTCTAAGGTTTAAGGTTACCCTGCGTCAGGAGCTGTTCAAGGGAGACACTAGCCGTTGTCTGTATTGATTCCCAATTTTAACAAATTATATTTGAGAAGAGTTTCACTCGCTCTGCCAGAAGGTTGAGGGGTAAAAACCCTCCTCAAGCAGAAACTACAATTCTTGTCAGTGTGGAGCACAAGCAAACCCCAAATTCACCTGTGCACAATTCCTTGGTAGCATGGCACAGAGCAGTCAGGCCTATCTTAGAGTCAATGTGTAAAGTATTTATGCAGCACTTCAAACAGTAATAAAGTGAAAACAAAAGGAAGATTCCACACCAGATTAGATAAATAGAGTAAAGGTTAATAAATAAATCAAGACAAAAATGAAAAAAATCCAATTAGTATGACCGGAGATATGCAATTTTCAACTTTTAGTGAAAATAGCACAGAAAAGCACAATAAGCACAAACTGTGGATCTCTGGTTATGCCAGCCCGGTATGAAGTCACAAGTTCAGGCTGACCATGATTGAGCACTGTCCTTCTACAGGGACCAACTTAGGCCTGTTGAACAACTGTACCTTAAAGCCTGGTTGTACAGCATTGCAAGGTCCGGCGTCGGGGATGAGTCACACAGCTGAGGTTGATGAGTCGGTTCAGAGGAGTTGTGATGCTGCGATGCGAGGTCCTGCATTAACATCCAGGCGCCTATCAATGAGGCGCTTGCGCTATGACGTTTTGCATTGAGGATGTGTCATGCAGTCTGAGCGATGCATCTGTTCCAAGTAGCTGCGGGCCTGCAATGCATAGTCTGGCATCATTGTTAAGTTTGCTGTCCATGAGTGACTTGTGATGTGATCGCCTGCGGCAAGGATGTGTCATGCTGTAGTGGTTCTGATGAGGCTACGGGCTGTGAGGGCAATGCGAAGTCCTGATAACCAGAAAGGCCATGCAGAAGAGGTGATACATCGGTTCTGAATGGAGTTGTGCCATGCAGCAGAGAAAATGCAACGGTTCTTCTGGTTACATGAAACTGAGCCCTTACAGGCACTCTGGTGGTCCTGGGTACAGGTTTCATGTCCAGTCCTCACTCAGTCAGGAGGGTTGCAGGGGCAGCAGGCCAGCACAGCACAGCAGGCAGTCTTTCAGGACAGCAGCCAGCAGAGTGGCAGTACTTGTAGCAGCACAGCTATCCTTCTTCCTGGCAGAGTTTTCTACAGGTTCAGAAGTGTACCGAGGCCCAATATTTACACCTGGTGCATTCCTTTAAGGTGAGAAAAATTTCTAGAGGATTACCTTTGAAGTACTCAGGTTTCCTGCCTCCACTGGCTCCAGACATAGGGCCTGATCAGATACTCTGTCAAAAACATGACAGCTGCATTACAATTGGCATAGGATATAATTCACTTGTAATACGGTGGACGGGTTATCGTCACGTTTGTATGGTGAGTATCCCATCATGAATATCCCATCAGCCAAGATCTAAATCAGGCTCTAAGCCTATTGAGTTATCGGAGGAATAGAAAAAAGACCAACTGCCAGCTACACCTTGTCATGTGACCCAGAGGCAGGCTGCAGGCACTAAATGGGTAAATGGGTAGGGCAGAAAAAATACCAACTTTTCTATAATTTGCATTTCCAAAATTGTAATTCAAAATCCAACTTCACCATGATGGAGGATTTTTCATTACAGTTCTAAAGACTTAAAAAATTAACCCTTTACCTGTTACCATTTGGAAGACATCTTTAAAAAAAAGTAATGAGTTAATTTCACTGTTATCCCATGGTAGAGGCAGGCCTTGCAATATTGAAAAATTAATTTAAGAGTTTTTCATTATCAGGACATGTAAAACTTAAAAGTACATGTCCTATTTTTTAAATACACGGCACCCTACTCTCTGCTGTCCAGGGCCTACCCTACGGGTGACTTAAATGTATTAAAAAGTGAAGGTTTGAGCCTGATAGTAGGTATTTTTTGCCAGGTCAAAATGGCAGCTTAAAACTGCACACACAGTCTGCAATGACAGGTCTGAGACATGTTGAAAGGGCTACTTAAGTGAATGGCACAATCGGTGCTGCTGGACCACCAGTAGCATTTAATTCCAGGCACTGGGCACATGTGGTACCACTTTACTAGGGGCTTACATGTATATAAAATGTGCCAATTGGGTATAAGACAATTTTATCTTGTTTAGAGGAGAGAGTATGTGAGAGGCTGGCTCAGTATATGATTTTCACTCATGTAAGTGGACACTTTGCACTGATCCAGGCAACGCTTATGGTGATTTAAGTGGTCTTAGACAACCTCAGATCTCTCTAAGCGGTAGCTGTGGAGGGAAGCCTTCAGGCTTAGTCCAGAAGGAGTGTAAAGCAGTTCGTATTACCAGAACATACCCTCAGATGCATCAAGCATCCATTTTGCGATTCCTTATTAGCGAAAAATAAGGAATCGCTAATAAGGAATAGCAAAATGCTATGCAAGAAGAACTTGCTCAAAAAATAGCGATTTCTTAAAATTCCTTAATTGTGACTCGCAAATTGCA
Organism: Lissotriton vulgaris; assembly: GCF_964263255.1. NCBI lineage: Eukaryota > Metazoa > Chordata > Amphibia > Caudata > Salamandridae > Lissotriton > Lissotriton vulgaris. The sequence goes on from NC_141687.1 coordinate 1,572,075,194, forward strand.
AGTCTGTTTATGCAACCATCTCAATTGGCGAATCGCATTTAGCGAATCGCAAATTAAGAATGCAATTTCAAGGGTGCTGGGGTGTCCAAAGGACACCCTGTTGCACCCCTGAAATTGATCTGTGCACATATGTTGTGCACACACATGCCCTTAGGGCATGTGTCTGCGCAACATGCAACTTTGAAAAATGCACAAAAGTGCATTTTTCAAAGTTTTTGCAAATTACCATGAAGTTGAACTTCATGGTAATTTGCTACTCCTATTAGCGAAATCGCACATTTTTTTACTTTGAGGCATTGCATTTAAGGAATCTCAATTTGAGATTCCTTAGCCCCAGTAACCAGTAGCCCCACGGAGGCCGTGTGTAGAGTGGGAACACAACAGTGGGATCAATGCAAGTCAATGAGTAAGTCGGGCTGCAATTTTAAAGGAAGAGGACCCTTCCCAGCAGACCCTGAAGAAACCCCATAGAAGAAAAGAGCTTGGAGAGCCACCCAAACCGTGGATACCTTAGGAACCAGGATACCTGCAACAGGGAAGCTGGGTGCATAGGTGAGAAGTGGTGTCGGAAACCGTTGTCGAACTCAATGGGAGACTTCAGAAAGATGTTGCTGCTGGAGAAGCTGAAAGTGTCCGGTGGAACCCAAATGTGGATTCAAGATGTTAGAAACCTGCAAGCAGAGGGGACAGAGTCTATGCCACTCAGGAGTTACCAGGAGATACAGAAGACGAATGCCCACCGATGATGGGTGTTGTGCGAGAGTTGAAGTGACCTTTAAACTGCAGCTGTGTGGACCAGGCAATGCTGTGGAAGACCAGGAGCTGTGTACAAGCTGTGTCAGATAGGATGTTGAGAGTTGTTGGGTTGGTGTCTGGCGGGAGCACAACCAAGTCTTGGCAACTGCAACCAACAAAGGAGTAGAAGGAGGTGCAATGTCGGGACAAGCAAGGTCCAGGAGACTCAATACAAGCTGGGGAGTCAGGGCAAACCCAAGCAATCAGGAGAGCCCACAAGAATTCAAATGTGACCCTTGACATGACCCACAGGCTGGAGGCACTGGAGTCGCAAGAGGACCTCAAGCAGCTACCAAAGAAGCAGGCCCATGGTGCAAGTAATGTGGTGTGGTTAAATATTATGGTCACTGGAGATACTTGAGGTTGGGGCTACATGGAGCCCGAAGATCTTAGAGAAAGGAAGCCAACAAGCCTTTGCAACTGCAAGTCAATGCAGTGCACAGGGGTTCGGTTTCTGAAGCTCTGACGAGGGATACTGGCCTCAAACTTTGTGAGAGGACAGGGCAGGTCTAAAGGGATGTGAAGAACCATCACCTATGTTTCTGAGCCTTTTGGAGTCTATAGGATCCCAGGATCAGCAGATCAGTCAGCTTAGTTGCAGTGCCTGCAGATGCAGTGGAGTGGCTTCTTTACTTCAAGGGAGATTCTTTTAGGTGTCTTGGATGTCCATAGGCCATGGACGGGTTCCTGTATGGAGCACAGGCATGGATGTTGCAGCAGATGAGCAAGGCGAAGAGATCAGGAGCAGCAGGAGTCTTCCCGGTTGCAGTCTTGATGCCCAGAGCGAAGTCCAGCCAAATCAAGAGTGCCCAGGTGGTCGAAGTTGAAGTAGTCTCTGGACTGTATCATGTCCCACAACTCATCTAGGGACCCATCTACAGGTAAGCCCTTAAATGCCCTAAGGAAAGGGTTGGGACGATACAGGGGTCCCTCCCTAAGAAGGGGCTGGACAAGGAGGAAGATATTCGCCTGTCCTTTGTCCAGTTTCACATCAGAGTTGGAGCCAATGGCTCTCTGAACTGGTTTGAGTTGGACTATGCATGGAGGGCACCAAATGAGCCCTGCATGCAGAGTATGGGGCGCTGACAAGCGCTCCCACCCTGCCCCAATACACTAAATCCTGTCTAGGATTTGGTCACCTTTCCCTCTGACAGGATGCCCATTGTTCTGCCTCCCCTGCCAGAGCTTGGCAGGAGGGCAGAATTGTTTCTCCGATCAGCAATAGCCATGTTGTGCTGTCCGGGTCTCGAAGACTAATACCGGGAGCACTGAGGGCCTAACGGAGGGCCTTTACAGTGCTTGTAATCATACCTCCCACACAGCGTACAGTACGGAGGTATGATTCCAACATGTTTGATACCAAACATGACAGGGTTCGTTACAGGTACTTTCGAGAAGGTCATCGCGTAATGATGGGGTGCCCCTCTATATGTTATATGACTTCTCACAACCCGGGAAAATGGACTCCGAAGGCATTAAGGTTGTCCTGCTCATGCAGGGGCACCCTCACACTTAGAACCATGCACCCTGCCTTAAGGATTGAAAAGGCCTACTATAGGAGTGGCCTATAGGTTTTAAGTGCAGTGACTTTAGATACAGTGAAACCTATATCTTTCGTAAGCGGTGCTAGCTCCAGCTCACACAGGCTGCAATGGCAGGCCTGTAGAGATAGCTTGAATTGTCTCCCATGGGTGGCATAAGACATGTTTCAGTCTATGGGGGGCCTCCGGGGTACCTATGCCCTGGGTACCTTAGTACCATATACTAGGGACTTATAAGGGTACCCCAGTATCCAATAAGGGCTGTACCTAAGAACTTAACATAACAATTTATGGAAGAAAGCAGAGAGACTGGGGTCCAGTTTAGCAGGATCCCAGTCAGACTGGTCAGAAACAGCAGTACATAAAGCAAAAAGTGGGGGTAATCATAGAAGCAGATCCTACTATCCTACAGAGTACACACACCTTGGTATTGGTAAAATGCATAGTGTACAATGGCCAACAAAAGCAAAATCAGCAAATAAAATGGAGTAAGAGGGCAAAAAGCCTGCGGATGACATTGCAAGAAAGGCTAAGTCCAACACAAGGCTTAAAGGTATACAGGGAAAAGCAGTTCGCAAAGGGCTGAAAGTAGACTGCAAGTATGCACAGTTAGTCAAAACAAATAAATACAGCATAATACTCTTTCACCTGCTTTAGGGAGATCACCTACACCCCTCAGGATGTCCTCGGGTAAGGTCTCCAGACAACTGTTCTTTGCAGAGGTTTTGGGAGGTGCCAAGTCACACAGCAACACAAAAATCCATGGAAGCCATCCGATGAGACATCAATGTGGTGGGGGCTAGGTTAGGAACAATGGAATCCAAAATGACGACCCTTGCCATTGAATTTAAAACAATTTGTACTGAAATAGAAGCCTTCAATGACAAGTAGAATGTATCGACAAGAGAGTATAAACACTTGAGCATAGTTTGAAAAATGCAGATGTCTGGCACGCTGACATTTGGCATGTTCCTCAGAAGTAGTAGAATTAGAGTATAGATCACAATGTTCGAATCTACGGTATCCACAACAATTGGGAAAAGGAATATGTCAACGGCTTCCTTTTGGAGCTTCTACCTAACCTTATGGATTAGTCCTCACTGTCCCTGGTTCTCCAACACGCACATATGATCCAAAATTTCTCAACAGCCAACGGGGACACAGACAGACAGATGATCGCCTACTTTCCCAGCTATGAATAAACTTGGCAACTACTGCTGGCAGCAAACAAACATGGGCCATATGATCTCAATGGCTATAAAATCCAGCTATCCTCTGGCTTTTCTAGAGAAACAAATGGCAAAAGAAAGGCCTTCTTTTCTCTAAAACCCAGGCTTTGGACATTAAGTTTGGCCTTTTGGAATCTGTAATTACATGGATAACAATGGATGTTAAATGAAAAGACTTTCATGAACCTGCTTATCTAATGCGCTTTCTTGAGGACTTGTAGAGTTCAAGTATGAAGATCAGATCACGATTATTTAGAGAGAATATCACCCCCTGCACAAAGACAACCCTCATAATAGCCATAGGTGAGCCAGCTGACCTTCTTTTCTGAGCTACACGGACATAACAAGATCCAGAAACTCCCTGCAACTGCCAAGCTAACCTGCTGCCTGGATCTACAACTGGACCTGCAACTGTTCCTGCATAAGCCCTGCTGACCTCTGCTTGAGTGAGTTCCTGACCCCTAAGTCATGCCTCTCAGATCCTGAACTTTTGTTGGGGCACTGTTGAGCTCCCCTGAATTTTTCTGACTCATCATGACTAGGTTCCAGAGAACTGAGGGGCATATTATCAAGAATGGCATTAAAATTATCCCCGCTTCAGAGGCAGGAAACTGCTGCTAAAGCGGCGATAATGGACTTGATAATATGCCCTTGAGAATTCCAATAGAAGCCCATGTTCACACCAGAACATGGGCTTCTATGGAAATTCACAAGGGCATATTATCAAGCCTATTATCGCCGCGTTAGAGGCAGTTTCCTGCCGCTAAAGAGGCGATAAATTTAACACAGTTTCTTGATATTATGCCATCAACTCTTTTCTCTACAGCATCCACCAGCAATGCAGCCCTGACAGTCTGATGTGCCGACAGGATCTTTGAGCTTCAGCAATGAAAGTCTGTGATGCCTAGCTAGCTCTTCCCACTACTTCTACTGAGACCCACAACACTCTCCCTGGTCCTCATGGCCCCTTCCACCATGAACAGATCTCTTGACACTTGACTGAAAAGGTAACTTTTTCATATGGACTAGCATGGCTACTGTATCTGGCACACACTCCATTGCTGTTGGCTTTAACTTGTAACTTTCACCTGGTCACGCAGAACCAGACCTCCACGGGTGGCACTTTGGGATTTTTGGCGCAATTTTCACTCTTAAAATTCATGACTCCAGTTCTACTTATTATACTTTGGTTGTTTTGGTGTGAAGTTATTTATGAAATTTTACTCTATTTATCGAAATTGTGGAATTTGTATTTTGATGTGTTTTCACTTTTTTACTGTTTGAAATGCTATATAAATACTTTACACATTGCCTCTAAGTTAAGCCTGACTGCACAGTGCCAAGCTTGTGGCTTCACCCTGACAAGAATTGTGGTTGCTGCTTCAGAAAGGCTTCAACACCCCTCAACCAGTAACCCAATTTCTTATACCTTCTTTAAGTTCACAGGCTAGCCTTAAGGTCAGCAGGTTTTAACAAATCAGGAGCAGGGGTGGGGTTCTTCTTAGCTCACAAAGCATAACCTAATGTGTCTGAGAGAACGTGTTCTTGTTGATGATGTACACAATATACCCCACTAATTGCGGGGACAAATAGAGACCGCATTGTCAGAGCTGAGCGACAGTTCCAGTCCCAGGAGTATATCCTCACTAACTTCTGTGCTGTACTTGTAGAATGCAGAATGGTCTCTCCTTGTATAGGGAAGCACAGCTTCTCAATCTTTTCTCTAATTCATTCAAGTAAATCAGTGATGAAGGTCATGCAGGTTCAGTTAAAGTCCCTTTTGTAGAGCTATTTCACATGTTCCCTCTTTAGGGGTAAAGGCTATTGGTATTCAACCATTGATCATCTTTGTCACTTTTTCTTTGTTCCCCTCTAAGTAACAAGTCCTGTACCCCAACCGATGATCTAATTGGGAAAGGTGCCAATGAGTTAATGTGGCAACTCAGTACACATTTAGGTATGCTAAGAACTATCCTTGATGGTGGGGGATGGGTGCTGCTGTTGAGGGAGCTGGTGAATCACCTCAATGACAATGCATGTTCTTACAGAGGTGTTTGGTACATTTCCTAGAGACAACACGGAAATGGTGCAGTTATGCACAATGCTGGAAAGTGGAATGTTGCCCAGGCTGATAGGATTTAAGGGCGCATGGCAAGGGATTCTGGTCCGGTAAATGCCTGCCTTTGCAGTCTTTCAAGACATCTTCTTTCCACTCCTCTGTATGCAGTGCCAGTACCTGGCTGCAGTTTCTTGTCTGGGTGTGGTCCGCACACCACCACCTCAGTGAGTGAAAAGCAGGTTCCTCACTCTGCTTCCCACTCGCTTAGTGGCAGCCGGCTATATATAGAAAGAAGCTCTCCTCTGGACTTCTTAATTTCTCCTACCCTTTTCCTTAACTGATATGTGTCTTGTGCCAGTTAGATCATCTCTTGGACTTCAGTTTTCTTGCAGGCCATCAGAGCTTCGCATTGAGGTGACCATCTTCATCTGTGGCCAGACTCCTGAGATGTTGCTGGAGACTTGGCTTGAAGATCAGAGAATGTTCAAAACCATACGATCTGAGAAAAACTGACCACTGACCGTCAGGCCAATTCTTTGCCATTTGTGATGAGTACAATTGCAAAAAAACAAAGGAAAAAAGTGTTACTCCAAATCTGTGTGTATTAGTTGATAGTAGTGATGTTTTAACTTTTGCCCCAAACACATCATATTTTCCAGGCATCTGGAATTGTTTTAAACCTCAATAATTTAAAAATTGACAAATTCCTATGTAGACATTACTTTTCTAACCCCTCTCTCCTTTCGAAGAGAGCAGATACACCAACCAAAGGATGCCCAGAATTACATTTTAAAGTTTGGTAAGACCTAGCTTTATGAATCAGATAAATCCTTTTGCTCTCTGATACCCCATATAAAGCTGCCAATGGCTAATTCTATTTGCCTAAAAAAAGAATTTGGCAAAAGCAGTAGGATTGCATGAAACAAAAAGGATCCATTTTCACAATAATATATTGTCCAATGAGACTAATCTGTAAGCAGTACGAGTGACACATTTTGAATATTCATTGAACATGTTGCATCATCAATCATGAACCAATGTTTCCCTCTCGTTTGTAATTCAGAATACTCTGTGTTTTAATAGTGTTCTGTTTATACCAAGATACTATGCCAATCTGCAGGCCTTGCCTTCGATATCGGAAATAGTTTTGATGGCATTAGTAGAATATATGGCAGTGTCATCAGAATGAGCTGTAATTTGAATCCTGACCCCACTGAGGATGATGGGGATATTGAATGTGTTGTCCATTTTCCAATGTAGATTGAGTTCAAGATAAATTGCGAACAGCAATGGGGATATTGGGCAGCACTGGCAGGTGCCTCTGTAAATCAGGAATAATTGGGACACTAGCCTAGTAATAACAACTTTTGCTTCTGGGTTTTTGTTTGTGAAGTGCCAGAACCTGGTTCACACATTTCACACTGAATCCTATCATCCTCAAGGTGGCCATAAGAATGGCCACCAACCTCTATGAAGCCTTCTCTGCGTCTAGAAGGATCATTCAAACTAATCTATTAAAGTAGCATCAAACAATGAGATTGCTTCATTTTGGTGAATGGTAGTATAACGTCCAAGTATAAAGCCAAGTTGCTCTGTACTAACAAGTACTTCAATAATGGAAAAAGGTGAGTGGCTAAGATTTCGGCATATATTTTAGCATCTTTGCCATATAGGTAAGTAGGATACTATGTCTTCAGCAGAGTTCGCCTTTAAAAAAACTGCAATATTGATTGAGTTCTATCAAATGGTATTTCAGGTCCCCGTTCTATACCAATGATAGTTACTCAAGTATAAGAGCTAATTTATGTATAAATACCTTATAAAATTTAACAGAAATGCCATTATTTACAGTACCTTTCCCAGATGGTAGGGATACTATGGCAGATCTAATCTCTTCTAGGAAGATATCATCACACACCCCACACACAACCCCACACATACCACCCCACAGACCCCCCCCCCCCCCACACACACCAATATCCGTGTCATGGATGGTGAAACATTATTGGCTATTAAAACATACAAGTGAGTTTTATTTGCACAGGTCATCTTAAACTGAATTTGACACATGAAGTAAATTGATTTGACTTATATTCACACAATTTAGTCATGCAGGAAATCTGGGATTTGAACCCAGGCTTTCCAGTAACACTTAGTGCACTAAAGCCATTGAGTAGGTTGTTCATTTCTTTTTCTCAGTCCCCTTTAAAACCAGTATATAGTTTTTGTACAATTCTGTAGGATGAATAGTACACTGTAAAATAAATGCTGATCACAGGTTAATCTAACACAATATTTAAAAATAAATAAATGTACATAATGAAGGTGAGGGAAAGCAGGACACTATCTACTAATATCACTGGCTTTTTCAGACATTAGCTAGCTATTCTATGCAGCGATTTAAGTGCTTTACAAATCGTATGGATAATGCAGCAGGGACAGGGCTAGGGAGCGCAGAGGCGGAATCCAAAGGCGAGGCTAAAAAGAACAAATTCTGGAACCATTGTGTTGATTTTTCACAATCAAGTAACTACATATAAAATAACACAGAGCTTAAATGGAAAATTAATGAAAGTTAAAATATTCAGTGGGAAATGCTCTATTTTATCTTATGAAACCGCTATTTGTTAATGCAATCACTGCAGATGTCTATGTATACAATCACAGGCCCATAGCATTCAATCCTGGTGCAGCTGGGAAAGTGACGTGTATTTTTAGTGCTACGAGGTCCCTGAAAGCACTGTGAATGTGTAAATCATTACTTTAAAAGCGCGTTACACATAGTATAATATAGGCTGTCACAAAATGTGCATATACATTTAGGTTAAAGGTAAAAAGTGCATCTAAAGTACAGATTTTAATAATAAGGGGATTATACAAGGTACAACATTTTTATAACTGTCCATTTAAAGCACACACTCCCCAGCTCGGCTTGGAACACTTTTACAATACTTCTAAAAAAGAAAATATCTCTGCCATCAGGAAGCTTCAAGTAACTCCATCAATTAATGCCTATATCGGCTCCTAAGCAACCTTTACATTCGCACATTTAAAAGTTGTGCACATTTGCATTTCTTTCAGGAAGCATGCACAAGAAAGCTTGTTTTTTATCTGTCTGCCTCTCCTTCAGTATTACAGCCCAGGCGACTCCCTCCCTTCCACTCTATCTGGGGAATTTGAATTGCTGGAATTAACTTTTGTCCTTTAGCTGAAAGGTTAAAATGACTGACAAATGAGTGCCCGGAGGGTTGACTTATACGAGAGATGAGGTGGGCATCAAAGGGTTTCAGCCCCCACCCCTATTGGCATCAGAGGGCTTCAGCCCCCACTCATTCCCCCCCCCCCCTCGTGTGTAACGGCCCGGGACCGCTCACAGCCACACCCGAGCACTTCACAGGTCTTTAAAGATCTTGTGCATGTTAATAGGTCCTATTAACATGCACAAGGTCTTTAAAGACCTGTGACGTGCTCGGCAGAGTCGAGCTGCAGGGGCTCTTAGAAGGGGTCAAACAACAACAAAGCCCTATTTCCGGCAGAAGTCATCTCATCGCGCGACACACCTACGGTTAGGGCGCGACACAGTAATGTGTCGCGCCACACAGTTTGGAAAGCTGTGATCTAATAAGCTAGATTTTATTTTGTTTAGCTTCAGGTTATTAATGGTTTTTGAGTGAGACTATTGAGTCAGGAGTACATACTGAGTCCTCATAATATACACTATGGGGCGGATTACATTGTTGGTCGGAAAGGCTCCGACAGACAGTCAGATTCTCCTAGACAGTGTCAGAAACCTTCAGACTAGTTTACAATCTGCTAGACCGATCATGATGTTTGTGGTCGGGATGTAAGTGTACAGTCATTCCGAATCGGTTCCGACAGGTTCTTTGAGTATTCGTGTCGGTTGGAAAAGAGTCTTAAACTCTTATGGACAGCATTTCTGACCTCGCACTTAGGAAATCGATTTTCAACAGCCTTTGCTAGTCTGCTTGTCTGACACAAAAAGGCTGCCAGGAAGTAATTTTGGGGGCCCCCAGCAGGGCCCGCTTAATCATGAGGAATCAGGTTGGGGGTCGAGGTGATACCTAAGGGACCCCCCTGTAAAACCCTTCACTGCTTGGCAGGCACAGAAGGGTGCCTGCAAGAGGGTGCAGGGTTGTCTGCACCCCTCCCCCCCCCCCTAGGAGCCTATGTTACAGCCGGTTGTCGGGTGGAATGTGGGCTCGTATATGGAACAATGGAACTCCATCCGAACGGTGTTCTGTTGCATCATAATCAGGCTGGTGGAACCGCTGACCCTGAGTCGGTCAATCCCGATTCAGAGTTGGTGTTGGGCAGAAAGTTTCCGCACAACATCCTAAACAGCCCTATATTGTGCTCGCTAAAAGATTAGGAATTGTTTGAGGTATCTCCTTTAGTTGATGGACAGTGCCTCCCTGACTAACTTGAAGAAAGATGGAATGGTTTTATTCAATTTTCTTTACCTTTATAAGTTATGGCTTTACCAAACGATTTGCCATATTCAAAATCTGCTCTCATGCATACTTTATAGGCAGAAGCAGCTTGCTTCCTCAGTGAATGATCCTCCTCAGTGAATGGCCAATTTTTGTTCTATATTCAACCACTTGCAAAATAATATATTTAGTCTCATGGATCTTGACTATATTAATCTAGTAAGTTCCATTTCTAGTGTCAATAGATTTAAATACATGTTTTCCTCCCTTTTACTTTGTATCCTACTTCGATTAGAGAAAGATATCATAGTAGTTACCCTGAAATATGCTGTGGGAGTGTTAACAATCCATGTTATTAGTCAGAAGCGCATGTGGGGTAGTTAAAACCCCTTTTGAATTCAAGATCAAGGAAATGGGAGCATTAGTTATTACATTTCTGCTTTCCCTTGATGAATAAATAAGATGACCGTGCTACAAGTCACTTTAGGGGAGATTTCAATACAAGCATTGAATGCTATTTTATCTGGTGCTAGGTCCAAATCTATATAGGATTAATATTTATTGAGAGGAGAGTAATAAGTGTAGACTATTTAATCTCTTTTCAGCGCTTGGCAGAAATCAATAAGACCATGAACTTTCATCAACGCTTGTATTACATTATAAGCTCTTGACATCCAAGATGTGGCATGGTGAGCAGAGTCAACTTTATATTCCAGCGCTCAACAGAAATTGCTAAGTATGACTAACTTCCCTAGTCAAGCTTTCAATCCTAAAACTAGCATATAATAATCTGAGGATCATCTAGATTATTATAAATTACACATATGCCATGTAGAACATGATCCATCTCTGGGTAGGCTATGATCCATGTATCAAATCGGTTAACATCCATCTTAGACACTGTCTTAGAGACAACAGAACCACTCCTCGGATAGATATTTATTGTGAAGTACTTTCAACTAGATTATAATACAAGTGGTGAAAAGCAGCAAATCTTTATAAATGGTATTTGTCTCTGCTCATTTTAGAGAGTCTTTTAAACCACATACATTCCAGCTTCTTAAGTTTATAGATGCCATGTAATCATAAATTCATAGCAGCTAAGAGCCTCCATTGTGCTTTGTTTTCATTTTTTTTGCTCACTAATTTCTGTCAACAAGAATACAAACTTATTTTGCCCTTCTCTCCCTTTTATTAATGCAAAAATCCCTATGTCCTCCGCAGATTATGTACACCATTATTCCCTGTGCCAGCATTTAATCAGCCTTGAGTAAGCCTCTTGTTCAGTCTACATCAATAGTATAGTTTCCATGTCTATTTCTTGAAGACTAATTTTTTAATTTCTACCATTGTTTCAAAATGTCAACAAGTTCCATTTCTGTAAGAAGAAAGTAAGTATGGCCATGTCTCTGAATCTTCAGTCTGACGGGTTTCTGCAAATAAACCGGTGCTCTTGTTGTTTTCAGTGGTTCAATCATTGTACATAGTCGCCACAGATGCACAACATTTTAAATGGCTTAACCGGATCAACCAGAAAATGTGTAGTGCTAAACAGGTTTGAATTAGTAGGGTGTACCTTGAGATAGCTTGTTTGTCATAATAAAGATTTATATTTATCAAAATGAGTCTTTGTCTGGTAGCAGTAAACAAATTAGATTGCATATTTATAGACAAATGAAGCCGATTGGCACATGGAATTTGGTAGTCAAAACCCAAGTCAGTTAGGGCAGGAAATGCTTTTTGGAACAAGTGTGTAATGTGTTGCTGAAGATCACTCCCCTCTTGCCATTCTAGAATACCAAACACCTGAATATTATCCCTCCAATGTTGGTTCTCTAGATCGTCAAATTTTGCAGTGGATTTTCTGAGCTTGTCACTCATGCCCTTAAACTGATGCAGTTATCCCTGCTGTTTCTTCCTTGGTCTGAGCAGTGCATTTTTCATAGTCGGCCATCGGCTCAGTTAGGGTACAGTTATATCCAGCCACCACTGCTAAGAACTGTTAGTTCTTCAGCTTATCAGGCTTGGGCTTCACATAGTGTGCTAGTGGCTCATTTCTATGTATCTGAATCAGTTGAAAGATGGTCCCCAAGGAAAGTTCTATTATCTGTGTGCGTCATGAATTTTCCTTAAGTTGCTGGAGCTTTAATGGATTGGTAAACCAAAATTGCCCAATTAGTCATTCCCACATCAAAATGCTGAAAAAACCCATCACAGATGGTTGACTCTGTCTCACTTGGCTCTTTACACTCCTGTGCTGATACTGGTTTTACTGTAGACTCTTAAGTTTTTGAAACATCCTATGGTTTGCCCTGCAGTCTAGGTACTTCTTTTTTATAGTCAGTCATGTTTGGATCACCTCTCTTATTTGTAAGTTTGAGCACCCAATTTCCAATGGAAAAATTGTTAGGCCCACCTTTGAGCCTATCTAGTGCTGTTTTACCCCTGACTACCTGTCTAGAATAAAGAATATTTTACATTTCAGAAGAGTCGCTGGGGCTTAAAAAAGCAGTGAAACATCAAGTGTATGAGATAAATCTGAGTCAGTGGTGTTTATATAGGGAAAAATAGCACCACTCACGAAAGTCTACAAGTAACTCTGTCACTTTAGACAATGTTGTATGGAGGTGCTGCAGTGGTCGAAGGGGGTGAAAAAACGTAGGTCAACTGTGGGTGGAGAATCAGAGGGCTGGAATAACGCAATGATAGGATCAGTGGGCGGAGTCAGAGGTGTGGCCAGAATCCACAAATATCCCAATTTTTAGTATTTGTTTGGCATTTCACTGGCCAGTTTAATCAACCAATGGATACACATGATTATTTAAGGTTTAATGAGTTATTTACATTAAAATGCATTCAGAAAGTGGGATATGCTTCTAATCACAGAATGTCCCAAATAAGATAAAATGTGGAAGCCCAAGCCATTTGTCTCCAAGCCATGGAGTTTCTGTCATCAGCACTTCTCTCTTTTTCCACAACAGAAGTTCAAACATGAATGGCAAAATATCCTTCTTTGCTAATGTTTTCTATATAATTATGGCTCTGCCATATTTGCCTCATAATGCAAGATCTGCTGCATGATCTGACCATTTAAACTAAGAAATTGCTGTAGCTCAAATGTATCAAAAGTTGATAATAAATGTGACTTGTGTTGCTGCGGAGTGAACAGCCTATTGCAAAGGTTGACTGATCACCTTTCCCACTGCTGCATTTGTATATTACACTGGTACTAATAAGGCAAAATCTTTCCAGAGACTGTTAGCATGTGTACACATGTCAAAATAATGAACTCTTCGAAAATATGCTGCATTACGCTTCAGCCTTTTTTTAATGATCAGCGTAGTCAACAGTGCGGCATACTTTTGTCCCACATTGCTGTATAATGAATTCCAGTGGTGATACTGTAACATAGTATCGCTTATAGGTCATTATGGGTCTTTTTACATCATTGTTTAAATTTAATACCTTTTTTAATTCGGTTTTAAAAAGTATTTATTATCTTATTTATCCTATTTACTAAATTGTATGAACTGCATTTTTATGTATATTGTCTTTTATGATGCAAATCAAATAAAGACCTGTTTGAAAGTAAAGAATTCCAGTGGCCCCACAGCAGACCGCACATGTTAAAAGTGCTTATAAATGAAGCAGAGAGACTGACAAGTTTGCAAACTTAGTTTAGTGTTCGTGTAAATCCTGTATTGCCAATCCCTGTTGAGTTGTTCAAATGAAAAACTAGGCAACCACAACAGCAGACTATAGATGTTGCGCTTCACTATCTGATTTCTTTTGATCTATTCATCAGTGCACAACAATTCATGTACCTGCTATCGTTCGGTACCACTGCTATGCAGAATACTTGATTTGAAATGGTGCACCAGTACTGTACAGTAGGTGTTCCTTTTTCTTTTCTTTTCTTTTCTGATCATTTAATTCCATATAAAACATCCAGCCAATGTGTTTCATTCAAATAGATAACTTGAACTTCATCAAGGCTTTTCAATTATCAATGGATTGTGGAATATTCCCAATACTTTGTACGATAAAATCATAAGGTTCCTTCTTTGTGTATAGGAAGCTGAATCATCAGCAAACAAAACGCCAAGAGTTAGTCAAGCTGTGTGGACAGTTTGCTGCGCATTGCGGCGCAACTGACGGGCTATTAAACCAGTGGCTATTCGTATGGACTATTAGTAAAGGAAGGTTTCACTATGGAATTAAAAGACCAGAAAATAAAATAAAAAAGGAACACCTATCCTTATGACTGTCTGCTTAATTTTGGATAAAGAAGAGTACTGGTGCACCATTCCATATCAAGTACACCAAGCATTGGCATAGCCAATAGGTCTCGCTTTGGGACCTTATACGTGTTTAACCATGCAACAGTTATTGTTGTTGCACCAAGGATATTGTGCTGCATAACTAAATACTTATAAGGTCCCAAAGGCGAGACCTATTGGCTATGCCAATGCTTTTTGTGACATGCAATGGACAAATACATGCGAAAAAGATCTTAGTACACAGTATTCCTTCTTGCATGGTTTCCCCCTGGTAAAGCATAGCCGAAATAGCTGTGCAAAACAAGTAACCTGAGAAAATATCTTGAGTGAAAGGTGGAAAACTGGTGCAAAAATGTTTTGGTTGATTGAAATACTTGCAAGTAACTTGAAATGAAGGGCTTACGTAGCTGGGTTGTATTAACTAATACAAATAAATGCCCATGTCTTTAACACGGAGTAATTATGGCAGAATATGGGCGTTAGCTGAAATACTATTGAAAATCCAGCAGGGGGCTCGGATGGCCATATAGTACAAAGGAAGTGCTCTGAGAGGCTGGGGACCAGGGTGTTGATTTTACGGGTGGGCAACCCAGAAGGATCATTATCTATGCAGCCAGACAAACAGCCCTGAGAAAATGCACACTATTTGTAGACACGGATGTATGATGTTACAACGCGTACTTTTAGCACGCATACCATTACCACGGATTTTTTACAACGCAGGTCATTTTACAACGGATACCTTTACAACGCAATACACTACAACGCAGATACTATTACAACGCATACCATTACAACGTAAGTATAATTATAGGTAAGTATATAATATTAATATATAATGTAAATATTTATTTTTGAATTATTAAATTTAATTATTTATTATTTAATTAATAAAAAATATATTAATACAATTATTTTTATTTTTTTATTTGTAAATATATATTAAAAATAACCCTGTACCCCAAAACCCAAGCCCAGCCCTAAAACCTAAAAATACCCCTGTACCCCAAAACCCAAACCCAACCCTGAAACCTAAAAATACCCCTGTACCCCAAAACCCAAACCCAGCCCTAAAACCTAAAAATACCCCTGTACCCCAAAACCCAAACCCAACCCTGAAACCTAAAAATACCCCTGTACCCCAAAACCCAAACCCAGCCCTAAAACCTAAAAATACCCCTGTACCCCAAAACCCAAACCCAACCCTAAAACCTAAAAATACCCCTGTACCCCAAAACCCAAACCCAGCCCTAAAACCTAAAAATACCCCTGTACCCCAAAACCCAAACCCAGCCCTAAAACCTAAAAATACCCCTGTACCCGAAAACCCAAACCCAGCCCTAAAACCTAAAAATACACCTGTACCCCAAAACCCAAACCCAACCCTGAAACCTAAAAATACCCCTGTACCCCAAAAGCCAAACCCAGCCCTAAACCCTAAAAATACCCCTGTACCCCATAACAAAATACCACTAATAAATGTTTTTAAAAAAAAATAAACTTACCTATAATTATACTTACGATGTAATGGTATGCATTGTAATAGTATCTGCGTTGTAGTGTATTGCGTTGTAAAGGGATCCGTTGTAAAATGACCTGCGTTGTAAAAAATCCGTGGTAATGGAATCCGTTGTAAAAAATCCGTGGTAACAGTTACATACCGTAGACACGTGTATAACTCTCCCCTTCCCAAAACTCCAGAAGGCATTTCAGCTCCATCGCCGCAGTCACTCTATGGAACAAAGTTTTGATATAAACACGCTTTCTGGGGCTACGCCCACCACTGGTCCAGTCGAATTCTACCTGCAAAGAAACTAAGGGTGGGCGTAGTTCGCGTAGCCGCACTCCGCGAAGCTACGCGAAGCCGTTCTCGCACTACGCGAGCTTCGCGAGCTTGCGTAGTAGCTTGCTGGTCCCATTCGCAAGCCGTTTTTCTTGCTCGGGAGCGCGTAGTGCGTGTTCGGGGCGCTGTCTGCGTGTTCGGGGGTTTGTAGCGTGCGACCTTACCCATGTGGTGGGCTATGGGCGCGGCCATCTTGTTTTTTCAATTGTCCCGCCCGCCCGCGTCCTCTACTTCCTCTTCCGGGTCGCGAATAACGCGTTTGCGCGGTGCATGTCTTGTTCGGGAACACAACTACTTGTTCACTTGTTCGAGCGTCTGAATGACGTTATCGTGTTCTCACAGTCAGGTTGAATTGTGCGGCCGGATTCCAAACATCGTAGCGAACGCGACCGGGAGAGAAAAGCGAGAAAGCGAACGCAGAACCACGGTAAGTCATTACTGCGCACACAAGAATGCTATTGAGCGCACAAGAAAGAAAAACTACTATGCTACGCTGTAGATTGTGAAGTAGGCAACAGCTTCGCGTGCTCCGCGAAGTGTGAAGTTGCTGAAACTTCGCAAACTCCGCGAACGGAGCGTAGTTCTCCGTCCAGGCCTAAAACAAACCCGCCGACTGGCTTTTTATCAGGACACATACCCAGGTATTAGTGTGACTAAAAGTGGCCGATACATAACCTGTCTGAGCAGTATACTTAGCAGGCAGCCCTGCAATGTATATATACATTGTAAAATGGCTGTCTCCGCTACAAGTGAGTGACGTCTGCTGCACACAGCGCCATGTGGGAGATGGTAACGTGACACCCAGGGCTCGAGTCGGGGTACCACACGGGTGGACGGCGTCCCCCCACTTATTTTACCAGGTGGACGCCGCCCCCCTGCCAAACAGCTGGACTTCACTCTTTGGCATCTCTGGGACGAGATCGGAGCGCATCTTTCGTCCGGTCGTGACGTCACTGCCGGTGACAGCGTCCCCCCACTTCTCTTTTTAGGACTCGTGCCCTGGTGACACCTAATTAACAAATAGTAATCGGAGCGGCACAATAAATGAGCAGGGAGGCCACATGCAATGCTTTGTCCTGTCATGCTTTGCAATAAAAGCCCCTGGGTTGCTTGCAGGGATCAGACAAGCCTTGATAGACGGCAGATAAACCCATGTTGACATTGCTGAATGGACTGCGCCGGTGCCGTCTATTTTCATGAAGCTCACTCCAATGCCGATGCTTTGTTGGGAATGAGTGCCGTGTTTAACCCTGGGTTTGTGTATTGTTGTGTTTGGACAGCTGTTTGCCTAGGACAGCAGTTCAGTGTTTCCATTGATTAAATCGTGCTTTTTTTGCATTGTTAAGCTTGAATGGAAAACCACCAAGGTGTGTGAGAGGAGAGGACTGTATAAAATCTGTGTGTGGCTCATGTGAGTGAAAAGCTACTTTAACAAGTACAAACGTGTCTCACTCTCGGCACAGCTGCCGGGTTAACTGATGCTGGGTAAACAAGTGGGAGGGGTGGGGGGAGTGTGGCCGAGAGCAGGGATGCACAGCGTTCACCTTGCGGGAGCAAGCACGATAATTGCTAATGGATGGCGACGCTCGCTCCTGCAAGGGAAACGCCAAACGTGCACGTGTTACAATAGAAAGCAATTCAAAACCTGCACGTTTTTGGCCAAAATGCTGACCAATTCCAAAGGGTCCCCTCCTCAGCAGCGCATGCCCTGCGTAGGCGAGACCTAAAAATCCCTGGTGAGTTGAAGCTACTATTGCTGAAACAAGGCCAATGGAGGCACCTATGGATGAGGCAGACTGGCCTTAAGGGCAGGGCCAGCTTTAGCACTGGTGGGGCCCTGTGCATTAATGTTTGTTAGTGTGCCCCAATGACCACCTCCTCCATGGGCTCCCTCACTACCACACTTTTACAGTCCCCTCAAAAGTCTCCATAACCACACTCTCTCTCATATGCATTTAATTTAATTTACATTGCCACTCATACCATTGTAGTGTGTCAGAGCACTTTACATCACATAGACTACACAGAGACAATCAATATGTGTGTAAATCACTGTATAGAACATGTTACATAAGACTAAGTACTGCAAGGTGTAGGAGTCACATGACAACCATACAAATAGGCCGTATAGTTTAATAGTGATTGGTCTCGGAGAAACACAAACTCATAATTTAAAACGTAATACCATGGTTGGGGGTTCTCTTTAATAATCAGAATTGATTTCTATCCAAAAGAACACTTTCTGCAACATTAGGATAATCAAAGACTGGGGGAAAAATATAACACTCTAATGTATACCTTGCAGTTTGTATGCAGCTCTTAGATGACAGTTAATAGCTCACCATTCTATGTTAGGATTTTAACTTATAAAGTGCAAGTACCAAAAGGATGTCTCTGACAAAAGCAGTAACTCACTGACCTATTTACATTATGTGCAATGTGTTATCTGCATGATACATGTTCTTTGCAGGAGGCATATTAACCCTCTGTGCTACCTTTCATGTGAGTCAAAACTTCCACTGGACAAAACTCAGATCTCTCTAGGAAGAACATTAATCACCACTGTCATCATGACATTTTTATTGTTGCCGAAAATTGATGGAGGCCAGGAAGTAGGCAGCAAGCGCTTTTAAAACCATGATATACTTGCAAACATGATGCCTCCACCCAAAGTCAGCACTCGGTGCGGTCACACCGGTTGCACCACCCTAGAGCTGGCCATTTAAAGGATCATGTGACCTCTGTGACAGAGTCACTGTTGCTCTAGGGTCTGCGGCTTCATAGGCCTGCCCTGAAGACTGGAGGTTAACTTTAGTATGGATTTTGGTGGACAAGCCTTAAAGGTTAACCTACACTTGTCATGCTAGGGTCCACCTGCTGGTGCTAAGACATAAGGGCTTCTAAGGTCTTGCGTGGCCTTCTAAGATCTTGCATGGGATTGTGCTCCCTCAGGAGAGTGGTGTGGTGGACTGTTTAATAAGGCTGAACCTGGTTCCCCAGTTCCAAATTCAGCAGCTCTGGCCATAGTGCCACATCCTCTCCCCAACAGAACAAGATATTTCCCCACTGAGAAAAACTCACACTGACTTCAACTACAACCCAATTGTGCCCGATATAAACACCTGGATGCAGCTCAATTTTAATTACGCACTAGACAAAAGCAATATGCTGCCTACAAATAAAAAGTAACAACATCCTGGAAAAAGCAAACACCCATAAGGATTAAAAAATTTAGCAAACTATGTGAAATGTAAGCAGGAACAACATGGTTACCTTAACGCTGTAAAAGTGTTGCTAATGTGTTTGGGTGTGAATTGGACCAATCTGGCCACTTTGCTACCACTCTGTCTTACTTTATTTAGATATTTATTTTTCATATTTTTAACCCTTTATTCCTGATGCTGCACTTTGAAATTAAAATGTCAGAAAATACGACATTTCCAGCAAAAGTGTTTGTTTTTTTGGATTCATTTCACAGTGGAGCAAATAAAAGAAAGGAGAGGAAAGAGTGAGAACCCGGTCTTTAACTCACGGTTTTCGGTAGGAGAGGAACTGCTAGGCAGAAATAGAGGGAAGAAGGAAAGAGTGTCGGGGGCAGATGAAGTGGCAGAGCAGAAGTGGACACTGTCTTAGTCTTCTCTGGGCAAGAAGGAAAAGAAGCAAAGACAGTGTCTTGTTACTTATCTGCCGAACGACAGGAATGCTGATCATTATCTATAGGCCATGGAGATTTCTTGCATCCTGGGACACATGTTTAAAACAAAAAAGTAGGGGAAAGGAATCTTTAGAATGAAAGAAGTAGGGGCACGCCGTGCCCTGCTGATCCCGACCACTATGTTGCTGCTGGGTAGAGAGACCACCTATAATGCGGCCTAGGCCAAACCAACAAGGCAAACACAGTCCCTAGCACATGCTGAAATTGCAATTAATATTCATGCAGTGTAATATATTCAAATATTCAGTCTTGTTGTGTTCCTTTTTTCTTTATTCTTTTTCTTTTTTCTGTAATTAGGTTAATTCTTAGCCAGCCAACACGGGTTTCGTCCCCAGAAGGAAAATAGTCCCACAACTTTTTCAAGGCTCAATCCTCTAAATACCGTGACTTCTCATATGGTGATAACTCCATCCAACATGATGATAAAATCTGGGTGCATATAGGTCCCAATATTAGCGTAGGTCCAATGAATAATGGCGATTTCTCTGGTTCTGTCCTCCACTTTTGTGCAGTGAAAGTGACGCCCACATTTTTAATAGATATGTTGCAATATACAACAGGTTCAACAAGGCTGCTAAAATTGAGCAACAACTTCAAGTCTGTTCCAAAAATATTGATTGCAATTTCAACATGTGCTAGGGACTGTGTTTGAAACATCAAGTGTATGTAGGCTCATTTAAAGACCTATTTTACTTTTCTGGTCTAGCACTTATAGACTGGGGTACCAATTGTGCATCAGTCCACCCTTTGCGGATGTACTCATTGTTTAATTCAGAGTGGTTATCTTATCAGAGGAGCTCAAGCTTTCTTTGAAGGTTTCTGAGTCTGTTCCAAAATTAGTGAATTGCTTTAGTTTCTCATGTGAAATAATGTGAAAAACATTGGAAGACACCAATGCTATTCCACGAGAATTGAGTGCAACATTTGTCTCTGTTTTGTTGCTGAACAAGTGGCTTTGCTGGATACTTTTTTTGTTATCCCAATCCATCTTGCCTCTCGATGGAGCCCCTGCATGTGCCCTGAATTCCACCCCAGGTGAATCTGAGTTCTTCTCATGGAGCTGGAGCACAGATATCACAAAATATTTTGCAGCTAAGTTCTCTTGCATGGCAGCACAGAGGCATGAATTGACCAGGAAATCCTAAACATTGGCTGTGCCATCAGTTAGAAGACTGGCTCAATTTGACACGTACTCAGGCATGCATTGTCCATTCTGGAATGGCTAATTCTGGTTGCCAAATCATCTCCTTTCTGTTTGCTTGAGCCCCAACTGGAACACTCGTCACCTAGGGATTGAAAGCCACGGCCACCGCTGTTGCTTCTCCTGGGTACAACCATGAAACTGATGGTTGCTGTTGTCACCCACGGAGAGTAGATAAGTATGGCTATTGAAAATACCAAAACTGGCTTCAATCCTCTCACTCTTTTGCTCCATAGGTGAAAACTATGTATCTACATGGTGCGGGACAGGCAGGAGAGCTAAACAGCACTATCTGTGTCTCGCTTTGCCACAATCTGTCTCCCCCTTAACAATGCCTAATTCATAAAAATAATTGTGAACGTGAGACTAGAGGAACTCTAGTTGCATCCCATGGTTGGCACTCCTCATTGTTTGTCTTTCCTTATTGTAAGAAAACGACTTTCATTCAATATTGTGATGTTAATCTTTTATTATGTTTCTTAGTTCAAATTTCCATGTTTGGAGATTCAGTTCAATAAATCATTTCAAAGTTCATTACAGATCATGGTAGTCATTTGTAGAACTCAGGCACTGTCATTTATGTGGGTCCAATGCATTTCGGGCATTGATGACAAGCCCTTCGTCAGGGAATTGACACTAAAAATAATGATAATGACATAAATTAATCTGAGACCTAAGGTGTGAATGTATAAAAAAACGATGCAAAACAAAATGCAAAATGTATCAGGATAACATGTTAGTTACAAAGACAACTCGTGATAGGTAACGGTTGTGTGTGGTGAGGTGTACATATTCCAAAAAGCGATACAAACAAAAGACAGGGTATGACAACATTTGTGTCCGAGGTAATAGCGTGAAAAAGTCATGTTGGATCGCGTTTACACATGGTGTTAAAAAATTAGATTCTGAAATTGCCGATGACGTGATTAAATGAACACTTAGATTTAATTTGCACTTACATGCCTGTTGATCAAGGGAAATCGCGTGATCTAAAGAGGGAAAGATAAACAAAGAACCGTCAGCGCCTCTGGGCGTGCGGTGTTCCGTAATGCTCGCGTCTTGTAAAAGTGGGGTTGTAACCACTAACCTGAAAGAAATCTGAAACGGGTTTATTCGGCCGGTGATCATCTCCTGTGGAACGCCGGTGAAAGCGATAGCTTCCCGCATTGGTTTAATTCAAAAGTCGGGAATCACGTGATTGGTCACGTGTGATCGGGGGGTAAACAGACTGAGGAAGTCCTAATTCGTGGGGAAAATGAACAATAAAGGATGGGTTTGTTTTGAAAAAATGGCTCGGGTCGAAAATTAGATTATATGGCGAGCCGTGAAAAAACTGTAAACGCAGAAGGTAAAAAAATAGGACTAAACGTCACTATGAGATCGGTGGAACGAGTTCTGATGCAGAAATTGGGGTTTGGGAGTGGTATATAGAGTCCAATACGATCAAAACATAAAATCTAAATGTGATGTGAAGAGGAGTATTATGTGTCAATAGTATAAGGAACATACACATTAACAATCAATTCGATATACAGAGCAGATACTTTACAGGTAACATGCAAATTCTATTCTTTCGTTCAATCCTGTGGGATTCTGGGTTGATAATTTCTGAATCCAATAATTTTCTCTTCTTAGTAGGAATTTATTATTGTCTCTTCCTTCTTGTTTGGTTACAGTCTCAAGAACAATTAACTTTATTTGAGAGACGTTGTGGGATTTCTCAACAAAATGAGCTGATAATGCTGACTTGGAGTTTCTCAGTCGGATGTTGGACTTGTGTTCCGTGAGACAGACTTTGATACATCGTTCGGTTTTCCCGATATACATTTTCCCACATGGGTACTTAATCCCATAGATTAAGTTGGCAGTATCGCAGGTTGCGTTCACTTTGAGTTTAATGGCATAACCTTGACTTGGGTGGTTGATGATGTTCCCTTTGATTATGTTATTGCAGTTGCCGCAATTTAGACAAGGTTTGGTTCCTGTGTAAGTGGTATTCTCTTCTGGTTTCTGCTGAAGAATTTCTCCCAAGTTTTTAGCCCTGGTATATGCAAATATAGGTGGTTGGATAAATGCATTTCTGAAATCTGGTTCCATATTGAGTATGGCCCAATGTCTCATAATGATCTGTTTGTATTTTCTACTACTCGTGGAGTATTTTGAGACCACTACTGTCCGTGTTTGCTCTGTTTTCATAGTTGGTGTTAAAAGTTTGGGTCTATCCTGTTTGTCAATTCTCAATTTGGTTTCCTCGATTAGGGTCTTGGGGTAACCTCTATTCATAAATTTTTGTGACATCTCTGTGAGTCTTTGTTTGAGTGTTATTGTGTCCGAGGTGATCCTTTTAACTCTCGCCATTTGTGAATATGGTAGGTTACGTATCAAATTGGGTTCATGGAAGCTAGAGTGTAGTAGCAGGTTGTTCCTGTCGGTGGGTTTTACGTAAAGATCTGTGATAAATCCATGAGGGGTTACCGCAACCTTCACATCCAGGAAAGTTGACCGACGTTTCTGAGATATCCCAGGTAATTCATAAAAATAACAGAAAAAAACAATGTCACATCATCACGTAGCTGCATCTTGCTTTTGAGCCATAGATTTGCAGGTTTGTAAAGAAATTCCTCAAATCAGGGAGTCACTTGGGTCCACATTTTGCGATCAGCCCTTAACCTCTTTGGGAAAGTATTCAGGAACTTGCAAGGCTCTACAATGAAAAAGTTCCCACCGATGAGTCTTTCAAGAAAGAACTAACAGGAAAGGAGTCATTCTGAAGCTGAGATTTCTCCTTTTACCTCATAGTTTAGGCTTTGATTGTAGCAATGATGGTACTATGCTGGGGATTTCCACACAAGCAGTGCTGTCTGTGAGTCTGATTATGAGTAAGTCGATTTCTGGTTTGTGCATCTCTTTACTTTCTCCTCAAGCATTCAACATTGTTTTATAGAACATGACTTACTATGTATAATAAACTTTATTTTCCCCTTCACAGGAAACAGTGGATGGAACACATTATGGAAACAACATGACCTGTATTGTGCCAAGGACGATACAGGCTCAAACATCACTTCTTCAGATGTGAAGACAATTCTAGATGAGCAGAGAGTTAACTATGCATATTACCATTTACCATCTGAAATAGACATTTCAGAATGCTATGTCAAAGACAGCAGAGATGGAGAGCTTCTGGTGGATTTCATAACACGCACAATTGACTATTTTAAAGTAGCCCCATCTGACTGGGTAGTTGCGTTATTAGACATTTTAAGAAAACAAGACTGCAGTGATGAGAAAGATGGAAAGTTGTTTTTTAAAAAACATCTTGGTACAATTGTGATTTCACACTGAATACTTGATGTGTGCATTGCGAGTAAATAAATACAATTAAAGTTAGTGTACCTAGTGAAAAGAATGAATATTTCACTCAGTTAAATTTCCTTTACAGATGCATATTCAGTCAGGTGTGACATATTAGGTGATGGCAGTAGTGTAAATGGATTTGTATTAATTAATCATAAACATCGTGCTTTAGTTGCATATAGGCATCAATAAAAATGTGCCTTCCAAATTATACTTTTCCAAATTTAATCATGTTGTGGAGTAGAGGAAACTGTTTACAGTTAAGTTTTCTGGTGTTTGCAGGAAGGAATATTTTTCTTTTGGTGTCAATAGTTTTTGTATTATAGTTTGTCGGACAATTCCAAATAATATTCGTGCATTCTGTGTTAGACCGGGACTTTCTCTGTGCAGTACATCAGGACAATTTACTACATTTATAATTTACAACATAATGAGAAGGCAGTATATTTGCTGTTAAAGTCAACTATGGAAAATTAACGTACACCACATTAAACATACTTTGCACAATTCACTGTTCAGGGCCTCATCATGAGTGTGCCAGACAAATTGGCGTTAATTTGCACCCACAGAGTTAACAATACTGAGGGTCCAATTAACACTGGGGGTACAACATTAACATGGATTGCTGGTTGAATCCTGAGATTCCCCTGAGTATTTAGAAATTACCTTTGGAATTCCCCTTATATTTCATAATTTCTCTAAGACTTTCATTCACCTGAGGGACGTCTTAGGGTAAATGTAAACAATGTTACTGTTGTGGCATTCTTGCACTAAAGTCAGTACAGGGAAACAGCATGCCCACTAGATCAGAAAAGCAAATGAATACATGGGTTGCCAGTTTCTTTTCTGAAAATCAGTATTTTGTGAATAATCAGTTGCATTATAAAAATGAAACAAAATGTGCCTGACATTGCATAAACAACCAATTCACCAAATATTACTCAATCTTTATTTTTTAGGCTCTTTCTTATTGTTTTTTATGTATGTAAAATGGATAATTATATTTCTACTATGTTTTGGTCATGTAAAAGTAATAAAGGCACATTACTTCATATGGTATTTGTTTTATGTAAATGTGTTTTATTTATTTTGAACCATGGAATGGTCGAAATCCTTCAAAACTTTGCAAAGTAATGTTCCCCATTCATTTAAATATGTTCTTTTGTATTTCATTCATCTTTTCTGATTGCAACTCTACTTTTAATGTCAACTTATTGGACTTGTTTCTTGATGTTGCTTTCAGGCAAATATCTTTGTGCTTTGTAACATCAATCATGGTTGAATCTTGTACGTGATAATCATAGGCTTGATATTACTAATTAGACAATAAAGTTAATTTAATAGTGATTTGTCGTGGGTGCCTCTTAACTATATTTTTATCCAATTGCTCAGCTGCTTAAATAATGTTATATTTTTTAAAATCTATTCTTCTAATGTCTTGCTTCTTTTATTCTGTACTTTCTCTTACTTTCATTTACTCCTTTCTATATGTTCATTGTAAATAATTTGTATAACTCTTAAAAGTAAAACTTAAAAGTTTTTCCAATAGTAAAGTAAGGAAATGGCCATAATAGGATTGCTATTGCATGTTTTATTTTATATAATACTGCTTTTATTGATTTAAATACAATTTTATCAAACAGAATAATGATATTTGGGATATATTTCTGGGAATTTTTTTTAATTTCAAAATAGTTTTTATTGTTTTTACAACATACAACATACAACATATAACATATAGTCATCACCGCATGTAGTTACTGAGTGGCCTTCTATACTGGCTGTGTTGCTGGCAGCACATTGTCACCATGTAGATGCTAGGCTGCACCCCCTATCAGCTGTCGCTGTAAGCGGAGAGGGGTGTGAAGAAAGGGGGAAGGAAAGGAAAGGACTTAAGGAGGTAGCATACAGAAGTTGCTTTCCTTCTTGTTATTGCCTTAAACCAGTGAGGGAGAGCCACACGCTGCTTTTTGCTCGTAGTTTTCACAGTGGCTTAAAAGGGTCTAGAAGTTTGTCAAGGGATGCCCACATCTCCCTGTTAGGTTGTCTCCATGGTGAGTTGCGCAGGGCAGTGTTGTCCGCACCTCTGAGGTATGTCACCCAGTTGATCGAACGCTTGAAGCTTGCCTTGGAGGTGTCCTTCCATTTGGTCAGTACTATTTTGACGGCCGCTGTTAGTAGGAGATCTAATAGGTCTCTATCCTGTTGTGAGTCTAACTCCGTTATCATAAATGCTGTGGTGAGTGTGGCAAAATCTGCTTTTAGTGTGCACCCTAATGTTTTATTTATAAAGGTGAATATTTTTTCCCAGATTTTTTTGACCTTGGAAAAGTGGTAAATGAGGTGCGCCAGGTCCCCCTTTTCTTTGTCACAGTTCCACCATTTGTCATTTTCCCTCAGGCCCAGAGTCACTAGTCGAGCCGGTGTCCAGTATATTTTATGCAGTAACCAGAATTTTGTTTGCGCTAGGACCGGGGAGATTTTGTTTTGCGTGGGAGAGGCCCAGAGCAGGTGTAGATGTTTCTCGCTTATTGTTGACCCAAGTTGTTTCTCCCAGTACGTGATCGTTTTTTTGTCGAGTTTGGTGTCGCTGGGGCATAGTAGCTTGTAGAGGGGCATAGTACCTGGTGGCCTATTTTATTGAGGTTTGCCATATATTGGATGATAGAGGGCTTATGTTTTGTGAGTCTTGCTTTGGTCAGAGCTGTTTCGATTTTAAGGAAGTTGTACAGCTCTATGTCCAGTAGCTTGTGCTTTGCTCTTAGCATGTTGAAGGAAGAGGGCCTTCCAACTTCCTCCGGTTGTGCCGGGTATGTGATACCACTCCTTTTCCATGTATCTATGGAGAGAGGTTTCCCCTGAACTTTATCTTGGTATTGGCCCCCAGTGATTCCCACATTGATTTTTTTAACAATGTGCCCCATTTTCTGATATACTTTAAGCAAGGCATTCCTTGTGTTTTCGAATATTGGGTTTCTTGCCTGTGTATGTTTGTTGGCTGTGAGGAGAGCTATTGGGCCCAGGTTGCTCAGTATGGCTCTCTCAATGGTGAGCCAGACTGGCATGTACACCTGGGCGGGTAGGACCCAGTATGTCCCCTGTTTCGCCAAACAGGCAGTTTGGAAAGTTTTAAAATTCGCCAAATTTAGTCCCCCCAGTTTCTTGATTAGCCTTAGCTTTTTAAGGCTAATCCTCGCTTTTTTGTCTCGTCATAGGAAATTATTTACCATCTTGTCGATTTTGCGGTGGAACTCATCAGTTAATGTAAGAGGGAGTATACTCGACAGGTAATTAACCATTGGGGTGATCATCATCTTTATTGTATCAATCCTTCCCCACCATTTCATGAATTTGGGTGGGATCACTGAAATAATATCGACTGCCAAAATATCGACTTGCCAAAATATCGTGGACAAAATATCGACAGTCAAAATATCGAGTTTGTATCTACAAACAGGTAAGTACAAAAATATCGAGTACAAAATATCGTTAACAAAAATATAGATGTAAAAAATATCGACTTTATTAAAAACAGTGTTAAATTAAATTAATATTAAATTTTAATTACTAAAATATACTTAAAACGACTTAAATTAAATTATAATAATAAAATAATAAATGAAAATAATAAAAATAATTTTTTAAAATCTTATTTGTTGACCCTGAACCCTAAAAATACCCCTTTACCAAAAAACCCAAAACTGACCCTGAACCCTAAAAATACCCCTTTACCCAAAAACCCAAAACTGACCCTGAACCCTAAAAATACCCCTTTACCCATGACCTGAAAACTGACCCTGAACCCTAAAAATACCCCTTTACCCATGAACTGAAAACTGACCCTGAACCCTAAAAATACCCCTTTACCCATGACCTGAAAACTGACCCTGAACCCTAAAAATACCCCTTTACCCATGACCTGAAAACTGACCCTGAACCCTAAAAATACCCCTTTACCCATGACCTGAAAACTGACCCTGAACCCTAAAAATACCCCTTTATCCATGAACTGAAAACTGACCCTGAACCCTAAAAATACCCCTTTACCCATGACCTGAAAACTGACCCTGAACCCTAAAAATACCCCTTTACCCATGAACTGAAAACTGACCCTGAACCCTAAAAATACCCCTTTACCCATGAACTGAAAACTGACCCTGAACCCTAAAAATGCTCCTTTACCCAAAATTTATCAATATTATTTAATTACCAATTAATTATTAATTAACAATAACAATAAAGTAAATATATTAGAACATTAGGTGTAATTATTTTAATAATTAATATTATTTTATCAAAATTAATTACTTAAAAATAACACAAAATTATATATATAAAAAATGTACTCTAATTAATGTAATTAACTAATTACAATTAATTAATTAACAATTATTTACTAATACAAAATATATTCAAAATTATATTAATTAATTAACTAATTAATATTAATTAATTATCAATTAATTATTAATTAAAAATATTAACAAACATATATTAATTAATTAATTATTATTAAATTACTTCCCACCCTATTCCCCTATAAACCCACAACCCGCTACAGAATTACATTACGCATTTATTATCAAAACAAAATTCATGTAATAAAATATTTAATAACATTAATACACACTATTCACACATATTATTACATAAAAATACACTATAAAATATTATATATTATTAAAAAATCGATATTTTTGCTATCTATATTTTATACAGTCGATATTACTTCACTTACCTGAAAAACGATATTTTTGTAGTCGATATTATGTCCAGTCGATATTTTGTCCAGTCTATATTTAAAACTCGATATTATGTCCAGTCGATATTTTGGAGTCGATATTTTGTCTCTATACCATTTGGGTGACCAGGCCTCCAGCAGTTTCTTTATCTTTTATATTAGTAACTTTTCGTTGTGGTCGAGTGTGCTTTTGAGGTCTTTGCCAAAATGTATTCCTAGGTACTTGATGTACCCAGTTTGCCATCCCAATCCAAAGTTTCACAGTATCTCCCTAGTGGTGTGGATTTTAAGTGGTTTACATTCCGATTTGTCCTTATTAAGTTTGTAGCCTGAGTGGATTGAGTACTTTCCTAGAGTCTCCATGAGGGCCATGATGGAGGATCTGGGTTTCTCTGTGACTATGAGGATGTCGTCCGCATGCTTGGCTAATTTGGCTGTGGTATTGTTGATGGTAATCCCCCTACTCTTCTCATTGGTCCCGATATCTTTGATCAAAGGCTCCAGGGCCAGGAGAAACAGTGACAGGGATAATGGGCACCCCTGGCTTGTCCCCCGTTGAAGGATGAAGGGTTCAGAGACAGCCCGTTGACTACTATCTGGGCTCTGGGGTTCTCGTACAGTGCCATTACCTTCTGTGTATGTGTTTCTCCTAAGTTGTATGACAGCATGCATTGTTCTAAGAAGTTCCAGGATACCCTGTCAAACGCTTTCTCTGCGTCTAGTGTGACAGCAACGCCGGTTCTTTGTGTTTGGATGCTCTTTCTAGTATGTGGCACAAGAGTCTGGTATTGTCGCATGACATACGGTTCTTTAGAAAACCGACTTGTGAGTTGCCGATCAGACGTGGGAGAACCTTGTTTACTCGTGTTGCTAGAATTTTGGCGTACACCTTGCAGTCTGCATTGATTAGTGAGATTGGCCTGTAGTTTTGGGGTAGCTGAGTGTCTTTGCCTTCCTTGGGGATAACTATTATATTTGCCTCTGACATTATTGGTGAGATCGCTCCGAGATCCTTGCAGTGATTGAACACTTTTTTCATGGGCGGTAGCAGCTGTGTGAGGAATGTTTTATAGAAGGTGACCGTGCAACCGTAAAGCCCCAGCGCCTTATTCTCCTTAAGAGACTTGATCGCCGTTTCTATTTCTATAGATGTCATTTCCCGTCCCAATGCTAGGGCTTCCTCATTAGTTATTTTGGGCAAGTTTAGTCTGTCTAGGTATCCTGTACAGTCTCCCTGTTCTAGCAAGTAGTCCTTTCTGTACAGATCTTCGTAGAACTCTCTGAATGTTCGTAGGATCTCCTTGTGTCTTGTGTGTGTGTTTTCTTGTGAGTTTGTGATCGATGAGATGGTGTGTTGTGTTTGTTTGTGTTTCAGATATGAAGCTAGTATCTTCCCTACTTTGTTCGCCTCGCATAGGTTAATTGCCTTGCATTTGTTCACCCATAGTCAGGCCCTCTCGCTCAAAATTTTGTTATATTCGTATTTTTTTTGTGAGTTCCGTTAGGGCGCTACTGTTTTTTTTGTCTATGACGTGGATCGACTCTAGGCTTCGGATGACTTTTTCTAGTTGGGTTAGGTATAGGTTAGCTCTTTTGTTCATTTTGGATTTGATATCTAATATTGTGCCCCTGATAGTTGCCTTGAGTGCATCCCACGTGATCATTGGGTCAGTCTTGCGTGTGTTGTTCAGTCTAATATATTCTTTAATTGCTTCTTCTAATTTTGTTTTTGTTGGCCTGATCCTTCAGGACATCGCTATTGAACCTCCACCTACGTGGTAGGTCCTTGTTGTGCCGCCCACCCAGTTGTAGGCCAATGCACGAGGGATCAGAGATAGTTCTAGTCGCAATGTCAGTGTGCTCTACTAGGTGAGTGTGTGTTCCTGAGATTAGTATGTAGTCTATCCTACCATAAGAGTTGTGTGGGTTGGAGTTAAAAGTGTAGTCCTTAGTTTCTGGGTCTTGAGGTTAAATCTGGTGCATATGTTTTTTAGCATGTTGTGTGCGCTTGGGGGAGTGAGTGGCACTGCGATTGTCTGTCGAGGGTGTAGTCTAGTGCTAAATAGTTGCCCGCCATTCTAGGGGATGGTATTCATCCTTTTCGCGACTGCCTCCCAGAAATCAGTGTCATCTGTGTTTGGCCCGTAGATGTTCACCACGTGCATTGTGTTGCTCCCCCTTTTTCAGTTGTGTTACCAACACCCTCCCTTCTTCATCACATTGCTGGTCTACTAGTGTCATCTTGGAATTTTTGTTTATGAGGGTGATCGCCCCCGCTTTTTCCCTGTTGCGGGAGAGCAGGCGACCTGACCTAAGGCGTTCGCTATCCTCCAGGGACAACCTGGTCTCCTGTAGCAGGAAGACATTCTCCTTTGTCTTTGCTAGGTAGTCTAGAATTATTTTCCTCTGAACTGGGTGGTTGAGGCCTTTGCCGTTCAGGGAGACTATCTTTAGGCTAGATAGTGTGGCGTTTAGGCTATTTTGTGTCATTGGCTGTGTTCGCCATTTTGCTTTGCCTCTTACATAGAGCGTTTATAACCTTCCTTCTTGAGCGCCCCTACACGCTGGCTGTCGGCTAGTCTTTAGGCCTTCTCCCTTTGGCTCTCTTAACCCCCCACCAGATCTTGGTTTTAAGCTACTTCTTGTGTGAAGAGATGTAGATAAAGGGAATAGAATAGAGTGGAGGACAGTGGATAGATCCAGAGAAAGTATAGTGTACAGACAGTACGAACGTAACAAACATCCCTCCCCTCCCTCCATCCCTCCCTCCCGCCCCCCAGTTTCCATAAATTGTATTCTGAACGTGCGACGGCAAGATCCCCATTCCGTCCCCTCTGGGAGACTGTTGCTTCTTTACCTATGGTTTCTCCTAATTCCCTAATTGTCCCCTTATTGTACCTCTTTTTGCTATTTCGACAGCGTTTATGCAGTTTCTTGTTATTTTTGTCAGTCCTTCCGAGTGTTCTCTTGACTTTAGGCCCTAGTTTAGGCCCACCTTTAGGCCCTCCCCCCCTGCCCGCCCCTCCCAGTGTATACACATTTTTCACCACTAAAATAAAAGGATATATAGTCATCTCCACTTCCTCTGTCGTTATGGGCTGTGAATATTGAGGTAGGTGAGACTAAAGTTTTGTTTGAAAAGGTAGATCAATGAATGCAGCACTCCGTTTTGAGATAGATGTGTTGTGTCGCTGGCATCGGCATTGCCCTTGATTGATCTTGGCTGGGTGCCGAGGTATATTCTTGAGTACTGAGGTAGACTCGTTTTAAATCCTGAGTGAGTATTACAAGTATTACAGGTGTTGAATTCCCGGTTCATTGCACTCTTAGTTCCGGTGATGCTCTTCTCTTGCTTGATCCTGGCTGTGCGGTTTCCATCTCTTGGTGCGACGGACCTTGTAAGTATCTGGAGAGCTCCCTTGGGTCCTCAAAGACGAGCGTTTTCCCTTTGTCACTAATTCTGAATTTTGCTGGTCGCACAAATGAGAAGATGATGTTCTCCTTCCTTAGTCTGTCCCTCAAGGCCAAGAAACCCTTCCTTAAGTCAACAGTGGGTTTGGAGTAATCCTGTGTGATGTTTATCTTGTGGCCGTTCCATTGCATATTCTCGGTTTTTCTTGCTACCCCGAAAATGGCATCAGTATGTTGTGACCATAAAGGTTTGCAAATTATTGGACGCGGACTGGCCCTATTTGTGGTTTTGAAAGATGGCACTCTGTATGCTTTGTGTAGCTCGAAAGGGTGGTCAAATGTGATGTTGGTGACTTTGGGGATCATGTCTTCAATTAGGGCCATGCAGGACCCAATTTTATCTTCCTCCCCCTCCGGAACACCAAGAATCCTTATGTTTCCCGTTCTGTTACGGTCATCAAGTTCTGCCGTCTGTCTTTCAAGTATTGCCATTTTCTCCGATAGTGCCTGGAGGGCTTTATTTGTCTGTTGGTCTCCATCTGGTATGTCGCTAACCCTCTGTTCTACCACCGTCAGTCTATTGTTTCCCGCGTGGATATTTGCTCTAACTGCGGCCAGCTCTAGTTGTATTCCGTCCGTTGTTTGTTTTGTAGTTTTGGCTAGGTCGTGGACCTCCGCTAGCTTTTTCAAGATCATGTCCAGTGTGCTGTTGATGTCTTGTTTTTGTTTGATGGGAGAGTCTGTTAGTGTGTCCCCTATGTTTTTCTTGGACTGCTGTGTGATTTTGCCTTCGCACCTGGCCATGGTTGTCAGGCCCCTCTTCTCTAGTAGGACCTCAAATCTTCTTTCCCCTTTCTGAGCTGTGTTCTTGTGTTTCCGCCCTTGCAGAAGAACATTTGGGTCCCCTTTGCGATCCTCTTCCCACGGTGTGCGTTGTGCGGTCTTGTCTTGTTGCCTTGTGGAGCCTCCTTGCGTTCCATTAACTTTTGTGGCTTCTGGTGTGCTGGGGATCTTCTCCTGTTCTTGCTCATGTTGTCTCTGCACAGCTCTCGTTGACACCACACTTCTATTAGTGGTATCTGCATGCCCTCGTTTTTTTTTTCCTGAGT
The DNA here is from genome assembly GCF_964263255.1 of Lissotriton vulgaris. NCBI lineage: Eukaryota > Metazoa > Chordata > Amphibia > Caudata > Salamandridae > Lissotriton > Lissotriton vulgaris. The sequence goes on from NC_141687.1 coordinate 1,572,108,926, forward strand.
TGGTCCGCCGTCCTTGGTGGAGGTTTGATGGGGTTTTGGGGGGGGTTTGCTGGATCTGCTTGCTATGCACAGCCGTTGTGTTGTGCAGCAGTCAGTTATTTGTCACTTGCAGTGGGCAGTGTACAGGCAGTGTCCAGGGCAGTGTGCATCCCCTGCTCTGCCTCCGGTACTTTGTCCTAGTCCTCCAGGGACGTGTGTCAGCCAGCTGTAGGTGAGGGGGTCAGCAGGCCCATATTTGTCTTTATTGACCACTGTGTTCCAGACTATGGCCGTCCCAGGCGACACTTTCTCTAAAGGTTGCTGCCAGAAGTTCTGCCCCTGCAGGTCGACCAACCAGCTTGCGGTATTATAGCTGTGTGTGCCACTTTTCTGCCCCTAATGCCTGTATTGCTTGGCTTGGTTGGCTGTATTTTGGTAATAGCTCTTGTTGGATCTAATTGAGTGTTCGAGTCCGCTGTGGACAGTCGGTATCCTCCCCACTTTTTTGTCTCTCAAAATTGCACCCCTCTGCTCGGTTTCGGTTTTATTTTCACTTTTCTATTTTAGACTTCCTGGATCTGTAATACAGCCTCCTGCACATTTACTTTACTCTCTCGGGATTTAGTTTGCAAACTTTCCTCGTTATTGTGTTCCCTTTGCAGTTGCTCCCCGCTCCCCCGCCTCACTGCACCACTGCACCGCCCCTCTTTGTTTGTGCGTTTTCTAAGATGGCGGCCCCCATCAGGTTACATTCAGTTTCGATACTGGCTTTGTGGACGTCCCGCAAGGCAGCCTCAGTGGTTGCGGGCTCACTAACCTTAAGGTAGGCGGGTTTTTAGTCGGTTGGTTTTCACATCTGTCCTGATCTTCTTTATGGGCGCCTTGGCTGAGGTTTTGATCTCTCCTGGTGTGTGGGGGTATGGCGCTTCGTTCCTTGCTTCCAAGATGGTGTCTCCCACTTGGTAGGATCCGATTCACTTACCACTGCTCGTCGTAGGGCTATTCTGACTCTTCTACACCCCCGGGGGTGTCAGACAGAGGAGCCTCCAGCAGTTGCAGCTCACATAAACCTTGACGTTGGTCTTTTCTTACAGGGTTCCTTTGTGGGCACCGTAACTACTTCTCTTCTATGTTGCTATCTTAGAACACTCTGCTTAGAGGCTGCCAAGGTTTTCTTTCCGCGATTATGGCCTTTATAACCCACTGAAAATATTCAGTTTTCGTTCTATCTTCCTCCGGCCCTTTTCCGATTCTTGAAGGAGCCTCTACCTCCTCTTAGTGTGGCGTAAGTTCGGGAATTCTTCGCTTGCTCCCAGGGTAAATGTAAATTGATACTTGTATAGCACACTACTCACCCGCAAGGGTTCGGACAGAGCATCGGATTTAGGCAACTGTCCACATTGCCGTTCAAGCCACACCCCCCTCAGAGAACTTCTGATAGAAGATTGGCTTATAGAGACCAGAGAGCTCTACTTGGAAGGTCCAGTTTTAATTTTTGTGTAAGATGACTGGGTCTGCAATTGTGGGCTGGTCAATGCACTAATCATAAGGTTTTAAATGTGAGGCAACCCTCTGTAGGTACACAATTTGTGTCATACAAGGTGCAAAGACAATGAAGTACGAGCAGTGTGACCAATAATTAGTCTTGAATGATCTGAAGGTGATGAGCGAGGTAAACAGGGAGTCCAAGGTAGAGGGAGTTCCCACAATCCAACTGAGAGACTATCAGAAGTGTATAACTGTCTAACAGGCTGAAGAATGAAGTATGGGGACACAGTTCTTGTTGGTTAAAGATTAAACCCAAATTCCTGGCAATGAGAATTAGTGCCTGGGAGATTCCCAGTTCTGCTGGTCACCAAGATTTGACTACAGAGTTTTTTTTTCGGCCAAACCTAAGAACCCCTATTTTGTCCACACTAGGTTTAATGCAGTGAGAGTTCATTTCCCAAACAACAGAGCTAATGCAAGCAGAAAATCTTGTCAAGACCAAAGGAAAGGGTAACTTTGGCTGACAAGGTAATGTAAACATTGTACAGCATAGGACTAGTAGAAGATCAATTAGGAACCTGCCCAAGTAAAATAAACTACATTAGATTTGAAAGGTAGTAGATAGACTGACTATGCTCTCCTACAGAATGCTCAATTACAAATCCCCAAGGTCAAAAGGGGCTTTGATTTTTTTTTTTTTTTAAATATATTTTTATTGCAGGAATTAGTAAATCGTTACAATATCGACCAGCATTGTATCATAAGCAATATCAACACGGTAAAACCCTCTTGCTCCCCACCGTAAGTTTCGTACACAGCCATCCGGCCCACAACCCTGGGGTCGGGCGGCGAAATGCAATGGGGGCTCAGCAGGATGCTTGAGCTGGTCCGGATGATCCACTGTACGTCATCTGCTTTTCCAAACAAGGCTATAAATTCAAAAGAAACCCCCCACCCTCAAAATACTACTTCTAACCAAAAGAAAACCCACCCAACCCCGCCACCAGCGCCTGGGAGCTACCGCTACAGGATCTGCCATGGGACCCACGGGGAAAGCAATGGGATTAACAGTGCAATCGTTTACCGGGACTCGGGGCGAGTCGCTTCTTCACCTTCAGAGTCGCTGGGGGCACAATAATCTCTAAGGGCCTGCACCAATATTTCCCACTCCAACGCGGCCTCCTGCGCCTTTTCATTACGCTGCCTCCAAGCTAGTTGATATCTCAGCGCGCTCTCCCCCGCCGCCCATTTCAAAAGCTCACTGTGCCATCTGTTGCCTGTCGGACCAACTCGTGCCTTCCAGTTCCTGGTCACCTCTCGTTTAGCAAGGAGGAGTCCTAGGTCGATAAATTTACTAGAAATTTTATTCCTGGGGGTATGGGGGAACCAGTGTAAGAGCCCTACCGCCGCATCAAATGATAAGGACCTCCCCGTCACCTCCTCCAGGGTCTTCTCTACTTCCTGCCAATAAGATGACAGACCCGGACAGGCCCACAACATATGAAGGAGGTCCGCCTCCTGAGCTGGGCACCTAGGGCATTCCGCCGAATTCGTGGCAAAATATCGCCTAATTTTCACTGGGGTCAGGTACGCTCTGTGGAGCACGTAATAGTGGACCAGCTGGAAACGGGCGTGACGTGTGCCCTTCCAGGCTCGTCTCACCAACTGGTCCCAGGTCGGCTCCGGGATCTCCTTGCCAATGTCCTCCTCCCAGCGGTTTCTCAGGGTGGTGAGAGGAGCCAACCCTTCGTTGATCAGCCTGCCATAAAGGCAAGTGACCGCCTTCACCGTGCCCGCAGACATCATCACATACTGGCACACCTGAGAAAAGGGGGGTTCCTCCTGTCCGCTCTTCCAGTGTGCCTGGATTGCTCGGACAATGGCCGAGTGCAGCAGAAAATCACCACGGGGGATCTCGAAGCGGTCAATAAGATCCTGGAAGGACAAGAGCGCTCCATCCTCGTACAGATCTCCAACCAGCTGTAAGCCGGCATCCTCCCAGGCCGCCAACCGTGACCAATCCCCTCCGTGGGGGAGGGCCGTCAGCATCCCCAACGGTATTTCAGGCGCATACGGTGTTCTCAGTTGGCCTCGGGCGTGGGCCCGATTCCAACACAGGCAGACAGTCCGCTCCTCCATCGACAAATCCCGCAGGGCCAAACGCTGTCGCAGCACTATCAAGGAGAGAACATGCCTGGCCATGCCCGTCCCCCTCCTGTCTTCCGGGCCCCGGAATTCCCTGGCGATCTCCTGGGTGAGGGACTGGAGCTGCGCCGCCAGATAATACTTTTCAAAGTCCGGCACCGCGAGCCCCCCCTCGTCTTTCGGCCTCATCAGGGTTTTGAGGGCTACCCGCCGGCGGCCCGACCCCCAGAGGAATCCGACCACCATAGAGCGTAACAGTCGAAACGTGGCCGGTGGGACCTAGATCGGTAGGGTCCGAAAGTAATATAAGAGCCGGGGAAGCGCCACCATTTTAAGCAGGGCGATCCGTCCCGCCACCGAAAGCGGCAGCGTGGCCCAAAAGTCCATGCAGCCTCGAAGTGCTCGAATGCTGCGGGCAATGTTTCCATCCAGGAGGTCGGGTTGGTCGTGGTAGACGAACACTCGAGATACTTAAAGCAGTCGGGTTCCCATCTAATCTCCCTATCTAGGGTAGGGGCGGGAGCACCTCTGCGCACCGGAAAGAGACAGGTCTTGGACCAATTCACTCGGAGGCCCGAAACCTCCCCAAACTCTGTGAGCGCCACCGCCGCTCCACGTAAAGCGTCGAGCGGGTCCTCTAGAAAGAGCAACAGGTCGTCCGCATACAGCGAAACATAATGCTGGCCCGCAGGCGTCCACAAGCCCGTATAGTGGGCTCCCGATCGCAGGTGCAGCGCGAGTGGCTCCACCGCTAGCGCAAAGAGAAGTGGGGACAATGAACACCCTTGCCGCGTGCCTCGTTCTACCGGATACTGTGAGGAAATCAGTGGACCCGCCCGGACCCTGGCTGATGCAGAGGCATAAAGAACCGCGGTCCACCTAACAAAGCCCTCCCCGAGGCCGAATCTCCGCAGCACCGTGCAGAGGTAGTCCCACTCCAGGCTATCAAAAGCCTTCTCTAGGTCCACCGACAAGACGACCGGGGATGGAGCATCCACAAAAGGTTCCCCTAGCAAACGGAACAACCTGCGAATATTCATAGTCGTGTTTCGCCGTGGGATGAAACCAGCCTGGTCTTCATGCACTAGGGAACTCATGTGTCCCAGCAGCCTCGAGGCCAAGATGCTGCTCAGTATTTTATAGTCCACCGTCAACATCGATAGGGGACGGTAAGACCCTGGGTCGGACGAGTCTCGACCCGGTTTGAGGAGAGGAACCACCAACGCCTCACACATCGAGCTCGGGAGTCGCCCCAGCCTCTTCGCCTCCCTGTAGACCACCAACAATCGAGGGGCTAGGAGATCAGCGTAAGCTGCATAAAACTCCACGGGTAGGCCATCCAGGCCTGGGGTCTTGTTTCTCGCCATCCGTTTAATGGCCCCGCGGATCTCCCCCAGTTCAATGTCGGACCCGAGGGCCTTCGCCACTTCTTGCTCCACTACGCGGAGCTCCAGCGGACGCAGATAATTATCGAGCCGGGCAGGGTCCCGTGCGGAGCGACTGCGGTACAAACGTTCATAATAATGCCGGAAGCAGCTAAGAATCTCCGGTTGAGTGTGTACCTCCGTGCCGTCTGCCTCACGCATACTTGTCGTCAATTGGGACTGGCGCGTAGGGTTGGCCAACCATGCCAGCAACGCGCTCGATCTGTCTCCCTCTGCGATGGATCGGACCGTATAGGCTTTATAATCAAAACAGCGAAGCCGTTCGACCTCTGCCGCTACCTTTTCCCTCGCCTCCGCCGTTCGTACCTGCAATTCCGGGTGCCCAGGGCGGCGAATTTCAAGCTCGCGGAGTTGCTGGTCCGCTGCGTCTAAGTCAGCCAGGATAACGCGCCTCATGCCCACTTTCTTAGAAATACAGTAACCCCTCACCACTACCTTAAAAGCGTCCCATTCTAACGCTCGTGTACTCGCGGTGCCACCGTTGGACGCAAAATATTTCACTACCTTATCCCCCAGGTCCGCTCTGAAAACACTGTCCTCAAGGATCTCGGGTCGCAGCTTCCAGGTGGGCACCGCCGGCGCCCCAGGGAACCAGCGAAGGTCCAGCAGGAGTGGGTTATGGTCTGAAATCGTTCTGGACAAGTACTCAGATCGAACCGCTGCCGAAACCAGTTCGGGCGACCCAAGAAAGCCATCCAGTCGGACATGCAACTCATGAAGGCTCGAGAAGTATGAATAATCCCTAGACGCGGGGTGGTGCGCCCTCCAGATGTCCGTCAAACCCCATCGGGTCTGCCAATCCTGACGCCCCTTAGCCGTGCGACGAACCGGAGAGTCGGGAAGTGGTGGATGGGAGCGGTCAATATCCACGTCCACTACGGAGTTGAAGTCTCCCCCAAGCAGAAGGGGCCCGGAGAAGAAGTGGGCCAACGAGCTTGATAGCCTGGAAAGGAAGGCAGTCTGGTCCACGTTAGGAGCGTACACACAGCAAACGTTCAAGTCCCTCCCTCCCAGGGTGCCCGAGATGGCCACGTAACGCCCCTCCGGATCTATCACTGTTCTCGTGACTTGGAAGGGGACCCCTGCTCTGATCCATATTAGCGCCCCTCTGGCATACGCGGAGTACGACGTGGAAAAGACCTGCCCCCGCCATCTACGCTGTAGCGCCGCCCCTTCCGCCTTGGTCAGATGAGTTTCCTGCAGCAGCGCCATTTGCACTCCCCTACGCACTAAATAAGCGTGGACTTTGTGGCGCCTGGACATAGTGTGAAGCCCCCTTACGTTCCAAGTAACACATTTCAAGTTAGGAACATCAGCCATTGTCCCATATTGTTCTCGCCCAGTTTCCCCGACCGGGCTCCCACAAAGAAAAGACATCATACATCCCAGTACTGATGGCGGCCATTTTCCCCAACCAAAACCACACAACCCAAGAACAAACCGAACTCCCACCCACCCACCCCAGAACAGGACCCAAACTACACCATCCAGATCCCATCCAAACCTCGCCTTCCATCAACTCAATACCCCCTACTAATCCTACGGTCGCCACCGTAGGAAGGCCTTAAGGGCCAGGTGCATGCCGGGCGGAGGCAGTGGGCCCTCGACGCTCAAGCCACCAGGACTAAAACAAGCCCTAAACAGTACCAAAACGCCCTCGGGGCAGAAACAGGGGCACCCCACCCCTCCCTCCCTCTTAGTCAGCATCAGTGGACGGCAACCGCCTCCCCCCTGCCGGGCCCCCACCCAAAATAAGGCAGCACACCCCGTTACCCTTGACCATCCAAAAGGTCCTCCACCGATTTCGGTGTGATCACCGGTGTATGGGCACTATCAGTCACTGAGTCCTCCGATTCCGATGGTGCCTCCTCATCACCCGGGTTGTCTTCCTCCACAATGGCTTCGTCCCGTGCACCAGATAACTCCGACAATACTTCCAACACTCCCCTCCGCTCCGACGATGTCTCTGCAGTTGAGGGCCCTCCTGTACGGCCGCGGCAATTCCTGATCCTCCTGGATCGCCGTCTCTGTTCCGGCTCATCTGCCTGTTGGGACGAGGAGCCGAAGCCATCTTTCCCTGTCCTGTAAAGTTCGAGCCAGGCACAGACATCCTCCGGGGTGTCGAAGAACTGAGTTTTGTCATCGACAATGATGCGGAGCCTCGCAGGATAGAGGAGCGAGCACTGAATGCCCTCGCTCCTGAGCTCGCGCTTGACCGCCAGAAAGGAGAACCGCTTGCGTTGAGTCTCATAGGTGTAATCCGGGAAGATGTTCACCTGACTGTTCGCCACTTTGAATGGACCATTATGTCTGGCGGCATTAAGGATTAAGTCCCTGTCCCGAAAGTGCAGTAACCGTGCCACCACCGGTCTCGGGGCGCGTCCCTGTTGCGGTGGCCGCGCCGGGACTCGGTGGGCACGCTCCAGAGTGTAGAAGGAGGATAGCCCCTCCAGGGCCACCGTGTCACGGAGCCAGGTCTCCAAGTATGTCACCATGTCGCCCTCCTTGATCTTTTCCGGGAGGCCCACTACACGGATGTTGTTCCTTCTGTTGCGGCCTTCCGCATCCTCCGCCCTCTGCTCCAGGGACGCAATTCGGGATAAGGCATCCTTCATCGTTGCAGCCAAGGTCCGCTGCGCCGGCTCCAAGGTTTTCACCGAGCTCTCCACTTCCTTGACCCGGTCCGAAAGTTTGCCGTGGTCCGCTCTGAGGAGGCCTAGGCTCGTCGCCACCTGGGCAATGTCCTGTTGGAGGGCCGATCTCGTGGACGCTATCACCTCCAGGATGCGGTCGAACTGTTGTTGCATCGGTGCGCCATCAGAACTCTTTGGGTCCCCACGTTCCTCTTTGTCCAGGGCTTCCGAGTCTGAGGCAGTCGGGGTAGTCCCCTTGGCTCCTCTAGGTTTCCCCATGTCACCGGGGGCACTCCGTGAAGGTCCCGGAGTAGGCGTCTCCGGGTGCAGATGTCGACCACGACCCTCCCGGTTACTGGTCTTCAAATCGTGTATGGGAGACCTCCTTCTCCAGGGCCTGTGGAGACTTCTCCGCTTCGGCTCACGCCACCGCCACGGCGTCCGAGGGCACCGGTGAGGGGGCGGAGATAATTGCCGCCGAGTCGGACAGGCCCGCTCAGCCGCTAGAGACCCGGGGTGAGGGTCACCAACTCCACCGGACGATTTGTGGCGCCAAAGTGTCGCGCCTCCCATGGAAGTGGACTGGCCAGGAAAACGTAGCTAGGTGCGGTGTCGAGAGTTGGGCCACCGTCTGGATCACAGGGCGTCCGCTCCCGGGGTCCCCTATAACATGGGCAGCCGCCCAGTCACTCAACCGAGCGCAGGCTCGTTGTAAAAAGTCCGATCCAATTGATATCTTGTGCACAGAGCCGCCGGGGATGGCAAAGCCGGGCGCAGGTCGCTGCTCGCGCTGCTCCTCCGAGTCAGTGGGTCCGACCAGGGGGACAAAGAAGTCCGGGCGCCATGTTGGGTCGCACTCCGCAACTCCGCAAACTTCGGTGTTACTCCGGATCAACCCTCGTCCAAGCCCCACCAGGGGCCCCGGCAGGTCTCCGTCGGTCCGCTCAGCGGAATGCGGGGTCTGGGGTGCCCCGCAGCCTCCAATTTACAGGATAATTCCGGGCTCAGTCCCGGAGCCGAGCTCTCAGGCGACCATCGCCATCGGCGCCCAAGCCACGCCCCTTCTGTTCAAAAGGGGCTTTGATCAGAGCAAAATGAGATATGTATCAAATACCATTGACAGGTCAAGTAATATATGAGCGGGGACATCTTAGTTCAACTGTTATTGAAATGACAGCAGTTTTTGTGCTGTGAAGTGGGTGAAAACCAGATTGAGAGTAGTTCAAGAGCTCGATGCCTTTAAGGTATTGTGAAATATGTTTATTTAATGTTCCTTTGATGATTTTAATCAGAATGGGTAATAGCAATGTAGGAAAAAATTTGGATAGGATTTCGAGGTCACAGGGATTTTTGTTTTGAGAAGCAGAACAACACTGGTCTCCTTCCAGCATCTGGTGCTGTGGTAGAAAAGATTGACTAAAGTAGAGTGGACAGATCCTATCAACTAAGAGGCGTGACCTGCTATACTGGGGACAGTTGTCAGGTGAAGAGCCCAACTTAGTGGCTGTGGCAATAAACCCCAATAGTGGAGAATAATTTACATTCTGAGAGAGCGATAGGTTGTGCCAGAGGATTCTTCCAAGAATTCCATATCGAGACCGGAGATGGTTGAGGAGGAACCTTTTTCTGAACTATGGCTATTTTGTTAAAGGAAAAAGAGTACTGGTCTTGGCAGAGTTGAGATGAATGGAAGATAGATTTGAAACAAGCTGTGGGAGCAAAGAAGCTTCTGACAAGGCTGAACATTTCTCGCAAAGAATTGGCCAAGGCCATGAATTTCTCAAAAGAGCAGGAGGTGGTATTTCTGCTTTATAGCTTTGTTGCAAGAGACATAGGAAAGGCATCATTGGAGTTCTAAGGCCTTGCAATGATGTTTAACTCTTGTTAATTTTTCCAAATACCATGAAGTAGAGGGAGATATGCAGAATGAAAAAACAACTTTTAAATGGGATGGTCTCATCAAGGTTATTTATGATCTAATTATTGAAGGCCACAGCTGAATTTGAGGGAAGAGGTAAACTTGTAGGGCCTAACTTTACAAAAGGATAGACGCAGATGAGAGGAGGGATTAGCCGTTATCGAAGGCATATTAGAGGACATGGAAAAGATAAGGGGGGGTAGCAAGCTGATATAATCAGGCTAAGGGCATGATAACTATCATATAGTGATTAGTGGCTGCTTGTAAGTGCTGGTACAGATTTTTTTCAAATCTGTTGTTTTTAGTTTCCTTTGAAAAATGTGTTCAGTGATATTGTGTGAAGAGTGTGGAGGCTTAATAATTTTACTGAGTTACGTGTGGGGTTTCTGCATTTTTGTACTTCCGATTCCACCACAGAGGTTCCATTTTAGTCACACAACTCTAGTGTTTGGAGTCAGCCTCCATTCCTGGCATTTAAACTGGGCCATTCTGCAGATGCAGGATGGGTTTTAAGTGCTGGTACAGATCTTTTTATACCTGTTGTTTTTAGTTTCCATTTAAAAGGTTCTTAGAGTGACCCCATCCGCAGGACAATATATATTCCTCCAACCTGTGTGCCCTGTGTGGAAGAGGAGAGTATTGAAGGTAGCAAGGCCCTGTCGAGTGGATCGCCTGTCCGAGGTGTGAGATAAAAACTGCTGCCATGATCGGGCATCAGTGCCCGTCTGCAGTACAGAGTTGATGACTCCTGTATGCCAGGACAGGGCCACCGTGAATTGGGCTATGGGCTGTGCTGCATCGATCGGGCTGGAGCTCATATGTAGCGCCAAGTCAGCTACCTCGTATGCCAGGAGGTGCCACGGTGAAAAAAGCATTGGTCCTTGGCCCATAGTCCTGGTCAGAAGAAGAAGTTTTGCAAAGCTTCCCGTTCTCCCCCAGCCCGTTTGGCTGCTTAGAAGACAATTTTTACGGTCTCAAACTTCCCTTCCAACAGTCCATTTCCAGACGGAAAATGTGATTTAGGGTCTGACTCTTTAACTTTTTATGTTGGGGCTCTTCTTTTGAAGTATCCACTCATTTGCTCTCTCCCCCTCTTGAAAAACATTCAATCACAGTAGGAGCTACTCCAAAGATTATTAAACTTTGTTTATTAACATTTTCATTTGTATACAACAAGCAGCTCGTGGCATGTACAGTAAATCATAATCAAGTTACAGTTCTTACAGTGTGTACCCATCATACCTTGCATGTACATCAATGACAGTTTATTTGTTGTTTTGTTCTCTATATAGATCACAACATATTTACATTTCAATGAGGCTTACACATTAACCCCTTCGATGCTCATGACGAGCTGAGCTTGTCATAACCACACCCGTGGTTGCTGTCCAGCACAGCAGGAGAATATCTCAAGCAGGGATCAGGTTAAGTTTCCATTCCGTGAGGGTCCATTATTATCCTGCGTAACAGAGGCCATGTTCAAGGGGTGCATGCAGGCATGACTAATTGACAGATTGGTGCTGAAAAGTTACTCCTCCCCCTCCATCCGTGAGATCTGAAGAAGGTAATTTGGGAGAGGACCCCACATGTCTCAGGGTCTGGAACTTGGCGGAAGCAATTCGGCATATATGCTGTTTGGTTCTGCTAAATAATCTGGTAATAGGAGCTCAGTCACAACCAATATCTTCATATACAGATTGTAGTTGTGCTCCACTGATCAACAAACTAGCCACGATTCCGGAAGTATTAAATACAATAATTGAAGACCTAAGAGGAAATGTATTCACCCTCGGACAAAAATGGGAGCGCAATTGAAAAAATGATCAAGTATTTAGTTGATGAAAAAAATGAAGCCCAACCAGGAAACACCAATTATTGCAAACAATACAATCGGAAACACCAATTATTAGGCCTGAGCGGTAAATTCCGTTCCGCTCGCGGAATTAGCGGAATTTGGGTAATTTTGAGTTCTGCAGAGAATGCGGAATTGCCAAAAATTCCACGTTCCGCGGTTTCACAAATGTTTTGCTTGTTTGCGCTGTCTAAATGCGTGTTCACGAGATATTTCTCCCTGAGCATAAAAAAAATGGTTGCGAACAGGAAAAAAGCATCGTAAACACGCGGAACAAGCAATTCCACGTGTTTGCAAAACTTTTGCGTGCTTGCAGAGATTTTTTACCGTTTCCCAGTGCTTTGCGTAGCGCGACTACGCAAATTCCGCCCACCCCTACCAATTATCAAAAAGACTGAAAAAAACAACAGAAAGCAAAGAACAAAGTAACAATAGCTTAAAAATTGAATTTACCCCTGATATTGAGTTATTAAAAACAGGGAATAGCCTTCTGAATTCAAAAGGACCAACAAACGTAACTTCGAAACATGTTGACAAAGTTATAGAAGTAACAAAACCCCTCTATCATATGTTTCATAAAAAATTGTCCGGCGGAATGAATAAAACCATCAAAGACTCGTTATATCATAAAAAATCGAACTATCGCACAATGAAAAGACAAAAATACAATTTTACCAATCTGCATTAACTGAAGATATTATGGGTACCATAAAAAATCAGAAGGAAAGTAAGACAGCACAAGAGTGCGTAACAGAAAGAATAAAAATTCCTAGTACGTCAAATATAATATCCCAGGTTAATCAATCAGTAAAACAACCTTCATGGACCTAGGAACCACTGAAACATTTAGGAGAACCAAACGAGCAGGATCTACTAAAATATTGTAATCCACTGCAAAAAGCCAAAATAAAAAAAATCTGTTCAAAAGAAGGGAGGAGTCCAATTGATTTTTAAACCATAATATAAATCCAGGGGAACAACGACATCCTGAATCGTGGTAACATCTTGAGACTGTGTAAAGCAATATTGTCACTAGAAAGAATGAGAAGCACTGATAGTGCACCAATTGAATTTTTAGGAAGTGAAAGCAGCAATCAAGAACCAACTCTGGTAACTTGGATCTCACCCACCTCTCTAGATATTATTATACAAGAATATGACCTTTTTTTGGCTTGGGGAATAAAAGTTTCGAGACCGCTTCAACCTTCCCACCCAAGCCTATTAAAATCATCAAAAAAACACAACTAAATATTGGACGGGATCGGAGAATGACCAGGCATTCTAAATATAAAAAAATCCAATAGGACAAAATATGGGACAAACATCAAAATTCATTACTGCAAAAGAAAGATAACAAAATGGAGGAGCTACAACAAGGGTGGTTGGCGACAGCATTGCACGGAGTAAGGGAGGATTGACAACTTACAAATGATGATCCCAAGAAGGAAGTAAAAAATCGAAGTGCTACGATACAATTATGCTTCTGGAACGTAAATGGAATTCAATCTAAATTACAAAATGAACAACTGACCCAAAGGTCAGAAGATTTTTAAATAATCAGCGTACAAGAGACCTGGGCTGAACCCCTTGCACTTTCCCTCCGGGATGTAGCTGACCGCTTGGGCATACCAGTTAATGGCACACACCACCTTATATCCATGTACGCGTACGCTATCTTATTATATGTCCGGGATCTCACAGGTACTCACGATCCGATGCCGGAGGTGTTTGGTACATTTGAACAGATTTCGGGTCCGGAAATAAACCCACCAAAATCATTAGTCTTCTTCTTTCAAGAGACTCCTCACCACACTCACATACAGTTCGGCGCCCATGACATACCAGTGACCCTTGACACGTTTAAGTACCTTGGAATTCAGGTGTACAGATCTCCCGTAGATCAGATCGATGGAAACATTCAGAAGGCGATAATCAAACTTAGAGGCAGTGTGGGGTTCTGGAATTCTCTGCCCCTGTCCGCGATGGGCCGCATTGCCATTTCCAAGATGGTGATGCTCCCTCGCCTTCTCTATTATTTTGTAAATATTCCGGTGATCTTACCCCAATCTATTTTTACTACTTTAGATACTCTATTGCTCCAACTCATATGGGGGACAGGCAGGAAACGTCTGAGTCTCTGGAAACTCCAGTTGGGTACGAAAGCAGGCCAATTGGGGGCCCCGGATTTCTGGGGATATTATTATGCTAGCCAACTTCAGTGGCTCTCCTATTGGACTGAGGGCCGGAACTTACACGAGATTGGATTTACGCCTGAGAGACTAGGACAAGGAGAGCTCCATTCCCTACTGTTACCTAAAGCTAGGATCTCCACAGACTGTCCCCTTCTGTTGAGATGTGCCTTGACTTGCTGGAGGAAAACCCTTTCCTATACATCGTCGACCCCACCATTTGCGGCGAATATCCCATTGTTGGGAATACCCACGCCACATGGCAGGCTCACGCGAACTAGGCTCCGGGAGTGGACGGATAGCAGGATAGAGGAGGTTGGTTCTTTCTTTGGAGATGAGACGCTCCTAGATCATGCTACGTTCCTGCAGATTACGGGCGCCCGCCTCATTTGTATCTGTTACACGCAATGGTTGCACATTTTATTAGAACAACCTGGGCACCACAAAGACTTAAACCCATGCAGCACGAGCTAGTGCACCTATTGTACTACATGGGACCGGGCGGACACTTGGTCCGCTGGATCTATACTGGGATAAGGGCTCACGCAGCAATCCCATTAGAGGCCTTGAGAGCTAGATGGGAAGATGACACAAACACAGAGCTTACAGATAGAGCATGGCAGACTATACTAGAACATCCCAAAAAGGTGTCTCGTAATGTAAGATTTAAATTCATTCAAACAATGATACGCCATAGAGCATATCTTACCCCTAAGAGAATACATCTTATGTTACCGGGCGCCCCTCACTGCTGCCCTCGCTGTGGGGAGGACGTAGCGGACTTTATCCATATGATATGGTTCTGCCCACGCTTACGTGTTTATTGGAATGAGATTTGCCGCATACTTAATACCCTCACAAATTTGCCGGCCCCTACGGAGGCTTTACCCTGCTTATTGGGGTTACAGCATAGATCTGGGAAGCAGAAAGTTGGATTCAAATTTACAGACTTGTCGTATGTTTTGGCTATCAGGGCTATAACCATGAAATGGAAGTCCCCCCAGACCCCCCTCAGTAACAGCATGGCAGGCTGATTTGTTGCAGTGGGTTAGGGCGGAAGAAGTGGCCCTTCGTAGGGAGGAAGAGAGGGGGCTAGGTAAACATCCAATTGCTCTGGAGTGGGAAGCCCTCTTGCTCGCCCTAGAGGCGATGGACCTCACCCTAAACTCTCTGGTTCGGCCCCAGTGAGACACGTCTCCTTTTCCACATACTGCGCTTTACGACCCCCTTTAGGGAACAATGGACACATAGTTTTTAGCATTCCATACCAAGTACTCTACGGACTGCCGAGGATACCTGCGGGAGGTGAGGGTTTGAGCTGGAACGACCAGGAGGGGGTGGGGGGTGGGAAGGAGATTGTTGGGGTAAAGTTAGGTTAGCAGATTTGTTTATTGAAAAGGGAAATGAATACACGACATTGTATTGATAATCGAACTATCTACTGTATGGTATTGCACTAATTTGTGGGGGGACTGCCAGAATCTGTCGTTTAAGTGGATTGTGATTAAGTTATACTGTACAGGGGCAATGATTGTAAATTGCTGCAATTGGTCGATCTAGAATTTGGGAAGAAAATGGAAAATGACTGATGATGCTTCCCATTGCTCTGTATCTTACTCTTGATTCTTCTGCAGTCAACAATCAAGTGTGTTTAAAAAAAAAACAAGAGACCTGGGCAAACAAACCCTTTAAATTAGAGGGCATTAAGGGTTACTATATGTCTGTCACGAAAACAAGCAAATTCGGCAGATTTTGTGGGGGACTAGCTACCTTCATTTCAACAGAAATAAAAATGTAAGTGAGGGGGAAATACAAAATATAACCTGCTGTTTGACTATGATATGAAGATAAATGGGCAAATAAAACACTCCTATTATTAAATGTATATGTATATATACCCGGATGGCAGTTCAAGAAAAGCAATGGCTACTAGTTTGTCAACTATAATATTGCAGCAACTGGAAAAGGACATGCAACCTGAGGTCATCATTACGGGTGATTTTAATATGAACATGTTATGGTCTTACGTGAGAGATGAAGAAATATAAGAACAGAAGTACTTATGGGCAATTCCAAGTCCCTGCCCCACATCGGACACTAGGGAAGAGAGAAAAGGGAAAATTGGAAAGAATTTTCTAAAAGATCTAGAATACTTTGGTTTAAGGGTGCTAAATGGACGTTTTCCGCAAGATAGACCACCTGCCTGGACTTATCAAGCCTTGGGTAACAAGTCACAAAAAGACTACACTGTAGCGTCATTCAAATTATTTCAAAAGATTTAAACCTTCCAGATTGGTGAAGCAAATGGAAGTGACCATAATCAACAAATAATTGAGTTAAATTTAAACTGTGTAAGGCATGGCGAATATGTGACACTGCTGGAAGATATAAATATGGTAAACTATAAGAAACTTTATTGGACTGAAAACACCAAAGAATCGATCACAGCAACATCGAAAAAATGGTTGAAATTTGTTTTGATGGGGAAGGTTCGAACGCTATTGAAAAATGGCCCCTCTTTACAAATAAATTACCCTAAGTCAGAAACAAAAAGTTAGTAATAAGGAGTGGAAGGGTATAAAATCAATGGCGCTGGTCAAACTGTCTTCAGAAAGTCACCTATTAAAAAAAGAGAGCAACAAAATCTTGAGATTGGTTAAGAAACACCCAGGGGATCACATCTATGGAGATACATTAAAGACAATAAATGCAGAAGTAAGAAAATTAATTTGGAATGAGAAAATGCAAGAAAAACAAGCACTATGAACCAAGACATTTATATACCAGCAAAAAGCATAATGCAAGGGAGTTTTGGTCTTTAATTAATAACCTAAATAGATCTGGCAGAGTAACTACATCCTCTGTCATCCCTGAGCCAGATTGGGTCAACTTCCTTTATTTACACCTAAACTCCAATGCAAACACAAGCACGGAATGGAGTCCCGGTGTGAAACTCAGAGGATAAAAAGAATACTGCCATTTCTATAACGGAAAGTCACGTATCCAAATTTATAAAGAAACAGAGATTTGACGGCGCTTGCGATCCAAATGGGATTATAGCGGCCTTTTATAATGAGAATGCTTTACTTTGGGCCAAATACCTAACATTAATATTTAGTCAAGCAGTGCAAACATCAACCATCCCTTCCTTGTGGAGGGGTTCCATAATCTCACCTATTTATAAGAGCGGTGAGTGGTCAAATCCAGCTAATTGTAGACTAATAACACTGCAAGATATTGAAGCTAAGGTCTTTGCAATAGTTCTTCTGAAAGAACTAACAGAATGGGCAGTGGGAAAGCATTTAATTCCTCCTAACCAATCAGGTTTTATACAAGGACAAGGCAGGACAACGAATATATTATTACTTGGAATGTTAACAGAAAAATATAAAGTGAAAAAACAACCGCTATATTTATGTTTTGTTGATTTTAAATCAGCTTTTGACTGTGTAGCTAGACAAATCTTAGGCCTTTTAAAAGCAATTCAATTATTATATACAGAGACATGGACAAGGGTTCAATTAGGTAATGGCTCACGGTTATCATGAAGAATAGATACATCTCAAGGTCCAAGGCAAAGATGTGTATTAGCGCCATACTTATTTAATCTATTTTTATCTGACTCACCGAAATTGGCTAACAACAAATTTCAAATGCCAGAGCTATTCAGTAACCCGGACTTGATCTGTGGGGTATCAAAGAAAGCACTAAAAAAGCTATGCATGAACCACTTTGACTTACTAAGATGCTCAGGGGAGATTACGAAGAAAACGGTTATCCAACACCAACTGTCTTTGATCTGTTTTACAATACAACCTTATCTAACCTTAAGCACAATGGGCTTTGACCGCTTCATTCTGACCAGGTTTAGGTTTAACATTTTTCATCGGCTGGTCACATTTCCAACCAAAAACGACAGGAACAGAACCCTAGAACAATGCCCATGCGACAATTTGTCGTTACAGTCTACTTTTCATGTGGTGCTATTCTGCAAATTGTATGAGGGGGAGCGTAGCGGATGGATCAAACAATACCTTAGACAGGGAGCCTGGCGGCAATGTAGGCCCGCGTACCTTAGCCTGCAACAGCTGGGAAATGGTAAATGTACCATGGTTATGATAGGTTTTTTAAAAAGTGTTTTAAGGAAACATAACTTAATGATTTGCTAAACTTTGATATGTGACAGACTATGTATAACTCTGATTTAATACTTTTTTTTTAACTCAAATGTTATTTATTTGTTAATACATGAAATGTTAAGATGTATATATATGTATTGCTGCTTTTCTGATTTTATGCTATGAAAATCGAATAAAGCTAATCTGAGTGAAATTTATTGTACGCTGAAGATGTTATCTTACTCAGCCAAACAAAGACAGGGCTGCAGCGACTTATAAATAAAATATCAATATATTCTACTAAGAATAAGATGGTAATAAAAGAAACAAAAACAAAAGTAATGGCAGTTTGCAATAGGGCACCGAGCCATAGTAAACATAAATGGTACTTACATAATCGGCAGGATGAACAAGTGAAAAACTACAAATATTTGGGCTTATGGTTTGACGAGAAGGGCTCATTTTTCCAACACAAAACAGAGCTGAAAAAAAGAAGTAACTGCTTGATTATGGCCTTTTGCTCATTACATAGCTCTCTGGGTGGTCCAACTTATCTACCGCTATTAAAGGTTAAAAAAGCGAAATGAATGCCCAGACTCACTTATGGAAGCGAAGTTCTCTGCGGTATGGATTCTGTACTTTTAAACAATGCTATAACAAAAACATTTGAAATTCTGTTTCGACTGCCGGTTAATGCATCAGAGGCCCAGATCCGACTGGAATTTGGCTTTTGTAATCAGCAAGTTGCAAGAATGGGCCAGTATGTAAAGGTATGGAAACAAATAAAAATGGATACTCTGAATCCAATGAGCTGCCTACTCTGGCAAGAAATGCAACAGAACCAAACTTTTCATACAAACCTCCAAAAATCACTAGAAGAACTATCTGCATACGAGATTAGGAAGATATCAATAACACCATTATCTTTTAAAAAACTAATCAATAGAGTAATAAAACATCTATCACTTCTAAAGGATAAAGAGTTATCCATCAAAAGATCACATGCCTGGAAGTCAAGGCGATCTGCCAGTACCCAGACGTTAAATCAAACGTGCTAAGGTACCATGCAGCCCCTAACCGATCAATGAGCTCATCAGCTCTGGGGATGGGGTGTGCATCAGTCTTGGTGACTGTGAATTGAGCCCTTTGTAGTCCACACAGAACCGGAGTTCAGGTGTGGCACCCGGCGTGGCAGCCTTTGGGACCAAGACCACTGGGCTCGCCCAAGGACTGTTTGAGGACTCATGGACCCCTAAATATGACATCTTGCAGATTTCCTCCTTAATGTAAGCCCTAACCTTGTCAGTTACTCTGTAAGCCTTGTGCTTCACAGGAGTACTGTCTCCAGTGTCCACATCATGGACTCACCACTCTGTGACACCATGAACCAAGGAAAATAGATCAGAGAATTGCCCCAACAGCTGGGCGACAATCTTGCTGCTGATCAGGGGTCAGTGTGGCAGAGAGGCTGACACCATCCACTGACCCATCTTGCTCTGTTGCAGACAAGAGGTCAGGAAGAGGCTCGGTCTCCTCCTCCATTCCATCATCTGTCGCTGGGAGCATGCCCACTTTGGACCTTTCTAAGTGGGGCTTTAGGCAGTTAACATGCAGGACCCACAAGGGGTTCCTGGGAGACCGTAAGTTCACCAAATAGGTGACATCTCTCTTGCACACCACCACCTCATATGGACCGGTCCACCTGTCCAGGAGCGCACAGGGCTCCACAGGGCTCATGACCCAAACTTTTGGTCCAGGCTGAAGCTCAATCAGAGTGGCATTCTGATTGGACCAACGCTTCATCTCCTCCTGGCTGGCTTCAAGATTTGACTGAGCGAGATCTCTGAAACGCTGAGTCTGGTTCCTGAAGGCCAGCATGAAACTATATACATCCTGGGGAGGTTTCCTGGGAGATTACTCCCAGCCTTCCTTGACCAAACTCAAAGGTCCTCTTACCGGGTGACCATACAAAAGCTCAAAGGGGCTGAACCCTAGAGACTTTTGTAGCACCTCTCGGTTGGCAAACAGAAGGCATAGCAAGAGGACGTCCCACTTACGCCTCATTGGTTCTTCAAGACCCATGATCATGCCTTTAAGGGTCTGGTTGAATCTTTCAACAAGCCCATTTCCTTGTGAGTGGAAAGGAGTGGTAAACTTGTAGGTAACACCATACTCCTTCCACAGGGACATATAATTAGAAGTTTGTACCTCGGTCAGACACTACCTCTCTGGGGAACCCCACACGGGAGAAGATCCCCATCAGTGCACGTCTTACCACGGGGGCCGTCACTGTCCTGGCTTCCGGGTACCGGGTAGCATGGTCCACCAAGACCAGGATAAACCTGTTGCCCATGTCTGTTTTGGGGTCCAGTGGCCCCACAATGTCAATGCCCACCCGTTCAAAGGGGGTACTGACTACAGTAAAAGGTTGGAGGGGGTACTTGTGCCTCCTTCCAATTTTCTCACTTGCTGGCAAGTTTGACAGGTCCTACAATGAGTATCGGAAATCTTCTGCATCTGGCGCCAATAAAAGTGGGAGACAAGCCTTGCAAAGGTCTTGTTCTGCCCCAGATGACCAGCTAAAGGAACATCATCAGCCAAACTCAGAAGGAAGGCTCTGAAGCACTGGGGTACCACCAGCACACGGGCTGACCCAGGCTCAGCAACCTTAGGCTCGATATATAGGAGACCGTTCTCCCAGTAGATCCAATGTGATCCAAACTGATCACCTGCTGCCTGGTTTGTGCCCTGTTGACTCAAACCCACAAGAGAAGAGCATTTCTGCTGCTCTTCAAAAAATTCCTCTCTGGAGGGACCCCTTCTTGCCACCAATGGGTCAGCTCAGGTAGGTTCCCCAATTCAGAAACGTGCTCCCCCTGTAGGTTCCAGGGCATCCCCTCAAGGTCTGCCTCCTCCTGGACCGTGGGAACAATGGGGGCTGGTTTCCCGCGCCTCCTACCTCTTCTCTTTAAGGCATGTCCCTGGGCCATACTTTCAGGCTCCAGGGTTTCTTGAACACTCTTAGCTTCCATAGACCGAGTGGTCACACATGCCCACTCAGGCTGATCCAACACCTCTAAATGCGCCTTCCTCTCCACCTAGCCCAAGGGGAGCTTTCTAAATCATTGCCAAACAGACAATCAACAGGCATGGATGGCCTCACAGCTACTTGAAGAGTACCAGAGACCCTCCCCCCACTCAAAGGGAACTAGAGCCACCTTGCAGCGGCTCTCAATATTGTCAGCGGCAACAACTGAGAATAATGCATTGGGGACTACCTGCTCTTCAGACACCAAGTAACACTTGACAGCTGTCACACTCACTCTGGTGTCTCTCAGAGCCTCCACTCTATGGCCAATGATGGTCACCCACTGCCTGTATTTCTTAGTGTTATCAGACAGCTGAGTTCTAGGGACCATCTCAAAGTTTCCTAATGAGACAAGGGACATTTTTGCGGGACCCCACCCACCTTGGACACCCATCTCCTCCCCACCCAGTTCTACACTGGCCATCTGATGGGGTGGTGCACGGGTGGCACATCCTGACCCTTTTGGGGACACTGGTGATCATACCAACGGTGTCCCACCTGCTTACACTGAAAACTGGTAACAGGCCCCATTGGAAATTACTTTGGGGACCTTTTAGGAACTCCCTCTGTTTACCCTTTCCCCCCCCACTCTTCTGCTGGCGACCCTGCCCACCTTTGCCGGAGTCTCCCACAAGACCCTTGTGGACCCTGGTACTCACCCAGTGGTCCGCCTCTTCAGCAAGCTTTCTGGGATTAGTCAACTTGCTATCAATAAGGTGCTGGCTTAGCTCTGGAAAACAATTAGCAGACAAGTGCTCCCTAGCAATCAAATCATAGAGCGCTTGAAAATTATCAACATTGCTACTCCTCACCCAACCATCCATAGCTCTGCAAAAGAAAGACACATATTCTACCCAAGTGGTTCCCTCCAGCTTCTTACAATTCCTGAACCTCTGTCTATAGAGTTCTGGAGTTAGCCCATACCTTGTCATCAGTGCTTCTTTCATGTGGGCATAAGACATCCTATGAGTACTGGGCGAGTCTAACAAAGTATCCCTACCTTCAGTTAAAAAGCGACCCCACAACCCCGCGCCCCAATCCTTCTCAGGGACCCGGTGGGCCAACATTGCTATCTCATAGGCTGCAAACCACTGCCCAATATCCTCATTCTTGTGAAAATCTTTGATGACATCCTTGGGAATATGTATTCTGCCTTCTGAAGGCACAAATGGTGCGTTGCCACCATAGGAATTGATCTCTAAGCCCTTGGCCTTGATCTCTAACTCCCTCAACACTCTCTCATGCTCCATTCTCATTCTCTCCCTTTCCAAGGACAACCTATTATTTTCTGTTTCCCTCTGACTCTCCATTTTAAGCTTAGTCAACTCCAGCTTCAGTGCCCTATTTCTCTCCATGTCTTTCAATTGTCTGGGGGACAGGTCTTTGGAAGAGATGCTGCTGCCGGGTGGGTATGGAACCCCTCCCCTGGCTGGAAATTCAGGCCTACCACAAGATCAGGGACATTTCTGGCTTCCACCCAGGCCCTCAGCGCCTTTTGGTAGTCTTCCTTTTTATAAATGCCTGGTGTAGCAACTTTCAATGTCCTGCAGAGATACTTGAGCTGTTTCACAGTGTAGGTTTCCAACCTCTCTTCCTCAAAATCAAGATCCATAGATGCAACAGATGCTGGTTTACTCATGGTAATAAGAATTGGGAGTTTTCAGGAAACTAACAGTCCAACGAAAAAAGATTCTAAAAAAAAGTATGTGGTCGCGTTTGGTCTTCACTCAATAGTAGTGTACACCAATCACTGTACATGAAACACAAATGCAAAGTCCAAATCCTCACCGTTGACCGCCAATGTTAGATCTGGGGGTCCCTAGTTGGCAATGGTATTCACCTTTGTCCAAATAGGGACTCCTACTTCTAAGTCAGGATAAGGGGATTACACTACTTAATAACCCCTGCTCGCCCCCTTGGTAGCTTGGCACAAGCAGACAGGCTTATCTCAGAGGCAGTGTGTTATGCATTTGTGAATATACACAGTAATACAGTGATAACACTACAGACGGACACAACATAGGTTTTATAAAAATAAGTATTCTTTATATAGACTTAAACTCAAGACCACAAACAACAAAAATCCACAATCCTACACTTAAGATTACTGAAAAGATTATTAAAGTTGCTTAGTTCAAGTTGATGATGATTGCGACAAAGTTCTCAACAAAGTACCTGGATGCGTAACGCAAAGTAAAGAAAAGGCTTGCAAAAGAGGAGATGCGCTGGTTCCGTGATCGGGGGGAGAGGATGCGTTGTGCCTCATGCTTGCGCAGAGTAGGTAATGCGTCGTGATCCTTACCGGTGCGGAGGTGATGCTTAGATTCTCGGCCTGCGGGCCCGTTGCATTACACAAGATGGCGCCTTGATGCGATGCGACGATCTGGTTGTGATGCGAGAAGATGGCACCCTTGATGCGGCGATGCGATGATGATGCGATGACACCTTGGCAGCCTTGCAACAGCTCTTTACTTTGGAGCTGCGACAGGCCCTGTGACACGCTTCTCCGGTGATGCGATGGCGACTCTCACAATGGTGTCACGCTTCTCCGGTGATGCGACAGCAGACAGCTTCGATGAACACACGCTTCCAGGGAGATGCGGTGAAGGCTCGCTTCTCCGACTTTGCGACAATTTCAGCTGCGGCGGCGACGCGCTTCTTCTCGATGCGTCGCGCTTTCAGCTCCCAGTGGCACGGAAGTGTCTGGAGTCAGAATTCCCAGCAAGGAAATTCAGTGGGGAGCTGGAGATGAAGGCTTTTGTCCCTAAGAGTTCAGCAGGAGGCAAGCACAGTACAAGCCCTTGGAGAATATTATGTAGATGAAAGTCCTTACAAAGATCCTTCTCCTTTCCCTTGGCAATGAAGCAACCACTGCAGGCCAACCCAGCAAACAGCACACTGGCAGAGGGGCAGTACAACTCCTGCAGTTTCCTTAGTTCTTCTCCTTGGCAGAAAGGTTTCTTGTCCAGAAGTGATATCATTTCTTGGGATCAGGGTTCCAGTATTTATACCCCAAAATCCTTTGTTCATTTAGTGAAGTAGTGTGGCTCACTGGTTAGAGGCGGCAGACCCGAGAGCAGAGGACGGCCTGGGACCAGGGTTCGATTCCCGACGCGGCAGGTTTCTGGACCAGGGTCAGCGGACTCGATAATTCTCTCGCCTCGGTGCCCACTCTGATCAGCGATCACACTCGGCAACTCTGGGCATTAGCTTGCCTCATCTTCACTAACGGCCCCACCAGACCGCCGGGGATGCCTGGTCTCACCCTGGAGGTACCCATTAAGGGACCATCTCTCAGGGAAGCCAGGAAGGGTTTCGCAGCGGTCGAAGCGCCTTGGGACCCTACGGGTAAGTAGTGCGCTATATAAATGCCTATACATACATTTAGGCAGAGAGGCCTCTGCCTAGTCCAAACCAGTTCCCGAGCACTTTGTTTACATGACTCTATTCTTCCTTTCACTGTGCAGGGCAAAGACATCAGCCGCCCCATAGGAGGTGGAGACAGCACAGGGGAGGGTAGATACAGTGCTGGAGCACTCTGTTGACATGATTCCTCCTCTCCTTTCACAGTGCAGGGCAAAGACATCAGACAAGCCACAGGAGGTGGAGCCAGCATTGTATAGGGAAGGCTCAGCCCTATTCAGGTCCCAGGTGCAACTCCTCCCTCCCATCTAGATGCAGATCTATCTATTCACCACTGGGCTGCCCCAGCCTGTCTCCTGGAATCCCCCAGCCCTGTCACTCACAAACTCAGACAAGGATTACATAACCCAGCAGAGGCAGGCCTGGATATTTAGGCAAGAAAATACCTACTTTCTAAAAGTGGTAATTTCAAACACAGAATATTAAAACCAAATTTACTAAAAGATGTATTTTATTGTCCTGAGTTCAGGCATACTATATTCGAATTTCTACCATGTTCCCTGAGTCAGTTAGGATTATAAGAATGTAATAATCTAACTGCCCATTCTGACCTATGAGAATAGGTAGCCTTAAATAGTGAAAAACGAAAATGGCTGTACTTCACCATTAGAACATGCTACACACATCAGAACATGTCCTACCTTACACTTACAATGCACCCTGCCCTTGGGCCTACCACAGGGGTGTCTAATATGAAGCAAAGGGAAGGTTTAGGGATTGGCAAGCGGGTGCACTTGGCCAAGTCGACATGGCAGTGCTACACTGCACATAGGCCTTGCAATGGCAGGCGTGAGACACACTTGACAAGCTGCTTCTGTGGTTGGCACACCTGCGTGCCATGAGTGGTACCGAACCTGAAGATATTTTTTGGCAGCCTATGCAGCACCCCTACATACATGCCTATTACCTGCTGACTAGTGGTAACAACCACGAAACACGTGTCCAGGGATGGCCAACGCGACTTGGATTTTTTGCTCAAGACCCTGGCAGAGGCACACCCGCTGATGCTAACTACATGGACCACAGTGCTTTGGGGCAACACGCTGATAGGACAAGCAGTGTGCGACCATTTGGACTTTCATTTATATTCAAGCTCCCTTGAGCTGGTGGGGCTGACGAGCTGGGTTACGTACCTGCGTGCCACGAGTGGTACCGAACCTGAAGATATTTTTTGGCAGTCTATGCAGCACCCCTACATACATGCCTATTCCCTGCTGACGAGTGGTAACAACCACGAAACACGTGTCCAGGGATGGCCAACGCGACTTGGATTTTTTGCTCAAGACCCTGGCAGAGGCGCACCCGCTGATGCTAACTACATGGACCACAGTGCTTTGGGGCAACACGCTGATAGGACAAGCAGTGTGCGACCAAGTGGACTTTCATTTATATTCAAGCTCCCTTGAGCTGGTGGGGCTGACGAGCCGGGTTACGCACCTGCGTGCCACGAGTGGTACCGAACCTGAAGATATTTTTTGGCAGCCTATGCAGCACCCCTACATACATGCCTATTCCATGCTGACGAGTGGTAACAACCATGAAACATGTGTCCAGGGATGGCCAACGCAACTTGGATTTTTTGCTCAAGACCCTGGCAGAGGCGCACCCGCTGATGCTAACTACATGGACCACAGTGCTTTGGGGCAACACGCTGATAGGACAAGCAGTGTGCGACCAATTGGACTTTCATTTATATTCAAGCTCCCTTGAGCTGGTGGGGCTGACGAGCCGGGTTACGCACCTGCGTGCCACGAGTGGTACCAAACCTGAAGATATTTTTTGGCAGCCTATGCAGCACCCCTACATACATGCCTATTCCCTGCTGACGAGTGGTAACAACCACGAAACACGTGTCCAGGGATGGCCAACGTGACTTGGATTTTTTGCTCAAGACCCTGGCAGAGGCGCACCCGCTGATGCTAACTACATGGACCACAGTGCTTTGGGGCAACACGCTGATAGGACAAGCAGTGTGCGACCAATTGGACTTTCATTTATATTCAAGCTCCCTTGAGCTGGTGGGGCTGACGAGCCGGGTTACGCACCTGCGTGCCACGAGTGGTACCGAACCTGAAGATATTTTTTGGCAGCCTATGCAGCACCCCTACATACATGCCTATTCCCTGCTGACGAGTGGTAACAATCACGAAACACGTGTCCAGGGATGGCCAACGCGACTTGGATTTTTTGCTCAAGACCCTGGCAGAGGCGCACCCGCTGATGCTTACTACATGGACCACAGTGCTTTGGGGCAACACGCTGATAGGACAAGCAGTGTGCGACCAATTGGACTTTCATTTATATTCATGCTCCCTTGAGCTGGTGGGGCTGACGAGCCGGGTTACGCACCTGCGTGCCACGAGTGGTACCGAACCTGAAGATATTTTTTGGCAGCCTATGCAGCACCCCTACATACATGCCTATTCCCTGCTGACGAGTGGTAACAACCACGAAACACGTGTCCAGGGATGGCCAACGCGACTTGGATTTTTTGCTCAAGACCCTGGCAGAGGTGCACCCGCTGATGCTAACTACATGGACCGCAGTGCTTTGGGGCAACACGCTGATAGGACAAGCAGTGTGCGACCAATTGGACTTTCATTTATATTCAAGCTCCCTTGAGCTAGTGGGGCTGACGAGCCGGGTTACGCACCTGCGTGCCACGAGTGGTACCGAACCTGAAGATATTTTTTGGCAGCCTATGCAGCACCCCTACATACATGCCTATTCCCTGCTGACGAGTGGTAACAACCTCGAAACACGTGTCCAGGGATGGCCAACACGACTTGGATTTTTTGCTCAAGACCCTGGCAGAGGCGCACCCGCTGATGCTAACTACATGGACCACAGTGCTTTGGGGCAACACGCTGATAGGACAAGCAGTGTGCGACCAATTGGACTTTCATTTATATTCAAGCTCCCTTGAGCTGGTGGGGCTGACGAGCCGGGTTACGCACCTGCGTGCCACGAGCGGTACCGAACCTTAAGATATTTTTTGGCAGCCTATGCAGCACCCCTACATACATGCCTATTCCCTGCTGACGAGTGGTAACAACCACGAAACACGTGTCCAGGGATGGCCAACACGACTTGGATTTTTTGCTCAAGACCCTGGCAGAGGCGCACCCGCTGATGCTAACTACATGGACCACAGTGCTTTGGGGCAACACGCTGATAGGACAAGCAGTGTGCGACCAATTAGACTTTCATTTATATTCAAGCTCCCTTGAGCTGGTGGGGCTGACGAGCCGGGTTACGCACCTGCGTGCCACGAGTGGTACCGAACCTGAAGATATTTTTTGGCAGCCTATTGAAGGACTGGGTTCTTTTGGACCCAGCGGTGCCAGGGCACAACACCTGAAACCTTCGTGGGTAACCTGCTCCGGCGTACAAGTCACAGAGACACGGGACACTTCCTTGGGCGTCAAAGATTCAAGGTTTATTTGCTGCAGGGAACACAGAAGTCACAGGAAGTACATCAAGTGTAGTTCGGGGAGACTGCTTCAAATTGGTTCTGTGGATCGCTCCTTTTATACAGTTTTTACCCATAGGATAACATTGAACACAAAAGTTTACAACCCGGTTCCCACATTTAGCTCCCAGAGGGGTCGCTTTGGTCACTTTGAAACACACAAGGTCCGGAACATAAGTGCGGAAACATTTGGCGGTTCCCAACTGTAAAAACCCATCTTCCCACCATTAGCAAATTCCAATCAGCAGTAAAGTAGATCGAAATAGGAACGAAGACAGGTGCAGAGGAAGACGGAGACAGTGGGGAGATCGGAAAGGGTGTAAAAGGAGAGGTATCGAGAAACACGAGATACAGGCATCAAAGGGACGTGCCTAATGAGATGCACGGCTTGAGACAATAAGCCCGTGCGGCCAGATGAGCCTCGAGCGGCGCCACCTGCCTTACAGCAGCAACCCCCCCCCGCCATAAAGACACTTACAAAGAACATGTGTCTTCCGCAAATATCTTGGGAGTCCCAGGGTCGCGAAGCGGACAGCGTCCGTTCGCTGACTACTTGAGGGCAAGAGACAAAATGGATGCCGTATCTAAGATGGAACCCGTGGGTACAGATGAAAAACCCACATAACAAACGAACGGTTTAAGTTAGCACAGCGAAACTGCGCACACTTACTAGACTCGTCATTTGCGGTTCGTAGATACCAGACTCGACCATATTCGTGCGAGTCGAAAACACCACTTACAATTGTCACGGAACCTCAGACGCTCCTTTTGCCCTCATGTAGGCAAGCACTAGTCAGAATCATATTCAATATTCATCAGACCATCAAGATGTCGTTGTAGCATAGCTCTGTCCAATCGAGTCCCCTTGGTAACAGATGGTTGTCTCATACACGTTGTAGCACAGAGGCCACATAAGGCAGGACCACACTGCACACAAAGGCAACACGTGAACAGGAACACTACCACAACTCCGATGATCATCAGAATCTTCCAACCCCAAGTCGATATCAGGCCCCAAAACCATCCAAGTAGCGTCCAATCCCCTACATCCACGTGTATGGATTCGGAGATCTTATGCAACTTCGAGATGGCTTGATAGACAGTAGGAGCATTATCTGGAATGAAAATGCAGCAGCTCGAATGGATCACCTTACATACCCCACCGCGATCTGCTAAGACGACATCTAAAACCATACGGTTTTGTAACGTCATAAGTCTCTCCGCCTGAAGTTCTGTGGTGATATTACCAAGGGCACTGGCAGTAATATTAGCTGTCGATTCTACCACTCGAGTCAACTGTCTCAGGTTCCTACTATTAACCATAGGTCCCCAAAACGGGAGGAAACCCTTGAAAAAGTCTCCTGCCTCTTGACCGGCAGTGTCCTCTTCGCTAATTACGCCTCGTACAACTCTAGTCTTATGGTAATCGGCATCTACAGTGAACGTCGGAGGCAACAGATTTGCAATAAAACATGAGCCCATGAAGTCTGCGGGCAACCATGTGTATGCACGATCATAACAGATGAAGTATGTACCCTTGGCAGCCAGAAACACAGGGGACGAGAACATTGGCAGAACGTAACTTTCAGTGCAAGCACTTGCTCCAGGTAGGGCTTGCGAACCACGACCCACAAGACAAAGATTACCAGTGTGGGGTACGACCCATATTGGAGGCGAGCTTTTAAGCTGCTTTTCATTAGTGAACATACTATATTCCCCTCTACTTAGGACCCTATAGGCTTGGACCTCCTCTTTAGGGATAAGAAAAGGATCATGGATCTCATCTTCCATATCCTCTATTGCCATCGATAGCAGCCTCTGATATGAGGTAGGACCAGAGTTGGGGGAACGTTGTTCTTGAATGGGGTGGAAACCCAGTGTGCTTCGAAACATTGTTTGGAATGCTCGAGCTGACCCTTGGGAACTATACGGTAACACCAGATATGGAATTCCCTTACCCGCAGTATGTGGCATCAACCCACACACCCAACAATTAGTAGTGTTAACCACTAACTGATGCTGATGGAGGAGCTGAATAAAGGAATTGTTGCGGAATTCTACACGTCTAGCCTGCTCGTGTTCCGGTAACATATGAAAGGAATGGGGAGAAGCAGTAGTGGTAAGATTAGGGTGAGGAGTAGGAGTAGGGGTAGCAGGTAAGAAGTAAGACATAGTGTAATACACCCCACCCGCCAATAATGCAGAAGCAGTCAAAAACAACACAAACAATTGAAATATGAAACATTTGGTACGACTGAGTTGCTGCAGCTTGAATCTGTATGCCTGAGCTCCTTCCAAATCATTCAGCTTCGAAAATGCCATTCCCTACGACCGTCCGCAACGTTTCTTGACGCACTCCGTTCTGTGCAGCAATAGTCAATCCCCAGGAGTTCCTAGGAACCGACGGCCTTTAACCTAGCGTCAAGACCTACTGTCCAGAAGGAAGTACGCGCGCGGCCCTACGGCCTTCAATACACAATATGTATATATATAAGCACAATGTTTCTCAGCTGTGGAAGTAAAAAAAGATACAAGGAAGAAGCTTGATATATGTACAAAAAATTTCAATGATACGAATGTTCAAAACTGATCATGGGAAACGAAGATATTGCAGTTGTCAATTTCAGCAAAGCAAGAAAATTTTATTTGTCCTTAGTGTGAGATCGCAAAGAATATCGATGTTTCCCGGGACGTGTCTGCTCGTCGAACAAAGGATCCGTTGAAGAAACAGCGTCCTGCTGATCAGTTGGTTGATCTGGTCTTGAGTCTTTTGCTGACAAGTGTTCAACAGTGGCTCTCTGCTGCGCTGAGGATTCTCCAACAAGCTGTGCGTCACTGAAAGGCACAAACGCCGGCAATGTTTCTGTTTCTGTTGACGCAATGCCTTTCCTTACCCACGGGTCTGCCGGCAAAGGAATAGGGACTCGCTTACAATGGGTAGCATGTACCCAATTTTTCCGCCCCTCTAGACGAACGGCAGTCCTCGTGGCCAGGAGCACCTGGTAAGGTCCGACAAATCGGGGGTCCAGATTGTTCTTGCGTGAGAAGTTACGAGTAACCACCCAGTCCCCGGGCTGGAGCTGGTGGCCTGGACCCTCCGTCTGCGTCGGCAAGGCGTCGTAAACCTGTTGGTGAATTAACCTCAGTTTAGCAGTCAAGTCATGTAAGTAGTCAATCAACATCGGATACTCAAGATCAGAGAATATTCCTGGCCTAGGAACCCCCCACACATTCGCAGGACGGCCGAACACTATTTCATAGGGACTAAGCCCTATTCGGGAGTGTACAGTCGCCCTAGTTGACAGTAATGCTAGAGGCAAAGCGTCAGGCCACGAAAGACCAGTCGTAGCCTGAATCTTTGCTAGCTTTAGTTTAAGGGTGCCATTGTACCCCTCAACCAATCCAGCTGACTGGGGATGATTGGCGCTGTGGAATTTCTGATTAATTCCAAGGCCCTTACACACACTCTTCATCACACTTCCAACAAACTCACTTCCGTTATCTGACCACACGACTCTAGGCATTCCATACCGAGGAAAATATTCCTTCAGTAGGATTTTCGCAGTAGACAAAGCAGTATTGTCTTTGAGGGGATAGGCCTCAATCCATCGGGAGAATGCGCAAACCACAACCAGAACGTATTTCAGGTTATTGCATCGCTCCATATGGATGAAGTCCAATTGGATCACCTCAAAGGGATATGAAGGAGGAGCAAAACTGCCAGGGGGAGTTGGGGTTCCTTTGCCAGGATTGTACATTATACACACCATACAATTCTTCACCAAACGTTCAGCACATTTCGTAATGCCATCATTCTTCCACACAGCAGCCAGCAACTTGCAAATACCTTTCGCGCTAATATGTGCTAACCCATGTGCCATTGTCACAACGGCCAGCACATACGCATCAGGCAACATCCATCTTTTCTGATCTGACAAATCAATCCAACAACCATTCGCATCCAACTTTCCCGTACTTTCTTTCCACTTCGTCTTTTCAGTCTCAGTGGCCTCATTCTGAATCGCTTTCACACTCTCTATAGTATCCTCACACATACTCGATTCTGTAGGCCACCTAACCGAACTCGTCACATACATTCGAGTGCTAAGGTTCCGGGCAGTCTCCTTAGCAATCTCATCCGCAAACGCATTACCACGACCAACATCATCCGTCACTTTACGATGCGCACTACACTTAACAATTGCAACTTGCGCAGGCAAAGTCAATGCATCCAAAAGATCGTTCACAAGCTGGCCATGCTGTATTTTCGTGCCATGCGACGTCAAGAAACCACGCTCTCGCCACAATCGTCCAAAACTATGCGCTACACCGAAAGCGTACTGGCTATCGGTGTACACATTCACACGTTTCCCTTTCGCTAACACACATGCTCTAGTGAGAGCAATCAGCTCTGCAGCTTGGGCAGAATTCTGATTCAATCTTGCAGTCTCAACAACAGTATTCAATGTTACAACAGCATAAGCAGTAGTCACATCGCCATTCGGCAACTTAAAACATGACCCATCCACATACAGAGTGCCATCCGGGTCTTCCAATGGGGTGTTTTTAAGGTCCACTCGACCTTTCGTTTCCTCTTCTGTCCGCAAGTAACAGTCATGTTCTGCTACTTCATCTGACTCTGCACTAATTGGTAACAAAGTTGCCGGATTTAGGACATTACAACGTTTTATCTGAATATGGCTTGCCAAGAGCGTCAATTCGTACCCAGACAACCTCGCACTCGTCAAGTGCTGAGTTTTCGTTCGATTCAAAAGAGTATCGACTGCATGCGGAACCATCACCGTAAGCATATTATCCATGACCAATCCTGCTGATTGTCGGATGGAGACCGCAGCTGCCGCAGTTGCTCTCAAACAACTCGGCAATGCTCTAGCTACTGGGTCTAAGGTCGAGGAAAAATATGCACATGGACGTTGCTTACCACCAAAAGGTTGCGTTAAGACGCTCAAAGCACAACCTTCCCTCTCGTGAACATATAGCGTAAACGGCTTGCTGTAATCAGGGGTACCTAACACAGGAGCCGAACACAATGAATCACGTAATTCAGAAAAACTTTTCTGACATTCTTCCGTCCATGGTAAAGGAGTTGAAACATCCTTGCACGTAAGAGCCACCAATGGTTTCGCTAGCAATGAAAAATTAGGAATCCACTGCCTGCAGTACGACGTGATACCTAGAAAGGCACGCACATCTCTTTGGGTTTGTGGCACAGCCATTCGCGCAATCGCTGCAATTCTCTCAGGGGTCAATCTCCTTCCCTCCTTTGACAATAAGTGACCTAGATAGGTTACTTCTTGACAACAATATTGGAGTTTAGAAGGTGACACCTTGTGATTTAACTCACAGAGATGTTGCAGCAACGACACTGTAGCAATTTTGCAAATGTCCTGAGTATCAGCAGCCACCAATAAGTCATCGACGTATTGGATTAAAGCCGCACCAACCGGCAACCGAAACGCATCCAGTTGACCCTTCAAGGCTTGACTGTAAATCGATGGACTTTCACAGTAGCCCTGAGGAGCGCGTTTGAACCGGAAGCTACGTCCACCAAGAGAGAAACCGAAAAGGTCCCTGCTCTCTTCGGCAATCGGGATGCTGAAAAATGCATTTTTCAAATCAATCACCGAAAACCATGAAGCAGTAGCTGGAATCAGAGTCAGTAGCGCCGTGATGTCAGGCACAACAGGAAATTGAGGAACCACAATTTTATTTACCTCCCGTAAATCGATAACAAAACGATAAACAGGCGGTTTGGTAGGATCAGTACGTTTAAGAATGGGCAGTACAGGGCTATTGCACACGTTTCCCCGAGTTTCTTCAATAACATCTTTCTCGATCAAGTCATAGATGATCGCTAACAAAGCTCGTTCACCATCAAGGGAGATACGATATTGGGGAATACGTGGCAATCGCACATTCGATTTCAACTGAACAACATAAGGGGAGATATCAAGTAGGCCCACGTCATTTGGACCCGTCGCCCACAAAGACGCAGGAAGAGAACTCAATTCCGGTGGAAGCTTATCGAGAGACAAATACATGGGAGAGACTGCTCTCTCTCCTAACGTAAGCTTTACACCCGCAGGAGAACAATACAAAGTTGCATACAAGCGTTTAAGCAAATCCAGACCCAAAAGATTTTCGCCACAACCAGTAGTCAAAATCAACGGAGCTTCGAGCTCACGAGGCCCAATTTTAAGGGGCAAAGGGCGCGAAACTGGATTGCTAACGGGGGCGCCAGAGAATCCAACGGAAACATTTGTTAAGCCAGACAAAGGTGCGCCAGGGAGTTTCGAATGCATGATAGAACTTTTCGCTGCACCAGTGTCCAACAGAAAAGGCTCAACGACGCCCGATGTAGCAACTGCGACGTAAGGCCCTCTCTGGTCAACCGGAACTGATACCACTCCCTCTCCTTGTCTTTGGCTGTCCTAGTAATTACTGTCGTCAGTTCCCTGATCGACGTAATAATCGTCTACATTGTACTGTGCAGATCGTCCTTGCGATGATCCACGTTGATCGAAACAATTATTGGAATTTGATGAATTGTCTGAGCGATCGTTCTGAGCACCACGACCTCTACCACGTGATGCCTGTTGTGAACCACCACGACCTCCTTTAGACGCATTACCGCTATTACGTCCATTTAAAGCAGGACAATCAAATTTAATATGTCCCTCCTGTCTACAATAAGCACATTGATTGTACCCTAACGAGGATCTTTGGAAAGAGGAATCATTACGCGGCTGCGATCGATTCAATTGCGACTGCGATCTATTCTGTTGAGGCGCATTCTGATTAGAACGTGGCGGATACGCTTGTTGTAACAACACTTTAGTTTTTAGTTCTTTCGTCTTTTTGTCAGCACGGTCATTCTCCTCTTTCTCCCTATTCTCATAATATTGCGCCGTAGCCAATATCTGAGCTGAGGTAGAAACGGCCCATGCACTTTCTGAATTCCTTAATTTATTGCTGAGATCGGGCAACAAGTTCGACACAAATTTATCCACAAACAACCGTTGTCCACCCTCAGTACCCATATCTTGCCCACTATGATCAATGAATGCTTCCTCAAACCTCGTAAAGAAGTCTGATACACTCTCATCTTTCTTCTGCTTACAGGCTGACAACTTGTCCCAATTGACTCTCATGGCTGGCATAAGCGTTTTCATTAATGTTATTATTCGCTGAGGAAGAGCAATAATCAATTGATCGGGTTTAGTAGCAGCCACTTGTCCAGCATCTGCCGCTGTAATGGCAGCCCAATCACCACCTAATTCATTTGCGTGATCTTGGTGACGAATCTTAGCCCATACCGGTTGCGGTACGACGTTGCCAAACAACATATCGATATCAGCAAGATTCATCACCGTAGCATCTACGAGCTGCGATAATTCCTTATAATACCCAGTAGGATTTTTACGAGGATCGGGCAAAGATTGTTTCACCTGAAGCACTTCCGATCGTTTCCATGGGAGGTGTATCCACACTCTCTCAAAATGTGCCAATATCGGATGAGGTTGAGCATTAGGATCAGCTGGTATCCAAACCGGCGGAACTTCACGCATAGGATATTGGCCAGACTCGTCTGGTTGTTTTTCAATATCCTCCAGAAATAGTGCATGAGGAATTGGAGCGGGACGAAGAGATAGCAACCGCTCAATAGCACGTCGAACATTAGTATCCACTATCAGTCCAGTTGCGAACTGAAGCCGAAGGTCGGACAGGGCGGTCAGCACCTCGTCAGGCGCATCGGCCGCTATCTGATCATGTAGGAACTTGCACATTTCGTCAAACACATATCTCTGAGTTGGTATGTTGAATTGACTAAATGTCTCGAGAACAACACGGGGTGGATTTCTAAGGGGGTTTACCATCCAACCCATCGCCATATTATATAGCGCAACACGCTCTCTGTTTCCAGGAAGCTGGCTACGTCTCTGAGGACCATCAGAACCAGCGGACCCACGAACAGGTCCGAGTGACTGAAAGAAACTAGCTGCAATAGGAGAATTACGATTACGAGTAGAGGGAGAGTGATACGACACAGGACTAACAAGAGAAGGAGTAGAGACAGTAGCAACAACAGGGGTTAACAACACAGGAGCAGTAGCGGGAGCAGGAGTATGTGGAAGCGGAGGAGCAGTAGGAATAGAAACAAACAAAGGAGTAGGAACAGTTGGAAGAACGGGTGCAGGTTGAGGAACAGGTGGAGGAACGATAGGTGGAAGAACAGGTACGGCAGGGACCACAGGAACTGCGGTACCCTGTACGTACGGAGGTGGCGACTTCATAAGATAGGACATTAAAGGATCCTCAACTGCCTCTTCCTTCTTATCCGACTCCGTAGGCAAAGCAGGATAACTTATCTATGGTCATACGCTGTAGCCTCTCAAACACTTCCTTATCCTTATCCTCCTTATCACGCTGAAACTGCTCAGCTTTCTTCACTATGGTAGCAACAGTATCTCGCTGACTACGTTTATTTTGTCTGATCTCTTTCTGTCGGGCTTCTTTGCGCCACAACCGAAAGGCATCAAACATGGCCGGCCTTGATTTACGTTCGAACAATTTTATTTCCAAATTATCTAAGATCGACGCTTCGAAGCTACCGTGAGGTGGCCAACGAAGGTCGCCGTCTTTCTTTGTATATTTAATCCAATAATCGTTAAAAGCAATCGGGCCTAGCCCATGTTTGCTATATAAGTCATAAGTAGGAGTTCCAACCGGAGGTATCGGACACGAGTCCTCCAGCAGGGAATCCGCACCACAAGGTCTAAAACAACTGAACAAAGTACTGCGACCAGGCATCTCGCACACTAGCCGAGTTTCACAAACTTCAAGGGTTACGGGATTTACCAAGTCCCAGCAAGAACAAAACCCTCGGTTTTTGGCGGCTGCAGTCGTCAAACAAATACACCAACAAAGTACGCTAGCAAAGTGTCACCGACAAAAACACTCACACAGCGTGAACAACAAAAACACTCGCTAAAGTGTCAACAACCAAGAACTCTGGGAGCGACCCACAAATACTTAACTCTAAGATCGATGGCGTCCTCAGGAAGGCCCGTCAATCGTCTCGCTATACCAAGGTCTACGCCAGGCGCCAAAACAGGTCTACAGTCAGGGCAGCAGTCCGTCGCAGCCGTCAGGAGGCGGGAATCTTCGCGGGAAAAGTCTTCGGGCCACTTATTTCGACAACAGGATCGATGAAGCGGGGTGCACCTTCCCTCGGAGATTTCACACGAAGTTCCTCACGATCGTCGGGCTTGGACCGGTACCACTGATGCAGCCCCACGTTGGGCGCCAACTGAAGGACTGGGTTCTTTTGGACCCAGCGGTGCCAGGGCACAACACCTGAAACCTTCGTGGGTAACCTGCTCCGGCGTACAAGTCACAGAGACACGGGACACTTCCTTGGGCGTCAAAGATTCAAGGTTTATTTGCTGCAGGGAACACAGAAGTCACAGGAAGTACATCAAGTGTAGTTCGGGGAGACTGCTTCAAATTGGTTCTGTGGATCGCTCCTTTTATACAGTTTTTACCCATAGGATAACATTGAACACAAAAGTTTACAACCCGGTTCCCACATTTAGCTCCCAGAGGGGTCGCTTTGGTCACTTTGAAACACACAAGGTCCGGAACATAAGTGCGGAAACATTTGGCGGTTCCCAACTGTAAAAACCCATCTTCCCACCATTAGCAAATTCCAATCAGCAGTAAAGTAGATCGAAATAGGAACGAAGACAGGTGCAGAGGAAGACGGAGACAGTGGGGAGATCGGAAAGGGTGTAAAAGGAGAGGTATCGAGAAACACGAGATACAGGCATCAAAGGGACGTGCCTAATGAGATGCACGGCTTGAGACAATAAGCCCGTGCGGCCAGATGAGCCTCGAGCGGCGCCACCTGCCTTACAGCAGCAACCCCCCCCCGCCATAAAGACACTTACAAAGAACATGTGTCTTCCGCAAATATCTTGGGAGTCCCAGGGTCGCGAAGCGGACAGCGTCCGTTCGCTGACTCCTTGAGGGCAAGAGACAAAATGGATGCCGTATCTAAGATGGAACCCGTGGGTACAGATGAAAAACCCACATAACAAACGAACGGTTTAAGTTAGCACAGCGAAACTGCGCACACTTACTAGACTCGTCATTTGCGGTTCGTAGATACCAGACTCGACCATATTCGTGCGAGTCGAAAACACCACTTACAATTGTCACGGAACCTCACTATGCAGCACCCCTACATACATGCCTATTCCCTGCTGACGAGTGGTAACAACCACGAAACACGTCTCCAGGGATGGCCAACGCGACTTGGATTTTTTGCTCAAGACCCTGGCAGAGGCGCACCCGCTGATGCTAACTACATGGACCACAGTGCTTTGGGGCAACACGCTGATAGGACAAGCAGTGTGCGATCAATTGGACTTTCATTTATATTCAAGCTCCCTTGAGCTGGTGGGGCTGACGAGCCGGGTTACGCACCTACATGCCACGAGTGGTACCGAACCTGAAGATTTTTGGCAGCCTATGCATCACCCCTACATACATGCCTATTCCCTGCTGACGAGTGGTAACAACCACGAAACACGTGTCCAGGGATGGCCAACGCGACTTGGATTTTTTGCTCAAGACCCTGGCAGAGGCGCACCCGCTGATGCTAACTACATGGACCACAGTGCTTTGGGGCAACACGCTGATAGGACAAGCAGTGTGCGACCAATTGGACTTTCATTTATATTCAAGCTCCCTTGAGCTGGTGGGGCTGACGAGCCGGGTTACGCACCTGCGTGCCACGAGTGGTACCGAACCTGAAGATATTTTTTGGCAGCCTATGCAGCACCCCTACATACATGCCTATTTTCTGCTGACGAGTGGTAACAACCACGAAACACGTGTCCAGGGATGGCCAACGCGACTTGGATTTTTTGCTCAAGACCCGGGCAGAGGCGCACCCGCTGATGCTAACTACATGGACCACAATGCTTTGGGGCAACACGCTGATAGGACAAGCAGTGTGCGACCAATTGGACTTTCATTTATATTCAAGCTCCCTTGAGCTGGTGGGGCTGACGAGCCGGGTTACGCACCTGCGTGCCACGAGTGGTACCGAACCTGAAGATTTTTGGCAGCCTATGCATCACCCCTACATACATGCCTATTCCCTGCTGACGAGTGGTAACAACCACGAAACACGTGTCCAGGGATGGCCAACGCGACTTGGATTTTTTGCTCAAGACCCTGGCAGAGGCGCACCCGCTGATGCTAACTACATGGACCACAGTGCTTTGGGGCAACACCCTGATAGGACAAGCAGTGTGCGACCAATTGGACTTTCATTTATATTCAAGCTCCCTTGAGCTGGTGGGGCTGACGAGCCGGGTTACGCACCTGCGTGCCACGAGTGGTACCGAACCTGAAGATATTTTTTGGCAGCCTATGCAGCACCCCTACATACATGCCTATTTTCTGCTGACGAGTGGTAACAACCACGAAACACGTGTCCAGGGATGGCCAACGCGACTTGGATTTTTTGCTCAAGACCCGGGCAGAGGCGCACCCGCTGATGCTAACTACATGGACCACAATGCTTTGGGGCAACACGCTGATAGGACAAGCAGTGTGCGACCAATTGGACTTTCATTTATATTCAAGCTCCCTTGAGCTGGTGGGGCTGATGAGCCGGGTTACGCACCTGCATGCCACGAGTGGTACCGAACCTGAAGATATTTTTTGGCAGCCTATGCAGCACCCCTACATACATGCCTATTCCCTGCTGACGAGTGGTAACAACCACGAAACACGTGTCCAGGGATGGCCAACGCGACTTGGATTTTTTGCTCAAGACCCTGGCAGAGGCGCACCCGCTGATGCTAACTACATGGACCACAGTGCTTTGGGGCAACACGCTGATAGGACAAGCAGTGTGCGACCAATTGGACTTTCATTTATATTCAAGCTCCCTTGAGCTGGTGGGGCTGACGAGCCGGGTTACGCACCTGCGTGCCACGAGTGGTACCGAACCTGAAGATATTTTTTGGCAGCCTATGCAGCACCCCTACATACATGCCTATTCCCTGCTGACGAGTGGTAACAACCACGAAACACGTCTCCAGGGATGGCCAACGCGACTTGGATTTTTTGCTCAAGACCCTGGCAGAGGCGCACCCGCTGATGCTAACTACATGGACCACAGTGCTTTGGGGCAACACGCTGATAGGACAAGCAGTGTGCGACCAATTGGACTTTCATTTATATTCAAGCTCCCTTGAGCTGGTGGGGCTGACGAGCCGGGTTACGCACCTGCGTGCCACGAGTGGTACCGAACTTGAAGATATTATTTGGCAGCCTATGCAGCACCCCTACATACATGCCTATTCCCTGCTGACGAGTGGTAACAACCACGAAATACGTGTCCAGGGATGGCCAACGCAACTTGGATTTTTTGCTCAAGACCCTGGCAGAGGCGCACCCGCT
Source organism: Lissotriton vulgaris (assembly GCF_964263255.1). Taxonomy (NCBI): domain Eukaryota; kingdom Metazoa; phylum Chordata; class Amphibia; order Caudata; family Salamandridae; genus Lissotriton; species Lissotriton vulgaris. Next base: position 1,572,149,177 of record NC_141687.1, read on the forward strand.
GATGCTAACTACATGGACCACAGTGCTTTGGGGCAACACGCTGATAGGACAAGCAGTGTGCGACCAATTGGACTTTCATTTATATTCAAGCTCCCTTGAGCTGGTGGGGCTGACAAGCCGGGTTACGCACCTGCGTGCCACGAGTGGTACCGAACCTGAAGATATTTTTTGGCAGCCTATGCAGCACCCCTACATACATGCCTATTCCCTGCTGACGAGTGATAACAACCACGAAACACGTGTCCAGGGATGGCCATCGCGACTTGGATTTTTTGCTCAAGACCCTGGCAGAGGCGCACCCGCTGATGCTAACTACATGGACCACAGTGCTTTGGGGCAACACGCTGATAGGACAAGCAGTGTGCGACCAATTGGACTTTCATTTATATTCAAGCTCCCTTGAGCTGGTGGGGCTGACGAGCCGGGTTACGCACTTGCGTGCCACGAGTGGTACCGAACCTGAAGATATTTTTTGGCAGCCTATGCAGCACCCCTACATACATGCCTATTCCCTGCTGACGAGTGGTAACAACCACGAAACACCTGTCCAGGGATGGCCAACGCGACTTGGATTTTTTGCTCAAGACCCTGGCAGAGGCGCACCCGCTGATGCTAACTACATGGACCACAGTGCTTTGGGGCAACACGCTGATAGGACAAGCAGTGTGCGACCAATTGGATTTCATTTATATTCAAGCTCCCTTGAGCTGGTGGGGCTGACGAGCCGGTTTATGCACCTGCGTGCCACGAGTGGTACCGAACCTGAAGATATTTTTTGGCAGCCTATGCAGCACCCCTACATACATGCCTATTCCCTGCTGACGAGTGGTAACAACCACGAAACACGTGTCCAGGGATGGCCAACGCGACTTGAATTTTTTGCTCAAGACCCTGGTAGAGGCGCACCCGCTGATGCTAACTACATGGACCACAGTGCTTTGGGGCAACACGCTGATAGGACAAGCAGTGTGCGACCAATTGGACTTTCATTTATATTCAAGCTCCCTTGAGCTGGTGGGGCTGACGAGCCGGGTTACGCACCTGCGTGCCACGAGTGGTACCGAACCTGAAGATATTTTTTGGCAGCCTATGCAGCACCCCTACATACATGCCTATTCCCTGCTGACGAGTGGTAACAATCACGAAACACGTGTCCAGGGATGGCCAACGCGACTTGGATTTTTTGCTCAAGACCCTGGCAGAGGCGCACCCGCTGATGCTAACTACATGGACCACAGTGCTTTGGGGCAACACGCTGATAGGACAAGCAGTGTGCGACCAATTGGATTTCATTTATATTCAAGCTCCCTTGAGCTGGTGGGGCTGACGAGCCGGGTTACGCACCTGCGTGCCACGAGTGGTACCGAACCTGAAGATTTTTGGCAGCCTATGCAGCACCCCTACATACATGCCTATTCCCTGCTGACGAGTGGTAACAACCACGAAACACGTGTCCAGGGATGGCCAACGCGACTTGGATTTTTTGCTCAAGACCCTGGCAGAGGCGCACCCGCTGATGCTAACTACATGGACCACAGTGCTTTGGGGCAACACCCTGATAGGACAAGCAGTGTGCGACCAATTGGACTTTCATTTATATTCAAGCTCCCTTGAGCTGGTGGGGCTGACGAGCCGGGTTACGCACCTGCGTGCCACGAGTGGTACCGAACCTGAAGATATTTTTTGGCAGCCTATGCAGCACCCCTACATACATGCCTATTTTCTGCTGACGAGTGGTAACAACCACGAAACACGTGTCCAGGGATGGCCAACGCGACTTGGATTTTTTGCTCAAGACCCGGGCAGAGGCGCACCCGCTGATGCTAACTACATGGACCACAATGCTTTGGGGCAACACGCTGATAGGACAAGCAGTGTGCGACCAATTGGACTTTCATTTATATTCAAGCTCCCTTGAGCTGGTGGGGCTGACGAGCCGGGTTACGCACCTGCGTGCCACGAGCGGTACCGAACCTGAAGATATTTTTTGGCAGCCTATGCAGCACCCCTACATACATGCCTATTCCCTGCTGACGAGTGGTAACAACCATGAAACACGTGTCCAGGGATGGCCAACATGACTTGGATTTTTTGCTCAAGACCCTGGCAGAGGCGCACCCGCTGATGCTAACTACATGGACCACAGTGCTTTGGGGCAACACGCTGATAGGACAAGCAGTGTGCGACCAATTGGACTTTCATTTATATTCAAGCTCCCTTGAGCTGGTGGGGCTGACGAGCCGGGTTACGCACCTGCGTGCCACGAGTGGTACCGAACCTGAAGATATTTTTTGGCAGCCTATGCAGCACCCCTACATACATGCCTATTCCCTGCTGACGAGTGGTAACAACCACGAAACACGTCTCCAGGGATGGCCAACGCGACTTGGATTTTTTGCTCAAGACCCTGGCAGAGGCGCACCCGCTGATGCTAACTACATGGACCACAGTGCTTTGGGGCAACACGCTGATAGGACAAGCAGTGTGCGACCAATTGGACTTTCATTTATATTCAAGCTCCCTTGAGCTGGTGGGGCTGACGAGCCGGGTTACGCACCTGCGTGCCACGAGTGGTACCGAACTTGAAGATATTATTTGGCAGCCTATGCAGCACCCCTACATACATGCCTATTCCCTGCTGACGAGTGGTAACAACCACGAAATACGTGTCCAGGGATGGCCAACGCAACTTGGATTTTTTGCTCAAGACCCTGGCAGAGGCGCACCCGCTGATGCTAACTACATGGACCACAGTGCTTTGGGGCAACACGCTGATAGGACAAGCAGTGTGCGACCAATTGGACTTTCATTTATATTCAAGCTCCCTTGAGCTGGTGGGGCTGACAAGCCGGGTTACGCACCTGCGTGCCACGAGTGGTACCGAACCTGAAGATATTTTTTGGCAGCCTATGCAGCACCCCTACATACATGCCTATTCCCTGCTGACGAGTGATAACAACCACGAAACACGTGTCCAGGGATGGCCATCGCGACTTGGATTTTTTGCTCAAGACCCTGGCAGAGGCGCACCCGCTGATGCTAACTACATGGACCACAGTGCTTTGGGGCAACACGCTGATAGGACAAGCAGTGTGCGACCAATTGGACTTTCATTTATATTCAAGCTCCCTTGAGCTGGTGGGGCTGACGAGCCGGGTTACGCACTTGCGTGCCACGAGTGGTACCGAACCTGAAGATATTTTTTGGCAGCCTATGCAGCACCCCTACATACATGCCTATTCCCTGCTGACGAGTGGTAACAACCACGAAACACCTGTCCAGGGATGGCCAACGCGACTTGGATTTTTTGCTCAAGACCCTGGCAGAGGCGCACCCGCTGATGCTAACTACATGGACCACAGTGCTTTGGGGCAACACGCTGATAGGACAAGCAGTGTGCGACCAATTGGATTTCATTTATATTCAAGCTCCCTTGAGCTGGTGGGGCTGACGAGCCGGTTTATGCACCTGCGTGCCACGAGTGGTACCGAACCTGAAGATATTTTTTGGCAGCCTATGCAGCACCCCTACATACATGCCTATTCCCTGCTGACGAGTGGTAACAACCACGAAACACGTGTCCAGGGATGGCCAACGCGACTTGAATTTTTTGCTCAAGACCCTGGTAGAGGCGCACCCGCTGATGCTAACTACATGGACCACAGTGCTTTGGGGCAACACGCTGATAGGACAAGCAGTGTGCGACCAATTGGACTTTCATTTATATTCAAGCTCCCTTGAGCTGGTGTGGCTGACGAGCCGGGTTACGCACCTGCGTGCCACGAGTGGTACCGAACCTGAAGATATTTTTTGGCAGCCTATGCAGCACCCCTACATACATGCCTATTCCCTGCTGACGAGTGGTAACAACCTCGAAACACGTGTCCAGGGATGGCCAACACGACTTGGATTTTTTGCTCAAGACCCTGGCAGAGGCGCACCCGCTGATGCTAACTACATGGACCACAGTGCTTTGGGGCAACACGCTGATAGGACAAGCAGTGTGCGACCAATTGGACTTTCATTTATATTCAAGCTCCCTTGAGCTGGTGGGGCTGACGAGCCGGGTTACGCACCTGCGTGCCACGAGCGGTACCGAACCTTAAGATATTTTTTGGCAGCCTATGCAGCACCCCTACATACATGCCTATTCCCTGCTGACGAGTGGTAACAACCACGAAACACGTGTCCAGGGATGGCCAACACGACTTGGATTTTTTGCTCAAGACCCTGGCAGAGGCGCACCCGCTGATGCTAACTACATGGACCACAGTGCTTTGGGGCAACACGCTGATAGGACAAGCAGTGTGCGACCAATTAGACTTTCATTTATATTCAAGCTCCCTTGAGCTGGTGGGGCTGACGAGCCGGGTTACGCACCTGCGTGCCACGAGTGGTACCGAACCTGAAGATATTTTTTGGCAGCCTATTGAAGGACTGGGTTCTTTTGGACCCAGCGGTGCCAGGGCACAACACCTGAAACCTTCGTGGGTAACCTGCTCCGGCGTACAAGTCACAGAGACACGGGACACTTCCTTGGGCGTCAAAGATTCAAGGTTTATTTGCTGCAGGGAACACAGAAGTCACAGGAAGTACATCAAGTGTAGTTCGGGGAGACTGCTTCAAATTGGTTCTGTGGATCGCTCCTTTTATACAGTTTTTACCCATAGGATAACATTGAACACAAAAGTTTACAACCCGGTTCCCACATTTAGCTCCCAGAGGGGTCGCTTTGGTCACTTTGAAACACACAAGGTCCGGAACATAAGTGCGGAAACATTTGGCGGTTCCCAACTGTAAAAACCCATCTTCCCACCATTAGCAAATTCCAATCAGCAGTAAAGTAGATCGAAATAGGAACGAAGACAGGTGCAGAGGAAGACGGAGACAGTGGGGAGATCGGAAAGGGTGTAAAAGGAGAGGTATCGAGAAACACGAGATACAGGCATCAAAGGGACGTGCCTAATGAGATGCACGGCTTGAGACAATAAGCCCGTGCGGCCAGATGAGCCTCGAGCGGCGCCACCTGCCTTACAGCAGCAACCCCCCCCCGCCATAAAGACACTTACAAAGAACATGTGTCTTCCGCAAATATCTTGGGAGTCCCAGGGTCGCGAAGCGGACAGCGTCCGTTCGCTGACTACTTGAGGGCAAGAGACAAAATGGATGCCGTATCTAAGATGGAACCCGTGGGTACAGATGAAAAACCCACATAACAAACGAACGGTTTAAGTTAGCACAGCGAAACTGCGCACACTTACTAGACTCGTCATTTGCGGTTCGTAGATACCAGACTCGACCATATTCGTGCGAGTCGAAAACACCACTTACAATTGTCACGGAACCTCAGACGCTCCTTTTGCCCTCATGTAGGCAAGCACTAGTCAGAATCATATTCAATATTCATCAGACCATCAAGATGTCGTTGTAGCATAGCTCTGTCCAATCGAGTCCCCTTGGTAACAGATGGTTGTCTCATACACGTTGTAGCACAGAGGCCACATAAGGCAGGACCACACTGCACACAAAGGCAACACGTGAACAGGAACACTACCACAACTCCGATGATCATCAGAATCTTCCAACCCCAAGTCGATATCAGGCCCCAAAACCATCCAAGTAGCGTCCAATCCCCTACATCCACGTGTATGGATTCGGAGATCTTATGCAACTTCGAGATGGCTTGATAGACAGTAGGAGCATTATCTGGAATGAAAATGCAGCAGCTCGAATGGATCACCTTACATACCCCACCGCGATCTGCTAAGACGACATCTAAAACCATACGGTTTTGTAACGTCATAAGTCTCTCCGCCTGAAGTTCTGTGGTGATATTACCAAGGGCACTGGCAGTAATATTAGCTGTCGATTCTACCACTCGAGTCAACTGTCTCAGGTTCCTACTATTAACCATAGGTCCCCAAAACGGGAGGAAACCCTTGAAAAAGTCTCCTGCCTCTTGACCGGCAGTGTCCTCTTCGCTAATTACGCCTCGTACAACTCTAGTCTTATGGTAATCGGCATCTACAGTGAACGTCGGAGGCAACAGATTTGCAATAAAACATGAGCCCATGAAGTCTGCGGGCAACCATGTGTATGCACGATCATAACAGATGAAGTATGTACCCTTGGCAGCCAGAAACACAGGGGACGAGAACATTGGCAGAACGTAACTTTCAGTGCAAGCACTTGCTCCAGGTAGGGCTTGCGAACCACGACCCACAAGACAAAGATTACCAGTGTGGGGTACGACCCATATTGGAGGCGAGCTTTTAAGCTGCTTTTCATTAGTGAACATACTATATTCCCCTCTACTTAGGACCCTATAGGCTTGGACCTCCTCTTTAGGGATAAGAAAAGGATCATGGATCTCATCTTCCATATCCTCTATTGCCATCGATAGCAGCCTCTGATATGAGGTAGGACCAGAGTTGGGGGAACGTTGTTCTTGAATGGGGTGGAAACCCAGTGTGCTTCGAAACATTGTTTGGAATGCTCGAGCTGACCCTTGGGAACTATACGGTAACACCAGATATGGAATTCCCTTACCCGCAGTATGTGGCATCAACCCACACACCCAACAATTAGTAGTGTTAACCACTAACTGATGCTGATGGAGGAGCTGAATAAAGGAATTGTTGCGGAATTCTACACGTCTAGCCTGCTCGTGTTCCGGTAACATATGAAAGGAATGGGGAGAAGCAGTAGTGGTAAGATTAGGGTGAGGAGTAGGAGTAGGGGTAGCAGGTAAGAAGTAAGACATAGTGTAATACACCCCACCCGCCAATAATGCAGAAGCAGTCAAAAACAACACAAACAATTGAAATATGAAACATTTGGTACGACTGAGTTGCTGCAGCTTGAATCTGTATGCCTGAGCTCCTTCCAAATCATTCAGCTTCGAAAATGCCATTCCCTACGACCGTCCGCAACGTTTCTTGACGCACTCCGTTCTGTGCAGCAATAGTCAATCCCCAGGAGTTCCTAGGAACCGACGGCCTTTAACCTAGCGTCAAGACCTACTGTCCAGAAGGAAGTACGCGCGCGGCCCTACGGCCTTCAATACACAATATGTATATATATAAGCACAATGTTTCTCAGCTGTGGAAGTAAAAAAAGATACAAGGAAGAAGCTTGATATATGTACAAAAAATTTCAATGATACGAATGTTCAAAACTGATCATGGGAAACGAAGATATTGCAGTTGTCAATTTCAGCAAAGCAAGAAAATTTTATTTGTCCTTAGTGTGAGATCGCAAAGAATATCGATGTTTCCCGGGACGTGTCTGCTCGTCGAACAAAGGATCCGTTGAAGAAACAGCGTCCTGCTGATCAGTTGGTTGATCTGGTCTTGAGTCTTTTGCTGACAAGTGTTCAACAGTGGCTCTCTGCTGCGCTGAGGATTCTCCAACAAGCTGTGCGTCACTGAAAGGCACAAACGCCGGCAATGTTTCTGTTTCTGTTGACGCAATGCCTTTCCTTACCCACGGGTCTGCCGGCAAAGGAATAGGGACTCGCTTACAATGGGTAGCATGTACCCAATTTTTCCGCCCCTCTAGACGAACGGCAGTCCTCGTGGCCAGGAGCACCTGGTAAGGTCCGACAAATCGGGGGTCCAGATTGTTCTTGCGTGAGAAGTTACGAGTAACCACCCAGTCCCCGGGCTGGAGCTGGTGGCCTGGACCCTCCGTCTGCGTCGGCAAGGCGTCGTAAACCTGTTGGTGAATTAACCTCAGTTTAGCAGTCAAGTCATGTAAGTAGTCAATCAACATCGGATACTCAAGATCAGAGAATATTCCTGGCCTAGGAACCCCCCACACATTCGCAGGACGGCCGAACACTATTTCATAGGGACTAAGCCCTATTCGGGAGTGTACAGTCGCCCTAGTTGACAGTAATGCTAGAGGCAAAGCGTCAGGCCACGAAAGACCAGTCGTAGCCTGAATCTTTGCTAGCTTTAGTTTAAGGGTGCCATTGTACCCCTCAACCAATCCAGCTGACTGGGGATGATTGGCGCTGTGGAATTTCTGATTAATTCCAAGGCCCTTACACACACTCTTCATCACACTTCCAACAAACTCACTTCCGTTATCTGACCACACGACTCTAGGCATTCCATACCGAGGAAAATATTCCTTCAGTAGGATTTTCGCAGTAGACAAAGCAGTATTGTCTTTGAGGGGATAGGCCTCAATCCATCGGGAGAATGCGCAAACCACAACCAGAACGTATTTCAGGTTATTGCATCGCTCCATATGGATGAAGTCCAATTGGATCACCTCAAAGGGATATGAAGGAGGAGCAAAACTGCCAGGGGGAGTTGGGGTTCCTTTGCCAGGATTGTACATTATACACACCATACAATTCTTCACCAAACGTTCAGCACATTTCGTAATGCCATCATTCTTCCACACAGCAGCCAGCAACTTGCAAATACCTTTCGCGCTAATATGTGCTAACCCATGTGCCATTGTCACAACGGCCAGCACATACGCATCAGGCAACATCCATCTTTTCTGATCTGACAAATCAATCCAACAACCATTCGCATCCAACTTTCCCGTACTTTCTTTCCACTTCGTCTTTTCAGTCTCAGTGGCCTCATTCTGAATCGCTTTCACACTCTCTATAGTATCCTCACACATACTCGATTCTGTAGGCCACCTAACCGAACTCGTCACATACATTCGAGTGCTAAGGTTCCGGGCAGTCTCCTTAGCAATCTCATCCGCAAACGCATTACCACGACCAACATCATCCGTCACTTTACGATGCGCACTACACTTAACAATTGCAACTTGCGCAGGCAAAGTCAATGCATCCAAAAGATCGTTCACAAGCTGGCCATGCTGTATTTTCGTGCCATGCGACGTCAAGAAACCACGCTCTCGCCACAATCGTCCAAAACTATGCGCTACACCGAAAGCGTACTGGCTATCGGTGTACACATTCACACGTTTCCCTTTCGCTAACACACATGCTCTAGTGAGAGCAATCAGCTCTGCAGCTTGGGCAGAATTCTGATTCAATCTTGCAGTCTCAACAACAGTATTCAATGTTACAACAGCATAAGCAGTAGTCACATCGCCATTCGGCAACTTAAAACATGACCCATCCACATACAGAGTGCCATCCGGGTCTTCCAATGGGGTGTTTTTAAGGTCCACTCGACCTTTCGTTTCCTCTTCTGTCCGCAAGTAACAGTCATGTTCTGCTACTTCATCTGACTCTGCACTAATTGGTAACAAAGTTGCCGGATTTAGGACATTACAACGTTTTATCTGAATATGGCTTGCCAAGAGCGTCAATTCGTACCCAGACAACCTCGCACTCGTCAAGTGCTGAGTTTTCGTTCGATTCAAAAGAGTATCGACTGCATGCGGAACCATCACCGTAAGCATATTATCCATGACCAATCCTGCTGATTGTCGGATGGAGACCGCAGCTGCCGCAGTTGCTCTCAAACAACTCGGCAATGCTCTAGCTACTGGGTCTAAGGTCGAGGAAAAATATGCACATGGACGTTGCTTACCACCAAAAGGTTGCGTTAAGACGCTCAAAGCACAACCTTCCCTCTCGTGAACATATAGCGTAAACGGCTTGCTGTAATCAGGGGTACCTAACACAGGAGCCGAACACAATGAATCACGTAATTCAGAAAAACTTTTCTGACATTCTTCCGTCCATGGTAAAGGAGTTGAAACATCCTTGCACGTAAGAGCCACCAATGGTTTCGCTAGCAATGAAAAATTAGGAATCCACTGCCTGCAGTACGACGTGATACCTAGAAAGGCACGCACATCTCTTTGGGTTTGTGGCACAGCCATTCGCGCAATCGCTGCAATTCTCTCAGGGGTCAATCTCCTTCCCTCCTTTGACAATAAGTGACCTAGATAGGTTACTTCTTGACAACAATATTGGAGTTTAGAAGGTGACACCTTGTGATTTAACTCACAGAGATGTTGCAGCAACGACACTGTAGCAATTTTGCAAATGTCCTGAGTATCAGCAGCCACCAATAAGTCATCGACGTATTGGATTAAAGCCGCACCAACCGGCAACCGAAACGCATCCAGTTGACCCTTCAAGGCTTGACTGTAAATCGATGGACTTTCACAGTAGCCCTGAGGAGCGCGTTTGAACCGGAAGCTACGTCCACCAAGAGAGAAACCGAAAAGGTCCCTGCTCTCTTCGGCAATCGGGATGCTGAAAAATGCATTTTTCAAATCAATCACCGAAAACCATGAAGCAGTAGCTGGAATCAGAGTCAGTAGCGCCGTGATGTCAGGCACAACAGGAAATTGAGGAACCACAATTTTATTTACCTCCCGTAAATCGATAACAAAACGATAAACAGGCGGTTTGGTAGGATCAGTACGTTTAAGAATGGGCAGTACAGGGCTATTGCACACGTTTCCCCGAGTTTCTTCAATAACATCTTTCTCGATCAAGTCATAGATGATCGCTAACAAAGCTCGTTCACCATCAAGGGAGATACGATATTGGGGAATACGTGGCAATCGCACATTCGATTTCAACTGAACAACATAAGGGGAGATATCAAGTAGGCCCACGTCATTTGGACCCGTCGCCCACAAAGACGCAGGAAGAGAACTCAATTCCGGTGGAAGCTTATCGAGAGACAAATACATGGGAGAGACTGCTCTCTCTCCTAACGTAAGCTTTACACCCGCAGGAGAACAATACAAAGTTGCATACAAGCGTTTAAGCAAATCCAGACCCAAAAGATTTTCGCCACAACCAGTAGTCAAAATCAACGGAGCTTCGAGCTCACGAGGCCCAATTTTAAGGGGCAAAGGGCGCGAAACTGGATTGCTAACGGGGGCGCCAGAGAATCCAACGGAAACATTTGTTAAGCCAGACAAAGGTGCGCCAGGGAGTTTCGAATGCATGATAGAACTTTTCGCTGCACCAGTGTCCAACAGAAAAGGCTCAACGACGCCCGATGTAGCAACTGCGACGTAAGGCCCTCTCTGGTCAACCGGAACTGATACCACTCCCTCTCCTTGTCTTTGGCTGTCCTAGTAATTACTGTCGTCAGTTCCCTGATCGACGTAATAATCGTCTACATTGTACTGTGCAGATCGTCCTTGCGATGATCCACGTTGATCGAAACAATTATTGGAATTTGATGAATTGTCTGAGCGATCGTTCTGAGCACCACGACCTCTACCACGTGATGCCTGTTGTGAACCACCACGACCTCCTTTAGACGCATTACCGCTATTACGTCCATTTAAAGCAGGACAATCAAATTTAATATGTCCCTCCTGTCTACAATAAGCACATTGATTGTACCCTAACGAGGATCTTTGGAAAGAGGAATCATTACGCGGCTGCGATCGATTCAATTGCGACTGCGATCTATTCTGTTGAGGCGCATTCTGATTAGAACGTGGCGGATACGCTTGTTGTAACAACACTTTAGTTTTTAGTTCTTTCGTCTTTTTGTCAGCACGGTCATTCTCCTCTTTCTCCCTATTCTCATAATATTGCGCCGTAGCCAATATCTGAGCTGAGGTAGAAACGGCCCATGCACTTTCTGAATTCCTTAATTTATTGCTGAGATCGGGCAACAAGTTCGACACAAATTTATCCACAAACAACCGTTGTCCACCCTCAGTACCCATATCTTGCCCACTATGATCAATGAATGCTTCCTCAAACCTCGTAAAGAAGTCTGATACACTCTCATCTTTCTTCTGCTTACAGGCTGACAACTTGTCCCAATTGACTCTCATGGCTGGCATAAGCGTTTTCATTAATGTTATTATTCGCTGAGGAAGAGCAATAATCAATTGATCGGGTTTAGTAGCAGCCACTTGTCCAGCATCTGCCGCTGTAATGGCAGCCCAATCACCACCTAATTCATTTGCGTGATCTTGGTGACGAATCTTAGCCCATACCGGTTGCGGTACGACGTTGCCAAACAACATATCGATATCAGCAAGATTCATCACCGTAGCATCTACGAGCTGCGATAATTCCTTATAATACCCAGTAGGATTTTTACGAGGATCGGGCAAAGATTGTTTCACCTGAAGCACTTCCGATCGTTTCCATGGGAGGTGTATCCACACTCTCTCAAAATGTGCCAATATCGGATGAGGTTGAGCATTAGGATCAGCTGGTATCCAAACCGGCGGAACTTCACGCATAGGATATTGGCCAGACTCGTCTGGTTGTTTTTCAATATCCTCCAGAAATAGTGCATGAGGAATTGGAGCGGGACGAAGAGATAGCAACCGCTCAATAGCACGTCGAACATTAGTATCCACTATCAGTCCAGTTGCGAACTGAAGCCGAAGGTCGGACAGGGCGGTCAGCACCTCGTCAGGCGCATCGGCCGCTATCTGATCATGTAGGAACTTGCACATTTCGTCAAACACATATCTCTGAGTTGGTATGTTGAATTGACTAAATGTCTCGAGAACAACACGGGGTGGATTTCTAAGGGGGTTTACCATCCAACCCATCGCCATATTATATAGCGCAACACGCTCTCTGTTTCCAGGAAGCTGGCTACGTCTCTGAGGACCATCAGAACCAGCGGACCCACGAACAGGTCCGAGTGACTGAAAGAAACTAGCTGCAATAGGAGAATTACGATTACGAGTAGAGGGAGAGTGATACGACACAGGACTAACAAGAGAAGGAGTAGAGACAGTAGCAACAACAGGGGTTAACAACACAGGAGCAGTAGCGGGAGCAGGAGTATGTGGAAGCGGAGGAGCAGTAGGAATAGAAACAAACAAAGGAGTAGGAACAGTTGGAAGAACGGGTGCAGGTTGAGGAACAGGTGGAGGAACGATAGGTGGAAGAACAGGTACGGCAGGGACCACAGGAACTGCGGTACCCTGTACGTACGGAGGTGGCGACTTCATAAGATAGGACATTAAAGGATCCTCAACTGCCTCTTCCTTCTTATCCGACTCCGTAGGCAAAGCAGGATAACTTATCTATGGTCATACGCTGTAGCCTCTCAAACACTTCCTTATCCTTATCCTCCTTATCACGCTGAAACTGCTCAGCTTTCTTCACTATGGTAGCAACAGTATCTCGCTGACTACGTTTATTTTGTCTGATCTCTTTCTGTCGGGCTTCTTTGCGCCACAACCGAAAGGCATCAAACATGGCCGGCCTTGATTTACGTTCGAACAATTTTATTTCCAAATTATCTAAGATCGACGCTTCGAAGCTACCGTGAGGTGGCCAACGAAGGTCGCCGTCTTTCTTTGTATATTTAATCCAATAATCGTTAAAAGCAATCGGGCCTAGCCCATGTTTGCTATATAAGTCATAAGTAGGAGTTCCAACCGGAGGTATCGGACACGAGTCCTCCAGCAGGGAATCCGCACCACAAGGTCTAAAACAACTGAACAAAGTACTGCGACCAGGCATCTCGCACACTAGCCGAGTTTCACAAACTTCAAGGGTTACGGGATTTACCAAGTCCCAGCAAGAACAAAACCCTCGGTTTTTGGCGGCTGCAGTCGTCAAACAAATACACCAACAAAGTACGCTAGCAAAGTGTCACCGACAAAAACACTCACACAGCGTGAACAACAAAAACACTCGCTAAAGTGTCAACAACCAAGAACTCTGGGAGCGACCCACAAATACTTAACTCTAAGATCGATGGCGTCCTCAGGAAGGCCCGTCAATCGTCTCGCTATACCAAGGTCTACGCCAGGCGCCAAAACAGGTCTACAGTCAGGGCAGCAGTCCGTCGCAGCCGTCAGGAGGCGGGAATCTTCGCGGGAAAAGTCTTCGGGCCACTTATTTCGACAACAGGATCGATGAAGCGGGGTGCACCTTCCCTCGGAGATTTCACACGAAGTTCCTCACGATCGTCGGGCTTGGACCGGTACCACTGATGCAGCCCCACGTTGGGCGCCAACTGAAGGACTGGGTTCTTTTGGACCCAGCGGTGCCAGGGCACAACACCTGAAACCTTCGTGGGTAACCTGCTCCGGCGTACAAGTCACAGAGACACGGGACACTTCCTTGGGCGTCAAAGATTCAAGGTTTATTTGCTGCAGGGAACACAGAAGTCACAGGAAGTACATCAAGTGTAGTTCGGGGAGACTGCTTCAAATTGGTTCTGTGGATCGCTCCTTTTATACAGTTTTTACCCATAGGATAACATTGAACACAAAAGTTTACAACCCGGTTCCCACATTTAGCTCCCAGAGGGGTCGCTTTGGTCACTTTGAAACACACAAGGTCCGGAACATAAGTGCGGAAACATTTGGCGGTTCCCAACTGTAAAAACCCATCTTCCCACCATTAGCAAATTCCAATCAGCAGTAAAGTAGATCGAAATAGGAACGAAGACAGGTGCAGAGGAAGACGGAGACAGTGGGGAGATCGGAAAGGGTGTAAAAGGAGAGGTATCGAGAAACACGAGATACAGGCATCAAAGGGACGTGCCTAATGAGATGCACGGCTTGAGACAATAAGCCCGTGCGGCCAGATGAGCCTCGAGCGGCGCCACCTGCCTTACAGCAGCAACCCCCCCCCGCCATAAAGACACTTACAAAGAACATGTGTCTTCCGCAAATATCTTGGGAGTCCCAGGGTCGCGAAGCGGACAGCGTCCGTTCGCTGACTCCTTGAGGGCAAGAGACAAAATGGATGCCGTATCTAAGATGGAACCCGTGGGTACAGATGAAAAACCCACATAACAAACGAACGGTTTAAGTTAGCACAGCGAAACTGCGCACACTTACTAGACTCGTCATTTGCGGTTCGTAGATACCAGACTCGACCATATTCGTGCGAGTCGAAAACACCACTTACAATTGTCACGGAACCTCACTATGCAGCACCCCTACATACATGCCTATTCCCTGCTGACGAGTGGTAACAACCACGAAACACGTCTCCAGGGATGGCCAACGCGACTTGGATTTTTTGCTCAAGACCCTGGCAGAGGCGCACCCGCTGATGCTAACTACATGGACCACAGTGCTTTGGGGCAACACGCTGATAGGACAAGCAGTGTGCGATCAATTGGACTTTCATTTATATTCAAGCTCCCTTGAGCTGGTGGGGCTGACGAGCCGGGTTACGCACCTACATGCCACGAGTGGTACCGAACCTGAAGATTTTTGGCAGCCTATGCATCACCCCTACATACATGCCTATTCCCTGCTGACGAGTGGTAACAACCACGAAACACGTGTCCAGGGATGGCCAACGCGACTTGGATTTTTTGCTCAAGACCCTGGCAGAGGCGCACCCGCTGATGCTAACTACATGGACCACAGTGCTTTGGGGCAACACGCTGATAGGACAAGCAGTGTGCGACCAATTGGACTTTCATTTATATTCAAGCTCCCTTGAGCTGGTGGGGCTGACGAGCCGGGTTACGCACCTGCGTGCCACGAGTGGTACCGAACCTGAAGATATTTTTTGGCAGCCTATGCAGCACCCCTACATACATGCCTATTTTCTGCTGACGAGTGGTAACAACCACGAAACACGTGTCCAGGGATGGCCAACGCGACTTGGATTTTTTGCTCAAGACCCGGGCAGAGGCGCACCCGCTGATGCTAACTACATGGACCACAATGCTTTGGGGCAACACGCTGATAGGACAAGCAGTGTGCGACCAATTGGACTTTCATTTATATTCAAGCTCCCTTGAGCTGGTGGGGCTGACGAGCCGGGTTACGCACCTGCGTGCCACGAGTGGTACCGAACCTGAAGATTTTTGGCAGCCTATGCATCACCCCTACATACATGCCTATTCCCTGCTGACGAGTGGTAACAACCACGAAACACGTGTCCAGGGATGGCCAACGCGACTTGGATTTTTTGCTCAAGACCCTGGCAGAGGCGCACCCGCTGATGCTAACTACATGGACCACAGTGCTTTGGGGCAACACCCTGATAGGACAAGCAGTGTGCGACCAATTGGACTTTCATTTATATTCAAGCTCCCTTGAGCTGGTGGGGCTGACGAGCCGGGTTACGCACCTGCGTGCCACGAGTGGTACCGAACCTGAAGATATTTTTTGGCAGCCTATGCAGCACCCCTACATACATGCCTATTTTCTGCTGACGAGTGGTAACAACCACGAAACACGTGTCCAGGGATGGCCAACGCGACTTGGATTTTTTGCTCAAGACCCGGGCAGAGGCGCACCCGCTGATGCTAACTACATGGACCACAATGCTTTGGGGCAACACGCTGATAGGACAAGCAGTGTGCGACCAATTGGACTTTCATTTATATTCAAGCTCCCTTGAGCTGGTGGGGCTGATGAGCCGGGTTACGCACCTGCATGCCACGAGTGGTACCGAACCTGAAGATATTTTTTGGCAGCCTATGCAGCACCCCTACATACATGCCTATTCCCTGCTGACGAGTGGTAACAACCACGAAACACGTGTCCAGGGATGGCCAACGCGACTTGGATTTTTTGCTCAAGACCCTGGCAGAGGCGCACCCGCTGATGCTAACTACATGGACCACAGTGCTTTGGGGCAACACGCTGATAGGACAAGCAGTGTGCGACCAATTGGACTTTCATTTATATTCAAGCTCCCTTGAGCTGGTGGGGCTGACGAGCCGGGTTACGCACCTGCGTGCCACGAGTGGTACCGAACCTGAAGATATTTTTTGGCAGCCTATGCAGCACCCCTACATACATGCCTATTCCCTGCTGACGAGTGGTAACAACCACGAAACACGTCTCCAGGGATGGCCAACGCGACTTGGATTTTTTGCTCAAGACCCTGGCAGAGGCGCACCCGCTGATGCTAACTACATGGACCACAGTGCTTTGGGGCAACACGCTGATAGGACAAGCAGTGTGCGACCAATTGGACTTTCATTTATATTCAAGCTCCCTTGAGCTGGTGGGGCTGACGAGCCGGGTTACGCACCTGCGTGCCACGAGTGGTACCGAACTTGAAGATATTATTTGGCAGCCTATGCAGCACCCCTACATACATGCCTATTCCCTGCTGACGAGTGGTAACAACCACGAAATACGTGTCCAGGGATGGCCAACGCAACTTGGATTTTTTGCTCAAGACCCTGGCAGAGGCGCACCCGCTGATGCTAACTACATGGACCACAGTGCTTTGGGGCAACACGCTGATAGGACAAGCAGTGTGCGACCAATTGGACTTTCATTTATATTCAAGCTCCCTTGAGCTGGTGGGGCTGACAAGCCGGGTTACGCACCTGCGTGCCACGAGTGGTACCGAACCTGAAGATATTTTTTGGCAGCCTATGCAGCACCCCTACATACATGCCTATTCCCTGCTGACGAGTGATAACAACCACGAAACACGTGTCCAGGGATGGCCATCGCGACTTGGATTTTTTGCTCAAGACCCTGGCAGAGGCGCACCCGCTGATGCTAACTACATGGACCACAGTGCTTTGGGGCAACACGCTGATAGGACAAGCAGTGTGCGACCAATTGGACTTTCATTTATATTCAAGCTCCCTTGAGCTGGTGGGGCTGACGAGCCGGGTTACGCACTTGCGTGCCACGAGTGGTACCGAACCTGAAGATATTTTTTGGCAGCCTATGCAGCACCCCTACATACATGCCTATTCCCTGCTGACGAGTGGTAACAACCACGAAACACCTGTCCAGGGATGGCCAACGCGACTTGGATTTTTTGCTCAAGACCCTGGCAGAGGCGCACCCGCTGATGCTAACTACATGGACCACAGTGCTTTGGGGCAACACGCTGATAGGACAAGCAGTGTGCGACCAATTGGATTTCATTTATATTCAAGCTCCCTTGAGCTGGTGGGGCTGACGAGCCGGTTTATGCACCTGCGTGCCACGAGTGGTACCGAACCTGAAGATATTTTTTGGCAGCCTATGCAGCACCCCTACATACATGCCTATTCCCTGCTGACGAGTGGTAACAACCACGAAACACGTGTCCAGGGATGGCCAACGCGACTTGAATTTTTTGCTCAAGACCCTGGTAGAGGCGCACCCGCTGATGCTAACTACATGGACCACAGTGCTTTGGGGCAACACGCTGATAGGACAAGCAGTGTGCGACCAATTGGACTTTCATTTATATTCAAGCTCCCTTGAGCTGGTGGGGCTGACGAGCCGGGTTACGCACCTGCGTGCCACGAGTGGTACCGAACCTGAAGATATTTTTTGGCAGCCTATGCAGCACCCCTACATACATGCCTATTCCCTGCTGACGAGTGGTAACAATCACGAAACACGTGTCCAGGGATGGCCAACGCGACTTGGATTTTTTGCTCAAGACCCTGGCAGAGGCGCACCCGCTGATGCTAACTACATGGACCACAGTGCTTTGGGGCAACACGCTGATAGGACAAGCAGTGTGCGACCAATTGGATTTCATTTATATTCAAGCTCCCTTGAGCTGGTGGGGCTGACGAGCCGGGTTACGCACCTGCGTGCCACGAGTGGTACCGAACCTGAAGATTTTTGGCAGCCTATGCAGCACCCCTACATACATGCCTATTCCCTGCTGACGAGTGGTAACAACCACGAAACACGTGTCCAGGGATGGCCAACGCGACTTGGATTTTTTGCTCAAGACCCTGGCAGAGGCGCACCCGCTGATGCTAACTACATGGACCACAGTGCTTTGGGGCAACACCCTGATAGGACAAGCAGTGTGCGACCAATTGGACTTTCATTTATATTCAAGCTCCCTTGAGCTGGTGGGGCTGACGAGCCGGGTTACGCACCTGCGTGCCACGAGTGGTACCGAACCTGAAGATATTTTTTGGCAGCCTATGCAGCACCCCTACATACATGCCTATTTTCTGCTGACGAGTGGTAACAACCACGAAACACGTGTCCAGGGATGGCCAACGCGACTTGGATTTTTTGCTCAAGACCCGGGCAGAGGCGCACCCGCTGATGCTAACTACATGGACCACAATGCTTTGGGGCAACACGCTGATAGGACAAGCAGTGTGCGACCAATTGGACTTTCATTTATATTCAAGCTCCCTTGAGCTGGTGGGGCTGACGAGCCGGGTTACGCACCTGCGTGCCACGAGCGGTACCGAACCTGAAGATATTTTTTGGCAGCCTATGCAGCACCCTTACATACATGCCTATTCCCTGCTGACGAGTGGTAACAACCATGAAACACGTGTCCAGGGATGGCCAACATGACTTGGATTTTTTGCTCAAGACCCTGGCAGAGGCGCACCCGCTGATGCTAACTACATGGACCACAGTGCTTTGGGGCAACACGCTGATAGGACAAGCAGTGTGCGACCAATTGGACTTTCATTTATATTCAAGCTCCCTTGAGCTGGTGGGGCTGACGAGCCGGGTTACGCACCTGCGTGCCACGAGTGGTACCGAACCTGAAGATATTTTTTGGCAGCCTATGCAGCACCCCTACATACATGCCTATTCCCTGCTGACGAGTGGTAACAACCACGAAACACGTCTCCAGGGATGGCCAACGCGACTTGGATTTTTTGCTCAAGACCCTGGCAGAGGCGCACCCGCTGATGCTAACTACATGGACCACAGTGCTTTGGGGCAACACGCTGATAGGACAAGCAGTGTGCGACCAATTGGACTTTCATTTATATTCAAGCTCCCTTGAGCTGGTGGGGCTGACGAGCCGGGTTACGCACCTGCGTGCCACGAGTGGTACCGAACTTGAAGATATTATTTGGCAGCCTATGCAGCACCCCTACATACATGCCTATTCCCTGCTGACGAGTGGTAACAACCACGAAATACGTGTCCAGGGATGGCCAACGCAACTTGGATTTTTTGCTCAAGACCCTGGCAGAGGCGCACCCGCTGATGCTAACTACATGGACCACAGTGCTTTGGGGCAACACGCTGATAGGACAAGCAGTGTGCGACCAATTGGACTTTCATTTATATTCAAGCTCCCTTGAGCTGGTGGGGCTGACAAGCCGGGTTACGCACCTGCGTGCCACGAGTGGTACCGAACCTGAAGATATTTTTTGGCAGCCTATGCAGCACCCCTACATACATGCCTATTCCCTGCTGACGAGTGATAACAACCACGAAACACGTGTCCAGGGATGGCCATCGCGACTTGGATTTTTTGCTCAAGACCCTGGCAGAGGCGCACCCGCTGATGCTAACTACATGGACCACAGTGCTTTGGGGCAACACGCTGATAGGACAAGCAGTGTGCGACCAATTGGACTTTCATTTATATTCAAGCTCCCTTGAGCTGGTGGGGCTGACGAGCCGGGTTACGCACTTGCGTGCCACGAGTGGTACCGAACCTGAAGATATTTTTTGGCAGCCTATGCAGCACCCCTACATACATGCCTATTCCCTGCTGACGAGTGGTAACAACCACGAAACACCTGTCCAGGGATGGCCAACGCGACTTGGATTTTTTGCTCAAGACCCTGGCAGAGGCGCACCCGCTGATGCTAACTACATGGACCACAGTGCTTTGGGGCAACACGCTGATAGGACAAGCAGTGTGCGACCAATTGGATTTCATTTATATTCAAGCTCCCTTGAGCTGGTGGGGCTGACGAGCCGGTTTATGCACCTGCGTGCCACGAGTGGTACCGAACCTGAAGATATTTTTTGGCAGCCTATGCAGCACCCCTACATACATGCCTATTCCCTGCTGACGAGTGGTAACAACCACGAAACACGTGTCCAGGGATGGCCAACGCGACTTGAATTTTTTGCTCAAGACCCTGGTAGAGGCGCACCCGCTGATGCTAACTACATGGACCACAGTGCTTTGGGGCAACACGCTGATAGGACAAGCAGTGTGCGACCAATTGGACTTTCATTTATATTCAAGCTCCCTTGAGCTGGTGTGGCTGACGAGCCGGGTTACGCACCTGCGTGCCACGAGTGGTACCGAACCTGAAGATATTTTTTGGCAGCCTATGCAGCACCCCTACATACATGCCTATTCCCTGCTGACGAGTGGTAACAATCACGAAACACGTGTCCAGGGATGGCCAACGCGACTTGGATTTTTTGCTCAAGACCCTGGCAGAGGCGCACCCGCTGATGCTAACTACATGGACCACAGTGCTTTGGGGCAACACGCTGATAGGACAAGCAGTGTGCGACCAATTGGATTTCATTTATATTCAAGCTCCCTTGAGCTGGTGGGGCTGACGAGCCGGGTTACGCACCTGCGTGCCACGAGTGGTACCGAACCTGAAGATTTTTGGCAGCCTATGCAGCACCCCTACATACATGCCTATTCCCTGCTGACGAGTGGTAACAACCACGAAACACGTGTCCAGGGATGGCCAACGCGACTTGGATTTTTTGCTCAAGACCCTGGCAGAGGCGCACCCGCTGATGCTAACTACATGGACCACAGTGCTTTGGGGCAACACCCTGATAGGACAAGCAGTGTGCGACCAATTGGACTTTCATTTATATTCAAGCTCCCTTGAGCTGGTGGGGCTGACGAGCCGGGTTACGCACCTGCGTGCCACGAGTGGTACCGAACCTGAAGATATTTTTTGGCAGCCTATGCAGCACCCCTACATACATGCCTATTTTCTGCTGACGAGTGGTAACAACCACGAAACACGTGTCCAGGGATGGCCAACGCGACTTGGATTTTTTGCTCAAGACCCGGGCAGAGGCGCACCCGCTGATGCTAACTACATGGACCACAATGCTTTGGGGCAACACGCTGATAGGACAAGCAGTGTGCGACCAATTGGACTTTCATTTATATTCAAGCTCCCTTGAGCTGGTGGGGCTGACGAGCCGGGTTACGCACCTGCGTGCCACGAGCGGTACCGAACCTGAAGATATTTTTTGGCAGCCTATGCAGCACCCCTACATACATGCCTATTCCCTGCTGACGAGTGGTAACAACCATGAAACACGTGTCCAGGGATGGCCAACATGACTTGGATTTTTTGCTCAAGACCCTGGCAGAGGCGCACCCGCTGATGCTAACTACATGGACCACAGTGCTTTGGGGCAACACGCTGATAGGACAAGCAGTGTGCGACCAATTGGACTTTCATTTATATTCAAGCTCCCTTGAGCTGGTGGGGCTGACGAGCCGGGTTACGCACCTGCGTGCCACGAGTGGTACCGAACCTGAAGATATTTTTTGGCAGCCTATGCAGCACCCCTACATACATGCCTATTCCCTGCTGACGAGTGGTAACAACCACGAAACACGTCTCCAGGGATGGCCAACGCGACTTGGATTTTTTGCTCAAGACCCTGGCAGAGGCGCACCCGCTGATGCTAACTACATGGACCACAGTGCTTTGGGGCAACACGCTGATAGGACAAGCAGTGTGCGACCAATTGGACTTTCATTTATATTCAAGCTCCCTTGAGCTGGTGGGGCTGACGAGCCGGGTTACGCACCTGCGTGCCACGAGTGGTACCGAACTTGAAGATATTATTTGGCAGCCTATGCAGCACCCCTACATACATGCCTATTCCCTGCTGACGAGTGGTAACAACCACGAAATACGTGTCCAGGGATGGCCAACGCAACTTGGATTTTTTGCTCAAGACCCTGGCAGAGGCGCACCCGCTGATGCTAACTACATGGACCACAGTGCTTTGGGGCAACACGCTGATAGGACAAGCAGTGTGCGACCAATTGGACTTTCATTTATATTCAAGCTCCCTTGAGCTGGTGGGGCTGACAAGCCGGGTTACGCACCTGCGTGCCACGAGTGGTACCGAACCTGAAGATATTTTTTGGCAGCCTATGCAGCACCCCTACATACATGCCTATTCCCTGCTGACGAGTGGTAACAACCACGAAACACGTGTCCAGGGATGGCCATCGCGACTTGGATTTTTTGCTCAAGACCCTGGCAGAGGCGCACCCGCTGATGCTAACTACATGGACCACAGTGCTTTGGGGCAACACGCTGATAGGACAAGCAGTGTGCGACCAATTGGACTTTCATTTATATTCAAGCTCCCTTGAGCTGGTGGGGCTGACGAGCCGGGTTACGCACTTGCGTGCCACGAGTGGTACCGAACCTGAAGATATTTTTTGGCAGCCTATGCAGCACCCCTACATACATGCCTATTCCCTGCTGACGAGTGGTAACAACCACGAAACACCTGTCCAGGGATGGCCAACGCGACTTGGATTTTTTGCTCAAGACCCTGGCAGAGGCGCACCCGCTGATGCTAACTACATGGACCACAGTGCTTTGGGGCAACACGCTGATAGGACAAGCAGTGTGCGACCAATTGGACTTTCATTTATATTCAAGCTCCCTTGAGCTGGTGGGGCTGACGAGCCGGGTTACGCACCTGCGTGCCACGAGTGGTACCGAACTTGAAGATATTATTTGGCAGCCTATGCAGCACCCCTACATACATGCCTATTCCCTGCTGACGAGTGGTAACAACCACGAAACACGTGTCCAGGGATGGCCAACGCGACTTGGATTTTTTGCTCAAGACCCTGGTAGAGGCGCACCCGCTGATGCTAACTACATGGACCACAGTGCTTTGGGGCAACACGCTGATAGGACAAGCAGTGTGCGACCAATTGGACTTTCATTTATATTCAAGCTCCCTTGAGCTGGTGTGGCTGACGAGCCGGGTTACGCACCTGCGTGCCACGAGTGGTACCGAACCTGAAGATATTTTTTGGCAGCCTATGCAGCACCCCTACATACATGCCTATTCCCTGCTGACGAGTGGTAACAATCACGAAACACGTGTCCAGGGATGGCCAACGCGACTTGGATTTTTTGCTCAAGACCCTGGCAGAGGCGCACCCGCTGATGCTAACTACATGGACCACAGTGCTTTGGGGCAACACGCTGATAGGACAAGCAGTGTGCGACCAATTGGATTTCATTTATATTCAAGCTCCCTTGAGCTGGTGGGGCTGACGAGCCGGGTTACGCACCTGCGTGCCACGAGTGGTACCGAACCTGAAGATTTTTGGCAGCCTATGCAGCACCCCTACATACATGCCTATTCCCTGCTGACGAGTGGTAACAACCACGAAACACGTGTCCAGGGATGGCCAACGCGACTTGGATTTTTTGCTCAAGACCCTGGCAGAGGCGCACCCGCTGATGCTAACTACATGGACCACAGTGCTTTGGGGCAACACCCTGATAGGACAAGCAGTGTGCGACCAATTGGACTTTCATTTATATTCAAGCTCCCTTGAGCTGGTGGGGCTGACGAGCCGGGTTACGCACCTGCGTGCCACGAGTGGTACCGAACCTGAAGATATTTTTTGGCAGCCTATGCAGCACCCCTACATACATGCCTATTTTCTGCTGACGAGTGGTAACAACCACGAAACACGTGTCCAGGGATGGCCAACGCGACTTGGATTTTTTGCTCAAGACCCGGGCAGAGGCGCACCCGCTGATGCTAACTACATGGACCACAATGCTTTGGGGCAACACGCTGATAGGACAAGCAGTGTGCGACCAATTGGACTTTCATTTATATTCAAGCTCCCTTGAGCTGGTGGGGCTGACGAGCCGGGTTACGCACCTGCGTGCCACGAGCGGTACCGAACCTGAAGATATTTTTTGGCAGCCTATGCAGCACCCCTACATACATGCCTATTCCCTGCTGACGAGTGGTAACAACCATGAAACACGTGTCCAGGGATGGCCAACACGACTTGGATTTTTTGCTCAAGACCCTGGCAGAGGCGCACCCGCTGATGCTAACTACATGGACCACAGTGCTTTGGGGCAACACGCTGATAGGACAAGCAGTGTGCGACCAATTGGACTTTCATTTATATTCAAGCTCCCTTGAGCTGGTGGGGCTGACGAGCCGGGTTACGCACCTGCGTGCCACGAGTGGTACCGAACCTGAAGATATTTTTTGGCAGCCTATGCAGCACCCCTACATACATGCCTATTCCCTGCTGACGAGTGGTAACAACCACGAAACACGTCTCCAGGGATGGCCAACGCGACTTGGATTTTTTGCTCAAGACCCTGGCAGAGGCGCACCCGCTGATGCTAACTACATGGACCACAGTGCTTTGGGGCAACACGCTGATAGGACAAGCAGTGTGCGACCAATTGGACTTTCATTTATATTCAAGCTCCCTTGAGCTGGTGGGGCTGACGAGCCGGGTTACGCACCTGCGTGCCACGAGTGGTACCGAACTTGAAGATATTATTTGGCAGCCTATGCAGCACCCCTACATACATGCCTATTCCCTGCTGACGAGTGGTAACAACCACGAAATACGTGTCCAGGGATGGCCAACGCAACTTGGATTTTTTGCTCAAGACCCTGGCAGAGGCGCACCCGCTGATGCTAACTACATGGACCACAGTGCTTTGGGGCAACACGCTGATAGGACAAGCAGTGTGCGACCAATTGGACTTTCATTTATATTCAAGCTCCCTTGAGCTGGTGGGGCTGACAAGCCGGGTTACGCACCTGCGTGCCACGAGTGGTACCGAACCTGAAGATATTTTTTGGCAGCCTATGCAGCACCCCTACATACATGCCTATTCCCTGCTGACGAGTGGTAACAACCACGAAACACGTGTCCAGGGATGGCCATCGCGACTTGGATTTTTTGCTCAAGACCCTGGCAGAGGCGCACCCGCTGATGCTAACTACATGGACCACAGTGCTTTGGGGCAACACGCTGATAGGACAAGCAGTGTGCGACCAATTGGACTTTCATTTATATTCAAGCTCCCTTGAGCTGGTGGGGCTGACGAGCCGGGTTACGCACTTGCGTGCCACGAGTGGTACCGAACCTGAAGATATTTTTTGGCAGCCTATGCAGCACCCCTACATACATGCCTATTCCCTGCTGACGAGTGGTAACAACCACGAAACACCTGTCCAGGGATGGCCAACGCGACTTGGATTTTTTGCTCAAGACCCTGGCAGAGGCGCACCCGCTGATGCTAACTACATGGACCACAGTGCTTTGGGGCAACACGCTGATAGGACAAGCAGTGTGCGACCAATTGGATTTCATTTATATTCAAGCTCCCTTGAGCTGGTGGGGCTGACGAGCCGGGTTACGCACCTGCGTGCCACGAGTGGTACCGAACCTGAAGATATTTTTTGGCAGCCTATGCAGCACCCCTACATACATGCCTATTCCCTGCTGACGAGTGGTACCAATCACGAAACACGTGTCCAGGGATGGCCAACGCGGCTTGGATTTTTTGCTCAAGACCCTGGCAGAGGCGCACCCGCTGATTCTAACTACATGGACCACAGTGCTTTGGGGCAACACGCTGATAGGACAAGCAGTGTGCGACCAATTGGATTTCATTTATATTCAAGCTCCCTTGAGCTGGTGGGGCTGACAAGCCGGTTTACGCACCTGCGTGCCACGAGTGGTACCGAACCTGAAGATATTTTTGGCAGCCTATGCAGCACCCCTACATACATGCCTATTCCCTGCTGACGAGTGGTAACAACCACGAAACACGTCTCCTGGGATGGCCAACGCGACTTGGATTTTTTGCTCAAGACCCTGGCAGAGGCACACCCGCTGATGCTAACTACATGGACCACAGTGCTTTGGGGCAACACGCTGATAGGACAAGCAGTGTGCGACCAATTGGACTTTCATTTATATTCAAGCTCCCTTGAGCTGGTGGGGCTGACGAGCCAGGTTACGCACCTGCGTGCCACGAGTGGTACCGAACTTGAAGATATTTTTTGGCAGCCTATGCAGCACCCCTACATACATGCCTATTCCATGCTGACGAGTGGTAACAACCACGAAATACGTGTCCAGGGATGGCCAACGCGACTTGGATTTTTTGCTCAAGACCCTGGCCGAGGCGCACCCGCTGATGCTAACTACATGGACCACAGTGCTTTGGGGCAACACGCTGATAGGACAAGCAGTGTGCGACCAATTGGACTTTCATTTATATTCAAGCTCCCTTGAGCTGGTGGGGCTGACAAGCCGGGTTACGCACCTGCGTGCCACGAGTGGTACCGAACCTGAAGATATTTTTTGGCAGCCTATGCAGCACCCCTACATACATGCCTATTCCCTGCTGACGAGTGGTAACAACCACGAAACACGTGTCCAGGGATGGCCATCGCGACTTGGATTTTTTGCTCAAGACCCTGGCAGAGGCGCACCCGCTGATGCTAACTACATGGACCACAGTGCTTTGGGGCAACACGCTGATAGGACAAGCAGTGTGCGACCAATTGGACTTTCATTTATATTCAAGCTCCCTTGAGCTGGTGGGGCTGACGAGCCGGGTTACGCACCTGCGTGCCACGAGTGGTACCGAACCTGAAGATATTTTTTGGCAGCCTATGCAGCACCCCTACATACATGCCTATTCCCTGCTGACGAGTGGTAACAACCACGAAACACCTGTCCAGGGATGGCCAACGCGACTTGGATTTTTTGCTCAAGACCCTGGCAGAGGCGCACCCGCTGATGCTAACTACATGGACCACAGTGCTTTGGGGCAACACGCTGATAGGAGAAGCAGTGTGCGACCAATTGGACTTTCATTTATATTCATGCTCCCTTGAGCTGGTGGGGCTGACGAGCCGGGTTACGCACCTGCGTGCCACGAGTGGTACCGAACCTGAAGATATTTTTTGGCAGCCTATGCAGCACCCCTACATACATGCCTATTCCCTGCTGACGAGTGGTAACAACCACGAAACACGTGTCCAGGGATGGCCAACGCGACTTGGATTTTTTGCTCAAGACCCTGGCAGAGGTGCACCCGCTGATGCTAACTACATGGACCACAGTGCTTTGGGGCAACACGCTGATAGGACAAGCAGTGTGCGACCAATTGGACTTTCATTTATATTCAAGCTCCCTTGAGCTAGTGGGGCTGACGAGCCGGGTTACGCACCTGCGTGCCACGAGTGGTACCGAACCTGAAGATATTTTTTGGCAGCCTATGCAGCACCCCTACATACATGCCTATTCCCTGCTGACGAGTGGTAACAACCTCGAAACACGTGTCCAGGGATGGCCAACGCGACTTGGATTTTTTGCTCAAGACCCTGGCAGAGGCGCACCCGCTGATGCTAACTACATGGACCACAGTGCTTTGGGGCAACACGCTGATAGGACAAGCAGTGTGCGACCAATTGGACTTTCATTTATATTCAAGCTCCCTTGAGCTGGTGGGGCTGACGAGCCGGGTTACGCACCTGCGTGCCCCGAGCGGTACCGAACCTTAAGATATTTTTTGGCAGCCTATGCAGCACCCCTACATACATGCCTATTCCCTGCTGACGAGTGGTAACAACCACGAAACACGTGTCCAGGGATGGCCAACACGACTTGGATTTTTTGCTCAAGACCCTGGCAGAGGCGCACCCGCTGATGCTAACTACATGGACCACAGTGCTTTGGGGCAACACGCTGATAGGACAAGCAGTGTGCGACCAATTGGACTTTCATTTATATTCAAGCTCCCTTGAGCTGGTGGGGCTGACGAGCCGGGTTACGCACCTGCGTGCCACGAGTGGTACCGAACCTGAAGATATTTTTTGGCAGCCTATGCAGCACCCCTACATACATGCCTATTCCCTGCTGACGAGTGGTAACAACCACGAAACACGTCTCCAGGGATGGCCAACACGACTTGGATTTTTTGCTCAAGACCCTGGCAGAGGCGCACCCGCTGATGCTAACTACATGGACCACAGTGCTTTGGGGCAACACGCTGATAGGACAAGCAGTGTGCGATCAATTGGACTTTCATTTATATTCAAGCTCCCTTGAGCTGGTGGGGCTGACGAGCCGGGTTACCCACCTGCGTGCCACGAGTGGTACCGAACCTGAAGATTTTTGGCAGCCTATGCAGCACCCCTACATACATGCCTATTCCCTGCTGACGAGTGGTAACAACCACGAAACACGTGTCCAGGGATGGCCAACGCGACTTGGATTTTTTGCTCAAGACCCTGGTAGAGGCGCACCCGCTGATGCTAACTACATGGACCACAGTGCTTTGGGGCAACACGCTGATAGGACAAGCAGTGTGCGACCAATTGGACTTTCATTTATATTCAAGCTCCCTTGAGCTGGTGGGGCTGACGAGCCGGGTTACGCACCTGCGTGCCACGAGTGGTACCGAACCTGAAGATATTTTTTGGCAGCCTATGCAGCACCCCTACATACATGCCTATTCCCTGCTGACGAGTGGTAACAATCACGAAACACGTGTCCAGGGATGGCCAACGCGACTTGGATTTTTTGCTCAAGACCCTGGCAGAGGCGCACCCGCTGATGCTAACTACATGGACCACAGTGCTTTGGGGCAACACGCTGATAGGACAAGCAGTGTGCGACCAATTGGATTTCATTTATATTCAAGCTCCCTTGAGCTGGTGGGGCTGACGAGCCGGGTTACGCACCTGCGTGCCACGAGTGGTACCGAACCTGAAGATTTTTGGCAGCCTATGCAGCACCCCTACATACATGCCTATTCCCTGCTGACGAGTGGTAACAACCACGAAACACGTGTCCAGGGATGGCCAACGCGACTTGGGTTTTTTGCTCAAGACCCTGGCAGAGGCGCACCCGCTGATGCTAACTACATGGACCACAGTGCTTTGGGGCAACACCCTGATAGGACAAGCAGTGTGCGACCAATTGGACTTTCATTTATATTCAAGCTCCCTTGAGCTGGTGGGGCTGACGAGCCGGGTTACGCACCTGCGTGCCACGAGTGGTACCGAACCTGAAGATATTTTTTGGCAGCCTATGCAGCACCCCTACATACATGCCTATTTTCTGCTGACGAGTGGTAACAACCACGAAACACGTGTCCAGGGATGGCCAACGCGACTTGGATTTTTTGCTCAAGACCCGGGCAGAGGCGCACCCGCTGATGCTAACTACATGGACCACAATGCTTTGGGGCAACACGCTGATAGGACAAGCAGTGTGCGACCAATTGGACTTTCATTTATATTCAAGCTCCCTTGAGCTGGTGGGGCTGACGAGCCGGGTTACGCACCTGCGTGCCACGAGCGGTACCGAACCTGAAGATATTTTTTGGCAGCCTATGCAGCACCCCTACATACATGCCTATTCCCTGCTGACGAGTGGTAACAACCATGAAACACGTGTCCAGGGATGGCCAACATGACTTGGATTTTTTGCTCAAGACCCTGGCAGAGGCGCACCCGCTGATGCTAACTACATGGACCACAGTGCTTTGGGGCAACACGCTGATAGGACAAGCAGTGTGCGACCAATTGGACTTTCATTTATATTCAAGCTCCCTTGAGCTGGTGGGGCTGACGAGCCGGGTTACGCACCTGCGTGCCACGAGTGGTACCGAACCTGAAGATATTTTTTGGCAGCCTATGCAGCACCCCTACATACATGCCTATTCCCTGCTGACGAGTGGTAACAACCACGAAACACGTCTCCAGGGATGGCCAACGCGACTTGGATTTTTTGCTCAAGACCCTGGCAGAGGCGCACCCGCTGATGCTAACTACATGGACCACAGTGCTTTGGGGCAACACGCTGATAGGACAAGCAGTGTGCGACCAATTGGACTTTCATTTATATTCAAGCTCCCTTGAGCTGGTGGGGCTGACGAGCCGGGTTACGCACCTGCGTGCCACGAGTGGTACCGAACTTGAAGATATTATTTGGCAGCCTATGCAGCACCCCTACATACATGCCTATTCCCTGCTGACGAGTGGTAACAACCACGAAATACGTGTCCAGGGATGGCCAACGCAACTTGGATTTTTTGCTCAAGACCCTGGCAGAGGCGCACCCGCTGATGCTAACTACATGGACCACAGTGCTTTGGGGCAACACGCTGATAGGACAAGCAGTGTGCGACCAATTGGACTTTCATTTATATTCAAGCTCCCTTGAGCTGGTGGGGCTGACAAGCCGGGTTACGCACCTGCGTGCCACGAGTGGTACCGAACCTGAAGATATTTTTTGGCAGCCTATGCAGCACCCCTACATACATGCCTATTCCCTGCTGACGAGTGGTAACAACCACGAAACACGTGTCCAGGGATGGCCATCGCGACTTGGATTTTTTGCTCAAGACCCTGGCAGAGGCGCACCCGCTGATGCTAACTACATGGACCACAGTGCTTTGGGGCAACACGCTGATAGGACAAGCAGTGTGCGACCAATTGGACTTTCATTTATATTCAAGCTCCCTTGAGCTGGTGGGGCTGACGAGCCGG
The DNA here is from genome assembly GCF_964263255.1 of Lissotriton vulgaris. Taxonomy (NCBI): domain Eukaryota; kingdom Metazoa; phylum Chordata; class Amphibia; order Caudata; family Salamandridae; genus Lissotriton; species Lissotriton vulgaris. The sequence goes on from NC_141687.1 coordinate 1,572,180,350, forward strand.
GTTACGCACTTGCGTGCCACGAGTGGTACCGAACCTGAAGATATTTTTTGGCAGCCTATACAGCACCCCTACATACATGCCTATTCCCTGCTGACGAGTGGTAACAACCACGAAACACCTGTCCAGGGATGGCCAACGCGACTTGGATTTTTTGCTCAAGACCCTGGCAGAGGCGCACCCGCTGATGCTAACTACATGGACCACAGTGCTTTGGGGCAACACGCTGATAGGACAAGCAGTGTGCGACCAATTGGACTTTCATTTATATTCAAGCTCCCTTGAGCTGGTGGGGCTGACGAGCCGGGTTACGCACCTGCGTGCCACGAGTGGTACCGAACTTGAAGATATTATTTGGCAGCCTATGCAGCACCCCTACATACATGCCTATTCCCTGCTGACGAGTGGTAACAACCACGAAACACGTGTCCAGGGATGGCCAACGCGACTTGGATTTTTTGCTCAAGACCCTGGTAGAGGCGCACCCGCTGATGCTAACTACATGGACCACAGTGCTTTGGGGCAACACGCTGATAGGACAAGCAGTGTGCGACCAATTGGACTTTCATTTATATTCAAGCTCCCTTGAGCTGGTGGGGCTGACGAGCCGGGTTACGCACCTGCGTGCCACGAGTGGTACCGAACCTGAAGATATTTTTTGGCAGCCTATGCAGCACCCCTACATACATGCCTATTCCCTGCTGACGAGTGGTAACAATCACGAAACACGTGTCCAGGGATGGCCAACGCGACTTGGATTTTTTGCTCAAGACCCTGGCAGAGGCGCACCCGCTGATGCTAACTACATGGACCACAGTGCTTTGGGGCAACACGCTGATAGGACAAGCAGTGTGCGACCAATTGGATTTCATTTATATTCAAGCTCCCTTGAGCTGGTGGGGCTGACGAGCCGGGTTACGCACCTGCGTGCCACGAGTGGTACCGAACCTGAAGATTTTTGGCAGCCTATGCAGCACCCCTACATACATGCCTATTCCCTGCTGACGAGTGGTAACAACCACGAAACACGTGTCCAGGGATGGCCAACGCGACTTGGATTTTTTGCTCAAGACCCTGGCAGAGGCGCACCCGCTGATGCTAACTGCATGGACCACAGTGCTTTGGGGCAACACCCTGATAGGACAAGCAGTGTGCGACCAATTGGACTTTCATTTATATTCAAGCTCCCTTGAGCTGGTGGGGCTGACGAGCCGGGTTACGCACCTGCGTGCCACGAGTGGTACCGAACCTGAAGATATTTTTTGGCAGCCTATGCAGCACCCCTACATACATGCCTATTTTCTGCTGACGAGTGGTAACAACCACGAAACACGTGTCCAGGGATGGCCAACGCGACTTGGATTTTTTGCTCAAGACCCGGGCAGAGGCGCACCCGCTGATGCTAACTACATGGACCACAATGCTTTGGGGCAACACGCTGATAGGACAAGCAGTGTGCGACCAATTGGACTTTCATTTATATTCAAGCTCCCTTGAGCTGGTGGGGCTGACGAGCCGGGTTACGCACCTGCGTGCCACGAGCGGTACCGAACCTGAAGATATTTTTTGGCAGCCTATGCAGCACCCCTACATACATGCCTATTCCCTGCTGACGAGTGGTAACAACCATGAAACACGTGTCCAGGGATGGCCAACACGACTTGGATTTTTTGCTCAAGACCCTGGCAGAGGCGCACCCGCTGATGCTAACTACATGGACCACAGTGCTTTGGGGCAACACGCTGATAGGACAAGCAGTGTGCGACCAATTGGACTTTCATTTATATTCAAGCTCCCTTGAGCTGGTGGGGCTGACGAGCCGGGTTACGCACCTGCGTGCCACGAGTGGTACCGAACCTGAAGATATTTTTTGGCAGCCTATGCAGCACCCCTACATACATGCCTATTCCCTGCTGACGAGTGGTAACAACCACGAAACACGTCTCCAGGGATGGCCAACGCGACTTGGATTTTTTGCTCAAGACCCTGGCAGAGGCGCACCCGCTGATGCTAACTACATGGACCACAGTGCTTTGGGGCAACACGCTGATAGGACAAGCAGTGTGCGACCAATTGGACTTTCATTTATATTCAAGCTCCCTTGAGCTGGTGGGGCTGACGAGCCGGGTTACGCACCTGCGTGCCACGAGTGGTACCGAACTTGAAGATATTATTTGGCAGCCTATGCAGCACCCCTACATACATGCCTATTCCCTGCTGACGAGTGGTAACAACCACGAAATACGTGTCCAGGGATGGCCAACGCAACTTGGATTTTTTGCTCAAGACCCTGGCAGAGGCGCACCCGCTGATGCTAACTACATGGACCACAGTGCTTTGGGGCAACACGCTGATAGGACAAGCAGTGTGCGACCAATTGGACTTTCATTTATATTCAAGCTCCCTTGAGCTGGTGGGGCTGACAAGCCGGGTTACGCACCTGCGTGCCACGAGTGGTACCGAACCTGAAGATATTTTTTGGCAGCCTATGCAGCACCCCTACATACATGCCTATTCCCTGCTGACGAGTGGTAACAACCACGAAACACGTGTCCAGGGATGGCCATCGCGACTTGGATTTTTTGCTCAAGACCCTGGCAGAGGCGCACCCGCTGATGCTAACTACATGGACCACAGTGCTTTGGGGCAACACGCTGATAGGACAAGCAGTGTGCGACCAATTGGACTTTCATTTATATTCAAGCTCCCTTGAGCTGGTGGGGCTGACGAGCCGGGTTACGCACTTGCGTGCCACGAGTGGTACCGAACCTGAAGATATTTTTTGGCAGCCTATGCAGCACCCCTACATACATGCCTATTCCCTGCTGACGAGTGGTAACAACCACGAAACACCTGTCCAGGGATGGCCAACGCGACTTGGATTTTTTGCTCAAGACCCTGGCAGAGGCGCACCCGCTGATGCTAACTACATGGACCACAGTGCTTTGGGGCAACACGCTGATAGGACAAGCAGTGTGCGACCAATTGGATTTCATTTATATTCAAGCTCCCTTGAGCTGGTGGGGCTGATGAGCCGGGTTACGCACCTGCGTGCCACGAGTGGTACCGAACCTGAAGATATTTTTTGGCAGCCTATGCAGCACCCCTACATACATGCCTATTCCCTGCTGACGAGTGGTACCAATCACGAAACACGTGTCCAGGGATGGCCAACGCGGCTTGGATTTTTTGCTCAAGACCCTGGCAGAGGCGCACCCGCTGATTCTAACTACATGGACCACAGTGCTTTGGGGCAACACGCTGATAGGACAAGCAGTGTGCGACCAATTGGATTTCATTTATATTCAAGCTCCCTTGAGCTGGTGGGGCTGACAAGCCGGTTTACGCACCTGCGTGCCACAAGTGGTACCGAACCTGAAGATATTTTTGGCAGCCTATGCAGCACCCCTACATACATGCCTATTCCCTGCTGACGAGTGGTAACAACCACGAAACACGTCTCCAGGGATGGCCAACGCGACTTGGATTTTTTGCTCAAGACCCTGGCAGAGGCACACCCGCTGATGCTAACTACATGGACCACAGTGCTTTGGGGCAACACGCTGATAGGACAAGCAGTGTGCGACCAATTGGACTTTCATTTATATTCAAGCTCCCTTGAGCTGGTGGGGCTGACGAGCCAGGTTACGCACCTGCGTGCCACGAGTGGTACCGAACTTGAAGATATTTTTTGGCAGCCTATGCAGCACCCCTACATACATGCCTATTCCCTGCTGACGAGTGGTAACAACCACGAAATACGTGTCCAGGGATGGCCAACGCGACTTGGATTTTTTGCTCAAGACCCTGGCCGAGGCGCACCCGCTGATGCTAACTACATGGACCACAGTGCTTTGGGGCAACACGCTGATAGGACAAGCAGTGTGCGACCAATTGGACTTTCATTTATATTCAAGCTCCCTTGAGCTGGTGGGGCTGACAAGCCGGGTTACGCACCTGCGTGCCACGAGTGGTACCGAACCTGAAGATATTTTTTGGCAGCCTATGCAGCACCCCTACATACATGCCTATTCCCTGCTGACAAGTGGTAACAACCACGAAACACGTGTCCAGGGATGGCCATCGCGACTTGGATTTTTTGCTCAAGACCCTGGCAGAGGCGCACCCGCTGATGCTAACTACATGGACCACAGTGCTTTGGGGCAACACGCTGATAGGACAAGCAGTGTGCGACCAATTGGACTTTCATTTATATTCAAGCTCCCTTGAGCTGGTGGGGCTGACGAGCCGGGTTACGCACCTGCGTGCCACGAGTGGTACCGAACCTGAAGATATTTTTTGGCAGCCTATGCAGCACCCCTACATACATGCCTATTCCCTGCTGACGAGTGGTAACAACCACGAAACACCTGTCCAGGGATGGCCAACGCGACTTGGATTTTTTGCTCAAGACCCTGGCAGAGGCGCACCCGCTGATGCTAACTACATGGACCACAGTGCTTTGGGGCAACACGCTGATAGGAGAAGCAGTGTGCGACCAATTGGACTTTCATTTATATTCATGCTCCCTTGAGCTGGTGGGGCTGACGAGCCGGGTTACGCACCTGCGTGCCACGAGTGGTACCGAACCTGAAGATATTTTTTGGCAGCCTATGCAGCACCCCTACATACATGCCTATTCCCTGCTGACGAGTGGTAACAACCACGAAACACGTGTCCAGGGATGGCCAACGCGACTTGGATTTTTTGCTCAAGACCCTGGCAGAGGTGCACCCGCTGATGCTAACTACATGGACCACAGTGCTTTGGGGCAACACGCTGATAGGACAAGCAGTGTGCGACCAATTGGACTTTCATTTATATTCAAGCTCCCTTGAGCTAGTGGGGCTGACGAGCCGGGTTACGCACCTGCGTGCCACGAGTGGTACCGAACCTGAAGATATTTTTTGGCAGCCTATGCAGCACCCCTACATACATGCCTATTCCCTGCTGACGAGTGGTAACAACCTCGAAACACGTGTCCAGGGATGGCCAACGCGACTTGGATTTTTTGCTCAAGACCCTGGCAGAGGCGCACCCGCTGATGCTAACTACATGGACCACAGTGCTTTGGGGCAACACGCTGATAGGACAAGCAGTGTGCGACCAATTGGACTTTCATTTATATTCAAGCTCCCTTGAGCTGGTGGGGCTGACGAGCCGGGTTACGCACCTGCGTGCCCCGAGCGGTACCGAACCTTAAGATATTTTTTGGCAGCCTATGCAGCACCCCTACATACATGCCTATTCCCTGCTGACGAGTGGTAACAACCACGAAACACGTGTCCAGGGATGGCCAACACGACTTGGATTTTTTGCTCAAGACCCTGGCAGAGGCGCACCCGCTGATGCTAACTACATGGACCACAGTGCTTTGGGGCAACACGCTGATAGGACAAGCAGTGTGCGACCAATTGGACTTTCATTTATATTCAAGCTCCCTTGAGCTGGTGGGGCTGACGAGCCGGGTTACGCACCTGCGTGCCACGAGTGGTACCGAACCTGAAGATATTTTTTGGCAGCCTATGCAGCACCCCTACATACATGCCTATTCCCTGCTGACGAGTGGTAACAACCACGAAACACGTCTCCAGGGATGGCCAACGCGACTTGGATTTTTTGCTCAAGACCCTGGCAGAGGCGCACCCGCTGATGCTAACTACATGGACCACAGTGCTTTGGGGCAACACGCTGATAGGACAAGCAGTGTGCGATCAATTGGACTTTCATTTATATTCAAGCTCCCTTGAGCTGACGAGCCGGGTTACCCACCTGCGTGCCACGAGTGGTACCGAACCTGAAGATTTTTGGCAGCCTATGCATCACCCCTACATACATGCCTATTCCCTGCTGACGAGTGGTAACAACCACGAAACACGTGTCCAGGGATGGCCAACGCGACTTGGATTTTTTGCTCAAGACCCTGGCAGAGGCGCACCCGCTGATGCTAACTACATGGACCACAGTGCTTTGGGGCAACACGCTGATAGGACAAGCAGTGTGCGACCAATTGGACTTTCATTTATATTCAAGCTCCCTTGAGCTGGTGGGGCTGACGAGCCGGGTTACGCACCTGCGTGCCACGAGTGGTACCGAACCTGAAGATATTTTTTGGCAGCCTATGCAGCACCCCTACATACATGCCTATTTTCTGCTGACGAGTGGTAACAACCACGAAACACGTGTCCAGGGATGGCCAACGCGACTTGGATTTTTTGCTCAAGACCCGGGCAGAGGCGCACCCGCTGATGCTAACTACATGGACCACAGTGCTTTGGGGCAACACGCTGATAGGACAAGCAGTGTGCGACCAATTGGACTTTCATTTATATTCAAGCTCCCTTGAGCTGGTGGGGCTGACGAGCCGGGTTACGCACCTGCGTGCCACGAGTGGTACCGAACCTGAAGATATTTTTTGGCAGCCTATGCAGCACCCCTACATACATGCCTATTCCCTGCTGACGAGTGGTAACAACCACGAAACACGTGTCCAGGGATGGCCAACGCGACTTGGATTTTTTGCTCAAGACCCTGGCAGAGGCGCACCCGCTGATGCTAACTACATGGACCACAGTGCTTTGGGGCAACACGCTGATAGGACAAGCAGTGTGCGACCAATTGGACTTTCATTTATATTCAAGCTCCCTTGAGCTAGTGGGGCTGACGAGCCGGGTTACGCACCTGCGTGCCACGAGTGGTACCGAACCTGAAGATATTTTTTGGCAGCCTATGCAGCACCCCTACATACATGCCTATTCCCTGCTGACGAGTGGTAACAACCACGAAACACGTGTCCAGGGATGGCCAACGCGACTTGGATTTTTTGCTCAAGACCCTGGCAGAGGCGCACCCGCTGATGCTAACTACATGGACCACAGTGCTTTGCGGCAACACGCTGATAGGACAAGCAGTGTGCGACCAATTGGACTTTCATTTATATTCAAGCTCCCTTGAGCTGGTGGGGCTGACGAGCCGGGTTACGTACCTGCGTGCCACGAGCGGTACCGAACCTGAAGATATTTTTTGGCAGCCTATGCAGCACCCCTACATACATGCCTATTCCCTGCTGACGAGTGGTAACAACCATGAAACACGTGTCCAGGGATGGCCAACACGACTTGGATTTTTTGCTCAAGACCCTGGCAGAGGCGCACCCGCTGATGCTAACTACATGGACCACAGTGCTTTGGGGCAACACGCTGATAGGACAAGCAGTGTGCGACCAATTGGACTTTCATTTATATTCAAGCTCCCTTGAGCTGGTGGGGCTGACGAGCCGGGTTACGCACCTGCGTGCCACGAGTGGTACCGAACCTGAATATATTTTTTGGCAGCCTATGCAGCACCCCTACATACATGCCTATTCCCTGCTGACGAGTGGTAACAACCACGAAACACGTCTCCAAGGATGGCCAACGCGACTTGGATTTTTTGCTCAAGACCCTGGCAGAGGCGCACCCGCTGATGCTAACTACATGGACCACAGTGCTTTGGGGCAACACGCTGATAGGACAAGCAGTGTGCGACTGTGAGAAGTTGGCCTGGTATATAATGCTCACTAATTCTAGTGATCACTTTGTACCATGCCAAGCAACCCTTATGATGATGGTTGTAATTCAACCTTGTAGACCAGTTATCCTAGTGGTAACGTGGACAAAGCAGTCTTAGGCTAAACTCTGAAAGGCATGTGAAGCCAGCTGTTATACCATACACAACCCCCTTGAATACCAAATGAAAGGGACACCACACAGATATATATTGAAAATATATATTGATTTATTAACTATTAAAATCCCCTGGACTCTTTATGAGCACAGAAGCACAAGCGTTAAATCACAAGACAGTTTAAAATACACAAAAGTTGCACAATATGGATGAGCCCTAGGGGCCACCTAAACCATATACTAAGAAAGTGGTATAAGAGATACCAAGAGGAAAGTGAAGAGGCCTAGGGCCTTGGGAATCGCTGGAGCTATTCGAGACTGGCAATGACTAAGTCGGGAAAGGCCCACGGGACTCGGGTGCAGTGTTCAAAGTGCACGCACTTTTCAATACAAAGTCTATGGTGCGTAAAAAGCACAAAGTTAGTTTAAGGGCACTTCCGCTGAACCTAGAGGAACAAAACTTAAGACACAGACCCTAGAGGTGTGTACCAGTGTCGGGACACCAGCTTTGCAATGTTACCTCACCCACAGGAAGTGGGTGCACAGGGTCGAAGTGGCGTTGGGTTTTGACACGCAGGTTCTTGGCGCTTGAAGCTGAAGATGCTGCAGGCGATGTGAAGGAGAAGTGTCCGGTGGATCCAAGGGTGGATCTGAAGTGGTGAAGACCTGAAAGCAGAGGGGACAATGTTCAAAGTCACTGACCAGTGACCACCGTGGAACCAGATTGGAACCAGGCGATGTCGGGTGCAAACAGGTGATGAGGTGTTGCTTCTCTCTGCAGCCACGTGGACACGAAGAGGTCAAGGACGTCCAGGAGTGGATCACGAGCTGTCCCTCGAAGGCTCTAGCTGATGGGGGTGTCGGCAACTCGATTGAAGCAAACAAGCCTTGGCTAATGCAAGCCACGGGGAAAGTGAAAAAGGCTTATTACTCGGACCAGCAAGGTCAGAGTGGGTACTCCTTTCTACAGGAGCGAGGGCAGGTCGGGAGCAACCAGACCCACAGTGTAAATTGTAGGTTTCGTCGCCAAGATGGCCGCTGGCCACGTGACAAGCGGCCGGGATGGCGAGTCGAGTGGCACAAAGCAAAAGGGCCCCATGCAGATCGTGGAGATGCTGGAGGGCTGATCTTCGGTGCAAATGCTGCTCGGTTGTGGGGCTTCTCAAACCCAAAAGCACAGAGTCGAGGGTGCCTCGGGTGCTGCGCAGTCAGCGTCTCGGGGGACTTTCAAGATGGCCGCTCTCACGTCTCTCGGTGCCTCCACGGGTCCCTTCTTTGCAGGGACTGTGGATCGGGCTGTGAGAAGTTTGGGAAGCTGGGTCTTGTCAGGCTCTAGGCTCGGGTTCTGGCGGGAGGCGGCGGCAAAGCAGACGTCGAGGTGCTGGGTGGTGCCTGTGTTCACAGGGTGGCCCCTCCTAGGCCACAAGGGAGATTCTCTTCAGTCTTCTGAGCAGCAGAATGTCGAAGTCCAGTCTTCTTCTTTGTTTAAAGTTGATTTCAGGATGATCTGCTGTGCAATGGCACTGCTCCCTCTCTTATTCCCATCTGAGGGGTGGATCTCCTGCTAGGTCCCTCCCCTATGGGTGGGACCAGGAAGGGGGGTGGTTACACCCCCTCTCCTTTGTCCAGCTCCTCGCCAGGACTGGGGCTGGAAAGCCCCAGAACCGGTTTGGGCTGGCTTATGCACAGGGACACCTTGTGTGCCCCAGGCATGTCTCAATCTATTCAGCCCTGTCCTACCCAATACACAAAACCCTGTCTGGGGTGGTGCTCGCACCTCCCCAGGCAGGAAACCCTTTGTCCAGGCCCTCCTCGCTGGAAGGACTCCCAGCAGCAGGAGGTCAGATATGTGTCTGTGGTGGCAGCATCCATTTTGTGATGCTGAGGCTCTGTTTAACTTTAACCAGGGTTAAGGCTACACACATGTCGTGTCCCTCTAGAAGGGTGGAATGCTATCCCCGTCGCCAGAACTGGCGAGGGGATAGTATTCCAATTCGTATGACACCTTACTCAACATGTTTTGATAAAGCCAAACCAAAGATAGCATTTAACCGCGAGGATTATAATGCACTTAAGAGTATATGGTATGGCAATATCCCAGAACAGCTTAGGGATTGGTTCCCGACAGCTGCAGACAGGCTCAGCTCATGCTAGAGCACCATCTCACATGTAACCATGCACTCTGCCCCCAGGATTGCAGGGGCCTTCCATAGGAATGGCTTACAGGTTAACATGTGTCCAGTTTAAGGTTAGATATAGGGATACTATATCTAAGTAAGAGGTGATTACACCAACTTACCCCAGCTGAGTGATCAGCCAGTTGTGTCAAATCTGGAGGCCAGGCCAGGGGTGGCACAAGACGTGCTGCAGCCCCTGGTAGGCCTTGGATGCACCTATGCCCTGGGTACCTAGGGTACACTGTTACAGGGGCCTATAAGGTGAACCAGTTCCAATTATGTTATGCACCTAGGGTACATGGAGTCCATTTTAAGGAGAGAGCAATCAGCCTGGGGCCCTGAATAGCAGGATCCCAGGCCAACTAAGTCAAAAACCAGCTAAACACCAGGCAAAAAGTTTGGGGGTAACCATAGTCAGATATCCACCTTCCTACATAACCCCCCCCCCCCCAAACGAAAGGAGATAAGGCTATCCTTGACCAGGTAAGCCTATATTGCCTAAGTGGCCATATAAGGAAGTACCAGCTCTGGCTTGGTAACCCCCTGTCTCATGGTCCACTAAGCAATCCCTCACCCTAAGGGTATCTGAGGGTCTCCACCATAGGGAATCTCTACCTGTGGTGTGTCTTTGCAAAGTCAAAGGCTGGTGTTGAGATGGAGTACTGAAGTGAGTTTCCTCTGTAGGGCTCAGCTTCCTCCAATCACTCGCCACCATGTGTGCCTTTCTTTCTCTGACTGAGTTGCACTGTGCTCTCAGGGTCAACCTCTGGCTACCTAAAGCTGGAGGCTGGGTCCCTCTGTTTGGCTTACTGGAGGGACAGGTCAGGTTTGGGCCCTTAGGGTCCCAGGTTTGGCTGTGCCCAACAATATCCATCTGGGGGAGGTCCCTAACTACTTTTAAGGGGGATCCCTCAGGAGTTTTTAAAGCTTGCACCTCACTAGGGCTACTAGTTTCGGTGCCCCTAATCTGCTGATGGGGGTGCTTTATTTGACAGGGGGCCCTTTGGGTCTCACTGTCCTTCTTGTCCTCTGCAGCCCTGGGCTGAGTAAGGCAAGGTAGAGAGGGGCAGGTTACCTGCTCCAGACTGGGTCCCACCTGAGAAGGGTCCACTGCCATCAGAGGCTCTGTCAGGCCAGGCCTAACAACCTCTGGGACAGTTCCTTCATCAGGGGTAAGATCAGTTCCCTGAGGAGGCTGATCCTTTCCTAAAGTCTGGTGGGAGGGAGATTTCTCTTCCTCCTCAATGCTCTCTGTTTGGGTGGAGTGATCCATCATTTCAGGCTTCACTACCCAGGTATCGGTTTGAGTTTGGGCTGTGGCCATCACAGCCCCACCAACCTTTTCAGGAGGAGACTCCGTTTGGGTATGGGCTGTTACTAGTACAGCCCTGCTACTCTTTCCAGGAGGGAAGTTATCTAAAGATGGGGCTGAGGTTTGCTCAGCCCTCCCAACCTTTTCAGGAAGGACATCTTGAATTGGGGCTCTAGCCATTACAGCCCCACTAACCTTTCCATGGAGATTTACCATTCTAGAATGGGTTTGCTGTTCAACCTCAGCCCAGGCTGAGATTTCCAAATCATTACCCAGTAGGCAATCTAGAGGCAAGTTTGCTGACACTGCCACTCTCTTTGGGCCAGTGACACCTCCCCAGCTAAGATTGACTACTGCCATGGGATGATTGGATTCTATGCCATCAATGTTTGTCACCTGATATTTGGCATCAGGTAAAAGTTGCCTTGAGGGGACTAGACATTCAGCCACCATGGTGATGCTAGCCCCTGTGTCTCTGAAGGCCTCAACTTTCAAGCCATTGATGAGGGGCTCCTGTCTATACTTGCTCAAAGTGTTTGGGCAAGCTGTGAAATTGGCAAACCCCATGCCAGTCTCATAGACAAGAGTATCTGAGTTAGGGGACCTGGATAGGCCAGAGTCCACCTGTCCTCCAAAATTAAACCCACCCAAATTCTTGGGGGTGCTCCCACCACCTGGGGGACCACTGCTAACAGTGACAGGAGGTGTTGGAGCCTTACCTGGAGGTATATTCTCTTTATTGCCATTCTTGGGACAACAGCTATCTGTTTTGTAATGCCCCACCTGTTTACAGGTATGACAATAAGGCTTTTTCTGGGATGTAGAAGTGTCTTGGGACCCACCCCCATTCTTGGAGTTTTGGGGCCCTGGGGAAGTCTTTTCCTTACTTTTATCCCCACCCTTCTCTTGAGGCTTGGTAGTCTCTTTCTTTTGGTCACCACCCTGGTTCTTAGGCCTGATCCTGGTTCTGACCCATTTGTCTGCCCTCCTACCCAATTCTTGTGGGGAGGTCAGATCAGAGTCAACCAGGTGCTGATGTAGAAGCTGATTTTGACAATTACTTAAGATTTGCTCTCTCATAATTAAATTATACAATCCTGTATAGTCAGTAACCTTACTTCCCAGCAACCAGCCCTCCAGAGCCTTAGTGGCGCACTCAACAAATTCAGACCAGTCCTGAGTCTGTGTCTTCTGGGTATCTCTGAACATTAACCTGTACTGTTCAGTGGTTAAGCCTAACCCATCAATCAGAGCACTCTTCAGGACCATGTAGTTTCTAGAATCCTCATCACTAACTGTGAGGAGTCTGTCTCTGCCTCTACCTTCAAAGGAGAGCCACAAGATTGCTGCCCACTGCTCCTGAGGGATCTGCTGTACCATGCAGGCTCTCTCAAGTGCAGTCATCCATTTGTGGATATCATCCCCAGCTTTGTAGGGGGGCACAATCTTACTCAGGTTTCTTGTATCAAAGGACCTGTCTTTATCCTTCTGGATATTGCTGCCACCAGTGGATCCTAATCCACTCTCTCTAGGCTGTCTTGCTCTAGCAAGTTTCTCTTGGGCCAGGGCAATCTCTAACTCTTGTCTCTGGACTCTCAATTCAGCCTCTCTAATTTGAGATTCTCTCAATTTGGCCTCATGTTCCCTTCTCTGAGGGCTAGTCATCCTTTTTCTGGAGTGACCATGAGAACCTCTAGAAGCATGGGAGTTGTCAGAGTCACCTGAGTGAGTCCTTCTCCTCCTAGGCTTCTGGTTAAGTCCACCTGGGGGTCTGAATGGGTTGTTACCTGATTCATTCCCAAGTAAGCTTAAGTTAGCCTGGTTCAGTCTGCTGACCAGCACCTGACTATTTCTGTCATTATCTGACTCACTGCTTTCCACCTCCTCCTCTTCCTCTTCCTCTTCATCTACCTGAGGAGCTCCAGTGGTGGAGGCTTCCTCATCTACCAGGATGATAGGGGCAGGGGTGTCTACAGTGTCATCCTCTGAAGGATGGCCTCCTTCAGCATTCCCTGTGGGGTTTGCTTTAGAGGGCTTTAGAGTCTCAGACTGGTCTAAGAGCTCTCTTAGGTGGTCTGTTGTAGGGGAAGGCCCTGTCTTCAGACCCCTTAAGACACAAAGCTGTCTTAATTCCTTAAAGGAAAAAGTAGCAAACTGGGATGGTGCCCTTGGAGGGTCACTCTCAACAGGAGTAAGTCCACTGGACCACCCCCTGTTCCAGACATTGCTCTAGTGTGGGTGGATGTGTTGCAATCTACCTACACTGGTGTTTACCTACTAAACCTATCTAGTAGTTGTAGCTAGGGTGTGCTACTCCCTTTGCTCTACAACAACTAGGTTCAGTAGAACTTATGTATACTAGTCTTGTTTTATATGTACCTAGCAGGTACCTGTATGATCTTTCAAATGATAATCTCAAAGATTGTAATGGTAAAACAACAGCAAGCTCAGATCCCAATCCGCTGCTCACCAATGTGAGAAGTTGGCCTGGTATATAATGCTCACTAATTCTAGTGATCACTTTGTACCATGCCAAGCAACCCTTATGATGATGGTTGTAATTCAACCTTGTAGACCAGTTATCCTAGTGGTAACGTGGACAAAGCAGTCTTAGGCTAAACTCTGAAAGGCATGTGAAGCCAGCTGTTATACCATACACAACCCCCTTGAATACCAAATGAAAGGGACACCACACAGATATATATTGAAAATATATATTGATTTATTAACTATTAAAATCCCCTGGACTCTTTATGAGCACAGAAGCACAAGCGTTAAATCACAAGACAGTTTAAAATACACAAAAGTTGCACAATATCGATGAGCCCTAGGGGCCACCTAAACCATATACTAAGAAAGTGGTATAAGAGATACCAAGAGGAAAGTGAAGAGGCCTAGGGCATTGGGAATCGCTGGAGCTATTCGAGACTGGCAATGACTAAGTCGGGAAAGGCCCACGGGACTCGGGTGCAGTGTTCAAAGTGCACGCACTTTTCAATACAAAGTCTATGGTGCGTAAAAAGCACAAAGTTAGTTTAAGGGCACTTCCGCTGAACCTAGAGGAACAAAACTTAAGACACAGACCCTAGAGGTGTGTACCAGTGTCGGGACACCAGCTTTGCAATGTTACCTCACCCACAGGAAGTGGGTGCACAGGGTCGAAGTGGCGTTGGGTTTTGACACGCACGTTCTTGGCGCTTGAAGCTGAAGATGCTGCAGGCGATGTGAAGGAGAAGTGTCCGGTGGATCCAAGGGTGGATCTGAAGTGGTGAAGACCTGAAAGCAGAGGGGACAATGTTCAAAGTCACTGACCAGTGACCACCGTGGAACCAGATTGGAACCAGGCGATGTCGGGTGCAAACAGGTGATGAGGTGTTGCTTCTCTCTGCAGCCACGTGGACACGAAGAGGTCAAGGACGTCCAGGAGTGGATCACAAACTGTCCCTCGAAGGCTCTAGCTGATGGGGGTGTCGGCAACTCGATTGAAGCAAACAAGCCTTGGCTAATTCAAGCCACGGGGAAAGTGAAAAAGGCTTATTACTCGGACCAGCAAGGTCAGAGTGGGTACTCCTTTCTACAGGAGCGAGGGCAGGTCGGGAGCAACCAGACCCACAGTGTAAATTGTAGGTTTCGTCGCCAAGATGGCCGCTGGCCACGTGACAAGCGGCCGGGATGGCGAGTCGAGTGGCACAAAGCAAAAGGGCCCCACGCAGATCGTGGAGATGCTGGAGGGCTGATCTTTGGTGCAAATGCTGCTCGGTTGTGGGGCTTCTCAAACCCCAAAGCACAGAGTCGAGGGTGCCTCGGGTGCTGCGCAGTCAGCGTCTCGGGGGTCTTTCAAGATGGCCGCTCCCACGTCTCTCGGTGC
Source organism: Lissotriton vulgaris (assembly GCF_964263255.1). NCBI lineage: Eukaryota > Metazoa > Chordata > Amphibia > Caudata > Salamandridae > Lissotriton > Lissotriton vulgaris. Next base: position 1,572,195,368 of record NC_141687.1, read on the forward strand.
CTCCACGGGTTCCTTCTTTGCAGGGACTGTGGATCGGGCTGTGAGAAGTCTGGAAGCTGGGTCTTGTCAGGCTCTGGGCTCGGGCTCCGGCGGGAGGCGGCGGCAAAGCAGACGTCGAGGTGCTGGGTGGTGCCTGTGTTCACAGGGTGGCCCCTCCTAGGCCACAAGGGAGATTCTCTTCAGTCTTCTGAGCAGCAGAATGTCGAAGTCCAGTCTTCTTCTTTGTTTAAAGTTGATTTCAGGATGATCTGCTGTGCAATGGCACTGCTCCCTCTCTTATTCCCATCTGAGGGGTGGATCTCCTGCTAGGTCCCTCCCCTATGGGTGGGACCAGGAAGGGGGGTGGTTACACCCCCTCTCCTTTGTCCAGCTCCTCGCCAGGACTGGGGCTGGAAAGCCCCAGAACCGGTTTGGGCTGGCTTATGCACAGGGACACCTTGTGTGCCCCAGGCATGTCTCAATCTATTCAGCCCTGTCCTACCCAATACACAAAACCCTGTCTGGGGTGGTGCTCGCACCTCCCCAGGCAGGAAACCCTTTGTCCAGGCCCTCCTCGCTGGAAGGACTCCCAGCAGCAGGAGGTCAGACATGTGTCTGTGGTGGCAGCATCCATTTTGTGATGCTGAGGCTCTGTTTAACTTTAACCAGGGTTAAGGCTACACACATGTCGTGTCCCTCTAGAAGGGTGGAATGCTATCCCCGTCGCCAGAACTGGCGAGGGGATAGTATTCCAATTCGTATGACACCTTACTCGACATGTTTTGATAAAGCCAAACCAAAGATAGCATTTAACCGCGAGGATTATAATGCACTTAAGAGTATATGGTATGGCAATATCCCAGAACAGCTTAGGGATTGGTTCCCGACAGCTGCAGACAGGCTCAGCTCATGCTAGAGCACCATCTCACATGTAACCATGCACTCTGCCCCCAGGATTGCAGGGGCCTTCCATAGGAATGGCTTACAGGTTAACATGTGTCCAGTTTAAGGTTAGATATAGGGATACTATATCTAAGTAAGAGGTGATTACACCAACTTACCCCAGCTGAGTGATCAGCCAGTTGTGTCAAATCTGGAGGCCAGGCCAGGGGTGGCACAAGACGTGCTGCAGCCCCTGGTAGGCCTTGGATGCACCTATGCCCTGGGTACCTAGGGTACACTGTTACAGGGGCCTATAAGGTGAACCAGTTCCAATTATGTTATGCACCTAGGGTACATGGAGTCCATTTTATGGAGAGAGCAATCAGCCTGGGGCCCTGAATAGCAGGATCCCAGGCCAACTAAGTCAAAAACCAGCTAAACACCAGGCAAAAAGTTTGGGGGTAACCATAGTCAGATATCCACCTTCCTACAGCGACCAATTAGACTTTCATTTATATTCAAGCTCCCTTGAGCTGGTGGGGCTGACGAGCCGGGTTACGCACCTGCGTGCCACGAGTGGTACCGAACCTGAAGATATTTTTTGGCAGCCTATGCAGCACCCCTACATACATGCCTATTCCCTGCTGACGAGTGGTAACAACCACGAAACACGTGTCCAGGGATGGCCAACGCGACTTGGATTTTTTGCTCAAGACCCTGGCAGAGGCGCACCCGCTGATGCTAACTACATGGACCACAGTGCTTTGGGGCAACACGCTGATAGGACAAGCAGTGTGCGACCAATTGGACTTTCATTTATATGCAAGCTCCCTTGAGCTGGTGGGGCTGACGAGCCGGGTTACGCACCTGCGTGCCACGAGTGGTACCGAACCTGAAGATATTTTTGGCAGCCTATGCAGCACCCCTATATACATGCCTATTCCCTGCTGACGAGTGGTAACAACCACGAAACACGTGTCCAGGGATGGCCAACGGGACTTGGATGTTTTGCTCAAGACCCTGGCAGAGGCGCACCCGCTGATGCTAACTACATGGACCACAGTGCTTTGGGGCAACACGCTGATAGGACAAGCAGTGTGCGACCAATTGGACTTTCATTTATATTCAAGCTCCCTTGAGCTGGTAGGGCTGACGAGCCGGGTTACGCACCTGCGTGCCACGAGTGGTACCGAACCTGAAGATATTTTTTGGCACCCTATGCAGCACCCCTACATACATGCCTATTCCCTGCTGACGAGTGGTAACAACCACGAAACACGTCTCCAGGGATGGCCAACGCGACTTGGATTTTTTGCTCAAGACCCTGGCAGAGGCGCACCCGCTGATGCTAACTACATGGACCACAGTGCTTTGGGGCAACACGCTGATAGGACAAGCAGTGTGTGACCAATTGGACTTACAACCAATGCTGCTGAACTGCTGTTCACGAGTAATCATCCGAGCAGTCTGAGACAAAACTTACCCTTTGGACAATTCCTCAGGATTCGGAGGAATTGTTCACGCAAAGAGGAATATTTTGAGCATGCAAATTTATTCAAGGAGAGGCTTCTCCTAAGAGGATATCCGAAGAAACTACTAAAGATGTCTCTTAAAAGAGCATGGTGGACGCCACGTGAGACATTAATGCAAAAGAAAACTAGAGTGGAGCAAAATCGAGTGGTGTGTGTGTCAACTTTTTGCCCTGCGGCGAATCAACTCAAGAAATTGATAAACCTGAATCGGCATTTAGTGAAAGATCTACATGAGGATTTCAGGAATCCGCCTTTGTTTGCTTTCAAGAAAGAAAAGAGTGTGGCAAATCATATTGTGAGGGCAGCCCTACCTAGTGAGAAATCCCCGACTCTAAGAAGTCTATTTGGTTTTCCACAGACTAAAGGACACCATAAATGTGGAACTTGTGTCTGTTGTCATGAAACCATAGAAGAGACGTTGTTCTCGTTTAATAACATCAATTGGAAGCATGAAGTTTTTACTAATTGTAAAACAAGGAATGTTGTATATGCGATTTTATGCCCCTGTCCCAAGTTATATATTGGGAAAACAACTCAAGAGGTAAGACAACGCATCACTCAGCATCAATCCAGACTGCGCAGAGAAGTTGAGAATGCGCCCTTAGTACATCACTGGTTGACCCAGAAGCATGATAAAAACAATCTCAAATGGACTGTCTTGTCTAAAATTGAAAATGACCCAAGAGGGGGTGATTTGGAAATAAGATTGAACCAAAGGGAAGCTCTGCTGATCATGAAATATGACACAGCGGTTATTGGATTAAACGAGATCTCTGAAATTTATAAAACCAATCCTTGAATCCGGATAGAGGACTTCATCTCCCACAATCCTCCTGTTTCTGACATACCACCGACAGCACTACAACTCCCAACACCCTCCACGGCTAAGCCACACCCATAAGCTACATCGCAGTGAGGCTTCAGTTACCCGCCATTGATTGCAGGGTAAGGAGCAAGTACTTCGAATGATCGCAGACTTCGAGCACCGGAGCACAATCACGGTAAGAAGGATCCCTGTGGCGCCAGTGAGCGCCAGCACTCAGCGTCTGTCGATCCACGATTGACGGTAACACTCTATTCCCGTATTGTTTTCCCCAGCTTTTTTGGCGCCGGCACCGAATCACCGGACCGAGCGCAACCCAACTGGGATGAACCTTTATAACGCCTACGCGTCGCAGTGAAGGTAAGCGCGCAGACCCGCTTTGTAAAGATCAGTCTAGACATAGTGATGAGTGAAATCCATAGTGAGACTGAGTACACTTTCTTTGTTTTTCAGCACCCTTCGCTCCCCCTCCACTTGGAATACATCTGTCTTCTCTTGTTTTCTTTGGATCCTTGACCCACTATTTGAGGTAGGCTTAGGGAAACTGGGTAGCGATGGAGACGTTGATCTCTTAGTTTTTGGCTAGTGACGATTGTTTCCTTTCTCTTTGTAGTTAAACTGTGGTCCTGAAGAGAACCCTAAGAATTGCAGGGTTCGAAACGCGTCGACCGACCCGGTCCCGTGTCATTCTTTTGAATCCACATGGAATGTGTCAACTGATTGAAGGATTATTTTCTTCTGTTTTTCAAATTTTGAGAAATAATTATGATTAATGTGTAAAAAGACAGCAAATAAGATTGTTTTGTACATACACAATTGTTTTATGACACTGGGACCAGTATGAATATGGTTTAGTATGAATGGACGGCCAAGTATGTGTTGAATGTGAGTTTGTTTGAATCATTGTACATACCAATTTGTGTTTTCTGTTTGTATATAAATGTAAAATATTTTTCATGCTTTTGTATTCCCATGCACAAAAAGAAAAAAGGCTAAAAATTAAAATAGTCTTCACACAAGAATTAAAGTAAAAAGTTGTAATTGAAAAAGCAAGTGTTCATGCTATTCTTCATGTATGCTTTAATGACGGTTGTGCCTTAAAAAATAGCTTCTCAGTATAGGCAAGTTTGTTGTTTCTTCAGTTCATTGTTGGCTCAGCCTTGCTGAGTTTAGAGTCAAGACCCTCTTTGTTATTTAAACTGTATAGCGGGCGCCCGCTCGCGAGGTTCTGTTGGGCAGATAAGGAGCTGCCACAGGACTAACCCTGGTCCACCATTGATTGGTCATCAGTGCACTTTCAGGTCATGTGGTGGGTTTTAGTGTTTGTTTAATATCTTTTTTTCGTTATCTCATCTATCTGTCACACACTGTTTTTTCAATTCCTTCTTTTCCTTGCACGTGTGTTCAGTTGTGGTATGGCTGAACAGGACACGGTAGCCTACACGGAGGAACATATTCAAAATCTTATAAGAGATCCGCCTCCATTTGCATCAGCAACCCTTAGTATCGCGGCAAACACCCTAAACGAATCGGAGAAACTTACACGTTTACGTAAAAAACAAATCAGAACGGATCTTCACGGACATTTTCTACTCCAGCATTTAAAATCGGGCACGATCCCTGCAGGACTTCAAATTCGCAACATTCCCGTCGTGTTCACAGACGACCCTGAATATAAAAAAGGATTCAGTGGTGTGGAAACAAAGTGTAGCAGGGACCTGATGGTCCTCACTATTGAGACAGCACACAGAATTTCGGTAAAAGAACTAGAAGAAATTGCAGTGCTAGAAAAAGAAATTCAAGATAATCAATTAATAACTGACTGAAAAGGACTATTGGAAAAGGTGGAAAAAGAAATCGGTGAATTCAAGGATTTCACAGTCGCCCAAAAAAACAATAAATTTGAGCTGGACAAGAAAAACTTTTCCCTGGAATCCGTATACCCATACTTAAGAAAAGATTTCTATTCGAACTCTGACTCACGGCGGTTCCTCCAGGACAACCAAGGCCGATCACGTCGTAAATTTGTCACATTCTCAGATACATCATCTTCTGGAAGTGACTCAAATAATTCAAACAGATCCTATCAAAATAGGCAAGGCAACCAACAAGATCAGGGGCAAAGACAACAACAAAACCAGGCTCCTTTTTTAGGACAAGGCCCACAGAAGAGCAGAGGACGCTCACGACCCGTCCAGCCATGGGAAATGAGGACACGATCCCGGTTCTACAAGAACTAGACCTCCCATCTATATTCAACTTATCCGATAGAATTTTGACAGAAGCTGAAACATCTATTTTGACAAAGGGACTTGGATTTGTCCCGTCGAGACCCACAGATTTCATCAAGATGAAGTTAGAAACACTTGAATTCTGTTGCAAAATAAGATTGAAAACATTCTTTTTGGACATATGCGAGGAACAACAACCCGAAGTAACGGGACTAAGAAAGAAATCTACTTTTTGCCCAGCCGGCTCAAAAATACCAAAGGAGATTATTACTTTTGAACGGACGGTTCTATCAGGAATATCAGCCCTAGAAAAAAAGAGGGACTTCGTTAAATACAATCTTGCGAAAGCTGAAAAGGATGCTTTAACAACCTTGAAAAACGATAAAACAGTAGTCGTAAAGCAAGCAGACAAGGGAGGAGCGGTGGTCATCTGGGATATTAATATATATAAAACAGAAGTCTACCGCCAACTTAATGACAACTCATGCTATAGACGCATTACAAAAAATCCCACAAATGAAATTCAAAGTGAATTGTTTCAAGCGATTCAGAGAGGATTCGATCAAGGTTTTGTGGGACCCAAAGAACTGGCATTTTTACAAAATAAAAATCCACGAACCCCAGTTTTTTATTTACTACCAAAAATTCATAAGGATGAAGTAAATCCTCCAGGACGCCCTATAGTTTCTGGGTGGGAATCCTTATTAGAACCGGTTGCTAAGTACATCAACTTCTTCTTAAAACCCTTCATTGAAGAAATCCCAGCTCACCTCCAAGATACTACTGCTTTCCTCCAAAAAATCAGCACAATATCTTTTGAAGAAAGTGCACAGCTATTGGTGATGCTAGACGTCATTTCGCTGTACACTCAGATTCCTCAAGATCAAGCCCTTGAGACGCTTTCATTTTTTCTGGACACACGCGATAGACCATGTCAGGTTCCTTCAGAATTTATCCTGCAGCTGGCATCTTTCGCATTGAAAAATAATTTTTTCACTTTTAATTCCGAATACTTCCTCCAGGTTAAGGGAGTAGCTATGGGGTGCCCATTTGCCCCGGAATTAGCAGTTATGTTCATGGGTCTCTATGAGCAAAAGTTCATTTATAACGACAATCCCTTCAGTCACCAGATTTCGCATTACATGCGATATATAGATGATGTTTTTCTCATCTGGACTGGGAACCTTGAAACTCTTAATATGTTTGTTGAGTGGCTTAATGGACGTACAAGTGATATAAAATTTAATTGTACGTCCTCTAACCAATCCATCACATTCCTGGATGTCCAAGTTGTACCTCGCAATGGAAGCCTTGAAACAACTTTATTCAGAAAACCGACAGATAGAAACAAGGCATTGCTGTTCACGAGTAATCATCCGCGCAGTCTGAGACAAAACTTACCCTTTGGACAATTCCTCAGGATTCGGAGGAATTGTTCACGCAAAGAGGAATATTTTGAGCATGCAAATTTACTCAAGGAGAGGCTTCTCCTAAGAGGATATCCGAAGAAACTACTAAAAATGTCTCTTAAAAGAGCATGGTGGACGCCACGTGAGACATTAATGCAAAAGAAAACTAGAGTGGAGCAAAATCGAGTGGTGTGTGTGTCAACTTTTTGCCCTGCGGCGAATCAACTCAAGAAATTGATTAACCTGAATTGGCATTTAGTGAAAGATCTACATGAGGATTTCAGGAATCCGCCTTTGTTTGCTTTCAAGAAAGAAAAGAGCGTGGCAAATCATATTGTGAGGGCAGCCCTACCCAGTGAGAAATCCCCGACTCTAAGAAGTCTATTTGGTTTTCCACAGACTAAAGGACACCATAAATGTGGAACTTGTGTCTGTTGTCATGAAACCATAGAAGAGACGTTGTTCTCGTTTAATAACATCAATTGGAAGCATGAAGTTTTTACTAATTGTAAAACAAGGAATGTTGTATATGCGATTTTATGCCCCTGTCCCAAGTTATATATTGGGAAAACAACTCAAGAGGTAAGACAACGCATCACTCAGCATAAATCCAAACTGCGCAGAGAAGTTGAGAATGCGCCCTTAGTACATCACTGGTTGACCCAGAAGCATGATAAAAACAATCTCAAATGGACTGTCTTGTCTAAAATTGAAAATGACCCAAGAGGGGGTGATTTGGAAACAAGATTGAACCAAAGGGAAGCTCTGCTGATCATGAAATATGACACAGCGGTTAATGGATTAAACGAGATCTCTGAAATTTATAAAACCAATCCTTGAATCCGGATAGAGGACTTCATCTCCCACAATCCTCCTGTTTCTAACATACCACCGACAGCACTACAACTCCCAACACCCTCCAGGGCTAAGCCACATCCATAAGCTACATCGCAGTGAGGCTTCAGTTACCCGCCATTGACTGCAGGGTAAGGAGCAAGTACTTCGAATGATCGCAGACTTCGAGCACCGGAGCACAATCACGGTAAGAAGGATCCCTGTGGCGCCAGTGAGCGCCAGCACTCAGCGTCTGTCGATCCACGATTGACGGTAACACTCGATTCCCGTATTGTTTTCCCCAGCTTTTTTGGCGCCGGCACCGAATCACCGGACCGAGCGCAACCCAACTGGGATGAACCTTTATAACGCCTACGCGTCGCAGTGAAGGTAAGCGCGCAGACCCGCTTTGTAAAGATCAGTCTAGACATAGTGATGAGTGAAATCCATAGTGAGACTGAGTACACTTTCTTTGTTTTTCAGCACCCTTCGCTCCCCCTCCACTTGGAATACATCTGTCTTCTCTTGTTTTCTTTGGAGCCTTGACCCACTATTTGAGGTAGGCTGAGGGAAACTGGGTAGCGATGGAGACGTTGATCTCTTAGTTTTTGGCTAGTGACGATTGTTTCCTTTCTCTTTGTAGTTAAACTGTGGTCCTGAAGAGAACCCTAAGAATTGCAGGGTTCGAAACGCGTCGACCGACCCGGTCCCGTGTCATTCTTTTGATTCCACATGGAATGTGTCAACTGATTGAAGGATTATTTTCTTCTGTTTTTCAAATTTTGAGAAATAATTATGATTAATGTGTAAAAAGACAGCAAATAAGATTGTTTTGTACATACACAATTGTTTTATGACACTGGGACCAGAATGAATGTGGTTTAGTATGAATGGACGGCCAAGTATGTGTTGAATGTGAGTTTGTTTGAATCATTGTACATACCAATTTGTGTTTTCTGTTTGTATATAAATGTAAAATATTTTTCATGCTTTTGTATTCCCATGCACAAAAAGAAAAAAGGCTAAAAATTAAAATAGTCTTCACACAAGAATTAAAGTAAAAAGTTGCAATTTAAAAAGCAAGTGTTCATGCTATTCTTCATGTATGCTTTAATGACGGTTGTGCCTTAAAAAATAGCTTCTCAGTATAGGCAAGTTTGTTGTTTCTGCAAGCCCACTAGCAGCATTTGATTTGCAAGCCCCGGTGACACATGGTGCACTGTACTAGGGGCTGACAGATAAATCAAATAAACCAATCATGGAATAACCAATTAGTACATACGTTTAACATAGAGAGCACTTGCACTGTGGCACTGATTAGCAGTGGCACAGTGCCCAAAGCATAAAACCAGCAAAAGCATATCAAAACAGAGGAGGCAATCCATCAAAAATGGAAGGGAGACTCATGCCAATGATGCCAGGTCTAAAACTGAAGAAGGAGAAGTTTGCTTGGAGTTCTTAGACAGAAGACGCCTTTCAGTTATTAAAAGTTACCTTTACCACAGCACCAATTTTGCAGCATCTGGATTTGGAAGAGTCGTTTTTTATTGAGGCTGATGCTTCCGATTCGGTCATTGGTGGAATTCAGTCTCAAGGGCACAAGAAAACTGGGCAGCTTCATCCGGTGGCTCTTCAGTCCAGAAAGTTAACTGAGGCAGAGGTCAACTATGCAATTAATATTATTATTATTTTGAATTTTGTAGAGCGCACAGCTACCTCCGACGGAGGTGTCCCGGCGCTGAAGACATAGTCTCAAGAGGGTCGAGAAGGAGTGGAGTGGGATCTGTTAGATCTGTGCGAATAACCAGGTCTTTAGTTTTTTTCGGAATTCGGGTTCGGACGTCAGGAATCTTAACTCTGTGGGTAGCTGATTCCACAGTTTGGAAGTGGCTACTGCCAGGGCCCTTCCTCCTGTACGTGTAAGGCGAAAGCGGAGGCCAGATCATGAGGTGAAGATGATTGGATCTCAGGTTTCTTGGTGCTTGTGAAAACCTCATTCTGCGACGTAGGTAGGTTGGGCCTCGGTCATTGAGTGCTCTGAAGGCTAGTGTTAAGGCCTTGAATTGAATACGGAGTTTTATTGGAAGCCAGTGTAGTTTGATTAGGTGGGGTGTGATGGAATGGCGGTAGGGGATATTACAGACTAGCCTGGCCGCAGCATTCTGGACTTTTTGAAGTTGGTAGATGAGGTAAGTAGGGTCGCCTACGTATAGGCTGTTGGCATAGTCCAGATGAGCAGTAATGAGGGCATGAACTACTGTTTTTCGGGATTCAAGTGGTAGGTATGGGATGATTTTTTTTATCATTCAAAGTTTCCCGAAACATGCTGAGGTGACTTTATTGATTTGAGTTTTGCAGGAGAGGGAGGTGTTGAATTGAAAGCCAAGGTTGCGGACGGTTTGAACTGGTTCTGGGGGGGGGGGTTGAGTTCAGATGGCCACCAGAGATTGGAAGGTATAGGCGATTTTTGATTGAAGAACAGGACCTTGGTCTTGTCAGTATTGAGTTTTAGGTTGTTCGCGGACATCCAGGTGGCGATGTTGAGCATACAGAGGCGAAAGTTGTTAAAAGATTTTTCAGTGTGTTCTTTGAAGGAGAACACCAGTTGGGTGTCGTCAGCGTAGAAGGTTACTTTGACGCCACAGGCAATAGCAGACAATGAACTATTGGCAGTGAAGCATGATTCAGGAATGAAGGAATTATTTATTGGGAGCTAAGCATGAGATTACGATCGTCACGGACCACAGAAATTTGCTGTTTTTAAAGTCTGCAAGAACAGTTACCCCCAGACAATTGAGATGGTGACTTTTCTTTGCAGACTACAATTTTGTCCTTGCCTGATACAAAAAAAATGGGAAGACGGATGCCTTGTCTCGAGTCGATACAGGAGAAGGTAAAGAACTCACTACTGAGTGATTGATCATACTTAAAGAAAAGATCCTTGGAACCATTCAGTATGTTGAATTGGAGGAAAACCTTAAGAGTTACCTTTCAGATGAAGATAGGTTGAAATAGACCGAGGAAGGCTCTGGAAGAGAATTAAAAGATAGACATCTCTATTATCAAGGAAACCTTTATGATCCATATGAAGAATTACAGAAGTAGGTCATTCAACATTGTCATGATAATCTATTGGCTAGACACAAAAGAGTGAAGAAAACTTTGAAATTGATAAAACAAGAATTTTGGTGGCCAGAAATGATTTGGCATCCTGTGAACAGTGCGTCAAGGAAAAGGTAGTCAGGCAGGCCCCTCAAGGTTTGCTGATGATTTTATCTGTAGACCCCTATCCATGGCATTTCAGTTTCCATGGACTTCATCGTAGATTTGCCCTCCAGTCAGGGTTATTCCACAATTTGGGTGATAGTTGACCATTTTTCTATAATGAGTCATTTCGTCTCACTCAAATCCCTGTCCAACTCTGCACTGTTGGCTATTTTATTCTCAGAACGCATAGTGAAGGTACATGGAATTTCTAAAGTGGCGATTTCAGATCGGGATCCCCAGTTTATTTACCATTTTTGGAGAGCCTTTTTAAAAAGATTGGGAGTCAATTCTCGTTTGTCCATGGGTTTCCATCAAGAGACTGATGGGCAAACTGAGAGGGTAAAGCAGGATTTGGAGCAATACCTGCGCCTATATCTGATGGAGCAGGATGGTGAATGGCTGCGTTCGATTTGGGCGGCAGAGTTTCCATTCTTTCTTAACTTAGGCAGGCACCCTAACATGTTAGTTGGGAAACAGGGGAGAGAAGTTCCGGCAGTGGAGGTAGTGGTAAAGGATTTGCAAAAGGCCTATCAGACTGCCACCAATAATCTTGTGAAAGCTAAAGGTTCCTTTAAGCAGCAGACTGACAACAAGAGAAGAGAGAATCCAGTTTATGAGTCAGGTGATGTGGTTTTGATCTCCACTCGCAATATCAAATAAATACATCTTTTTTTATTGATTTTAAATGTAATGTCACTCACTTACACGCAATTGCTGATATCAGGGGTCAGTTTGGAGGGTTGATTCGGCTCTGCTTCACGGAGGGGCGCCATCTTAGGGAGGACATGGTTGGCAGACTAGGCGTTCCCTAACTTGAAGTTTAAAAAACGAGGCTGGCGCGAGCGCGCGTTGTTAGCTCACCTGAGGCTTGAGCCGGGAGAACACGGAGGCATTGCTTGTCTTGCCTGCTATTTGTTATTTGCACATTGTTATTGAGCTGCTAAATGATACTAAGTTCTGTTTTTAATATCTTTTTTTATTGATTTGCAATGTAATGTCACTTACTTACACGCAGTTGCTGATATCAGGGGTCAGTTTGGATGGCTGATTTTGCTCTGCTTCACAGAGGGCCGCCATCTTGGGGAGGACTTGGTTAGCGGACCAGGCTTTCCCTAACCTGAAGTTTAAAAAAACGAGGCTGGCGCGAGCGCGCAGCATTAGATCTCCTGAGGCTTGAACCGGGAGAACACGGAAGCATTGCCTGTCTTGACTGCACTTTGCACGTTGTTATTTGCACATTATAATTGAGCTATTATACTGAGTTCTGTTTTTAAAATCGTTTTTTATTGAATTTAAATTTAATGTCACTTGGGGGGCGGAGCTAGCCTGCAGAGGAGATGGCCGCTTAAGCCGTCCGCTCCCCGACCAGATTAATTATCTTGCAAAACTATCCTATTTGCCAGTGCCTAACCTGTGCCAAAACGCAAACAAACGGTGTCGGACAGTGAGGGGCACGCAAGCTGAAATCCTTGCCTGACTCAGAAGTGGGGAAGTGCTGCTGAGAGCCGGACCGCGCTTGCAGGCGGGATAGACAGCTACGTGGCTCACCGGGCTCTGCGTGACGGCCCCGGCCTGCCCTGAGAGACACTGAGGTGGGTGCCGCCTGGGTAAACCTGCACACCGAGCCCGCTGCTACGGAGCTTCGTGGAAGTAGACCGGTGCCTGTGGTAAGGAGCGGCAGGCAGGGGAGCAGAGCCGCAAGTGCTGCGCCGGCCCGGTGGCCTGAGACGGGCGCGGCGCAGTAATTGAGGCCCCGGCTCCAACTGGGCCTACGGACCTCCAAAAACCTGAGACATCGGCGGAGAGTAACCGCTGACCAGCTGGGACCCGATTGCCTTGCCATCAGCTGTGGTAATCTGCGGATCACTGGGTGCTCAAGCCCAGGGGGGAAACAGTAGCGCCTGGAAATATCAGCACAGCCCAGGAACTGTGCAGAAGTGCGCGAGAGCAGCTGCTGAGGGCACCACGCAGGGAGGGCTACGAAGCCCCAAGCGCTGCTGAGAGACTGTCATCCCAGTGCTGCTTTACATCGGTACTTGGACCTGGGGCCTTGCATCACGTGGCCTGGTACTGACCGGGTGTTGGGTCTGGGCAGTCTCGCGACACCAACCCCCTATTGAGGCCCTGGTGTCTCCCAGTGAAAGTTGCGCCATTTACGTGCCCTACACTGCAGCCTAGTGTACCACGTGGAAGATAGGGATATTATAGCATTGTGAGTGTGGGCGCTTGGGGGATGTTCCGAGGTCTCGTTTCTTTGCCCTACCCCGCCTGCCACGCTGCACCTGCAGACTTGATTCCCTCCCCTGGAGGTTATCTTATAAGCGCGTTTACTAGAAATTGAAGGGCAAGAGACCACGCGTGACACTACGTCAGAGAGGGAGCCTGGCTGCTGAGTGAGCGGGCTACTTGAACGTTGCTCTCCACCTTTACCCCAGGAAGCGTCTGCCTGTGTGGTCATACGAGGCTAGTGAAAATACGAGAAGGCTCCCCTTCACCTTTAGCCCTGAATTGCGACTGCAGTGGGCCGCGTACACGCTGCCTGCCCTAGATTAGTGCTGTTAAGGCCGCATGAGGGAAAGGTGTACTGGACTGGCTGGTGCCTGTGGAATTGGAGTCGACTAGGAACGCCCAGGTCGCACGCAACCAAAGCTGTCGTTTGACAGCAACAAAAAACCCAAATCCATGGACCCGCCATCAGGTGAAACGACTGCGGGAGCTGAGAGATCAGGTGAAAACGATATAGCTGAACCCGACATTCGCTGTATTCTAATGGCCATGGAAAAGAACTCACAGGGTGGAATTGCCTCCCTAGGCACTAAAATGGACGCCCTCACGTATCACATGGATCGGATGGCGGAGAGGCTAGACAAGCATGCCGAGTGCCTCGACATGTCGGAACGCCGTATAGGGGAGGTGGAGGAAGCGCAGACGACTCTGGACTTGGAACACAAACAGCTGGGTAAGGTGATCCAGCTTCTTCAAGATAAAGCCGAAGATTTGGAGGCGCGGTCGCGCAGATGCAACATACGCATCATAGGCCTTCCAGAGAACACCCAAACTGGAAACATGGAACAGTTTGAGGAATCGCTGCTTAAAAAACTGTTTGGAGACACAGCATTTTCAGGCATGTTTGTTATAGAACACGCTCCTCGCACGCTTGCCCGAGACCGAAACCCGGGGCTCCACCGCAGCCCATTGTGGCAAAGTTACTCAACTACCGGGATCGCGATACTGCATTGCGACTGGCCCGTGAGAAGAAACCATTAAACTACGAGGGCAGCACGCTATCCTTGTTCCCGGACTTTACCACCAAAGTACAGGAAGTGAGACGCCAATTTGTTCCCATGAAACGACAACTACGGGACCTTGGGGTTGATTATGCAATGCTGTACCCTGCCAAATTGAGGGTTAATAGACAGGGCAGATCCACTATTTTCACAGACCCGAGGGTGCTCCAGAAGGCCATGAAGAATTGGTGCAAGGAAACCCGAGGCGCAGACAACGACGGAGGATTCGAAGAAGCTGCTGGGGGATCCATAGAAGAGCAGGACTAAGGGTGATCTATATGTATATGTAAGGTATTTGTGCTTTTCAATTAGCGCCGTGGAGAGAGACTGATCCTATCTGCTGATAGCGCTGGCCAAGCGGTGAGAGGGGGTTAGTTCAGGGATTGTGATTTGCTGGAACTACTGGTCTGTAAGAGGGACATTGGTACATGCGGTGTCGCCTGGGAGGGAGTGAGCTTCCACAAGAGACTTAACTACACTGAAACCCATGCAGACATTAGCTCTTGAACTTTATTTGTGCATGACACCTGGGTGCCAGTGATCATATAGTGACATTGCATTTGTCTCAGCTATTCTACTGCTCTCTTTCTGTATGGCCTATATTAGGTGTGCAATACAGGATAGGCGACAGGGCAGGGAAGATAGAGAGAATAATACAAATTTGAAACTGATTATTATCACCTCATATTGTCGTGGAACACTGTTTGAATTTTCTTAGAGGGCACTGGCTAGCACTCGTTTTTTCCTTTATGGAGGCGGAGGGGCGGGCGAGGTGGCAGAAACATTGTATAGACGCTGTTATAGACTCACTATGAGCGAGCTACCTGCGCCCCTGTGTGTGTACCACATTTCCTTACGTAGTAGTTGTTTTTGCTATGTGCTGATTGTTATGATGGGGACGATTTGGAGGGGAGGGGGGAAGGGGAGTGAGTTGAGAACCCGACTGCTAGGGGCAATGCGGGGTGGGGAGTGGGATGGGTCAGGGCACGTTAGTGGTTATTTGAAAGTGTGGGGGAGGGATGAGAGGGGCGGGGATTTGGGGCGCGGCCATGTTGGGGTTGGGCATGCGTGGGTGGGGGGTAGGGCTGAGCTGCAGGTTTTTCTATTGTTGTTGTTTAGGCAAATGGTTTGTTGAGGATGTGCTGTGGACCTATATTGGCTGAGACGTTGACAGATGTGCGCGTTGTTCCCTGACAAGTAGCAAAGTGCTTGGTGACATGAGCCCTCATTGCCCCTGCAATGGCCCAACACAGACACGGCGATGAAGTGCTCCCCCCATACAATCCTCCCCTGACATGACACAACAACTGCAGGATAATGATACTATTACTTTACTGACCTGAAATGTTAGGGGTCTCAACAACCACAGGAAGGTCCGGCCGGCGGGTACTTCAATACCTTTCTAGACACAAGATTGACATTGCGTTATTACAGGAGACCCATTTGCATATGGACAGTCCGACACTACATTATAGAGGGCTACATAGTTGTGTACACGCCGCTGGCTTCACATCGAGTGCCAGGGGAGTGCTGACTTGGGTGAATCCGAGGTACCCTTTGACATTTACTCCAATTGACTCGGATTCCGAAGGACGTTATGTAATCACAAAATGTACTGGTAAAGGTATGACATTTCACGTGATCAACACATATGGCCCTAACTTTGACTGCCCCTCGTTTTATATGACGCTTGCTAGCAAAATTAGAGATTTGGAAGAAGGACAGGTCCTGTGGGGTGGTGACTTTAACCTGACACGACAACCAGCCTTGGACCGCTCGGATGGGCCTAGCAGGCGCCCTTCTGCCTCATCACGAGTCCTAGATGTTGAGATGACTCGACTGGGATTGCAGGATGTCTGGAGGACCAAACACCCATCACAAGGGGGGTACACACACTTCTCATCACAACATGACATTCACACCCACATTGATTATTGGCTCCTCTCTGCGCACCTCCTCCCCAGGGTACAGGCGTGTGTGACCACTCCCCGGTGCTTGTTGCTCTCCGCGCTCCGGCGCGTCATATTCCTCCCTTTTCATGGTGACTACCTCCTTATGCGCTGCTGGATGACGCTTTTCACGAAGAGTTAGCCACTGCCATTGACGACTTTTTTTGCAGAAACGAGGTCACGGTGGACTCCTTCCTTATTGTGTGGGAGACCTTTAAAGCATATATGCACGGAGTCATTATTTCCAAACACGCTGGAGTCCTCAAATCCATTTGTGAACGTCTGTCACTCTTAGAGAACAGGCTGAAGGACATAGAGGCACGTCGTCTGCGTGAACCGTGCGAAGATCTGACGCAGGAGCTTGCGCAAACGATTTGTGAATACCACGATGAGGCGGACGTTGAGGTGAAACATCTCGGGATCGTATGGACAGAATGAGCGCCCGGGTGCGGTTTTGCCCAAGATGGCCAAACAGCGCAGGCAAAATGTGACCATGTCCGCTCTGAGGTCTCCGCTAACTGGGGAAGAACTGGACGACACTCAGGTTGCGGCCCGTTTCCGAGAATATTATGCTGCGCTATACACCTCTATAGGGCCGATATCGGGAGATCGAATCGAGGAGTATTTAACATACATCCATTTACCTTGGCTCACTAACACTCACCGCGAGTTCCTAGCGCGTCCGTTTGAGAGAGAGGAAATAGTTTGGGCGTTGTCTTCTATGAGGGCAGGCAGTGCACCGGGCAGTGATGGGTTTCCGGCCTCATTTTACAAGATGTTTTCCGAACTGCTTATCCCTAAATTTTTGAGGCTTGTTGAACAGATTGCGGAGGATGGTGAGATGCCCCCAACAATGCGGGAAGCAGTCATAATAGCTCTCCTAAAGCCTGGTAAGTCTCCGGAGGACTGTGCCTCATATCGACCGCTATCTCTCATCAATGTAGACGCGAAGATCTTTGCAAAAATCATTGCTAATCGTTTCAGCCCATTGATCCCGACGCTTGTGGCCCCCGAACAGACGGGATTTGTCCCCAGCCGCACGTTGACTTATAATTTACGTACAGTGTTTGCAGCATTCCACACACACGACAGGAAGTGCCGGTGGTAGCGGTCTTCCTGGATATGGAAAAGGTGTTTGATTCTGTCGAATGGCCTTTTCTTTGCACTGTGTTACGGCGCATGGGTGTTTGGGGAACTTTTCATTCAATTGCTGAACACGCTCTATACATCTCCGACGGCACGTGTCTTTATAGGTGCGCATACGACGGAACCCTTCAATATAGGACGCGGCACTAGACAGGGCTGCCCCCTCTCTCCTCTCCTTTATGCCTTCGTTGTGGAGCCCCCAGGGGTGCTCTTTGCGTGAGTATCATGGACACCGCAGTATACGTTTCCCTGGGTACAATTTGATAGTGTACACGTACGCTGACGACACATTACTTTACGTACGAGACCCGGAGACTAACCTCTCACGAGTGTTGAGAGAAGTGGTCTTGTTCGGTTCGCTCTCTGGGATCCACGTGAATTGGAACAAAACTGTAATGTTCCCACTTACCCCAGCCACGAGAAGGGTAGACTCGGACTACCCTATACAATGGACCACTGATTCAGTCAGATACCTGGGAATACGGCTCCACACAGACGCGGAGGTGGAGAAAATTATGGTGTGGCTATCTCCAAACTCCAAGACGATGTAGAAAAATGAATTCACCTTCCTCTCTCCTTGATGGGCCGCATCTCACTGTTGAAAATGATCGTACCCCCCATTTCTTATTTCTTTTTAGCAATATCCCCATGGTATTATCTAGTGCATTTTTTAGACAGTTGCATACTCTGGTGTTGCGACTGGTTTGGGCTGGTAAGCAACCAAGAGTGGCGTGGGATATCCTTATACGTCCTTACGATGACGGGGGCCTGCAAGCTCCTGGTCTGGAATTATACTATCGTGCTGCACAGGGCGCCCATGCGAATGTATGGATGCACGGTCCTGTTAACGCTCCCCACATACTTATTGAAGGTATAGTGGCTGATCCAACTCCGTTGCCGGCACTCATGGCTCAGCCCCGAGATCGAGGTACGGGACTACTAGACTCGTTAAACGCTGTGACACATGCGTGGCACTATCTTATGGATGCACAGGCCTGCTCGCTACTGTATGCCCCGGGGGCCAGGCTGGAATGGTGCTCATTGTTAGGCCCATGCAGAGACAAAGGTGTCCTGTCATTGCTTGCATAATTAAACTTAACCGCCATGGGAGATCTATTCCTTAGTGGCACGGCTCGCACATGGGAAGAAGTGGACATAAGAGACGGACCAAGCGCTCCGCTTCTAGCTCGATTCCAGTTCCATAGGGTGAGGCTTGCACTCAGAGGCTTGCTCGGGGGGATATGGAAGAGCCCCCAACGATACGGACGTACGAATATGTAGTCACGGCTAAGTCTCCAGCTCATCTAATATTGCGACTTTACCGTGACACACTGTAGGAAAAAACAACACATTACGCAAAGCCTAGATTAGCGTGGCAGATGGATTTAGAGATTGATCTCCCTGAGAAAAAGTGGAAATATTGTTGCGCTAACGTTAGGAGGGTATCCCTTAATGGTCCGACACCGGTTACTGCATTTTAAATTTCTTAATAGGGTGTATTATACCCCTGAGCGATTGTTCCGATATGGACTGCGTGATGCTCCCAACTGTGTAATGTGCTCAGAGCAATCTGCAGATTTTTTACACCTCGCCTGGCTCTGCCCGAAGATCGCAGATTTTTGGCACGAGGTTTACACCGAGGTGAACAGGGTCACTGACTTGTCGCTGTCCCCCTCACCACAGCTCGCATTGCTGGGATACTCCAAAGAAGTTGCGTCCGAACTTCGCAGACTGGTGGATATTGCTTTCCTTGTTGCAAAGCGCTGCGTAGCGCTCACCTGGATGAGAGGACCCGTCCCGATGCTGGCCAGATGGTCTCGGGACATGCTATACTGTTGCACACAAACAGGGTTATACAGTGAGTTATTACCCCCTCGCAATCCACCAAAGAACTGCTGGGCGCTGTACCTTGAGAGGAGGTCTGTAGTGGAAGATGGTGATTCTGGGGACGCATGCTTGGGGTTGGGGATGGGGAGTGCGAGGGAGCACACACCACAGTGCGATGGGGAGGTGACATAATTGAAATATTATCTGGACTGATACTGACGATGTATGGGGGTGTTCGTGTACCGACAATATTCTAAACTTACCGCTATATCTTGTCATACCACTATTCATGTTATTGATTGAATTTCTTTTTGGTGACAGCGGGCTGTGAGGTCGGATGTGGGCGACGTTGATGGAGGGATACGTACTGATAAAGTTTATGTTACCTTCACTGTGGGCACTTGATGAGTGAGGAATTGTAATGTAAGCCAGACAGGGGATATTGATATTGATGTTGCTGTGGGTAATGCGCACATGCAAAACTGAAACAATGTTATTCTTCTGATACGGATGTCAGCGTTTCTGCCGATTGATTGTAACTTTTTGATATGCCAATAAATTTTAAAAAAAATGTATGTCACTTACTTACACGCAATTGCTGATATTAGGGGTCAGTTTGGAGGGCTGATTCTGCTCTGCTTCACAAAGGGCCGCCATCTTGGGGAGGACTTGGCTAGCGGACTAGGCTTTCCCTAACCTGAAGTTTAAAAAACGAGGCTGGCACGAGCGTGCTGCTGCCACGCCAAAGGTGAGCCACAGGCAAGCCCGTCTGCGCCCGTCCGCGCTTGGCCCATGCTCAGCGCTAGGATCCCTGAGAGTTTTGGGGCTGGTAAACCTCCTACAGCTACTATGGAAGAACAACACAGTTGGAGTTATATGGTGAGGGTATTTGCCTTTCATTGGAGGCGTTGCTAGTTCCCTTCCCTGAAGCATGCTCCAAATGTGGAAGATTCCTCCCTAAAATCATGATGCATCCCATTTCTCCAAGTGTCAATATGAATTCAGGGCCAGTTGGAGGCGTTGATCAAGTATTCAAATGCATTATGCTTAATGCTAGATCATTGGTCAAGCATAGTTCGGAGTGTGCAAGGCTTATAGAGGAAGAGGAGATAAAAATTGCCTTTATTATAGAGCCATGGATGGATAATTATTCTGGCCCAGACATAGTGAAGGCTACCCCTCTGAGGATTTTATGTTATAATTTAGACAAGCCTTGTAAGAAAGGTGGAGGATTGGCCGTGATGTATCACGGTGTGATCAAGGCAGTTTTTCAGCCTATCACTATGGAGGCATGTGAAGCCTTATTTTTTTAATTTTAGTCTATCCCATCATCATACTTTTAAAGGAAGTTTACTGTACAGGCCTTCAGGAGTAAGCAACTCCATCTTGGTAATGTACAGGAAGAAGGTTTATGTACAGATGACTATACAATCATGGGAGATTTTAATTTTTATTTAGAGGCACTCATTGATCCGGACACTTTGGCCCTGAATGATATGATGAATGGTGCTGATTTGAGGTAGTTGGTAAATGGGCCCACTCATGCAGCAGGACATACCCTAGGTGGTATTTTTTCTAATCACCAGGTCTCAAGTTTATGGGACAACTGCCACTCGTCTGATCGGATCATGCCACCATCCGATTCGAGTTGACACTGATGGGGCTGCGTATGATGGGGCGGTGCCCAAAAGACCCTATAGCCACTAGAGCATGGAATAAAATAGAAGGTGCAGCCCTGCAGGAGCTTCTAATTGCCATGACTGTTCAGTGGGAGTGGATGAAGCCTCTATGGTTTATGCAAATTGCCTGGAACAAACCTGCGAGACATTAGCTCCAGTTAAGACTCTCCGCCCCAAAAGATCGCAACTTTCTGCGCCATGGTTAACGGCGGATTTGAGAAATGAAAAACTCATGTGTAAATGGCTGGAGCAGAACTGGATGATGGGATATAGAGAAACGGAGAAAACCCTCATCTTTTCTTCCAAACAAAAGTGCTTTGCAACCCCCATTGATTTAGGGAAGAATTCAGCTAAAGAACTATTTAGAACTGTTTCTAATCTGGCTTCTCCGAGTCCAGCCAGAGTTCAGCCTAGTCAGGTACTTTGCTAAGACATTGCCAAGTTTTTCCTGACCAAAGTTGAGTCCATCTTTTGCGCTTTTAGCGTGTCGAGCACTAGGGGAATTTATGCAAGTGGGGTCACATTTTCCTTGGAGATTAGCAGCAGCAGCAGCAGTGGGGGCTACGAGTGAGGTGAACCACGCTCCTCATCCTTGGCAGCAGCAGCAGTGGGGGCTACGAGTGAGGAGAACCACGCTCCTCATCCTTGGCAGCAGCAGCAGTGGGGGCTACGAGTGAGGAGAACCACGCTCCTCATCCTTGGACTTCGATTTTACTTCTCGCGTTTCCCGCTACGCGGGAACAGATTGCAGCAGAGCCTGTCACCAGCAGCTGTGGGGGCCACGATCCGGTGGAGCACTACGCCAGCCACAATCCAGCGGGGCAGTGAGACGCCCTCCCGCCATGCCCTGCCTAGGTGTACTTAATCGGTCTGCCAGTCCCGCCCCGCGGGACGAGCCGGGCGAAGCCCGGGCCAAGGGCGGGCCTGTTTAAGCCCGTTCAAGACCGGCAAAGGACGGGACGGGCAACCCCTCTAACGTCTACTCCAGAGACAAAGGTCAGTGTCCCTGTTCAGCCACAGTTTGTGTTGTAAAAATCTGCTTTCTAAAAAGTAGCTGAAGATAAGGATAAAGTGACCACTATTGCAACAGTAACTACTACAGGGGACAATTGTGGTAAAAATCCTAGTGGGTCTTTGATGGGCACCCTGGACAATTTTCTTATACCGGTGTCGTCAGCTTTGGCTAAAGATATTGAACTGACTGAAAAGAGGTTATCCTTGGAACCTCTTTTCGACAAGCGGTCATCTATGGGAAGCTTGGATGGTACTGGGTCCCCTGTTCCTAATGAGTCTAACCCTGATGATATTTTATCCTCCTCGGAGGATGAAGCCAGCAGCTCTATTTCTTACACAAACAGGCATGCACTATCCCCAGAACAACAACTTATAGCTCCTCTAGGGAAGTCTAAGCAAAGCATTCCCCAGAAAATTTGCAAAAAAGGGGCCGGGTCAACAACCAAAGGGAGTCACGGCGGAAAGTAAACGGCCAGGGGTGCAATGAAGAGAACATGCTACGGGCACAAAAGGGAGGAAAGGAAAAGAACGAGTGCCGAAAGAGAGTGTCTTATCCAATAGTACTGACTGCCCTAAACCACTGAGAACAGCTAGCAAAGAGACAATCTCTCTGTCAAATACCGAACGTGAATTACCAAAGGAGTCGGGTGCCTTGTTTTGGAAAAAACTGGAAACTGTCCTGGAGAAGACAATTCACCCGATACATGAGAGGCTGGACTGTATTAAGACTAGATTGGTATGCCTGAAACTCTCGATGGCATCAGCCCAGAAGATGATGGGAAACGGGGGTAGTGGGACAAACTGTAAACAGACTATCCCGCAAGGTCAAGCTGATGTGGATGTAACCTTGAATTGTTTGTCAAATGGTAGTAGTAGTATAGTGGTAAATA
The DNA here is from genome assembly GCF_964263255.1 of Lissotriton vulgaris. NCBI lineage: Eukaryota > Metazoa > Chordata > Amphibia > Caudata > Salamandridae > Lissotriton > Lissotriton vulgaris. The sequence goes on from NC_141687.1 coordinate 1,572,218,117, forward strand.
AGCTGGAGGTTCTTAGAGCTACTGCTCCATTGTCTAATGCTGGAGGGGTTAGCCAACCTCCCCAGCTAGTTAGGGATAAAATCGTGGCAATTAGTAAAACAGTAAGTCACGCCCCCCTATCAGCTAGTAACCCCTCAGCTTATGTGGCACCTAATGCACCTACTGTAGAATTCCCCCCTGAATCTGCCCCCCTATGTGGTCATATTGGTAGGGATTACGTCATTGGATCAAGGTAAGAGGGAGATACACATGGAATTAAAAAATAAGTGCACATTCTGGCTTAATGATAATCGGCCTTTGCCAACTCATGTTCGGGCAGAGATTTTATCCGTTAGAAGTGTAAATTGGGTCGGCAGGAGTGTAAAGACAGTTGGGGGGATTGTGTTATTATTAATTTTAGGGACAGGAGATGTGTAGAACATATCCGCAATTGGCAACATATAGATCCTAGATCCCGGATCCAATCGCTCCCACTAACCTATTTTTACACCCCAGCACAGGATCCACACAGAGAAATCCTCCTATGGAATGAGCAATTTAGTTACCCCGTTGAACGGAGTCTAAGACTACATAATAGGTTCTCAGCCTTGTCGGGACTGGAGGAGTGCGACTGACAGCAAATAAAGGAAGGGGATGAGAGTATGATCATTAAAAGTTCATGTATTGTAAATGTAGCCGGGAGTGAGGAACTAAAGAATAAAAGTGCAGGATTAACTGTGGGTGGGATGAGTCCTAGGGAAACTATTAGAACGGGTATTACCCTCCAAAAAGGTGTAAATCATCTCCCTTGGTTTCCTGTATCTAGGAAAAGCCCTCCCTCTGTAACTGCCCCAATAATGATGCCACATTCCATCCCCACTTTGGCAAGGAAAGTAATAAATGGGGGACCACGACCTCTAGCTTGCTTGACTTCATTGGTGTCATGGAACTTGGCTGGTATGGGGACCAACTTAACGTCACCATGCTGGCTAAGTTTCATTGACAAATTTGACATCTGTCTTTTCCAAGAGACCTGGTCTGTTGAACCGGTATTTATTTCAGGTTACTTGAACTTCTATGTTCCTGCGGTGAGAGGGCGAAGGTGACGCCCAATGGGAGGAATGGTGATCTGGATTAAACAACAGCTAAGTTGTAATATTCAATTATTGCCAGTCAGGCATCGAGACATTATGGCAGTTAGGTTTAGCTTTCCGGGGGGTCAAAAAATTGATATCTTTAATGTGTATGCTAGAGGTGTACCAGGTGGTAAAAAGTCAGAGGTGATAACGGCATTAGAACTACTGACTGAATCCCTACCAGATGGGGTATTGCCGCTAATTGTGGGTGACTTCAATACAACCTTTGAACCCCTAGGGCAGGAGGATGTAAACCTGTTGGAAGAGGAAGACTCTAGATTGAGTGTTCCCAACTGGAGGTTAGGTCAACAGTTAAATGGACTGAGGTGGCACTACAGCTGAATGGGTTTTGTTTTGGTAACCAATTAAGGGCTGCAAATGGTCGGACTTTGTCCGATAGGAAGGGGGAAAATACCTATGATAATGGCACAAGATCAAGTAAAATTGACTACATACTTGTACATTTGAAGCTCTGGCACACTTTGGTGGATGTGGAGGTGAGGTCCCGTGCCCAGAGTGATCATAACCCTCTTACAGCAATTTTTAGGTTAGTCCAGGAGGGAGTGGTAAATAAGCCTGGAGAGCTATCAGCCCCTGAAACCTTTTTAGCAAATGATGAGCGCCATCTTAAGTGGTGTAAAGTGATTAATCAACCAGAAACACTTCATGCCATTAAAAGTAGCCTAGATATGGTACTTGGTAAAATTGGAGCAGATGGAAAGGATGGTACCAAGTATAGTCCATTTGAGGAAGTTCATATTGAATTGTTTGAAAATCTTAAAGCGCACTTTTGTAAACCAAGTACTGCCGGAGTAAATGCAAGGAAAAAAGTAGAAAGGCGGTATAACAGATCATGTAGGGAAGCTCGGGTTGAGCTGAGTTTAGCACTAAAAACAAGGAATTCAGTGACAATAAGAGCCGCCCGGTGCAACTATCGGAAAATGATTGGTAGGGCAAAAAGAGAATGGGATGACCAGATGTGGCAGGATCTCAAGGGAGCATGCCAGTCTAAAAACCAAAAGCTCTTTTGGGATACCTACAAATGGGAAGGAGGTGGGTGTGCGGACAGCCCACAAAATAATGTTCCCCAAAACTCCTGGATTGAATACTTCAAGCCCCAGTATGCTAGCATAGAAGGCCATTTAAGCATTGCGGCTCCTAGTTTTAAATTTTATGAAGGTATTGTTTTTAGCTTAGGGGATGTGGATAGAGCCCTGAACTCAGTAACCGAGGGGCGTGCTCCAGGGATGGACTGCATACCTGCAGACTTATTCCTTAGCGATAAAGATAGATGGAGATTATACATCAGCTGTTTATCTAATGCTATTGCCCAGGGGATGGCTGTTCCCAACTCATGGAAAGGTGCAGAAATTGTGCCTGTTTATAAAAAAGGGGACAAATCCCTAGCGGGCATTTACAGGCCTATTAGCCTGATCGATTCCGTACAGAAAATAATGGGCCGACTGGTCCTGGGAAAGATCCAGGACTGGATGGATGAGGGGGAGATCCTGAGTCCATTGCAAGCCGGGTTCCGCCCTAGGACCAGTACTGTAGACCAGGTTTTTCGATTTATTGTCATATATTGGCGAGTAGTTGTCCTAGAAAAAGGGGTATTATATGCAGTATTTGTTGACCTAAGGGCGGCATTCGACCTTGTCCCACGAGGGAAACTTTGGCAAGTACTGGAGGAGCTAGGCATGCCCCTGGAATTGCTGACGTTGATTGTCCGCTTACACAAGGACACTTATGCTAGGGTCAGATGGGGCAGACAGGGTGAGGTTACAGATGCCTTCCCGGTGGAGCGGGGAGTGAGGCAGGGGTGCGTCATGGCGCCAACCCTGTTCTCGCTCTTCGTGACCGGGGCGGCAGAATACCTTTCCCTGGTTCCGACTGATGCCCCGATGATGGCTGGAGAGAGCGTCTCGATCCTAATGTTCGCTGACGACACTTTGATAATTTCGAAGACTCCCAGTGGACTCCAAAGGGCGCTCCAGCGCTTTATGGATTTTTGCCGTTTGCGTGGGTTGGAAATAAACACAGCTAAAACTAAATTTATGGTCCTCACCGAACCTAAACGCCCTAAGCCAATGAAACGGTTTAAGGGAAGTGTATTTATGAATAATTGCCCGTTAGAACAGGCTGAATCCTTTACTTATTTAGGGGTCAATCTACAGAATGACATGTCTTGGAGTCCCCAGTATGACATGACCGTATTAAGGCACAAGCAACAAGCGGGCATTCTTCTTAAAAGATATAAGTCTTCCTTTACTAAACCTATGAGATCATTGCTGGAAATTTATGGGATGAAAGTTTTGGGCTCTGTCCTATATGGTGCTGAGATGTGGGGGTTCTCAAATATTTGACATTATTAGAAAATGAATTTCTGAGAAAAGCTACCCATGTTCCCCAAAGTACCTCATTAGTTCCTCTGTTTTGGGATCTTGAGTTTGAGTTTGAGTTTAAAATTACTTTTAGAGCGCACGTATACCAGCGGTTTCTTGGCGCTATAACTAACAGGATCCGGGGCTAAAAGGCTGGGAGGGCTAGAGGAGAGTTATTGAAAAGACTTCGTAAACAGGTGAGTCTTGAGGTGTTTACGGAATTGTGAGTAGAGAGTAATGGTACGAAGTTCAATGGGAAGGGAGTTCCAAAGGGTTGGGGCAAGGGTAGCAAATTTAGAGCCTCCCCACTTTTTTCTCCGGTAGCGTGGGATGGTGAGGAGGGACTGGGAAGACGAACGAAGTTCCCTGGTGGGAACATATGGAACGATCTCGGAGGAGATGAACGCTGGTGCCAGGCCAAGTCGGGCCAGAAAGGTGATGGAGGCGAGCTTGAATTGGATTCTGGCTCGCACTGGGAGCCAGTGTAGAGATTTCAGAAGAGGGGTAGAATGATGAAATTTTGGAAGTTTGAAGGCCAGGCGGGCCGCCTGGTTTTGTATCTGCTGTAGGGGGCGCAAGCTATATGCAGGAATGCCGGCATACAGGGCGTTGCCATAATCCAGGCGGGACACCACCATGGCCAGGATGATAAATTTGAGAGCAGAGAAAGTAAAGAAACGAGACACCCTGCGTATAGTGTGCAGTGAAAGGAAAGAGGAAGATACCACAGAGCTAACCTGGGAGTGAAGGGTGAGTTGGGAATTAAGTTTTATGCCTAGAGTTTTGACAGAGGAGGAGGGTGCAGGAGAGGGGCCAAGAGAGGGAGGCCAGAAAAGGGAGGACCAGGGGCTGGATGAACCACCAGTCAGCACCAACTCGGTCTTGTCGGGGTTAAGTTTGAGGTGATTGTGGTTCATCCTGTCCCTGATGTGGAGCATGACAGATTGAAAGTTTAGAACAGAAGAAGGGGAAGAGGAAAGATTGAAGACAAGCTGGAGGTCATCCGCATAATTAAATACGGCGACCTCCATCTGTTGGAGAGAGAAAATCAGAGGGGCGATATACAGATTAAACAGGAGGGGGGAGAGGGAAGAACCTTGGGGAACCCCGCACTGGACTTTCCGGAGGTCCGCTGTGAAGTCACCCAGGCGAACAGCCTGGGTACGGTCGCTCAGGAAGGAGGACAACCAGACCAGGGCGGTCCCCCCGATCCCCGCCGCCTTGATACGGGAAAGTAAGATGGTGTGATCCACCGTATCAAAGGCGGCTGAGAGATCGAGGAGCACAAGGGCCTGGTGCTGATTAGTATCCATACCCTCCCTGAGGTTGTCCAGGACCGAAATGACAACGGACTCCGTAGAGTGTGCGGGGCGGAAACCGGCTTGGCGAGGAGGCAAGAGCTCTGTGCTTCTCCACAAAGGAGCTCAGAGCGCAGGTGACATGGCGCTCGAGCACCTTGGCCAAAAATGGCAAGAGGGAGATGGGGCAGAAATTGGCGGGGACAGAAGGATCTGCCCCGGGTTTTTTCAGAATAGGCACAATTACCGCAGACTTCAAGGGGTTGGGAACTACGCCTTGAGCAAGAGAGCTGTTAAGGAGGTGAAGGGGGGGGTCTGGGCAAGAAACAAAGATATGACGAAGGATGTGAGCCGGACAGGGGTCAAGTGGAGAGCCAGATTTGACCAAGGGCACCAAGGAGGTCAAACATTCCCGAGTGATAGGGGGGAGGGTGGTGAGTTCACCCTTGGGAGGGGGACATTGGGGGTCAACAAAGGAGGGAGAGGGAGGAGGGATGTTGGCCTTGATGGTAGCAATCTTGGAAAAAGATCAGTGCAAGACTTAGCCATGCTGCGTCCAGTTTTATACTAGAGCAGAATATGGACAACTGAGGAATTGTTTCACTACGCTAGGGGTCTCAAGGAAATTATAGAGAAGGACCGCTTTCACAAAATCAGCTGGTTGAAAGCAATTAGATCTCATCTAGGGAGAATGGGTTTTATTGACCTGTGGGATGACCCAACAAACGCTGTCTTCCCTTCTAAGGCAGAAATGAAGAGGAGATATTGGGAAATGATTATAACAGAGAAATGTGCCATGATTTTGTCAACTCATTTCACAGAGCGCTTTCTTGAATTCAAGGCCTACCCAGCATTGGAACCATATTGGGATGCAATTGAAAAACCATTAGATCGTAAGCTCTACTTTCAACTCAGGGCAGGAACCCTTCCCATAAGGTCATTCACCGCAAGGTGGACAGGGAATACAGAAGATAAATGCCCTAACTGTAAAGACAAGAAAGAGACGATAAGCCACTTCTTGTTCTTTTGTCCTTTATATGCAGCAGCACGTGACAAATGGATAAAACCAATATGTCGTCAAATTGGCTTACGAAAACATGATGAGGCATTGAGAATACTATGTACTGATCCTGCCTCCCGATCGCTATTGCTATGGCAACATTTTTGAAATGGGCATGGATAATTCGATTGAAAGAAGATTGTTAGTAGCAAGGGCTGATGTGTATTATCATGTTGTGGGGCCTTCCCCTGGTGAAATTAACCTAGCCTATGTGACAATTAGATAAATATCGGCTATATCGCCCATCCCTTTTTTTTTAAGAACATTCAACATAATCTTCTGGTGTTTAATTACTTTTTAAAACTTCTTTAAATATTTATATAAACGTTTAAAAAAAAAGTGATTTTGTATTATGAAAAATGTATGCTTGTGATACTTTTATGATCAATTTGTCGAATAAAGTTTTTTGAAATGCAAGTGGGGAGGAACCAAAGGCAACAACAGTTCTTACTGCCACTTTTGAGAATTTTTAACCAGTGTCCTTTGAAAACATTCAAGAGCGGGGTCACCTTATGACCCATGTCCAGTTGCAGTGACCAAGCAGGCTCCGGTCACGATTGCGTCAATGCTATTATCAATTTTTAGTGGCATGTTTGTAACTGGGCAGTTTCCTATATGTTGGAAACTAGCCTCTATCGTGCCCCTATTTAAAAAAAAAACAGTCTGGGCCCTAAGGATACAAACAATTTTTACCCCATTTTTAGGCTTCCGTAACCAGCAAAACTGATAGAAAAGAATATGAATACACAACTTAGCGCCTTTCTAACAGAGACACAAGCTTTGGACTCTTCCCAATATGGCTTTAGGAAAGGTCATAGTACAGAGACGGCCCTCATCAAGGCCAGAGAGGAGATTAGGGGAGCTGTGGATCTGGGGGGGCAAGGTAGCCCTGGTTTTGCTGGATCTGCCAACTGCCTTTGATACGGTCCATTATGACATTTTGATGGACCGTATAAAGGCATGTGAAGTCCCTGGGAAAGTCTGGGGCCTTTTAAGATGCTTTTTATCAGGCAGAAGTCAAATTGTGGCACTTGGAGATCATCAATCAAAAACTTTTGCACTGCCCTGTGGGGTTGCACAGGGATCTTACCTTAGCCTCACGCTTAGCCTCACGCTTTTTAGTATGTACGTTTCCTCCCTGGCGCCTATTGAAAGGGAATTTGGTTTTGGCCTCACATCATATGCAGATGACACCCAAATTGTGGTTTTCCCGCTACCGGTGAAGAGACAGGTTTAGACAACCAATTCCAAAACTGTATGTTATCAGTGAGGAGTTGAATGGCAGAGAACTGCCTAAAACTCAACACTGGTAAAACTGAGGTCATATTGTTTGGTAACAATATTGACTTCTGGACTCCAAATTTGTGTCCAGAGTCGATAGGTTCTTTTCCCACGCCCACCAATAAGGTGAAAAACCTGGGTGTGATAATAGTCTAACTTTTAGTCATCAGGTTAACTCAGTGGCGTCTAAAACCTTTTATGTGATCAAAACAATCAGGAAAATATTGCCCTTCCGGCCTTCGAGCAGCTGGCTAACAGTAGTCACAACTCTTGTAATGTCGAGATTGGACTACTGTAACAGTCTGTACCTCAATGGTCAACAAAGGCTCCTGAATAAACTTCAAATACTGCAAAATGCAGCAGCCAGACTGGTTCTGGGCACCCCTCGGTTTGCACCTATTGCCAGGGAAATAAAGAAATTGCACTGGCTTCCGGCAAGGAACCACGTTTTCTTCAAAGCCCTTTGTCTGGTTTTTAAGGCGCTGCAGGGTTCAGTACCTGACTTTTTAAAACAGCATTTCTGCTGATATACACCAAAAAGACCATTTTGTTTGTTAGGGGCCAGGCAGGAGTCAGTGCCACGCATAAACAAATTTCGATGGGGAGGCAAAAGTTTTATATACGGTGCGGCAAAAGCCCGGAACAAACTGCTGTTTCACTTAAGAAATATCATGAACCTCCCAGCTTTCAGGAAGAGCCTAAAGACCTGGCTCTTTGCTCAATAAACTTCTTCCATTTTTTGCCACAGGAGATGTACCTAGCTCCAGGACACCCCCTGGGTAACAGTGCGCTGTATACATTTCATTAACATATGCGATTAAAAGGGATCAGGAAATTCCATCCTCGATTTTTGGGGCCTTTTCAGGTAGAGAAGATGGTTAACCCAGTCAGTGTAAAGATTCAACTCCCTTCAATTTTAAGAATGCACCCTGTGTTCCATGTGACTTTGATTAAAAGGTCCTTCCACCGGCCCCAGTTCAGTTCCAGTCAGAAGAAGAATTCGAAGTAAAACAATTCTTAGATTCTAAAGTAAGGAACAGGAAGTTCTATTACCTTTTAGCCTGGAAGGCTTTTGGTCCAGAGGAAAGGTCCTGAGAGCCCAGTACAAATTTTGATGCCCCTAGACCGATTCTAGAATTTCACAAGCCCCAACCCAAGAAGACTAAGGTGGGAGGAGAGGGTTCTTTGGTGGGCAGCACTGTCAGGACTGGTAAATTTAAATCTCGACTTGGGGTTTATCAGGCACTCTATGGTCTAAAAAAGAAGATATTGATTAATTGCTCATTAAACAAGAGACACAGTATTATTTCTAGAAGGCCTATTCACTCTTTTACTAAGAATGCTCATTTCAGTTCTCTGGGGTATTCCAAGATGCCAGCTGTCATCTGTGCCGTTCCTAGTCAGCACTGTAGTGTTTGGCCCCCAGTTGAAGATTAGTGTACTTCACACACGCGCTCTATGCATGCTGCGCACTTCAACTGTAGATTCATGGCGTGAGGCAGTGTTTTGTTTTGCGCATGACTAATTCTGAAGAAGTTTCCTCAGGAGAGTAGCGTTTTCGCTATTATCGCTGCTCTGCCTGACTCGTTTGAGTGTTGGGAGCATATCTTGTGGAAATACTTTTGAGTTCCAGTCTCCAGGTATTTAGGGAATACAACATTTTCCTGAGACTGGTGAGTACCTTTATTTTTGTAAACTGTAATCCGTAGATTTTCAAAGAAGAATCCAGAACTGCAAGTAAGTCCTAAGCATACCCTTCAGTGAGGTGTACAGTACCTCTCTGCATAAGGGAGCCTCTAAAATAAAGTACATTCGGGACTTGCAGAGAAATTTGAGTGAATTTAATAGGAGGCAATTGTGAGTTTTTAAATAGCTTTACAGGCTACACAGAATACCATCTCAAAACAGACTCATTAGGGTAGTTTGGTCACTGTGCAGTTAGTACAACTTCCTAAGAACATATTGGAGAAGATACTCAAAATTTGTAGTGAATTTTCTACACATTAGTACAGTTGTCTATCTACACTCGACTCTACGCCACAGTAGATGTAAATATATATATATATATTTGTACTTATCATCTTTATTTGCATCCAACATCTGTGAGAGAAAAAAGAGAGAAAATCCAAAAGCCATTTAAGAAGAAGAAATACAACAATTCAATGCTACAAGTAGGAGCGCAGTAGTATCAGTGCGTATTTTAAAGAACTATACTTTAAGTAGGTCTTGTCACAAACTAACAAAACTAAAGAGAACAGCCAAACCACTGTGTCTAAAAGGTAATTAAGTTCCATGGGAGGAGTAGGTTGGGAGTATTGAGAGAGCATTTGCGTTTGAAGTAGTAATTTCTGTTCTTGAATTTACAGGTGTTCGTGAGAATCCTTGCAGGGTTTCCAGTGAGGTGAACACAGCAGTGGCAGTCTCTCTTGTTTTTCCCATTCCCCTTCCCCCTTCTCTACTGTGAGTGAATATACTTACTGGCAGGGGAGTCTGGGATTTGGGACTTGCTCTTCTGCTCCTGTGGAAGCCAAGTTACGAGGTACGTGGTACTTGACAGAGATACATAGCATTTTGCCCGGATATCATGGACGCCTTGTCATTGAGCTCAATCTAAACTCTGGCAAGGGGCACTCCATGCCCTCTCTACTGGCTACAAAATGTGTAGCCTTTATGACTGGGACAAGTCCCATTGTGTTAGGATGAATGTGCTTCAGAACAACTGGGTCCCTCCCCCACATTTCCATAGCTACTAGATTAGGAACAACCGGGCCCTTTCGAGTCCTTTCACCCGCATGTAAAATGCTTTTAAAAAATGGGTGTTTCTGGGTCAGGATCCTTCACCTTACAATTTCTCTTAAAGTTTCCCTCCTTGTTGCACTTGAAGAAAATCACCACCTTGCACTTGTAAGGACTACCCTACACTCCCTTCTCCTGATGATCTTTCCAGCTCACACTATTACCATTCCCTTGTTTCCTGGGCCATCCTTGAGTCCCATGAGAAGTGCCCTGGCACTTACACTCTATTAGGACCAGTCTGTGGAGAGTTCTCCTCCTTCCTTTGGCTTAGAACCATGCTGATCTAGCCCTTTCGGAACCCTATTAGTTAACCACTTGTCAGCCTACACTGCAAGTTTCTCTGGATCCTTTTCTGTCAAGCCTGATAGATATTGCCTAGGTTGGGTAGAGCACTTCTCCTTGAGTCTCTCTGTCACGATCAATTGGTTAAGGGACCAAAAGTCATCAGCCTCCATCTTTCTTACCCACTCATTCCAATCAAGTAACACACCACAAATCTAAGTTTAAAATGAAAAAACATCTGCCCTCTTGCAGTCATTGATTCTCTGAAGGCACTGAGCTGGGTTCAGCCAAAATTGTCTAATCAGAGATTCCTTCATTCACTGATAGACCATTTGGGGTAAGTGTCTGGTTCGTCTCTCTGTGAGTGGTGGCTGTGACTATCCTGTCTCTGGTATCTTACCTCGCTGATGGTGTGCAAGTGCTCCCACAGGGTCCTCACTTCCCTGGTGGGAAGTGGCGGATCAGGACACAGTTCTTGATGGTCCTGGTGAATCACTCTGGCATACAGGGTCATCGTATCTCACAGTACATGGGATCCTGCCTGATCAGCACAGTTAAATCCTTTATGGTGGACCCTCCTGGCATACAGAGTGGCCACCCACTACTGCACAAGGCTATGGTCCTTACTGCACAGCCATGTTGTTCACTGCAGCCCCTCCTGGCATACGAGATAGTCAACTCAGCACTATGCATGGGGTCCATGCAGCGTGTCATATAGCTTAATTCATAGCAACTCACTCCTGGCATACAGGGTTCACTGACTCTGTCCTGCACACATGCAAAGAAGGGATCAGTGTAGCATCCATTTTCTCAAACCTCAATTAGAAGAGTCCACTCGACAGGGCTCCCCACTGGACCTTTCTCCATTCAACAATCTCCTCTTCCTCACAGGACACACTGGTCTTGGTAAGCAGGCAGGTGCAGGTGCTCCAGGTCAGGTGGTCTTGGTTTCCCTGGGTGATGTCCCCTCACCCAGCAGGCAGAAAAATAGGACTTGCCCCCAGACCTGGTCACAGACAGAAGTCCTACAGAACTTCCCCACCTCACACAACCCGTCTGGCTGCTTGGCAGAAGAAAGCTTTTAGGGACTCTAACTCTCCTTCTTATGGTGCATTTCCAGACACCAAATTCGATTTAGGGTCTGAATCTTTCAGGTTTTATGTTGGGGTGTATCTTTTTTTCTACTCCTCTGCTCTCTCTTCCTCTTGTGAAACCAGTCTGTCTCAGCAAAAGCGACTCTGACACATATAGTCCCACAACACAGGCTCTGGGTGTGACTAGAATTCAAATCTTGGATGTAAGCCACAATGATATGTGCATCAAAAGGTGAGCCCAGGGGTCCCAGACCTATTCTTTGTTATTCTCTTATCAGTAGGTCTGGGCAGAATTCTGTGGAGGGGCAGAGTGGGCAGTGGGCATGCTGGAAAAATGAACAACAGATCCCCGTGTGCCACAGCACCAGTAAAAAGTAAATGCAGGCTCATGCTACGCTGCATTCACCACCTTGAGCTGCTCCTCCTCCTGACAGTCATGCAGGTTGTACTCCAGCCAACATTTACCCAGAATAGAGGCTCAACTGCCCGAGCAGGGCAGCCCACAGACCAGGACAGCGGGAGGAGGAGACACTCCTACCGTCTGTGGATGCCAGGGTCACAGAGTCTTCTGAGGCGGTCAGTCCAGTGTAACTGCAGATGCAGAATATAAGGGTCAGCAGCACACACTGTGCTTGCGGCGAGACCTGTATGACACTTTTCAGAGGCTTACATACAAGTGGAAGGTTAGCTGCACTGGAGGCGATATTTCAGTGATTCACATTTCACAATATTAATCAGCATCTAATTGGCCACCTTCTGCTGGAGGAGGGGTGATCAGGTTATGGGTCATAAACTACAACGTTCCACCACACTCGAACTCACCCATAGAGCACCCAAAGCACTGCTTTCAAAACTTTCTAAATAAACAAGCATTGGAAATTGCATTAGGTTTCTCATATTGGAATAATAATTGAAGAGGTGAGGAAGCTGTGTATGAGAGCAGGGAGAATGGTGTGAGTGCAGGGTGATTGGTGCATGAATGAAGGTTGATAAGTGTCTGAGATCAGGGTGAAAGTGCCTCAATGCATGGTGATTGGTGTGTGTTCAGTGCAGAATGAGAAGTGTGTGACTGTAAAGGGTGAGAGAGGTTACCCTGTACAAGGTAGGATGTGTGCAAGTATAGGGAGAGCGGTATGCCAATAGTATAAATGCAGGATGAGCGGTTTGAGTTCATGGTGAGAGGTGTGGGTGGAGGCTGAGAGGAATGTCAGTGCAGAGTGAAAGGTATGTCAATTTTGTGTGAATGCAGAGTCAGCACTGTGTGAGTGGTGAATGAGCACTACCTGACTACCAGTGTAATGTAAGGGTGACTCTGCAGATTAAATGGTGGGTGAGTGTGCAGGATGAGTGGTGTCTGCGAGTAGGTGAAAGGTGTTTAAGTGTTGTACACAGTTACAAAATGAGGCAAATCACTGCAGTGTCCTTTGCTGCTCCCTGCAAAGTAAATGGCAACAAATGCCATTTTTCCATTCGCTCCTCGAGCTGTGCTATACTTAAAAAGTACTACACACTGTTGCCACTGTGGCCACCTCTCTTTCTGTTGAAAGCCAGCAGCTGTTAAAAGCGATAACAGGACTTTGAAATGGCATGGTTTAAGAATAAAATGAAGGGGTAAAAATACATTACTTTGACAAATAAGATATGTGTGTAAAATAAAATTACTTGGGGCAAGAAAAAAGAATGTAGGACAAGACAAATGTGTAGGAGAAGAAGAAATAACAAAAAGGAATATAAGGGCATGAGGTAATGAAAGAGCTGAACTAACAAACATCTGCAAAGTTAATAGGTCTGGGTTTAATGTGCTAATCAATGCCAATACATTGGCACATGCATTTGTTTTCTGGCTTCACTACATAAAAGCCAGACCTGTTGGCTGCATACATGCTCATTTTGTTTCAAGCAACTAAATTAGCGGCAAGTATACATATGTGTGTGTGTGTTGTAAAGATACGTGCATGTCTGTGACATGCTTGTGATTCCTGACTAATACTTAAGAATAATGGTTAGGTCTGTTGTAAGCAGCACATGTAGTCCTGAAACAGGGAGGGTTGAAGTGTATGCTGATCAATACAAATAATATGAAAGACCTTTACAAACAACATATATGAAAAGCTGTTAAATTCATCCATACACTTGTATTACATTCACTAGTATCATACAGATAAAAAGTAAAAGAAAAGTCATCTGGCCGAAGGTCTTCCTAGTGCATATGCAATGCATACAGCGTTTGTAAACAACACAACCCAACCTCATTTGCATGCACCCAGATGCTTGATCTAGTTCATAAAACTGTGCTGTGCAAGCCTGTTCATTTAACCATTTGTTCATAATCTTTACAAACACTTGGTTGTACAGAGGACTGCAAAAGTTGGGAACAGATTTAACCAGAAGGCATACAAGCGACACATGCCAACATTCGGAAATACTCAAGTGGAGACAAAGTTTTGCGAATTAACGAACACTGTGTTTTTTAAAAATCTTATTCAAGTTACTACAGCCAAATAACCAGATGTATCAAGATAGGATTTTGGGATTCCCTATCGCAAATCACAAGGATTCGCAAATAGGGAATCACAAAATGCAATGTATGAATGTGTATAGTACACCTTTTGCGATTCCTAGGTGGTTGCAAATGACCTACCTCATGAATATTAATGAGGTAGGTTTCAATTTGCGACCCCCTAGGAATCGCAAAAATCACAGGGATAGTGGCCTGCTGAGATCAGCAGACCACCATGTCCGCGATTGCTTTTAACTAAAGCAATCTTTTTTTTTGTAAAGCAGCCCGTTTTCCTTAAAGGAAAACGAGATGCTTTACAAAACAAAAAATTAAAAGTTTTCTTTTCATTTTTTAATAGCAGGCAGTGGTTTTACGAACATTCACATAGGGGAAGGGGTCCCTTAGGGACCCCTTCCCATTTGCGAATGGGTTACCACCTACTTCAAGTAGGTGGTAAAATGAGAATGTGTTGCAATCACAATTGCGATCACAAAACATTCATACATATAAATGCGATTCAGTATTAGGAAGGGATGCCCTAAACACGCCCCTTCCTAATACCGAATTGCAAACCCATTTTGCGATTCGTTAACAGGTTACTGAATCGCAAAATTAGGTTTGCTAATTCGGAAAAAACATTTTGCGTTTGCAAACAGGCAGATTCTGTGAATCTGCCCATTTGCGAAAGCAAAAATGCTTGATACATCTGGCCACTAGATTTATAACTAAATAGCGAATCTGGCGCACCTTAAGAACATTATTCGGACAAAAAAGAGAGAAGTCTGTTTCCTAAAAATAGAGTGAGGTGCTCCAGATGTAGAATAAATCGCTACAGAAAAGACTATGTTAAAAAAGTGAATTCATGCATGCAGAAAAACAGCTGGTGGTACCAAAGGAGGGAAGCAAAGGGGCACATGCCAGCAAATTCGGAGAGCAGGCAGGCAAACATCCTAGCAGTTTACAGAGATTAAGCAGGCAGGTAATCTGCACAGCAGTACATATAGATAAAGCAAGCAGCCAAGCATCCCATCATTTCGAGGAGATAGAACAGAACAGGCACGCTCCCAGCAGGTCGCAGAAACTGGACAGCTAGTGCTAGACTTGGCTTTTTAAGCGGGTTTACCCCAGACTTTTTGCTTTTTAGCCTCCTGTATTTTCCTCTGTTTTGTTGGTTTTAGGACTCTGGACATATGTTACCACTGCTAATCAGTCCTAAAGTGCAGACCCATCAATATTGTGCTTATGGATTGGTGGTTCCATGATTGGCTTATTTTATTTACTACTAAGTCCCTAGTAATGTGCACATGTGTGCCCAAGCCCTGTAAATCAAATGCTGCTTGTGGGCCTGCAGCACTGATTGTGTCACTCACACAGGCAGCCTTTCCAAGGTGCCTCAGACCTGTCACTGCAGGGTCTGCTCGTAGTTTTTACTGTCAGGTCGACCTGGCAAGTGTACCCACTTGCCAGGCCCACACCTCCTCTTTTCTTACATGTAAGGCCCCCTTAGGTAGGCACAAGGTCCCCCATGGGTAGGGTGCAGTGTATGCGAAAAGTAGGACATTTACTGGTGTGTCTTACATGTCCTTTTAGTGAAAGACTCTGTATTTCGTTTTTCACTATTGAATGGTTGTTTGTCCAATAGGATTAACATGGGAGTTGCCATTGGGATAAAATAGAGTAATGGAATGTAGTATACCTGAACTCAGAATTTAAAAAATACATCTTTTAGTAAGGGTGATTTTTATATTAGAAAGTGGGTATTTTCTGTGTAACCATCCTGTGTGCCTCTGCCTCAGGGTTTAGAGTGACAGGAGGAGGGAATGTGAATTCACACTAGACAGACAAAAGGTGAGGTTGAGGTGTGTCCTGCCTTTCTTGTGCCAAGCTGAATAGACCTGGCTGCATTTAAAGTAGTGGGAGGATTGGTTGTTTGCACCTAAATGGACTGTGTCTGTGTTCCATAATGCTGTCTCCACTCCATAGGGAAATGTGATATCAATATTTGGGTTAACACGTCTGTGATTCAATACTCTGAACTTTATGGTAGCTTTTCAGTCCTTGACTTCCTATCATGCGACTCCTCCATTATGCCCTGTGATGATCATTTTACACAATGACCTTTGCACTTATTGTTCTTTTGTAAATATTTTGGGGCATATTTATATTAAAGTGGAGAAGCAAGACATTAAGCCAAGAAGGCTAACAACATGCTTCGTCACTTTAGAAATGCAGGGCTGCACCATTTTTACTAGAATATGGTGAAGCCCTGCGTTTCCCCCTGCACTGGTGCTAGATTTAGCAGCCTAGCACCAATGCAGGCACCCTCGCACCATAGTGCAAGGGTTTCTGCATTGAGGAGAAAATTGTTTATATCCTCCTAGTATTTCGCAAGACGTTTTTTTAATGAAAGGTGCATACTCGCTTGCTTAAAAAATAGTAATGTGATGTACCAGCTAACCACATTTCAGTCAGAAAGTGTGATTTTGCAAAATTGTCATTACATTTAAAAAAAGAAAATTAGGCAGTTTTGTGCAACCCTTCGTAAGTCCTTCCAAGCCAGCTGCACTTACTAGGACAATTTAGGGGCATATTTGATTGATGAGCTTAATCCTGATGCCCTATTTTTAACGGAAACTTGGCTTCAGATTGGCAACGACCCGACCTTAATATGGGCCACTCCTCCAGGCTACACCCTTAAGCACCTCGACCGCCAATCGGGGAGAGGCGGGGGCTTAGCTATTATATATAGGGACACCTTTAAGTGTCGGGTCACTTCTAATTCCTTGCTGACCTGTGAGAGCTTACACTTTGGACTTGATCTCTCCCCTACCACCACTTTTTCTGGTATTCTACTCTATCGACCACCAGGCTCCCTCAATAATTTTATCACTCAAATTACTGATCTCACCGCTAACGCAGCCGTGACCTCATCTAACCTCACTCTGCTTGGGGATTTTAATATCCATTCAGATGACCCCCAGGATACGGCAGCTAATAACTTGCGGGCCAACATGCAAGCGTTAGACCTCTGCCAGAGAGGCTATCAGGCGACCCATAAGAAGGGACATCTTCTCGATCACATATACAGTAATATCAACCTTAATGTAGAGTCCCCTGTTCCTCTGCCTTGGACCGATCATTTTTGGATACCGTTCACCTGGCTTTCTAACTCTTGTCCCCCTCCTGAAGCCTCTATAAAGTACATGGGCAGGAAATGGTCCTCACTTCCCCTCACCGATTGGACAACGGCCCTTACTCAAGACCCCCCGAGAAATGCCTTGAACCCTGCCTCAGCTTCTAGCAACTTTGATCACTGGATCTCCAGCACTTTAGACCAAGTTCTTCCCAAACGCCTTGTAATCTCATCAGAAGACCGAAAGTTGCACCCTGGTACACTCCTGCTCTGAGGTTATTAAAGCTTGACTGCCGCAAACTAGAGAGAGCGTGGAGGAAGGACCATTCTCAGTCTAGGAAAGACGAATACAGGTCCGCAATGAGGCTCTATAAATCAGAGATTAAAATGGCGCAAACCTCCTTCTATGAAGGTAAAATAAGTGCTGCAGCAAATGCGCCTAGAGAAATCTTTAGGATAGCTAAGTCCCTCATTTCAGCTCGGGGTGAGCGTCCTTCTGTTGAAGGGGCACAAGACCGCTGTAATGAGCTAGCTGCCTTTTTTTCCAAGAAAATCTCAACCATAAATTCATCTTTTAGTAATCCTACAGTCAATACCCCCTCCGTCCCTCCTAGGCCAGCTGACTCCTCGGTTCCCTGCAAACTGGACACAATTCCGCTTCTTGATGCCGCCAGCCTGGATAGATTAATCTCCAAAGTTTCTTCTGGCTCCCCCAATGACCCGGCAACCCCCCGGATCCTTGTCAAGGCACTGGACGTTATTCGTCCTGTGATCCTGGAAGCTTTAAACACCTCCATTGTGTCCAGGTCGGTCCCACTCGCTTGGAAGTGTGCCATGGTGAGGGCGCTTCTCAAGAAACCCTCCCTGGACCAGAACAACCTGTCCAACTACCGCCCCATTTCGTTGCTTCCCTGGTTGAGTAAACTGCTGGAGAGGCACACCAACAATATCTTAACAGACTATCTGGAGTCCAGCTGTCTGTTGCGTGCCTCCCAGACAGGTTTTCGCCCTCAACATGGCACAGAAACTGCCATGTTGGCGGTCACAGAGGAAGCAAGAACGACTTTGGATCGGGGAGGAAAGGTGGCCATTATCCTGTTAGACCTTAGTGCCGCGTTTGACACGGTGAACCATGCCATGCTAGTATACCGACTGGCGGGCATGGGCGTGTCGGGCGCAGCCCTGGACTGGCTCACCTCCTTTTTGAGTGAGCGCTTTTTCCGGGTCTTTGAGGGTGAGACAGTCTCTCCTAAACATCCTCTCAGGTGTGGGGTCCCTCAGGGCTCCTCCCTGAGCCCGACCCTCTTTAACGCCTACATGGAACCTCTGGACAGGATAGTCCATCCCTTTGGTGTGCGTATAGTCACCTACGCGGATGATACGCAGCTGGTGGTCTCGTTAGACCACGCAGATGGATCATCCAACACCTTAGGCCCCTGTCTAGAGGCTGTTGCCAGTTGGATGCAAGCTTCCTGTCTCAAGCTTAACGGGGAGAAGACAGACATCATTCTCCTTGGAAATCCCTCCCCGTCTGCTCTTGCACCCGTCTGGCCACCATGTCTTGGCGCTCCTCCTGCGCCCAAGTCCCAGATAAAGAGCCTCGGGATCTGGCTTGACACTGCCCTTGATTTCTCTGTCCAGGCTACTAAGACTGCTGCCACTTGCTTCAGACTAATGAGGATGCTCCGGTGGGTGCTCCCTTTGCTCCCTTTCCAGGCGAGGAGGATCATGGTCCAGGCCCTCATTCTCTCTCGCCTGGATTACGGGAACGCTCTCTACCTGGGAGCACCGGCTTCGGTCCTTCAGAGGCTCCAGGTCACACAAAACAGTGCGGCCCGCCTATTGTTCAATCTGTCCCGTCGGCAGTCGGCGAGGAAGGCTCTGAAGGACCTTCATTGGCTCCCAATGGCTGCCAGAGTGCAGTTCAAAGCTCTGTGCATCATGCACAAATCCTTCCACCGTGTAGGCCCAGCGATTCTGCACCCTCTGGTTACGCCTTATGTTCCAAAACGCCCCCTTCGGTCTGGTACCCTGCAGCTGGCCACCTCCTCTAGAATTAACAAAGTCCGTTGGGGTGGCCGCTCTTTTTCCCATTCGGCGACCAGACTCTGGAATGCCCTCCGGGGTAACAGCAACCTCCTCTCGTTCAGAAAGGCCCTAAAAACGCATTTGTTTGCTAAATCTCTCTGATCTGCTCCGAGCCTGCGCTAAAACCATTTTATCTTCAAGCGCTGCGAGGCCCCAGGGCGGTTATGCGCTATACAAATGCAATTTTTCATTTCATTTCATTTCATTTGCTAAGAAGTGTCGAATCACGGCGATAGCCTCCTTATCTTAACGCTGCGTTCTGCCACTTCTGAAACTCAGGGCTGCATTATATTTATAACAATATGGTGCAGCCCTGCGTTTCCCCTTGCACTGGTGCTATCTTTCGCAGCCCTGCGCGAATGCAGGCACCCTTACACCATTGTGCAAGGGTGCTTGTTTTCAAGGGAAGATTGTTGATGCGCAGGAAGTTCCCACTTCCTGCACGTAAACAATATTTAAATGCAGTTCTGAAACTTCTATGTGTGCTGCTTAATGCAGCACACATAGACGTTGAAAAACTATTTTTTTTTAAATGACTGTTTATGTGCAGGTAGGGGTACCTTCCTGAAAATAAACAATCATCGGCAATTTGCTGTCTCTATGTGTGCTGCACAAGGCAGTGCACATGGAAACAACAACATCAAGGAGAAAAAGCATTTCTCCTGTTTAAGACCAGGTTTTCCCTGGTCTTAAATGTGGTTCTGCCACCTATTAACACTGCCCTTGTCTATAGGAGACAGCGACAAAATCAATGGCTGTTGCAGTGGATTGCCTACCGCAACAACCATTGCCCTCCCTTTTCACGCTAAACACAGCGTGAAAAGGTGCCTTATTTACAAGGCAGCGTTAAGCCACTTTAAGTGGATTAATGCAGCATTGTAAATAATGCGAGGTCCATATTTCTATCACAACATCACTGAAAGTGAATTTGTAGTGTGATAGGGGCTTGTATATATGCCCCTATGTCTATCCTAGAGGTCGCTTCCTGATGCCCATTTTGAAAGATGCGAATTTTAGGCACAGCATGGAAGCCACAGCTTATATTCAATCGGTACCCTCATTGTATATGTACTGGTCTGTGGTGAATTTTTTTACTGTGTGTAATCAAGCTGCGGAAATAGTTGAGCTGTTTTTTATGTTTTATTAAGCTTGGCCATTTTTACTGCTATTTATGTGATTTTATATATATTTTACGACTGTAAATGTACTTTTTTTGTTGTTGTTTTGAACTGTACTTTTACTTTTATGGTTGATGTATCCAATCGAATAAAGTATGACCTGATTTGACTTGTCCTAAACACACTTCACCAATAGGTGGTTTGGTGAGAGACATTGATGAAAACATCCCCTGCCAAATCGCCAGTGAGACAAAAGTGAAAAACTACAAGCCATAAATAAAGCAGATAGCCTGCAGATATGAAAAGTACATGCATTTGAGTGCCAGCATCTCCATCGACTGGCCTTAAACACATCGCATAGAAAAGTGGGGACGAATTACAGTAACTACACCACACAGTGCTAGAAGTATACCCCAGTACATCCCTGAAACAAGCAACCTACCCACTCTAAATCAAGTCAGTGATGTTGACAGAATCCCTCCCTTTGGTGTGCTTGCTGGTCTTTCTCGGAGCCAAACAGTGATGTCACTGCTCCTCAGGTTAATTTTCTTGCAGACAGCAAGCCACTTGGCACTGAGGTGAACAATACCTAATAACAGAACCCTAGCACAAACAAGAACTTGAAGAAATATCACAGGAAGGGAAGACACAAAAAAACGCTATCCAATGACTGCTGAGAAACCAGAGGAGCCAGTGAAAGAAAGAATCGTGAAAAGAGATGTTTGGTCATATCCGGGAGAGCACTACCACTGAGAATATTTATTGCAACACCGAGGGGGATATTTACAAGGAAGTGGTAGAGAGAGGCGTTACCCTTCCTGGCTTAATGCCTCTCTCCGCCACTTATGATGCGCAAGCCTGCACCATATTTATAACGATATGGTGCTGACCTTGCGTTTCCCCCAGCGATGACGTAACACTTAGCAGTGAAGCGCCAAAGCAGGCCCCCTTGCACCATAGTGTAAGGGTGCCTGCATGCAGGGGAGGATTGTTTATGTGTACGAAGGTGTTCCTTCCTGCACATAAACAATCCTGAAATGCCATTTTGTCACGTTCATGAATGCTGCTTAATGCAGCACACATGAAAGTCACAAAATTACATTTTTTAAAAATATTGTTTATGCACAGGAAGGAGGACCTTCCTGTACATAAACAATCCATGGCATTTTGATTTTTTCAAGTGTGCTGCACAAAGCAGGACACATGTAACAAGCAAAAACGAGCAGAAATAATGCATTTCTCCTCATTTCGCCAACTAAACACCAGGTTTTCCCTGGTGTTATTTTTGGCACTGCCTTCTATGTGCACCACCCTTGTACATAGGGGGCAGCATCAAAAATATTGGGTGTTGTGGTGAAACGCCCACCACAACACTTACCCCTTTCACGCTAATCATAGTGTGAAAGGGAGCCTTATTTACAAGGCAGCGTTAAGCCATGTTAAGTGGCTTAACGCTGCCTTGTAAATAAGTCTAAGCCTGTATCGTCACCACAACGTCGATTAAAGTGACATTGTGGAGGCGATAGGGGCTTGTACATATGCCCTGAATGCAGAAAATCAAGAGGAACTGTGAGGATTCCTTGTTTCCTTGTAGAAAGAACAGAAAGGCGAATAGCTCACATTTGACTTTCACCAACTTCTACCTGTGAGCTCGTGGTCACAATTCCAGGCCCTGTACTACAAGCCTGTTACCACTTCACCTGCTGCTGTTGTGCCTACAGGCATGTGCTCTGCTAATCACAACCTCAGAGGATAGAAATCAGGAAATCACCCCTTTTCTTAACCAGTACTTTTCATTGAATTTCATTAGAGTGTATTTATTGTACATGTGGGATTCGTGTCAATTTAGCAAATGTGTAGTGCTTTAGCACATTACATGCAAACATGACATTTGCAATATGACTGTCATGTACCTCTAGGTTAGACTAACAAATGGATGCCTAATAGTTTCTGCACAATGTGTCGCAGACAACTTTGATAGGTACAAAACATAATTGACATGTTCTTGATTGTGACTTCAATTATGTGTTCACTCATTTGTGTGTCTAATGTTACTTTAACTACCAGTGCACCATGGCTACAATTAAAAGCTAACCATTGGCCCCACTGGCCTTCTCTTTCATGTTCTTCACGTCTTTCAGGAGGTCCAATGGCTAAAATCAAAGTACTTCCGTTCACAGCAATGGAAAGTACTAAACCTTGATGATGACATGTGAAAAGGGGAAGTGCCCCTTTTCACAGCTACAGTTGTCCACCATCCCCGTGACACAACACAAAAAGTTTCACCCATCTGCCCACATCACTGGATACTCTGGAAGCACGACATAGGCTCCCAGTTATTCATTAGTAAGGAATGTGCAAGAATTCAAGAAAGGATTTATCATGAAAATAGTAGATTTATTGTAAGAGAGCACAGTACAGCAGCTAACATCTTCAAGAGCAGTACACAATTCATTCCATGGAACATAGAACCTAACAAACCATGGTAACAGATTACAGACTGAGTTTTAAGGAGAAACAAGAAATAAGGATAACATTAAAGAAACAGTAACATAATTTTATATATAGAACATAAGTATGCAAAATATGCCACACATCTTATCTCTTAAAAAGAAAAAAGAAAAAAACTTAAACAAAAATTAAGCTAAACATAGTCCTTATACCTAGCAGGAGAATAATTAACCCTATTGCTGATTTTCACTCTGGACGCTACAGATGTGTTTTTATCAGACAAACTCTGATCAGGAACAACTCTCCTTGGATCCAAATTGTTTCTCAAAGAAGATCCTTCTTCACAGCTTGAGGGTTGAACATGAGAGTGATTATCTTGACATTTGACAACATGTCTAACATTCCAAACTTTCCCATCATTGGTAACATTACTTTTCAAATTAACTTTAACAACTTTGCGAATAGGACCATATTTGGAAAAACCTTTTGCAACAAAACCTGGCTTCCGTATTCTCACAAAATCACCCACCACAAAAGTAGGAACTTTAACTTTGTGTAGAAGCATCATAATACATAAATACATCTTAATTTTGTCCTGACGATGTTTAACTCTCAATGAAGTACTGAAACTATCCGCTGGCAGAGTGTCACAAATGTTTTCTTTAATCCACCAGGGACAAAGTTTCGAAACAGGTTCCCTACCTCTCAAAAGATGGAACGGACTGAGTTCTGTAACAGAATGGGGTGTAATCCTGTACATCCAAAACTTTTCACGCAAAACACGCTTCCATTCAGTTCCACTCTTCCTAGCCCATTCCACACATTCCTTGAGTACTTGGTTGAACTTTTCTACTTGGCCATTACCCTGTGGTTTGTATAAAGTGTAATATGCCTTATACCACATGAACGAAGAAATTCTTCCACTTCATAAGATTTTAATTGCACACCATTGTCTGTAATTAGAGTCTCAGGACTTCCTTTTCGTGCAAAAACTTCTCTGAAAAACTCCACAATCACTTGAGAAGTGGCATGAGAAACAAATCTAACTTCAGGCCACTTAGAATGATAATCAATTAAAACAAGGGCAAAACGTGCATCTTGGGTAAACAATAAAATGGACCTGATATATCACATGCCAATTTACGCCACAGATTTTCTGGCCAAGCTATACGTATCAGGGGCGCAGGGTGAGTTTTTAACATTTTATCACTATTAACGCAAAGAGTACAGTCCCTCACAACTCTAGCAATCATCTTGTCCATACTAGGCCACCAAAAACTAGATCTTATGAGTCTTTTCCTAGAAGACATACCAATGTGACTCTCATGAGCAAGTTTTAGATTAACATCTTGCATGTGATCTGGGGGGACACACTTATTAGACTTTCCATTGTCAATTTCCAACTCAATTAGATACTTGCTGAAAAGATTTCAACTCTGGAGGTACAAGAATAACTCTAGGCCACCATTTTTTAATATAACCTTTCAACAGATCCCAATTCTTATCTCCATTAGTACTATTTCTCCAATCATCTTCAGAGATAGCAGCAAACTCACTGGCTACAAAATCTCCTAAAGAAGCAACAATTTCCACATCATCTTCCCCATTATTCTTACTTTCCAAATTACAAGGCAACCTGGAAAGACAAGCAGCTGTCACATTACTTTTCCCTGGGACATATTCCACCGAAAAATTGTACACTTGTATTCTAGACATCAATCTACTAATGCGTGCAGTGGCATTCTGCCCTCCATCTGGAGAAAGTATGGCAACCAAAGGTTTGTGATCCATTCTTAAAAGGAAACGACTTCCCCACAAAACATTTCGAAAATGTTTGATTCCCCAAACACATCCCAAAAGCTCTTTTTCAATAACAGAGTATTTCCTTTCTGTTTCATTCAGAGTACGGGAATTAAACGCCACACACCACTCATCCTTTCCATATTTTTGTGATAAGACTTCTCCGAGGCCATAATCACTGGCATCCACAGTAACACTAAATAGTTTATTGACACAAAATGGTTTCAAGGTAGGAGCATGAGCAATTTCATTTTTTATCAGTTGAAAAGCAGATTCTTGCCTCTCACCCCATTTGAACTCAACCGTTTGCCTCATTAACTCTCTTAAATGTTCCATCTTGGCAAGACCCCAACTCAACTCTGTCACAAAACATTTTGCATTTGTTATCTTGGAGGGTAAGACCATGCAACTCCAAACGTTTGCAAACCTCCATCACATGTTTTTTGTGAGAATCATTATTCGGGGAGAAAACAAGAATATCATCTTGAAAACACTTGACTTTGCTCTCAAGATCTTTAAAAATATGGTGCATGGCACGTTGAAAAACTGACGCCGCGGAGGCTCGCCCAAACAGAATTCTTTTGTATTGAAACAACCCTTCTGTCATAAGAAAAGCAGTCAAATACTTTGAATTTTCAGTCAGCACAATTTGATGGTATGCCGACCGCAGGTCGAAGGTGGTAAAAACTTTTTCTTCCTCCAGCATACATACAACCTCACTAATCCTAGGTAGAGGATGACAGTCTACAATTAGATTGCATTTAACACACTCAAGTCCACACACAACCTTAAACTTTGGTCTGACTTGCAAGCTAAAACAATGGGTGAAACTCATTCAGCAGATTCGATCTCTTCAATGATGTCCTCCTCAATAAGTTTTTGTAGTAAGATTTTGATTTGCTTTCTAATATTGATTGGTACATTTCTAAATTGTTGTTTAACAGGAATAGACCCCTTCTTTAGTTTATTCTGATGTTGAAAGTTATTAAGCTTACCTAAATATTTAGAAAAAACTTTGGGAAATGACTCAATATTTTTATGAGCCATATCACTAACATTAATCACTCCTCTGATAACATCAGACTTTTTTACACTTATCGGTGATGACCTTCACAGGATCAGAGTTTCTTGGATTGAGCATAATACCTAGGCTCCATTGATCCTTCCAACCAAGTATATTCACTCTCTTGAGCTCTAGTATAACATTTGTATCTGTTCAAAGCTATGCTAGACGTAGGTTTGAATCCAGCTTCCAGGCGTACCATGGCATCTTCAAACACATTTCTATCACCACCACCATCAAATTGAGGAAGTGTTCTGAAGACAACTTGCCCTTCAGAACCTAAAGAGTGTAACAAAATGTTCTTCCTTTCTGCAGAAAATCTATCTCCGTCAATAGCTTTTAAAAATGTTAAAAATGAATCCTTCCATCTGTTCCAAGGTATGGGAAGTTCACCTATAGGTTTGAGAAATTTAGACACTGAAACTGCATTTTTGCATATACAATGTGAAAAAAATATTGTTCATTTAATGCATTGAGTAGAACACTGTAACTTGCCACAATTAAAATAGTGTAATCCTTATAGAAAAATGAAAAAATAAGGAGAATAACTAAATTATAATAAGTACAATTAAGTAAAATTGTCCAATATAAAATAGAAAAAACCTATAATGCTGGTAAAATACTCTTCATGTGAAGTCAGTTTTATCGTTGGTCAGCGCTCGTGAGCCCCGATATTATTCTTGTAACTAAGTTCTCTATGAAACGCCAAAAGAGCGTGAAAACTGCCGATACTGCATATGTTGTCAAGGTAACCCAAAATGGCTGTCACGTATACACGATGACAAGGAGCGTAACGTGAGGCCAGAGAGTCAATGAGGAGGAATGAACGTGAAGCAGAACGTCTCTGACAGGGCTAGAGAGTGACAGGAAACAAGGTTCCAGGGAATCGCTTGAGAGGATCGCACGCACGCTCTTGGTTTGAAGGTAAACAGAGCGCGTGGGACCCATTAACGAGGCTGTTTGCGGTAATCTTGATAAATAATAATGATAGGCTTTACCTTTAGAATGCACCACTATGAGTAGAAGAGGAAAATGTCATATCAATGTAGACGCAATTCTCGGAGAGATGTAAATTTAACAATAGTACAAGTCAGCATCTAAAAAAAACTAGCAAAATTGTGACAAGAAGATTCAAATACGAGGACAAAATTAAATCCAATAATAATGATGAAGTTCTCAACGAAGATTCATAAGGATGGTAGAAGTCCATAAAAGATAGTGGTGGAAAGTCTTCAGAAAGAAGAAATAAAAAACATAGGTTCAACAAAGTGGTCGCTCCTGTGCTCAGGATGAACAGTAGCAGACCGGATACTTTGTCGCCAATTTTGTAAGAATCCAAGAAAGGATTTATTATAAAAATAGTAGATTTATTGTAAGAGAGCACAGTATAGCAGCTAACATCTTCAAGAGCAGTAAAAAATCTGTTCCATGGAACATAGAACCTAACTAACCATGGTAACAGATTACAGATTGAGTTTTAAGGAGAAACAAGAAATAAGGATAACATTAAAGAAACAGTAACATAGTTTTATATGAAGAACATAAGTATGCAAAATATGCAACAGTATGCATGTCGATACCAATGCCTGGACAACTCCTCTATGGTGTATGCAGGCAAGTACAATTGTACAGGTGGGTACTTACATGTTTCCCTTTTGTTTAGACACACATCACCACAGCAATGTTAGTTGGCAACAGTCACACTGTGCTTCATTACCCACCTTACCCACCTCTGACAAATAGAGAAGACCTTGGGGAGATGGAAACTTGGGCCAAAACTGACACTGAGCTTCAGAACAACCTGGTGAGAGAGAGAACTCCATGCCACACTGATGGAGCGTATGTGATGTCTAGATTGGAGAGCACATATGGCCTGCAGCAACACAGAGCTTGACAAAATAGGCAAGTTACTGGCCTGATTGGTCACGCCTCACTGCTTAGAGACTGGGAGGGAACACAAAAAACCTCACAAAAAGGCATTAATGAAGTTTTCAGCACATACTATGTCACACTATATGAGAGGGACACACCTAATACTCACTTTCCATGATATGAGGCTATGGCTGAGCTGGTTCTGTGAATTAGTACATGAGTCTCTCAGTGGGTCAGTAAGTGGGAGCATGAGCTTGACTGGATCTGTGAGTTGGTGCGTGAGTGTCTAGGTGAATCTGTGAGTGGGTGCATGATTCTCTTAGTAGGCCTGTGAGTGGATTTATGAGTCCTGAATGGATCTGTGAGTGGGTGTTTGTCTCTGAGTGGGTCTGTGAGTGAGTTTATGAGTGTCTCAGTGGATCTGTGAGTGAGACTGTGATTCTCTGAGTGTGTCTGTGAGCGTGTGTATGTGAATATCTGAGTGCTCTCTGTTTGGCCCTCTTCTGATTTGTATTGCCTTTTCTGCTTGTTTTATACCCTCTGTTTTACCTTTCCTGCTAATTTTTGTGCATCTGTTTTGCATTTTCTGCTCATTCTGCCCTCTGTTTTGCCCTCTTCTGCTCTGTTTTGCCATTCCTGCTCATTTTTCTTCCCTCTGCTTTATCTTTTCTGTCCTCTATTTCTCCTTTTAATACCCTCTGTTTTGCCCTTTCTGCTCTTTTTTCTGTCCTTCCGTTTGCCTTTTCTGCATGTTTTTCTTTCCTCCTCTACACAGTGGAGGGGGCAATGCAGCTCTGCTCCCTGGGTTGATTAGGCCCTAGGAACCCCACCCCTGGCGCTTGGCCTTAAAATAATGGGTATTGGGGACCCATGTGATGCTCCTCCCTGAGCCGATTCGGCCACAGGGACCCCATTCCCTGGGGCCCTGCTTTCATTGAATAGGGGCAGCGGCCATGCTGCCCCCTCCCTGGGTTGACTCCAGGCCTTGGGATAACATCCCCCATGGATTTTTTTTATAAATAAAGCCCAGGGGGCTGGTGTTACCCAGGGCTCAATAGCCTTAGGCCCGTGCATCCCCATCTTTTAAAAATAAAAATTGCCGCCTGGACCTGCCCCACTCAGTGGTTCAAAACAAGTGTATTTGTTTCATATTTGCCGTGGACTTGTGGCTCCGTCACATTTTCCCAGCTAAAAATGTTAAAAAAATATTTGTTGCCCTGGTGAGGTCCCTCTGGTACCCAATGACCAGAGCTAAGGGGTCAGGGTAGTCCTACCCTGCCCCCTTTTCTTTTATTTAAAACAATGTTTGTGGGACTCAGGTGAAGTCAAGTCCCAAGATGGCTGCCAAAACTTCCTGGTTGAAGAGCTGCCCAGCTAACTAAATTTCAGCATGTGGGCAGGTGAATCCTCGGAGGATCTGCGTCCTTATCTATCCTAACTTGGTTTGTTTTAATAAGCAAAAAACTACCAGACAGATTTACACCAAATGACAAAAGGGTTCTTTCTGGACTAAGAGCTACCATTTTGCCAAATTTGGTGCAATTCCGCTCAGTGGTTCGGCTGTAGTCATGCCTAAAATCTCTATAGAAATTAACATGAGAAAAACGTAGTTGACCCACCGTATTTCTCAGCCCTCGAAGCGCCCCAAAACTTTTCATGCACAACAAGAATCACCAGAGCACTTTCTTTGGAAAAAGTTGTGAAGATTTGCAATACGGCACCAAAGACATAGGTAAGACAAAAATGCTTTTCCATTGGAAACATGGTCCTAGCTCTAACTACCCACATGCCCAAAACCACAGCACACTTCAAATTTCAAGGGGTGAGCCCTCTCCAGCCACTGATCATTTAATATGGCACTATTGTATATGTATATGTATTGAGCAGCAATCCTCAGCTTAAGCATGAACATAAACAATGGATTCATTTGCTCACATATTCATGAATTAATTGGGGGCCATTTTGTAATATCTATTTGTATTACTTTTCATACTTGCCAATTAAGAATGTATTTTATTTTTATAGACACATTATGACCTGCTAATCCTGACTGAAACATGGCTAAATGACTCATCTGCTCCTACCCTTGACCTACTAATCCCTCCTAACCACAGCATTACTAAATTGGATAGACCCAGTAGACCAGGTGGAGGCATAGCCTGCATACACAACATCAACCTGCCAGTTAAACACACAAATCCCGTTCTATCCACCTGTGAATACCTTTGCCTCAACATCACTTGCAACAAAATATCTATATACAAACTATACACAATTTACCACCCTCCAGGAGACAATCTGGGTTTCATAGAACAAATCATGGAAACCATTGAAATGTTAAAATATGCTTTTTGACGCTTTAGTAATGTCATGTATCAATTAGCATTTGCGATACCCTTTTCTTTTCAGGCTCTATTATGCGTGGTGTTTGAAACTAATCCTTCTCTGTTCCGAGAAATCTCCTTTGCTGAGTTTTGTTTCTGTAATGAAGAACTGCTTGCGTTAGTGCATAGTTTCCCGCGATAAAAAATCTCTCCCACTTGTCTGGCAGTCAGATCGTACCACTAGCCAGAATTGCCTTCAGTGTATCCCAGACATGTTAAGATATGAGAGTAGAAACCTTTTCTTTGTTTTTCACTATCCGGCCACATCTGTTTGGAAAGTTCCACGGTGGGCGTGTTTTTAGCTAACCATGCAATGTACAAAACGTATCTTCATGCTTACGATTTTCCAATTCTCTATATAGACTCTTCTGAAGCTGTGCAGACGGAGCCTTGCTCTTAGCGTATATAAACAAACAATGTTTAGTGTATATTCTTCATTGTCTCACTGACTCTTCATTTGGTATGGAAGGCTGACAGGTGGTCTGCAGTGACCTGGGTGGCCCTAAGCAGGTCACTTATTTCGGCAACAAATGCTGGTCAACATTGTACGCAAATCTTTCTAGGAGACTTCAACCTCCACTGGAACGTTCTGAAAGATTTTGCAGTTCCCAGTGTTAAAACCTTTTAATACCTTTCTTGCTGACCTTAACCTGACCCTAGTTTGTGACAGGTCCACATTCAACAAAAGGATTGACCTTAGATCTTATCACCGGGAATCCCAACTCAATTAAGTTAGAATCTATCCCCCCACTGATCACCATCGCATCACATTCTTCATTAGGAAAGCTGTGATAACCAACACAACCTAACTAACAAAACCCAGATTTTGGAAAAGGAGCATGCACAACAGCACTGTAATGAACTGACCTCTTAGCAACAATGTCCTGCCTCCTCCTGGAGAGATATCAGATGTCCTTGATCTTAAAAATCACTATACTAGCTCAATGTTGACTGTTCCTGACACAGTCACTCTACTACAACTAAAAAGAGTGTCCGCAAAAAATTCCAAACCTTAGCTTAATGGTAGCATCAATACAGAAAGATGCAACTTGATGCTAGTTGAATGTCAGTGGAGATCAACTCCGTCCCTTAAATACCTCAAGCACTTGAGATCACTGAGGAACAGATACTGCACAAGCATCAGAACTTCGAAAACAAATTGTTTCAGAAACCAGCTGGATCAAGCCAACAACTGACCCAAAAACTTCTGAAACAAATAAAAAATCAATTGAACTGCGCACCTATTTTGCCCATTGCTGGATCTAATCCACTACCAAACTTCAATGAATTTACCTCCTTCTTTCTTCAGAAGACAGGGAGCTTGAAACATTATCTGCAGATTACTGTGGAACAACCTCCTCGCCCACCTCAAACCATCCTGTCCGCCTACTGTTCTACTGTTCCTTTGTGTCCCCCGGAGCACTTCCCCAAAAATAATGCCTCATGGAACTCTTTCAAAAACTTTGAGGAAAGTAACATTTATAATATTCTAACAATGGTCAAACCCTCAAACCACTTCAAGAACCATCTACATCCTAACTCTCTCAAGGAGATCATACCTGCAATACTCCCACTTTGGACAAAGATTGTCCATGCCTCCCTCCTTCAAGACACTATCCCCAACTGCCAAAAGCACGGTCAGGGTTCCCCCATCCTACAAAACACCAAAAGCGGATAAAACTGACTTAAACAACTTCAGATCTATCTCCAATATTCCTACCCTGGCGAACCACCTTGAAAAATGTGTTCCTATCCAACTCTGTAACCACATTAATTAATTTTGCTTATTAGACCAATTTCAATCTGGTTCCATCCAGGGCACAGCACTGAATTGGCTATCACATACATAGTGGACAAAGCCCTAGAAATGCTGGATTAGAACCAATCCATTCTTTTAATCATCCTTGACTTATCATCGGCATTTGATACAGTTAAGCATGACAACCTACTAGAAATTTTGGAACAATGTATGGGGTTATCAGGATCAGTCCTTAACTCACCTCCTATGTCCATAACAGGACTAAAAGATTCAAAGTTACTCACTCACTATCGTAGACCATGCCGGACGCAATAGGGGTCCCACGGGGTTTCTCACTTTCACCCACTCTTTTCAGCCTTTTCATTTTTGTGTTCATCCAACATCCACTATCAAATGTACGCTAATGATACTCATCTATACTTAAAGGCCTCGGCTCCAGAAGACATCAGTTTCCTCAACACAACCCTTCAAAAAACTCAAAATTGGCTTGCATCCAATCACCTCAAACTAAAACTTAAAAAACGGAATCCCTCCTAATTGCCTCACCTAACCAGATACCGCCTGGGTAATTGAAGGTGTGAAAGAAAAGTGTGTAGGTGGTTAGAGGACTGCATGCATAGTGGACAGGGGTTTGTAGCAGTGAATGTGTTAAGGCCTGGGTCACTGCATGAGTTCCAGGGTAATGCCTGAATGATTAGAGTACTGCAAGGAGAGTGCCTGGGTGAATTTGGCGCAGTGAATTGATTAGTACATGGTGCTAAATGTGTTACTGGAGGAGTGCAAGGGGAGTGACAAGGTGTTTGCTGGTGTGTATGGATACTGACTGGGGTACTGAAGGTGTGAAAGACAAGTGTGTAAGTGGTTAGAGGACTGCATACAAAATGGACAGAGTCTTTATAGCAGTGCATGTGTTAAGGCCTGGGTCACTGATTGAGTACTTGGATACTGACTGAATGATTAGAGTACTGCAAGGAGAGTGCCAGGGTGAATTTATAAGTATTTGGGTTTTGTCACAGTGTTTGGATTAGTACATGGTGCGGGATGGCTGACTCGAGGAGTGCATGGGAGTGACAGGGTGTTTGCTGTAGTGTATGGGTACTACCTCAGTAATTACAGGTGTGAAAGACAAAGTGTATAGGTGATTAGAGTACTGCATGCATAGGGTACATGGGTTTGTAGCAGTGCATGTGTTATTAGTGATTAGGTTTTGGCACAGTGAATACATTAGTACATGGTGCTGAATGGGTCACTGTAGGAGAGCAAGGGGAGTAACAGGGTGTTTGATGGAGTGTATAGATACTGCTTGGGGAATTGAAGGTGAGAAAGACAAGTGTGTAGGTGGTTAGAGAACAGCATGCGTAATGGACAAGGGTTTGTAGCAGTACATGAGTTAAGGCCTGGGTCATTGAATGAGTACTTGGGTACTGACTGAATGAATAGAGTTCTCCAAGGAGAGTGCCTGGGTGAATGTATACGTGTTTGGGTTTTGAAGCAGTGAATGGATTAGTACATGGTGCTGGAGAGCTGATTGGCGGAGTGCCTGGGAGTGACCCGGCATTTGCCGGAGTGTATAGTTACCGCCTGGGTAATTGAAGGTGTGAAAGACAAATGTGTAGGTGGTTAGAGGACTGCATGCGTAGTGGGCAGGGTTTCGTAACAGTGCATGTGTTAAGGCCTGGGTCTCTGCATGAGTATTTGGGTACTGACTGAATGATTAGAGTAATGCAAGGAGAGTGTCCGTATGAATTTATAAGTGGTTGGGTTTTGGCTCAGTGAATGGATTAGTTTATGGTGCTGAATGGGTCACTGGAGGAGGGAAAGGGGAGTATCAGGATGTTTGCTGTAGTGTATGCATACTGACTGGGGAATTGAAGGTCTGAAAGTCAAGAGTGTAGGTGGTTAGAGGACTGCATGCATAGTGGACTGGGGTCTTTATAGCAGTGCATGTGTTAAGGCCTGGGTAACTGAGTGAGTACTCGGGTAGTGACTGAATGATTAGACTACTGCAAGGAGAGTGCCTGGGTGAATTTATATGCGATTGGGTTTTGGCTCAGTGTTTGGATTGGTACATGGTGCTGAATAGCTGACTAGAGTAGTGCATGGGAGTGACCGGGCATTTGCCGGAGTATATAGGTACCGCCTGGGTAATTGAAGGTGTGAAAGACAAGTGTGTAGGTGGTTAGAGGACTGCTTGCGTAGTGGACAGGGGTTCGTAGCAGTGCATTTGTTAAGGCCTGGGTCACTGCATGAGTACTTGGGTACTGACTGAATGATTAGAGTACTGCAGGGAGAGTACCTGAGTGAATTTATAAGTGGTTGGAATTTGGCGCAGTGAATGGATTAGTTCATGATGCTGAATGGGTTACTGGAGGAGTGCAAGAGGAATGAAAGGGTATTTTCTGGAGTGTATGGATACTGACTGGGGTACTGAAGGTGTGAAAGACAAGTGCGTAGGTGGTTAGAGGACTGCATACATAATGTATGGGGTCTTTGTAGCAGTGGATAAGTTAAGGCTTGGGTAACTGAATGAGTACTTGGGTACTGACTGAATGATTATAGTACTGCAAGGAGAGTGCCTCAGTGATTTTATAAGTATTTGGGTTTGCACAGTGTTAGGATTAGTACATGGTGCTGGATGGCAGACTGGAGGAATGCATGGGGAGTGACAGTGTGTTTTCATGGAGTGTATGGGTACTACCTCAGTAATTGAAGGTGTGAAAGAGAAGTGTGTAGGCGGTTAGAGGACTGCATGCGTAGCGGACAAGGGTTTGTAGCAGTGCATGTGTGAAGGTCTGGGTCACTGCATGACTACTTGGGTACTGACTGATTGATTACAGAACTGCAAGGAGAGTGCCTGGGTGAATTTGTAAGTGGTTGTGTTATGGCGCAGTGAATTGATTAGTACATGGTGGTGAATGTGTTACTGGAGGAGTGCAAGGGGAGTGACAAGGTGTTTGCTGGAGTGTATGGATACTGACTGGGGTACTGAAGGTGTGAAAGACAAGTGTGTAGGTGGTGAAGAAATATAAAATCGATACTATATAATGTTGTCATAATGTATCCAATATATATTTGCTACTTTGATAGAAACCTCTTGTAAATACACTCAACCCATGTATAACAAAACTTAGGCCTGAATCGAACAAACAGCATCCTGATTTCATTTCCCTGGGCCTCTTTCGTTAGTAAGGAAAACACATGACATACTGCTGAGCGGAGAGTCTGAAAGGGTGGCCCGGGCTATGAACAGAGCATTGATTCTAACTTAGGAAACTCAAGGTCACATCAGTCTTTCTTTCAGGATGAGCACATTCTTGCAGGCGCCATGCCTGTACTCCCATGCACCAGAACCAAAGGGAGGCACCTTTACTGACCTACCCCCGGAATAGCTTGAGCTAAGTTTCAAACTAATGTATTGTGCCTTATATGGGTCTTCCTGTTGGTTTCACAGTTGCTGGTACTTTTGCATGTGCGGGGTTTCAATGAGGTATGCCGAAAGTATATATGCACTGTCTTGAATGTGATCCAGCAGTCTTCTCTGCACACCTTTGAGAGCTGTGGCGAGAGGAAGGCTCCCCTATATAGGGTGCTTTGCAAAATAAACGATTGAACCTTTTCCATTGCTGACAGATTTATGTATGGTAAATAAGGTATATGGGCTATTGGTAAGTATAGCTCTATGGTATATTTTTTGTAGTACTTCAGTTGGCGACTCCGCCGGGACTCCGAGATAGGGTTGTCCCCTCCTGTAAACAGGAGAAGAGGGATGGGGAGGGGTTCTGGTCGAGGGGTTGGACTGAAAAAAGATCCTAATTGAGAAACCAGTTTGTGGTAGAAAAGGAAAATTCCACTCTTCGACCCAGTGACCTTCCCAGCTGCTAAATAACCCTTCGCCGGAGTCCTTCAGGCTTAACCCGGGAACAGCAGACCGTGTTGGTCTATAAAAGACGTTGGCGGTGGAGAACGCTCAATCAGACCTGAGTGCACCAGGTGAGTGAATTGTATTGTATGGAATGAGCACTTTTTAAGAAGTGGCTCAGAAGAACAGTTAACTGCGTATGGAATAGTGGTTAGTGAACCACAAGGGAATCTGGGGGTCTGACGTGGCAGAGGTGTGACTGCACGGGCAGATGCCCCACAGACGTTTTTGGTGATTAGTTGGGACAACGTCGGACGCCTTAGTGTTGCACGGTGGGTGCTCACTCGGCCGGATCCTCTTCAGAAAAGCCCCCAGGAGCAACTGGGTAAGCGCAGGGTCTGGGGTGGCACCCATAACGCCTGGCCCAACCAGCACAGGACTGGGGGATAGTCTGTAAGAGGGTCCGTGGTGCGCCTGTCTGATGATCCCAGGGCAGTCTCTGGACTGTCTCTTTTGTGAATTCTTTTGGTGGTCTGGAATCCAGGGTGATCGATTCCCCGAACAGGAGTCGAAGGGCTCTGTTCGCGTATGAGACATTTCGTCGTATGGAATTGTAAAGTCATGTTCCGGAGTATTCTATCGATCGAAATTTATGCACTTTAAGTATATTATGTACATTGACTTGCTGTAAGTTGAAAAAGTGAAAGAGTGTGTGGTGAGTAGACGCGTCTATCAGTGTAACTGCGGTTGGAATGATATGATCTGTTGAATACATAAAAATGCCTTATTTTAGTAAATTATGTTTTGGCTGCTGCCGTCGGAAAAATGGGCGGCTGGAAGAAAGACAGCCCACTCCTCCGGAAGTCAGTCCTAGTTTTGACATGTACGTTAAACATGGTATTTCTCCCATTTTGTCTAATACACTGTGGAACAAGTATACTAAAGGTAATGCAGAATTACAGTGGCCTTTAACATCGTCTTTTGATGAAAGGAAAATTAATTACTTACAGAATAAATTATTTTTGAGAAAAAGCCGTCAGACTATGTTTGACTCATTAACTTTATGGTTAAAAGAGGCAAAGCGACGGCGAATACGAGAAGAGAAATTAGGAAAGATTAAAGCAGCACAGACAGTAACTCAAAAGGCAGTGGCATATGAGGAAGAAAAAGTAGAGAAGAATATCGAGCAATTAGATAGACAGTTTAGATTGCAGACTGATAAAAGTTATGTGACATGAACCGAAGCAGAAGACGAAATAGAGGAACTATTAGAGGCTCGCTCTCCGCCACCATCTGCACCCCAAGGTTTGTACCCAGCGGTCCCAGTGGACCGTACAGGAAGGACGGGAGCAGCGGTTGCTACCGCTCCAGTAGCTGTGCACCCTTCTGCTCCGTTGTCTGCCCCTCCTACCCTCCGTCCCACTACCTCAAATTTAATTACCTTGTTACCGGGGATGGTGGATGCTCCCTCCGTATCCCCAGTATTTTAACACCCCCAGGTAGTGGAATGAAGGTTACCCCTAAAGGGATGACCGATGCCTCTGCAGATGACAGCAACAACGCCCTGTGGGAGGGATGGAGGGTCGACAAGTTTTTACTCGATCATCCTTAGGGGATGAAGAAAGATGGGCGTAGTTGTTCAGGCGTCCCAATGGATGCGGAATCCAATTGATACTTTAGAGGACATTTGGAGCACTATGAAAGCTTTTGAACCAGTTACACAACAACTAGCATTAGAGCATATGGCAATAAGATTGATTTCCTTATGGGAACAATGGTTTTCAAGAAGGGCTGGCCCCTCAGATATTATTCGATATCAAAGATCGAGCTTTTAAATTCGAATTACAGGTCGACGAGGTGTTTCAGAATGTCGAAACTTTGATTAATTATCGAGACAGAATGACTAGGAGATGCCCAGATGTAGGTACACAGTACCCTATGAGAGAAGTGCATCCTCTTTTCCATCCTGAGGTTCCCGAAGTATTGGACGGAGGAGGCCAAGTCGTTAGAGCATTTGTAGAGGCACATTTTCAAGACCAATGGGTTTATACTCCTTGGAGGCGGAGTGAAGTCCTTACTTTAAAAGCTCAGCTTTCTGACCCTCGAAAAAATCCTACGGCTTATTATAAAGAATTAACTGAAGCTGCGAATTCGGCCATTATGACTTTAGCTGATATGGAGTTATTTTTCGGTCTTTTAGTCCCAGTAGATATATGGAGACAAGTGCATGATTCAGATCATGCCGCCGAACTTGGAGGGACCTGGGACCAAATCAAGGCATGGGACAAGGATCGGAAGCATGGTAATAAACTTAAAGATGAGATTTTAGCTATACCGGCTCAAATTATTACGTTTATGCAAACCTTTATTCCCCCGCGAAAGGTGGATTGGGACAAACTAACAGCTTGCAACCAGAAGAAGGAAGAAAATATATCCGACTTCTTTACCCGGTTTGAGAAAGTGTTTATCGACTTCAGTGGACAGGATTTGTCCACAGAAGGTGGCATACGGCTGTTTGTCAATAGATTTGTCACTAATTTGCTACCAGAAATAAGAACGTGATTACAGGCTGCCGAAAGTACTTGGATCACGTCAACCCCTTCAGTTATTCGTAGTATGGCTCAGTATTATGAGCATCGAGAAAACGAGAGCAAGGATAAATCTGCTAAGAAGGTTAAATAATTGAAAACCCGGGTATTGTTGCAGCAAGTCAGTAGAGGGCAAAATGCCAGAAGGGGAGGAAGGGGCTCTTTCCCGAGGGGCACAGTGATTTGAGGAGGTGGAGGACAAGGACCCCCAGTAAGATATGATCAGTGCTCAAATTGCAGACAAGAAGGACACTGGCGAGCCCAGTGTCCATTAATATGCGGACGGGGTGGTTTTAATAGAGACGAGGAAGAGGGGGTACCGATTGGAGTAGTATGAGACGTAGTGACAGGTCCGGCGATGAGTCACAGAAAAACTATTTTGATGATTTTCAAGGAAGACAGTACTACAATGAGGATTATCGAGAAGACAGTTATGTTGGAAACAATTATGCATGAGACAGCCACGGACAGAGCAGGGCCATATATCAGTACCAGTTGACCAACAGGGACCTTACGTAAAGGGACAGTTGATCGGGACATCTGAGAAGTTTTTGGTGGATACTTGAGCTATGAACAGTTCTGTTGCTCATACATTGGTCCCAGGGGCTGCTCTGTCTGGGCAAAATACCGTATCAGTGGGGTTTTCAGGAATCCCCGTGGTCAGCCCCGTTTCAAAACCACTTCCCTTTACTATTGGGCCTGTTACTGTGGATTCACCATTTTTGCTTACTTCTAGTTGCGGCGAAAATTTGCTAGGCTTAGATATATTGGAAAAGTTGCATGCACGTATTTATTGTTCCCCAGACGGTGTGTATCTTACATTTCAGCCTCCCATTGAATGTATATCTCAATGTTTAGTCAAAAATGCACCTCTCCCTCCTGAGTTTGCAGATATACCCCCCAATCTTTGGGCGAAAGGGGACACGGATATCGGACTGTTGAAAATCCCCCCTGTATCCATAACTCTAAAACCAAATGCGCATCTATCACGTATTCCCCAATATTGAATTTCGCCTGAAGGTGAACAGGCCTTATTGCATGTTATTCGTGATTTAATTAAGAAAGGAGTTGTAGAAGAAACAGCAGCAAATATTTGTAATAGTACCATTCTACCGATTTTGAAAAAAGCTCCTTTAGATGGTGATCCTGATTATAAAGATACTTATTGTTTTGTAATTGACCTTAGAGAGGTTCATAAAATAGTGGTTCCTCAATATCCTGTGGTCCCAGACATTACTGCCATCTGGACTATGATTCCCCCTACCGCACAGTATTTTTCGGTCGTTGATTTAAAGAACGCTTTCTTTAGCATCCCCATATATCCAGACAGCCGTCATATTTTTGGATTCTCATTATCTGGCCGCAGTTTTAGATTTCGTCGTGCACCTCAAGGCTTTACTTAAAGTCCTAGTATATATAGTCAGGCTCTGAAAGCAGTATTGGATGAATTGGTTCTCCCTCCAGTGAATGTCCTCGTCCAATATGTGGATGATATTCTGGTGGCATCTGATACGGCAGATGGTTGTAAGGAAGCCACTGTTAAACTGTTGCACCACTTGGCTGCTAATGGTAATAAAGTGTCCTTGTCTAAATTTCAGTATTGTCGACAGGAAGTGACCTATCTTGGTCATTTACTGTTGAAAGCAGGGAGACGATTAACTCCTGAACGAATAACTGTTATTACTAACATGTCTGTGCCTCGTACTCAGCGTGATGTTCGTGCTTTTCTGGGCATAACCTCCTACTGTCGCCAATGGATTCCTAATTTTTCCCTTCTGGTTAAACCCTTGCTGCATTTGGTTACCAAAGATGTGCATGAACCCTTGCCCTGGACAGATGAATGTCAAGAAGCTGAAGGACTGGGTTCTTTTGGACCCAGCGGTGCCAGGGCACAACACCTGAAACCTTCGTGGGTAACCTGCTCCGGCGTACAAGTCACAGAGACACGGGACACTTCCTTCGGCGTCAAAGATTCAAGGTTTATTTGCTGCAGGGAACACAGAAATCACAGGAAGTACATCGAGTGTAGTTCGGGGAGACTGCTTCAAATTGGTTCTGCGGATCGCTCCTTTTATACAGTTTTTACCCATAGGATAACGTTGAACACAAAAGTTTACAACCCGGTTCCCACAATTTGCCCCCAGAGGGGTCGCTTTGGTCACTTTGAAACACATGAGGTCCGGAACATAAGTGCGGAAACATTTGGCGGTTCCCAACTGTAAAAACCCATCTTCCCACCATTAGCAAATCCCAATCAGCAGTAAAACAGATCGAAATAGGAACGAAGACAGGTGTAGAGGAAGACAGAGACAGTGGGGAGATCGGAAAGGGTGTAAAAGGGGAGGTAACGGGAAACACGAGATACAGGCATCAAAGGGACGTGCCTAATGAGATGCACGGCTGAGACAATAAGCCCGTGCGGCAAGATGAGCCTCGAGCGGCGCCATCTGCCTTACAGCAGCAACCCCCTCGTCATAAAGACACTTACAAAGAACATGTGTCTTCCGCAAATATCTTGGGAGTCCCAGGGTCGCGAAGCGGACAGAGTCCGTTCGCTGGCTACTTGAGGGCAAGAGACAAAATGGATGCCGTATCTAAGATGGAACCCGTGGGTGCAGATAGAAATACCCACGTAACAGACGAACGGTTTAGGTTAGCACAGCGAAACTGCGCGCACTTACTAAACTCGTCATTTGCGGTTCATAGATACCAGACTCGACCATATTCGTGCGAGTCGAAAACACCACTTACAATTGTCACGGAACCTCAGACGCTCCTTTTGCCCTCATGTAGGCAAGCACTAGTCGGAATCATACTCGATATTCATCAGACCATCGAGATGTTGCTGTAGCATAGCTCTGTCCAACCGAGTCCCCTTGGTAACAGATGGTTGTCTCATACACGTTGTAGCACAGAGGCCACATAAGGCAGGACCACACTGCACACAAAGGCAACACGTGAACAGGAACACTACCACAACTCCGATGATCATCAGAATTTTCCAACCCCAAGTCGACATCAGGCCCCAAAACCATCCAAGTAGCGTCCAATCCCCTACATCCACGTGTATGGATTCGGAGATCTTATGCAACCTCGAGATGGCTTGATAGACAGTAGGAGCATTATCTGGGATGAAAATGCAGCAGCTCGAATGGATCACCTTACATACCCCACCGCGATCTGCTAAAATGACATCTAAAACCATACGGTTTTGTAACGTCATAAGTCTCTCCGCCTGAAGTTCCGTGGTGATATTACCAAGGGCACTGGCAGTAATATTAGCTGTCGATTCTACCACTCGAGTCAACTGTCTCAGGTTCCTACTATTAACCATAGGTCCCCAAAACGGGAGGAAACCCTTGAAAAAGTCTCCTGCCTCTTGACCGGCAGTATCCTCTTCGCTAATTACGCCTCGCACAACTCTAGTCTTATGATAATCGGCATCTACAGTGAACGTTGGAGGCAACAGATTTGCAATAAAACACGTGCCCATGAAGTCAGCGGGCAACCATGTGTATGCACGATCATAACAGATAAAATAGGTACCCTTGGCAGCCAGAAACACAGGGGACGAGAACATCGGCAGAATGTAATTTTCAGTGCAAGCACTTGCTCCAAGTAGAGCTTGCGATCTTCGGCCACGACCCATAAGACAAAAATTACCAGTGTGGGGTACGACCCATATTGGAGGCGAGCTTTTAAGCTGCTTTTCACTAGTGAACACACTATATTCACCTCTACTTAGGACTCTATAGGCTTGTACCTCTTCTTCAGGGATAAGCGAAGGGTCATGGATCTCACTATCCATATCCTCTATTGCTATCGATAAAGGCTTCTGATACGAGGTAGGACCAGAGTAGGGGGAACGTGGTTCTCGAATGGGGTGGAAACCCAGTGCGCTTCGAAACATTGTTTGGAATGCTCGAGCTGACCCTTGGGAACTATACGGTAACACCAGATATGGAATTCCCTTATCCGTAGTATGTGGCATCAACCCACATACCCAACAATTAGTAGTGTTAACCACTAACTGATGCTGATGGAGGAGCTGAATAAAGGAATTGTTGCGGAATTCTACACGTCTAGCCTGTTCGTGTTCCGGTAACATATGAAAGGAATGAGGAGAAACAGTAGAGGTAAGGTTAGGGTAAGGAGTAGGAGTAGGTGTAGCAGGTAAGAAATAAGACATAGTGTAGTACACCCCACCCGCCAATAATGCAGAAGCAGTCAAAAACAACACAAACAATTGAAATATGAAACATTTGGTACGACTGAGTTGCTGCAGCTTGAATCTGTGGACTTGAGCTCCCTCAAAATCATTCAGCTTCGAGAATGCCATTCCCTATGACCGTCCGCAACGTTTCTTGACGCACTTCGTTCTGTGCAGCAATAGTCAATCCCCAGGAGTTCCTAGGAACCGACGGCCTTTAACCTAGCGTCAAGACCTACTGTCCAGAAGGAAGTACGCGCGCGGCCCTACGGCCTTCAATACACAATATGTATGTACAAGCACAATGTCTCTCAAGCTGGGGAAGTAAAAAGATACAAGGAAGGAACTCGATATATATATATATACACAAATCACAGTGATACGAATGTTCAAAACTGATCACGGGAGACGAGGATATTGCAGTTGTCAATTTCAGCAAAGCAAGAAAATTTTATTTGTCCTTAGTGCGAGATCGCAGAGAATATCTGTGTTTCCCGGGACGTGTCTGCTCGTCGAACAAAGGATCCGTTGAAGAGACAACGTCCTGCTGATCAGTTGATTGTTCTGGTCTTGAGTCTTTTGCTGACAAGTGTTCAACAGTGGCTTTCTGCTGCGCTGAGGATTCTCCAACAAGCTGTGCGTCGCTGAAAGGTACAAACGCCGGCAATGTTTCTGTTTCTGTTGACGCAATGCCTTTCCTTACCCACGGGTCTGCCGGCAAAGGAATAGGGACTCGTTTACAATGGGTAGCATGTACCCAATTTTTCCGCCCCTCAAGACGAACGGCAGTCCTCGTGGCCAGGAGCACCTGGTAAGGTCCGGTAAATCTAGGGTCCAGATTGTTCTTTCGTGAAAAGTTGCGTGTTACTACCCAGTCTCCGGGCTGGAGCTGGTGGCCTGGACCCTCCGTCTGCGTAGGCAATGCGTCGTAAACCTGTTGGTGAATTAACCTCAGTTTAGCAGTCAAGTCATGTAAATAGTCAATCAACATTGGATACTCAAGATCAGAAAATATTCCTGGCCTAGGAACCCCCCACACATTCGCAGGACGGCCGAACACTATTTCATAGGGACTAAGCCCTATTCGGGAGTGTACAGTCGCCCTAGTTGACAGTAATGCTAGAGGCAAAGCGTCAGGCCACGAAAGACCAGTCGTAGCCTGAATCTTTGCTAGCTTTAGTTTAAGGGTGCCGTTGTACCCCTCAACTAATCCAGCTGACTGGGGATGATTGGCGCTGTGGAATTTTTGATTAATTCCAAGGCCCTTACACACACTCTTCATCACACTCCCAACAAACTCACTTCCGTTATCTGACCACACGACTCTAGGCATTCCATACCGAGGAAAATATTCCTTCAGTAGGATTTTCGCAGTAGACAAAGCAGTATTGTCTTTGAGGGGATAGGCCTCGATCCATCGGGAGAATGCGCAAACCACAACTAAAACGTATTTCAGGTTATTGCATCGCTCCATATGGATAAAGTCCAATTGAATCACCTCAAAGGGATACGAAGGAGGAGCAAAACTACCAGGGGGAGTTGGGGTTCCTTTGCCAGGATTGTACATTATGCACACCATACAATTCTTCACCAAACGTTCAGCACATTTTGTAATTCCATCATTCTTCCACACAGGCGACAACAACTTACAAATACCTTTCGCGCTAATATGTGCTAACCCATGTGCCATTGTCACAACAGCCAGCACATACGCATCAGGCAACAACCATCTTTTCTGATCCGACAAATCAATCCAGCAACCACTCGCATCCAACTTTCCCGTACTTTCTTTCCACTTCGCTTTTTCAGTCTCGGTGGCCTCGTTCTGAATTGCTTTCACGCTCTCAACAGTGTCCTCACACATACTTGATTCTGTAGGCCACCTAACCGAACTCGTCACATACATTCGAGTGCTAAGGTTCCGGGCAGTCTCCTTAGCAATCTCATCTGCAAACGCATTACCACGACCAACATCATCCGTCACTTTACGATGCGCACTACACTTAACAATCGCAACTTGTGTAGGCAAAGTCAAAGCATCCAAAAGATCATTCACCAACTGGCCATGCTGAATCTTCGTGCCATGCGATGTCAAAAAGCCACGCTCTCGCCACAATCGTCCAAAACTATGCGCTACACCGAAAGCGTACTGGCTATCGGTGTACACATTCACACGTTTCCCTTTTGCTAACACACATGCTCTAGTGAGAGCGATCAGCTCTGCAGCTTGGGCAGAATTCTGATTTAATCTTGCAGTCTCAACAACAGTATTCAATGTTACAACAGCATAAGCGGTAGTCACATCACCATTCGGTAACTTAAAACATGACCCATCCACATACAAGGTGCCATCCGGATCTTCCAGTGGAGTGTTTTTAAGGTCCACTCGACCTTTCGTTTCCTCTTCCGTTCTCAAGTAGCAGTCATGTTCTGCTACTTCATCTGACTCTGCACTAATTGGTAACAAAGTTGCCGGAT
This sequence comes from Lissotriton vulgaris, assembly GCF_964263255.1. NCBI lineage: Eukaryota > Metazoa > Chordata > Amphibia > Caudata > Salamandridae > Lissotriton > Lissotriton vulgaris. The sequence continues at coordinate 1,572,262,727 of NC_141687.1, forward strand.
TCAGGACATTACAACGTTTTATCTGAACATGGCTTGCCAAGAGCGTCAATTCGTACCCAGACAGCCTTGCACTCGTCAGGTGCTGAGTTTTCGTACGATTCAACAGAGTATCAACTGCATGCGGAACCATCACCGTAAGCATATTATCCATGACCAATCCTGCTGATTGTCGGATGGAGACCGCAGCTGCCGCAGTTGCTCTCAGACAACTCGGCAATGCTCTAGCTACTGGGTCCAAGGTCGAGGAAAAATATGCACATGGACGCTGTTTACCACCAAAAGGTTGCGTTAAGACACTCAAAGCACAACCTTCCCTCTCGTGAACATATAACGTGAACGGCTTGCTGTAATCAGGGGTACCTAACACAGGAGCCGAACACAATGAATCACGCAGTTCAGAAAAACTTTTCTGACATTCTTCCGTCCATGGTAAAGGAGTTGAAACATCCTTGCACGTAAGAGCCACCAATGGTTTCGCTAGCAATGAAAAATTAGGAATCCACTGCCTGCAGTACGACGTGATACCTAGAAAGGCACGCACATCTCTTTGGGTTTTTGGCACAGCCATTCGCGCAATCGCTGCAATTCTCTCTGGGGTCAATCTCCTTCCCTCCTTTGACAATAAGTGACCTAGATAGGTTACTTCTTGACAACAATATTGGAGTTTAGAAGGGGACACCTTATGATTTAACTTACAGAGATGTTGCAGCAATGACACCGTAGCAATTTTGCAAATGTCCTGAGTATCAGCAGCCACCAATAAGTCATCGACATATTGGATTAAAGCCGCACCAACCGGCAACCGAAACGCATCCAGTTGACCCTTCAAGGCTTGACTGTAAATCGATGGACTTTCACAGTAGCCCTGAGGAGCGCGTTTGAACCGGAAGCTACGTCCACCGAGAGAGAAACCGAAAAGGTCCCTGCTCTGTTCGGCAATCGGGATGCTGAAAAACGCATTTTTCAAGTCAATCACCGAAAACCATGATGCAGTAGCTGGAATCAGAGTCAGCAGCGCCGTGATGTCAGGCACAACAGGAAATTGAGGAACCACAATTTTATTTACCTCCCGTAAATCGATAACAAAGCGATAAACAGGCGGTTTTGTAGGATCTGTACGTTTAAGAATGGGCAGTACAGGGCTATTGCACACGTTTCCCCGAGTCTCTTCGATAACATCTTTCTCGATCAGATCGTAAATGATCGCCAACAATGCTCGTTCACCATCAAGGGAGATACGATATTGGGGAATACGTGGCAATCGCACATTCGATTTCAACTGAACAACATAGGGGGAGATATCAAGTAGGCCCACATCATTTGGACCCGTCGCCCACAAAGACGCAGGAAGAGAACTCAATTCCGGTGGAAGCTTATCGAGGGACAAATACATGGGAGAGATTACCCTCTCTCCTAACGTAAGCTTTACACCCGCAGGAGAACAGTACAAAGTTGCATACAAACGTTTAAGCAAATCCAGACCCAAAAGATTTTCGCCACAACCCGTGGTTAAAATCAACGGAGCTTGGAGCTCACGCGACCCTATGGTAAGGGGCAAAGGGCGCGAAACTGGATTGCTAACGGGGGCGCCAGAGAATCCAACGGAAACATTTGTTAAGCCAGACAAAGGTGCGCCAGGGAGTTTCGAATGCATGATAGAACTTTTCGCTGCACCAGTGTCCAACAGAAAAGGCTCAACGACGCCCGATGTAGCAACTGCGACGTAAGGCCCTCTCTGATCAACCGGAACTGATACCACTCCCTCTCCTTGTCTTTGGCTGTCCTAGTAATTACTGTCGTCAGTTCCCTGATCGACGTAATAATCGTCTACATTTGACTGCGCAGATCGTCCTCGCGACGATCCACGTTGATCGAAACAATTATTAGAATTGGACGAATTGTCTGAGCGATCGTTCTGAACACCACGACCTCTACCACGCGATGCCTGCTGTGAACCACCACGACCTCCTTTAGACGAATTACCACTATTACGTTCATTTAAAGCAGGACAATCAAATTTAATATGTCCTTCCTGTCTACAATAAGCACATTGATTGTACCCTAACGAGGATCTTTGGAAAGAGGAATCATTACGTGGCTGCGATCGATTCGATTGCGACTGCGATCTATTCTGTTGAGGCGCATTCTGATTAGAACGTGGCGGATACGCTTGCTGCAACAACACTTTAGTTTTTAGGTCTTTCGTCTTCCTGTCAGCACGGTCAATCTCTTCTTTCTCCCTATTTTCATAATATTGTGCCGTAGCCAATATCTGAGCCGAGGTAGAAACGGCCCATGCACTTTCCGAATTCTTTAATTTATTGCTCAAATCAGGCAATAAATTCGACACAAATTTATCCACAAACAACCTTTGTCCACCCTCAGTACTCATATCTTGTCCACTATGATCAATGAATGCTTCCTCGAACCTCGTAAAGAAGTCGGAAACACTCTCATCTTTCTTTTGCTTACAAGCTGACAATTTGTCCCAATTCACCCTCATAGCTGGCATAAGAGTTTTCATTAATGTTATTATTCTTTGAGGGAGAGCAGCAATCAACTGTTCAGGCTTAGCACCACCGACTTGCAACCCATCTGCCGCTACAATGGCCGCCCAATCACCACCCAATTCATTTGCGTGATTTTCCTGACGAATCTTAGCCCATACCGGTTGCGGTACAACATTGCCGAACAACATGTCGATATCGGCAAGATTCATTATCGTAGCGTCTACGAGCTGCGATAATTCCTTGTAATACCCTGCAGGATTTTTGCGAGGGTCAGGCAAAGATTGCTTCACCTGTAACACTTCCGATCTTTTCCATGGGAGATGTATCCATACTCGCTGGAAATGCGGCGGAACAATAGGAATAGCAGTAGCATCGCCGGGCATCCACACTGGTGGAACTTCCCGCATAGGGTATTGGCCAGACCCGTCTGGTTGTTTTTCAATATCCTCAACGAACAATGCATGAGGTATTGGAGCGGGACGGAAAGATAGTAACCGCTCAATAGCACGTCGAACGTTAGTATCTACTATCAGTCCAGTTGCGAACTGAAGTCGAAGCTCAGACAGGGCGGTTAGCACCTCGTCAGGCGCAACGGCCGCTATCTGATCATGAAGGAACTTGCACATTTCGTCAAACACGTATCTCTGGGTTGGTATATTAAATTGACAAAACGTTTCGAGAACAACACGAGGTGGATTTCTAAGGGGGTTTACCATCCAACCCATCGCCATATTATACAACGCGACACGTTCTCTGTTTCCAGGCAGCTGACTACGTCTCTGAGGACCATCAGAACCAGCAGACCCATGAACAGGTCCGAGCGACTGAAAGAAGCTTGTCGCAAGGGGAGAATTACGATTACGAGTAGAGGGAGAAGAATAAGACACAGGACTAACAAGAGAAGGAGTAGAAACAGTAGCAGCAACAGGGGTTAACAACACAGGAGCAGTAACAGGAACAGTAGCGGGAACAAGAGTATGTGGAAGCGGAGGAGCAGTAGGAATAGAAACAGACAAAGGAGCAGGAACAGTCGGAAGAACGGGTGCAGGTTGAGGAACAGGCGGAGGAACAATAGGTGGAAGAACAGGTACGGCAGGGACCACAGGAGCTGCGGTACCCTGTACGTACGGAGGTGGCGACTTCATAAGATAGGACATTAAAGGATCCTCAACTACCTCTTCCGTCTTATCCGACTCCGTAGGCAAAGCAGGATAACATTTATCTATGGTCATACGCTGTAGCCTCTCAAACACTTCCTTATCCTTATCCTCCTTATCACGCTGGAACTGCTCAGCTTTCTTCACTATGGTAGCAACAGTATCTTGCTGACTACGTTTATTTTGTCTGATTTCTTTCTGTCGGGCTTCTTTGCGCCACAACCGAAAGGCATCAAACATGGCCGGCCTTGATTTACGTTCGAACAATTTCATTTCCAGATTATCTAAGATCGACGCTTCGAAGCTACCGTGAGGTGGCCAACGAAGGTCGCCGTCTTTCTTTGTATATTTAATCCAATAATCGTTAAAAGCAATCGGGCCTAGCCCATGTTTGCTATATAAGTCATAAGTAGGAGTTCCAACCGGAGGTATCGGACACGAGTCCTCCAGCAGGGAATCCGCACCACAAGGTCTAAAACAGCTAAACAAAGTACTGCGACCAGGCATCTTGCACGCTAGCCGAGTTTCACAAACTTCAAGGGTTACGGGATTTACCAAGTCCCAGCAAAGAACAAAACCCTCGGTTTTTGGCGGCTGCAGTCGTCAAACAATACAACAACAAAGTACGCTAGCAAAGTGTCACCGACAAAAACACTCATACAGCGTGAACAACAAAAAACACTCGCTAAAGTGTTCAACAACCAAGAACTCTGGGAGCGACCCACAAATACTTAACTCAAAGATCGATGGCGTCACCAGGAAGGCCCGTCAATCGTCTCGCTATACCAAGGTCTACGCCAGGCGCCAAAACAGGTCTACAGTCAGGGCAGCAGTCCGTCGCAGCCGTCCGGAGGCGGGAATCTTCGCGGGAAAAGTCTTCGGGCCACTTATTTCGACAACAGGATCGATGAAGCGGAGTGCACCTTCCCTCGGAGATTTCACACGAAGTTCCTCACGATCGTCGGGCTTGGACCGGTACCACTGATGCAGCCCCACGTTGGGCGCCAACTGAAGGACTGGGTTCTTTTGGACCCAGCGGTGCCAGGGCACAACACCTGAAACCTTCGTGGGTAACCTGCTCCGGCGTACAAGTCACAGAGACACGGGACACTTCCTTCGGCGTCAAAGATTCAAGGTTTATTTGCTGCAGGGAACACAGAAATCACAGGAAGTACATCGAGTGTAGTTCGGGGAGACTGCTTCAAATTGGTTCTGCGGATCGCTCCTTTTATACAGTTTTTACCCATAGGATAACGTTGAACACAAAAGTTTACAACCCGGTTCCCACAATTTGCCCCCAGAGGGGTCGCTTTGGTCACTTTGAAACACATGAGGTCCGGAACATAAGTGCGGAAACATTTGGCGGTTCCCAACTGTAAAAACCCATCTTCCCACCATTAGCAAATCCCAATCAGCAGTAAAACAGATCGAAATAGGAACGAAGACAGGTGTAGAGGAAGACAGAGACAGTGGGGAGATCGGAAAGGGTGTAAAAGGGGAGGTAACGGGAAACACGAGATACAGGCATCAAAGTGACGTGCCTAATGAGATGCACGGCTGAGACAATAAGCCCGTGCGGCAAGATGAGCCTCGAGCGGCGCCATCTGCCTTACAGCAGCAACCCCCTCGTCATAAAGATACTTACAAAGAACATGTGTATTCCGCAAATATCTTGGGAGTCCCAGGGTCGCGAAGCGGACAGAGTCCGTTCGCTGGCTACTTGAGGGCAAGAGACAAAATGGATGCCGTATCTAAGATGGAACCCGTGGGTGCAGATAGAAATACCCACGTAACAGACGAACGGTTTAGGTTAGCACAGCGAAACTGCGCGCACTTACTAAACTCGTCATTTGCGGTTCATAGATACCAGACTCGACCATATTCGTGCGAGTCGAAAACACCACTTACAATTGTCACGGAACCTCAAAGCTTTTAATTCTTTAAAGACTGCTCTTTGTTCTTCACCCGTCTTGGGTACTCTGGACTACCGGAAACCTTTTGTACTCTATGTGCATGAGGTGGACGTTGTTCTCTTTCAGTGTTAACCCAGGGTTTTTGGTGGAAAACAAAGACCCTGTGCGTATTTTTCGGCAGTATTAGATAATGTTGCCAGAGCCCTTCCTAGCTGTCTAAGGGCTACTGCTGCTGTGGCGGTGGCCATTCGACAGTCGGAGGGGATTGTTTTGAATACTGACCTCACAGTGATGGTACTGCACGCTGTGGACATAATATTGAATCGAACAAAAACTCAGCACCTCACGGGAGTACGATTAACTGGTTATGAATTAACTTTATTTGCACCCCACATTAAAATAAAACAATGTGCCACTCTGAATCCAGCCACGTTACTACCCCTCCCTTCGAGTGATGTAATGGACGATGTCCATGATTGTATATTTCGGACGGAAGAAGAAACGAAGGGACGTGTAGACCTCACTGACTCCCCTTTATCTGACCCACAAGGGGAGTTGTATGTGGATGGCTCTTGTTTCAAGTTACGAGCTGGCACGACAACAGCTGCTTATGCTATAACTACCCTTAGAACAGTAGTAGAGACCGCTCGGGTTTCTCAGCAATCAGCGCAAGAAGCAGAACTAATAGCATTATTAAGAGCCTGTGAACTGAGTGAAGGGTTGAGAGTAAATATTTTTACCGACAGCCAATACGCCTTTGGTGTGGCCCACAGTTTTGGGTGGCTGTGGAGGGAACGAGGATTTCTTACCTCCCATGGTCAAAGAATACAACATGGCCCATTGATTGAAAGATTGTTATATGCCTTAATTTTACCAGAGAAGGTAGCTATCATTAAGTGTAGTGCCCATAAGAAAATCATTCATACTACAGGAGAAGGAAATGCCTTTGCAGATCAGGTAGCGAAGGAAACAGCACAAACTAAAACGTCTACAATGTTCCCCAGTGTAGCAACCCAATGGGTGGCGGAGACTACAGTATTTGATAATACTATTGAAAGTGTTAAAGAATTGCAGAAAGAAGCCACGCCTGATGAATTAGTAAAATGGGAACAGGAAATAGGGCGGTTAGACAATAACGAATGCTGGATTGACTTGACTGACAGGCAGAGATGGCTATTGCCTAATGCACTGGTGTACGCGGTAGTAGTGATGGCCCATGGCACTGCCCACATTGGAGCAAAAGGTATTTGTTCATTATTGGACCCAGTGTGGAATAACTCGAACATACCCAAAACTGCTGCCCATGTGGTTAAATATTGCATGGTCTGTTTACAGCATAATTCTGGAGGAAGGGAGACAGTCCTTAGTGGAAATTTTGCGCCCCCTTCTTTACCGTTTGAAGTATTACAGATGGATTATATTCAATTCGACAGAGTAAACAATCTCAAGTATGTGTTGGTGGTGGTTTGTGCATTTAGCAAAATGGGTTGAAGCGTACCCCACCAAGGAGAATACTGCCCTAGCTACTGCAAAAGCCCTAATTAAGGAATTCCTGCCCCGCTTTGGTTTGCCTCGAGTTATATGGACAGACAATGGGGTACATTTTAATGCAGAACTCGTTAAATATGTTTGTACAGGATTTCAAATAAAATATAATGGCATATTGAAATTGAAAATGGCAAAGATACAGGAGAGTACGGGTTTGAGTTGGCCAGATGCACTGCCCCTAGCATTAATGTCAATATAGGTAACCCCTCATTCTCGGGCTGGGCTGTCACCCTATGAGGTCGTTTTTGGTCGACCAGCCAATGTGTGGGGTGTTCCAAGACCTAGATCCCTCCGTGATCTTGATTACCCTATGTTGACAGATTATCTGTACGCTTTAAAGACCTGCGTTCTGCTCATCAACAGGTGTCAGCAGTACTGCAGCCGCTGCCGGAGGGTCCCGGACATCGCTTAGAGCCAGGACAGTGGGTCCTCGTGAGAAATTATCAACGGAAATCAAGTCTGGAACCCAGGTGGAGCCGCCCCTACCAGATCCTCCTGGCCACTCGGACAGCAGTGAAAGTGGATGGGAAAAAGAATTGGATCCATGTGTCGCATGTGAAGAAGCTACCCTTGCCGCTTCCTTCTGATCAGCAGAACCAAGATGGAGTTCTGACACAAGAGGGAGAACGAAGGGTGAGGTTTGTGCCTTTCTCGGACGACATTGAAATTGGGCAAGAGGAAGGATTGCTGATACCACTGTAGTGTAGTTCCTATATTCCCAATAGGCTCTGCGCATTGGAATAACATAAACAGCAGTGTAGACGTAGGACTGAGGTCATCTAGGTCTCTACTGACTATGTTAGACTTAATTAGTTTTGCCAGCTAGCTCAGAGGTCACTAGAAACTTTCTCGAATGTTCAGGAAAGGGTTAACCGTCCTGATTTAGACAAGAAGGGATTAGTTTCTGACAACAGCATAAACATGACAACTTTGCTCCCTCAGAATAAAGAGTGTATCTCTAGAGTCGTGTGAAAACAATAGACAGCTATTTCACTCAGTCAATTGTGCATGCTTAATTTCACCAGAATGCAGAGAAATAGAGAGACGGCGTTTTCAATAAAAGGTGTTATTTTATTGAGCAGTCTTCTTTCTCATGCAAGAGAAATGAATTGCCACAATTGCAATACTTATTATAAAGTAAAGTGCATACAGTAAAAGTAGTATTATGAAATAATACTGTAAAAGCATTGATATGGTTTCTTAGCCATATGATACTTTAAAATATATACATATATATATACATACATATATATCAGGTAATCCACTTTCAAATGCGCTGAACCAGAATCTCGCCAGCCGGCAAGGAAACTCGGACACGGACCAATTGGGCGCTGATTTTTCTTTATTGCAGAGTTTCTGTCAAAGACGTTTCGGCTCAACGGAAACTTGTTCACATGACGTATATATATACATACATAAAAACATTGACTAACGAACTCAACTGGTGCTTCTAAGATACGCCTACCCCGGTGTACCTGACCTAAGCCTAATACGTGGGAAGGAGTAAGTAAGTTGCAGTTTGAAGTTAAGTTAGGTTTTTGCCAAGTATCGGAATCAAGAATTCTCTCTAAGGTTTTAATCAGCTCCGTACCTTGGTTATAGAATGAAGGAGGTCTTGCATCTCGCTTCTCAGGACTCTATCTCCCAGCAACCAGCGAGGGTGACTTGGGAACACCGGAGCTGGATTTTCTCGTCTGGAGAAAAAGACAGCTTCTCTCTCAGTGCGTCGAAGGGAGGGGGGTTTTTCTTTGGCTCTGGCATCAGCTGGGCTCTCGGACAAGTAGGACGTCGCTTTGCTCCCCACCACCGTGTGTTTTCTTAAGGTAAAGTTGGTATATTTATACCTGAAAGGTGCCGGCTTTGACGTAAGGTTGGACATAAGACGTCACTAAGAACTAACAGTTCTTTCTGGACTCCAGGAGTTCTTGTGCAAATCAAAACAAAAGCAGGGGGAATTCCCGGGCGGCTGGAGGCTTGGTTTGTTTAAAAAACGCGTTGTGCTTTCTAGGAGTCTATGGGAGTAGCCTTGCCGTGCTTTGGACTGCATGGGCTATTACTAAATATGGATATGATTCTTATGCCTTTATAAGGATACTATTTATTATAACCACATAAGGGCATGAATCGGGAATATTGAATTAGGGTGCTAGATAGAAATACAACACCCACTCCACGTATTAATGTCCATCATTACTAAAAATAAGCAATATTAAACATACGATGCATGTGTGTTTTCCAACCCACCCCAAAATACATAATTGCATTTGAAAATATTATGTTTTAACTGTGGAGACATTTTATTTGGTGTTTCTGTATTCAATTGATGGGGAGATTTTTAGCTCGTTGCACTTTGCACTTTAACTCTTGGCCGGACTCTCGGGGAGCTGTGTTATAGCTCTGGGAGCCGCAATTGGTTTTCCTTTCCCTTCCGGTCTGAGGTCAGCAGTCTAGTTACTGACCCAGATGCAGTTCTTTGCGCGCAAGCCCTACGAGAAAGGAGGATGTTGATGCGCCCATCTGTGCCCGTCCACGCCCAACCGGGACCAGGGGCCATAACCCCTGGTAGTTTTCCAAGAGACACTCTCCTATACATCCGACCAGCTCCACCAGCTTAGTAGGACTTCCAATGTATCCATCCTATTTGGCCAGGTGGAGAGGCAGCTTACTGCCCCAATTGTTTATTTAATCCTTCACCTGTTTCCTCTTAATGTTTTTACTTAATTTTCGCTCGATCTCATGGCATACCACGGAAATGTGATTACTGCTAGAGGAATAGAAACCTGATGTTCTGTTTCTAACAGTAACATGGCTAACGAATGAGGCTGATCCGGCCATCATTCAAGCTCTCCCCCCGGGATTTGTCATACAAAGACAAGACAGAGAATTGAACAGAGGAGGTGGCTTACAGATTGTTCATAAAAGCAATTTTAACTGCCGCACGTCAGCAAATCCTGTTCCTGACTGTGAGAGTCTGATCTTTTCCATTAGCCTCTCTCACACCTGCACTACCTCTGGGATTTTAATTTACGGCCCCCCTGGGCCTGTGGGCCAATTTTGCAAGGACCTACTGGGCATCACAGCCAACTTAGCCAGTCCCCTTTCCAACTTCTTCCTATTGGGAGATTTTCACATGCATTTTATTGTTGCCGCAGTGTCTGCAACTCTTGAATTAATAGACGGTTTGGGAGCCCTCCAACTTAGTCAAAAAGTGAGAGGTCACATGCATTCGAAAGAACACCTGCTTGATCCCATTTTTCCGAATGACAATACCCTTCAGGTGGGAGTCCCAGCCCTGGGCCCTGGACATATCATTATCTGATCTCTTTCTCCTGGACACTTCAATCTAATGAAAGACTGGTGGCAAAGTTCACCAAATTGCTTTGACCTGGTCAAAACTCCCACTAGAGCATTGGGTATCAATACTTAATGGTACCAGACAGACCTTCTATTTTAATCCTATCACTGCCACTGACATTCTGGATAAATGGCTAATATCCTCTCTAGATACTGAGCTTCCAAAAAAGCAGATCAATAACAAGATGGGAGCTAATAGAACAGCTTGGTACACTCCCAAACTTCGCAAACTCAAGCAAGCTTGCAAACGGGGCGAAAGAAAATGGAGGAAAGATTTCTCTGCAATTAATAAAACAATTTATAGGGAGAATATAAAATTATATTAAGAAGAAATTAAACAGACCCAGGCCCTCTATTACAAAATGCAAATCCTCCCAGCCTCTAATTCCCCCCGCAAAACTTTTTGCATAATAAAACCCCCCCCTTAAACACCCCCCCACAAGGTCTTAGGCAATTTACCTTACAGCTGCAATTAATTTGCAATCCTCTTTTTTAATAAAATACAGGACATTTATATATCCTTTCCTCAGGGCACTGTTCAATCAAATACCCCAGATATTAACGCCGGAGCTGGTACTAATAACTGCCTTTTAACGGACATCCCTTCCTGGACCAGTGTTCTTTACAAAGTATTCTTAGCCAGCTAAAGTCAGGCTTTCACAGAGACGTCTTTCCTCCCCCCATTTTAAATCTAGTCTTTGACACTGTGTCCTCCACTTTCCTAGTCACAATCAATGCCACATTTTCAACAGGATTGGCCCCCCTGTATGGAAGTCAAGCAATGGTCAAAGCCCTTTTAAAGAAACCAAATTTAGATCCAGAGGTGTTAGGGAATTATCGCCCCATATCATTATTGCCTGGTATTAGTAAAATTGCTGAAAAGCATGTAGACTCTGGGCTCTCTACATTTCTGGAAAGCAAGAAATGTCTTCACCCCTCCCAAAATGGTTTCAAGCCCCAACAGGAGAACAAGAGTGCCCTTCTGGCAGTAGTTGAGGAAACTAGAAAAATCTTAGACAACAGAGGCTGCGCTGCCATTGTGCTTCTGGATCTTAGCCAGCCTTCTACACAGTCAACCACCAGCTGCTTACTCAGAGACTCAGAGAAGCCAGAGTGACAGGCGTGGCCCTTAATTAGCTCTGCTTCTTCCTGGAGGACAGGTCCTTTCAGGTATTCCAAGATTAAACTACCTCTGAACCTAGGTGAGGAACTAAAATCTGAATTAGGCCCAGTAAAACACATAAATACGGTTAGAAATTAGTGTGATGTACCTATTAGACTAAGATAAGTGTTCAAGTATTAATAAACTCACGTATGTAATATTGTCGGGATTAACGTACACCCTATTTTAGCTTTTCGTCTTTTCACTAGCAATATAGTTCGAACCGACGGGCGCCATCTTGGGGCCTAGTCCGCTTGCAGCATTAGTGGAAACCTACCATTACACTTAGTAAGAGCCGTTCTCCTGAGAAATAGTCTGACAAATGTAACAAGCTGCTGCTTCTGCACATCAGGCCTGTCAAGGTTGTAGGTGGGGGTAGGCTGGATAAGCACATTCCAGGAGGCGCTGTGCGGACTCTCCTAGAGCTGGCAGAAGGGAGTCACCCTCCTCGACCTTGCTATAACGAGCTGAGCTAAAACTAAGGATGCTTTGTGTGCCATATATGGTCTTTCCTTTGCACCAACCTGTACCAACTTGTATTTTTCCTTCTTAGGTAACGGTTTCGAAATGTAACAGTATATATGTGATCTGTTGATAATGTGCCAGCAGTCTTCTCGGCGGACCTCGAGGGGTTAGGTCGCGAGAAGCTCCTCTGGCAGAGTTTGTTTGTATAATAAATGATTTGACCTTCTGCACTGCCAAATGAATGATTATTGGTAAATGGTATTGGGGCTATTTGTAAGTATAGCTCTATTGGGTTGTAATAAATTTTCAGTACTTCAGTTGGCGACTCTGCCCGGACTCCGCGTTGGGGTCGTCCCTCTGTAATCAGAAAGGAACGGGACATTGGGAAGGGTGATCTTGATCGGGGTGGAGGATCGACCGAAAAGTTTTGGGCGTTGCTCCACTCTCCCGATCAAGAGAGACCCAGCTGCTAGTGACCTCACGCCAGAGTCCAACGGGTGTAATCCAGGAACAGACCATGTTGTTCTACAGGAGTTGGCAGTGGAGAACGCGCAATCAAACCAGAGTGCACCAGGTGATTGACTTGTTTTGTGTTGAATATCCTTTGGATTTGAATTTGGAATTTTGTAGTTTCAGGCCACGGAGAACTCAGAAGGGGGTCTGACGGGGCAGTATTGAGACTGCACGGGCAGATGCTCCTGTCTTTGAATATTTTGGAGAGTAATAGAGATTGGAACCAGACGCCTTGGTGTAACTTGCGAAGTGTACACCCGGCCGGTCTGCTTTCGGAAAGGCTGACAGCTGAGATTGGGTAGCCCTCGGACAGATCTGGAGCAGCGCTTGGAAAAGCGGGCTCAGCCAGAATAGTCCAGAAGGTGAACCATGAAGGTTGCCGGATGGTCCGTAGGTCGGTCTGTGGTTTGAAGAAACCTGTGTGGCTATCTCTAGACAGTCTAAGGACAAGACTGTTTGAGTCTGATGATTGATTTTGGGGCTTTTCGTTGTGGAAATATTGGAAAGAGATCTCCATAGGTGGGAGTCGACGGGCTCCACCTTCTGTTTGATATGAATTTGTTTGTCTTTTTATGTCGATGTAAAGGTTGTGGTCGATCTATCTGTGTAATTGAATTTGATTGAAAACATGGCCATGTGTGTGAGAGCATTGTAAACTAACCTTTTTCCTTTTCAGCTAGACGTAGTTAGATTCTAGAGGAGGGGCAATGCCGTGTTTTAGTAAGTTATGCTTCGGCTGTATTTGCCGGAGAGGTACGAGACTGGACGAAAGCCAACCAGCCCCTCCAGAGGGAAGTCCCAGTAATGATATGTATTGTAAACATGGGATTGGCCCACTCCTATTTTATACTTTATGGAATAAGTACACCAAAGATAATGTAGAATTACAGTGGCCGCTGACAGGATCTTTTGATGAGAAAAAGATCTAGTATTTGCAAGACCGTCTGTTTGCTAAACGCAGCAGACAGGCCATGTTCGATACTCTCAATAAATGGCAGAAGGAGGCCAAGCGGAGACGTATCAGGGCAGAGAAATTATTAAAGATAAAGCAAGGACAAACTGTGACCCAGAGAGCCATTGCTCATGATAAAAATCAGACTGAGCAAAATATTGAATGTTTAGGCAGACAGTTCAGGTTACAGGTAGACAAGAGTTATGTGACCCGAAATGAAGCGGAAGATGAGATAGAGGATTTATTGAATGTTCGGCCTCCGCCACCGTATGCGCCTCAGCGCATATACTCCGCTGTGTCTCTTCATCCGGCTACTGCCTCTTTTGCCTCCGCCCCGGAGGCAGGTGTGTCTCTCAACCCCTTAGGTACTACTGGTGCCACCACTACCTCATTGAGAGACATGGCTACCCTTATCCCAGATACACGGCAACCCCCGGGAACTTCCCGTATAGTTCTGGCCACCCCAAGTCCCATATGGACATCTCAATCAGCTAGTGCGACCCCTGAGGAGGGGGAGCGTACTCCATTGGGGGATCCAGGTGGAATGACTAATCTGACCGGACCGGCAGATCACGGACGACTGCAGACTCTGACTGTAGAAGGCTCTGACTGACAGCGAGAGATTGATTCCCGCCCAGACGCTTTTTAGCAGACTCGTCTCCTTCGCACAGCGTTCATCGCGTGCAGCCGCCTTCTACGTTATAAACACTAAAATTAAGAGAATGTGAGTCCTTGACTAATACGGCTCGCCCTGGGCGCCACTTGATCCGGCATCTTTGACACCACTTGCAGACCAATTCCAGTGGCTCTTCACCCTTCTCTCCATGCAGTCAATGTTCTGGCTGAGAAGGTACATCGTCATCCAGTCCTCGTCCTGAGGAGAACCTAGAATAAATAAGGTTCGAAACGCGTTGACCCCCAGTCTGTGTCAAGAACTAGGGGTGCAGATAGGGACAAACTCATACCACTATTGTGGACCCTTCTTGCAACTTCTTATAATTTATTATTCACAGGTGTTGCGTGACAGGCAGGCTATTCCATCTTAGTTCCGCCCTGTTCACAGGTTTTTGTTATCATAGGACTGGCTCTATTTTCTTTAATAATTTGTCAAAAAAGTGTTCAATTTGCAACTGTGTGCTTTTGAATCTATGTCACAGACAACAGTTGGTGTCACCATATGAATTTGATTATATGTTTTCTCACCATTTTTGTAAGTGTATGTTGCCTTCACTGTGATATACCTTTGTATATATTTGTATATATTTCTTCACGTTTTTGCACTGACTGTCGTGATGAAGTGTCTATTTGATGCCATGTTTCTTATGTAGTAATACAAAAAGTTTTTTCAAAAAATATTTGAGTTGTTGGGTAATATTCGAATCCCTGGCTGCACCGTACTGATTGGCTGTGCAGTTTCTTACTCTGTTTCTAACTTTCCTGATCAGCCACCTAGCTCTGTTTTTCGATTATTGAGGTCCAGGTTGGTCAGTAGTAGGACCCCACACCTTCATTGGTGTACTGTTTGCTAAACGCAGCAGACAGGCCATGTTCGATACTCTCAATAAATGGCAGAAGGAGGCCAAGCGGAGACGTATCAGGGCAGAGAAATTAATAAAGATAAAGCAAGGACAAACTGTGACCCAGAGAGCCATTGCTCGTGATAAAAATCAGACTGAGCAAAATATTGAATGTTTAGGCAGACAGTTCAGGTTACAGGTAGACAAGAGTTATGTGACCCGAAATGAAGCGGAAGATGAGATAGAGGATTTATTGAATGTTCGGCCTCCGCCACCGTATGCGCCTCAGCGCATATACTCCGCTGTGTCTCTTCATCCGGCTACTGCCTCTTTTGCCTCCGCCCCGGAGGCAGGTGTGTCTCTCAACCCCTTAGGTACTACTGGTGCCACCACTACCTCATTGAGAGACATGGCTACCCTTATCCCAGATACACGGCAACCCCCGGGAACTTCCCGTATAGTTCTGGCCACCCCAAGTCCCATATGGACATCTCAATCAGCTAGTGCGACCCCTGAGGAGGGGGAGCGTACTCCATTGGGGGATCCAGGTGGAATGAACGCTAGGCGACTGTTCACAAGAGCTTCTTTGGGCTATAGTGAGAAGGAGGCTATAGCAGAACAGGCAGCTAAATGGATGCGTAAGGATGTATACACAGTGGCCGATTTATGGAGTACCATAAGGGACTTCGAACCGGTTATGCAGCAACATGTTTTGCATCAAATGTCCCGGTACCATATTGACGCATGGGAACGATGCTTTCAGGACGGATTAGCCCCTCAAATATTGTATGACATCTTGGACCGAGCTCATAAGTTTTGACTTGAGTCCGGTGGAAGTGTACAAAAACGTAGAAACCTTGGTAAAATACCGGGGCAGAATGTTCGTGAAATGTCCCAACTGGGATTTTCAACATCCCATGAGGGAAGTGCATCCTATTTTCCATCCTGAAATGCCTGAAACACGCGATGATAACAATCAAGTCACAAGAGCTCGAGTAGATGCACGGTTTCAGGAACAATGGGTATATACACTGTGGAAACGAAGCGAGGTCCTTGCTCTAAAATCACAACTGCCGACCCTCGTAAGAACCCCACCGCTTACTATAAAGAACTGACTGAAGCTGCAGCATCGGCTGTAATGACCTTAGCAGATGTCGAAGTGTTTTTCGGGTTGCTGGTTCCTGCAGACATATGGCGACAGGTTCATGACACTGATCACGCAGCGGAACTAGGGGGGACTTGGAATCAGCTGAAAGACTGGGACCGAGATCGCAAACCTGGGGACAAACCCAGTGATGAAATTACTACCCTCCCCGCAAAAATAATTGCCTACATGCACACACTGATTCCCCCAAGTAAAGTTGATTGGGATAAATTGACCGCTTGTAAACAAAAGAAAGACGAAAGTGTTTCCGATTTCTTCACTCTGTTTGAGGGTACTTTCATAGACTTTAGCGGGCAGGACCTAGCCACTGAGGGCGGGGTCCGGTTGTTTGTAAACCGTTTTGTGACTAACTTGATACCTGAAATCTCTGCTCGGTCGCAAGCCGCCGAGAGTACTTGGACTACCTCTACTCCTTCTGTGATATTAAGTATGACCCAATACTATGAGCATAAGGAAAATGAGAGCAAGGATAAAGTGGAGAAAAAGGCTAAGGATCTTAAGACCTGAGTATTGCTGCAGCAAGTCATTCGAGGACAAGGAGGAGGGAGAGGAGTCCGAGGGCCAGTATCTCGAGGGGTGGGGACAGGACAAAGTGCTGGCGCGGCCATGCCATTAGGGATAAATCAGTGTGCTTATTGTAAACAGGAAGGATATTGGAGGGGTCAGTGTCCGTTACTGCTTGCCCAGAACGGAGCTCTCCGGGGACGGGGACGTGGGCGAGGTGGCCCAGACCGGAGCGATATGCGTAGGGAAGAAGTTGCTCAAGGCAAGCCTGAACGGAACCACTTTGATAACCCTCAAGGTAGGCAATACTATAATGAGAATTATGCATTCGGAGAACAGGATGGGTATGATCATCCATAGGACAGCCAGGGACAGAGTAGGGGCCAAGTGTCGATCCCAGTTAATCAACAAGGACCTTATGTGAAAGGGGAATTGATGGGGACTTCTGAGAGTTTTCTGATTGAAACAGGAGCAATGAATAGTTCTGTTGCTCGATCATTGGTCCCAGGGGCGGCTCTGTCCGGGCAAAATAATGTATCAGTGGGATTTTCAGGACTTCCGGTGGTAAGCCCCATCTCTAAACCCCTCCCATTCACTATTGGTCCTACAACTATCCATTCCACCTTTCTGTTGACCTCACATTGTGGTGAGAACTTGTTAGGTTTAGATATGTTGAAGAAGTTGAATGCGAAAATCTATTGTTCCCCTGATGGTGTTTACTTAACGATACAGCCACACACAGATAATATGAAACAGTGCTTTACCAAAAATGAGCCTCTTCCCCCTGAGTTTGACGCCATCCCTACTACATTATGGGCCACAGGGGATGCGGATGTCGGTAAACTAGACATCCCTCCCATCCATATCACGCTGAAACCTGGTACGAAATTACCACATATTCCCCAGTACAAAATTTTGCCGGCTGGCGAACGAGCATTACTCTCAATTATTCAGGACTTAATTGATAAAGGGGTGGTTGAGGAAACAGCTGCTAATATTTGTAACAGTCCTATTCTCCCGATTTTGAAGAAAAGCTCTGATTCTGGATCCCCTGGGAATATTGATGCATATCATTTTGTGATAGACCTGAGGGAGGTTAATAAGATTGTAGTACCACAGTACCCTATAGTGACTGATATCACCACTATACTAACAATGATCCCACCAACTGCCCAATATTTTTCAGTCATTGATCTGAAGAATGCCTACTTCAGCATCCCGGTTCATCCAGACAGCCGGCAGATCTTAGGCTTCTCATTATCTGGCCGGAGCTTTAGATTCTGTTGTGCAACTCAAGACTATACTGAAAGTCCGAGCATCTATAGTCAGGCCCTTAAGTCCCTGCTGGACGATTTAGTGTTACCCTCAGGCAATGTGCTCTTGCAGTACGTGGATGATCTGTTGATAGCGTCCGACACTGAGGAGGGTTGTAAGGATGCCACTGTTAAATTATTGCACCATCTGGCAGCGAAAGGCAATAAGTTGTCCCTGTCTAAGTTCCAATACTGTCGACAGGAGGTGACCTACTTAGGTCATCTACTGTCGAAGGAGGGAAGGCGTTTGACTCCTGAACGAATTACTACTATTTCTATTATGTCTGTCCCTTGCACCCAACCTGAAGTTCGTGCTTTTCTTGGCATCACTTCTTACTGTCGCCAATGGATACCTAATTTTTCTCTCCTTGTTAAACCTTTGTTACATTTAAACACTAAAGATGTGCATGAACCCCTTCCTTGGACTGATGAATGTCAGCATTCTTTTGATTCTTTGAAATCTGCTCTTTGTTCTGCACCCGTCTTGGGTACTCCTGATTACCGTAAACCTTTTGTACTATATGTGCATGAGGTCGACGGTTGCTCGCTTTCAGTGTTAACGCAAGGATTTGGTGGTAAGCAAAGACCTTGCGCTTACTTCTCGGCCATATTGGATAATGTTGCCAGAGCGCTTCCGAGCTGTCTGAGGGCCACTGCAGCTGTTGAGGTGGCCATCCGACAATAGGAGGGGCTCGTTCTAAATTGTAGCCTAGCAGTGATGGTCCCACATACTGTGGATGCATTGCTAAATAAAACTAAAACACAGCATCTTACAAGCGCTCGCCTCACTGGTTATGAATTAACACTATTTGCTCCACATATTACGATTATGCGATGTGCCACGTTAAACCCTGCCACATTGCTACCTCTCCCTTCAAGTGAAACTACAAATGATGTACATGATTGCATATTTTGAACTGAGGAAGAAACGAAGGGGAGAATTGACCTCACTGACATTCCTCTATCTGACCCCCAGGGGGAATTATATGTGGACGGATCTTGTTTCAAGTTGGCGGATGGCACAACAACAGCTGCATATGCAGTCACCACACTGAAAACGGGCTGCTGAACTAGTTGCATTATTACGAGCCTGTGAATTGAGTGAGGGACTCGAGGTTAACATCTATACAGACAGCCAATACGCCTTCGGCATGGCCCAAAGCTTTGGGTGGCTGTGGAGGGAGCGGGGTTTCCTCACCTCTCACGGTCAGAAAATACAGAATGGCCCCTTGGTGTTACGATTACTTGCTGCCCTAACCTTACCCAAGAAACTAGCTATAATCAAATGCACTGCCCATAAGGCGGTGGTAAATGAAGTGGGGGAAGGGAATGCCTTTGCTGACCAGGTTGCTAAACAGACGGCTCAGTCCTCATTATCGACTATGCTTGTGACCTCTTCTGCAAGATGGGTGGGAGAATCCGATCTGTTCAATAATACCATAGAGAGTGTGAAAGAAATACAGTAGGAGGCCACTCCAGTTGAATTGGCGCGATGGGAGAAGGAAGGAGGAAGGTTGGACGAAAATAACTGTTGGGTTGATTTGACGGAAAAACAGAAATGGCTGTTACCCAATGCTTTGGTTCAAGCCGTCTTAACTATGGCCCACGGTCCAGCTCATATTGGAGCTAAAGGTATTTGTGCATTGTTGGACCCAGTTTGGAATAATCCCAACATTCAAAGGACGGCTGTCCATTTGGTCTGTTTACAACACAATCCGGGAAAGGGAGAAAGTATTTTGAGTGGGAATTTTGCACCTCCTGATTTACCGTTTGAAGTACTCCAGATGGATTACATCCATATGGAGCACGTCAACAACTTAAAATATGTTCTGGTAGTGTTTTGTGCCTTTAGTAAATGGGTTGAGGCCTACCCAACTAAGGAGAACACTGCTTTGGCTACAGCAAAAGCTCTTATCAAAGATGTTATCCCTAGATACGGGCTGCCCCATTTGATTTGGTCAGATAACGGGGGACATTTCCATGGGGCTCTTGTTAGACATATCTGTGACGGACTGCAGATATGACAGAAGTTTCATGCAGCTCAACACCCTCAGTCGGCAGGTTTAGTGGAAAAGTATAATGGGATTCTGAAACTAAAAATGGCTAAGATTCAGGAAAGTACTGGTTTGAAGTGGCCCGATACCTTGCCCCTGGCCCTCATATCTTTACGAGTTTCCCCTCATTCACGTTACGGTCTCTCTCCATACGAAGTAATTTTTGGACGGCCTGCCAATGTATGGGGAGTGCCCAGACCACGGTCCTTTACCGATGTTGAATATCATATGTTAATTGACTATCTGTATACTTTGACTAAAGACCTCCATTCTATTCATCAGCAGGTACTGCAGGTTGTAGGTGGGGTAGGCTGGATAAGCACACTCCAGGAGGCGCTGTGCAGACTCTCCTACAGCTGGCAGAAGGGAGTCACCCTCCTCGACCTTGCTATAATGAGCTGAGCTAAAACTAAGGATGCTTTGTGTGCCACATATCGTCTTTCCACACTGGAGAAGTGTTCAATACCCCACCTCTGCGGGTCTTGGGCTCACAATTCCACGGACCTGATAATTCTCGCCTCAGTGCCTATTCCAATCATGGAGAGCCACTCTGCAACTCTGGGCAATAGCTTGCTTAATCCCCACCTGACCGTCCTGTTCCTTACAGACACGGTCACTCCAGATGCTGCTCCCCACTCTGCCTGCCACCTGAACTGCTTACTGCCTCTTCACCTCACTCCCACATACGCCATGCCTGCCTCGAGGTCGCAAGTACCCAGTAGCGCTAGATTGCCTGAGAGGCTGGGAAATTGTTGAGCATTGTATAATCGTAGCGCTCTGTTTGCCTAACTACGCTGTAAATATATTTTAAAGATTGCTGCGCTGCCTGTCTAACTAATTGCTGCCTGATTTTACCGGTGCCACTGCCATCAGAATCGCGTTATTTATCTCTGTAATCCGGTTTCGATTTTGGATGAGGCTATTTTGAGCTTGTTGTTGTTGCTTTCTGTGCCTTCCCTGCCTGGATCTGCGCCCAGCTCCCGCCTCCCAGCTGACCATCCCTCCCACTGACACCGTAAGCCCCGCTCCCCCGCTGCAGCGCTGTGACCGTCCTGTTCCATACAGATACGGTCGCTCCAGACGCTGCTCCCCGCTCTGCCTGCCACCTGAACTGCTTACTGCCTCTTCACCTCGCTCCCACATACGCCATTGCCTGCCTCGAGGTCGCAAGTACCCAATAGCGCTAGATTGCCTGAGAGGCTGGGAAATTGTTGAGCATTGTATAATCGTAGCGCTTTGTTTGCCTAACTACGCTGTAATTATATTTTAAAGGTTGCTGCGCTGCCTGTCTAACTAATTTCTGCCTGATTTTAACGGTGCCACTGCCATCAGAATCGCGTTATTTATCTCTGTGCCCCAATCCGGTTTCAATTTTGGCTGAGGCCATTTTGAGCTTGTTGTTGTTGCTTTCTGTGCCTTCCCTGCCCGTATCTCCACCCAGCTCCCACCTCCCAGCTGACCATCCCTCCCACTGACACCGTAAGCCCGCTCCCCCGCTGCAGCGCTGTGACCGTCCTGTTCCTTACAGACATGGTCGCTCCAGACGCTGCTCCCCGCTCTGCCTGCCACCTGAACTGCTTACTGCCTCTTAACCTCGCTCCCACATACACCATTGCCTGCCTCGAGGTCGCAAGTACCCAGTAGCGCTAGATTGCCTGAGAGGCTGGGAAATTGTTGAGCATTGTATAATCGTAGCGCTCTGTTTGCCTAACTACTCTGTAATTATATTTTAAAGATTGCTGCGCTGCCTGTCTAACTAATTGCTGCCTGATTTTACCAGTGCCACTGCCATCAGAATTGCGTTATTTATCTCTGTGCCCCAATCCGGTTTCGATTTTGGCTGAGGCCATTTTGAGCTTGTTGTTGTTGCTTTCTGTGCCTTCCCTGTCCGGATCTCCGCCCAGCTCCCGCCTCCCAGCTGACCATCCCTCCCACTGACACCGTGAGCCCCGCTCACCCGCTGCAGCGCTGTGACCGTCCTGTTCCTTACAGACATGGTCGCTCCAGACGCTGCTCCCGCTCTGCCTGCCACCTGAACTGTTTAATGCCTCTTCACCTCGCTCCCACATACGCAATTGCCTGCCTCGAGGTCGCAAGTACCCAGTAGCGCTAGATTGCTTGGGAGGCTGGGAAATTGTTGAGCATTGTATAATCGTAGCACTCTGTTTGCCTAACTACGCTGTAATTATATTTTAAAGATTGCTGCGCTGCCTGTCTAACTAATTGCTGCCTGATTTTACCGTTGCCACTGCCATCAGAATTGCGTTATTTATCTCTGTGCCCCAATCCGGTTTCGATTTTGGCTGAGGCCATTTTGAGCTTGTTGTTGTTGCTTTCTGTGCCTTCCCTGCCCGGATCTCCGCCCAGCTCCCGCCTCCCAGCTGACCATCCCTCCCACTGACACCGTAAGCCCCGCTCCCCCGCTGCAGCGCTGTGACGGTCTTGTTCCTTACAGACACGGTCGCTCCAGACGCTGCTCCCCACTCTGCCTGCCACCTGAACTGCTTACTGCCTCTTCACCTCGCTCCCACATACTCCATTGCCTGCCTCGAGGTCGCAAGTACCCAGTAGCGCTAGATTGCCTGAGAGGCTGGGAAATTGTTGAGCATTGTATAATCGTAGCGCTTTGTTTGCCTAACTACACTGTAATTATATTTTAAAGATTGCTGCGCTGCCTGTCTAACTAATTGCTGCCTGATTTTACCGGTGCCACTGCCATCAGAATCGCGTTATTTATCTCCTTGCCCCAATCCGGTTTCGATTTTGGCTGAGGCCATTTTGAGCTTGTTGTTGTTGCTTTCTGTGCCTTCCCTGCCTGGATCTCCGCCCAGCTCCCGCCTCCAAGCTGACCATCCCTTGCCCCTCCCCCTCCTCTATCCGCATATGACAGATGCATTTCCGCGCAGCGGTAACGCGCAGCGGTCGCGCCCCATGCGCGCCGAAGGTGCGCCAAAGGTAAGCCCGTCTACGCCCGTTCGTGCCTGGACCGCGCCCAGCGCCAGACCCCCTGCCCCCGCAAACCTCACCCCTCCCTCATAACGTATGATGCCGCCACCCTCTTAGCCCTTAACCCCGGACGCACGCCACAATGCTATGAAGCTGTCCCAGGAAGTACCCACGGTCCCTTCGCCTGCCACTCCTGCAAGTTCGCCTGCATCAAGACCCACACCAAATCCACTTTCTTCAAACACAGCTCCGACTCTAACCACCTGTAGTGCATCCTGCTGAACACTCGCTCGGTCCACAGACACGCCACTGAACTCTGGGACCTACTCGACACTGCGTCACCGGACATCGCCTTCCTTACAGAAATCTGGTTGAACGCATCATCAGCACCCGACATCGCCATAGCCATCCCGGATGCTTACAAGATCATCCGAAAAGACCGTACCAACCAAACAGGAGGCGGCATCGCCATCGTCCATAAGAACACCATCAGAATTACGACCAGCTTTGACGATAACCTTGCAACCGCCGAACACCTCCACTTCCAGATCCACACCGACCCCAGGACCACACTTAGAGGCACCCTCATCTACAGACCACCAGGAACCCGTAAACAATTCAGCGATTACATCACTGACTTCATCAGCCCACATGCCCTCCCCCCCGAGAACTACATTCTATTGGGAGACTTCAACTTCCACCTAGAAAAGAAAAACGACAGCAACACCACCACCCTTCTGGACAACCTGGCCAATCTCGGACTCAAACAACTTGTTGACACCCCCACCCACTTAGCCGGACACACGCTCAACCTTATCTTCACCTCCAGCAAACACATCTCCTTCGATCATACCACAGCTCTCCATTGGACAGACCACAGCTGTGTTCACTTCAGCTACAAAACTACCACATCTCTCAACCCCCCACAACCTATTCCTCGAAGAAACTGGAGCAAAATCACCACCGACCAACTCCTCACATCGCTCAACCAAAACCCTCCCGCCCTCTCATCGGACCCAAACGAAGCTGCCACCAAACTCAAACAATGGATCACTCACAGCGTTGACGAATTAGCACCCTTGAAAAACCACCAGATCAAACAAGGTAACAAAAAGGCCCCCTGGTTCAACGATGACCTTAAGAATTCCAAGAAACTATGCCGTACTCTCGAAAGAACATGGAGAAAAAACCCAACCACTGACAACCTGACCACCTTCAAAGCAGCCACCCGCAAACACCACCAATTGATCCGATCCACCAAGAAATCAGCGTTCAAGGATTGACTCGACAACAACGCCCATAACAGCAAGGAACTTTTCAACATTGTCAAAGAATTTACCAACCCCACCACAGCCTCAAACGACATTACTCCCTCCCAAGACCTCTGCGACTCGTTATCTTCTTTCTTCTACAACAAAATCGCCGACATACATAACAGCTTTAAGAACATTTCCAAAGAACAGCCCACTCCACCCACTTCCAAACCCGAACAGCTCTCTAACAACCTTAGCTCCTGGAACCCAATCAACACTGAAGACACCATCCGCCTAATTAACTCCATCCATTCAGGTTCGCCAACCGACCCCTGTCCCCACCACATTTACAACAAAGCAGACTCCATCATCGCACCCCATCTCCGTGATGTCATCAACTGCTCCTTCAACTCCGCTACCTTCCCAGAATGCTGGAAACACGCCGAACTCAGTGCCCTCCTGAAGAAACCCACAGCAGACCCCTCTGAACTTAAGAACTACCGCCCCATTTCCCTCCTCCCATTCCCTGCCAAAGTCATTGAGAAAGCCGTCAATAGCCAGCTCGCCGCCTTTCTTGAATCCAACAACTCCCTCGACTCTTCACAGTCCGGCTTTCGAGCCAAACACAGCACCGAAACCGCCCTCATTGCAGCGACAGACGACATCCGAACGCTACTGGACAATGGAGAAACAGTTGCCCTCATCCTACTCGACCTCTCCGCCGCCTTCGACACAGTCTGTCATAGCACCCTCATACAACGCCTCAGCAACGTCGTAATACAAGGAAAAGCCTTGGACTGGATCATCTCGTTCCTCGCCGGGAGAACCCAGAGAGTCCAACTCCCCCATTCAAATCAGAGGCCACCGAAGTCATCTGCGGAGTACCACAAGGATCATCACTCAGTCCCACCCTCTTCAATGTTTACATGAGTCCCCTCGCATCCATCGCGCAACAACACAACCTCAACATCATCTCCTACGCTGACGACACCCAGCTAATCCTTTCCCTCACCAAAGATCCTAACACCGCCAAAACCAATCTTCATGAAGGCATGAAAGAAGTAGCCGAATGGTTGAAAAACAGCCGCCTAAAACTTAACTCAGACAAAACGGAAGTTATCATCCTAGGATCTTCCCCCTCTGCCTGGGACGACTCATGGTGGCCATCGGCCCTGGGCACAGCACCCATACCCACAGACCACGCTCGTAACCTAGGCTTCATCCTAGACTCCTCCCTCTCGATGACCAGACAAGTTAACGCCGTCTCATCCTCTTGCTTCAACGTACTCCGTATGCTCAAAAAAATCTTCCGTTGGATCCCCACCGAAACAAGAAAGACGGTCACCCACGCACTGGTCACTAGCCGACTGGACTATGGAAACACCCTCTTCGCCGGAACCACAGCCAAATTACAGAAAAAACTCCAACACATCCAAAATGCTTCAGCCAGACTCATATTGGACATCCCTCGCCAAGCTCACATTACCGGCCACCTGAAAGACCTCCACTGGCTTCCCGTCAACAAGAGAATAACGTTCCGTCTCCTCACCCACGCTCACAAGGCCCTCTACAAACTAGGACCTGAATGCCTCAACACACGACTGTCCTTCTACACACCCACCCGCCAACTAAGATCTTTCAACCAAGCACTCGCCGCAGTTCCGCGCATCCACAGATCCACCATGGGAGGAAGATCCTTCTCCTACCTGGCGGCCAAGACCTGGAACTCTCTCCCCACTCACCTCCGCCTCACACAGAACTACATCTCCTTCAGAAAGGAACTTAAAACCTGGCTATTCGATAAATAATGCAACCCTCCCACAAGCGCCTTGAGACCCTCTGGGTGAGTAGTGTGCTATACAAATTCCTGAACTTGAACTTGAACAACAGCCCCCACAATGCTAAGGATGCCTGGCCTCCACCTTGGGGTTGCCCAGGAGTGGACGCCTCACAGAGAAAGCCAGGATGGGTTCCACAGGGGTATTCACACACAAGCGCCTTGAGACCCTTGCGGTGAGTAGTGCGCTATACGAGTATTAATTTACATTTTTTTTCCTTTGCACCAACCTGTACCAACTTGTATTTTTCCTTCTTAGGTAACGGTTTCGAAATGTAACAGTATATATGTGATCTGTTGATAATGTGCCAGCAGTCTTCTCGGCGGACCTCGAGGGGTTAGGTCACGAGAAGCTCCTCTGGCAGAGTTTGTTTGTATAATAAACAATGGGACCTTCTGCACTGCCAACTGACTGAATATTGGTAAATGGTATTGGGGCAATTTGTAAGTATAGCTCTATTGGGTTGTAAAAGATTTTCGGTACTTCATAGGCCACTAAGATGTGGGCTTCCCTAGGGATCTTCCCTGAGCCCCACTCTTTTCAATGTCTATATTGTCAAACCCTTCGGCATTCAGATGGTTACATATGCAGATGACACAAGCTGATTGTCTCTTTTAATCAGCTCAACAAAACTGGCCCTGATTTAATAGGGTGCCTTGAAGAAATTTCATCTTGGATGGAAGCATTATTTCTGAAACTCAATGGGTCCAAAACAGAGCTGATGCGACTAGGCAATCCCTCACCCAATTTAGTCTACCTTGGCCTAGCTGCTTTGGCCCTACTCCCTCATCTAAAGAATATATTAAAAGTTTAGGGGTCTGGCTGGATCATTCACTAGCTAGATTTCGGAGAACAAGCTCGGAAGGTGGCAGGCAGCTGTTTTGGGTTTGCTGAGAATGTTACGAAAAGTTTTCCCCCTGATTCCTTTCCTCACCAGGAAAATGGTGGTTCAGGCCCTTATACTCTCTTGGCTCGATTACACCAACGCCTTTTATTTAGGAGCTCCTGCCACCACCATCAGGAAACTTCAAACTGTGCAGAATTGTGCAGCCCGCCTGCTGCTGAATATTCCCAGACGACAGTCAGCTAGGACCGCTCTTGGCAGTCTGCACTGGGTACCCATTCAGGAGAGAGTTCAGTTCAAGGCACTATGCATTGCACATAAAGCACTGCTAGGTAACGGCCCGCCTATTCTTTATTCCATCATCTCCCTGTATCACCCAAACAGAGCCTTGCTGTCTAGCAACAAACAGATGGCGATTGTTTCCAAAATTAGGAAATTACGGATTGGTGGTTGCCTCTTCTCGTATAATGCAGCTAAGTTGTAGAACACTCTTCCCCTGGACATTTGTTGCAAGCCCAATCACCTGGCCTTTTGGAAACGTTTCAAAACTTTTTTGATTCCATAATGCTGGTACTTAGTTCCTGAGGTACAGCCTCTAGCGCTGGGATGCCTCCGGGTAAAAATGCGCTCTACAAATGCTTATTCAATTCAATTCAATTACAACTTGTTTGTTTTGGAGTATATGTGCATACTTGCTAATTGAATGGTGATGTCCTGTAAAGCTGCCACTGTCGAATTGGATAAAATCTGTAATTTGCACCCAAAATACTCTCTAGCACGTTCATTTCTGGCCATAGCAGTACCACCGAAAGTGATACTGGAAGAAAGGATATACCCAAAAGTAATACCATTGATATAATTATTAACTTCCAAATCTGCAACTCCTGCGCAGAATTCCTTGGTCAATGTTCTTTTTACCCATCTTATATTTGGTTTACCATGCCTGGTTTACTATGCCCGTCTCCTCCACCACCCATAACTTAATCAGATCCTGTATAATCCGGATCAGAGCCTGTTCCCCAGCTTGCAATATTTTGTATTGAGGAATACGAGGGAGCACAGCATTATCTTTGTTCTTGATAGAGACGGGTGGTATCTGTAACAACTCAACATCAGTGTCCCCTGTCACCCACAAAGAAGATGGGACATCCTGAAACTCAACAAGAAGTGGAGCATCCTTTGCAAAACACTATTTCATGCCATCCACATTAAGTCTAGAAGTCTAACAAACACCATCAGGGGAACACTAAATAGTAGCACATAACTTCTTTAACAAATCGAATCCTAATACATTTTCACCACATTTTGATGTCAACAAAAATGGAGACTCTACTGTAAAAGGACCAACAGTCAAAGCTAAAGGTGTGGAAATTGGGCTCACAACCGGTATGCCTGAAAAACGTACTGAAACATTGTTGCGGCCAGACGGGGCGGCCCCTGGGACCGGTGAATGAGAAACAGAGCTATTTGTTGCAACTGTAACCACCAAACATTTCTGCGTCGAACCATGTAGGTCTGCTGTGACATAAGGACCACGCTGATCTACAGGATTCTGGACTGGTCCCTTACCCTGTCCCTTGCTGTCTTAGTTATAGGACATCCCTGTAACTTCATAGATAACATAATCATTGTGATAATACTGTCTTCCTGGGGATCATCAAAATAATTCTGATTAGACAGGTCCCCTGAGAATGCATCCCCTTGAGTCTCGCCTAGGCTACCCTCACCATAATCCCAGCCATTCCATCCCCTGCCTCTCGATACTGCTACTTTCTGTAACAGGTCTGGGCACTCACTTCACCAATGCCCCTTCCTTTTACAATACGCACACTGATTCAGGACCCGCAGCACACCACCTCTACCTGCATCTCGGGACATCTTAGCAACTTACTGCAACAACACCTTTGTTTTTAAATTCTTTCCCTTTTTCT
The DNA here is from genome assembly GCF_964263255.1 of Lissotriton vulgaris. Lineage (NCBI taxonomy): Eukaryota > Metazoa > Chordata > Amphibia > Caudata > Salamandridae > Lissotriton > Lissotriton vulgaris. Next base: position 1,572,291,666 of record NC_141687.1, read on the forward strand.
CCACCTTATCCTTCTCCTCATTTTCTCAATGTTCATAATATTGAGCCATGCTTAATATTAATGAAGGGGAGGAAGTGGTCCATGTTCTCACAGAGGCTTGCAACTGAGCTGCAATTTCAGGAAGCAAATTTGTAACAAACCTGTTAACAAACAAACAAACCCAACCTTCCACTGACAAATCCTGCCCACTAAAATACCAAAACACCCCTTCAAACCGGGTAAAAAAATCAGACACACTCTCCTCCTTCATTTGGCAACATGCCGTCAACTTGTCCCAATCCACTCATCTGGGTGGAAAAAGAGAATGCATGTAAGTAATATTACAATTTGGAAAGCCAATATCTCAGCCCTAGGTTTGTCGCCAGGCTTCCGTTCCTTATCCCATGCATTAATCTCATCCCATGTACCACCCAATTCCACTCTGTGATCCTGTGTATGTACCTGTCTCTATATATCTACTGGCACTAACAGCCCAACAAATATCTCAATATCTCCTAATGTCATGACTGACGGGGAGGCAGCCTCTGTTAATTCTTTATAATAGTCAGTAGGATTTTTTCTGGGATCTGGTAAATGACTCTTAAGAGCAAGTACCTAAATTCTCTTCCACGGGGTATAAACCCATTGCTTCTGGAAGAGGGCCTCTATCCATTGCTCAGCAATAACATTTGATGCGTTACGCTGCTCTGGAATCTCAGAGTGGTAAGTGGTCTGCACTTCACTTCCCTCATCGGAAACTGAGATACTGGAATCAGAGTACTATGATATAATTTCGCCCGATAACTAAGTAACGTCCCAACATTACTAAGGACTTTTGCTGGAGCCATACCAGCGGAATATACACTATCTCAAATATCATAAATGATTTGAGGGGCTTTACTTCCAATACACTGTTCCCACAGACCAATCAATGTAGTCGACACATGCTGAAGGGCATGCTGCTGTACAAATGGATCAAAATCCTTCATGATACTCCATAGATCCTCCAAACCATAAATCGCACTCTGAGCCCACTGTGCTGCCTGAATTTCAACCATCCTTTTCTCTTCTTCGCCCACATCAGTTCGAATCATTGCCCCCTCGAGTCGTTCTCTTGCCGCTGCCCAATTCATACCATATGAACTTCGCACCGGGGTCCCAGCACTACTCAATACTGTGGGTGACACATCTAGGGGAAACACATAGGGTGCAGACACAGGTGACAATGTCAACAATGGCTGTGTAGTGGGTGTAAGAGAAGGAGGAGAAATGGAAACAGAAGCAGCTGACACTGCAAGGGTGCCCGCAGTCACTGTACCAGTAATTTGCAAAACCAGGGGGGAGACAGATACGGCAGGAGCCAGAGCTATTGGGACTGTGAGGAGTCAGGGGAAGGCAAGGGAACAATGGAGGACCTATCACACTAATAGAAACTTACTATCTGCACCCTCAATACCCTTCTCTGTTTTTTCCTTATCATAAGCTACCACTTTCTGCACCACCGTTTCCATTGCCTTCTTCATAAACTCTTTTTCAGCATGTATACGCCTCTGCTTAGCTTCCTTCTGCCATACCTGCAAAGTATCAAACATCGACTGCCAACTTCTTCTAGCAACTGATTTATCCTGTAAGTAATTCAATTTTTGTTCATCAAAGGTACCATCCTGTGGCCACTGAAGCTTAGTATTGCCCCTCGTATACTTGTGGCACAATGTACAAAACATAATAGGGCCAATAGCAGGCTTCACATACATATCAAAATTCGAAGTGCATTCCGGAGGTGCAGGCTGTCGCTCCTCTAAGCGATGTTCCGCAGAGCAGCATCAGCACCCCAAGCACCACACTTTACTCTAATAAGACATCCTGGTGTTAGGTACCTCCACGTATTCACTCGGTCAACACGCGCAGGCACAATAAAACACACATAAACAAAAGTTCTCAAGAACAGTCCATAGACTGTGTCAAAACAAGTCAGTCCTCAGACTTCAACAAGATAGGATCTAGCATCAGCCCGTTTAAAAAATAAGCCGAATTCAACATTTGGCCCAGCAGAATGTTAATCAACACTCTTTATTACAAGGGTCCGCAGACCTACCAAATTAATCAAGACTAGGCTACACTTACCAAGACTTCAAAATAAACTCACCCGGTGCACACAGGTCAAACAAGGTTAGTCTCTGCTTCCGACACTTTGGACCAATGTGTCAAACTCAAGGGTTTCGGCCTTTCAGGACCCCGGCCAAGGCAATCGCCCGATCAGACAGACGGAACAGCTGTGAGAACCAAGGGATCCCTGATCCACCCATCTGACCAGATGCAAACTTGACTTCCACAACCCAACTACGGGCGGGACGGGTCAACTGAGGGGTTCTTGTTCGGGCACCAACTGAAGGAAGTGACGGATTAGGGCCACCCTGGTTACTCTTGACCTACTCTAGCTTTCCAAGAATGAAGAGTCACTGATGTAGTAGAGAAGACCAGCAAACTAGTTTATTCACAAATTACACTGCAGACCAGCTTCCTATGATGGCTGACGAGGGACTGACTTTTACAAGCATAAAGTTACATTATGTATGTTGCGGAATCCACAAACACCCGCTTACCATGGAAAATCACTGGTGGCTGTCGTAATACAACGGGGCTACAGAACAGAAGTCCGATTTCACAGCCTGGTACAAGCTTTCTACTCTTCAAGTTTGTGTGGCCTATCCTCCCCTCTAGACAGGTGTCAGAAAACCTTGATGTAAGAGAAAAGGCATGTAGTAACGAGCTAAGATGAAACATTAAAGAAACAAAACTTGCCAGAGGCTATTTCTCATAAATGAGCAAAATAGAGTTTCGAGTATGCAAGCAACAGTTACGATTAACCCAGAACATGGCCTCTTTTCTAACTAAAATGGCAGCACAGATGTCAATCTAACTGATGTGACATTTCTATCAACAGATTACATCTTACACACAATACGTATATATAATGTATTTAGCCATATAAATGCGAACATAATATAGAGTAAAACACGAGTAAAATAGCAAAACTATGCTTCAATTCTGTCAGTATCTGGGTCAAGGCTGGGTAAATGCTGTCCAGTCCTTTGGTGTAGATGCATGAGGCCGAGGACTGAAAAATTGCATTGTCACTGCTGTTTCTGCCTTGGTAATGATGAGCTAGAAGGTCATGACTGCATCTGGGAGGTTCTCCTGCAGACACTACAAACTTAATTATCTCATATCACAGCTTAGTCTCAACAAAAACCAAACGTTCACAGACAGGGATACTTGTGTATCACATCTAAGCTGAAATTTTCCAGGAATTATGAAGCTCTGACTGAACATTATGGTGCAATCGCTATTGGCTCATGTGACCCAAAGTATTGTGTATACTATCCACCAATCCAGTGCCTCACAATCTTACCTATGCTTCCCCAGAGTCTTGTTTGAGGGTTTTGGTACTTTTTGCTCTTCTCTTTTAGAATGTCATTTACATGAACCTCCTTGGAAGTCTGTGAATTAGCCTTTAGGCTTGCAAAGTCTACCTCTTTCATTGAAGTGCTCATGCGTGAGTTGTACTTACTGTTGCAAAGTCAGCTGCCATGTTGGGAATGGGTGCTTTAGTTAAACTAAGTACTATAGTTAACTCACCCTTGAATTTAGGAACTCTGTTGTGACCTCACTACCACCCAGCATTTGCCCTTTAAATCCTACTGAAGCTACAAAACTGAGCAATATGTAGGTGTATCTTTTTGCGTTGACAATCCAGTGGACCTCTTACTAGATCTTCTTTTATGATCATTAAGACTAACTATGATAAGAAGTTTGATTCCCAGCATAGTTCAATATGGAGTAGTCAGTCCCTTCAGCTCTGGTGCTCTTATTCCAATTGAGAGTTAGGACAGCAAAATGACTCCGGCTTTTACTAGCAGAGGGCTTTTACTTGAAAGGTGCATTTGTGACACACTCATTAGATGAGGCTTCCTTTCAGCGATTCCTGGGTTAGAAAAAGGGCCTAAACTTCTTGTGAGTTTAGGCCACCTGGATGCATAGTATACTTTTATCATGGTTAGTAGCCTAAAAAAACAGCCATACTTTAAAAACAGTTGCACTTTGAAAATTAGAGTGTCTCCACTCGACTGAATCCCTAGTCCTTCTCTGCCAGGAAAAAGGGTGAGAGAGTCTCCACACTGTTCTGCCCTCTTTGTGAAAGCAGGATACATTACATGTACTTATCTCTCCTCCCTACCCATGAGATATAGACATTACCTCTCTTTAGGTATAGAGGGCCAAAACACTTTCAGTTATAACTTCAATGTTCCGCTAAAATTCTGAATGTGCGCCAATGTGAGGGATGATATTTCATTGTTTCTGTGCACCCACTAGCATATCCTAAATGATAGTCTGTTCAGGCTAAATGGTGATTTGTGCATGGTGCCTAACACTCCGGGGAGGGGGGGGGGGCTTATTATGGAAAGTGCCCCTAGGGTGCAATGGACTTGCATACCTGCTATTTGTATCCCTGGGGCACTTTGGTATTACTGAAGTAGCCGTCCATGCTTGCACAGTCCCTTCTGTAATATAGTTCACATCAGCATTAATTGTGCACTGATTTAATCCTAAAAGGTGTTTCCTCATTTGCATGGGTTCCCCATTAAAATGAGTAAATCCTTTGCCTTTGTGCCTGAACTGCACTACGAGGGTGGGCGCAGAGAAAAATGCGCTGTTGGGAAGCGCGTGGATTGAGCACCACATAGTGTAGTGTAGTTCCTAGTTTCCCACTAGGCCCTGCGCATTGGAATAACATAAACAGTAGTATCGACGTAGAAGTGCGGATCTTCCAGGCCTCCACTGACTATGCTAAACTTAATTGGGTTTGTTACCAACTAGCTCAGAGGTCACTGGAAACTTTCTTGACTGAATAGGAAGTGATCAGCTTCCCTGGCACAGACAAGAAGGGATTCAGTTTTCCAACAACCGTGCAACATGACAACTTTGCTCCTCAGATCAAGAGTCAATCTCTAGGGTCGTGTGAAACAATAGACAGGTATTTCACTCAGTCAGATTAGTGCAGATTACTTTCACAATATGTAGAGAATAGAGAGACGGGCGTTTGTCAATAAAGGGTTAACATTTATTGAACAGTCTTTCTTCTTGTACAAGAGAAATGAATTGCCACAATTGCAAGACTTGTTATCATAAAAAGTACGTACAGTAAGATAAGTATTGCGAAATAATACTGTAAAAGCATTGATATGGTTTCTTAGCCATACAATGGTTTATAAGTAATAAAACATATATACAGTCATATATACATTAGGCTAAAATACTCAACTGGTGCTTCTAACTAAGCCTACCCCGGTGTGCCTGACCTAAGCCTAACACGTGGAAGGGGAGTAAGTAAGTAGCTTTAAGTTAAGTTGGTTTTGCCAAGGTTTGCTTCAAGAATTCTCTTCTAAGGGTTTAGTCAACACCATACCTCTGAATAGAATGATGGAGGTCTGGTATCTCCTTCAGGGGGAACTCGATATCCCAGTCACCCGCAAGGGTAGACCAGAAACGCTGGAGCTGGATTTCTCTGCAGGAGAAAGGCAGCGTTTCTTCTCAGCGCGTCGAGGAGGAGGAGGGGGGACAGCGTCCGCGGGCAGCTGGCATCTGCTGGGCTCTTCGCAGAGGGACGGCTGTTCAGCTCCTAAGCTCACCACACCATCGTTCGCGTTTTAGCAGCGATAATGGTATCAGTAGCTTCACCACCAGCAACGGGACAGCAGCAGCATCAGCGTACTGCATACAGCATACAACAGCAATGGGACACCAGCTCTTACTTAAGGCAACGTTGGTAGTATTTATACCTGAAAGGTGCCTTGTTTGACGTAAGTTTGCTGGACATAAGACGTCAATAAAGATGTCACTTAGGAAGTGATTGCTTATCAGTTGCTCATTAGAGTTCCATTACTAATCAAAACACAGCAAGCGGGGATTTCCAGGTTTGCTGAGTTTTTATCTTGTTGAAGAACTCGGAGTGTTAATCTAGGAATATCAGATAGTGACTTCTGCTCTGTCATTGCACTAATTGGTTGCAAAGGAAGTGGCAGAGAACTATTCTGGAATGTGGCTCTGTTCGTGTGAGGCCAGAGATGACTTTCTGAATATCGCCCTTGAACGGTTATGCCAATATAGGGAATAAATGGATTTATAGCCGAATAGGGGCATAAGGTCACAGTATCGATCAGGATCCTAGATAAACACGCAACAATAGAGGTGGTACACAGGAGTTTGCAGGAACTTACCCAAGGCATCCACTTTTGAAATGTAGGCCAGGTTGCCACCTAACCAGTGAAACGTGGGTTGGCTGCTTCAAACTGCTGGTCTGTCTATCACTAAGATGATTCTCCCAGTGCAGGCCTGGGTTTGTGCCTGTACTGTGAATAGTGAATTTGATGTGTAATGGCACTCTGTCCCCCTCTGCATGCAACACACACCCTTCAGTGTGCACCATGACACCGAATGGGATCATGTGCAATATCAGTAGTATGGCCCCTGGAATCTAAAGGTTGATTCCTACATGGCACAGCAAAGTTCCGGAATCTAAATGTTGACTCCTAATAACATAATAATCCATTCATCACGATGGTGGCTCCTGCATGTCCCCCAAAAATCCAGTAATAGAAATTGTTATTACTGCATGGTACCCAACACTCCTGGGATACATAAGTATGTGGTGTGCGGGCCAAAGGCTGGGTCAATCAGCTGAATCCTAGCAAATGCACTGTTCTCATTGTAGGCGGAGACCCAATGACTGCACTGGCAAGAGCACCTTAGTGAAAGATGGATTGGCTGTTGACAATCTTTTATTGACTGAGCAGGCAGCAACCATTCTGCATTCCAAAGGGGAGATTGATCACCCTGCTGGTGGGTGAAATTAGTAAGTGCACCCACCTGCAGGATAATGCCTGAGAGCTAACTGGTAATCCAGTGAGCCCCTGCCAAAGGGCACCTTTGCGGGGTGCACTGACTGTGCGATACCTCTTTTTGACACACAATCAGTACACTCTCTATGGTTTTTTGCGCTCTACTCCCACACCTGTGAAAATGGAATGGGTGCAAATGCACAGTGTTTACTCATTTCCATAAAGTTACACCAGCATGCAAATGAAAGAATACCCCCTTATGATTATGATAGCATAAAGTATGCACAATGTGATCCGTGTTATACAGGAGCCACACCAGTATCTGCAGCCCCTTCTACAATAACAAAATGCTTCAGATGATGCACATTCCCATTTTACCCAGAGCAATTTTTGTTAATTTGCCCTGGAATCAAAATGTGATTTTTTTGTAAAGCACCTAATGCTTACGGAATCAAAATAGCGAATCCTGCATGGCATCCTAAACTGATGGAAACAGGAATCACAATGGTGATTCTTTTATGGCACCTAACACTCCAAGAATACAGATTCCTGCCTAAAATATTGTTACAGCACTGTCTGCCTCTCATCTATTTTAGGTGTAGCAAAGGAGAGTTAGCCACCTTATCTCAAGGCTTCGATTGGAATTCATAGAGCATATTATCAAGGCCATTATCGCCGCTTTATTGGCAGTTAACTGCCGATAAAAGCAGCGATAATGTATCGCCTGTCCTTGATAATATGCCCCAAGGTCTCATCTGCTTGTCTCATGGAAGGCCAAAGGGAGACAGTGTAGAACATGCTGAAACCTGTTATTGTGGTTTGTCTGATTGCCTGAACTCCTTTCAGATGCCCACAGGGCAAACAGGAGCTATTAGGCCCAACTGTTGCATTGTGACCTTTTACTCATGTTGCCCCAGGGCCTGCATTACTGTGGGCTCTGAGTAACTGGGCCAAGTACTACCTCTTCAGCACTTGAATGTCAGTGATAGTGTGGGTCGAGCAAGCCAAGGTTCGACAGAGGACGGTGGGTATAAGTCATACGAGGCCCACAACTTCTAGCACTGAATCAGGCTGTTTCCCCCCTCTGTGTGTCACTTCCCTCCTCGCCTCCTCGAACACTGACTTTATGTCCCTAGATGGAATTCGGGTTCGGCCCACTAGCAATCAATCAGTCAATCAATCAATCAATCAAGCAGAACATTTGGAAAGCGCACTACTTACCCGTGGGTGTCTCAAGGCACAGGGGTGGGGTGCTGCTACTGCTCGAATAGCCAGGTCTTGAGGAGTATTCTGAAGAGTAGCAGGTCCTGGGTCTGCTGTAGGAGGATGGAGAGGGTGTTCCAGTTCTTGGCGGCAAGGTGGGAGAACGATCTGCCGCCGGAGGTCGCTCTTCGGATGTGGGGGAATGTGGAGAGGGTGACGTCGGCGGAGCAGAGCTGGTGGTTAGGGGTGTAGAAGATGGGTCATCTGTTGAGGTATGCTGGTCCGGTGTTGTGGAATGCCTTGTGTGCATGGGGGAGGAGCTTGAAGGTGATCCTTTTGTTGACAGGGAGCCAGTGCAGGTCTCTCAGGTGGGGTGTGATGTGGCTGCGGCAAGGGATGTTGAGGATCAGGCTTGCAGAGGTCTTTTGTATGCGTTGCAGTCGTTTCAGGAGTTTGGCCGAGGCTCCTACATAGGGGGAGTTTCCGTAGTCCAGCCTGCTGCTGATGAGGGCCTGGGTGACCGTTCTTCTTGTTTCGGTTGGGATCCACTTGTAGATCTTGAGGAGCATGCAGAGGGTGTTGAAGCAGGAGGATGAGACAGCGTTGGCCTGCTTTGTCATGCAGAGAGTGGAGTCAAGGATGAACCCTAGGTTACGTGCGTGGTCGATGGGTGTTGGAGCTATTCCCAATGCGGGAGGACACCAGGAGTCATCCCAGGCCAAGGGGGTGGAGCCGAAGATGAGGACTTCCGTCTTGTCCGAGTTTGACTTCAGTCGGCTGTTCTTCATCCACTCGGCGATGACTTTCATTTCTTCATGGAGGTTGGTTTTGGTGGTGAGGGGGAGCTTGGTGAGGGAGAGGATCAGCTGTGTGTTGTTGGTGTATGAGATGATGTTGAGGTCGTGCATTCGGGCGACGTGTGCGAGCAGTGCCATGTAGATTTTGAACAACGTCGGGCTGAGGGATGAGCCCTGGGGCACGCCACAGATGATCTCGGTGGCTTCAGAGTGGAAAGGGCAAGGCAGACGCTCTGGGATCTGCCAGAGAGGATGGAGGTGGTCCAGTCCAGAGCCTTGTCTCGGATCCCAGCGTTGTGGAGGCATGTGTGTAGGGTGCGGTGGCAGACGGTGTCGAAGGTGGCTGACAGGTCCACGAGGATGAGGGCCGTGGTTTCTTTGTTGTCCAGCAGGGCTCTGATGTCATCGGTGGCAGTGATGAGGGCAGTTTCGGTGCTGTGGTTGCTGCAGAATCCGGACTGGGATGTGTCCAGGATGCTGTTCTCCTCAAGATAGGAGGTCAGTTGTCTGTTGACGGTCTTCTCGATGACCTTCACTGGGAACTGGAGCAGGGAGATGTGCCAGAAGTTCTTGAGGCCTTACGGGTCAGCCTTGGGTTTTTTGAGTAGAGCGTGATCTCAGCATGCTTCCAGCTCTCCGGGAAGGTTGCTGTCTCGAAGGAGATGTTGATGGCTTTCCAGAGATGGGGTGAGATGGTGGTGCTGGCTTTGTTGAAGATGTGATGTGGGCATGGGTCTGACGGAGATCCAGAGTGGATGGTGTTCATGATTTTGATGGTGTAATTGTTGTTTATGTTGGTCTAGGAGAGCAGGGGGTCGGTGCTGATTGTAGCCGTGAGGACTGAGGTCTCAGTGGTTGTCGGGCGGTCGTGACATTGAAGCTGTCATGGATGTCTGCAATCTTGCGATGGAAGAAGGTGGCAGGGGAGTTGCACAGGTCTTGCGAAGGTGGGATGTCTTTGGTGTTGGAGCTGGGGTTAGAGAGTTCCTTCACGATGTTGAAGAGCTCTTTGCTATTGTGTGCGTTGTTGTCTAGGCGGTCTGTGAAGGAGGCTCTTTTGGCGGATCTGATGAGTTGATGGTGTCTGCGGGTGGTGTTCTTGTGGCTGCGTGGCTGTCCAGTGTCTGTTCGCGGTGCCATTTCTTCACTAGCTTACAGCAGGTTTGCCTGGAGGCCTTCAGTAAATCAGTTGGCTTTCTTGCTGGTGTGTCTGTTGGAAGGTTTCCTGATCGGGGCAAGGGTGTTGGCACAGCCGCTGATCCATTGTCTGAGGTTGTGGGCGGCGGTGTCGGGTCTGAGGGGTCCGTGGGTGGGCTCTGGGCAAGGGTGGTGGTTAGCTGCTCTTTGGTGACTTTGTTCCAGCAGAGGGGGGGGATCTGTTGGGTGCGGTGGGTTTCCGGAAGCTGAAGTGGATGCAGGAATGGTCGGTTCAGTGGAGTTTGGTGGTGTGGTTGAAGGAGACCTAGAAGCTTGCGGAGAAGATGGGGTCAAGCATGTGGCCGGCGGAGTGGGTGGATGTGGTGATGAGTTGTCTGAGTCCTGAGGTTGGCGAGGTTGTTGATCAGGGTGGTTGAGTTGCAGTTGTTGTTCTCAAGGTGGAAGTTCAGGCCCCCGAGAAGGATGCAGTCTGTGGAGGCGAGGGTGTGTGTACTGACAAAGTCGGTGATGGAGTCGCTGAACTGTGGTTGGGGTCTGAGGGTCTGTAGATGAGGGTTTCTCTGAGGGTGGTGTTGGGATCGGTTTGGATTTGGAAGTGCAGGTGTTCGACGGTGCTGAGGGTGTTGTTGGTGTGGGTCGAGACTCTGAGAGGGTTCCTGTGGACGATTCCTCCTCCTACTCCAGTGGTTCTGTCCATGCGGGTATTTGTAGCCGTACGGGATGGCTATGGCAATGTTGGGTGCCGAGGAGGGGTTCAGCCAAGTCCCCGTCAGGAAGGCAACGTCTGGGGAGGTTGAGTCGAGTAGCTCCCAGAGTTCAACGGCGTGTCTGCGGGCGGAGCGGATGTTGAGAAGGATGCATCTGAGGTGGTTGTGTTCTTTCACGGTGGGTGGCTTGGCGGATCGGATACTGGTGAAGCTGCAGTTCCGGCAGGAGAAAGGTCCTTGAGTGCACTTCAGGTGGTCAGGAAGCAGGTGTGTGATTGTCCAGTGTTTAGTGCGAGGAGGGTGCTGGCATCGTAGCGGAGATGGACATTGTGGGGTTTGGGGGGCCTGGGGTTCTGGCGCTGAGCGCGGTCCAGGTATGGACGGGCGCAGCTGCACAGTGGCCGCCATAAGAAGGGGAGGTGGGTGGGAGGAGCAGCTGGGAGGAGGGAGAGGACGAATGGGCGAGCGGGGGTGGGGCCACAGGGAACACAGCAGCTGGAAAAACGGGGTATGAACAGCAAGGGAACAGAAGGCAAAAGAGGGTACAGGGCACAGAATCCATGGGGAAGGAGAAAAAACAAGCAACTTAAATGTTCAAAAAAACAGAGGCAATACAGTACAAACAGGGGGGGCGGGCCGCAGGGGGCACAGCGGCAGGAAAGACACGGGCAGGAGCGGCGAGGGGACAGAAGGCAAAAGAGGGCACAGGGCATAGAATTAAACAATGCAAAACCGAAGGAGGAGAAAAACAAAACAATGAAACAATAAAAACAAAGCAATACAGGTAAAGCAGACCTACGGCCACCCACTGGCCACCAGCGATGAGGCACAGGTGGTAGCCTGCAGGTGGAGGAGGGCCTCGAACTCGTGGCAGTGGCAGCAGCAGCAAACAGGGAAACACAGGCACAACAGGTGGTGCTGTCGCGGCATGGGGAGCAGCCTGCCTGGAACAGGGTCAAGGGTAGCATGTGCATCTAAGTCTGGCTACCTCCTTAAAAAGTCAGCACTTGGACAGAACACAGATCTCGATGAAGGGCCTGCATTCTTCCAGTGTCTGGGAGCCAGGGCTCTTCGCACCCTGCACTCCCAAAGCAAGCAGCATACTCTGAGTTATCCTGCATTCAGCAGGGGCAGCGCTTATGAGGCGGTCACAGTAAACCTACAGGTTTCTGGGTTCCTCCATGGATTGTGGGCAGTGGCAGCTGGTATGGAACTGGGGTGGCGAGGAGGGGTATATGTGAGAAAAAAAATAACACTTGTAGTAGTCTTTTATTTGATCAAAAATATGATCATTCACATCATATAAAACAGTACATTAAAATAAAGCAATTAAAATACATTAAAATACACGTTATACATGTTATAGACAATTGAATACGACAAACTGATAATTCTTTCATTTTCAGAACAAGAATGCATGACACGGGTAGTGCTAGAGGGCACCAAGCAAGATGGCTGCACCTGTGTGAGGCTCCTGCTGCCCGGAATTTCATCAAGCCTTTATCCTCACTAACCCTGGGCAAAGCACTACTCTACGCTCATGTAGTTTGCGAAGTTTGCGCTACTTCAAGGCCAATTTTTGCTTGCTTGCGGTCCTCAACATCAAGTTGGCGACCGCGAGCAAGCAAAATGACATCCCGGCGAGACTTTTTCCTCGTTCGCGCTCAGCAACATCAAGTTTCCGATCGCGAGCGTGGAAAATAAACCTCCCGGCGAGATTCTCAACGCGGGAAAGTCAGGTTTCTCATTGCAAGTGGTTGCGTATGCTCGCAACCACTCGTGATGAGAAACTACCAGTCTGTGCTGAGAAAGCTACAGCTCGAGTAAAAATCAACTCGAGCGGCAGAAAACTACAGCTCGCACTGTGCAAGATACCATTTTCAATGATTGCTCAGTGCCTGCTACTTTTCCGCACTGTGCAACGATTGAAAAAGGCATCCTGCACAGTGCAAACACGGTACTACGCAGTTCCCGTAGCGCTACACGTAGCTCACGTAGTGCAAAGTGCAATTTACAAGCTTCGCGCAGCGCTACTTCGCAAACTACGCCCAGCCCTAATCCTGTCCATCCCTTGATCATCGCACTGCTGAATGGTGCCACCCTAATGCCCTGACCACTGAGCTCCCTGTGAGGGCAATTGAGGAGCATTAAACTGCCAAAAATCGGATTGCTCGCCCCTCATTCCCCACCACCGGCATTCGTAAAATGACAGCTGCGGCACCCAGATAGCAAGCCGGCTACCCTGGCGCGCTGGCTGCTGAGGTGATAGCGGATTGGGGAGGCGATGGCGTGTTGCGCAGTAAGCCCCTGATGACCGGAGATTCCTGACGTGTGAGGTGACACTGGCAGAGGTGGGAGACCGCCCGCTGCAGCCGCTGAGACTCCTGTTGCCTATAGACGGAGCGCCACGGGGAGGCCGAGGTGTCGGAGGCTCCGGAGGAGACCGCGCTGGACTGTGGCGGTGAGTGCTTTGTGCCGGTTGGGGGCCCCGCCGAATCCGCTGCTGCACCCGTCGCCCCCCTGTATTGAACTGATGGGTGACCCTATCGCTCCTTGAGATATGTGCTGTGGCGGCAGCCGGGCGGGACGAGGGAAGGAAGCCCTAGTGGCCCGTGGCCTAGCGCACTGAGCCCCTAGTTGAAAAAACTGCACAGGGGGGTCCCTCGAGCTGAATGCTTGGCTCCAGTGGTGAGGGCTGCCCTGCGTGCGCTGCTGTGGCCGAATCCGCTGCTACCATCCTCCTAAACACAGGGCCTGCTGTGCAGCGGTAGAGAAGAACAATTGGGAAAGACAAGACGACTGCTAATTCCCTGCTGCCCTGCTCAAGTAGTGACGCAGCCTTAGACCTACTGGAGCACTGACAGGGCTCAACCCTCCCCTCTTGGATGCTTTGGGGAGTGACGGGAGCGGAGCGCGTGCCTCCCCCTGACTGAGGGGACGCTAGAGAGGGCCCTAGGGGCAAATAACTGAACATCCCCATAGGCCCACACACAGAGCCACTGTTCTGCTGAGCACCGGGCTCTGGGAAATGAGGAGAGACCGTTGACTGTCTAGCTGTGCACCCACATAGGCCTCTGGCCCGCTTATCGGCCCAAATACTATAATCTTAGTCGGCGGCTCGTGGAGCGCACAGCCGGCACAGCCCGAGCGCATAGCATTGACAATCCCCTGCCTCACACTGGCAGGAATACATATCGCCATCCACTGCGGAAGAAAGCATATCGGGAGGAACCCGCTCCCTCTGCTGTCGTCGCACACAACACTTCTGGCCCCCACCACAACTCATTGAGTGTGCACATCCGGAGTAGAAGACGGATCGTTAATGCCCCAGTCGAATCGTAGGGCCTCCTGGCTGGCCACCATGGGTAAACCAGACGGTAAGCAGCCGAAACTTAACTTTGACACCCGAAAAACTCCCTGCTCTCAGACAGAGCCCAACGACGACCACGCTGATCCTCCTACTACGTCTACAGTGGATCTAAAGGAACTATTGCTTGTCATACAATCAAGCCTGACGTCTATAGAATCTAAAATGGACTCCATGTCTGCCAGAATGGATGGCCTAACCAACAGAGTGGAGAAGCACGATGACCAATTAACCGAGGCAGAGAGGAGGATATCGGACCTGGAAGACGCATCTAGCATTACCACTAGCCGTACAGAGTTCTAAAAGTGATAGCTGCTGAAAATGAGGAGCTGGAATCTCGTTCAAGGAGGAATAAGCTTCGCATCCTAGGTGTACCGGAGTCAACGGACACCGGGAAAATGGAGATCTACGTGGAACACCAGCTCATAGCGCTATATAGCCGAGAGGAATTTTCATCAGTCCTTGTGGTGGGGAGAGTGCACCGCTCTCTGGTGAGCCGTCCTGCCCACCGGAACCCTCCACGTCCCATTATAGCCAAATTGTTGAATTATCACGACAGCGTCACGGCCCTCAGACTCTCCCGTGAGAAAGGACGCCTCAAACACAAAGGAATGGTGATATCAATATACCCTGACTTCACCATGGCCGTCCAAGAGCAGCGACGCAAATTCCTACAGGTCAAGAAAAAACTGCAACAACTCAATATGCCATATGCTATGCTCCTCCCGGCCCACCTCAAAGTAACACATAAAGGCAAACAGCACTTTTTCACTAACCCGCAACATACCCAGGACTTTATCAAGATTCTACCTAAACAGCCTGGAGACCGGATGTCCCCTGAGCATCGGCTAGAAGACAATGGAGGAGCCTCAGATATAGAGTATCACCTTGTACAGCAGACACTTTCAGCACTGGAAATGATACCATTCCTCAGCAGAGGCTCTACACTACCCCATGACTACTGCTGTCCGTGACTAATGCTCAATGGCCCCCACTCATATAACGAGGACTTAACGGGAAAAGAGGCCGGAGCCTTGCAGTCTACAGGCCAGCCGCAGTGGTCGTATATCTTGACTCTGCTCAGACCAGAAGATAACACGCTCCCAGGTACATACCATGCTCACTGCCCTATCTTGCCAACTCCTAATCTCCGCAAGGCACAATGCAATGCAACTAGATTAAGCTGAGAATCTGTGTCTCGGAACCACCACCCGCTGCCCTGTGATGGGCCCGGCATGTGTCTGTACTGGGAAACATGCTCTGCTTCACCTCACTGACAGGGCTCAAAATAGGCTAGGCGCCACACTAGACAAAAGGCTAAGATTGATTTATAGCATTTCACCCGAGCACCCTCGCCCCTGCGAGGTGAATCTGGCCGCCCTTTAGCTGCCGCCCACCAGGTGAACCCTACACCTTGAATTTAGTAAAAGTGTTTGATGGCTTACCACAGCGTCCCCTGTTGGGACTGGAGGATATGGGATTGTTGGGGAGGGGGGAGGCACAAGGCATGGCAGGTTGGGGTTGCTTTCTTGTAATGGCTGATTTTTCTGCTTCTTCGGGTGTTTTAGTTAGTTTTACAGGCAGCCATTACTTATCCAAGTCCCTTCCCAGATTTTCGGAGAACACCTTACTTCAGAATACTCACCTGAAAAAGGAATAGAACTAACTACTAAAGATGAAAGAAGTCATAACTCTGAGGGTATGTATAGCAATGTCTCCCGACGAACAACGCAAATCTACATGACCAACGCACCCTGGTGCAAAATCAACAACGTCTCCCGACGAACAACGCGCATCTGCACGAGCAACACCTTTCGGTGAAAAATCACTACATACTTCATACGCTTTGTTGGGTTGATCTACTTTTAGCATTCTTGCTCAGGTGCCGATTTCCCTCCCGTATCAACAACTACTCGTTAGAGGGGAAATAGCCCATCCCTCTGTAAGCACTTGGTAAAAAAGGGGCCCGACCTTTCTTTACAAAAAATAAGAACCAAATTCACATTCCAAGGGTCTTTATTATATAATAATAGTGGTGGCAAGAAAGAAATAATGGTTAAACATCAACACGCATATACACATAAAACCTGAAAATGAAAGGCAAAATTAGATAGAATATACCTGCAAAAGTGGCAGGCCCAGATGGTATCCCGGGCGATCTGTTTTTATTGGAACCACACAAATGGGCCCAATATATTCTACTCATGATCAATAGTATAATGGAAGGAGTGGAAGTCCCAAATTCGTGGAAAGAAGCAGAGGTAATACCCATCTACAAAAAAGGCGATCGTCAGGACCCTGCCAATTACAGGCCTATTAGTTTACTAGATTGCATGCAGAAAGTGGTAGGCAGAACCCTCCTAAATAGGATTCAGCTTTGGATGGAGGAGGAGGGAATCCTTTCCAATTGCCAAGCAGGCTTTAGTAAAGCAACTAGCACATTTGATCAAGTCTTTAGACTACTTCTCCTTTATTGGAAAGTGGTAGTCATTGGTAAAGGAAGCCTATATCTTGTGTTCATTGATCTCAAGACGGTTTTCGACTTGGTCCCACGCGCAAAGCTATGGTCGGTGCTACAGGACATGGGTATTCCCCCCTACATTCTATCACTTTTAATTCGCCTCCATGAGGATACTTACACACGAGTTAGATGGGGGGAACAAGGGCAAACCACGGAGAGGATACCAGTAAACAAGGGTGTCCGCCAGGGTTGCGTATTGGCTCCCACACTTTTTTCACTCTATGTGAATGGTGTGGTCGATTTTTTGAGCCAAGTTCCAGCTGACGCTCCAACCCTGGCGGGGGAAAAAATTGCCACCCTTCTTTTTGTGGACGATACCCTTCTAATTTCAAAAACTCCGATGGGTCTCCAAAAACTCCTTACCCGTTTTCAATCTTTTTGTTCAGCAAGGGGTCTTTCTATAAACATTTACAAGACTAAGTTCATGTCTTTTAACCCTGGGAACCATTTTAGACCTAAACTCGCACTTAATGGCTCTCTTCTTGAGCGAGTTCACTCTTTTGATTATCTGGGGATTAGGCTCTCAGATAAAATGCTATGGGGGCCCCATCTGAGTAAGATGCTTCTAAACCATAAGCGGGTCGCGGGAGCTATCTCAAGAGAGCAACGTTCTTCCTCATGTAGATTAATTGGCCCGGCTTTGGTCGTATATGAAGGCAAAGCGGTGAGTTCGGCAACCTATGGTGCCGAACTCTGGGGTTTTGAAAAAATAGCAGAGATTCAAAGATCTGAGAATACATTTATCAGAGACTTGGTCTCTGCTCCTATTTATACTCCATTAAAACCCTTGTTCCTTGACATAGGCAGACGACCGATCAGTGAGGTGACCAGACTCCGTCCCCTCTTGTATTGGGCTAGACTAAGACGCACCCCTGAATTGACACATTATGCGGCTGGCCTTTCTGAGCTGATCACCCTGGACTCTAACAAAAGGGTCAAATGGCTAAGGGATTTGAAGGACCTCATGTTTAAATTGGGACTAGCCGAATCTTGGGAGAATCAGGCCCCTTTGACTAAGGCAGAGCTAAAAAAGACCTATTGGAACTGGGTTAATCACCAGCTTCGACAACACCCAATTCTTGTGAGATTAACTGATGAATTTTTCCTCCACAAACAAGTAGGTTATCAGGAGCCATACCTAGATTTTATTAGAATCCCTAGAGATAGGACACTTTACATGCAGTTCCTATTTGGGTCCCTAATTCTAAATTCCATGCTTGCACAATGGGAGCCAAATAAATACACCTCAGCCCATTGTCCGTGCTGCCAAGCCCAGCAAGAATCGGTAGCCCATCTATTATTTGCATGCCCTGCTTACAAACAGGCAAGGTCAAAATGGCTTAAGCCAATTTGTGCCCAACTGGGAACAAAAAACCATTTAGTAGCACTTCGTATTTTGCGAACTGAGGCCTCAAAGCCTCTGTTTGTCTGTGGAGTTTCCAAGTTTTTGGGCTGTGCATGGAGTATCCGCTTAAAAACAAATAATAAGGTAGTAGGTCCGAAGGAGTAGCCTAACAACCACTGTTTAAGCGGACTCAGCCCCATTTTCTTTTGCCTTGTTAACCTTGATGCTTAGCGACACGCATGCGATATCTGAAGTAGAAACTGTGTATTTTACCTGGTAATGGCAATTTATTATTTATTATTGTGGAAAAGTATGCTTCCCCCTAGGATGGCTACGAAGTGTAATGTTTTAAATCTCTGTTTTTAATTTTTAATACTTTTATGCACTGTCAAATTTTTATATTCCTTTTATGAATATAAATATGCAACCACAGCATACTTGCTATCGAATAAAGCTTATTTGATTGATTGAGATAGAATTACATGTACATGGAACATCTCACCATGATGGTGTTCATCTGTTTCTTGAAGAAGGGTCCAACTCTCTCTCTCTGTCCCTCTCTGGTTAGGCCAAGACTCTCTGCTCCACAAACACGACTGCACGTCTGCACCGTGAAGTTTCGGCAGACCATCAAAACCGCCAGACTGTTGTCTCACAGGCCATCAATTCATCTCACCTCGCTTGGACCAACTTTCACTAATATAGTATCTAACCCTATCTCGAAGCTTCTAGAAGAACCCGCCTACCGCTCTCACAGGATTCCTGTACCGCCCCGTACCAGGCACACAACAGCAGCTGGCCAAGCGTTTGTTGCGTCTCCGGCACGAAGAGAGCACATTCCACCGATAAGAACCAATCTGTGCTGGATCACTGCTAGCGAATAACACCTCAAACATAAAACATTACCCTTCACCTAGAGGAGCTCAGCAAGATGGGGTCGGGGAAAGAATATGGCTTCGCTTGAGCATAGGCCTCTAGGCCCGAAAAAGAGCAAAAACAGTGTACAAGACAGCATAAGGTTGTCAAAGTCTATCAGCAAGCTCTACAAAAAGGGTGGAATAAGAGTCAAAACTATATCATAAACTGAGATGGTGGGGGAAGATGGTCCTAACCACGCCAATCAGAACCGATATCTCAGTCACTACAGTTCTTAACATATTATTTTTGCACTGTTTCATTTTAACCACACTTGATGATGTATTCCTTTGTAATCACACACATCGCACCTTACGACAACAATATTTTCTACATGCACTATGGAGTCCTGGGCCAGTGCCCTCCAGCATAACATTTTGATGTGGAACGTGCGTGGCCTGGTGAACCCCCGCAAACGTCGCCATATGCTTGCTTATCTAGATCGCCACAACATCCACTGTACTATGCTCCAGGAAACGCACTTGTCTCCCAGCTCACTCCTCACTTTCCCTGCCCGCTGTTCCAGACACAGATGCTGCTCATGCTATTCCTATTACACCAGAGGCACCCTAATACTGGTGAAACACACGCTCCCTTACACCCCCATTGGCTTCTATGCAGACCCTCAGGGCCGTTACAATATTATATGGGGAAGGCTATCTGCACAATCCATAACACTAGTATCCTGCTATGGGCCGAAAACCGATGACCTGGAATTTTTTCGGGTGTTATGGGGACGGGTGCAGGACGTAGGATCCACGCACTTAATATGGGGAGGGGATTTCAATGTTACAATCAACCCGAGTCTGGACAGGTCACGCCTGCAACCACAGCATTACACCAAAGTGCAACTAACCCTCAAACACATAGTTGAAGACCAAAACCTTATAGATCCCTGGAGAACTCTCCACCCGCAGACCCAACAGGGTTCTTGCTACTCCTCGGCTAACTCCTCCTGGTCGCATATAGATTGCTGGCTGGTCGACCAAGGGCTTGCAACCTGGACGTCACATGCTTCTAACCTTTCCTCGCACATACTCAGATCATTCTCCCGTGCTCCTAACTCTTAAGCCACCACAGGAGGAACCCCCCCTTCCTCTCCTGGCACCTCAACTCACAGTTGCTGTTAGACTCCTTCTTCAAAGACGAACTTGAGAACGTGGTGTCAGACTTCTTCCTCCGCAATGGTGACTCAGTCTCATACTGTTCCACGATATGGGAGGCCTTCAAGGTCGCCAAACAAGGCGTCTGTATTGCCAAAAGCAGGGGAGTATTAAAAGATATTCGTAACACACTCCGGAAATTAGAATTAGATATTAAACACACTGAGTCGGCTATACAGTCAATACCCTCCCCCACACTGCAAACACACCTACGTACCCTGCTAACAGAATACCAGGAAATGGTAGAACAGGAATGTAAATTTCGGGGAAAATGTCATCAGGCTCACCGCTATGGAGAAAGTGAGAGACCGGGAAGAGCGCTAGCTTCTTCTATCCGACCCTCTCGCTTCACCAACACTGTCCTTGTGATTGAAGATGAGGATGGCCTAACACTCAGAAACACTTTGGCTATACTCACCACGTTTAATAGGTTCTATAAAGCACTGTACGCAACCCACTGACAAGCCCCAGTAGCCTTCACTACATTCTTTAATAATAATGATAATAATCCACATTCGTAAAGCGCCAACCACCACCCGTTAGGGTCTCTAGGCGCTGGGGGCTGTCGGGAAGATTAAGCACGCTATTGCCCAGAGTCACATGGTGCTGGGCTAATCTGCCGCCAGCCCTGGGGATCGAACCGTGATACCCAGATTCCAGAGTCAGTCACCCTGTCCGCGGCGCCACACCTGAAAACGCTGCTATCGCCTGGCTGGGAAATGGCCAGAGGGAATTTCTTCTTGCACATCATGAGGATGAGGAGATTATCACCGCCATTTCGCAGTCATAATCTTGTAAGGCTCAGGGGCCTGACGGCCTTCCGGCCAAATTTTATTAAATATTTTGTCACCTACTCATCCCGATATCTGGCATTTTGGCCCAAACAGTGCGCAAGGTGCTTATTATCTCCCTAGCCAACCCAGGGAAACCAACCACATATATGGACTCGTAAAGGCCACTGTCCCTCATGAACATAGACACCAAGGGCCTTATTTATGAAGGATCCGAGAAATCATCAATCGGTCCCTTCTGACTGCTAAAGTTCCCTCCAAGTGGAAGCAGGCCTGGGTTTCTCCCATTCTGAAAAAACCCACTCTAGACCCCTCGCTTCCTGAGAACTTTAGACCTATCTCCCTGCTCCCCTGGCCTGCCAAAATCATCGAGGCACATGTCAATAATATTCTGACAGATTTCCTCCTTACCAATAACATCTTGGATGACTCTCAACACGGGTTTAGAGCTGGTCATAGCACCGAGACCGCCTTGCTCAGTGTTTCAGAGGACCTTCGTACCATCCTAGACACCGGAGGCACGGCAGCACTGGTCCTGTTGGACCTCAGTGCTGCCTTTGACACGGTGTCACACGAGGTCCTCTTGTTGAGATTGGAGGAGATTGGGATCACAGGGCCAGCGCTGGAATGGTTTAGAGACTTCCTTTCCAACAGGTCTTTTAGAGTCTCTACCCCTCCTTACATCTCGGAGGAACATAACATTGGACAGGGAGTGCCGCAAGGCTCTTCTCTGAGCCCCACCCTGTTCAATGTATATGTCCGCCCCCTGGCAGAGGTAGCTAGAAGAAATGGACTTGCCCTGGTTTCCTACGCCGACGACACCCAGTTGGTGGTGTCACTTAATGACAACAGTGGTCTGGAGGCTCA
The DNA here is from genome assembly GCF_964263255.1 of Lissotriton vulgaris. Classification (NCBI taxonomy): domain Eukaryota; kingdom Metazoa; phylum Chordata; class Amphibia; order Caudata; family Salamandridae; genus Lissotriton; species Lissotriton vulgaris. Next base: position 1,572,313,378 of record NC_141687.1, read on the forward strand.
ACACTTCAAACAGACACTCACCGACATCACCGACTGGATGACGGCGAATTTTCTTCAACTAAACGCCGGGAAAACGGAGATTCTCCTCCTGGGCAAAAACACCTCGTCCTGGGGTGACAACTGGTGGCCGGATGTGCTAGGCCCTCCCCCTATGCCGAAGGAGTGTGTCAAAAACCTGGGAGTTTGGGTGGACTCTGCTTTAAAATTCACGCACCACACCAAAAAAGTTGCCGCCACATGCTTTGGCGTTTTGCGTAACATCAGGCCCATTCTGAAGTTCTTTGATTGCCGCACTCGTCAACTTATCATCCAGGCGACCATTCTCTCCAGACTGGACTATGCGAGTTCCCTTTTATTGGGAGCTAACCTAGCTGAAATCACTAGATTGCAAAGAGTTCAGAATGCGGCCGCCAGGGCTCTGGTTGGTCTCACGCGCCATTCCTCTATATCGGGAACCTTGAAGAAACTGCATTGGCTCCCGGTGGGCAAAAGGGTCCAGTTCAAAGCATTGTGCTTCGCCTTCAAAATTCTTAAAACCTCCTCCCCCCCAATGCTTCGCCCACTTCTGTCAAAGTACATCCCTAGGAGATTACTCCGGTCAGAGGGGCAACATCTTGCGGTCGTCCCCCGCACCAGACTGGCTAGAGTGGGCGGCCGCTCTTTCAGTTTCCTAGCGGCCAAGCTATGGAACAGTCTCCCTGAAGCTATCCGCGGGATTCAGGATCTCCTAGTCTTCAGAAAGGCTATCAAAACACACCGTTTTCAACAATAGTTCCCTCCTTAGCGTCTCCACCTCACTGTACTCTGTCCTTCCGCAGCGCCGGGACGCCCCTTTGCTGAGGCAGCCGTGCGCTATATAAATCACTATAGCATAGCATAGCATAGCATAGCATAGCCTTGCGCCGCCGGTGCGTCACTTTTAAAATGGGAAAAAGTGGCGCACCGGTAGCGCAAGGCCTTCATAAATAAGGCCCCAAGATCGTAGCCAAGCTCATCGCAAACCGTATTAGTCCACTTATGCCAGTGCTGGTCCTCCCCGATCAATCAGGATTCATCCCGACTAGACCCATATCCCATAATATACGCACTCTGTTCGCATTACTCCATGATATTGATCCCGACGAAGATGCTGCTTCCATCTTCCTGGATGCCACTAAGGCATTTGATTCACTGGAGTGGGACTACCTATTTGTTGTATTAGTGCGCATGGGCTTCCCCCCCATTCCTTGCTTGGATACATTTATTGTATACAGGGCTCCGAGCTGCAGTGATGGTCAATGGCAGGCGGTCCTCCTCTTTTTTGCTGACCAGAGGCGCCAGGCAGGGTGCCCGCTGTCCCCCCTCCTTTTTGCCCTGGGTATTGAGCCCCTTGCCGCCAAGATTCAACAACATTATCGGGACCATGCCATCATCTATCCAGAAAGACAAATACTCATCTCTTTATACGTGGATGACCTCACCCTTTACTTACATCCTCCGGAAGTAAGCTTGAACCCCATCCTCCGATTATTCATTCTCTTTGGGCAGTTATCTGGAATCAACATAAACTGGAGTAAGTCCCAGATATATCCCCTTACTGAATCCACTCTAAAATTCAAACCCTACTTTCCTCTCAAATGGTGCATTGACACGCTCACGTATCTTGGAATCATCGTCTCTTGCAATCGCAAGGAGCTGATGGGAGCCAACTATGGACAGGCGCTAGACACCATAACCGATAAGATCATGGGATGGATTGCGATGCCCCTATCAATGGCTGGCAGAGCGGCCATCATAAAAATTATCAATTTACCCATGTTTTTATATCTGTTTGTAAATTTTCCCTTTGCCCCCAGCCACTATTTTTTTTCGGCCATTAGGACTCAGCTTATACGACTCACTTGGGGAGGGTAGCAGGGCAGGCCGCAATGGGACACCCTTATGCACCCTTTTTTCCCAGGGGGATTGGCTATACCCGATATGGAGTTATACCTTAGCTGTGCACAAGCTCACTATGTAGCATACTGGATGAAGCCCCTCCTACATGCCCCACCTTGTGATTGAGGATGTTTATATGGCCCCTACCCCTTGTACCCCCTAACTCAGCTCCCCTGTAGTCCAGCAACGCCTTGCATCTACCACTGTCCAATGCACCGTCAGTGCCTGGCATGACCTAGCTAAGGCCATACAATGCACACGTCTGTATTCCCTGCTTCTGCCCCTCTCTGGGCGACAGGGTGTCCTGGTTACACAGGAGGGTGGCTGCCGCCGGCTCTTCCGTAAGCTATCCATGCAAACCTGGGGACAAGTAACACATTTTTTAAGGATACAAACCCCACTCCCTTAGAGCGATTTCATTATATTAGAGTGCGCCAGGGTGGAAAGGCTATTACAACCTGGTTTTTCACAAGAGCCCCTTGGTATGCCCCGGCTACATGCACTAATGCAGCAAGTTACCCCGGGCGTGTGCTCTCACTTTTGTTCCGAACGGTACAGTTTAACAGGGAATACGACCCCCCCTTGGCCCGAAGCAGGTGAGAGGAAGAATGAGGACACTCTCTCACTGAGGAACAGTGGACTTTCTACTGCAAACAGGAGACATATCCTCCAGCAGCAGATTTAGAATAATACACTACAAATATGTACATCGCCTCTATTACATGCCGGCAAGGCTGTTCCGCCTGTGTCTTCGAGATAACGACAAATGTGATCGCTGCGGACAGGAGGGCGCTGATTTTAATCATGTAGCCTGGGACTGCCCACTCATTCAGCGCTATTGGTCGGAGATCTTAACAGCACTAGACCACATGACAGGCCTACATATTCCTGAAGACCCTCTGATTGCATTATTGGGGTACACTGAACCCCTCGCTGCCAATGTGTGAAAATACACATCTCTTGCGCTCCTTCTCGCTAAGAGGAGAATCGCCTGTAGGTGGGGAGGAAAGCACCAACATTTAACCACTGGCTCCAAGACCTTCTTTACTGCCAAGAGCAACTACATACAATATCTCTAACGGATCTCCAACCCCTTTCATCACGCCCAAAGGACATCTGGGCCCCCTTACAAACCTATCTATTGGAAGACACCACTGATACAGACGCTACGACACCCTAGTGGACATATGCCATGACGCAAAGGAACCCCTACCCTCGCCCACACACATCATTCACCGGAGTACACGGGACACCACCCTATACCCCATTGATTGGAATGCATCATCACCTCAGATATACATAATTTGATTAAAGTGTATTAGAGGACACATCACTTTCCATTATTGTTAATGTTTTGAATCACAATGATGCCACTGCACTTAAAGTTCAATGCTCCAACTAACGCGGCAGTCCTGGAGGGGTTGTAGGCAGCTTGCTGTGTATCCCCTTACCCTTTTAACATATCACCTCTACAATTGACGCAACGCAATGCCGGCCCACCTGGGGATGTAGGCAGTATGCTGTTATTGATACTTTTTACCCTCAAGAAAGGTTTTTTTAAATAAAAAAAATGTATAACATCATGCCCTTTGTCAGTATTATGCTACAAAATGAAAAAGGAAAAAAATTCTAGTGTTCAGAAGACAATTTGCCATGTTTAGACCTCTTCCACCAGGCAAATAACAAAAACCTCGAAATTTCGAACACTAGCCACCTTGTGATATCTGACCTGAATAGGCATAAAGCTTCCATAGGACGAGTAAAAGATAAAATACGGCAAACAGGCGCTATCCAAATTTTTCTGAGGGCCGCATAAAAATGGCACCAGAATAGAAAGTGCTCAATAGTCTCAGGAAAAATATGACAAAAAGGACACAATGGATTGACTGGCACATTTCCCCAAGAACTTCTTTTGGCATTCAGAGGGAGTGTTCCATATTTAAATTGGATATACAACGCTCGAGCCTGGGGTGGTTCAATATCATCTAAAAACATCTCAAAGCCAAAACCGCCTTTAAAGTGCAAAAACCTCTCGGTTAAAATGCCATGTGCAATACAGTTTACACTCTCCGTGTCCATTAAGTCCCAAAACCCCTGTTTAACAAGGGGGCCATAAATTTAGTAATGGGCTCTGGTTCCTCCCATAGCTGCCCCAACCCTATTTTTAAGAACCAGACCATGATCTTGCTGAACCACTTAATGCGGCCTGTTTGCTTATGCAGGGCAATCAGCTCGCCTAGGGCCTCCTTCAATGGGACCTGTGTGTTACTTGTCCATACACTTACCCAGAATAAAAGTGCCCTGAGGATGGCAAAATGATGTATAGATTTTAAGCCTAAGTCAATCCTTAGCGGAAGTAGGGGAGTATTCACTGGCAGAGTCATGATAGATCTAAGGAATTTGTTTTCGGCGAGGGTGAGATCCTTTCATATTTTCCAACCTCCAGAGCTCCCCATACAGGGCTGCTCCACGGACTTACGACACAATCAGCATGTTGGAGGGTCAGTATACTCTTCTCCAACTATGGAGTCCAGACCAGTCTGTCGCTAATGTGGACACCCACTTAACTTGCTCCAAAACTTGCGACCCCAACACAAGTTTACCTCTATCGATTTATATGGATTACAAATCACATATTTGGATTTGGAGCAATTTATTTTTAAGCCCTTGTCTTTGCATACTTTAGGAAATGTATTTAAAAGATTCTGGATGCCACAAGGTGTTCTGGCTATAAGTGGTGTATCGTCTGCGAAAAGCCTGCCTGCCAGTTTGGGGGGATCGCCACCACAGTTATAGAGTTCTCCTATTAGACCATTAATATAAAGGGTAAGTAATGTAGGGGCAAGAACGCAACCTTGGGGAGCACCTTTCTGAACCAGTATATCCAGGGTCAGGCTACCATCGGCATTCCATCTAACCTTAGCATAGGTTCACATGATGTAACCAAATCAAAATACTGAGTAGATAAGATGGTAGTCCTAGTTCACTCAGTGTTGACCAAAGTTGAGACCAATCTATAGAATCGAAGGCCATTTTTAAGTCCACGAATACTACATACAAATGGCCTCCTCTGATGGTAACTTCTTTCCATATTAACATGAGGAATCTGAAGACTTGGTCGGTAGTACTGGTGGAGGCCCGAAACCCTGCCTGCAAATTTGACAATACATTATTTGCCTCAATCCAGTGTTGGATTCTGGCCAAGATGATTTTACAAAAGATTTTTGGGGAGTCGTCTATCAGGCTAATCGGCCTGTAGTTTCCAGGTCACCCTTACTGGGGATGGGGATAATTTCAGCACCTCGCCAAGTCTCTGAATTACTCCCCCTGACAAAATGGTGTTAAATATTCTTTGCAGCAATGGTCCCTATATACTGGGTTCGGCTTTGTACATATCGCCCGGGAGCCTCCCCACTCTGCAGCGAATTTATGGCAAGAACAGTTTCCTCTGTTGTGATTTTATCCTCATTAGAAACTACTAAATCAAAAAGATAAATATATGTGCCTGGGTTGAGGGGGAGCCCACAGTCTGCAAATAGTTGGCCAAAGTATTCCTCCTACACATGTGGCTGTATGTGGAAGTCTAATTCTTTTTCCTTATCTGGGTATCCCTTAGACATAAGATGCCAAAAAACTTGACAATTTTTTTGTTTTGATGCTTCTAAAAGCCTGCTCCATTTATTAAAATCCCAGTCTCTTTTTGCCTTTTTTTGTGCCATCTTATATAGCTTCCTGCTATTTTTTACATCTATAGGAGATTTCGATTTCACAGCATCAAATATATCATCCCCAGCATTTTGACAGACATCATTATAGCAGGGAGCTGTTTTCCGCTTTGATCTAATACATTGTTGGTAAAAAAGAGTCTTATGTTTGTGGTCAGTTTCCAGAACATGGTCATGAAAACATTGGAATTACTCTGATCTATAAGAGTCTGCCCCACCTCAGTATATATTTTGGGGAGTGCAGATTGATCAGCTAAAATCATAGGCCATTTGACTCTTCTATTGTTGTTACTCGTGATAACCGGAATACTCTCGTGCCTGGGGTGCCTGTGCAATACAGCTTAGCCAGTCAAGGTAAGTGCCAGGGCATTATAATCGCTATCTTCCTGTACTAATATTACCATGTCTTGAGCACTAGACCAGAGATCAAGGTCAACAAGGATATAGTCGATCCGGGTTTTAGATGGCCATCTCTTAAAAGAGTAACAGGCACCTTTATCAGAAACTAACCCAAAATGTGATAGTAAAAGAGATTACCTGTTGCCACACCCTTGAGCATTTTTTGATAGATGGTATCTGAAGTTTAGTGATCCCCCTAGCTTTATCCCCATCTGAGATAAGGTCCTGTATATAATCAACTGGTTCAAACGTTTATTAAAATCACCAGCGATTATCAGTCACTGGTTCCCCAGGTCTGATTCCAAGTAATTAGACAGTGCAGTAATTGTCCCTGATGGGCTGTGGGAACTACTAAACTGTTTATAGATGTTAAATAGTTTGACTTGCATATTCCCCTTGCCGGAAGATAGTTCCAGCCCAAGTATTTCGTCTATGCCAAGGTGTAAGACCTTAATTTTACAGACTAATACATTTTTGACCTACATTATGAGACCACCCACTGGAGGGCCAGTTGAAACCCATTTGGCTTCGATACTGTAAGTAGTGAAACCTACTCTGTGGACAAGTTCTACTGCCCAGGTTTCTTGCAGTAGACACAAGTCAAAGTCATTCGATAGCTTGCACCACTCAGGGTCATTATTCTTGGATTTTAATCCAGCAACATTCCATGATAAGATTTTCAGATCCTGATGATCATACAGGGTTCTGTATATGACCTATGGTGTTAGTGGCTCCCTCAGGCTTTTGTTGGAGAGATAAATTTGTACAGTTTATTACTGAATCACTTGTACCGGAATCGCTATTGATATAAGACAGGGGTGTGGCTTCAGGTTTTGTTACAGATATGTCTTTAGCGGGTACTGGTACAGGTAATGATACTCTAGGTAGTCAGTCTTGAGAGTCTAAATCGCTCAGTGGATGATACCTATTACTAGTTTCCAGTGAAAAGGCCAAGTATTCAGGGGACATTATGTTAGCAGAATTAATGATTCCATTTCCCCTCCGTCTATTATCAAGATGCCTGTAGAAGAAACCTAATGGTGAGATAGCAATCGCTTTACCAAGCCTTTGGTTTAAAAAATGAGGCCCCCCAGCCAGTCAACCTATTAGCGATATTTGGGGATCTACAATTTAATCAGAATAAAATCACCAGGTAGGGACTTACATAGTTGTCTAACCCAACTGACTTGTCTAACAAGTAAAATATCCTGGTAGTTTGTATTTGAGAAATTTGAATTCCGTGAAAGCCAGTGGCATGTTTCATTCTTTAGCTGGGACTAGGGCTCAGTTTGATTCCCCTGCAAAGTAGGAACATTAGTATGAATACCTACATAAGGGCAACATTCAGGTGGAAGATGTAGGGTCGACTTGTCGTCTCTACTTACTGGGCCATTTTTATTGGGCAATGATGAGGATGTTTGCTCATTTAAACTTACATTATTCCAAATAGGGACTGGAGGAGGGGGGCCAGACCTATTTATGCTCGGAGGCTTGCATAGAGGTTTACATGGATCTACTTGTTGGCTTGTATGGGTAGGCCCCTGTTGTATCTGCACTGCCATACAAGGCGATTTCTGGAGAACCCATCATGCGTGGTACAAGAAATTTGCTCATTACATGTGGCAGATAACCCTCCTGTTGATTGGGGTTTACCCTTTGGTCTTGGTCCTAGTCCAGCAATTTGGTTGTGCCCCTGGCACCAGATGTCAAACCCCTGACCAACGAATACATTGTAACCACAGTAGACTCTGATTTGTCAAGTCTAGCTAGAATTGGGAAAAAGTGTTTAACAATAGTCCCCTCCAACAGGGACATAAGCACCACAGTCAAGTGCTGGGGGATGACCTCTTTTTGAGTTGATAATGGCGTATTAGAATCATTCACAATGGCAGAACCTTGTAAAGGTTCTACTGAAGGTACCGGGCTTGTGTCCTGGAGTTTTTTATTTGATCTGGTCTGTGTGCACCTTAAGGGCTCCATATGTTTTTTTTCTTTCTTCCTTTTCCCAACCATGTCTTGCGCTGGTGAAATTAAAGGTGTTACACAAGGGTACAAGATTGTTTTGGGCAATGTCCATAACAGGAATTTGCACAACCTGGGAATCTCCATTAACTGATGTGGAAACGGTGGAGCCACCCAGGCCCCCTCCCACTGATAGCCGCTATTCGGCAACCTCAATCTCCTTCTCAATTACCTTTGAAGCTCGCGACAAGAAACAGTGAAGTGTGGAGTTGGACATAGATTTTGGCGTGGCCACCTTACCTCCTGATGATTGAGTTCACCGCCATTCCATGACTTAAGTATAGGAAACGTGCTTACTTGGACAGGAGCAGGCTGACATGAAGAACAAGCAAATGAATTGTGTCCAGAGTCTAAGGACCAAGGGACGTGTCCCCTGCCCTGCCTCTTCCTGGCGCTGAGGGGCGCAGACAGGCCCGCCTTTAGCTCAGGCTTCATCCGCGCGTGTCCCGTGTTGCCTGATCCTGCGCTGATATTTCAAGCGCCTCCAGGTGGGGTATTGGATGCAGGCTTCTGGGTGGCCCCTGCTGCAGGGACAACTGATGGTTGTAGTGCCCCCCACCACTGGACACAGACTGTGGCGGCTGTATGCGGGACCTATGTTGCGTGATCCAGCGCTGATACTTCAAGTGCCTTCAGGTGTTGGATTGGCTGCAGGCTACTGGGCGGATCCTGCCGCCGGGACGACTGGTGGTTGTAGTGCTCCCACCATTGGACGCAGACGGTGGCGGCTGGATGCGGGACCCACGTCGCTTGATCCCTTGCTGATTTTTCAAGCGCCTCCAGGCGCTCGATTGGCTGCAGGATTCTGGGCGGCTCCTGCAACAGAGAGTACTGGTTGTTATAGTACCCCCCACCACTGGACACAGACTGTGGTGGCTTACCTCTGCATGGCTGCTGTCTGTCCTCTGTCATCTCTCCTCCACTTCTCTTCTGACTCCTGAAAGCCAGAAGCACACAGGCTTCACTAAGCCAATAACAATGCTTGAGTTACCAGCATGACTGCAGCATTGTGATTGGTCTGAGTGGCCTGGTCCAGCGGTCAGACAGGGAGTGGGAGCAGGTGCATGTTCTCCACCCAGCCAGGGAACATGCGAAGTGCTCATGACTGTTTGGCAACTCCACGATGGCCGGCCAAACCATCATGAACACTTAAGTGCCCATATTTTCTCCTCCCCC